>NC_069792.1:59067546-60317546 GCF_027406575.1 Nycticebus coucang | reverse complement strand
TACTGTGTATTGGCTCTACCGATGGAATAATCAGGGCAGTGAACAATCTGCCAAACCGAGTGGTGGGCAGTGTAGGCCAGCATGCTAGGGAGCCTATGGAAGAGCTGGCCCTTTCCCACTGTGGCCGCTTCCTGGCCAGTAGTGGCCATGACCAACGCCTCAAGTTTTGGGACTTGACCTAGCTGCAAACTGTGATAGTGAATGACTACCGTCAGCGCAAACAAAAAAAAGGGAGGGCCGCTGCAGGCCCTGCGTAGCAAGGCTTGGAGCACTGATGACTTCTTTGTAGGACTGAGGGAGGAGGGAGAAGACACTGTGGCTTGGCAGGAAGATGAAGAGGGAGCGAGGACAGTGACTGAGGGTATGAAGTGAATCTCAGGACAGGTTCTCACTGACTAAGAGTCTTGCTTGTTGGGCTGGTCCCAGAGAAGATTTGAATTTTAATACCCTTTTGCACAGCACAAGATGATGGACTCAGGACACTGATGTTAGGAAAGTACTTTAACTGCTCTAGTACCTCACTCTACCAGTGTCAGACAAACCCTATGCTCAGGCAAGACAGCACAGACACAAGTATGTACTAACCAGGGGTTTAATATAAATACAACCAGCATAGAAAAACTCAGAACTATACATAAACTCAAACCAGAGTGCCAGTGGCAGGGACAAAGAGCACAAGAATTTCTCACCTTTTGGCTCAGCTAGCCCCCCGCCCCTGCCCAATTAAAAAGGACAAATTAAGAAAATAAAGATTCATGCTAAGGTGAAAAAAAAATAGTTCTAGTCCTTTTTGACCAAGTGGTAATACTAATTTCTGCAAATTTAGCTTAGCTGATAAGACAATAAAATAAAAGGCTTGGTGCCTATAGCTCAAGCAGCTAGGGCGCCAGCCACATACACCAGAGCTGGCGGGTTTGAATCCAGCCCAGGCCCGCCAAACAACAATGACAACTACAATCAAAAAATAGCCGGGCGTTGTGGTGGGCGCCTGTAGTCCCAGCTGCTTGGGAGGCTGAGGCAAGAGAATTGCTTAAGCCCAGGAGTTGGAGACTGCTGTAAGCTGTGATGCTACAGCACTCTACCCAGGGCAACAGCTTGAGGTTCTGTCTCAAAAAAAAAAGGAATAAAATGAAAATACCCTAAAAAAAAAAAAAAAGAAGAAGCCATTATTTCATTTAATTCTCAGCAGAGAAGCTATCCAAGTTCTTTGATAGATTATATTCACGAGATAGAATTCAGACCTCAAATCTTTCTAATTGGGTCTAAAGGTTCTCACTGGTGAGATATTTAGGAAGAAAATGCAAACATAATACAGCAGCACAAACTGAAAGCTAAAATTTTTCTGTGTGCTTAAGTATTTATAATATTTAGATAAATATTAGATATTTAAGCACTGAGGAAATAGAAGGACCTAGCAGTGAGCTATCAGCATGGTAACGTGCCCCCCAAGGCTAAACCTGTGACGCCACCTACCGTACACATTCCCTTTGTGACTACACACCATGACAGGGGCTCCACGCTGCCGCCACCACAGAACTTGGGCTAGAAAAGAACAGCTGCAAGGACAGCTCAGAACTCAGGCCTCAGATCCCCTTTCCCATACCCTCCCTGCCTCCACCCTCACACATTCATGGAAAGGGAGAAACATCTCCCCTTTCTACTGCTCAATAAATCAGTTGTCGAATTTTCTGTTACAATCTCATCCTTGTCTATAAGCTTTGTTTCTTTATAGCTGTAACCATGATACTACATTCTCCTTATTAAAACATCACAAGCATTTCTTCTGCTGTTACACTGCTCATAGTACGTTTTGTGGAAATAAAAGCATTTTATCAAGAAAACCCATATCACAAATGCTACACAGCAGGAGTGGAGTGTCACTGCAGTCACTCAGCCATCCACGGGGGACATCTGAGGCATTGAAAGGGGGCTAGGCCAGATGACACTGAAGGTGTCACCCTGCCCTGCAAGTAGATGCCTTTGTGTTTTAACTTACAAACACAAGAGAGATCCTTGAAAACTGATGCCCATCTGCCCTCAGTGACCATCCCCACTCCCACCCCTGTGAGGGCTTTTTTGCTTATTTGTAGTGGCAGATCTTATATAAAAACTACACAAAGGACCTTTTTTATAGCTTTTGTTAGTTTTTGTGTATTTAATATGTGAGCTAAGACAACCCTTCCTCCATTGTGATGCACAGAAGCCAAATGGTTGGACACCCCTGAAAACCCTGTAGGAACTGAACTAGTCTAATTCTTGGAGAATCTTCTCTTTTTCCTCCTCCCCCGCCCCCACTATCCAGGGACCCTCTGCTTCATTCATGTGTGTGGCATTTTTAATACACAGGAATTTGGTATGCATGAGGCTAAAAGAGATATTAAATGAAAAGCCAGATTAGTAACTATGTTTTAGGCAAAGCCCTTCTCAAACCTTTTCAGAAAGTTAATGACTTTTATGAAGAATCTGCCACGACAAAACTGCGCATCTTGGCTACTAGTATGAAGTAACAG
Organism: Nycticebus coucang; assembly: GCF_027406575.1. Classification (NCBI taxonomy): domain Eukaryota; kingdom Metazoa; phylum Chordata; class Mammalia; order Primates; family Lorisidae; genus Nycticebus; species Nycticebus coucang. The sequence continues at coordinate 60,315,036 of NC_069792.1, read as the reverse complement.
GTTCTCAGATATGAAGTAGCCTCTTAAGTGTAAAAATATTCCTGTCAATCATAGTTCATCCCTTCCCCTTTGTCTCTCTATATAATAAACAGAAGTCATGCTACTCGGCCAAGAGCTTGTTTCCAACCATATCCAACCTGTATTAAGGAGTAATGAACCACCAGATTTCTTTAATTAACAGGAGGAAAAAAACAGAATATTTTATATACAATTTTTGAAAATCAATTAGACCACTATTGATTGGTACACCGCTCCCACCCTCCCTCACCCCTGCTAGTCAACTAACAACTTGTTCTGTGGCTTTTTGACAGCAGAGGTTAGCCTTAATTAATCTCCAGTACCTCAGAGAGAACCTACTGGGAAATGGCTGCTGAGGAGATGATGTGGCCTTCACCTAGGTCCCTGACCTTTTTCTTAACTTGTGTTTCTCAAGCAGTCAAAAGAAGGCCCCATACAGCAAAATATTTTTTGAAGTCAAAATAGCAAATTTGCATAGAATGGTAATGTGGTTTAGCACCTACAGGGCATACCAGACTTTATGAAGTTTAAAACTTTCCTATTTATCCCTAAATAGTTACGAATTTTTCTCCATTAGCCAAGATTATGATTCAATTGTATCTGGAACTAGAATGTCAGACACCATTTTGGTTAAATATTAATCTCACTGCTTTTAAAGTGGCCAATTCCAAAGGAATCAGGTTTCCTACACTTAAGATTTAACAGAAGCCATGATACAAGTCTTCCTAGTATAAGCAAAATAAGGCTGCAAAGTTTAAACATTTTTTAAGCCTTAATTTGAACACAGTTTAATATAAATGAAATCTACTTCTATAATCTACATGGTTAGTATTTTAATGTTTTTCCTCTTATGGCCAGTTTTGATGGCAGTAGAGAAAATGACATTACGTAGTATGTATTTACTATGTGAATTCTACAACCCTGTCCTAAAAGGAAGGGTGCCTGTCTCCAAGGTACCCACCAGTGTGCTGAGGCCCCAGGCAACAGTGATGACTCAAAGAGGCACCTGGAGATATTTTAAAGCTTCAAGGAAAATATTCCAATAACATGTGAGATACTGCACCACCCACTACCATTAAGTCATTTGGACATGACTAGTTAATAAAATGAACAGTTGGCTATTTATTTTCATGGCCTAAGGGTGCTGCCAAAAAGAAAAAACAAATCACTAAGACCCTAAGACAAACAGAGTTTTGTGACCCTCTGTCCGAGGCATTCCCTTCAAAGGCTCTGGTTTGGTTTAGTTAGGAAACTAGGAGAGAGAGTAAGCCTGGTAATGATCCCGAGAATCTAGTAACTCTCTTCTCTCCTCCCTCTGAGCAGTGTGGGAAAGTGCTTACTTATCTGGACAATAATATGGGTGCTGCCTTAGAGAAGGAAAAAAAGCACATTTATTTTTTGGGGGAGGAGGCCAGGGCTGGGTTTGAACCCACCACTTCCAGCATATGAGGCAGGTGCCCTACTTCCCTTGAGCCACAGGCGCTGCCCGCACATTTATTTTTTTTATCAACAAGAGTCCCAGTATCTTTCCACAGAGGTCAACCAGAAACTATTTAGCCCGGGAGAAAAGCCATCTGGCCTAATATTTGATAGAAAGTAAAAGCCAGGCACAACATGTTACCACGTTAATGTGGCTTCCCAATAAGGATGTGAGCAGAGAAGCAGGCGTCATTACATGAGAGGAGTTCTGACGGCAGCTACAGGGACCAGGAAAAGACATGACCGGAGCATCCCACCCCCATTTAGGATCTCAGAGGGAAGGCAGGCTTCAGTAAATTTGGTTTTCATAAGTTATGATGCAATGCTAACTTGAACTCCTTCAGTTCTTAGTCAAGCCAATCTTTAAACATACAGAGTTTAAAAAGACAAAACAAAACAAAACAAAACAAAACCCTGTCCTGGTGACCTGGTGCTCAGTGGCTCACACCTGTAATTAGCACTCTAGGAGGGAGAAGGGAGAGGATCAATTAAGGTCAAGAGTTTAGACCAGCGTGAGCAGGAGCGAGACTGTGTCTTCACCCCCAAAACACCTGGGGGTGGTGGTGCACCTGCAGACCAGCTACTCAGGAGGCTGAGGCAGGAGGATCCCTTGAGCCCAGGAGTTGGCGGCTGCAATGTGCTATGATGATACTGCTGTGCTCTAGCTAGAACAACAGAGTTAGACCCTGTCTTTAAAGAAAAGAAAGGACAGAAAGGAAAGAAAGGAAGGAAGAAATAAAGATAACCAAAAGAACTACCTGTCCTCTTACCCTACAAACACAGATTATGTGTCCAGATATTATTTCCTATCAAACATAGGCAGTGCTCCTTGGAGAAAATGGCTGGTTTGTGGGGCAAGAATGTGCAAGGAGAGCCTAGAACATCTGGTCATTCCAGACAACAAAGAAGTGATCAAAGATTACAGGGGTCATGTTAAAAGACTCAGGAACCAGCATGAAGAGGATCCAGCTGGTCAAAGAGGGTACAAGTTGAGCATTACATGATTACTAACTATAATGTACTTGCTGTTTAGAGAAAGCTTATTTTTCCCCTTTGAAAGATTAAAAATTGGCATACAACAAAAAGTTTTATTTAGGTTTACTTATAAAATTTAGCAAAATGATTGTACTTTCCTTTTTTTTTTTTTTTTTGTAGAGACAGAGTCTCACTTTACTGCCCTCGGTAGAATGCCGTGGCGTCACACGGCTCACAGCAACCTCCAGCTCTTGGGCTTATGTGATTCTCTTGCCTCAATGATTGTACTTTTCAACCGGACATCCCAAACTCTTTATTAGTTCATTTCCTACTTAAAAAACAAAACAAACAAACCAAAAAAACCACAACCTTACAGGTCACCAATAGAAAATGACATATCAATTCACTTTGAAAATTGACAAAGAGTACAAAACCAAGTATATTTATCCATGTCACAAGTACCAATGGGTAGCCAAATAGTACATGAGGGAAAGTATCTTTTTATAGACAAATTCTGCTGGGCCTAGTGGCTCATTCCTGTAATCCTAGCACTCTGGGAGGCCAAGGCAGGTGGACTGCCTGGGCTCATAAGTTCGAGATCAGCCTAAGCAAGGGCAGGACCTGGTCTCTTAAAACTAGCTGGGCATTGTAGTTGGTGCCTGTAGTCCCAGCTACTTGGAAGACTGAGGCAAAAGGATCATTTGAGCCTAGGAGTTTGAGATTGCTGTGAGCTATGATGCCATAGCACTCTACCGGGGTGACAAAGTGAGATTCTGTCTGAATAAAAAAGGAAAAAGAGAGAGAGAGAAATATTCTGGCTAATAAATGAAATAGGAATAATAGAATGTTATCATATTATAATCCTAATGAATCAATGACTCTAGGCATTGAGATCAATAGTTGCTGATATTCCAAAAAGATGGTTATTTACTTCTTGCTAGAAGAACAACAAAAAATAACAAAACCCTATACCTACGTTACAGGTATACAATCTGAAAAATCTAGAGTGTGAAACAAACTAATTTCTTCAACAAGAAATTATATAGAGACTTAAAAACCACATATTGGGCGGCGCCTGTGGCTCAAGGAGTAGGGGGCCGGTCCCATATGCCAGAGGTGGCGGGTTCAAACCCAGCCCCAGCCAAAAATCACAAAAAAAAAAAAAACAAAAACACATATTGACCCAAGATCCTATTTCTAATAAGCTTCTAGAAAACGATGACATTTGAGAAAAATGGAAACCTGAGCACTTACTGATACTTCATGATATTATTATTTTATAGAGTTATAAAAAGGGTTCTTTTTTTAAAAAATAAGTGCATTATCATCTTTTTACAAAATCTTTTTTTAAAAAAGCAGAGTCTCAGGTGGTGATACCCCAGTATTTTGTAGTAGACTACCAATATAACAGAATTATAAAAAAAGGTAAATCCCCCTTTTCTAGAAATATCATTCTTTAAAAAGAAAAAGGGGGGAAATGGTTCACTGGGAAACTGAGGAAAAAAGTAATTTAAGCAACTCAGATTCCTGACCTTGAAAAGGCAAGTTGCTAAGACGGCACCTAGGGGAAAGAAGAACTCTCCTGCCCCTCCCAAAGCCGAAGCTGAGGCACTGAAGGCCGAGAAGGCTGTGTTAAGAGAATCCACAGCCACAAAAACAAACCCGTCTCTCACCCACTTTCTGGCAGCTGAAGACACTGGGCTTTGGAGGCAGCCCAGATATCCTCAGAAGAGCACCCCAAGAAGAAACAAGCTTGACCACTAAGCCAGCATAAAGTTCCCTCTGCCATGAAGAAGGTAGAAGACAATAACACACTTGTGTCCACTGTGGCTGTCAAAGCCAACAAGCACCAGAACAAGCAGGCTGCAAACCAGCTCTAGGACATGAATGTGGCCCAGGTCAACACCCGAACCAGGCAGGATGGAGAAGACGACGTATGATCAACTGGCTCCTGATTACAAAGCACTGGATGCTGCCAACAAAATGAGGATCATCTACCCAAGTCTAGCTGGCTAATTATAAATATATAACTTTTCACCATTGACAAAAAAAGGCAAGTTGATACAAAATGACAGAAAATTATGACCAAAAAACACCATGCAGCAATTCCCTAGCACCTGATGCCAACAAACAATAATTACAGCTGGCAAGAGCCCATGGCCCCAAATTCTACCTATTACGAGCTATTGTCCAGTTGGAAGCCTTTCTGAAAGAGGCATATTGTTATTGATAGAAGAGAATGTCCAGTTTTGTTAATTTTGTAAGTAAACCTACATGAAACATATCTCTTCTTCTATACCTATTTTTTTCTCTTTCAAAGGGGAAACTAAAGGTTTCTCTAAAAAGCTAGTAGAATACATTTTAAGGACTTAACTCATTGTTCTTAAAGTCTCTGAGTACCCTAATTTCCACAAAATTTCTACTGAAAAAATAACCAAAAGTATCTCAAAATAAGCACATGCAATGAGGGCATTATCTTCTCTGAAATAATTCTAAAAGGTCATAGTTCTTTAAGCCCTACACACAGTGAAGTTTAAGGCGGGGTTCTAATAGATCTTGTTTAACTTCATTGGTTCCTCAAACCCCAAAATCTCAAACTCTGCTCAGATTTTTCATTGGTTTAGCAAGACAATTAATTACACTTGACCAATTTAATTGATTTTTTTTTTTTTTTTTGTAGAGACAGAGTGTCACTTTATGGCCCTCGGTAGAGTGCCATGGCATCACACAGCTCACAGCAACCTCCAACTCCTGGGCTTAAGCGATTCTCTTGCCTCAGTCTCCCAAGTAGCTGAGACTACAGGCGCCCACCACAACACCCGGCTATTTTTTTGTTGTAGTTCGGCCGGGGCCGGGTTTGAACCCGCCACCCTCGGTATATGGGGCCAGCACCTTACCGACTGAGCCACAGGTGCCGCCCTAATTGATTTTTTTTTTTAAAGAAAAGGCAGAAAATGACTTTAACCACCCAATGACTTATAGAGAAGGAAAAAAATTCTTAAGCCAGTATTTACAGCAATTTTGAAATATTATTATTATTATTTTAGAGAGAATTACCCAAAAGGAATTCTTTAAAGCGTTGAGTAGAACATGTGGTTCTTGTAATCAGTGTATGGGATTCTGCAGACCCCCAGAAAGGGCCTCCCTAGTAACTGAGTAGGCTGGGGTTTCTGTATCTAATTGAGGCAGACTCTATTCTTAAACCACTGTTCATGCTCATACATATTTGGTTCAACCAAGGAATGTCTAGCAAGTATTTGGGAAAACTACGTGTAACGTGGTTTAGATACACCACAGAGTTCTCAGTAGTGCTCACATCCATATAGTTAATATAAAGCATGCAATTAGTTGATTCTCATTTTGTACCCAAGAAAGTAAAGTAAGGGACACGTTAAATTATTTTAGTAAGCTCACAGAGTGAGCAAGTCAGCAGAATTTTAAAAACATAGCACAGAACTTGTTCTAGTTTAGATCTGACCTTCAACTTGCACGTGTCCTCAGCTGTCCAGTCTACTCCATCCTGTCCCATCCAACCTGACCCTTCGACCTTTCCTCCTGTCCCATCCCATACGTTCATGCCGTGCATCCCTGTCCTCTCCACTTACACTCACCAAGCACTTACTGGCACCAAGCGTTAGGCAGTGCTGAGCACAAAGGTGGTGGAGACAGAGCAAGTTTAATACCACTTAACACTTTGACATTTTTTTAAATCAGAAAAATAGCCAGCTGTGGTGGCTCATGCCTGTAATCCTAGCACCCTGGGAGGCCAAGGCGGGTGGATCCCTTGAGCTCACGAGTTTGAGACCAGCCTGAGCAAGAGTAAGACCCCATCTCTACTAAAAATGAAAAAGTGAGGCAAGAGGATCTCTTGAGCCCAAGAGTTTGAGAATGCTGTGAGCTATGATGCCCTGACATTCTACCCAGGGTGATAAAATGAGACCCTGTCTATAAATAAATAAATAAAAATATTTAAATCTGGACAAAATTACATAGAGGACACATACTTTTATCTTACTACAAGCCAGGTAGTTTCAAGATAATTCACATAAAGTACAAATGTTTTCATGGATTCTTCCAGTGAAGATATTTATTTTCCAAAATCTTATCTGATAGGTTCACAATTTCTACGTATGGGGCAGCACCTGTGGCTCAGTCGGTAAGATGCTGACCCCATATACTGAGGGCGGTGGGTTCAAACCCGGCCCCGGCTGAACTGTAACCAAAAAATAGCCAGGCATGGGCGGCGCCTGTGGCTCAGTGAGTACGGCGCCGGCCCCATATGCCGAGGGTGGTGGGTTCAAACCCGGCCCCGGCCAAACTGCAACAAAAAAATAGCCGGGCGTTGTGGCGGGCGCCTGTAGTCCCAGCTGCTCGGGAGGCTGAGGCAAGAGAATCGTGTAAGCCCAAGAGTTAGAGGTTGCTGTGAGCCGTGTGACGCCACGGCACTCTACCCTCGGGCAGTACAGTGAGACTCTGTCTCTACAAAAAAAAAAAAAAAAAAAATAGCCAGGCATTGTGGCGGGCGCCTGTAGTCCCAGCTACTCGGGAGGCTGAGGCAAGAGAATCGCTTAAGCCCAGGAGTTGGAGGTTGCTGTGAACTGTGTGATGCCATGGCACTCTACCGAGGGCCATAAAGTGAGACTCTGTCTCTACAAAAAAAAAAACAAAACAAAACAATTTTTACGTATGAACAACTAGCAGCAAAATAGAAATCATCTAAATTCTCTTACTAAGGTTTTCATACACAGGGCAAGGGGAAAATTACAAAGATATAGTAACCTCTGCCATTCTTTTTTCCCCTCATGTTTCTGTGAGGGTATAAACAACTAAGTCGGCTCAGCACCTGTAGCTCAGTGGCTAGGGCGCCAGCCACATATACCAGAGCTGGTGGGTTTAAATCCAGCCCGGGCCTGCCAAAACAATAATGACAACTACAACCAAAAAACACCCAGGTGTTGAGGTAAGCGCCTGTAATCCCAACTACTTGGGAAGCTGAGGCAAGAGAATTGCTTAAGCCCAAGAATTGAAGGTGGCTATGAGCTGGGATGCCACAGCACTCTACCCAGGGTGACAGCTTGAGACTCTGTCTCAAAAAAAACAAATAAATAAAATAAAATAAAAATAAACAACCAAGGGCGGCGCCTGTGGCTCAGTCGGTAGGGCGCCGGCCCCATATACCAAGGGTGGCGGGTTCAAACCTGGCCCCGGCCAAACTGCAACCAAAAAATAGCCGGGTGTTGTGGCGGGCGCCTGTAGTCCCAGCTACTCGGGAGGCTGAGGCAAGAGAATCGCCTAAGCCCAGGAGTTGGGGGTTGCTGTGAGCTGTGTGAGGCCACGGCACTCTACCGAGGGCCATAAAGTGAGACTCTGTCTCTACAAAAAAAAGAAAATAAAATAAACAACCAAGTCACAATTTCTGAATTTGTTAGGTAGAGTCCCTCTTATAGTTGTGTTCCATACCCCAAAGGGGTGCCATACACCCCTACCTTGTGCCATTTAAGTGGAAGCACACCAATTTCTTCACTCTCCCCCCTTTCCTCAAGCCTCCCTGCACACCCGAACTGGAATAGAATTAAGTTTTTCTGGGCAGCGCCTGTGGCTCAGTGAGTAGGGGACCAGCCCCATATACTGAGGGTGGTGGGTTCAAACCCAGCCCCGGCCAAACTGCAAAAAATAGCCGGGCACCTGTAGTCCCAGCTACTCGGGAGGCTGAGGCAAGAGAATCGCCTAAGCCCTGGAGTTGGAGGTTGCTGTGAACTGTGTGACGCCACGGCACTCTACCAGGGCAATAAAGTGAAACTCTGTCTCTATGAAAAAAAAAAAAGAATTCCTTGGTGTGTGTCACACTTTATGGGGGCAAGACATGATTGCAAGAGGGACTTTACCTAACAATTGCAATCAGTGTAACCTGGCTTATTGTACCCTCAATGAATCCCCAACAATAAAAAAAAAAAAAAAAAAAAAAAGAATTAAGTTTTTCTCCTGTGTGGTATGTGTTAGATTATCTGCTGGCACAGAAATGGTACTGAGTACAGTGGATTCTTGCTTTTCCATTCTTGTGATACTTTACTAAGAGGAAGGTATTTCAACTCCATCCAGGTTAACACAAAAGTTGCAAAGTTACTATCTTTTCTTATGGCTGTGCCTTTTATCTACCTGTAAAAATCACATTTCTTAGTTTACTTCCACATGTAAAACAAGACAGTATAATTCTACTATGCAGAACCAGTACCTCCAATTATATGCCATGGTTTAATGATTCAGGTTTAAGATACATAAACGCGGGTAAGGTGCTTATATTATCTATCCATACTACTTTTATGAATAAACCAGAGTAGCACCATCTAGGTTTTAACATTCTGTAAGAAAAACAAAATACATGTCATTAAATCGTGAATCCCCTCATGACTAAGCAGCTCCAAAGTGCTTTTCAACAATAAAGATGTAGTGAACACAACATTTAGAGATAGCAGAGGTGTGAGGGAGATCTCCACCTTAAGTGACATCACACCTACCGAAGTGTCATTGCTGGTGACATAAACCAGGACGTCAGAGGAGTTCCTGCCATTGATGTATCGGTAGCAGTTCCAAACACAGCTAATCAAGTAACCCTAGAAGTGAGGAATGATCATTAGATTTTTAATTTCCAAACTACAAGCAATTAAAATATCACACAAATAAAGCCAGATTATAAAATTTCTATTTACATAAGCTATAAATGCACATGTTAACTCTACTAAAATAAAAGCCTTTAAAAACGTCAGGTACTGGGCAGCGCCTGTGGCTCAAAGGAGTAGGGCACTGGTCCCATATGCCGGAGGTGGTGGGTTCAAACCCAGCCCCAGCCAAAAAAAACTGCAAAAAAAAAAAAAAAAAAAAAGTCAGGTACAGTAATTTTTCTGGCAAAGTGAGAGCCACATCCTAATACATTGGTGGTGGGGGAGGGGCTGAGAGTAGAATGAGAAACTTCTAAGACAAAGTGTCAGAAACAATCACCACTAATTTTGCATTGCCCCCAAATGCACAGATAAAAGTTTATTAGCCCATCTATCACCACACTTTAACTGTGTATTTGGAAATTTTTATTCTATGATTATCTGTGATTTTACTGCACAATTCAATTTTTTTAAAAAGATTTCATATGGCTTGGCACCAGTAACTCAGTGGCTAGGGTGCTGGCCACATACACCAGAGCTGGCAGGTTTGAACCCAGCCTGGGGCCTGCTAAACAACAACAAATACAACAAAAAAATAGCCGGGCACTGTGACAGGCAATTGTAGTCCCAGCTACTTGGGAGGCTGAGGCAAGAGAATCACTTAAGCCCAAGAGTTTGAGGTTGCTGTGAGCTGTTATGTCGCAGCACTCTACTGAGGATGACATAGTGACTCTGTCTCAAAAAAATAAACAGAAAAGATTCATAGCATATAAATTTACTTCACAGTCAAAATTCACTAAAATATTTCCATTTTCTTAATGAAATATCCGATAAAGACACTTAAAATTACTGTCCAGAATAAAGACATTCTATAAATAAAACATGAATTCGTGGGAGATGTTTAAGCTATAAACTCTGCACTTTCATTCCAATCATCTGTAATTGAATTTGAACTAAATGACTTCAACATCCCTTCATAGCCTTAAAATTCTTTGATTAGAAGTTGTTTAAACACATGTAGAAACTGGATTGCTGAAATCCAGAAATGCATTGCTGGTAAGAATGTGAAATGGTGCAGCCACTTTGCAAAAGTCTGGCAGTTCCTCCAAGGGTTAAACAAGAGTTACCATATAACTCAGCAATTCCATTTCTGGGTATATACACAAGAAAATAAAAACACACATCCACACAAAATCTTGTACAAAAATATCCATAGCAGCACTATTTGTAAGAGCCAAAAAGTAGAAGCAACCCATATGGATTAAACGATAAACAAAATGTGTTATCCACAGACTGGAGTACTACACAGCAATAAAAAGGAAGGAAACGCTCACCCATGGTACAATGCAGGTGAACCTTATAAATACCATGCTAAGTGAAAGAAGCCAGTCACAAAGGACCACATATTGTATGACGGTAATTACATGAAATTTCTAGAATAGGCAAATCTATAGAGATAGAAGGCAGATCAGTGATTGCCATGGGTAAAAGTAAATGACAACCAATAAAAATGTTCCAAAATTACACTGCGCAACTAAAGCAATAATTGCAAAATAAAAAATAATAATAAATTAAGTAATGATTGCACAACTCTGGGAAGATGCTAAACACCACTGACTCATACCCTTTAAATGGGTGAATTTCATGTCACGTGAATTATGTCTCAGTAAGTTTGTTTTATAAAAATGAATACATTTATGGACGAAAAGGGTAAAATATTCTGTCCTATACTCAGACCTGTCTTCAAGCTGCATTCATAATTGATGGTGATTTTTTTCTTGTAACTATTGTGATATGTTAAGATGAAAATATATAGTAAAACCTCTGTAAGTTGACTACCCTAGGGACTGTAACAAACTGGTCGTCATACGGAGGTGACCAACATAAGGAACTAGGCCTACTGCGTGTACATGTGCTGTGTCCAGTCTATGTGTCCATTGACCTCCTTAAGCTGGTCAATGTAGGGAGGTAGTCAACTACCTCCTTGCTCTCCGTGGTAATCAATTTGTGAGGTTTCATGCTCCTTATCATCTCTGCCAGACATGGGACTCTGCACACAACATACCATTCAATCACAGGGCTGTCTTCACACACCTCAACCACCCCGCCCTGCCCCAGGCCCCCTTTCACATGATGGGCTATTGAGATCATGTTTCCTCCTCACTTCCACTATGACCAGCGGAGCCTAGCACATGCCACATAGGAGATTTTTTTTTTTTTTTTGAGACAGAGTCTTACTTTGTCACCCTTGGTAAAGTACCATAGCGTCACAGTTCACAGAAACCTCAAACTCTTGGCCTCAAATGAACCTCCTACCTCAGCCTCCTGAGCAGCTGGGACTACAGACACCTGCTGCCACAACCCCTGGCTAGTTTTTTCCATTTTTAGTAGAGATGGGATCTTGCTCTTACTGAGGCTGATCTCAAACTCCTGAGCTCAGGCAATCCACTCACCTCGGCCAAGCAAAATGCTAGGATTACAGGAGTGAGCCACTGCGCCCAGACCACATAAGAGATTCTTAATAAGTATTTACTGAATAAATGAGTGAAGGACAAACCTTTCCATCTTTTATCTCACAGTCACCCTGCAGGATGTCTTATTGATTACTACTGCTATTTGGTAAATGAAGAAACTAAGGCTCTGACCATACAGCTAGTAGCAGTAGTGCTAGAAGCCAACCCTAGAGCCTCTGACAAAATCCAACACAGGTGTTTCCAGTACAAGTGAGAATGCCTGCAGAATTCAAAAGCCTTTATAAAAGGAACTTGGAGGCCCTAGCTCCTGACCTTCTGGCAATGGCAGAGTTGGCTTGGTAAGACTAACCTTGCAGAAAAAAAAAAAAGACTAACCTTCCTCTAGGTAAAAATTATAAAATATGGACTACATCCCTACATACACATGCACTTGTGCACACATACATTTTAAGGCATGACAGAATGATTCAAAGAAGGCAGATGTCAAAAAGTAGTCTATCCTTGAAAGACAAACTGCAATAAGAGAGACTTGAGACTCCGTGGCCTTTCACCAGTGGGCACTGCCATTTCTACCTGCAGCTTGGGTGACAGCCAGCCCTAACATCACAGAATTGGAGGTCAGAGAACAACACAGGGTGACAACTGAGTAGTCAGACAGTTGGAGCCAGGGAGTTGCAGCAGCAAGGCTGTGGGCCCCAGCATCCACGGAATGATAAAATTCAGTCAAATTCTTACCCTCCAAACTACACATACAACATCAAACAATTCAGAGAGGTGTTTTACAGGGGAAAATTCAGACTCAATTTATTTTTTTCTTTTCTATTTTGTTTTAGAGACAGGGTCTCACTCCGTTGGCCAGGCTGGTGTGGCTATTCGCAGGTGCCATTATAGTGCACTAAAGCCTGAAGCTCCTACACTCAAGTCATCCATCCTCCTGCCTCACCTTCCCAAGCAGCTGGGACTACAGGCATCTACCACCATACCAGCTAATTTTTCTATTTTTAGCAGAGATGGAATCTCTCTCTTGCTCCAGGTAGGTCACAAACTCCTGAGCTTAAGCAATCCTCCTACCTTGGCCAGCCAGAGTGCTAGGATTACAGGTGTGAGGCACCGTAATTTTTTTTTTTTTCAGCCCACTGATTTTTAATAACCATTTTCTTTCTACTCCTCTTCATCATAGTACTTACATGACTTCACTACTGAGATGCAGCTTCCTCAAGCTTACCAAGGCTTGATTTTTGAATAATGGGATAATTTTATGCCAAAATAAAGGCAATGAAGAGTGTCGAAATTTAAAAGTTCAAAGTGTATGAGAATTTTCTATCAGTTAGTAGCACACAAATTATGATCTTTTTATACACAGATTAACAAGGACAATAAACAAGTAGTTCTCACCTGATAAAGGTAAGGCAATACTGATAATGAAGTAGAAGTCCTTTAACTTTTGGGAGCATCAGTTTGACAATCTATCGAAAGCTTTGCAACTATGCCTACCCTTGATTTTAAGAATAAATACATACATATACAAGAACATATTTAAATATATTCACTGCAGCACCATGAATAAGTGAGAACTACTTCAAGGTCCAACCATAGGTAATTTACTAAATAATGAATTCACTTAATGGATATAGAACAGTGTCCAGAATATGTAACATTCTAAATACAAATTACAAATGATTGGGTATTACATAAGCATTGTAATGGATGTTGCAGTATTACAACATAAACTATGTAGGGCCAGGTGTGGTGGCTCAGGCCTGTCATCCTAGCACTCTGGGAGTGCTGAGACAAGCAGATTGCTTGAGCTCAGGAGTTCGAGACCAGCCTGAGCAAGAGCAAGACAGCATCTCTACTAATAAACTAGCCAGGCATAGTGGTAGGTACCTGTAGTTTCAGTTACTCAGGAGGTTGAGGCAAGAGGACTGCTCAAGCCCAAGAGTTTGAGGTTGCTATGAACTATGACATGACAGCACCCTACCCAGGGTGACAGAGTGAGACTCTGTCTCAAAAAATAAATAAATAAATAAAAGTAGATAATAATATATAGGAAAATAATATATAGGAAGCTATATATTACATAAATAAACTATGTAATATATAGTTTCCTCCTCAACCCTAAAATATAGATTTAACTATTTTATTAATTTATTCCAAATATATTTTGGAATAACCCTTGATTGGCTTATGAAATTATAATTAGTTTTTATCTCTAATATATAGAGGGTGCCAACAAAATGTATACACATTTTAAGAAAGGAAAAGAATGTATTGAAATTATAATATTCAATATATATTAATTACAAAAGATGAATACAAGTCAAGTTGACTACTAATTACATTCGCAGCAGTCAAACATGACTTGAGGGTGGCTCCTGTGGCTCAAGGAGTAGGGCGCCAGTCCCACATGCTGGAGGTGGCGGGTTCAAACTCAGCCCTGGCCAAAAAACCACACACACACACACACAAAAAAAAAAAAACATGACTTGAGTATTTACAAATTTGGCTTGGTGCCCAGAGCACAGTAGTTATGGCGACAGCCACCTACATAGAGGGCGGTGGGTTCAAACCCAGCCCAGGCCAGCTAAAACCAACAACGACAACTGCAACAAAAAATAGCCGGGCATTTTGGTGGGTACCTGTAGTCCCAGCTACTTGGGAGGCTGAGGCAAGAAAATCGCTTAAACCCAAGAGTTTGAGGTTGCTGCGAGCTATGACACCATGGCACTCTACCCAGGGCAACACAGTGAGACTCTGTCTAAAATAATAATAATAATAATAATACAGTTTTTTTCCTTTCTTAAAATAGGTACATACTCTTTTTGGCACCCTCTGTAGATAACAGAAGGAACCGTAATGTTAGGAAATAAAAAAGCAGCTCAGATGCAAAAATAAGACAATGACCTGATTAAAGTTTATTTACTTCTTTGGCATTCAGGAAAACAATATTTAGACCATTAAGTAAAATTCTCATGCTTACCTTAAAAGTCAAGATAATGCTAATGAACAGAAGAATAATAAGGATCAAACAGGTAGGATTCATGGACATGATATCATCTTTGTACGGAAAATTAGGAGGCTGCAAAAGAAAAGGGCTTCATTAGGAAATCTCATTAACCATTCAGGATTAATTCCTCAGGCAGCAGTTCATATGTTGCTTATCAGAAAGCAACTGGCTAAAGCAGAAAGGAATTACTTAGGACTAATACAAAATTTCTAGCCTGATTCTACTGATGAAAAAGCTAGCAACTGTGCGACAGGAGAGGCTAGTCTCTTCATAACTCACACACTAACTCCTGACAAGAAAAATCAAGTTAAGAGTCACACGTGAGACCTGAAGATACAACCCTGTCTCTTACTATACCAAAGGTAAAAGTCAGTGGTTTGTATCCAGGGACATTTGGTACATCTCTGATGCTGGGACTTTCTGCAAATTCTGGACCATTTTTGCCCTTAGATCCTGAAAGGTTTTTTGTAGTACTGGTCTTACAGGTTAAGAATAAAATAGTGTAGTGGCTTGGCACCCGTAGCACAGTGATTATAGTGCCTGTCACATGCACAGAGGCTGGTGGGTTCAATCCCGGCCCGGGCCAGCTAAACAACAATAACAATTGCAACAAACAAATAGTCAGGCGTTGTGGTGGGTGCCTATAGTCCTGGCTACTTGGGAGGCTGAGGCAAAAGAATCACTTAAGCCCAAGAGTTTGAGGTTGCTGTGAACTGTGACTCCATAGCACTCTACCCAGGGCAACACAGTGAGACTCTGTCTCAAAAATAAATAAATAAATAAAATAGTGTGGTATTTGTTTACACGACCAACAAAAAGTTATATTGTTCCTATGCTTAATTTTTTTTTTTTTTTTCCTATGCTTAATTTTTAAAAAGGGATTAAAGTGGAGGTCTACGGCCCTTTCACAAAGATCTTCATGCTCTTCTCCCATTGAAAAGTGAACATATTTGAGATCGGTATGTCCAGTTGAGATCAATATAAAGATTTTTAACTGTGTTTTATAAGACTCCACTTAAATAGATGAACAGAACAGGCTTTAGAATTAAGAGGGGGCTTTCCTCCAGCCTTCTCAGATAACCGTCTCTCCAGACTCATTGTATCAGTCTCAAGAAGGGCCTCTAGGAGCAAACATCAACCTTCCCCTTCATCCCTGACACTCAGGCGCTGTGATAACCTGTGGGCCTCATTAGCCCAGACTGATCTTTAAATAGAACGCAAGGAAGGTTTATTATATCATTGGTTTGTAAATAATTGATATAAATAAGAGTAGATGGTGATTTTTTTTTTTGTTAAACTGACACTAAAATTACTGTTGAAATCACTAATGTTATCCTTACCCAATCGATGGTTCTCAAGGAAATGAGTACATAGCTGGGGAACCCTGTGGACACAGCAGGAAGGCTAGGCAGCATCCAAGGCTCCGCCCGCTTGCCTTGCATGTGAGGTTTCATGCTCCTTATCATCTCTGCCAGACATAGATGTCTGGGACTCAGCACACAACATACCATTCAATCACAGGGCTGTCTTCACACTCCTCAACCACCCCCGCCCTGCCCCAGGCCCCCTTCACATGATGGGCTGTTGAGATCATGTTTCTTCCTTACTCCCACTATGACCAGAGGAGCCCAGCACCAGATCATCACTAGAGAGGAGAAACACAAGTCCCTCAACACAGAAATAATTCTACAACTTGCTCATCGTATATACACTCCTCATACAGAAAACTTGGCTGGCACAGAAGACATAATATGTAAAATTAGCATATGGGAAATACAGAAAAATTTTCTTGACACTATATTCTACCAAAATATGGACCTGTTTTCTTAAAAAACAGTAGCTAGTACTCGTAAAAATGATAACCACAACAATGACAAAATAAGACACTTCGAAGGAGCGTTTTGTGCTAGGTCTGCAGGGTACCAGTTACGTGATCTGGCTAGGACTGTAACCAAGATGACCAGTGTCTGCTGCCCCATTTCCTCCTCTGCTCCAGCCCCTCCCTACCACTCTCTCTTCCATTAGACTGCTGGGCCCCACCGACCCATCAAATCTCACTGCCTCATCTCTCCCATTCCAGGAAAACCCTGTTCCTTATCCCATGCTCAGAGAAAACCTCCAAACAGTGGTTACCCTCTCTGTCTAAAACATCCTAAGATTTCAAAGAAATTAAACTTTAAAGCACATTCACAATTTAAAATGCAAGAATTTAAAAAATGTGAAGGCACAGAAGTATTTCAACCTCAAAACTGCCATAAGCTTCTTAATACCCAGTACCAATGTTGGTTCACATGCTCACAAAGGACATTGAGCTAGAAACACGTCCCACAATGATGACTGGAGAAGAAAGGGATTCTGCGGTCAAATAAGCCTGGAAACTAGGGTGCAGCAGTGTTGCTTCTCCATACAACAGCAGAGGCAAAAGGCTACCCTTTTCTGATAACTGAGCAAACTACATTTTACAAAAATAAGACTATTAGCAACTAGATTATAAGGTAGATAGGCACGTCAAACACCACACACCAGGGCCCTGCCATCAACTTAACCTCTGGAAGACTCGGGGACATTATGATTTCCCCAAAAGTATGCTAAGAAACCAAACTCTTGTAATTAATATAACATTTTAAAAAATCTCTGGCCAGTAACTCAGGTGTGAGCTAAAAATCCATAATTTGTGTGTATGTCTATCTCTGTACCTCTACATCCCTTACGTAAGCAGGTTGCCCTCATAAAAAGAAGCCGTCATTACGAGAGCCGCGTACCAGCTGCCGTATGTACTCCTGAATGGAGTTTGGATAGACGAGCACAGTGACTGCAACCAAGGCGTTCAGGGCAAAGTCGAAGATCTGGTAACAGAAGAACGGGATGATCCAGGCAGCGCGTTGCTAAACACAACAGAAAATAGACTGTGTTCATTATTACAAAATAGTTTCTTGTTCAAAGAATCTTTTACTAATCTGAAAGGAAAAGGAAAAACTGAAATTAAACCAGGTCATGATGACAACTGGTATGCCAAAGGTAAGTAAGCAGTCAACGACAAGCCTCAAAGAACATTTCTGGGGCTTTAATATTGGCTTGATTCCTAGTACTATGTGACATTAACAAAAAATTTAAACTTTCAAAGATTCTTAGAACTGGAAATAACCTCCTATTATAGATAGTTGCACAGATTACACATATAAGAAACTCAGGAAAAGGCCCAGCTTACTGCAAGCTACTTACCTTATATGCTCCATAAGTAGCCATTGCACATATCACAATCATGAGAAAAGAAATAGCAATAGTGATGCACATGTCTGTCAAAAGGGTTAAAAAAAGACAATCAGTAGTCAATCCACCATTTGAATACTTTTTTTTTTTGAGACATGGTCTCACTCTGTTGCCCCAGCTACAGTGCAGTAGTGTGGTCAGAAGTAAGTGATCATGGTCTCACTCTGTTGCCCCAGCTACAGCAGCGGTGTGAACAGAAGTAAGTGAAGACTAGGAACTCTGGGAGGCCGAGGCAGGTGGATTGCCTGAGGTCACAGGTTCAAGACCAGCCTGAACTAGAGCATGACCCCATCTCTAAAAATAGCCAGCCATTGTCGCAGCTACTCTGGAGACGGAGGCAAGAGAATTAATTGAGCCCAAGAGTTTGAGATTGCTGTGAGCTGTCATGCCATGGCACTCGACCAAAGGCAACAAAGTGAGACTCTGTCTCAAAAATAAATAAATAAAAGCAGCGAGTAGGGTGACCACATGACTAAGAGAGCATAAAACCAGTACAGTAAAGTATCTGTAGAGTGCGTGACCATTTTCAAGACATCATAGCAAATACCTGTTTTAGTATTTCTTTTTTTTTTTGGTGCTTTTTTTTTGGCCGAGGCTGGGTTTGAACCCACCACCTCCAGCATATGGGACTAGCGCCCTATCCCTTTGAGCCACAGGTGCGGCCCCCTGTTTTAGTATTTCTTTTTTTTTTTTGTAGAGACAGAGTCTCACTTTATGGCCCTCGGTAGAGTGCCGTGGCCTCACACAGCTCACAGCAACCTCCAACTCCTGGGCCTAAGCGATTCTCTTGCCTCAGCCTCCCGAGTAGCTGGGACTACAGGTGCCCGCCACAATGCCCGGCTATTTTTTGGTTGCAGTTTGGCCGGGGCCGGGTTTGAACCTGCCACCCTCGGTATATGGGGCCGGCGCCTTACCAACTGAGCCACAGGTGCCGCCCTGTTTTAGTATTTCTAACACTGAAATAGGGTTTGTTTTTTTTTTGAGATGGAGTTTCACTCTGTCACCCTGGCTAGCAGGGCATCATCATAGTTCCACGGCAGCCTCGACCTCCTAAAGTCAAGCAATCTTCCTGCCTCTGCATCCCAAAGTGCTAGGATTATAGGCATGAGCCTGGCCAAGGTAGATGTTATTCTTCCACTGAACAGATTATAAAACTAGGGCTCAGAGGCTATCCAACTTGCTGCAGTAACATCTGCATCAAAAGGCTAAAACCGCTGGGCGTGGTGGCGCACGCCTGTAGTCCCAGCACTGTGGGAGGCCGAGGCGGGTGGATTGCCTGAGCTCAGAGGTTAGAGACCGGTATGAGCAGCAGTGAGCCAGAGTAAGACCCCATCTCTACTAACATCAAAAACAGCCAGACGTTGTGGCGGGCATCTGTAATCCCAGCTACTGGGGAGGCAAGGGGATAGGAGGCAAGGGGACAGAGCATCGCCAGAGGAAGAACATTTAAAAAACAGAAGAAAGAAAATGAACAACAACAACAAAAGAGTGCTTCAAACGAAGAAGCATGAACAAGCAAGCTGAAATTAAAAATAAAAAATATATAAAAGGCTGAAACCATGACTAATTCTGCTGTTTCTACTATACCACGTTGCTTCTACTTCAGCTAGAATACTGATAGATGCGCCAACCTGCCACTTCCTACACGTCTATCCCCAAAGGAAATTATTCTTATTTTAGAACCACTCTCTCTGTATCCTAAGGATCAGAGATCAGAGAACAATTTAAATAGGAGGTTTACAAAAATAAAAAACACAGGGTAAAAGTACATTCCGGGACAGAAATGCAAATATATCAATAAAAAGCATTTCTTATCTTTAAAAGGTTAAGTTTCCTTAAATATGTGTACTGACTTAACACAAGAAACCCATAAAGATGTTGACAACTCTTAATGAAGAAATGAAAAATCTCTTCTCAAAAAGGAAGAAACATGACAGATGTGAGAGCATCAAAGGATGATCAGGGCTACTCATCACTTCCCAGAGCATGACTCTCGGAGGCCAGGCCAGGAGATCTCTGAGCCCAGGAGTTTGAGATGAGGCTGAGCAACATAGGGAGACTCAGTTTCTATAAAAAATAAACAAATTAGCTGGGCAGGGTAGTGTACACCTGAAGTTCTTGCTACGCAGGAGGCTGGGGCAGGAGGATTGCTTGAATCCAGGAATTTGAGTACACAGTAAACAATGATCTCTCCACTTGTACTCCAGCCTAGCTGTCAGAGTGACACCCTGTCTCTTTTAAAAAATAAAAAGAAGGGCGGCGCCTGTGGTTCAATGGGTAGGGTGCCAGCCCCCTATACCGAGAGTGGCAGGTTTGAACCTGGCCCAGCCAAATTACAACAAAAAAATAGCCAGGTGTTGTGGCGGGCGCCTGAAGCCCCAGCTACATGGGAGGCTGAGGCGAGAGAATCGCCTAAGCCCAGGAGTTGGAGGTTGCTGTGAACTGTGATGCCACAGCACTCTACCGAGGATGATAAAGTGAGACTCTGTCTCTGAAACAAAAAGAAAAAGAAAAAGAGAAATAAAAAAGGAACATGACGGGCAGCGCCTATGGCTCAGCGGGTAAGGCGCCGGCCCCATATACCGAGGGTGGCGGGTTCAAACCCGGCCCCGGCCAAACTGCAACCAAAAAATAGCTGGGTGTTGTGGCGGGCTCCTGTAGTCCCGGCTACTCGGGAGGCTGAGGCAGGAGAATCGCTTAAGCCCAGGAGTTGGAGGTTACTGTGAGCTGTGTGAGGCCACGGCACTCTACCGAGGGCCATAAAGTGAGACTCTGTCTCTACAAAAAAAAAAAAAAAAAAGGAACATGACTTCTTTCAGGATACGTACATACTTTATAACATTAATGCTTAGCTTTGCCCTCTTGAGAGGTAAAAGGTACTCACAGGGAAACTCCCTACATGCTTCACAGAATTCTCACAGGGTCAATGAATGGGGGGAATAAACTTGAACACATTTTACACACAAAAACTAAGGCCAAGTAACTTCACTCGCTAACTGCGAAGTGAAAGTCTCTGTTTACATACATATACCCAAGCACACAAAGACGTTTTCTCATGCCACGCCATGCATATGAAGCAATGGGGCTTGAACTTCTGGTCTAACAGTATGGCTACAATGGAAGGTCTACTGTTTTTTCTTCTTCCCCATCTAAATGTGACTCCCTCCCTCCCCCTGTGAACTAGGCACTGTGTTATTTCATTTAACCCTTCTAACATCCCTATAAGATGGGTATAATTATTACTTCTATTTTAGAAAAGTAACTTGTCCAAGCATTCCCAGCTACTAATGGATAAAACATTCTTTTTTTCTTTCTTGGAGACAGTCTCACTTTGTCACCTTCAGTAGAGTGCTGTGGCATCACAGCTCACAGCAATCTCAAATTCTTGGGCTCAAGTGATTCTCTTGCCTCAGCCTCCCAAGCACTTGGATTACAGGTGCCTACCACAGTGCCCAGCTATGTTTAGAGACAAGGGCTCACTCTGGCTGGTCTCAAACTCATGAGCTCAAGCAAGCCACCCACCTTGGCCTCCCAAGTGCTGGGATTATAGGCATGAGCCACTGTACCCAGCCTGCATGAAATATTCTACCCAGAAGGTGGCGCCTGCGGCTCAGTGGGTAGGGCGCCACCCCATATACCAAGGGTGACAGATTCGAACCCAGCCCCAGCCAAACTGCAACAACAAAAAAATAGCTGGTGGGCGGTGCCTGTGGCTCAAGGAGTAGGGTGCAGGTCCCATATGCCAGAGGTGGCGGGTTCAAACCCAGCCCCGGCCAAAAACCACAAAAAAAAAAAAAATAGCCAGGTGCTAGGGTGGGCGCCTGCAGTCCCAGCTACTCAGGAGGCTGAAGCAAGTGAATTGCCTAAGCCCAAGAGCTGGAGGTTGCTGTGAGCTGTAATACCACAGCACTCTACCGAGGTTGACAAAGTGAGACTCTGTCTCAAAAAAATAAAATAAAATAAAAAATTCTACCCAGAAATCCTAACACAGAGCCAATCCTCTTGGCCAGCATGGTACCTAGCTGTGAAGGAAGTGGATCACATGCAAATACGGTGGACAACGAAAGTGTTCGAGAAATCATATAAAAGGAATTAGACACCAACATGCACTATCTGAAAAGCCTCATTAGTCTGAAACAATCTCTGAACCTTGAACTCAGACAGAAGTGTATTATCTCTTTCTTCACATACACTGATGGTTTTTAAATTTTGTATAAGCAGCTGGGCGCCGTGGCTCACCCAGGTAATCCCAGCACTTGGGAGGCGGAGGCGGGTGGATTGCCTGAGCTCACAAGCAGCCTGCTTCAGCTCAGGAGTTTGAAGCCAGCCTTAGGAAAAGTAAAATCCCAACTTGACCAAAAAATAGAAAAACTGGGTGGTGCCTGTGGCTCAGAAGGTAGGGCACAGGTCACGTACACGGAGGCTGAAGGGTTCGAACCTGGCAACGACAGCTACAACAACAACAACAAAACAAAAAATCTGGGTGTTGTGGCGGGTGCCTGTAGCTTCAGCTACTTAGGAGGCTGAGGCAAGAGAATCGCTTAAGCCTAAGAGTTTTAGGCTGCTATCAGCTGTAACACCACAGCACTCTACCTAGGGCAACAGCTTGAGACTCTTGTCTCAAAAAAGAAAATAAAAAATAGAAAAACTGGCTCGGTACCCGTAGCTCAGTGGTTAGGACACCAGCCATATACACCAAGGCTGGCAGATTCCAACCCAGACCGGATCAGCTAAACAACAACTGCAACAAAAAAATAGCCAGGTATTGAAGTGGGCACTTATAGTCCCAGTTACTTGAGAGGCTGAGGCAAGAGAATCACTTAAGTCCAAGAGTTTGAGGTTGCTGTGAGCTATGATGCCATGGCATTCTATCAAGGGCGACACAGTGAGACTGACTCTGTCTCAAAAAAAAAAACAAAGAAAAGTTGAGGCAAGAGGATCACTTGAGCTCAAGAGTTCGAAGGTACTGCGAGCTAGGGGATGA
Source organism: Nycticebus coucang (assembly GCF_027406575.1). NCBI lineage: Eukaryota > Metazoa > Chordata > Mammalia > Primates > Lorisidae > Nycticebus > Nycticebus coucang. The sequence continues at coordinate 60,292,173 of NC_069792.1, read as the reverse complement.
TGGCATGGCACTATACAGGCCACAGAGTGAGACTGTCTCAAATAATTAATAAATTCTGTTGAAGCATATTTTGTAATGAGACAAAAATTAATTTTACAGAAGCCAATCTGTTATACAATATTCTCTGACTATCTCTTCCATCTTAAAATAGATAGAGACACGTGAACCCCAGGTTTTATTCAAAAAATAAAAAATACTAATATAACCTACAAAAAGAATAATCTTGTATGCCCTATTCTGAAAATAAATAAATGACACTCCAGGACTAACAATCATAATTTCAAAATTTTAAATTCACAGGCCAGCTGTGGTGGCTAATGCCTATAATCCTAGCATTTTGAGAGGCCAAGGCAGGTGAATCACTTGAGCTCAGGAGTTCAAGATTAGACTGAGCAAGAGATAGACTTCACCTCTAAGAATGGCATTGTGGTGGGTAATGCCACGCAAAAAGATTGCTTGGGCCCTGGAGTTTGAGGTTGCTATGAGCTATGATGCCACAGCACCCTACCAAGGATGACAAAATAAGACTCTGGCTCATGGGTGGTGCCTGTGGCTCAATCGGTAAGGCACCAGCCCCATATACCGAGGGCGGCGAGTTCAAACCCAGCCCCGGCTGAACTGCAACTAAAAAATAGCTGGGCGTTGTGGCGGGCACCTGTAGTCCCAGCTACTCGGGAGGCTGAGGCAAGAGAATTGCTTAAGCCCAGGAGTTGGAGGTTGCTGTGAGCTGTGATGCCACAGCACTTTACCGAGGGCCATAAAGTGAGACTCTGTCTCTACAAAAAAAAAAATAAAATAAAATAAAAAAAGACTCTGGCTCAGAGCCTATAGCTCAAGGGGCTAGGGCACCAGCCACATACACTGGAGCTAGAGACTTCAAATCCAGACCAGGCCTGCCAAATAATAATGACAACTACAACCAAAAAATAGCCAGGCGTTGTGGCAGGCGCCTGTAGTCCCAGCTACTTGGGAGGCTGAGGCAGGGGAATCGCCTAAGCCCAGGAGTTGGAGGTTGCTGTGAGCTGTGTGATGCCATAAGCACTCTACCAAGGGCGATAAGGTGAGACTCTGTCTCCACAAAAAAAAAAAAAAAAAAAAGAAGGTAAGAAAGTGTTTCTGACACAATTACCTTTAATTTACGAGCTTATTTTTTTTTTTTTTTTGAAACGGAGTCTCATTATGTTGCCCTCGGTAGAGTGCCGTTGCGTCACAGCTCACAGCAACCTCAAACTCTTGGGCTCAATTTACAAGCTTATTAAAGGAGATTAAAATATATATGAAAGGTAAAAGACTCACTCAAATGAATACATACCGTCTTCTGTACACCTTTTTATCTATGTGATTTAAATGATAGAAAGTCTTTAAAGTAATTACAAACTATTCATTCAATCCCTTTCACTATATAAAGTATGAGAAAAACCTCAAATGCACTGGAATTATTATCCAGGACATTACAAAATAATTAAAGTGTCAAGTACCAGCAAGCCTTTGAAGTAGCTAAATTAAGCCTAACCTGTCGGACAGTCGTTGCCCTGCAGAGTCTCTAGCAATTAGAACAAGGCATGCAGTGTTATCATTTGATCCAGATGGAACCATAGTGGGACCATTTAAAACTTCTTTTTCCAATTTCAGGTACCTTAGAAAAGAAATCCTACTACTAGAATTGTGCAGCTTATGTAGTCTTTAAACTCAGAGAGGAATGCAGAAAGATATTAATTTAACATTAATGGAACTCATTACTTTTCTGGAGGAATTCCTAAGAGAAATAGGATTATTCAGAATAGAAACAATAAGGAATGTTATAGAATAAGAAATGCTATAGGAGAAGTCACATCTGTCTGGCAAGGTACCAAATTCCAGGATAATACAGGGTAACCATAAAGTTCATGTGCAATTTCAAATCGCACACAGACTTAATGGCCACCCTGTATAATGCCCTGACTTCTAAATCCATGTTATGAAACATTAAGTCATAGAAGGGCTAGGCATAGTGACTCACACATATAATCCCAGCATTTTGGAAGTCCTAGGCATGAAGGTTGCTTGAGGCCAGGAGTTAGTTCAAGACCAACCTAGATAACACAACCAGACAAACTCCATCCCCTGGGTATCCCCTTCAGTTCTCATTCCATTAACAATTTTTAAAAAGTAGCCAGGAGTGATGGCACATGCCTGTAGTCCTAGTTACTTAGGAGACTGAGGCAGCAGGATCCCTTGAGCCCAAAAATTTAATGTTGCTGTGAGCTATGATCACACCACTGCTGTACCCTACACCCAGGTGACAGAGCCAGACTCACACCTGTAATCATAGCATTCAGGAGGCGGAGGTGGGAGGATTGCTTGAACTCAGAGGAGTTTGAGACCAGTCTGAGCAAGAGCCAGCCTGAGAAAGAGCAAGACCTCATCTCTACTAAAAATACAAAAATTAGCCATGCATTGTGATGGGTGCCTGTAGTCCCAGCTATTCGGAAGGCTGAGGTGGGAGGATCTCTTGAACCCAGGAATTTGAGGTTGCTGTGAGCTGGGCTGAAGCCAAGGCAAAAGAACGAGACTCTGTGTCAGAAAAGAGAAGAAAGAAATGTGCGTATCTTCTGTTTAGATTATACACAGCAGTGTCCCTCTCAGTTAGGTTGGACAAAGCATGGTTCTGATACAAAATGTTCAGGTTGCAGTGATCTTGTAGCTGGGTGCCCCGCTTCCTCCCTGCTTATCCCACGACCACCCCGGATCTCTATCATTTCAAGAAGGGGGAAGGCAAATGCTGAAACATAGCAGAATACACAATGAGATATGCTTGATCTTTTCAGTCTGCCCTGCACTAACTATCGTTTACTCCTTTTTCTCCTAAAAAAGCCAAAAGGTCCAGGGTAAAAAGTCTACAACAAAGCAAAAAATTTTTAAATGGGATTAATTAACATGAGATGAAGAAAAGAAGGCAGATCTTAGACTCTTGCGCTTAGAACAGATGCAGATCTAGAAAGCACATAAGTATTTATTGATTTGTAACGCTGAAGAGTATCATCTCAAATGGGCCCATGAATCAATACCTGTGATTGAATAGGAAGGACAGGCAATCAGATTCCCTGCCCTCGAAAATACCAAAATATCTACAACTTACTGGCATCATCCATGAACTCAAAGTCACCTCCTAGTTCAGAACTTGAAAAGTGACGCTGGTCTGGCTCAGCCAGGGCGCTCAATAAAATCAGCAGTACCACAGCATTGATGATCTGAAATTAAAAAAAAATTTTTAAGTAACCTCAGGGTATAGTGTTATAAATAGAAAATGACACTGACTGTGTGGAGTTGGACTTCCCCAGTGGCTCAGCACTAACCCCTACCCATCAAGGGAGTAGGCCAACACTCCCAAGGCGCAGACACTGCCAGCCCACTGGGCTGCAGACTGCAGCGCAGACCGACAGAGGGCTTGCACCTCCCTCCCAGCACAACACAAACACAGGCAGAAGCCCTGGCACCAGCCGCTAGAAAAGCTAGAAAAGCACAAACACTGCCGGATAGCCATGTGCACTCTAAAGAGCTAAAGGTAAGCAGCCCAAGTGATCAAATGTTTCCAAAGGATTAAACATTTTCCACAGGTTCAAACCATCAGAGCTTTAGACCATCTAGGGATGGTTGCAGCGAATGAATGCAAAGCTACTTAGTGGCAGAGCCCCAACGTCATCACTCCCGCAGCAGCAGCCCACGTTGAAAACACAGACAGTGAGAGTAAGGTGGAGTCTGTCAGGCGGGGCAACAGGACACAGCTGGTCTTCACGTGCGGGTCTCCCATTCTTACTGCTTTGTAAATTTAGCTCCCACCCTAAATATACCCGACTTGAATAGTTTAGGAAATTAATTTTTGAACAGGAAAAGTTGTAACGGATTGTCACTGAGTTGTGCTGTTTATTATTAAGAATAAAGGTTATCGTAGACTTTGCCTTAGATGGACTGATTCAGGAAATTAACTTTTGAATTGGAAAATGTTGTAATAAATTGTCACTAAGTTGTACTGATTATTATTTAAAATAAGAGTTAATGTGGTCTTTGCTTTGGACTTTTATAGATAAAACTGTAATTTTGGAAATAGAAGAACACAACATCTTGGAGAGGCTACTCACTGTTCTCTAGAATCACTAGCCTTCTGACAAATAGTTTGGTGGACCAATCCCCAGTACACTGGCTGACCCAGCCCCGCCTCTTCATCTGGTAACAACATGACTGTCCTCTTAGTCCAGGCCCACATCTCTGGCCTCCTGGATATTTCTGAGGACACTTCCCTCTACTACTTTAAGCTCAATTCCTCTAAGCAGAAAACATCTTTCCTAGTATCTCCCACTTCAGCTCTTCCTTTTCTCTTGTCTGTAAAAACAGTATCACCATAAATAATTAATGGAACACATTCAGGCCCTATGCTAAGTGCTTTGTGTAGATGCTCTCTCAAGACCTTGTAGCAGGAGCCTAATGAAGTAGGGGCTAAATCATCCCCATTTTGTAGACGTGAAAACTGAGGCTCAAAGGTTAAGAACACAAGAACAGAAAGCTAACAAACTGCAGTGAGATCTAAATCTAGAATTTTAACCTCACAAATGCCATGATCATACTCCAGTCTGACCTGCTTTGGGCTTCCTGAACCTTATTCCCCATATCCAGCCAACTGTGAATCTTGACCTTTCTATCCCTGCATTTCTCTTTCCTTTGTTCTTCCTAACTTGCTAGAATATGATCCTTGCTGAATAATATACATGTGTATCAACATGATAAGGCTGAAGGAGCAAGTGTTCCTTAGCACACTTAGCAGGGGCTGAGACTGGGTTATTCTTTTCTTCTCCTTTTTTTTTTTCGTTTGTTTTTTGGAGACTGGGTAATTCTTCTGCTTTGTTGTATTTCTAAAGACAAGGGTCTCTAAGTTCCTAAGGATGCCCTTTGAACTTCTGAGATCAAAGCAATCCTCCCACTTCGGCCTTCTGAGCTCCAGGGAGCCCCACTGAGCCTGGCTGAAACTGGATTGTTACTTATCCTTTTTTCTCTAAGTTCAGAAACTTAAAGTTCTAATGCAGTGGTTCTCAACCTGTGGGTCGTGACCCACAGGAACTGCATTAAAGGGTTGCAGCATTAGGAAGGTTAATGTTTTATTCTTCTCAAAATGGAGAGAAAAGGCTGGGCACGGTGGCCCACACCTAAAAGCTGGGCACGGTGGCCCACACGGTGGCCCACACCTAGTGCTCTGGAACGATGAGGCGCGTGGAGGCTGAGGCAAGTGGAATGCTTGAGCTCAGGAATTTGAGACGAGCCAGAGCCAAAGCCAAAGCCAGAGCGAGACCACGACCACACCTATAAAAATAGCTGGGCGTTGTGGTGGGCCCCTATGGTCCCAGCTACTTGACAGGCTGAGGCAAGAGGATTACTTGAGCTCAAGAGTTTTAGGGGTTGCTGTGAGCTATGATACCAGACAACTCAACCCTAAGGCAACTAAGTAACACATTATCTCAAAATAAATAAAAAGATCAAAACCGGAGAGAAAAGATGAACAATCTTTATATAATACATACAGAAAAGCCTTTTCACTAACAACATCAACTAAAGGCATACCCTACTACAAAAATCGTATTTGGAAAAAAACAAAAATAAATTGCAATCAGTGTAACCTGGCTTATTGTACCCTGAATGAATCCCCAACAATAAAAAAAAATAAAAAATAAAAAAAAAGGGGCGGCGCCTGTGGCTCAAGGAGTAGGGCGCTGGTCCCATATGCCGAGGTGGCGGGTTCAAACCCAGCCCCGGCCAAAAACCACACACGCAAAAAAAATCGTATTTGGGGCGACGCCTGTGGCTCAGTGAGCAGGGTGCCGGCCCCATATACTGAGGGTGGTGGGTTCAAACCCAGCCCCAGCCAAACTGCAACAAAAAAATAGCCGGGTGTTGTGGCTGGCGCCTGTAGTCCCAGCTACTCGGGAGGCTGAGGCAGGAGAATCGCCTAAGCCCAGGAGTTGGAGGTTGCTGTGAGCTGTGTGATGCCACGGCACTCTACCGAGGGCAATAAAGTGAAACTCTGTCTCTACCAAAAAAAAAAAAAAAATCGTATTTGGAGGCTCAGGGCCTATAGCTCAAGCGGCTAAGGCACCAGCCACATACACCAGAGATGGTGGGTTAAAATCCAGCCTGGGCCTGCCAAACAACAATGATAACTACAACCAAAAAATGGCCAGGTGTTGTGGTGGGCGCCTGTAGTCCTAGCCACTTGGGAGGCCGAGGCAAGAGAATCCCTTAAGCCCAGAAGTTGGAGGCTGCTGTGAGCTGTGATGCCACAGCACTCTACCCAGGGAGACAGCTTGAGGCTCTGTCTCAAAAAAAAAAAATCTTATTTGGAAATAAGAAAACGTTCACATGAAATGTCGGCTTGTTTTACAAAACATCTACTCTAGAATTCATTTTTTAACGGTACAGCATGAGATTCAGTCCAGAATTTCTCTTTTTTGGGGGGCGGACAGATTCTTGCTGTCACCTGGATAGATTGCAGTTGACTAATAGCTCACTGCAACCTCAAAACTCCTAAACTCAAGTGATTTTCTTGTGTCAGCCTCCTGAGTAGCTGGGACTATAGGCACCTGCAGTGACACAGGGCTAATTTTTTTTTTTTTTTTTTTTTTTTTTGAGACAGAGCCTCAAGCTGTTGCCCTGGGTAGAGTGCTGTAGCATCATAACTCACAGCAACCTCAAACTCCTGGACTCAAGCGATTCTCCTGTCTCCGCCTCCCAAGTAGCTGGGACTACAGGCGCCCACCACAACGCCCGGCTATTTTTTGGTTGCAGCCATCATTGTTGTTTGGCGGGCCTGGGCTGCATTAGAACCCACCAGCTCAGGTGTATGTGGCTGGCGCCTTAGCCACTTGAGCCACAGGCGCCGAGTCAGACACTGGGCTAATTTTTATATTTTTATTAGAGTCATTGAAGGAGATAAGGAAATTTCACCTCAAAATGATTGTTTGGCATAAAGAATACTTTGAATCAAAGACCACTGTAGATCAGAAAGCATTTTTTTTTTATTGAGACAGTCTCACTTTGTCACCCTCTGTAGAGTACTGTTGCGTCATAGCTCACAGCAACCTCAAACTCAGGGTTCAAAGCGATTCTCTCACCTCAGTCTCCCTAGTAGCTGGGACTACAGGAACCCATCACAACACCCTGCTACATTTTTGTTTGTTTGTTTGTTTGTTTAGCAGGCCCGGGCTGGGTTCTAATCCACCAGCCCTGGTGTACATGGCCTGCCGCTCTAACCATTGAGCTTCAGATACTGAGCCCAGAAAGCATTTTGGAAGGGGCTTTCCCTCTATCTACATAAAACCGACTGACCAGGTCAAAAGATCAAAGGGGGCAACTGACTTCTTTTTCTCTTCCTGAATGCTAGTAGACTTGTCTCAATCATTTAAAACACAATACCTGTCTGTCAAGTTAATTTACAAGCAATCTGTTTTCTCCATCTATCATTGCTCCCTAACAATCACATTTTCCCCCTCCCTTCTAAAAGGTATCTATCTATAAAGGTATCTGACTATCCTTGAGACACTGAGTAATCACTCATGTGATTCTCTCCATGTGCATAGTATTTGGAAATAAACATTTCTCTCATTAATCTGCCTTAATTGTTGAGTTGATCTTTCAGCAAACTTCAGGGGGAAAAGTAAGAGTTTCCCTTAGTCCCCACAAGGATCTCACTCTTGCTCAGGCTGGTCTTAAATTCCTGAGCTTAAGAGATTCCCCCAACTGGGCCTCCCAGAGTGGTAGAATTATAGATGTGAGCCAATGCCAGGCCCAGAATTCATTTTTAAATGACAATCCCAAAAGGTTATTTTATAATTGTTACAGGATTTGGAATTCTCCCTCTATTTTCCAAATTGTCCAGTACAGTATAGTTGCTTTTTGAAACATGTTATAATGAGAATAGCATTCCCCAGGGTATACACATACATGACTAATTTAAATAACATTACAAGCATGTAATTTTTATATTTATTTATGTATTTATTTATTTATTTATTTTTGAGACAAGAGTCTCACTTTGTCACCCTTGGTAGAATGCCGTGGCATCATAGCTCACAGCAACCTCAAACTCTTAGGCTCAAGCAATTCTCTTGCCTCAGCCTCCCAGGTAGCTTGGACTACAGGTGCCTGCTACATACAACCCCTGGCTATTTTTAGAGATGGGGCTCGGGCTCTGGCTCAGGCTGTTCTGGAACCCATGGGCTCAGGCAATCTACCCGCCTTGGGCTCCCAGAGTGCTAGGATTATAGGTGTGAGCCACTACACCCTCCATAAGCATGTAATTTTTAAAAAATTTTAAAGAGGCTCAGCACAGTGGATGATACGGAACCCCAGCACTCTGGGAAGCAAAGACAGAAAAGGATCACTTCAGGTCAGGAATTCAAGACCACCCTAGGCAACACAGACAGATCCTACTTCTACACAATTATTTAAAAATTAACCAGTGTGTAAGGGCAGCGCCTGTAGCTCAGTGAGTAGGGCGCTGGCCCCATATACCAAGGGTGGGCAGTCCAAGCCCGGCCCAGGCCAAACTGCAACAGAAAAATAGCCACGCGTTGTGGTGGGCGCCTGTAGTCATAGCTACTCGGGAGGCTGAGGCAAGAGACTCACCTAAGCCCAAGAACTGAAGGTTGCTTTGAGCTGTGACACTACATCACTCTACCAAGGGTGATAAAGTGAAACTCTGTCTCTACAAAAAAAAAAAAAAAAATTAACCAGTTTGGTGGCACATGCCAGTAGCCCCAGCTTTTTGAGAGGATCCCAGGAGTCCAAGGCTATAGTGTACTATGATCATCACTTCAGCCAGCAGTGTCTGAAAATAATTATTGAAGGTACAAACAGGGTATATAGGAAAAGTAAGTTACCTTTCCCACAGTGCTTATTAAAACTAATAGGGTCTTGGGCAGCGCTTGAGGCTCAATGAGTAGGGCACCGGCCCCATATACCGAGGAAGGTGGGTTCAAACCCAGCCCGGGCCAAACTGCAACATAAAATAGCTGGGCATTGTGGTGGGTGCTTGTACTCCCAGCTACTTGGGAGGCTGAGGCAAGAGAATCGCCTAAGCCCAGAAGCTGGAGGTTGCTGTGAGCTGTGTGATGCCATAGCACTCTACTGAGGGCAATAAAGTGAGACTCTGTCTCTAAAAAAAAAAAAAAAAAAACTAATAGTGTCTTGTTTCTTTCCAAAGATCCAAGAAACTTCATGGTGCATTTTTAAAGGGAGTATGATTAACAAAACCCTATTCTTATCTAAGGCTTAAAGGAAGTACAGGCTAGTTAGTCCCATGGCAAAGAGGCTATTTGATAAACTCTCAAGTTTTGTTGGTATTTCATTCCCTCTATGCTCCTAGATCAAATTTATACTTTAAAGAGTATAAAGAACCACACATGGATGGGGGACACACTTACAAGAGGAACTCTACCTAACATACGCAAATACTGTAACCTAGTTGTTTGTACCTGAAATAAAAAAAACACATGGGCGGCGCCTGTGGCTCAGTGAGCAGGGCGCCGGCCCCATATACCGAGGGTGGCGGGTTCAAACCCGGCCCCGGCCAAACTGCAACAAAAAAAAAAAAAAAAATAGCCGGGCGTTGTGGCAGGCGCCTGTAGTCCCAGCTACTTGGGAGGCTGACGCAGGAGAATCGCCTAAGCGCAAGAGTTGGAGGTTGCTGTGAGCTGTGTGACGCCACGGCACTCTACCGAGGGCCATAAAGTGAAACTCTGTCTCTACAAAAAAAACACACAAAGGCAACATATTCACTGTTACCATAACTGGGTAGGGTTTAAGGTGGAAAAGGAAAGGATAAATCTGGGATTCGTGGGCAAAGCTAGAATGGGTGGAGTAAGGAGTTGGGAAGGTGAATCTGGCTAAGGCTGATTTAGGGATCCTGGAGGGCTCCTTACAGAGCCTGGATTTTATTCTAAGTGTAACAAGAAGTGGATGTAGAATACTACAGAATGGACAACTGTCATCTGACCAGAGTACAAACGAGTGAATCCATGTAAAACACCTAGACCAACTGGTGGCTGGCACATACTAACCAAGTTAGTCCCCTTCCCTCTTCACACCTAACAACAACCATGTAAAAGCTCTTGGCTGGTATCAGAAAATTACTTATTCTCCAGCTCTCCTAAGCCAGTGCTACGTAGCTGCTTCCCTGAGCTCTCGGTTCTAAGGGATCTGTCAACTCTTTTTTTTTTTTTTGAGACAGAACCTCAAGCTGTTGCCCTGGGTAGAGTGCCGTGGCATCCACAGCTCACAAAAACCTCCAACACCTGGGCTTAAGCGATTCTCTTGCCTCAGCCTCCCAAGTAGCTGGGACTACAGGCGCCCACCACAACACCTGGCTACTTTTTGGTTGTAGTTGTCATTATTGTTTGGCAGGCTCAGGCTGGACTGGAACCCACCAGCTCTCGTGTATGTAGCTGGCGCCTTAGCGGCTTGAGCTACAGGCATCAAGCCTGGACCTGTCAACTCTTTTTATTCATTTTTTTTTAGTAACAGAGCCTCACTTTATCGCCCTTGGTAGAGTGCCATGGTGTCACAACTCACAGCAACCTCCAACTCCTGGGCTTAGGCAATTCTCTTGCCTCAGCCTCCCAAGTAGTTGGGACTACAAGCGCCCACCGTTAACGCCCAGCTATTTTTTTGTTGTTGCAGTTTGGCCGGGGACGGATTCAAACCCACCACTCTCAGTATATGGGGCTGCTGCCCTACCCACTGATCCACAGGCGCTGCCCTGGACCTGTCAACCCTTAATTAGCTTGTTATTATTCTCTTGCCTGGTCTGCTCATGATATGTTTACTAAGCACCTAAGAGTCCTTGCTAAGTGCTCCCCAGGATGCGGAACACAAGGTTACATGTGTCACACACTCAAATGACACAGAGCATGAAGCAGTGTGACAGGAGCCTGAAGGACCATGGAAGCTCAGAGGAGGAGGATATGGCGGAGGCCTGGGATTGAGGCAAGGGGCTGGGAGCTGTGACAGAGGGGGCGGGGCAGCAGTTGGACAGGGACTGGAACAGTGAGGATTTGGAGCTTCGAAAGTATGGAAAAGAACAATTCCAAGTATGAGCAAGGCCACGGGGAAGGAACCTGTTCTCAAGGCAGGTCCTGGCTGAACACAGGGATGAAGGGAAGTATCAGGGGATAGAACCAGATGTCAGGGACCAGCCCCAACTATGCTATGGGTTCCCTCCCAGTGGCCTGGCACAAGAGGATGAAGAAAAAATGAAAAGAGACGAGAAAGTTTAAGAAGTAGCTGGGCCAGGAGGCTGCGTCAGGCATCAGCACACAGCATCCTGCTCCAGGCCAGCTCCGCTGTTATTTCATACACTTTCATTTTAGTCATAAATCTCATGAGGGACAGGCAAACAACTACGTCATGGTTCTTGCTGCGCTTGCATTTTTCTAACTAAACGATTTCTTCACCTAACTATGTTAATTGGATGGATTTACTTTCTACCTTTATTGCTCTAAGGTATTTATGATCGTAATACAAATAGAACATGGGATAGTAAACATAGTCCAGAAGCAAGATATCAGAACAGACCCCAATTAGGCCATGTACACAAATCACAGCAGTGACAACACCCAAGAAGCCTTGTTTCTCAGACAGACCAACTCTTCTGGTCATACCAAGATGACAGAAGAAAAGAGATATTTTATTTTTCTCTTCTCATCTGGTCCAGAGTATCTCTGGCCATCTTTACTGATATCTAAACATTCTGCATTTCTTAACTCCCCAAAACACTCACTGTCCCAGAGAGGGCTTAGTGACCTCCACGGTAGAGCTGAGCTAGGGGAAGGGTGCTTGAGGCTCTGTCTCAAAGAAAGAAAAGAAAAGAAAAAGAAATAGTAACTGCATAGGTGCAAAGATAAAAGAAAGGGAAGCAGGGGGCAGCTCCTGTGGCTCAAAGGAGAAGGGTGCCGGTCCCATATGCCGGAGGTGGTGGGTTCAAACCCAGCCCTGGCCAAAAACTGCAAAACAAAACAAAAAAAAAAGAAAGGGAAGCAAACCAGACCCTGGTATGTCAAGCCTGGGTGACAGGACGTATCTTGTCATTATCAGAAACAAGGAAGGTCACTATGAAAGGCTGATGTTGGATACACTGTGCTGAAAGTACCTGTAGGATGTCCCAATAATCATATTTCTAGCTTGTCCTCCGGCCTCCCCGCCTCCCCTTTCTATCCAGCCTCTGTTACTGATGTGTGCCCCCTGCTTTTCTGTTCCCTGAGTTTGGACAGCTGCATACTAACTACTCTTACCCGCGTTTCTGTTCTTTCCTGCTCAGCCTCTGTACTGTGTCACTAGTGCCTAGCGACAGAGTTCTGGCTGCTTGTCAGTGTAGTGTGTCTTTCTCACTGCAGAACAGGTCCTGGCTCTATGCCTGGCTGTGCCCTAACTACTCTGGTAACTACCAACTAGCTCTGTGGCCCTTCTCTCGCGCTGGGGCCAAGTCCTTTTCCAGGTATCCTGGTTCTCCAGGAGACGGTCTGGAGAAAGGAGGCATACATAAAACAAAGACATGATAGCACCCCCATCACACGTCCCAAATAAGTCACCAGTGTGCTCTTTCAATCACACAGTGAAATTCTCTTAACTAGAAGGTCTGTGTGCCAACATCTGTCAACTGTGTTATTATATAAAACCTCAACTAGTGGATGAGGAGTTGGCACCACGGATGATATGAATACAGTAGGGTCCCTCAGGACCTTGTCTGTGCAAAGGGTGGGGGCAGGGCTGGACAGTTACCACTAAGCATGGTTAGACGGGAAAGGTCAAACACAGGTCAGAGCCCCAAGGACTCTGACAGGCCTGGGGAAGAACTTCACAAAAGAGAGAAAACGGAAATCACCCAGTCATCAATTCTGGCCAAGAATTAAATGTCACCATAGATGAGAACCAAGAAGATGGTAAGACCTGCCAAGAGCAGATTATGTCATCACCACAGCTAATGGAAGCACAAAACAGAGGACATTCTGACGTGCTCCATACTCACTTGTATCTGAGTCTATTTTGTTATGTGGTGCACCAACCGTTCCTGGTCTATTTAAAAACTGTTCCTGTGGTGTCACACATTTTTCCTTGTTCCTGACAATGACTACTCACATGTAAATAAATCTAACTTCTGTCCAATTAAAGTGGTGCTAGACTCTTACACTTTCTTCAAGAATCCAAAATGCTTTTCGTCCTTTAGTCATGTATTAGATTTCAAATGCAGAGATTTGCAATATTTACCTAAACAACTGACAATGTAATTGTCATCTCCGCTTTTTAAAAACCTCAATAGGGTGGCGCCTGTGGCTCAATGAGTAGGGCGCCAGCCCCATATACCAAGGCTGGCGCGTTCAAACCCAGCCCTGGCCGAACTGCAACAAAAAAATAGGCGGGCGTTCTAGCGGGCGCCTGTTGCTCCCAGCTGCTCGGGAGGCTGAGGCAGGAGAATCGCGTTAAGCCCAAAAGCTGGAGGTTGCTGTGAGCCGTGTGACGTCATGCACCCTACCGAGGGCGGTAAAGTGAGACTCTGTCTCTACAAAAAAAAATAAATAAATAAAAAATAAAAACCTCAACAAAGGCTGGGTACAGTAGCTCACACCTGTGATCCAAGCACTCTGGAAGGCTGAGGCGGGAAGAATCCCTGAGCAAAAGCGAGACCCCATCTCTACTAAAAATAGAAAATATTAGCCAGGTGGTGTGGCGGGTGTCTGTACACCTAGCTACTGGGGAGGCTGAGGCAGGAGGATCACTTGAATCTAGGAGACTGAGGTTGCTGTAAACTAAGCTGATGTCACAGCACTCTAGGCTGGGCAACAGGGTGAAACTCTGTCTTAAGAAAGAAAGAAGGGAGGGAGGGAGAGAATAAAGAATAAAAGCCTCTGTAAAAAACCTTAAGAATAGGGCGGCGCCTGTGGCTCAGTGAGCAGGGCGCCGGCCCTGTATACCGAGGGTGGCGGGTTCAAACCTGGCCCCGGCCAAACTGCAACAAAAAAATAGCTGGGCCTTGTGGCGGGCGCCTGTAGTCCCAGCTACTCGGGAGGCTGAGGCAGGAGAATCGCCTAGGCCCAGGAGTTGGAGGTTGCTGTGAGCTGTGTGACGCCACGGCACTCTACTGAGGGCGATAAAGTGAAACTCTGTCTCTACAAATAAAAAAAAAACCTTAAGAATATTCAAACTCACTGATAGTAATTAACAATAATCAGAAATCTACACATAAAGTTGCATCCAAAAATGAACATTGCTGGGTGGCGCCTGTGGCTCAAAGGAATAGAGCGCTGGCCTCATATGCTGGAGGTGGCGGGTTCAAACCCAGCCCCAGCCAAAAACTGCAAAAAAAAAAAAAACCTGCAGACTTATCCATAACAATGAACACTTAATATAAAAGCAGAATGGCTAGGGCAGCACCTATGGTTCAATGAGTAGGGCGCTGGCCCCACATACCGAGGGTGGTGGGTTCAAACCCAGCCCCGGCCAAATTACAACAAAAAAATAGCCATAGTCCCAGCTACTCGGAAGGCTGAGGCAACAGAATCGCCTAAACCCAGGAGTTGGAGGTTGCTGTGAGCTGTGATGCCATGGCACTATACCGAGGGTGATAAAGTGAGACTGTCTCTAAAAAACAAAACAAAACAAAAAAAAAGTAGAATGGCTAAATAATATTAAAACCAAGTAATGAAATTCTATACAGCATTAAAGATGTTAATGACAAGAAAAGGTTCACAGTATGATGTTAATTGAAAAATACAGCATAAAAAGTTACATGATTTTAATTCTTATTTATATAGGTAATACGTACACATATAGAAATCATAGGCTAAAAAACACTAAAGCATGTAACAGTTATAAACCAGGCTGTGGTTTGCAGTGACTTATACTTTATCATTATGACTTTGTTATTTTCCACAGCATCCTAAGTGAGCATAATCATTTTTAAAGTCAGGAAAGACATGAGCAGGGTAGGCGGATGCTACTCTGGACTGGCTTGGGTCAAACTGGCCTGAATTGTCGTGGGAATAGGGCTAATTGAGACCTTGCAGGTGGGCTGCCTTGAGATAAAGGCTAATCAATGTCTCAGGGACTTTCTGACATGGACAGATGGATGTGGTCATACTGACTTGGGTTGTTTTGGGAACAGCCTTATTAGAACCTTAGGGAGGGGGCTCCCAAGAAGAACAGACGATAGTCAAGGTCAGACCAGATTTTTGGTCTTCAACAGACAATTGGCAAGGTCTGACCAATCAGAAAGAGGTAGAGAAACCACAAAGTGGAATATGATCAAGGCCTTGATAGAGCCTTTGGAGCTAGCCTGCAGTTGATGAAACTGTGTCCCTAAACAACCTGCCCTCACTGATATAGTGGAATCACACGCACCAGCACCATGACAGTTTACAAATATCATGGCTACCTCCGGAAATTGCCTTACAAGGACAGCAAAGGGGAAGGTTCGCAATTCCAGGAATTCTCCACCCTTTCCCAAGAAAACCATGAATATTCCAATCCCTACTTAAGATAAAATTAGGGAATCAGCATAAAAGGAGAAATCTTGTTAAACTCAGTGCCTTCTCCCCTCTCAGGGGAAGGCTCATTCCTTCTTTGGAATGTACTATGCTGTAATCTCTGATAAAATTTTGGCACTTTGCCTGCTTGCACCTGCTTGCTCTGCTGATTCATTCCATCAACCCAGTATCAGTAACCTTGCTTCAGTACTGGGAACCAAGCACCTGGACACACGACGACCTGACACCTGGTCCCATACCTAGCAGCTTCAGAAATATTTTAATATAGGCTCAGTGCCTATAGCTCAGCAGCTAGGGTGCCAGCCACATACACTGGAGCTGGCGGTTTGAACCAAACAATGACAACTACAAACAGGTTTACAACTACAAAGCTGCCAAACAATGACAACTACAACCAAAAAACAGCCAGTCAGTTGTGGTGGGTGTTTAGCAAATCAAATTTAGTCTCTGTAGTCCCAGCTACTTGGGAGGCTGAGGCAAAAGAACTGCTTAAGCCCAAGAGTTGGAGGTTGCTGTGAGCTGTGACGCCACAACACTCTACTAAGGGCAACATAGTGAGACTCTGTCTCAAAATATATATATATATATTTTTTTTTTTTTTACATAAAATACATTTCAAAATATTGTATTATTCCTTTTCTTTTTTTTTTTTTTGTAGAGACAGAGTCTCACTTTATAGCCCTTCGTAGAGTGCCGTGGCATCACACAGCTCACAGCAACCTCCAACTCCTGGGCTTAAGCGATTCTCTTGCCTCAGCCTCCCGAGTAGCTGGGACTACAGGCGCCTGCCACAGCGCCCAGCTATTTTTTGGTTGCAGTTAAGCCGGGGCCGGGTTTGAACCCGCCACCCTCGGTATATGGGGCTGGCGCCTTACCGACTGAGCCACAGGCGCCGCCCCGTATTATTCCTTTTCTATTTCAGATTAATATGAGGGGACAAACAATTAGGTTACAATGTTTGCATTTGCTAGGTAAGGTCCCTGATACAGTTGTGTCCTCACCAGGAAGTGTGCCATATACCCTTACATTGTGCCCATTAAGTGGGAACAGACCAATCGCCCTCCCTATTGCCCTGCCTTGAATTAAATCGAGTTCTTCTCTTGAGTGGGCTTCAGAATACTGTTATTGTTCTTAAATTTGATTCTACACACTAACATTGGCTTGGTGCCCATAGCTTAGTAGTTAGGGCACTGGCCACGTATACCAAGGCAGGCAGGTTTGAACATCGCCTGGGCCTACTAAACAACAATGACAACTACAATAAACACTAATATAGTAAGAAGATGATCAGTAACAAGCAAATCTGTCCAGTCATTCGAATCAAAACTTGGAAATAGGTATAACAAGGAAAAGCATTAGAGCAAAGTAGTAATTCAGAGATCTACCACTTCCCACGATGGTGAACTGGGTAATGCAAACAATCTTCCTGCTGAGGATGACTGGAAAATCTAGACAAAATATAAGCAATGTCTGTGAGAAGGCATTAGAGAGCTAACAAGGCAGTGAAGATCCAAAAGACAAATATACCTGCTGAGAGCATCTGCTGATTCCAAAATGATAGAATCAAAGAAAAGAGAGAAAAGCTAAGAGTTTGAACAGCAGCCCTCACAGCCTTGCTTGGGCCAGGGCATCAAAAGCTAGGGCCTGGGGCAGCTCCTGGGGCTCAGTGAGTGGGGCACTGGCCCCATACATTGAGGGTGGCAGGTTCAAACCCGGCCCTGGCCAAACTGCAACAAAAAATAGCCGGGCGTTGCGGCAGGCACCTGTGGTCCCAGCTGCTTGGGAGGCTAAGGCAGGAGAATCGCCTAAGCCCAGGAGCTGGAGGTTGCTGTGGGCTGTGACGCCAGAGCACTCTACTGACTCTACTGAGGGCGATAAAGTGAGACTGTCTCTTAACAGCAACAACAAAAAGCCAGGGCCTGGGGGTGGGGGTGGAGAAGAGCAGGGGAGAATTCCCTAGCGCTTTGCCAGTAATACCCTGAGGGGCCTTACCACAGGAGTACAAAGGGAACCACAAGTCGAGAAGCCTTCATATAGACACGACACAGCCTTGCCATCATCTGAATCCTGAAATTGGATTAAAGGGATACCCAACTGATAGACCCCGTATAAGCTATTAATATCCTTAGTGGAGAAAGATAGTGTCACCCAATACCTCAAATTATTTCTTCAGGTTTTTAAATACTACGTCCAGAATACAATAAACAGGAGACAGCAGAAAGCACAGACAACAGATCAACAGAGCACAAGCGCTCCAAGTACTGAAGTCAGGGGCTGTGCTCTGTAAGGGGCTTTGCTCCTGATCTTCAAAGAGATGAAGGGAAAAAAGAATGAGACTTCTGGAATCACAGAAAAGATGATGACATTTGTTGCAGTTTGGCCGGAGCGGGGTTCAAACCCACCACCCTCAGTACATGGGGCCAGTGCCCTACCCACTGAGCCACAGGCACCGACCCAAGATGATGACATTTGAAAAGAATAAACAGAAACTCTACAATCGGAAAATACAGAAACCAAAAGGAGGAATTCAGCAATGACTTAAACGAAGGCCGCAAGAAAATTAATGGGTCAGATAAGACAGAATATTCAGACAGCTGCTTTTAACAAAACTAAAAGAAGGGTTGTGCCTGTGGCTCAAAGGAGTAGGGCACTGGCCCCATATGCCAGAGGTGGCGAGTTCAAACCCAGCCCCGGCCAAAAACTGCAAAATAAATAAATAAAATCATAAAAAAACAAAACAAAACTAAAAGAAGCCAGAGGACAACAGCATTACACATTCAAGATGCAGGCGGGGGACTTCCTACCTATGATTTTACATCAACCAAAAAAAAAAAAAATCCTCAGGGATGAAAATGAACTCAAGATACTTTTAGATATAACTGAGGGGATTTGTCACCAGAAGCTCAGCAGCAAAGGTAGCATTAAAAGGCACTTATGGGGCAGAGGGGTGGGGGAGCACGGTGACTCATGCCTGTAATCCTAGTGAGTGGATTGCCTGAGCTCAAGAATTTAAGACCAGCCTGAGTCACAGCGAGACCCCGTCTCTAAAAAAAACAAAAAAACAAAAAAACAAAAAAATAAAAAAATAAAAAACAGGGCGGCGCCTGTGGCTCAGTCGGTAAGGCGCCAGCCCCATATACCGAGGGTGGTGGGTTCAAACCCAGCCCGGGCTGAACTGCAACCAAAAAATAGCCGGGCGTTGTGGCGGGCGCCTGTAGTCCCAGCTACTCGGGAGGCTGAGGCAAGAGAATCGCTTAAGCCCAGGAGTTGGAGGTTGCTGTGAGCTGTGTGATGCCACGGCACTCTACCGAAGGCCATAAAGTAAGACTCTGTCTCTACAAAAAAAAAAAAAATAAATAAACAAAAAACAGCTTAGCATTGTGACAGGCAGACACCATCTCTAAAAACAGCCTGGCATTGTGGCAAGTGCCTGTAGTTCCAGTTACTGGGGAGGCTAAGGCAAGAGAATCACTTAAGCCCAAGAGTTTGAGGTCTCTGTGAGTTGTAACATCACCGCACTCTACCGAGGGTGACCTAGTAAAACTCTGTCTAAAAAAAAAAAAAAGGACTATTCATAATCAAGAAACACAGAACGAAGACTTTCCTCTATCTACCTATAAAATCTAATACCTCTTTATCACGTGCTAATAGACCTGACTTCAAAGTCATTTGAAGCACATACCTGTCTCTCAGGTTAATCTACAAATCAATCTGTTTCCCTTTATCTACACATCCCCCCCACCAGAAACCACTTACAGCACCTAATACTTTCCAAATTCTCTCCCCCCTCCCTTCTAAAAGGCATCTTTAAAAGTCACTGATCATCTCTGAAACTTTAAGAAATAATTCTTGTGGTTCCCCCCATGCTACTGGTATTTGGAAATAAACCTTTCTCTTACTCATCTACCATAACTGTGAGTTGATCTTTTCAGTAAACCAAAGGAAAAGGGCAAGTTTCGCCATGCTCCCTACAACTGCCTATAGAATAAAATCCAAAACCCTTTAGTCTAGTATTTAAGTCTTTTACAACTTAACATAGTGGGGAAAACACTAAGCAATAAAGATTACATAATACCATGAATCCGCTGGTATTTTGCCCTGGAATTACGAGCGGAATCAGAATCTGACAGCTAGAAAGAAACTATTAATCTTACTGTGCCTGACCCAGCGTTGCTTTGAGGTCTAAATAAGGACAAATGTGAAAGCTCACTGAAAACTATCAATCACTCTACAAATACAAGATGTCGGTTTTACTATACTGTACTTAAGACAAAAATCAAGAGTTGCAGAACTTCTCAGGATATAATAGATCAACCTCCTATGAGAGTAAAGAGAATTCCCCTTTTCTGAAGATTTGATCATTTGAGTCCATAAAACAATATATTAGGGTGGCGCCTGTGGCTCAGTCAGTAAGGCGCCAGCCCCATATACCGAGGGTGGCGGGTTCAAACCCAGCCCCGGCCAAACTGCAACCAAAAAAAAAATAGCCGGGCGTTGTGGCGGGCGCCTGTAGTCCCAGCTACTCGGGAGGCTGAGGCAGGAGAATCGCCTAAGCCCAGGAGTTGGAGGTTGCTGTGAGCTGTGTGAGGCCACGGCACTCTACTGAGGGCCATAAAGTGAGACTCTGTCTCTACTAAAAAAAAAAAAAAACAATATATTAACAGGAAAAAGTGTATACAAATTTATTACATGCACAGGTGTGCAAAGGATTCATACAAAATATGAAAACTCAAAGAAAGGACTAGACGACTTAAGTTTCTACAACATCCCGAGGTTACAAGGAAAGTGTCTGGAGGGTGGACAGCCAGGCCTGGCAAAGGAAAGCAGTCTTTTTTTTTTTTTTAATTTAATTTAATTTTATTTTTATTGTTGGGGATTTATTGAGGGTACAATAAACCAGGTTACACTGATTGCAATTGTTAGGTAAAGTCCCTCTTGCAATCATGTCTTGCCCCCATAAAGTGTGACACACACCAAGGCCCCACCCGGGAACAACCGGGAAAGCAGTCTTATGATGCAGAGCTCAGGGTCAGGGACTCAGAAAGCACGGTTGGTAGCCTGGGGCAAGTATCTGGGCAAGACCTTCAAAGGTGTCAGACTCTCAGTCTCCTTAGGAGAGTTAGTCTTTCCTAGGTGTGGACAAGCAGGCGGAGGGAGCTCTGAGAAAGCCTGACACCTTCTTTCACAAATGTAGTTTTTCTCTAAAGATGCAAATCTCCTCCACAAAAGGCAGCTTTCCAGAGCTATTCCGGGTCTGCAGTTTCTCTGAAACACCATCTTGAAATATGCCAAAGAGGTATATTTTGGGGTACGATCTTCTGGTTTTCTTTACTTAGGTACACAATCAAGTTGTGATTTCCCCAGTGATTATCTGAAAACCAGGTCATAAAGCCAATGAGACCAGCTACTCTGACCTCTTCCCTCTACCCTATGAATACGTACGGCACAAAGAGGTATTCAGTACGCATTTGCTGAGTGACTGAGTTCCTAAAATACAACTGAACAAAGATGTTAAAAAAGGATGATACGTCAAAGGGGGATCCATCCCAAGTGTCCATGACAGATGCTTCCATCTGCGTGGTGAAACCATACAAGAAATTCGAAAGGAGAAAGTGATAGGTTTAGAAAATGCTCAGCTGCTCAGTTGGTGCTGCAGAATTTCTCCAGGCCAAGATTGGAGTATATATAAAAGTATAAGTTTGGGAGGCGGTGGGGTCTTGGTGTATGGCACACCTTTCAGGGGCAAAACACAATTGTAAGAGGGACTTTACAAAACAAATGCAATCAGTGCAACCTGGTTTCTTGTACCCTCAAGGAATCCCCAATAATTAAAAACAAAAAGTATGGGTGGCGCCTGTGGCTCAGTGAGTAGGGTGCCGGCCCCATATGCCGAAGGTGGCGGGTTCAAACCCAGCCCCGGCCAAACTGCAACAAAAACAAAAAAATAGCCGGGCGTTGTGGCAGGCGCCTGTAGTCCCAGCTGCTCGGGAGGCTGAGGCAAGAGAATCGCGTAAGCCCAAGAGTTAGAGGTTGCTGTGAGCCATGTGACGCCACGGCACTCTACCCGAGGGCAGTACAGTAAGACTCTGTCTCTACATAAAAAAAGAAAAGAAAAGTCAGAGGCCATACAGAAATAGCTTTTAAAACATTTCATATAGGGCATTAATATTTTTTTCCCATCTTTAATTTAAAGAATATAATTTGGTGAAGATTTCTACTGAGATTTTAAAATGATTTGTTTGCTGTTCTGTCAGGTGACTATTTACTCTCAGTATCACCTGGCAGCTGTTTTCCTTCTCTGATGATGAGTAAGATCAAGGCCATGAGTGGGAAAGCAATTTTGGGATAGTGTTCTGTCCCCCATGGCCCAAGAGAAGAAATGCATATTACAGTATGCTGTACAGATTAGGCATATGATAACAATTTGGCATTTGAAACAAAACTCTGTCTAGACCATGAAGGGTACTACCGAGTGTGTCTTCCCTGTCCATCCAGGCTTTAAATCAGCTCTCCATTCCTATCAGCCTGAAATGGAAGAACGTTAGAAATAGGAGGGGTGGTGAGCACTGGAGGTTTATAGAAGACAAATTATACAGTGGTACTTCTAGGGTTGGTCCAAGCAGGAGTAAATGATTTAATCTGGGACTTAATATGTGCTCTGTTGTTCTTAAAAGACCAGTTACAAGGATTTCTAAAGAGGGTACAGCTTAGAGAAAGTACTGTTATTGAAGTTGGTTTCTTGTTTTTACACTCAGTGTTGGTGAAAGAAATGCACCAACACCAAATCTGTTTTTCCATGTCCTAGAAGAGTTACAGGGGTAGGGTTTAAGTAGAACCAAAAGAGTAGTCTATCTTTTTTCTAACCTGAGGGATGCCTTAATTTTTAATCTGATCTGTAGGTAAGGAAATAGCAAAGGGGAATGCTTGGGCACATTGCTAGGTACTCTAGCTTCTTGTTGTTCAGAGTGTGGTTGTGGACTATCAGCACCACCATTAACTAGGAGCTTGGTAGAAATACTGAGTCCCTAGACTGAGTAAATCAGAGTCTGCATTTTAGCAAAACTCCAGGTTATTCATGTGCTTAGTAAAGCCATACACTGGTTTTACAGACCGTTTGACACATTTTCATCACACTGGTTAACATAGCCTTCCTGGCATTTTCTTAGTTACTGTGTTAAGACATTTACATTCGGGCGGCGCCTGTGGCTCAGTGAGTAGGGCGCCGGCCCCATATGCCGAGGGTGATGGGTTCAAACCCAGCCCCGGCCAAACTGTAACAAAAAAAAAAAATAGCCGGACGTTGTGCCGGGCGCCTGTAGTCCCAGCTGCTCGGGAGGCTGAGGCAAGAGAATCGCGTAAGCCCAAGAGTTAGAGGTTGCTGTGAGTCGTGTGACGCCACGGCACTCTACCCGAGGGCGGTACAATGAGACTCTGTCTCTACAAAAAAAAACAAAACAAAACAAAAAAAGACATTTACATTCTACATTTACTAAGTTTCACATATACCCTTGAAAGATGCACTGCAGGTGTAATCCCAACAATCACCCTCCCTCTGCCCACCTCCCCCCTCCCTTCCTTCCCTTTCCTCCTTCCTCCTCTTCTTAGGTTATAACTGGGCCACCTCAGGCCTTCTAAACAAACAAACAAAAAAAAAAAATAGCTGGGCATTGTGAAGGTGACTATAATACCAGCTACTAGGGAGGCTGAAGCAAGAGAATCGCTTGAGCCCAAGAGTTTGAGGTTGCTGTGAGCTACGATGCCACAGCACTCTACCGAGGGTGACAAAGTGAGACTGTCTCATTAAAAAAATAAAAACAAATAAAAATAAAAAAGTGGCAAGAAAGGCATCTAGTTGGAAAGTGAGAGATTAGAGTATGGGCAAATACAGGTAGGAAGCGAACGGGATTGATGTTTAAAATGTGTGCTAAGTTGTTGGAGAAAGGAAAAAGGAACAAAGGAATATCATGATCCCTCTGGAAACCAGGACTGGTCTTCATTCTCTGTGAAGGTGAATAAGCACCTTACTTGACTTTCCAAAAATGCTTGGAATTATAACTTTTGTTAAGTGATTAAACCGCTTTTCAAAATAAAAAAATCCAAACATGACACCCTACAGCTCATATCATACACAAAAATTAATTTGAGATGATCACAAATCTAAATATAAAAGCTAAAACCATAAAGCTTCTAGAAGAAAACAGAACATCTTTACAACCTTAGGGTAGGTAAAGAGCACTTAGAACATAGAAAAGTACCAACCACAGGCTCAGCGCCTGTGGCTCAAGCGGCTAAGGCGCCAGCCACATAAACGTGAGCTGGTGGGTTTGAATCCAGCCTGGACCCACCAAACAATGACGGCTGCAAACCAAAAAATAGCTGGGCATTGTGGCAGGCCCCTGTAGTCCCAGCTACTTGGGAGGCAGAGGCAGGAGACTCACTTGAGCCCAGGAGTTGGAGGTTGCTGTGAGCTGTGATGCCACAGCACTCTACCCAGGGCAACAGCTTGAGGCTCTGTCTCAAAAAAAAAAAAAAAAAAGAAAGAAAGAAAAGTACTAACCATAAAAGAAAAGCATTGGCTGGCCCGGCACCAGTAGCACAGTGGTTATGGCGCCAGCCACATACACTGAGGCTGGTGGGTTCAAACCCGGCCGGGGCCAGCTAAACAACAATGACAACTGCAACAAAAAAATAGCCAGGCCGTGTGGTAGGCGCCTGTAGTCACAGCTACTTGGGAGGCTGAGGCAATTGCTTAAGCCCAATAGTTGGAGGTTGCTGTGAGCTGAAACGCCACAGCACTCTACTGAGGGTGACACAGAAAGGGAAGGAGGGGAGGGGAGGGGAGGGAGGGGAGAGGGAAGGGGAGGGAAGGGAAGGAAGGAGAAAGGCACTGGCAAATTCAACTTAATCAAAATTAAAAATTCCTATTCATGGGCGGCACCTGTGGCTCAGTCGGTAAGGTGCCGGCCCCATATACCGAGGGTGGCGGGTTCAAACCCAGCCCCAGCCAAAACTGCAACCAAAAAAATAGCTGGGCATTGTGGCGGGCGCCTGTAGTCCCAGCTACTCAGGAGGCTGAGGCAAGAGAATTGCTTAAGCCCAGGAGTTGGAGGTTGCTGTGAGCCGTGTGATGCCACAGCACTCTACCGAGGGCCATAAAGTGAGACTCTGTCTCTACAAAAAAAAAAAAATAAATAAATAAAAAATAAAAATACCTATTCATCGGGTGGCGCCTGTGGCTCAGTGAGTAGGGCGCCGGCCCCATATACCGAGGGTGATGGGTTCAAGCCCAGCCCCGGCCAAACTGCAACAAAAAAATAGCCGGGCGTTGTGGCGGGCGCCTGTAGTCCCAGCTGCTCGGGAGGCTGAGGCGAGAGAATCGTGTAAGCCCAAGAGCTGGAGGTTGCTGTGAGCCGTGTGACACCACGGCACTCTACCCTCGGGCGGTACAGTGAGACTCTGTCTCTACAAAAAAAAAAAAAAAAAAAAAAAATTCCTATTCATCAAAATATACCATTAATGAGAGGAGTAGGCAAGACACACACTGGGAGAAAATATTCACAAAATCCTAATAATCCATATATATATATATATATTTTTTTTTTTTTTTTTTTTTTTTGAGACAGAGTCTCACTATGTCACCCTTGGTAGCGTGCTTTGGTGTCACAGCTCACAGCAACCTCAAACCCTGGGCCCAAGCAATTCTCTTGCCTCAGCCTCCCAAGTAGCCGGGACTATAGACACCCGCCACAATGCCCAGCCATTTTCCTGTTGCAGTTGTTCTTGTTGTTTACCTGGCCCGGGGCTGGGCTGGAACCCTCCAACCTTGGTACATGTGGCCAGCACTGTATCCACTGTGCTACAGGTGCCAAGCCCCAAATATGTATTTTTAAAGGATTTGCATCCAGGGGGGCGCCTGTGGCTCAGTGAGTGGGACGCCCGCCCCTTATACAGAGGGTGATGGTTCGGCCGGGGCCAAGCTGCAAAAAAAAAAAAAAAAAAAATAGCCCGGAGTTGTGGCAGGTGCCTGTAGTCCCAGCAGCTTGGGAGGC
Organism: Nycticebus coucang; assembly: GCF_027406575.1. NCBI lineage: Eukaryota > Metazoa > Chordata > Mammalia > Primates > Lorisidae > Nycticebus > Nycticebus coucang. Next base: position 60,266,564 of record NC_069792.1, on the reverse strand, counting down.
TGAGGCAGGAGAATCGCATAGGCCCAAGAGCTGGAGGTTGCTGTGAGCTATGATGACACAGCACTCTACCGAGGATGACATTCAGTCTCAAAACAAAACAAGATAGAGTTCCTGCATATCAATATGAAAAAGACATAATCCAATTAAAACTGGCACTTCACAAAAGCAGACATATGATTAGCCAAGAAACAAGGATAAAACTATTCCACACCATTAGTCATAAGAGAAAGGCAAACTAAAGCCACTATGAACCACTACTACGCACCCACCAGAACAGCTACAATTAAAAGACTAATAACAGGCGGCCAGGTTCAGAGCCTGTGGCTCAAGCGGCTAAGACGTCAGCCACATACACCTGAGCTGGCGGGTTCGAATCCAGCCGGGACCCGCCAAACAATGACGGCTGCAACCAAAAAATAGCTGGGCGTTGTGGCGGGCGCCTGTAGTCCCAGCTACTTGGGAGGCGGAGACAGGAGACTCACTTGAGCCCAGGAGTTGGAGGTTGCTGTGAGCTGTGATGCCACAGCACTCTACCCAGGGCAATAACTTGAGACTCTGTCTCAAAAAAATAAATAAATAAAAATAAAAAATAGGCGGCCAGGCAGAGCCTGTGGCTCAGTGGGTAGGGCACCGGCCCCATATACTGAGGGTGGCAGGTTCGAACTCAGCCCCAGCCAAACTGCAACAACAAAAAGTAGCCAGACGTTGTGGCGGGCACCTGTAGTCCCAGCTACTCGGGAGGCTCAGGCAAGAGAATCACCTAAGCCCAGGAGTTGGAGGTTGCTGTGAGCTGTGACACCACAGCACTCTACTGAGAGCAATAAAGTGAGACTCTGTCTCTGAAAAAAAAAAAAAGGGCTAATACCACCAAAATGTTGGCAAGGATGTGGACCAACTGGAACTTAATATATTTCTAGTAGGAGTATGAAACAATAGAACGTTTGGGAAACCTGGTTAGTAGTTTCTTACAAAGTTAAACATACCCCAAACATGGGCCGGTGGCTCATGCCTGTAATCCCAGCACTCTGGGAGGCTAAAGTGGGTGGATTGCCTGAGCTCACCAGTTCAAGACCAGCCTCAGCAATACTGAGACCCCCATCTCTAAAAATAGCCAGGTGGTGTGGCAGCTGCCTATATTCCCAGTTACTTGGGAGGCTCAGGCAAGGACTGCTTGAGCCCAAGTTTGAAGTTGCTGTGAGCCATGACACCATAGCACTCTACTGGGGGCAACAAAATGAGACTAATTCAGCAAACAAACAAAAAAAGTTAAACATGCATTTATGCTTTCCCAATGAGCAACATTACCACTCCTATTTGCGGAAGAGAATAACATGTCCTCAAAAAATCTTCTACAAGAAAGTTCAGAGCAGCTTAATTTATACTATCTCCAAACTGGAAACAACCCAAAAGTTCAACATTTAGCAAATGGATAAACAAATTGTGATATATTTGTACAATAAAATAATACTCAATAATAAAAAGCAATGAGCTATTGTTATACCCACTTCCGATAACATGAATGAATGAACGTAAAAGAAGTGATGCTAAGTGAAAGAAGCCAAATATAAAAGAGTACACACAGAACAATCCCATTTATATAAATAGGCAAAATGTACCTGTGGTGACAGGTGGAGTGGGGATGGGGTGGTGGGGATTAACTGGGAAAAGGAACCAGGGAACTTTCTGGAGTTTTGGAAATGTTAACAAGGAATATGGGTTACATTTGCATTTAATTGTGGATTTTATCATATGTAAATTGAAATTAAATAAAAAACAAGAAAAAAGATCTCTAGTATAAGTAGCTGAAATCATTATGCTTTATTATCAGATTGAAGAAACCCACGGAACCTATAAATCACCAAAGTTCTCTTAGCCTCTGTTTTTCTACCTGTAAATGGGCAATAAGAAAATCTACCAGGCCAGGTAGGGTGCAGTGGCTCATAGTGGCTCACAGTGGCTAGGATTCAGCGCTTTTACCACCATGGCCCAACACACCCTAAAATGAGAGGTTCTGGCTCAGTGGCTGTAACACAGTGGTTACAGCATCAGCCACATACACCGAGGCTGGCAGGTTCGAATCCAGCCTGGGCCAGCTAAACAAAAATGACAACTGCAATAGTAACAAAAAAAAGCCAGGCGTTGTGTGGCAGGTGCCTGTAGTCCCAGCTAGGCAAGAGAATCACTTAAGTCCAAGAGTTTGAGGTTGCTGTGAGCTGTAATGCTACAGCACTCTATGAAGGGCAACACGGTGAGACTCTGACCACCCCTCCCCCCCCCCAAAAAAAAGAAAGATGAGAGGTTCTGGCAAAGAACCAGGGTGAGGGTCCGCAAGAAAGGAGAGAAAGCCAGTCAGGGACAAGGGAAGACTTTAATAGAGGGGAAAAGGTGAATGGAGACTGACCAGGTGTCAGCTCAGCTCTCAAAGTTGCAAAAGGCTTTTATTAGCCTCATCAGTATAGCTGGAATGAGGCAGTGAGCCCAGAGTATCACCCAGGGCTCTTCCCCAGTGACAGGATTATGGGCAGGTTCTTAGGATTATGGTCAGGATTATGGGTAGGATGTTTCCAGGAACTCTGGCCTTAAGGTACTCCAGGAGTCTGGGGAGGACATTGCTGGTTTCTGACTCAATTTTCTAAATGGCTGCAATCCTGTCAGGGTAATGAGATTTCCTTTCCCACACTTACCTTGCAAAACAGGCGGTTATTTACTAAGATGAGCCCTTATAGTAGACTCTTATGGGAGTATCTGCCCTTTTTTCTGAAAACCCTCCTGTTTCTTATAACTGAACCCTATTCCATCCAGATAGCTCCTAAAGTGAGGGGGTTAGAGAATGTAGGGGAGCTGCCTTGCTCTTCAGGGCTTCCCTACTCCCTAAGCACACGACTATTTTAAAATGTTAATGAAGGATGGCGTCTGTGGTTCAGTGAGTAGGGCGCAGGTCCCATATACCAAGAGGAGCAGCTTCGAACCCGGCCCCAACCAAGCTGCAACAAAAAATATCCAGGTGTTGTGGCAAGTGCCTGTAGTCCCAGCTACTTGGGAGGCTGAGCAAGAGAATCGCGTGAGCCCAAGAGCTGAAGGTTGCTGTGAGCTGTGATGCCACGGCAGTCTACCAAGGGCAATAAAGTGAGACTTTATCTCAAAAATAAATAAATAAATAAAATGTTTATGAAAATCAAAGTTTTGAGGCCTCTAATCCTAGCACTCTGGGAGTCTAAGGGGGTAGATCCCTTGAGCATAGTTCAGAGACTAGCCAGATGGGGGTGTCATTTCTAAAAACAGCAGGATGTTGTAGAGGGAACCTATAGTCCTGGCTCCTAGGGAGGCTGAGGCAGAAGGATTCCTTGAGCCCAAGAGTTTGAAATTGCTGTGAGCTATGACACTACAGCACTCTACCTTGGGTGACTAAGTGAGCTCTCTCAAGAAAAAAAAATTAAAGTTTTGGGGCGGCGCCTGTGGCTCAGTGAGTAGGGCGCCAGCCCCATATGCCGAGGGTGGCGGGTTCAAACCCAGCCCCGGCCAAACTGCAACCAAAAAATAGCCGGGCGTTGTGGCGGGCGCCTGTAGTCCCAGCTGCTCGGGAGGCTGAGGCAAGAGAATCGCGTAAGCCCAAGAGTTAGAGGTTGCTGTGAGCCGTGTGACGCCACGGCACTCTACCCGAGGGCGGTACAGTGAGACTCTGTCTCTACAAAAAAAAAAAAAAAAAAAAAAAAAAAATTAAAGTTTTGGATAACCAAATTACATTTAAAGGTGTGAAGAAAACACACTACTAAAAAAGCCTAAGTTGTTTTATGAAACACAAAAGTTTTTATAAAGATTACTGGCACTTAAACCAGGTTTCCCACATAACACTGTTTACATGAAGCAACTTTTTTTTTTTTTTTTTGAGACAAGTCTCACTCTGTTGCCTGGGGTAGAGTACCATGGTGTCATAGCTCACAGCAACCTCAAACTCTTGGGCTCAAGCCATCTTCTGGCCTCAGACTCCTGAGTATCGGAGACTACAGATGCCCGCCACAACACCCGGCTCATATTTCTATTTTTAGCAAAGACAGGCCTGGCTCTTACTCAGGCTGGCCTTGAACTCCTAACCTCAAGCAATTCACCCACCTTGGCTGCACTAGGATCATAGGCGTGATCCATCGTGCCCAGCCCTAAAGCAACATTCTTATTCCCATTTGTTAGAAAACTTTCTAATTATCTTCCAAAAGGCCATATATTTCTAAATGCTAAGACAGGCACACCAATAACTACTTTCCACAATAAGCACGCTCACACAGTATAGACAAAGCGTGCTGAGTACTTCTTTTATCACACCAACACTGTCTGGTTGGATTACAGCCAATAACAGGGCTCAAGTAGATTTATCTTTCTGTAGATCACGTAGTACATTTGCCTAATGCAGTGCCCTAGATTTTACAAATTACATTCATTGATGTAACTTGCAAGATTTGAACATTTTCAAAGGGGACATTGTATAAAATAGTCTGTCTTGATCATCAACAAAGCACCAACTATTTTGAAACTACACACTGCACTTTTGCCCTAATTTTAAATTCCTGTAAAGAATTTATGCTGATGCTCTATCCACATCTACACTAAACAGAAAGAACCCACACATACTAAAGATCTGTTTGAAAGCTTTTAAGGCCAAAAATTTCTATTGTGTGGCCATGATAGGCAGCGACCAAAGGAAACTTGAAACTATAAATAGCACAGTGAACATCCATGTGGGGGAGGGGGAACTGTTTTGCTTATAACAGTACACGACAGGGGTTGGGAATACGACTCAACGTCCATATTACATCAACAAATTATGAACCAACAAAAAATTCCAAGTCAGGATTAAGAGGATAATGTATTCTCACTGAAAAGTTTCATATCCCATTTGGCTACCATTTTTAAGGCATTTCCTGGAGACGCAGAGCTATTCACTGCAAAGTAACTCGGGTCTAACTCTCCATTCATGAATGTCACAAAATGCAAATGCAAAATGCAGTGGAATAAGATGCAGTGTTGGTGCAATGTAGGGGTGCCAAAAATCAACCCAAGGCAGGTACAGGGCGAGACTCCATCAGGTTTCCTCACTTCCCTTGAGAATCATTGCTCCCCATACAAATCGGATCTTAAAAGCTCCAACCTGAAAAAAATGTCAGATTTGCCAAATTTGTCTGTTATAAAAGGTACTGGGACCACCTGTCAACGGGCAGAAAGAAGTGAGTAGAAAATGGCTTCCCTGGGCAGATTGAAACGCAGTAAATCACACGCAAATCTTTTCCCAGAGTAAGAGCTTTAAATTAAACATGTGCACGGGGATCCATTCACAGGCTGGCTGCAAGAACCGCCGACCATTTCAACCCCGGATCCGAACGTACGAAGGAAAACATGCACAGCAAACCACAGCTGCGGGCAGGACGAATGGGCATGCCAAATATGCAACCCTGACACCGCAGCAGCGAAATATGCCCCGTCACCTCTACGACGACTGTGCGCGCCGTCAAAACACAAAGCTCAGCGGGTTTTTAGAGGGAAGGAAACACGTGCCAGGTAGTAAGACCCGCGCCGTTCCGCCTCCGAGCGCAATCGCACCCACCCCGCGGAGCCCGGCTCCCCAAGGCCCGAGCGCTGACCGCAGGGCTCGCTCCTGGTCTGAGCGCCCCCGGTCTACCCATCACCTCCCGCTCCAGGGCCACAAACTCCCGGCCTGCCCCCGCCGAGAACGGCTGAGCCGAGGAGAACTGCAGACACGCTCGCCCAGAGAATTAAGTTTCTAATAATATAACTTTAGGCGGATAAGCGCAGCCTCGCCCAACACCGAGGCCGAACCAGGAGTCAACTTCGGGGCGTGTAAAGCCAAACCCGGGCGCGGGCTGGGGTCCCGGGGCACCCGCGCCCAGTCCCGGCAGGTGCGCTCCCGCCCCGCGGCCGCGCTCACCAGGTACCAAACGCCAAGCAGGATGGTGCCAGTGCGGACATGGCAGCACAGGCAGCAGCTGTTGGAGTAGAACCTCGTCCAGGGCGCGACCATCTTCATCGCTCCGGCCGCGGACGCAGTGTCGCGAGTGCGCGCCTAAGTTTTCAGGAGCGTTGACCGCGTCTCCCCGGGTCCGCCGCGCCGCTGCTGCCGCCTCCTCGTCCGCTCTGGCTCCCGGCCCGCTCGCCTACCCCAGTGCCCTCCTCGTTCCGCGTTCCCCGGAGAGATCCGAGCGGCTGCCGCGGCAGGACTCCGCTCTCCACAGGCGGCGGCGGCACAGGCGGCAGCAGGAGGTGGGCGGGGCGGGGCGGGCGGGGCACGTGACCCGCGGCCGGGCACGTGACGTCACCGCGGGCTCCAGCCAGATGCGGGCTCCCAAGTAAATAAATACATCATCGTTGCACTCTCGGCCCATCCCGGGGCGGCCTGCCTCGGAATTCCAGGCCTTCCCTCTTACGTCTTCCCATTGGTGTAACTGTTAGGTGTTCTAGACTCTTCCTGTAATTCGTTTTGTCTTTCTCCCTTTCTACTCCTGTCTTGCAGATAATCCGTAGGTGCAATGCTATCACTGCTATCTCTCGCATACTAGAGGAAGGAACGCTGCGCAGTGCGAATCCACTCGCCTGTAGTACTTTGAACCTTTGCTGAAGCAGCTGGGAGCAATTTGTCTCCACTTCCCAGCTCAATTACTTTGGTAGTAATCTTTTCCCAGAAATAGGATGTGTTTCAAGGACATCTGGCAGTCCTTTTAATCATGACTGTAGCTCGAAAGAAACAACTGTGGTACCAGTTATTAACACAAGGTCTCTGTAAGGCACAGTACACTGTGCTGTGACTTGGAGTTTATTTTCTCCTTACTGGTGTTTTATCTTGAAGCACCCTAGTCCCGGGTTAGCTTTTGACCAACTTCCACTAAAGCCAAGTCTCTAAAATAGTTTAGTTCAGAGGCTGAGGCAGAGAGATTGCTTGAGCTCAGGAGTTCAAAACCAGCCTGAACAAAAGTGAGACCCGTCTCTACTAAAAACAGAAAATCTACCTGGGCATTGTGGTGGGTGCCTGTAGTCCAAGCTTACTCCAAAGGCTAACGCAGGAGAATTGCTTGAGCCCAAGAGTTTAAGGTTGCTGTGAGCTATGATGACACTCCAGTACTCTACCCAGGGCAACAGAGTAAGACTCTGTCTCAAAAAAAAAAAAAGAAAGAAAGAAAAGAAAATTTAGTTTGTTGGCACATATGAAAATTGTATTTCAGATTTGGACAAGAAAAACGTGGGTTTGGCTTAAATTTCTTTTTTTTTTTTTTTTTTTGCAGTTTTGGCCGGGGCTGGGTTTGAACCCACCACCTCCAGCATATGGGGCCAGCGCCCTACTCCTTTGAGCCACAGGCACCACCCTGGCTTAAATTTCTTTTTTTTTTTTTTTTGTAGAGACAGAGTCTCACTTTATGGCCCTCGGTAGAGTGCCGTGGCCTCACACAGCTCACAGCAACCTCCAATTCCTGGGCTCAAGCGATTCTCTTGCCTCAGCCTCCCGAGTAGCTGGGACTACAGGCGCCCGCCACAACGCCCGGCCATTTTTTGTTGCAGTTTGGCCGGGGCCGGGCTCGAACCCGCCACCCTCGGTATATGGGGCCGGCGCCCCACCGACTGAGCCACAGGCGCCGCCCTTTTTTTTTTTTTGAGACAGAGACTCAAGCTGTTGCCCTGGGTAGAGTGCCTGTCATAGCTCAATGCAACCTCCAACTCTTGGGTGCAAGCAATCCTCTTGCCTCAGTTTTTTTGTTCTAATAGAGATGGGGTCTCAATTTTGCTCAGGCTGGTCTCAGACTCATGAGCTCAGGCTATCCATCCACCTTGGCCTCCCAGAGGGCTAGGATTACAGGTCTGAGCCACCACGCCCAGCCTAAGGCTATGAAATTCTCATTGTTAGTTTAATCCTGGACCCAAGAGCCATCCTCAGAGATGACAAATAAAGGACCTTAATCAAAAATAATAAGTAACTGTACTGTGGCAGTTAGTAAGAAATTTCAAACAAGAAAGCTGAGGAGGTGTTTTTGTTTTGAAGCAGGGTCTTGTTGTGTAGCTGGCTGGAGTGCAGTGGCCTGGTCATGGATCAAGCCTCAAACTGCTAGCTCAGCCTGCCAAATAACTAGGTCTACAGGCAATCCCACCATACCCTGGTAATTTTTTTTATTTTTTAGTAGTGTTGAGGGTCGGTGGTTGTGGTTCCCCAAATCCAGTTGACCTGGTTCGATTGCTCAGCTGAACTAGGAAGGTCAACTGAGGCACGGTGGGAATTGAAACCAAAAGTGAGTGGAAACTGAAAATAAAACTGAGCAGCAGGGCAGTGCCTGTGGCTCAAAGGAGTAGGGCGCTGGCCCCATATGCCAGAGGTAGCAGCTTCAAACCCAGCCCTGGCCAAAAACTGCAAAAAAAAAAACAAAAAAACAAAAAAACAACTGAGCAGCACAGGCAGGGTGAATAGAAAGCAAAAGTAACCTACAGGTTTCAGTATAACAAAGAGAAATTTTATTTAAGAACAAAGAGGTTGAGCGGCGCCTGTGGCTCAGTGAGTAGGGCGCCGGCCCCATATACCGAGGGTGGCGGGTTCAAACCCAGCCCCCGCCAAACTGCAACAAAAAAATAGCTGGGCATTGTGGCGGGCGCCTGTAGTCCCAGCTACTCGGGAGGCTGAGGCAAGAGAATCACGTAAGCCCAAGAGTTAGAGGTTGCTGTGAGCCGTGTGACGCCACGGCACTCTACCTGAGGGTGGTACAGTGAGACTCTGTCTCTACAAAAAAAAAGAACAAAGAGGAGGCTTAGAGCACTCCCAGAGTTGGAAGTGGATCCCTGCAGGGACAAGAAAAAGTGTTTGGTCTTTCTTTTCCATGGCCTTGGGTATGGGACAAGATGAAGTTGTCTAGGCGTCCTCCCATGGGAAAGTGCCATGTACTCCCAGATAGCCATACTTGGGTACAGTGAAGTCATGCTTATGTAACTGCTGCTTGGCATGCTGCCACTTTTGTTCTCCTGCATAGAAAGGTGCACAGGACCTTTCCCCGCACGGATTGTGGATCGCAGATTGTGATGTGTAACTTAGCTCCCCTGACTTTAGGAGCTAGGGCAGTCCTCCCAAGTAACTTAGCCTTTATTCAGCCACCTGCTCCTGAGCTGAATAAAGCATGTTACAACTGCCCTCCATGCCTGAGTTTCTCTCCAGTCTGGCTGAATTAGAACTTGCATCATGGTCCTTCTTGTGAATGAGAAGAGGTAAGAGATGTGCAGAGATGCAAAGGCAGTCCAGAAATAAAATATCCTCTTTCTCCGTATTTGAAATTGGTGGCTTGGCATCTGTAACACAGTGGTTACAGCACCAGTCACATACACTGAGGCTGGCAGGTTCGAACCCAGTCCAGGCCTACTAAATAACAGTGACAACTGCAAGAAAAAAATAGCAAGATTGGGCGGCGCCTGTGGCTCAAAGGAGTAGGGCGCTGACCTCATATCCCAGAGGTGGTAGGTTCAAACCCGGCCCCTGCCAAAAACTGTAGAAAAAAAAAAATAGCAGGGCATTGAGGCAGGCACCTATAGTCCCAGCTACTTGGGAGGCTGAGGCAAGAGAATCGTGTAAGCCTAAGAGTTTGAGCTTGCTGGCCAAAACACTCTACTGAGGGTGACATAGTGACACTCTGTCTCAAAAAAAAAAAAAAAGGAAATTGGTCGCAACTGCTTCACTGGCCTCTCCGTGCCTCCAGGTATTATTGTCCTTTTCTATTGGTCATTGGCTGCCTAGGTTACCTGGTACCCACATTCTTTTCCCTTTTTGGCGAGAACTGCTGAGTGATGAATGTTTCTATGGGCCCTCCAGAATTCCTTGTTCTGCAGGCCAGGCTTTCCTCCCATCCCCCTTCAAGGCCCTTTCTTAGTGTCCCTTCTCAGGTCTTGGGGTCAGGGGTCTTGCTGTGTTGCCCAGGCAGGTCTCAAACTCCTAACCTAAAGGGATCCTCCCACCTTGACCTCCCAAAGTGCTAAGATTACTGGCTTGAGCCACTGAGTCTGGCCAAAGCTCAATTTTTATTTTGTGTTTTTGCTACAAAATTCTAGCTTTTTTCACATTAGAGATAATTTTCTTTCTGGGCTCTCTATTTAATATTTATGTTATGTGAATTATGCTCGAAGCCACTTTTAACCAGATATAGGACAAGCATTAGTGCTCTGAGAAAGAATAGAGATACAGGATCAGAATGGGGAATGTTGCCTTGAAAGAGACTTTAGAAATTCAATTTTTTTTTTTTTTTTTTTTTTTAGAGACAGAGTCTCACTTTGTTGCCCTCGGTAGAGTGCTGTGGCGTCACAGCTCACAGCAGCCTCCAGCTCTTGGGCTTAGATGATTCTCTTGCCTCAGCCTCCCGAGTAGCTGGGACTACAGGCGCCCGCCACAACGCCCGGCTATTTTTTTGTTGCCAGGGCTGGGTTTGAACCCACCACCCTCCAGGCCAGGGCTGGGTTTGAACCCACCACTCTCCATGTATGGGGCTGGCACTCTACTTATTGAGCCACAGGTGCCGCTCTAGAAATTCAAATTTCCAGTAAGTTCCCATAGTTATTGCCCTCTTTTCCTTCCCCACCAGAATTTTATGTTTATTAGCAAAATGACTCATTAATTCAAGAGAATTTTACTTTGCAAAAGGATTACTATATTCCAGATCTAATTTCCAGACAGCTGCCAAATTTCTCTAGGTAAGAAAAGAGACAGAGAATAGAGAGAACCCCAACAAAAATAGGAAGAGAGGAAATACCTTTGCAGTGAAGTTTATTAAATAAAACGAATTGCATTTCTTTGGATGCAAGAGTATAGGGGTTGGCCTTAAAACGAGATCAGAGGCTTCTAAGGAAACAAGTCATAGCTGGGTTACTCTTTTCAAGCAATAGCAAATGTAAGTGGAATACTGATTGGCATAGTATAATTATTTAGGAAAGTTGCCCGATTTGTTGTTGTTTTTTTTTTTTTTTTTGCTTTTTGCACTTTTTGGCCATGGCTGGGTTTGAACCCGCCACCTGCAGTATATGGGGCCAGCGCCCTACTCCTTGAGCCACAGACGCCGCCCTGTTGCCCAATTTTTGTCCCTAGCAGCCTGAGCCTCTGGGGCCACCCTTGCTTTTTTCTATAGCAAAAGGTTAACAGCCCTTATAATCTTGGTCAGATTGCTCTGGAGTTCACTTACATTGCTTTCCCGTGGTACATTCCTTACCAAATTTTATTTTTATTTATTTTTTATTTTTTTCAGACACAACCTCACTCTGTCACCCAGGGTAGAGTGCCATGGTGTCATAGCTCACAGCAACCTCAACTCTTGTGCTTGAGCGATTCTCTTGCCTCAGCCTCCCGAGTAGCTGGGACTATAGGCTCCTGCCACAATGCCTGGTTATTTTTTATTACAGTTTTTACTGTTGTGTTACCTGGCCTGGGCTGGTTTGGAACCTGCCAGCCTCAGTATATATGGCTAGCACAGTAACCACTGTGCTACGGGCGCTGAGCCTAAGCCTGTGTCTTTATTTCTTATACATACTCAGCCCTGTGACTTTGTGTAATTTGAATATCTAAGAGAGATTGAAATACCATTAATGATAGAAGAGATTGGAAAAGGAAGAAATGACTTTATCTAAGAGAAAAAATTTGTCCAACTCACTGAAAAATACCTGAACTCAGAAGGAGATAAGGGGGTAATATAAGGAGTGAAAAATTGTTGAGTATAAGACAAGGAAATGGCCTGGGGTGACAAAGAAGCTGCAACTTCTAAAGTTCAAAAGGTGAGAAGCGCTCAACCCAGGGTGACAGAATGAGACTTTGTCTCAAAAAAGTAAATTAAATAAAATAAAATTTGGTAAGGGCTAGCTAGCCACGGTGACTCACGTTTGCAATCTTAGTGCTCTGGAAGCCTGAGGCTGTGTATAGCTTGAGCTCAGGAGTTCAAGACAGCCTGAGCAAGAGTGAAACCCTGTCTCTATTAAAAATAGAAAAATTAGGCAGGGTGAAGTGTCTCACACCTGTAATCCCAGCACTCTGGGAGGCTGAAGTGGGTGGATTGCCTTAGCTCACAGGTTCAAGACCAGCCTGAGCCAGAGCGAGACCCCATCTCTAAAAACAGCCAGGTGTTGTGGCAGGTGCCTGTAGACCCAGCTACTTGGGAGGCTGAGACAAGAGAATTGCTTGAGCCCAGGAGTTGGAGGTTGCTGTGAGCTGTGACACCACAGCACTCTACCAAGGGTGACAAAGTGAGACTCTGTCCCAAAATATAAAAAAAGAAAAATTAGCCAGGCATCATGGTGGGTACCTATAGAGAGAGTCTCACTATAGAGAGGGTGACATAGTGAGACTCTGTCACAAAAAGAAAAAAAAAGACGCAGGCTTAGCGCTCAGTGAGTAGGGCGCCAGCTACATACACCAAGGCTGGCGGGTTCAAGCCCCAACTCGGGCCTGCTAAATGATAACTGCAACCAAAAAATAGCCAAGCGTTATGGCGGCTGCCTGTTGTCCCAGCTACTTGGGAGGCTGAGGCAAGAGAATCACTTAAGCCCAAGAGTTTGAGGTTGCTCTGAGCTGTGACACCATGGCACTCTACCAAGAACCACATAGTGAGACTCTCTCAAAACATAATAAATAAATAAATAAATAAAGACACAAAGGCTACAAAGATCAGAAACATTCAGTTCCTGCTTACAAGTGACCATCTAGGCTCGGCTCCTGTGGCTCAAGCGGCTAAGGCGCCAGCCACATACACCTGAGCTGGCGGGTTCAAATCCAGTCTGGGCCCGCCAAACAACAATGACGGCTGCAACCAAAAAATAGCCAGGCGTTGTGGTGGGCGCTGTAGTCCCAGCTACTTGGAAGGCAGAGGCAGGAGAATCGCTTGAGCCCAGGAGTTGGAGGTTGCTGTGAGCTGTGATGCCACGACACTCTAACCAGGGCGACAGCTTGAAGCCCTGTCTCAAAAAAAACAAAAAAACAAGTGTCCATCTAGCCTAGGGGCACAGGTCACTAAGCTGTAAGTCAGAATGAGTGCTAAACATCATTACAGGCAAAAACAAAATTAACTGGGAATCCTGGGACAGAGCATTTCAGTTGGAGCTGGTTAAGGGGGAAGAGCTCAGGAAAGGTGAAAGAGGAAACACTACCTCCAGGGGCTGGATAGGGCCAGATGGGCTGTCGGGTAGGGAATGTCTCGCGTGAGCCACCTCTGAGGCCTAGGCAAGGGTCTGTCCAAATAGAGACCTCAGGACCCCTCTATAGGTTTAGAGACCAACCTGAGTAAGAGCAACACCCCATCTCTGCCAAAAATATTCATAGAAAAAATTAGCCAGGGGTGCTGGCATGTGCCTATAGTCCCAGCTACTGCTACTTAGAAGGCTACAGCAGAAGGATTACTTGTGCCTAGGTATTTGAGGTTGCAATGAGCTTTGATGAGGCCCCTGTACTCTACCCAGTGTGACAGAGTAAGACTCATAAAAATTTTAAGCCTGGGCTAAGGCTGGGCGCAGTGGCTCATGCCTGTAATCCTAGCACTCTGGGAGGCCAATGCCAGTGGATTATTTAAGCTCGGGAGTTCAAGACCAGTCTGAGCAAGAGCAATACCCTGCCTCCACTAAAAATAGAAAAAAAAAAAAAACTATTTCTAAAAATAGAAAAAACAAATCATTGTGTCAGATTCCTGTAGTCCCAGCTACTCTGGAGGCTGAGGCAAGAGGATTGCTCAAGCCCAAGAGTTTGAGGTTGCTGTGAGCTGTGATGCTATGTGGGTGACACATGAGATTCTGTATAAACAAACAAACAAACAAACAAAAATTTAAGGAAAAAAGGCTCAGAGAGCTACCATTTAGTTTTCCTGTGAAGAGGCTTTGGGTGTCATGACCTATCTGGGGAAGACAGGCCAATTAGTGAAAGAAAGAAGATCAGAAATCAAACAGCAAACCCCTCCTCAGACTCCTGGAGTGCTTCAAGGCCATTGTTCTGGAAAGCGTCTACCCCTGTCCTGGCCAGCACCAGAGATAAGCTCCTGGCAAGAGATGCAGTGTGCTGACATAAACATCAGTCTGAAGAGAATGACTCCCAGGCCTCCCTCCTCCTGCATTCCCGCTGTGCTGATAGAGTTAATAAAAAGACTCTTGAAAATGTGTGTGTGGGGGATGACTCCTGGTCAGACTCCACTCTGCTCTTTTCTTTTTTTTTTTTTTTTTTTGTAGAGACAGAGTCTCACTTTATGGCCCTCGGTAGAGTGCCGTGGCCTCACACAGCTCACAGCAACCTCCAACTCCTGGGCTTAAGCGATTCTCTTGCCTCAGCCTCCCGAGTAGCTGGGACTACAGACGCCCGCCACAACGCCCAGCTATTTTTTGGTTGCAGTTCAGCCGGGGCCGGGTTTTCAGCCGGGGCCGGGTTTGAACCCGCCACCCTCGGTATATGGGGCTGACGCCTTACCGACTGAGCCACAGGCGCTGCCCATTCACTCTGCTCTTTTCTAATAAGGCCTTTCCTTAATCACTAGGCTAGAGTCTCTCCTTCTTGCCGACCCGCACCCCAACTCTGCCCCTGAGCCCCACAAGCTCCAGTAGTTTTAGCCCAAAATATGACACCCTGTTATACAGCCTCTGTAAGTTGCCCACCCAAGGGATTGTAACAAACTGCAACACATGCTGGTCAGCATAAGGAAGCAGGCCTACTGTACTGATATGTACATGTGGTACATGTCCTGTCCATGAAAATGGACAACTAGCCGGGTATAGTGGCTCACACCTGTAATCCTAGCCCTCTGGGAGGCCAAGGTGGGTTTGATACCAGCCTGAGCAAAAGCAAGACTCCCATCTCTACTAAAAATAGAAAAATTGAGGCAAGAGGATCGCTTAAGCCCAAGAGTTGGAGGTTGCTGTAAGCTATGACTCTACGGCACTCTACGCTGGGCAACAGCTTGAGACTCTGTCTCAAAAAACAAACAAAAAAAAAAAAAGGAAAAGAAAAGAAAATTAGGTCAACTTAAGGAGGTAGTCAAGATAAGGAAGTAGTCAACTGTTGATGTTCTACTGTATTTTTAATTTTTTTTTTTGAGACAGACTCAGTATATCACCCTGGGTAGAGTGCCATGGCGTCACAGCTCACAGCAACCTCCAACTCTTGGGCTCAAGCAATTCTCTTGCCTCAGCCTCCCAAGTAGCTGGGACTACAGGGTCCCATCAAACACCCAGCTATTTTTCTTTTTTTGGTTGTAGTTGTCATTGTTGTTTGGCAGGCCCGGGCTGGATTCAAACCCGCCAGCTCCAGTATATGTGGCTGGTGCCCTAGCTGCTGAGCTATAGGCGCCAAGCCTGTATTTTAAATTAAAGGCCTTCAAAAATCAAAAGGCATTGGAAGGGGCTTAAAAACTGACAGACCCATCAAAAAGAATTGCCTTTCTTTCTCCTCCCTGTTATCTCAGTATTGAAGGAAAGACAATCAAGAATGCAACCAGGCCAGCCCAGTGCCTGTAATCCTAGCACTCTGGAAGGCCAAGGTGGATGGAGAGCTTGAGCTCATGA
Source organism: Nycticebus coucang (assembly GCF_027406575.1). Taxonomy (NCBI): domain Eukaryota; kingdom Metazoa; phylum Chordata; class Mammalia; order Primates; family Lorisidae; genus Nycticebus; species Nycticebus coucang. Next base: position 60,251,027 of record NC_069792.1, on the reverse strand, counting down.
GTTCAAGACCAGCCTGAGCAAAAGTGAGACCCTGTCTCTACCAAAAATGGAAAAACTGAGGCAAGATCTCTTGAGCCCAAGAGTTGGAGATTGTTGTGAGCTATGACACCATGGCAACAGCTTGAGACTCTGCCCCTCTTCCAAAAAAGAGAATGCAACCAGCCCTGACCCAACCCATTACTAAAAATAATACCTGTCTCAGGCGGTGCCTGTGGCTCAGTGAGTAGGGCAGGGGCCCCATATAACGAGGGGGATGGGTTCGAACCCGGCCCCAGCCAAAACTGCAGAGAAAATAGCTGGGCATTGTGGTGGGTGCCTGTGGTCCCAACTACTCGGGAGGCTGAGGCAAGAGAATCCCTAAGCCCAAGAGTTTGAGGTTGCTATGAGCTGTGATGCCACAGCACTTTACCTAGGGCAATAAAGTGAGATTCTGTCTCTAAAATACAACAAAAAATAATAATAAGGCGGCGCCTGTGGCTCAAGGAGTAGGGTGCTGTTCCCATATGCTGGAGGTGGTGGGTTCAAACCCAGCCCCAGCCAAAAACCACACACACACAAAAAAAATAATAATAATAATACCTGTCTCTCAGGTTAATTTAATTTCCAAAGAGAATCACTTACAAGTCTGTTTACCCTATTCATTCATTCTCCCAAGTATCTATTCATCCTTCCCAGTAATCCTTTATTGCCCCTTCACAAAATTAACTATATTCCTCATCTCTTCACTCCCTTTCTTCTTCTCCTCCTCCTCCCTCTTCCTCTTCTTTTTTTTCTCTTTTTTGTGAGACAGAGTCTGACTCAGTCACCCTGGGTAGAGCGCCATGGTATTAGCTTAGTTCACAGCAATCTCAAACTCCTGGTTTCAAGAGATCCTCCTGCCTCAGCCTCCTCAGTAGCTCTGACTACAGGAGCCCACCACAACACCTAGCTATTTTTTCCTATTTTTTGTAGAGGTGGGGGTCTCACTCTTGCTCAGGCTGGTCTCAAACTCCTGAGCTCAAGCAGTCCTCCCACCTTGGGTCCCAAAGTGCTAGGATTACAGGTGTGACCCATCAGGCCCAGCCCTCCCTCCCCTCTAAAATGAGGTTATAGGTTGGGTGGGGTGGCTCACACCTGTAATCCTAGTACTCTGAGAAGCTGAGGCCAGTGGATTGATTGAGCTCAGGAATTTGAGATCACCCTGAGCAAGAGCAAGACCCTGTCCCTACTAAAAATAGGGAAACTACCCAGGAGTTGGAGGTTGCTGTGAGCTGTGATGCCACAGCACTCTACCCAGGGTGACAGCTTGAGGCTCTGTCACACACACACACACAAAAAATAGGGGAACTAGTCAGGAGGGGTAGTCCTAGCTTCTGGGGAGTCTGGGGCAAGAGGATTGCTCAAGCCCAAGAGTTTGAGGTTGCTGCGAACTATGATGATGCCATGGCACTCTACTCAGGGTGACAGAGTGAGATTCTGTCTAAATAAAAATAAAATAAGGTCATATAAATTTCTGAACCCCATTGGGATACTGAATAATCTCTCTGTGATTCTCCCTGTAAATAAATTTGTAATCTCCTTCTCCTATCAGTCTATCTATTGTGAGTTGATCTTTCAGTAAACCTTTCTGGAGCAAAGGGGAAGTTTTCCCTTTCCCTGAATACCTGGAAAGGAAAAAGGGAGACAATTGCCCTCCTTAAATGTGTAGGAAAAGAAACCCATGTACTGGCTGGGTAAAGCAGCTCACTCCTGTAATCCTTCGGGATGAAGAGGTGGGAAGATCCTTTGAAACCATAAGTTGGAGACCTGCCTGAGCAACATAGTGAAACCCCCTTTTCCCTACAATAAATATATATATATTTTTTACTATCCTAAATTATTTATTAGGTTATGAATTTTACAAACATTACTTACTTTAGCGGTAAGGTGGAGCTGGAGAGTATTGCGTCTTCTCCAAGCTGCACGGCAGGAACCACCAATAGTGTAGTGGAATTTATGGACCTTTCCAAGGCCACAGCTCCTCCGGCCTGCAGATGTCAGCCCACGCAGGCATCTCCCTGTGCTTGTGGACTGGTTTGGTGATCCACTGGGTGTTAGGATTTCTTCTGATAGCTTTATGGAATGGATCAATGAGGATAACCTCAAAAAAATTGTACGTGGAATCTTCACCAACCCAGTAAGAATTCAGGACTCTTAGAGCCCCATAGTGGCGTCCAGCTCGCTCCTCAGCAACTGATTGAAGGCTTCGAGCAAACTTTAGCTGGTTAACACCATGATGCACAGGCTTGCCATAGGTTGCACTCTTAGGAACTGGGTGTTTGTGGCCACCACACGCACACGAATTCTGTATATGACATAAGCTTGCTTAGCCTTGTATCCCAGTCTGCACGCTTTATCTGGCTGGGTGGGGTGGGGAGCCCTGTGAAGGGCAGAGAGCTGGCGGTACTGCCAGCAGTGGACCCTCAGATGAAAGTGCATCACATCAGACTGCTTCTTCCTCCACAACTCCTGGATGTACTTGTATGCACCCATCTTGGCTCACCTGATGGCTGCCGCCAAACGGAAAGGACAATATATATTTATTATATATAATAAATAAAAAGTACCATGTACCTGAAAGGTTTGGGACTGAAAATAAGAGGTCATTCCGAGAAAGGAAGCAGAGTCCGGGTTGTGTAGGTAATGTGGCCTTTATTCACTCAGGTGTGAGAAGGCTGAGTTCAAAAAAGAAGTCAGCACGCGGGGAAAGGTGGGGTGAGAATATAAGGGTTAGGGGGGTGAGAACTGGTGCACTCATTCCTTCCTGGGCGAGACTTATGCACTTGTTTCTTTGTCTCTGTGCTTGGTTCTATTTGGCTGGGTCCCTGCATTCAGCCCTATCGTTCAGGTCTTTTTAGTCTATTACAAGGAGGTGGAGTGAGGGTGTGGTGTCTCTTTACTCAACTCTCTTCTTGTCGTTGAGAGTTGTTATTGGCTGCCTATAAGGAAAAAAAAGGGAGGAGGAAGGGAGTGGTGTTTATAAGAGCGCTCTTAGGTCTTGAGTCTGAACTGGTTGATATCTGCATAGGGCGAAGATGTGAATGGTTGTTTTCCAGGTGACTGCCTAATCAATAAATCAGGAGATGAGGTGGAGGACTACTGGTCCAAAACTGAGAATGAGAAAGATCATAATTACTGGCCCTAAAATAGGAAGTAACCAAGGAGGCCAAGAATCAAATAAGGACCAGGGATTAGATGATTCAAAATTTGTTTGTCTCTGTTTGATTCATTCTCAGAGTTCTTTTACTTACCTGTGATTGGGCCAGGTGCAGTGGCTCACACCTATAATCCTAGCACTCTGGGAGGCCAAGGCTGGTGGATAGCCTGACCCCACAGGTTTGAGACCAGGCTGATCAAGAGCTAGACCCCGTTCTAGCTCTTGGATGCTGAATTTTATCAAATGCTTTTTCTGCATCTATTGAGAGGATCATGTGATCTTTATTTTTGCCTCTGTTAATATGCTGGATAACGTTTATGGACTTGCGTATGTTAAACCAGCCTTGCATCCCTGGGATGAAGCCTACTTGATCATGATGAATGACTTTTTTGATGATAAGCTGTAATCTATTGGCTAGGATTTTGTTGAGAATTTTTGCATCTATATTCATGAGTGAGATTGGTCTGAAATTCTCCTTTTTGTTTGGGTCTTTTCCTGGTTTTTTTTTTTTTTTTTTGTCATTTTAGGGCTAAATTTTAATAAAATGTGAGTCTAAACTCTTACATTTAGAACAAACAAAACTTTAAAATTACTGACTGGTTCAAAATGGTTTTATGGAAAAATTAATCTGTAACAAAAACTTGGCATTGAGTGCAAAGGCTCCACCGTTTTTTGAGCAAAGCGTACAAAGGTTCCAAGGGACAGGACCAAGAACAAGGGGCTCAGACGTTTACAACAGCAGGCATTTTCTCTTCCTCTTCTTGACCGGTGGTGGGCAGAGAACTGCTCGGATAGCTTCATCAAACACTGTCTTGAGGCCTCGCTGTGTGAGAGCCGAGCACTCCAGGTATTTTACAGCACCAATCTCTTTAGCCATGGCTAAACCCTGTGGATAGGTGATAGGAGTCAGCTTCTTCTCTTTCAGCTTCTCAATCGTGTCTTTATCATCCCTAAGATCAAGTTTAGTTCCCACAAGGATGATGGGAGTGTTGGGACAATGATGTCGCACTTCGGGATACCACTTTGCACGGACATTTTCAAATGATGCAGGACTCACAAGGGAAAAACAAATTAAGAATACATCTGTTTGTGGATAGGATAGAGGGCGCAATCTGTCATAATCTTCTTGTCCGGCTGTATCCCATAAGCCCAGATTCACCGGTTTTCCATCTACCATAACATTGGCAGAATAATTGTCAAAGACAGTAGGGATATATTCTCCAGGAAATGCATTGGTTGTGTAACTGATCAGTAGGCAAGTTTTACCCACAGCTCCGTCTCCGACCACCACACACTTGATGGCCTGCATCTGGGCCGCTCGCTGGGCCGCGGCGGCGGCGGCCGGACACTGAGGCGGGAAGCGGAGGGCTCGGAGCGCAGCGAGCAGAGGCGCGGCTGCTGACGGCCGGGCGCTAGATGCCGGAGCCGCTGTCCACGCTGCCTTGCCCTCCGCGCACTGGAAGCCAAAGGCCAGCAGCAGCCACCACCCAAAGCTGAGGAAAACTCCTTTTCCTGGTTTTGGTATCAGGTTGATGTTTGCTTCATAGAATGTGTTGGGGAAGATTCCTTCTTCCTCAATTTTTTGGAATAATTTCTGCAGTACAGGAATAAGCTCTTCCTTGAAGGTTTGATAGAATTCTGGTGTGAAGCCATCTGGACCAGGGCATTGTTTGGTTGGAAGCTTTTTTATTGTTTCTTTGATCTCAGTGCTTGAAATTGGTCTGTTCAGGAGGTCTATTTCTTCCTGGCTAAGTCTAGGGAGAGGGTGTGATTCCAAATATTGATCCATTTCCTTCACATTGTCAAATTTCTGGGCATAGAGTTTCTGATAGTTTCAGAGATGATCTCTTGTATCTCTGTGGGATCAGTTGTTATTTCCCCTTTATCATTTCTGATTGAGGTTACTAGAGATTTTACTTTTCTATTTCTTGTTTGTCTGGCCAATGGTTTATCTATTTTATTTATTTTTTCAAAAAACCAAGTCCTTGTTTCATTAATTTTCTGAATGATTCTTTTGTTTTTCAATTTCATTGATCTCTGATTTGATTTTGGATATTTTCTTCTACTGAGTTTGGGCTTAGATTGTTCTTCTTTTTCCAAGTCCATAAGATGGCTTGTGAGTTTGTTGATGCGCTCTCTTTCTGTTTATCGAATGTAGGCATCTAAAGCGATAAATAATTTTTATCTAAATATCTATTCTGAAGAGTATAGGCATAGGTGGGACATTTCTCAAACTGATTGAAGCTATCTATGACAAAACCACAGCTAATATTTTACTAAATGGAATAAAATTGAAAGCTTTTCCTCTTAGAACTAGAACCAGACAAGGTTGTCCTCTGTCATCTTTACTATTCAACATAGTGCTGGAAGTTCTAGCCAATACAATTAGGCAAGATAAGGAAATAAAGGGAATCCAAATGGGAGCAGAGGAGGTCAAACTCTCCCTCTTTGCTGACGACATGATCCTATACTTAGAGAATCCCAAAGACTCAACTACAAGACTCCTAGAAGTCATCAAAAAATATAGTAATGTTTCAGGATATAAAATCAGTGTCCACAAGTCAGTAGCCTTTGTATACGTCAAGATGAGAAGTCATAGTCAAGATGAGAAGCTAATTAAGGACAGAACTCACTTCACCATAGTTTCAAAGAAAATGAAATATCTAGGAATATACCTTACGAAGGAGGTGAAGGACTTCTATAAAGAAAATTATGAGGGCGGCGCCTGTGGCTCAGTCAGTAAGGCGCCGGCCCCATATACCGAGGGTGGCGGGTTCAAACCCAGCCCCGGCCGAACTGCAACCAAAAAATAGCCGGGCGTTGTGGCAGGCGCCTGTAGTCCCAGCTACTCGGGAGGCTGAGGCAGGAGAATCGCTTAAGCCCAGGAGTTGGAGGTTGCTGTGAGCTGTGTGATGCCATGGCACTCTACCGAGGGCCATAAAGTGAGACTCTGTCTCTACAAAAAAAAAAAAAAGAAAATTATGAAATCTTCAGAAAGGAAATAGCAGAGGATTTTAACAAATGGAAGAACACACCATGCTCATGGATGGGCAGAATCAACATTGTTAAAATGTCTATACTTCCCAAAGCAATCTACCTATTCAATGCCATTCCTATCAAAATACCAACATCATACTTTCAAGATTTGGAAAAAATGGGCTCAGCGCCTGTGGCTCAAGCGACTAAGGTGCCAGCCACATACACTTGAGCTGGTGGGTTCGAATCCAGCCTGGTCCCGCCAAACAACAATGATGGCTGCAACCAAAAAATAGCTGGGCGTTGTGGCGGGCGCCTGTAGTCCCAGCTACTTGGGAGGCAGAGGCAGGAGAATCGCTTGAGCCCAAGAGTTGGAGGTTGCTGTGAGCTGTGAAGCCATAGCACTCTACTCAGGGTGACAGCTTGAGGCTCTGTCTCAAAAGAAAAAAAAAAGATTTGGAAAAAATGATTCTGCATTTTGTATGGAACCAGAAAAAACCCCGTATAGCTAAGGCAGTTCTTAGTAATAAAAATAAACCTGAGGGCATCAGCATACCAGATTTTAGTCTGTACTACAAAGCCATAGTGGTCAAGACAGCATGGTACTGGCACAAAAATAGAGACATAGACACTTGGAATCGAATAGAAAACCAAGAAATGAAACTAACATCTTACAACCACCTAATCTTCAATAAACCAAACAAGAATATACCTTGGGGGAAAGACTCCCTATTCAATAAATGGTGTTGGGAGAACTGGATGTCTACATGTAAAAGACTGAAACTGGACCCACACCTTTCCCCACTCACAAAAATTCATTCAAGATGGATAAAAGACTTAAATTTAAGGCATGAAACAATAAAAATCCTCCAAGAAAGCATAGGAAAAACACTGGAAGATATTGACCTGGGGAAAGACTTCATGAAGAAGACTGCCATGGCAATTGCAACAACAACAAAAATAAACAAATGGGACTTCATTAAACTGAAAAGCTTCTGTACAGCTAAGGAGACAACAACCAAAGCAAAGAGACAACCTACACAATGGGAAAGGATATTTGCATATTTTCAATCAGACAAAAGCTTGATAACTAAGATCTATAGAAAACTCAAATTAATCCACATGAAAAAAGCCAACAATCCCATATATCAATGGGCAAGAGACATGAATAGAACCTTCTCTAAAGGGCAGCGCCTGTGGCTCAGTCGGTAAGGCGCCGGCCCCATATACCGAGGGTGGCGGGTTCAAACCCGGCCCCGGCCAAACTGCAACCAAAAAATAGCCGGGCGTTGTGGCGGGTGCCTGTAGTCCCAGCTACTCAGGAGGCTGAGGCAAGAGAATCGCTTAAGCCCAGGAGTTGGAGGTTGCTGTGAGCTGTGTGAGGCCAAGGCACTCTACCGAGGGCCATAAAGTGAGACTCTGTCTCTACAAAAAAAAATAAAAAAAAAAAAGAACCTTCTCTAAAGAAGACAGACGAAAAAAGAAAAAAAGAAGACAGACGAATGGCTAACAAACATATGAAAAAATGTTCATCATCCCTATATATTAGAGAAATGCAAATCAAAACCACCCTGAGATACCATCTAACCCCAGTGAGAATGGCCCACATCACAAAATCTCAAAACTGCAGATGCTGGGCGGCGCCTGTGGCTCAGTCGGTAGGGCGCAGGCCCCATATGCCGAGGGTGGCGGGTTCAAACCCGACCCCGGCCAAACTGCAACCAAAAAATAGCCGGGCGTTGTGGCGGGCGCCTGTGGTCCCAGCTGCTCGGGAGGCTGAGGCAGGAGAGTCGCTTAAGCCCAGGAGTTGGAGGTTGCTGTGAGCTGTGTGAGGCCACGGCACTCTGCCGAGGGCCATAAAGTGAGACTCTGTCTCTACAAAAAAAAAAAAAAAAAACTGCAGATGCTGGCGTGGATGTGGAGAGAAGGGAACACTTTTACACTGCTGGTGGGACTGCAAACTAGTACAACCTTTCTGGAAGGAAGTATGGAGAAACCTCAAAGCCCTCAAGCTAGAACTCCCATTTGATCCTGCAATCCCATTACTGGGCATCTACCCAGAAGGAAAAAAATCCTTTTATCATAAGGACACTTGTACTAGACTGTTTATTGCAGCTCAATTTACAATCGCCAAAATGTGGAAACAGCCTAAATGCCCACCAACCCAGGAATGGATTAACAAGCTGTGGTATATGTATACCATGGAATACTATTCAGCCATTAAAAAAAATGGAGACTTTACATCCTTCATATTAACCTGGATGGAAGTGGAAGACATTATTCTTAGTAAAGCATCACAAGAATGGAGAAGCATGAATCCTATGTACTCAATTTTGATATGAGGACAATTAATGACAATTAAGGTTATGGGGGGGAAGGAAAAGCAGAGAGAGGGAAGGAGGGAGGGGGCAGGGCCTTGGTGTGTGTCACACCTCTGGGGGCAAGACATGATTGCAAGAGGGACTTTACCTAACAAATGCAATCAGTGTAACCTGGCTTATTGTACCCTCAGTCAATCCCCAACAATAAAAGATAAATAAATAAATAAATAAATAAATAAAATAAAATAGTAAGCAGAAAGAGGGACGGAGGGAGGGGGTGGGGCCTTGGTGTGTGCCACACCTTCTGGGGGCAAGACATGATTGCAAGAGGGACTTTACCTAACAATTGCAATCAGTGTAATCTGGCTTATTGTACCCTCAATGAATCCCCAACAATAAAAAAATAAAAAAATAAATAAAATAGTACCTGCATGGTGAGGCTCAAATGAGATAATCTACATAAAGCACTTTGAGTTTGCCTGACAAATGGTGAGTGCTCACCAAAAACTATCTACAATTTTTTTAATTAGATCATAACTGTGTACATGATGTAGTATGGGGGGCAATGTGCTGACTCTATATACAATCTAGAATGCTCATATCAACCTGGTCAACATATCTACAATTATTATAAATATTCTTTGACCTCCCTGAAATGTGACTTAAGAGCTACCCCCTCTGTTCTATAATAGCAGGCAGTACATAGAATATTAGCAGCCTTTGCTGGAATTACCTGATCATTTGTACGTCTCTTCTGGTATACTGACCGTTCTTTGAGATCAGGAACTTAGTTGTTCATTTCCATTATCCTTAGCGTCTAGCACAGGGTTTGGACATATTGCAGGTTAGTACTTATTGAAACAAAATGGACTAATCACTCTTAGGAGGACACATCCTCATTCTGTTCTTACAATATGTCTTTAAGGTATTTATTCCATTCTTATCATCCTACAGTACCGGTCTAAAAATATTTCACTTGTTTACCTTCTATTTAAATAAAAGTGCAGCATTAACAACAACAAAAAAAAGAGCCAGACCCTGCCTCTAAAAATAGCTGGGCCAGTTTGGCACCCGTAGCACAGTGATCATGCACCAAGGCTGGCGGGTTCAAGCCCGGCCCGGGCCAGCTGAACAACAATAACTGCAACAAAAAATAGCTGGGCATTATGGCAGGTGCCTGTAGTCCCAGGTACTTTGGAGGCTGAGGCAAGAGAATTACTTGAGCCCAAGAGTTTGAGGTTGCTGTGAGCTGCGATGTTACAGCACTCTACTGAGGGTGGCATAGTGAGACTCTGCCTCAAAAAAATAATAAATAAATAAATAAAAATAGCCAGGAGTTGTGGTGGGTGCCTGTAGTCCCAGTTACTCATAAGGCTGAGGCAAGAGAATTGCTTAAGCCCAAGAGTTGGGGTTGCTGTGAGCTGTGACAACACAGCACTCTACTGAGGGTGAAAAAGTAAAATTCCATCTCAAAAATTAATAATAAATAATAATACTTAGCCAGGCACAGTGGCTCATGCCTGTAATCCCAGCATTGTGGGAGGCTGAGGCAGGAGGATTGCTTGAGCTCAGGAGTTCGAACCTTGTCTGAGCGAGAGTGAGACCCCAACTCAAGAAAAAATGGAAAAACCCAGCTGGGTACCACAGCGAGCACCTGTAATCCTAGCGAAGCTTCAGAGGCTCAGGTAGCAGGATGCCCACAGCCTGAGTCTGAGGTTGCAGGGAGCTACGAGGCCATTGCACTGTGCTCAGAGCGTAGGGTAGAACTCTGTCTCAATAAAAACAAACAAACAAACAAAAAACTTAGCTGTGTTTATTCCTAGCTGGTTGATAAAAAAACATTCTTCTCGGGCGGCGCCTATGGCTCAGTCGGTAAGGTGCAGGCCCCATATACCGAGGGTGGCGGGTTCAAACCTGGCCCTGGCTAAACTGCAAACCAAAAAATAGCTGGATGTTGTGGCGGGCGCCTGTAGTCCCAGCTACTCGGGAGGCTGAGGCAAGAGAATCGCTTCAGCCCAGGAGTCGGAGGTTGCTGTGAGCTGTGTGATGCCATGGCACTCTACCGAGGGCGATAAAGTGAGACTCTGTCTCTACAAAAAAAAAAAAAAAAGAAAAGAAACATTCTTCTCCCAGAAAAATGCATGTGCCTCCTTTTCCTGCTATAACTAAATCTAAGACTCAGCGATTTTGGAGGACTACTGCAGCCAAATAATTAATTTGGGATAAGAGTTGGCTACTCTTTCCATATCTGCTTCGAGTTCTAGGGAGAGTTGGTGGTAAAAGTGGGTTGATGTACTAATGTGTGCAGTGCCCGTGCCAAGTCTAGCCACTATGCCTCTTCCGAGAACAGGAAGGAAGGCAGCTCCTTTTTGTCTGGAAGTAGGGGGATGATCAGAGTCTGAGTTAGGGAGGAGTCTTCATTCACAAAAGAAGAGTTGGAGGATGAGGAAAACTCAGGTGCAAAGACTGGAGTGGTTCGTGTGCAGGCACTGGGAGATGGAGCGGCTGCAGAGGAAAAATATTCCTGGAGGGGCACAGGAGGAGTTAGAGAAGGGAAAAGTTGAGTTGAGGGAATGGAGATCAGGTTTTATAAAGCCTACAGAGTCTCTTGTACCAGTGAGATTGAAGCAGGTTAAATTTGGGGGAGATAGGGGTGAAATGCCCGTAGTTAAGGGGCCGAATGGAGCTGTGTTATTTTTTTGCCAGAAGGGAAATTATATGTGTCAGGAACAGGTATGGGATTGAAAAGATGTTGGTATAAAGAAAGGCACATCCAGCATCCTAAGGGGGAGAGGAAAAAGGAAGAGCGCAGGGCAGCTGAGAAGGAGGTGTTTAAAAGCTGGGGAATTAAGGATTGTTGTAGGTCTTGCAGGATAGTCTTGCAGTGGTTATACTTGAAGAGAGGTTTTTTTTGTTGTTGTTTTATTTATTTTTGTTTCTTGCTTATGTGCTATGTCCTGGACTCCTCCTTCTTCTGATAATTCTATATGCATGAAGTACATCCAGCAGACAGTAGTCCCGACTCCACCTCCGGGGCATCCAGTGCCTGTTATTTTGCCTATCCAATAACTCTTTCCTCTATAAGAACATTCAGATGGGCTCAGCGCCTGTGGCTCAAGCAGCTAAGGCGCCAGTCACGCGGGTTTGAATCCAGCCTGGGCCCGCCAAACGACAGTGATGGCTGCAACCAAAAAATAGCTGGTGTTGTGGTGGGCGCCTGTAATCCCAGCTACTCGGGAGGCCTAGGCAGGAGAATCACTTGAGCCCAGGAGTTGGAGGTTGCTGTGAGCTGTGAAGCCACTGCTTGAGGCTCTGTCTCAAAAAAAAAAAAAAAGGGGTGGGAGGGCAGGCGGTGCCTGTGGCTCAGCGGGTAGGGCACCGGCCCCATATGCTGAGGGTGGCGGGTTCAAACCCAGCCCTGGCCAAACTGCAACAAAAAAATAGCCGGCCGTTGTGGCGGGCGCCTGTAGTCCCAGCTACTTGGGAGCCTGAGTCAAGAGAATCGCCTAAGCCCAAGGATTTGGAGGTTGCTGTGAGCTGTATGACGCCACAGCACTCTATGGGGGCGATAAACTGTCTCTACAAAAAAAAACAAAAACAAAAACATTCAGGATCTTTGGTAACATTGTAACCGTGGGCTGGTGTGCAAGCATGTCTAGTGAAAGAGGGGGTCTGAGGCAAGAATCCGGCTTAGTTGAGGTGGAAATGGGGGTTGGTAAGGTATTCATGGGTATATGAGGTTTGGGTAACAAGACAACCTGTGCATTCAGTCTGGGTCAATGGGGAAGGAAGAAGGGGCAGGAATGACAGGAGGGGTCGCCAGAAGGGAAAGGAGGAGGAAGAGGAAAAGTTGGGTTTCCTCAGGGGGAAAGTCTTGGAAGGTGCTTTATAGCCACAGATCTTCAAAGGCTTCAGAGAGGTCATCCCAGCTTTGAATGTGTGAGAGTAGCCGGCATCTCGAGAAATGTTATGGAGAAAAGGGAAGAATAGAGGAGGAATGTTACACATTTATGGGAAAGTGGGCTCTTCGAGCTCTTCGAGTGAGGTTTTTTTTTTTTTTGCAGTTTTTGGCCGACTCTGGGCTTGAACCTGCCACCTCCGGCATATGGGGCCAGCGCCCTACCCCTTTGAGCCACAGGCGCCACCCCATCCTGGTGAGTTTCAAGGTGGTAGAGGATAGTACTTGTGATTTCCAGTGGGGGTCTTCCAGTGTTGGAAGTTTTTCTATAGGACACAGCTTTACTCAGGATTGGTGGATTCAGACTTGGGGGTCCAAGAGGTGAACAGCCATGGGGGTGCTATGGAGAACGGTGTGAGGACCTGTCCAGTGAGGGGATAGAGTCCTTGGGGGCAAGGGAGATTTAAGGAAAACTTGTTGTCCTGCCAACTGGTCTCTGACTTTCTCTGCTGAGGGTTGGGGTAGGAACTGGTTTATTATTTCTCTAAGTTTGTCCCTGGTTTCCTGGAGGATGGGAAAATCGTTTCCTATGATGAAGTCTGGAGGGAGTCTCCAGGACCCAGAAAAATAGTTCTGCTGTACATTATTTCAAAAGAGCTGTAAAAGAGGTGTTCGAGGGGGTGGGACAGACGCAGAGTAAAGTGATGGGGGGAGCTGAATCCAAACTTGTTTGTGCTGAAGCGCTCATTTGGTGAGACATTGTTTAAGGATGTTGCTCATTTGTGCTACTTCCCCTCATGATTGGGGCCTATAAGGCACATGTAAGAACCACTGGACTCCTAGAGCTTGTGAGGTTTGGGAGGTGATCTGGCTAATGAAAGCTGGGCCACTGTTTCTCTGAAAGAAGTTGGGGAGGCTGAATCTAGGAATAATGTGGTGGAGGAGGGTGGAGACAACTTCATGGGTTTTCTTTTTTTTTTTTTGTAGTTTTTGGTCAGGGCTGGGTTTGAACCCGCCACCTCCGGCATATGGGGCTAGCGCCTACTCCTCTGAGCCACAGGCGCCACCATTCATGGGTTTTCTTGCCTGTTATGGGGAAGGTTTTGACCCATCCTAAGAAGGTATTGACCCAAACTAGAAGAAGTTTACATTTTCATACAGGAGGCGTGTGGGTCAATCTGCCAGTCTTGTCTGGGGCTTTGGCCCTGGGCCTGATGTGTGGGAAAGGGGGTGTTTTGGGATTCTATCTGTTTTGAGAGGAATGCTACCAGGAGGTGATCATTGTGTGATCTCTGTGTTAGGGTCCCTACTGCACGTCCTCGGTGTTCTGACACTGAGAAGTAAAATGGATAGTGGGCATCAGGGAGATGGAGGGAGAGTGCTTGGGACAGAAAGGATTGTAGGGAAAGGAAGGAACTTGACCAAAGCTGGTGCTGGTCTAGGAGGTCGGTTGGGGAACCTTTAGTGGCAGTGTACAGAGGTTTAGCTGAGGCCACAAAACTGGGAATCCAGGCGCTAAAATATCCTAGAACCCCAAGGAAGGCGAGGAGGTCACTTTTTTGTTGGGGAAGGGGTAAGGAGGAGATGGCCTGAATGTGGTTAGGGAGAATGAGTTTTTCTCATTCCTGTAAGAGGATGCTGGGGTATCAGACAGAGGGAGAGGTTAACTGGCTTTGGAAGGGGACACTCTGTACCCCTTGGTGGTGAGGAAAGAGAGTAAGTGAATGCGGCCTTGCCAGGAGGCAATGGGGGAGGCGCTGCATAAGAGAGGGTCATCTGGGCGGCGCCTGTGGCTCAGTCGGTAAGGCGCCGGCCCCATATACCGAGGGTGACGGGTTCAAACCCGGCCCCGGCCAAACTGCAACCAAAAAATAGCCGGGCGTTGTGGCAGGCGCCTGTGGTCCCAGCTGCTCGGGAGGCTGAGGCAGGAGAATCGCTTGGGCCCAGGAGTTGGAGGTTGCTGTGAGCCGTGTGAGGCCACGGCACTCTACCGAGGGCCATGAAGTGAGACTCTGTCTCTACAAAAAAAAAAAAAAAAAAAAAAAGAGAGGGTCATCTACTTACTGAAGAACCGTGGAATTTTTCTTTCCGGGTTTTTTTTTTTTTTTTGAGACGGAGTCTCATTATGTCGTCCTCAGTAGAGTGCTGTGACATCACAGCTCACAACAACCTCCAACTCTTGGGCTTAAGCGATTCTCTTGCCTCAGCCTCTAAGGTAGCTGGAACTACACATGGCCATGACAACGCCTGGCTATTTTGTTGTTGTTGTTATAGTTGTTGTTTAGCAGGCCCAGGCCAGATTCAAACCCCCAAGCCCAGTTGTATGTGGCCGGAGCCCTAACTACTGAGCTACGGTTCCCGAGTCAGAACTGTGGAGTTTTTCAGTAAAGTTAACTGCTGGAGGTTGGCCTGAAGTGCCTGACCAAAGTAATGAGGACTGTCTCTAAATCCTTGTGGGAGAACTATCCAGGTGAGTTGTTGGCTGGTGGAGAAATCAGGGTCAGGGCGGCGCCTGTGGGTCAGTGGGTAGGGTGCCGGCCCCATATACACCGAGGGTGGCAGGTTCAAACCCGGCCCCAGCCAAAACTGTAACCAAAAAAAAAAAAAAAATCCTATGGGTGGCGCCTGTGGCTCAAGGAGTAGGGCGCCTGTCCCATATGCTGGAGGTGGCGGGTTCAAACCCAGCCCCGGCCAAAAACCACAAAAAAAAAAAAAGAAATCAGGGTCAGTCCAGGTGAAGGCAAAGGGGGGTTGGGAGAGCTCATGGATGGGAATGGTAAGAAAAGGCATCTTTGAGATCTAAAACTATGTAGTGGGAGGTATAGGAAGGAATGGTAGATAGGAAGGTATAAGGATTAGGGAGTACTGGGTGAATAGGCTGAACAATTAATTGATGGCCCATAAGTCTTATACCAACTGATATGAACCATTGTTTTTTTTTTTTTTTTTTATAGGAAAGGAAGGGAGTATTGTAGAGGGAGGGAGTAGGTTTGAGAATACTGGCCAATAGGAGTTTGAAGATGAGTGGTTTAATGCCCCTGAGGGCCACTGTGGAGATTGGGTATTGTTTGAGGGAAGAAAGGAATGTTGGGGTCCAAGGGCAATGAGAATGAGTGAATGACGGGAAGCTATAGAAGGCAGAGAGGTGGCCCAGATGATGGGTCTACAGGGAGGTCAGATTGAGAGAACGGAGCGGTGTGTGGGGAGGGGGTAGAGAGGAGCAGGATGGGCAGTGAGAGAGGGGAGCCAGCAGGAATCATCAGGGTGCTTGTAACCTTGAGAGAATATCTCTGCCTAGTAGGGGAATGCTGCATGGAGGAATAATAAGGAATGAATGTGACACAGAGTGTTTGGAAAGTGAGCACCACAAGGGTGGGGTAGAATGAGGGCATAGCAAATTGCCATCAGTACCCACCACCAAGATCTCTGTTTGCTGTAAAGAATCTTTGTAGGGTAGGGTGGAGTAAGTGGCCCCAGTATCAATGAGAAAAGAGATTGGCTTACCTTCCACTGTTAGATTCACCTAGAACCCAGTCTTGGTGATCGTCCAAGGGGCCTCCGACATCTCTGGGAACCATCAGTCTTCAGCGGCCAAGCCCAAGAGGTCGGGGAATTCAGCCAGGTCCTGGGAGTGACTGAGAAGCATATCCTCAGGAGGATCTAGGCAGTCAGACTTCCAGTGAGGACCTCTGCAGACTGGACACACCTTCGTGGTGGAGGGGTGGATTTGGGCACTCCCTGGACCAATGGCCGACTTTACCGCACTTGAGCAGGGTCCCAGGGGAGGTTTTCTTTTTCTGGACTGTCCGGAGGAGTTTTGAGAAGTAGCTAGGGTTTATCTAATGGCAGAAGCCAATAACTGGAGCTCTGAAAGGTGCTGCCGCTTAGAGGCCTCTTCTCCGTTATTGAAGACCTTGAAATCCAGGTCAACAAGATCTTTGAGGGGGGTGGGGGGTCCTGAGGGCCCAGGGGAGATTTTTGGAGTTTTTTCCAGATACCAAGTACAGACTGGAAGATGAAATACAGGTTGATAATGAGCCCGCCCTCATTGTTCTCCAGCGATAGGGTGGTATAACAGCAGAGGGCTTCAGTAACATGGGCTAAAAACTGGGCAGGATTTTCATCCCATTTCTGGGTTATTTCTTTTAGTTTGTCATAATTCACGGCCTCACATAAGTCCCTCTAAAACACACTGGACCATGTGGTTACAGAGATAGACTCCAGGAGTGTGAGTTTGGTAATTTCAATTGGGGTCTTTCTGAGGGACTGCCCTGG
Organism: Nycticebus coucang; assembly: GCF_027406575.1. Lineage (NCBI taxonomy): Eukaryota > Metazoa > Chordata > Mammalia > Primates > Lorisidae > Nycticebus > Nycticebus coucang. Next base: position 60,234,382 of record NC_069792.1, on the reverse strand, counting down.
TGCCCTCCAGCAGGGTTTGGTCTGTTGTCCATAGAGCTTTGCATGGACCTGGCCTGGGTCCAGACCTGCTCCCTTTCCTCCAAAGTTAGAGTGGAGGTGAAGATGACATATAAATCATGCCAGCTCAGATCATATGATTGGGTTAGATATCTGAATTCTTTTTTTTTGGCCGGGGCTGGGTTTGAACCCACCACCTCCGGCATATGGGACCGGCACCCTATTCCTTGAGCCACAGGCGCCGCCCGATATCTGAATTCTTGAGAGTATTTTGTGGGATCTGTGGAGAACAAACCTAGTTTCTGACTTATGTGTGACAGTTTTGAGAGAGAAAAGGGGACATGAACCCCGATGATACCTGTCATTCCTGCAACGTCTTGGAGCGGGTACAGAAGTTGTGGTCCAGAGGTAGAAGGTCTAAAGGTGTGGCCAGATCTAGTATGAGGTGGGGGAAGTTGGGTCTGCCATCTTTCCTTTCCTGCCCACTTGTGGCAGAAGTGGGTGGGGGGCAGTGGAGAGAGGGGGATGGGTGGAATTCTGCAGGTAGGTTAGAGAGAGGACGGGGGGCAGAAAGGGGAGGGTTGGCTGCCGGTTCAAAGGAAGATAATGGAGAATCAGGGGCCTTGGGAGGTTCGGGGAGGGCTGGTTTGGCCTGTGCAAGGAAAATTTGAGGGGTTTACAGGGCAAACACAAAGAAGGAATGTTTCAGAGGAGGAGGAAGGCCTGGATGGGAGGGACTTTTGATAGTTTGCCCAATCTCCAACAGTAATTATCTAGGTCAGAGAAGATTGAAAGGTCAAAGGTGCCACTTTCAGTCCATTGTGAGCCATTATCTAGTTTGTACATAGGCCAAGTGGTGTTATAGAACAGAAAATAACATGACTAACAAGACAAGTGCTTCAATATGTTTAACCCAGGGTGCTGTGAGGGCTCTTATCTCAGCTTTGGGAAGATCAGGACGAGATACTCCCAGAAATGGTGACATCTAAGTTCAGACTTACTGGATAAGTTGGAATTGGCCAGGAGAAGAGAGAAACCAAAGGCCTCCCCATGCTCTTCACCACCCACCTTCCTTAACCCAACCCCACCCCCATCTCCTGCAGGAGGGAAGCAGGATCCCCCAGGTTTAAAAACAGCAAGTCTCAAGTTGCACAGTAACTGAGGGTTCACATTTGAAGGGAAGGGGAATAGAGTTGAGAGATGTGAGGCTGAGGAAGGTTAGAGGTGTCACAGGGGAGGTAACTGGCTGGGGTTTTCCTGCTATTTAGAGTAAATTTCTTTTTTTTGGTTTTTGGCCGGGGCTGGGACAGAGCCTCAAGCTGTCACCCTGGGTAGAGTGCCGTGGCATCACAGCTCACAGCAACCTCAAACTCCTGGGCTCAAGTGATTCTCCTGCCTCAGCCTCCCAAGTAGCTGGGACTACAGGCACTTGCCACAACGCCTGGCTATCTTTTGGTTGCAGCCATCATTGTTGTTTGGCAGGCCCGGGCTGGATTCGAACTTGCTAGCTCAGGTGTATGTGGCTGGCACCTTAGCCTCTTGAGGTACAGGCGCCGAGCCTAGAGTAAATTTCTTGAGAAAAATGAACCACAAAACTACTGAAAGTTTCATAAATATTAAACTGTTAGAGTAGGAAGTCAGGTATGAGCAAGGGAGAAGGGAACACAAAAGTTAGTCAACTGAGGCTTGGTGCCTGTAGCTCAAGTGACTAGGGCGCCAGCCAAGTACACCAGAGCTGGCGGGTTTGAGCCTGGCCCGGGCCTGCCAAACAACAAAGACAACTACAACCAAAAAATAGCTGGGTGTTGTGGTGGGTGCCTATAGTCCCAGCTACCTGGGAGGTTGAGGCAAGAGAATTGCTTAAGCCCAAGAGTTGGAGGTTGCTGTGAGCTGTGATGCCACAGCACTCTTCCCAGGGTGACAGCTGGGTAGAAAAGAAAAGTTAGTCAACTGCCTCCAACCAACAGCCCTTGAATGAGCAGACCTGAGGAGAAGAAAAGAGCCATTATTTCCCAGCTTTGCACAAGTACAAAGCAACCTTTTCCCCATGTATCATGATTGTAATAAATTTACATTATGGTTTTGACCCTCCTTGTAGGAAAAACAGGCAACTGTGAATAAGGACAGAATGATACTGACCACCCAGGCTTCTTTGACTCCAACAAATAAAAACCGCAACCACTGGGGACTTGGGGTAGTTGCTCTCTGCAGCCTGCCCACTCCCCTTCCCTGGACCACGCTACGCCCTGGGTTCTGCACACGCCTTTTCTTTTCTTTTCTTTCTTTTTTTTTTTGTAGAGACAGAGTCTCACTTTATGGCCCTCGGTAGAGTGCCGTGGCCTCACACAGCTCACAGCAACCTCCAACTCCTGGGCTTAAGCGATTCTCTTGACTCAGCCTCCCGAGTAGCTGGGACTACAGGCGCCCGCCACAACGCCCAGTTATTTTTTGGTTGCAGTTTGGCCCGGGCCGGGTTTGAACCCGCCACCCTCGGTATATGGGGCCGGTGCCTTACCGATTGAGCCACAGGCGCCGCCCGCACATGCCTTTTCTAAGCCTGTCTGCCTTCAATCCATAAACTTGCCACTATCACTGGGTTGTGTGCCTGTCCTGAAAGTCCTTTCTAGGAGGTTAGCAAGAACCTTCACACCTCTGACAAAACCCAGTTAATGTCATAAGCTATGGTACCTACCAAAGAGATAAGCAGGGCTAGCTACATAATTTGTGGGGTCTAGTTGTTACCAAAGCAAACTGGGGTGCTCTCACCTGGAGCAATAATGTCAGCCACTGGAGCCAAGAGTTGCAGCACTTGAGAGAGGCATTTTATTTGCAGGGTGCCAGCCAAGGAGGAACAGCTAAGGTTTCCCTGATGGCTTACAAGTTGAGATTCTTTTTTTTTTTTTTTTGAGACAGAGTCTCACTTTGTCACCCTTGGTAGAGTGCTATGGCATCATAGCTCACAGCAACCTCAAACTCTTGGGCTCAAGCGATCCTCTTGCCTCAGCCTCCAAGTAGCTGGGACTGCAGGCTCCTGCCACAATGCCTTGGTAGTTTTTTTTTTTTTTTTTTTAATAAGGGACATGGTCTCACTCTTGCTCAGGCTGATCTCAAACTCCTAAGCTCAAACAATACACCAACCTAGGCCTCCCAGAGTGCTAGGATTACGGGTGACAAGTTGGGATTCTTAAAGGCAGGGACACATTTCAGAAAGGCTGGTTCCAAAAAGGTAGATATCCTGAAAGGGGGGGGGGGGTATAGGTGGTTCAGAGTGGAATGGAATGTTAGGATGGGTGTGACAGGCCTTTGGGGGTGGGGAATTTAGAACAAAGAATGGCAGTCAGAGTTTAATTCCTCAGTACCCCCTTATCAGCATTTTCCATCCTGAGGGGTTTTCTGGGAAACACTCAAGAACATATGTTACTTTGCCATCTTTTCATTTCCATGGGGAACCTAAACATTTCTGGATTCTGGCTGGCTTGGAGGGCCATTGTTCTCATCAGGTTGCCCATTCATTTTTCACAGCTAACTAGGTGCCCAGAACTTCCCCTGAAGGACCTCAAGATTTTCCTTTATTTCCATGCTCAGGCACTGCAGCCTTCCTATGCAGGCCCCTCAGAGGAATTCCTGCTTGGTCTCACAGTACAAAAGGAAAATGCGGGGCCTCTTAATATTTAAAAAATATTAAGAATTTCAAGATGGTGAAGGCAGGGAGGAGGGACTAAAGGGGAAAAAAAGAATATATGTTCATTTATTACCACTTAAAAATGATAAAGATGGTATGAAAAGGTGCAGTGACTCACTGCACCCTGGGAGGCCAAGGCAGAAGGATCACTTAGGTCACACTGCCCAGGTCCCACACCTAGATCACAAAGCCCAGGTCTCTCTGCTCAAGTCACACACTCAGATCCCTCTGTCCAAGTCATGCACCCAAGCCACATGCCTAGGTCACATGCTCTGTTCACCCAGCTCAGGTCACTCTGGCAAGTCACACTACCGAGGAAACTGTCCCTAAAGATAGGCTTGCTATCTCTGTATGGAATTAAATCAAAATTAAACCGAAAGTTTTTTTTGTGAGTTGTCTCTTGTTTCTGTCAGATAACAAGGAACTGCTTCATGCAGGCCGTGATCAATGTCAGTTTTATAGGAGTGTGAGGAAGAAAATAAGTCGCATGCCAGATGATTCATAAAGGATCTGGATCTCATCCCAGGCAGGGTCAGGACTGTGAAGGTCAGAATGCGGAGCTGGCTCCAACCCTGAACTGCAGCCAAGGTGGAAGTCTAAAATTATGATCCATGAGCTCTCAAAGACCCATGTCATTAGTCCCGTATTTATTAAAACACACATCTGGCGTTTGGCCAGGTTCTGGCCTGGGAGTTGTGGGACGGAGTGCAGAAGACACAATCCTCCTCTTAGAACGCAGAGAGAAACCAAGATGCACGGAGGTGGCCATCGGTGGGACTGCGTGCTGGCACAAGGCAGCAGTACCCTGACGGAGAGTGACACCAGGGTGGCACCCTCTGTAGTTTATCTCCGTGTTGGTCAGAGTCCAGTCAGGGAGACGGAAACCATTCCAGATATTTTGAACACAGGGAAGATAAGACAGGGAACTGCTTGCTGTAATAAATTATTTCACAAGCGCCGTATTGACCCAGTCTGGAAGTCAAGGCTAAAGACTCAATTCCCGTTAAGGCCCCACCCCAGCTACTTCCCTATAAAGCTGTAACATGCTGCCTGGGTTACCATACAGAGCCCCGGATACCTAGCATTCAGGGACAGCCCTTTCTTGTTCAGTCACAGAATTATTCAAAAACCCAATCCCCAGGAAGCCCATAAAATCCTTTTTTGCACTACAGAAGTCACCTTTAGTATCACAGCTTGCTATTGCCCCATCCAAGGGTATAACACCTGTGTGTCAGCCCACTCTTCTGCCTTTGACCTGTCTGATTTTCTGTTGTGTTGTGTCTCACAATCGAAAACATCTTTAGGGCTCAGGTGGCTCATACCTGTAATCCTGGTACTCTGGGAGGACAAGGCAGATGGATTGCTTGAGCTCAGGAGTTCAAGATCAGCCTGAGCAAGAGCAAGACCTCCTCTCTACCAAAATCGGGGAAAAAACTAGACTGATGTCATGGTGGGCGCCTGTAGTCCCAGCTACTTGGGAGGCTGAGGCAAGAGGAACTCTTGAGCATAAGAGTTTGAGGTTGCTGTGACCCTACAAGAGCAACAGAGTGAGACTCTGTCTCAAATTATGCCACAGTTGCACAAAGAGGAGAAGGCACATAAAAGACATTGAGGCAACCTAGAGATCCCTGGAAGTAGGAAGAAAGCTGCTACTATGTGTCTGGCTAGAGCTGAGACCATGGGGGACAGGGCTCCAACAGAGGCAGAGAGGGAACCTGAGAAACACCTTGGCCTCTCTCCTCCTCCCTCCCTCCAGTTTTCCACCAGGGCTCCCCATTGGCTGAATTCACAGAAGGCAGCTGACAAAGGGGGCCAGTGAGACACATTTTCCTGCCATACATAATAGCAAGGAGTGTTTACCCCAATTCATAGAGTTCATAGCAGCATTATTCACAATAACTAAAAGGTGGAAGCTGGCTCAGTGCCTGTGGCTCAAGCGGCTAGAGCGCCAGCCACATACACCTGAGCTGGCGGGTTCGAATCCAGCCCGGCCCGCCAAACAACAATGACGGCTGAAACCAAAAAATAGCCAGGCGTTGTGGCAGGCGCCTGTAGTCCCAGCTACTTGGGAGGCGGAGGCAGGAGAATCGCTTGAGCCCAGGAGTTGGAGGTTGCTGTGAGCTGTGATGCTATGGCACTCTACCCAGGGTGACAGCTTGAGGCCCTGTCTCAAAATAAATAAATAAAAGGTGGAAGCAACACAAATGTCTCTTCACGGATGTATGGATAAGTCAAATGTAGTATATAAATACAATGGAACACAACTCAGCCTTAAAAAGAAAGGAAATTCTGACACACGCTGCTGCAACCTGGATAAAGATTGAGGACCACTGTGCTAAGTGAAAGAAATCAGTCACAAAAAGACAGATACTGTATGACTCCACTCACATGAGGAACCAGCAGTAGTCAAACTCATAGAGACAGTAGAAAGGTGGTTGCCAGTGACAAAGAGAGAGGGGGAATCAGAGGCGTTGTTTAATGGGCTGGAGTTTCAGGACTTGGGATTATGAGCTTGATGCCTTGCTACTGTCCTAAGGAGGCAACTGGATATGGAGTTTCAGGTTTGCAAGATGAAAACGTTCTGGAGATCTGTTTCACAGCAATGTAAGTATACTTAACACTAAGGACTGTACATTTAAAAATGATTAAGATGGTAAATTTCATTATGTGTTTTTTAAAAAAATACAAAAATAAATTCAGATAAATGCTACAACACGGATGGAGCCTGGAAAACATGTTAAATAAATGAGCCAGACAAATACATTATTCTTCTTTTTTTTTTTTTTTTTTTTTTGTAGAGACAGAGTCTCACTGTACCACCCTCGGTAGAGTGCCGTGGCCTCACACAGCTCACAGGAAACTCCAACTCTTGGGCTTAAGCGATTCTCTTGCCTCAGCATCCCGAGTAGCTGGGACTACAGGCGCCCGCCACAACGCCCGGCTATTTTTTGTTTGCAGTTTGGCCGGGGCCGGGTTTGAACCCGCCACCCTCGGTATATGGGGCCGGCGCCCTACCGACTGAGCCACAGGCGCCGCCCTACATTATTCTTCTTATGTGAGATACCCAGTACAGGCAAATTCATGGAAAGTGAAATAGAGATTACCAGAGGTTGGGGGTATGTGGGGATAGGAAATATTGTTTTATAAGTACAAAGATTCTGTTCGGAATGATGGTAAAATTCTGCAAATGTATAATTGTAATGATTGTGCAGCATTTGCATGTACTCGATGCCACTGAATTGTGCACTTAAAATGGTTAATAGGATAGGGCAGCGCCTGTGGCTCAGAGGAGTAGGGAACCAGCCCCACATGCTGGAGGTGGCAGGTTCAAACCCAGCCCTGGCCAAAAACTGCAAAAAAAAAAAAAAGTAGAAAATGGTTAAAAGGATAAATATTATTTTTTATTATTATTTTTCTTTTTGGAGACAGGGTCTTACTTTGTCACCTTCTTTAGAGTGTCGTGGCATCATAGCTCATAACAACCTCAAACTCTTGGGCTCAAGTGATTCTCTTGCCTCAGCCTCCCAAGTAGGTGGGACTACAGGTGCCGGATACAATGCCCAGCTATTTTTAGAAATGGTGTCCCATTCTGGTTCAGGCTTGTCTCAAACCCATTGAGCTTAGGCAATCCATCCACCTCGGCCTCTCAGGGTGTTAGGAGTACAGGCATGAGCCACTGCGCCCAGCTGACAAATGTTATGTTAGCGTATTTTACCACATTTTTTTTTCTTTTTTTAAAACAGCAGGGAAAGGAAGGAGAACGGATTTGAGAGCAAATAGATGCATGATCTAGACCAGGAGTGCTCAACCTTTGGCTTCTTTGGACCACATTGGACCAGAAGGGTTGTCTTGGACCACATATTAAATACATAAACACTAACAAAAGCTGATTAGCAGGAAAATAAAAGGTCTGTGCGTAATTTTCATGATATCTGCCATTACAGATTAGCAAAAAAGTCCTCACATAATAATCCTAATTATACAGTGGCCTATTCAGAGAAATCCTTAAGCAGGTGCCAGGAGTGTTATCACTAATAAAAAATGTATGGTGGCTCCTGTGGCTCAAAGGAGTAGGGTGCCAACCCCATATGCCGGAGGTGGCAGGTTCGAACCTGGCCCCAGCCAAAAATTAATAAATAAATAAAAAATCTACATATCGGGCAGCACCTGTGGCTTAGTGGGTAGGCCCCATATACCGAGGGTGGTGGGTTCAAACCCAGCCCCGGTGCTTAAGCCCAAGAGTTGGAGGTTGGTGTGAGCTGTGACGCCACGGCACTCTGAGGGCGACAGAGTGAGACTCTGTCTCAAAACAAAAAACAAACAAAAAAAATGGAACAGAGTCAATAGCTTAGCCAGGCGTCCTCAAACTTTTTAAACAGGGGGCCAATTCACTGTCCCTCAGACCAGTGGAGGGCCGAACTACAGTTAAAAAAAAAACAAAACTATGAACAAATTCCTATACACACTGCACATATCTTATTTTGAAGTAAAAAAACAAAATGGGAATAAATACAATCATATCGCCTCATGTGGCCCACAGCCGCAGTTTGAGAACCCCTGGAGACTGTCGGGAAACCTCTGAAATAGTTACAGCCTTTGGCATACCCAAGGAATCCTCTCACATCCTTTGAATTTATGAGACCCAAGTTTCTCTCTGTTTTTTAGACATTTCAGTGGCAGACAAGAGATGTATATTTCTTTCTTTTTGAGACTGAGTCTCACTATGTCACCCTGGGTAGAGTGTGGTGGCGTCACAGCTCACAGTAACCTCAAACACTTGGGCTCAAGTGATTCTCTTGCCTCAGCCTCCCAAGTAGCTGGGATTATAGGCGCCCACCACAACGCCTCGCTATTTTTTTGTTGCAGTTGTTATTGTTGTTTTAGCTGACCTGGGCTGGGTTCAAACCCACCAGCCACAGTGTATGTGGCCGGCGCCCTACCCACTGAGCTACAGGCACCGCCCCTGACCTGTATTTTTATTTTTATTTTTTTGCAGTTTTCGGCTGGGGCTGGATTTGAACCCCCAACCTCCAGCATATGGGGCCGGCACCCTACTCCTTTGAGCTGCAGGCACCGCCCATGACCTGTATTTTTTATGACTTATATCAGCACACTTTAATTTTCCTTTTCCCATCCATGGTTATAAGTTAATAAGGACTAAAATACAATAAAATATTTAAATGCTGGTACAAATAGCTCCTTAAGAGGGCAACACTAGTGAAACTGGCAGTAGGTGAGAGTGTTGATATGAGAATGGTTGTCAGCTGAGAGATTAAAGTTCAAATTTAGTAAAGGAGACATTCCCTAAGAGTGCGAGGTAGATCGCATTACTGACATGTTCAGGGTGCCCTTGAAAAATATTTGCAATAATATAATGGACTTTTTAATTCCATCACTCAGATTTCATCACATCCTAAGATTTTGCCAATTTTGCTTCATATTTTTTCTTTCTAAAGAAAGAAAACATTGTAGATACAATAAATTCAAGCTTGCTACATACCCTTCCCCATCTTATTTCTCACCTTTTAAAAAGTCTACATTTTACTGGGCGGCGCCTGTGGCTCAGTCGGTAAGGCGCCAGCCCCATATACTGAGGGTAGCGGTTTCAAAACCAGCCCCGGCTGAACTGCAACCAAAAAATAGCTGGGCATTGTGGCGAGTGCCTGTAGTCCCAGCTACTCGGGAGACTGAGGCAAGAGAATCGCTTAGGCCCAGGAGTTGGAGGTTGCTGTGAGCTGTGTGATGCCACGGCACTCTACCGAGGGCCATAAAGTGAGACTCTGTCTCTACAAAAAAAAAAAAAAAAGTCTACATTTTACTAACTGGGCATTGTAGCAGGTTTCTATAGTCCCAGCTACTAGGGAGGCTGAGACAAGAGGATTGTTTGAGCCCAAGAGTTTGAGGTTGCTGTGAGCTATGATGGCATAGCACTCTACCCAGGGTGATTGAATGAAACTGTCCCCACAAAAGAAAAAGGTCTGTATTTTATACTCAGTAAATTAGTCATTGAAAACAGGTGGAAACTATCTTTTTTTTTTTTGGTTTTTTGGCCGGGGCTGGGTTTGAACCCACCACCTCCGGCATATGGGACCGGAGCCCTACTCCTTGAGCCACAGGCGCCGCCCCAGGTGGAAACTATCAACATAAAAATCCCACCTTGAGGGCGGCACCTGTGGTTCAGTCGGTACGGCACCGGCCCCATATACCGAGGGTGGCGGGTTCAAACCCGGCCCCGGCTGAACTGCAACAAAAAAATAGCCAGGTGTTGTGGTGGGCGCCTGTGGTCCCAGCTACTTGGGAGGCTGAGGCAAGAGAATCGCTTAAGCCCAGGAGTTGGAGGTTGCTGTGAGCTGTGTGATGCCATGGCACTCTACCGAGGGCCATAAAGTGAAACTCTGTCTCTGCAAAAAAAAAAAAAATAATAATAAATAAAATAAAATAAAATAAATCCCACTTTGAGGGCAGGGTGTGGTGGCTCATGCTCTTTATCCTAGCACTCTAGGAGGCCAGGTCCAGTGGATTGCCTGAGCTCACAGGTTAGAGACCAGCCTGAGCCAGAGCGAGACCTCATCTCTAAAATAGCTGGGTATTGTGGCGGGTGCCTGTAGTCCCAGCTACTTGGGAGGATTGCTTGAATTCAGGAGTTTGAGGTTGCTGTGAGTTACGACACCATGGCACTCTACCTAGGGCAACAAAGTGAAATTGTCTCAAAAAAAAAAAAAATCCCACCTCCAAAAGCTGCGCCTTTTTTTTTTTTTGCAGGGGCTGGGTTTGAACCCACCACCTCTGGCATATGGGGCCAGCGCCCTACCCCTTTGAGCCACAGGCACTGCCCTACACTGTACCTTTTTAATAGCAAAAATGAGACTTATACTTAAAAAAAAAAAGATGCAATACTATTTATTATTTCTAGGTATAAATGCCAGATGTTATTAAAAATGGCAGCCAATTAGCAGCATGTAGTGGCACTTGCCTGTAGTCCCAGCTACGTGGGAGGCTGAGGCAAGAGGATCACTTGGGCCCAGGAGCTTGAGGTTGTAGTAAACTACGATGATACCACTGCACTCTAGCTTGAGCCATAGAGCAAGACTCCCCTCTAAAAATATAAAACACAAAATAAAAACAAAATAAAAATGCCAACTTGTAAGGGGAGGGAATTGAGAAAAAGACAGGGCAATATTTAATGACTGCATTCTGTTTTATCCAGTATTACTCACTTTTGCAGTATTGGGAAACAGTATTATCCCAGCCTTTGAGGATTTAACAGAAAATTTTGGAGCTGGAAAAGCATTATGAGCCAACTAGAGCCAGAGTCTTCATTTTATACATGAGAAACTGAGACTCAGAGATGAAGCAACTTGCCCCAAGTACTGTAGGTAATTTGTGCAGAGCTAGAACTCTGTCTCTGTCCCTATATGGCATTACCTTCCTAAGTAGTAAGGAAGAGAGACTGCAGAGGGAGCACAGCTCTCAGTCAGTGGGTAGTAGTGGTGTACTGGGCAGGTGAATGATCTCCTGGTATTAAGAGGTGTCAGTGGGAAAAGGGAGCCTTGCAGTCACATGGAGCACAGAGACCTCAGGCAGTCAGGAAATGCCTACTGACTGTGCCCCAAGACCATGCCCTGTAGTGGAGGACCACATTTGCTGCCTGCTGGGGTCAGCCTGATAACCAGGACCTTCCCTAGCAGGCTCAGCTGGCTGAGGACTTGGCAAGGCCTCAGTTAATAGGAGGGCCCAGGAAGGATGTGAAGGGCTGGGACATCCATGGTGCCTCTCTGCCCTTTCTCTCCATGGTGCTTTTTTTTTTTTTTTTTTTTGCAGTTTTTGGCCAGGGCTGGGTTTGAACCCACCACCTCTGGCATATGGGGCTGATGCCCTACTCCTTTGAGCTACAGGCACCACCCTTCCATGGTGCTCTTGTTTGGGGATTTTGTTTTTATAATCTACAGAAGGTATTCTGTCTTTTTTTTTTTTTTTGGCAAGAGTCTCACTCCGTCGCCTTGGGTAGAGTGCTTTTGTGTCATCTCAGTTCACAGCAACCTCAAAACCTTGGGTTCAAGAGATCCTCTTGGCTCAGCCTCCTGAGTAGCTGGGACTATAGTCACTGGCCACAATACCCAGCTAATTTTTTTCTACTTTTTTTTGCAGTTTTTTTTTTGGCCGGGGCTGGGTTTGAACCCGCCACCTCTGGCAGATGGGGCTGGCGCCCTAACCCTTTGAGCCACAGGCGCCACCCCTAATTTTTTTCTACTTTTAGTAGAGTTGGGGTCTCACTTTTGCTTAGGCTATTCTGGAACTTCTCAACTCAAGGGATCCACCTGCCTCGGCCTCCCAGAGTCCAGGATTACTGGTGTGAGCCACCAACAGACTCTATGTCTTCTTTTTAAGAAGTTTCTAAATAAAACTAGGAACAAAGAATGCATATAAATTTTCTTTTCTTACCATAGTTCACCTGCAGCCTTCAACTCCTGGCCTCAAGTGATCTTCCCACCTTTGCCTCCCAAAGTGCTAGAATTACAGGTGTGAGCTATCAGCAGGCGACCATTTTAGATTACATGAAATAGATCCTCTTTACCTGTGCCAAGTCCCTTGCTACACAGAGGATTTAACACATTCCTCAGATGTGCTTGAAACAAAGCTAAGGGCACTTTGAAAATGTTGACAGCCTTTCCTGTTTTTTTCTTACTGGGGGAAAAACAGCACTTTTGAAAAATGAACTGAGGCTGGGCAGAATCAGAAAGCTCTCCAAAGGACCTGAAGACCCTAACAATTATTGCGGTTACTTTTCCAGGGAATGAATAAGACATGTAATAAAATAGTCATTACAAGCTTTCCTCAAGAAGTCTGGGCAACTCCAGAGAAGGGTTACAAAGTATGAGATGGCAGCTAGACAAACAGCAGTGGAAGCCAAACAGAACATCTCAGTGTTAGGAAACGTCTACATCCACAACCATCTTAATGAAAAGATGCACTGTGGAGTGAGATCAAGGGGTCAGCATTCTGCTGTGCTTCAGATTGGCGGTGATTCACACCTGTAATCCTAGCACTCTGAGAGACCAAGGAGGGTGGATCGCCTGAGCTCAGGAGTTCGAGACCAGCCTAAGCAAGAGCAAGACACCCCCCCCACCCCCGTCTCTACTAAAAATAGAAAAACTAGCGGTGTTGTGTTGGGCCCCTGTACTCCCAGCTACTCAGGAGGCTGAGGTGAGAGAATTACTCAAGCCCAAGAGTCTGAGGTTGCTGTGAGCTATGACACCATGGCACTCTACCCAGAGTGACAGAGAGAGACTCTGTCTCAAAAAAAGAAAAGAAAACAAAAAGAATCCTACTGTACTTCTATAGGCGAAAAGCCTATAAGTAAACCTTTAAATGGTTCCATTTTGTGAAGGCAAGTTTAAAGTCTTTTGTGAGTTAGAAAGGAAAAAATCCTGGATAGAACTCCATATGTGGCTTAGAACCTAATCATGTAAAAGTGATTTAGGGGGCAGCGCCTGTGGCTCAAGGAGTAGGGCACTGGTCCCATATGCCGGAGGTGGTGGGTTCAAACCCAGCCCTGGCCAAAAAAAAACCACAAAAAAAAAAAAAAAAAGTGATTTAGGGCGGAGCTTCGCAGAGGCAGGGCTGCAGGCAGTTACTTGTATATCTCGGAATTTTCCAGACTACTCCCTAAAGATGATTAGCAGCTTCCAGATGGTCAAGCATTCAAATAGCTTATTTCCCTAGAATCTTGTTTTGTGGTTTTGTTTTTGATTACTTAGCAGGGGTCCTCAAACTTTTTAAACAGGGGGCCAGTTCACTGTCCCTCAGACCATTGGAGGGAGGACTATAGTTAAAAAAAAAAAAGAACTATGAACAAATTCCTATGCACACTCGTATATCTTATTTTGTTTTTTTGTTTTTTTTTGCAGTTTCTGGCCGGGGGTAGGTTTGAACCTGCCACCTCCGGCATATGGAGCCAGCGCCCTACTCCTTTGAGCCACAGGTGCTGCCCTTTTTTGTGTGTGTTTTTTTTTTAATTTTTAATTTTTATTTATTTATTTATTTTTTGCAGTTTTTGGCCGGGGCTGGGTTTGAACCCATCACCTCTGGCATATGGGGTTGGTGCCCTACCCCTTTGAGCTACAGGCACCACCCACACATATCTTATTTTGAAGTAAAAAAATCAACAGGAAGCAGAAAGAGGGATGGAGGGATGGGGTGGGGCCTTGGTGTGTCACACTTTATGGGGGCAAGACATGATTGCAAGAGGGACTTTACCTAACAATTGCAATCAGTGTAACCTGGTTTATTGTACCCTCAATGAATCCCCAACAATAAAAAAATAATAATAATAAAATAAAATAAAAAAATCAAACAGGAACAAATACAATCACACGGTGGCGTGTGGCCCACGGGCCTTAGTTTGAGGACCCCTGACTTAGTGTAAGAATAACTTTAGTAGGGTGGCGCCTGTGGCTCAAGGAGTAGGGCGCCGGTCCCACATGCCGGAGGTGGCGGGTTCAAACCCAGCCCTGGCCAAAAACCACAAAAAAAAAAAAAAAAAAAAAAGAATAACTTTAGTGAAGTAGTTATCAGTTAAACCGGTTAAACTTTAGCTCATAAGGATAGCTTTAGATTTAATAACAACAACAACAAAAAAAGAATAGCTTTAGATAATGTTAGTAAAATGGTTATAAGTTAATCTGGTTTATCATAGGCCTGTAAGTACCAGGCAGTAAAAGGCCTGGGGCCAAGGTTTAAGTCATGTGTTTATTGATTAAGTTATGTGCCTATATAAGCTTTGGTGGAAGAAATAAAGATTGCCACTTGCCATGAGAGTGTAAGTGGTCCTCCTTACTACTCTTAGGCTATTTCATTGCAGGACTCATTTCTCTGCATCACCGGTCAATTGGGAGATATTCCAATTATGCAACATACTTCCATTCAGATCTAATATCCGGGCAGGGACACATCAAATAATGTCAACCATCAAACAGGACCATTGTAGGACGAGGCAAGCATAATAGACATATTAAGATTGTTTGTATCCATGACCAGGCAAGATGGCTCATGCCTATAATCCCAGCATTTGGGAGGCTGAGGCTGGTGGATTGCTTGAGCTCAGGAGTTCAAGACCAGCCTGAGCTAGAGGGAGACCCCGTCTCTAGAAAACAAAAAATAGTGGCTCAGCGCCCGTAGATTAGGGTGCCAGCCACGTACACCAGAGGCAGTGGGTTTGAACCCAGCCAGGGCCTGCTAAACGACATGACAACTGCAATAAAAAAAAAAAAATAGCTGGGCGTTGTGGTGGGCGCTGGTAGTCCCAGCTACTTGGGAGGCTGTGGCAAGAGAATCACTTAAGCCATGGCACTCTACCAAGGAGGATAAAGTGAGACTCTGTCTCAAAAAAAAAATTGTATCGGGCAGCGCCGGTGGCTCAAGGAGTAGGGCGCCGGTCCCATATGCTGGAGGTGGCGGGTTCAAACCTAGCCCCGGCCAAAAACTGCAAAAAAAAAAAAAAAAAAAAAGACGGAGACTTTACATTTGGGGCAGCGCCTGTGGCTCAACGGAGTAGGGTACCAGTCTCATAGGCTAGAGGTCCTGGGTTCAAACCTAGCCCTGGCCAAAAACTGAAAAAAAAAAAAAAAAAAAAAAAATTGTATCCAAAAGATAGTTATTTTATTTTATTTTATGTTTTTGAGAAAAAGAATTTCTTCGACGTTGAGCATCATGGTCTGCCCCTCTCTTGGGATTTGGTGACCTCCCAGGCTCTTGCTCACAAGGGGTTCTGGGGTGTGATTTCTGAGGGAGAAGCTCTGTGTGAGCAACAGTGGCAAGTCCCTCACCAGGAGTACTGCAGCAGCCTCGAGTGACCTATCCGGTTGGCCTGGAGCAGGGATGGAGGGAGGAGTCCTGAAGTACCAGACTTTCAACGCTGAAACCAAGAAACTCCGGTCCCGCGAGCAGCCTCCCGCCTGGTCTCCTGCATTCAGCCAGGTTTCCCTCTCATCCATTCTCCACAGAAAACTCAGAGAGATCAGGCAATTCTGGCCAAGCCATGGCCTGGCTGGAAACCCTTTATTTGAGACAGAGTCTTAATCTGTCAGCCTGGGTAGAGTGCTGTGGCATCATAGCTCACAACAATCTCAAACTCCTGGGCACAGGCAATCCTCCTTTGTCAGTCTCCCAAGTAACAGGTGCTTGCCACAAAGCCTGGATAGTTTTTGTATTTTTAGTAGAGACAGAGTCTCACTCTTGCTCAGACTGGTCTCAAACTCCTGAGCTCAAGCAATCCACTGGCCTCAGCCTCCCAGAATGCTAGGATTACAGGTGTGAGCCACCACACCTCCCGGGCTGCTGGAAAGGCCCCCTGACATCATTTAAGACAAGCCCCTTAGGTTCGGTGCCTGTGGCTCAAGTGGCTAAGGCGCCAGCCACATGCACCTAAGCTGTTGGGTTCGAATCCAGCCCGGGCCGCCAAACAACAATGACGGCTGCAACCAAAAAATAGCCAGGCACTGTGGCAGGCGCCTATAGTCCCAGCTACTTGGGAGGTGGAGACAAGAGACTCCCTTGAGCCCAGGAGTTTGAGGTTGCCGTGAGCTATGATCCACGGCACTCTACCCAGGGCAACAGCTTGAGGCTCTGTCTCAAAAAAAAAAAAAAAGAAAAAGACAAGCCTCTTAGATCCCACACACTGTCTTCTTTCCAATTCAGCCTCTGTGTCCTTTTGGGTTTCCTTGCAGCCCAGTGCCTTCCTCCTCCCCCATTGGGTGCCACCCCCTGCAGCCAGCTGCTCTGCACACCTCAGCCACCAGCCTTTCCAGCCCAAAGTGAAGCACACTTCCCATCCCCAGGCTCCTGCACCCAGGCTGGTCCCTGAACTTGAACACTCCTCTCCACCTCTTTGATTTGTGTGCCAGGTCTTACCGTTGATGTGACATCCTTTGGCAAGTCTCCTCTGACTCACCCTATTTGAGTTAGGTGCCAGGTTCCCTTAGGATAATTTTTGACTGCTTATAGCAGAGCTCTGATGATTGTGGCTTAACAAGATAGCAAGTGAATTTCTCTCCCATGTAAAATGAATGTGGAGATAGAGGGTCCAGGGTGGTTTGGCAGCTTTGTGGTCACCTGGGGGCCAGGCTCCTTTCTTTTTGCACTTCTCATCTCTGCATCACCTGGATATCTGACTTTTGTCAGGACCTCCATGTTTTTGTCTCAGGAAATCAAAGACTGAATCCAAGAGTAGCAGGCGAAAAGACAGAATTTATTCAAGCAGACAGGAAAGATTCCCAAAGTAGGGAGGGGCCCTGAAGTAGGGTTGTCAACTTGGAGCTCTGTTTGGGCTCTTCATAAAAGAATTCTAGTCTATCTTTTTCTAAGCTCAAGAGAGTGGAACATACATATTCCTTTGTGTCTCAAATTTTGGTGCTGGGAGGCCTAAGATTTAAAGGTAAAACTTAATCTACTGTATATCACGAGAGTTCTACAAAGGACTAGTTATAAGCCTCCCTGGTTATTTATGACTTTGATGGAATGTTAATTAAGCTCGCTTGACAAGTTCTGGGAAACAATGTTGGGGCAAGGCCCTGGGCAGGTGACCTTGCATAGACCTCAAGGACCAGAAAGACTGCTTCAGCCATCATGTCCACCCCATAGGCAAGCTGGTCAGATCCCTTCCCAGAGGGCCTGCATCTCAACACGGCAGGCTGGCCAGAATGAGTCTCCTCCCACAATTGGCATCAGAAGAGGCTAGCAGGGTGCACTATTGTCCCAAATAAATTAAGGTTCCATTATAATGACTCTACTGCTCAGTTTTTTGGCACCCTATCTTCTCTGACATTTATCCTTTTGTCCCAGAATTACCTTCTTACCCCTACAGAGGCAAATGAGTAAGGAAAGAGATTGGTTGGTCATGTTCCTTAATGACTGTCCTATCCCTGTACAGCACCAGCACAGTATCCTAAACATTGTGGGGACTGAAAACTGCAAAAAGAGAGGGTAGCCCTTTTTCTTTTTTTTTTTTTTTTTTTTTGTAGAGACAGAGTCTCACTGTACCGCCCTCGGGTAGAGTGCCGTGGCGTCACACGGCTCACAGCAACCTCTTAACTCTTGGGCTTACGCGATTCTCTTGCCTCAGCCTCCCGAGCAGCTGGGACTACAGGCGCCCGCCACAACGCCCAGCTATTTTTTGGTTGCAGTTTGGCCGGGGCTGGGTTTGAACCCGCCACCCTCGGCATATGGGGCTGGCGCCCTACTCACTGAGCCACAGGCGCCGCCCTAGCCCTTTTTCTTTTTAAGGCAGAGTCTCACTCTGGCAACCTGAGTAGAGTATCATTGTGTCACAGCTAATGGCAGCCTCAAGCTCTTGGGTTCAAGCAATCGTCTTGCTTCAGTTTTTCTATTTTTAGTAGAGATGGGGGCCTTGCTAGTGTTCAGGCTGGTCTTGAACTCCTCAGCTCAACCAATTCACCCACCTCAGCCTCCCAGAGTACTAGGATTATAGGCATACTGTAATCCACTGCCTGGCCTAGCCTATTTATTTATTTATTTTTTTATAGAGACAGAGTCTCACTTTATCGCCCTTGGTAAAGTACTATGGCATCACAGCTCACAGCAACCTCCAACTCCTGGGCTTAGGTGATTCTCTTGCCTCAGCCTCCCGAGTAGCTGGGACTTATAGATGCCTGCCACAATCCCTGGCTATTTTTCTTTTTTTTTGGTTGCAATTTGGCCAGGGCTGGGTTTGAACCCACCACCCTCGGTATATGGGGCTGGCACCCTACCCACTGAGCCACAGGTACCACCCCTAGCCTTTTTCTTTTTCTTTCTTTTTTTTTTTAAAGAGACAGGGTATAGCTCTGTCACCCAGGCTGGAGTTTAGTGGCCTGATCACAGCTCACTGCTGCAGTCTTGAACTCATGGGCTCAACTTACCCTCCTGCCTCAGCTTCCCAACAGTATTTTGCCATGTGTAATGTGCACCCATGTTTTGGCCCAAACTTTCAGGAACCTCCTCCCTCAAGAAAGTGGCCAGTTATCGCCAGGAGAAACAGATCCGAGGAGGAGTAATGCTCCCCTGGTAAACGTGCCGGTTGCACCACCCTCCCGCAATTGCCTGCTTTGCGATGGCTGTCCCTCCCCTCTCTCCAGGGAGTCCTTCCCTACCTGCCACATTGGGACTGCTGCCAAGATGGCCACACATGTGGCTGGTGAGCAGTGGCTTCTGTGGCTGCTAGGCCTGCAGGCAGCCAGGTGTGTCCCTGGGGCCTGCGGAGCCCTGGCCCCTGTGTGGCCAGGCCTCCAGTCTCTGCCTTCTTTCCTGTATAGCCATGGCCAGCCAGCCAGCCCTGCCACTATCCCTCACCCTGACACGGTGCTTGACAGAGGCTACTCCCCCATCTGTTCCCATGGGATCCTGGATCCTCTTGGACTGGAACCCTGTGTGCGCTGGGGCCCAGGCAGGAGGATGCAGCATCCTCAGGAGGCCCACTGGGCTCCCCTGCTCCCAAGCCATATTAACCCTATATAACAGACATCCTTTTTTTTTTTGAAACAGAGTCTCAAAAAAACTCTATACCGTCCTGGGTAGAGTGCTGTGGCATCATAGCTGACAGCAACCTCAAACTCGTGGGCTTAAGTGATTCTCTTGCCTCAGCCTCCCAAGTAGCTGGGATTATAGGCGCCTGCCACAATGCCCGGCTATTTCTTGTTGCAGTTGTCATTGCTGCTTAGCTGGCCTGGGCCGGTTTTGAACCCACCAACTTCGGTGTATGTGGCTGGCGCCGTAACCACTGTGCTAGGGCACTGAATCGATGCCCAAATAATTTTTCTAGAGCCAGAGTCTCACTATATATTGTCCAGACTGGTCTTGAACTCCTGGCCTCAAGTGATCTTCCTTCATTGGCCTCCCAGAGTGCTGGGATCACAGGTGCAAGCCACCACACCAGCCCTAAATTTTTAAGAATGGAGGCAGCACATGACATGTTAGGTCAAACACAATTTCTTTATAATAGGAGCAACACATTTGACGTGATCAGCCTATGTGGTCACTGAATAAATTTTTTTTAGTGCCTATATCAGGCTAGTTATGAATGTCAGAGATATAGTAGTGAATTCAAAAGACAGTGTCTTTTATTCAGCACTATGTTTAGAAAAAATTCCTGGCAGCAAATCTAAGCCTTGCTAGATTCACCTTCCCTTTTCCTTCAGAGGGATTTTAATTTTGTGCTTTTTACTGTAAGTACTCAATAAATCTCAATTGAGCCACTGGTTGAAAAAAGAAGGACGGAGTGGGGGATTCTAAACGTCCTCATTACCATCTCAATTTCCTCTTTAAAAATGTCACTTGGTCATTCTTCCCTTTTAAGTTTTATAGCCCCCAAAGAAATGAACAATTGGATAATAAATGTTGGGTATAAATTTTAATTCCCTTCCTGGTAATGTATCTTTGTAACACTCTGTACTGTTTTCCTTTGAACTCTGAGTATTGTAGGAATTTATGCAGAACAGGTTGTCAGAGTCGGCTGAGCCACGGAGCATGCAGCATTGTGTTATATTATCTCTCAGGCTCCTAAGTTCTCAGCACTAAGGGCTAGTGTCACATGTAAATCTTTAGCCACCATCATGGTTTCTGTAAAGATTTTTTAAATATATATTTTCTTAAGCCTGATATCTGAGAAAATAAGTTCATTTTCAATTAGTTATAGCAATAAAATATTTTTCTATTTTTTTAGCAATTTTTTTTTTTTTTTTGTAGAGGCAGAGTCTCACTTTACCGCCTTTTGTAGAGTGCCATGATGTCACAGGACTCACAGCAACTTCTAGCTCTTGGGCTTCCGCGATTCTCCTGCCTCAGCCTCCCGAGCAGCTGGGACTACAGGCGCCCGCCACAACGCCTGGCTATTTTTTGGTTGCAGTTCAGCCAGGGCTGGGTTTGAACCCACCACCCTCGGTATATGGGGCTGGTGCCCTACTCACTGAGCCACAGGCGCCACCTTTTTTAGCAATTTTTATTGAGCATTTAACTACACTTTTTTTTGTTGTTGTTGTTGTTTTTGGCTGGGGCTGGGTTTGAACCCGCCACCTCCAGTTTACGGCGTCCTATTCCTTGAGCCACAAGCGCCACCCTACTTTTCTATTTTTTCTTTTTTTTTAGAGACAGAGTCTCACTTTATTGCCCTCGGTAGAGTGTCGTGGCGTCACACAGCTCACAGCAACCTCCAACTCCTGGGCTTAGGCCATCCTCCTGCCTCAGCCTCCCGAGTAGCTGGGACTACAGGTGGCCACCACAACGCCCGGCTATTTTTTTGTTGCAGTTTGGCTGGGGCTGGGTTTGAACCAGCCACCCTTGGTATATGGGGCCGGCGCCCTGCTCACTGAGCCACAGGCGCCGCCCAAAGATGGAAGATTTTCTTTTTTTTTTTTTTTTTTTCTTTTTGCGGTTTTTGGCTAGGGCTGGGTTTGAACCTACCATCTCCAGCATATGGGGCCGGTGCCCTAGCCCCTTGAGCCACAGGCGCTGCCCTACTTTTCTATTTTTTAATCATTAATGCATATGTAAATTTTTCTGCCTTTTTATGGTAATGTTGATAGAAGTAAGTTAAAGCAAGGTATTCCAAAATGGGAGTCTCTTGTACAATATGTTATCAGTTTATTAATATCAATACAATAGGGCTGGGCATGGTGGCTCACACTTAACAATCCTAGCACTCTGGGAGGCCGAGGCAGGTGAATTGCTTGAGCTCAGGAGTTTGAGATCAGCCTGAGCAAGAGCAAGATCCTGTCTCTACTTAAAAGAAAAAACAAAACAAAACCTAGCTGGGCATTGTGGTGGGTGCCTGTAATCCCAGCTATGAAAAAAAGGTTGGCTTGGTGCTCATAGCTCAGGGGTTAGGGCACCAGCCACATACACAGGGGCTGGTGGGTCCAAACCCGGCTCCTGCCTGCCAAACACAATGACAACTACAACAAAAAAATAGCTGGGTGTTATGGCAGCTGTAGTCCTGGGTGTTGTGGCGCCTGTAGTCCCAGGTACTTGGGAGGCTGAGGCAAGACAGTCACTTAAGCCCAAGAGTTTGAGGTTGCTGTGAGCTTTCACACCACGGCACTCTACCGAGGGCAACACAGACTCTGTCTCAAAAAAAAAAAAAAAAGTCAATGCAATAGGGTATAACATGAAATAGGAGCTCCCAAATAAGAGTCAGCCATTTTTTTTTTTTTAGAGACAGAGTCTCACTTTATGGCCCTCGGTAGAGTGCCATGGCCTCACACAGTTCACAGCAACCTCCCACTCCTGGGCTTAAGCAATTCTCTTGCCTCAGCCTCCCGAGTAGCTGGGACTACAGGCACCCGCCACAACGCCCGGCTATTTTTTGGTTGCAGTTTGGCGGGGGCCGGGTTTGAACCCGCCACCCTCTGTATATGGGGCCGGCGCCTTACCGACTGAGCCATAGGCGCTGCCCGAGTCAGCCATTTTTATTAATAAATATCAGTGGGGTGGAGTCTAAACAAAAATGATCCGTTTTTCCCCATCAATATTGTCATTCATTTTCTGTAGAATCCTCCTTTCCTGTCCCTTAGAGATGTAACTAGAAGACTCCGTCATTTCTCAGTCATTTTCAGTAATTAAAACTATCCTGGGTGGCGCCTGTGGCTCAAAGGAGTAGGGCACCAGCCCCACATGCTGGAGGTGGCGGGTTCAAACCCAGCCCCCGCCAAAAAAAAAAACTGCAAAACAACAACAACAACAAACAAACAAACAAACAAACAAAAAAACTCCTATCCTGCCAGGTATAGTGGCTCACAACCATAATCTCAGCACTTTGGGAGACTGGGGCAGAAGGATCCCCTTGAGGGCAGGTGCAATGCCCCATTTCTTTCTTTCTTTTTTCTTTTTTTTTTGAGACAGAGCTTCAAGCTGTCGCCCTGGGTAGAGTGCAGTGGTGTCACAGCTCACAGCAACCTGCAACTCTTGGGCTCAAGCGATTCTCTTGCCTCAGCCTCCCAAGTAGCTGGGACTACAGGTGCACGCCACAACGCCCGGCTATTTTTTTTGGTTGTTGTTGTCATTGTTGTTTGGCGGCCCGGATTTGAACCCACCAGCTCTGGTGTATGTGGCTGGCGCCTTAGCCGCTTGAGATACAGGCTCCAAGCCTCTTTCTTTCTTTCCTTTCCTTTTTTTTTTTTTGAGTCAGAGTTTCACTCTGTCACCCTCAGTAGAGTGCTTGGTAGAGTGCTCATAGCAACCTCGAATTCCTGGGCTCAGGGGATCTTCTTGACTCAGCCTCCTGGGTAGCTGGAACTACAAATGCCTACCATGATGCCCAGCTAGTTTCTCTACCTTTAGTAGAGACGATGGCTCAGGCTGGTCTGTAGTTCCTGAACGCAGGGGATCCACCCACCCTTCTTGGCCTCCCAGAGGGCTAGGATTACAGGTGTGAGCCCCAGCCCCAGCCTTTTTTCTAACTTGAGGATTTTCTCTCTTGAAAGTTGTTGTGGCAACTTGGCTAGGCTGTGGTCCTCAGTTGTTTGGCCAAATGTCAGTCTAGGTACTGTTGTGAATGTACTTTTCTTGGTTGTAATTAGCATTTTAAGTCAGTAGAGTGTGAGTGAAGCAGATTACTCTGTTCAGTGTGGGTGAACTTCATCCAAACCTCTGGAAAGCCTTGTAAAAAAAGGCCCAGGTCTGCAGAAGAGGAAGGGACTCTGCCTCCAGACTGCCTTCTGACTCAAGGCTGCATACTGACTCTGGCAGAGTTTATCGCCAGCTGGCCTGCCTTGCAGATTTCAGATTTGTCAGCCCCCACAGTCATATGAGCCAATTCCTTAAAATAGATCTCTACATACATATGTGTGTGTAATGGCTTTGTTTCTCTGGAGGATCCTCACACAGGGTTTTCTCTGCTTCTCTGCCATTGCTGACTGGACTGGGTGAAGGCCTCCATGTGGCGAACCTTGTGCAGGCAATCAAATAGTTAGAAGAATTTCTCTGGGGGCAGCTGAGAATGCTTGGCCTTTGACCGGGTGGTGGTGAAGCACACTTCCTCCCTCTACCTCTCGGAGCAGGAGGGACAAGCTACAGGGTGCGGCTCTAAGTGTCCCGCCTCCCCAGCCCAGTGTTTTAGGGTGGGGTTTAGGGATTGACAGGATAGGAGAACATAGACCAGAATGATGCCCCAGAGATGGCAGTTCTCCTCAGAATGTGGGGTGCATAATGCCCTCTCTGTTCTCAGCTGAAGGCCTCAGTGATCACTTCTGGAAAAGTAAGAAAATTTGAACTCAACATCAGTTATGGTAAGTTTCCAGGAGCTATGAGGTATCCCTTGAAAAAGTATCTCTAAACCCAAATATATTTAGAAAGAAGTAAATGAAAAAAATACTTTAATGCAGAGCTCCTCTGAAACTCTAGTATTTTGATGTAATTGTTAATCTCAGGAGAGAGGGGAAAGAATTTTCTGGAATTCTTAAAATTTGATTCTAGAATACAGTTTAAAGACAAGTAATAAGGGGCAGCACCTGTGGCTCAGTCGGTAGGGTGCCGGCCCCATATTCCGGAGGTGGCGGGTTCAAACCCAGCCCTGGCAAAAAACTGCAAAAAACTTCTTAAAAAAAAAAGACATATAGTAAGAAATCCCGGAAGTGTTCCACAGACTACCTGGCTGGGAAATACTGAGTTAGAAAGACAACTGGGATGGGTGGCGCCTGTGGCTCAGTGGGTAGGGCGCCGGCCCCATATACCGAGGGTGGCAAGTTTGATCCCAGCCCCAGCCAAACTGCAACCAAAAAATAGCCAGGCATTGTGGTGCGCTCCTGTAGTCCCAGCTACTTGGAAGGCAGAGGCAAGAGAATTGCTTGAGCCCAAGAGTTGCAGGTTGCTGTGAGCTGTGATGTCACAGCACTCACCAAGGGTGATAAAGTGAGACTCTGTCTCTGAAAAAAAAAAAAGGCTCAGCGCCTGTGGCTCAAGCCGCTAAGGTGCCAGCCACATACACCTGACCTGGCAGATTCCAATCCAGCCTGGGCCCACCAAACAACAATTATGGCTGCAACCAAAAAATAGCTGGACATTGTGGCGGATGTTTGTAGTCCCAGCTACTTGGGAGACGGAGGCAGGAAAATTGCTTGAACCCAGGAGCTAGAGCTTGCTGTGAGCTGTGATGTCACAGCACTCTATCCAGGGCGACAGCCTGAGGCTCTGTCTCAAAAAAAAAAGAAAGAATGACAACTGGGACCTTGGTTCTATTCCCTACCACCTCCCAGCTGCCCAGCTCCTTGGGGATTTGGGACTATGAAATATGACTAACTATTAACTTTTTGAGCTTTTGTGATCATCTGGGATATCACACATAAAACACCTGCTATAGGATAGATACTTCATAAATGATAGCGAGTCATTAAAAATATCTGAGGTTTGGGCAGTGCCTGTGGCTCAGTGGGTAGGGTGCCAGCCCCACATACCGAGGGTGGCGGGTTCGAACTTGGCCCCAGCCAAACTGCAACAAAAAATAGCCAGGTGTTGTGGCAGGTGCCTATAGTTCCAGCTACTCAGGAGGCTGAGGCAAGAGAATCTCGTAAGCCCAGGAGTTGGAGGTTGCTGTGAGTTTTGACTCCACGGTACTCTACCGAGGGCAATAAAGTGAGTCTCTAAAAAAAAAAAAAAACTGAGGTTCATGGATGTGGAATCAATCTGTTACCCATCCCACCATCAGGTAAGGACATTTCACCAATGGCTGTCTTGTTGTAAGAACAATCATTTGTTTGTTGTACTATTAGGGGGCAAGCCTAAATTCTGAACTATGTTTTTTTTTTTTTTTTGGTAGAGACAGAGTCTCACTTTATGGCCCTCGGTAGAGTGCCGTGGCCTCACACAGCTCGCAGCAACCTCCAACTCCTGGGCTCAAGCGATTCTCTTGCCCCAGCCTCCCGAGTAGCCGGGACTACAGGTGCTCGCCACAACGCCCAGCTATTTTTTGGTTGCAGTTTGGCCAGGGCCGGGTCTGAACCCGCCACCCTCGGTATATGGGGCCGGCGCCTTACCGACTGAGCCACAGGCGCCGCCCTGAACTATGTTTTAAAAACACTTCTGCAATAGTCATCCTTTATTTTGCATGTTTCCATAGTGACACATGGAGGAAACCTGGTATGTTTTTCCTAACACCAAGATCTGAGCAGTTTTTTTTTTTTTTTAATTTTAGTTTTTTTGTAGAGACAGAGTCTTACTTTGTCACCCTTGGTAGAGTGCCGTGACATCTCAGCTCACAGCAACCTCCAACTCCTGGGCTTAGGCAATTCTCTTGTCCAGGGGTCCTCAAACTGCAGCCCGCGGGCCACATGAAGCCGTGTGATTGTATTTGTTCTCTTTTTTTTTTTTTTTTTATTTTGGCCAGGGCTAGGTTTGAACCCGCCACCTCTGGCATATGGGACCGGTGCCCTACTCCTTGAGCCACAGGCGCCGCCCTGTATTTGTTCTCATTTTGTTTTTTTACTTCAAAATAAGATATGTGCAGGGTGGTGCCTATGGCTCAGTGAGTAGGGCACCGGCCCCATATACTGAGGGTGGCGGGTTCAAACCCAGCCCCGGCTGAACTGCAACCAAAAAATAGCTGGGCGTTGTGGCGGGCGCCTGTAGTCCCAGCTGCTCGGGAGGCTGAGGCAGGAGAATCGCGGAAGCCCAAGAGCTAGAGGTTGCTGTGAGTCCTGTGACATCATGGCACTCTACCGAGGGCGGTAAAGTGAGACTCTCTCTCTACAAAAAAAAAAATAAATAAAAATAAGATATGTGCAGTGTGCATAGGAATTTGTTCATAGCTCTTTTTTTAAAACTATAGTCCGGCCCTCCAACCATCTGAGGGACAGTGAATTGGCCCCCTGTTTAAAAAGTTTGAGGACACCTGCTCTTGCCTCAGCCTCCTAAGTAGCTGGAACTACAGGCACCTGCCACAACAGGTGCGGTTTGGCTGGGGCCAGGTTTGAACCCGCCATCCTTGGTATATGGAGCTGGTGCCCTACGCACTGAGCCACAGGCGCCGCCCCATCTAAGCAGTTTTTACACTGCTTTGGTTAACTTTAAAAAGATGACTGAAGCCACAGAAAGTGGGTTAAATATTAGAAAACTCAGTTTCCTATAATAACCATGCAATGAGTAAACATGATTTTTCTCCAACAGATAAGTAAAACCTGAAATAACAGGGCTGGAGTATAGTTAGATTGTGTCTACCTGGTGCCTCACCCTCACTCTCAGGTGATTAGAGGCAGGGAGAGTGAAGGGAAGTTCTTTCCTTCTGTGGGAGAGATTAAGAAGTATCATAAACAAGAGCATTATTTGTGAGTCTGAACCTTCAATGTATAAAACAAATACATATAATTTTATTTTTCTTAATTTTCTATATTGTACTTTAGGGCGGCGCCTATGGCTCAGTGAGTAGGGCGCCGGCCCCATATGCCGAGGGTGGCGGGTTCAAACCCAGCCCCGGCCAAACTGCAACAAAAAAATAGCCGGGCATTGTGGCGGGCACCTGTAGTCCCAGCTGCTTGGGAGGCTGAGGCAAGAGAATCACGTAGGCCCAAGAGTTAGAGGTTGCTGTGAGCTGTGTGATACCACAGCACTCTACCCAAGGGCAGTACAGTGAGACTCTGTCTCTACAAAAAAAAAAAAAGAAGTATCCAGGGGAGCAGTGCCTGTGGCTCAAAGGAGTAGGGTGCTGGCCCCATATGCCAGAGGTGGCGGGTTCAGGCCCAGCCCTGGCCAAAAACTGCCAAAAAAAAAAAAAACAGAAGTGGTGGGTTCAAACCCAGCCCCAGCCAGAAACTGCAAAAAAAAAAAAAGAAGAAGAAGTATCCAGGGTGGCGCCTGTTGCTCAGTGAGTAGGGCACTGGCCCCATATTCTGAGGGAAGTGGGTTCGGACCCAGCCCCAGCCAAACTGCAACCAAAAAAAAAAAAAAAAATATATATATATATATAGCTGGGCATTGTGGCCGGTGCCAGCTACCTAAGCCCAGGAGTTGGAGGTTTCTGTGAGCTGTGATGCCACAGCACTTTACTGAGGGCAATAAAGTGAGACTCTGTCTCTAAAAAAAAAAAAAGTATCTGCCTGTGATGGCCATTCAGAACCTTCGTAGATCGAAGTTTGGTCAGATGTGAAAACGTTCCATTTTCTTTACTCTTGTGTTTTATGAGATAGGATAGTCTGGCTGAAAAAGCATTTTTTCATTATTTTGCAAAAACATCCCCTCTTTTTTTTTGAGACAGAATCTCACTTTGTCACCTTCCATAGACCTCAAACTCTTGGGCTTAAGTGATTCTCTTGCCTCAGCCTCCCAAGTAGCTGGGATTACAGGTGCCCACAACAATGCCCAGCTATTTTTATTTATTTATTTATTTAGTTAGTTAGTTGTTGCAGTTGTCATTGTTGTTTAGGTAGCCCAGGCTGGGTTTGAACTCTCCAGCCTGGGTGTATGTGGCTGGCGCCCTATCCACTGAACTACGGGCACCACCCAATATCCCTTCATATTTTATGTGATTTATATGATTAAATATTCTGGACAATACACACGTTATGGTTGGATGTTTGTTGTATTATTATTTTTTTGAGACAGTCTCAAGCTGTTGCCCTGGGTGGTGTCACAGCTCAACAGCAACTTCCAACTCTTGGGCTCAAACGATTCTCTTGCCTCAGCCTCTCAAGTAACTGGGATTATAGGTGCCTGCCACAACGTCCGGCTATTTTTGGTTTGCAGTTGTCATTGTTGTTTGGCAGGCCCAGGCTGGACTCGAATCTGCCTGCTCCGGTGTATGTGGCTGGTGCCCTAGCCACATGAGCTGCAGGCGCCAAGCCTGTTTATTGTGTTATTAACAGTACCAAAGTGGGGTGGGGCCTGTGGCTCAGTGAGTAGGGCACCGGCCCCATATACCGAGGGTGATGGGTTCAAGCCCAGCCCCGGCCAAACTGCAACAAAAAATAGCCGGGCGTTGTGGCGGGCGCCTGTAGTCCCAGCTGCTCGGGAGGCTGAGGCGAGAGAATCGCAGAAGCCCAAGAGCTGGAAGTTGCTGTGAGCCGTGTGACGCCACGGCACTCTACCCTCGGGCGGTACAGTGAGACTCTGTCTCTACAAAAAAAAAAAAAACAAAACAGTACCAAAGTGAAAGGCTAGCACATTCAACCACTGGAGTTAAAGGTCTCAGAAGGAGAGAGTGTTCACAGAAAGCACTTTCATTTATGATAACAGTGTATATACTTTTTCCAAAAAGGACTTTTACTTCAGGGCGGCGCCTGTGGCTCAGTCGGTAGGGCGCCGGCCCCATATACCGAGGGTGGCGGGTTCGGGCCCAGTCCCCGCCAAACTGCAAACAAAAAAATAGCCGGGCATTGTTGTGGCGGGCGCCTGTAGTCTCAGCTACTTGGGAGGCTGAGGCAAGAGAATCACTTAAGCCCAGGAGTTAGAGGTTGCTGTGAGCTGTGTGAGGCCACGGCACTCTACCGAGGGCCATAAAGTGAGACTCTGTCTCTACAAAAAAAAAAAAAAAAGGACTTTTACTTCAAACTGCTTACTGTTTATATTGTTTTTGGACAGGGCTGGGTTTGAACCCACCACCTCTGGCATATGGGACCAGCGCCCTACCCCTTTGAGCCACAGGCACCGCCCCTGTTTATATTGTTGATGTCTTCAAGGTATCTGACTTGTAATATTCTCCAGTCTTTGCCTTTACCTGTATCACAAAAAGCAATGTGTGGGTCTAGAATCAGAGCGCATACAGTCTCAGTTTCTCAAGGGTGTGCTGTAACAACCTTGTGTTCTCTAGTTTACACACTGATTGTAATCAAGGCTGTTTTAAAGAATTTAGGGTTTATAATTTCTTAAAATTCAATAGAACTTAACATTTCACCATGAAAAATATATTTGCTACCTTTAAAAGTATCTCCCTAACAATCACCATCAACTAGAATTGGCTGGCCTCACTACCGTTTTCTTCAGCTACCCATAGGATGCCTGAGGAAATGACCATTCAGAACTTTATGATCGCATCATTATTTCTGACATGCTCAAGCTCCAGGCGATAGCAAACCACATCAACTGTCCCCAAATGCAGTTTATGATCTGTTATGAAGCAGAAGAATCTAAAGTGAAGGCCAGAGCTTGACCTTGGTCCGAAGCAAATTTATTTTAATAAAACACCTGATTTTTAAAAGGAGTTGGGCTCAAATTGGCCTTATTTTAAAAGTGTCGTTCTTGGGAAGTGTGAAATGATACAACCACTCTGAAAAATAGTTTAGTAGTTTCTCAGAAAACTGTACAATGAACATTTATCCCAAATTAATGAAAACTTCTGTTCATACAAAAATATGTTCGGGAGTGCTCATTGCGGCTTTATTTCTAATAGGCAAAAGCTGGAGGTAATCCAAATGTCCCGAAATGAATAAATAGTTAAACAAATTGTGGCCCATCCTTATTTATTGTGTGTGGGTGGGGGGGGAAGGAGTGAACTATTGACATATACAACAATTTGAATCCTTCCCAAGGGAATTATGTAGTGTGCCAATCCCTGAGGTACATAGTGTATGATTCTATTTATTTATTTAGAGACGGGGTCTCTGTTTCCCAGGCTGAAGTGCAGTTGGTGTCATCACAGCTCACTGCGACCTCAAACTCCTGGGTTTAAGGCATACTCCTGCCTCAGTCTCCCAAGTAGCAGGGACTACGGGTGCACATCACTAGGACAAGCCAATATTTCTATTTAAAAAAAAAAATGGACAAAGAACATTCTAGAACAGCCTAAGGCTAATTATCATGTCATTAGCTAAAATTTACATTGCAGTTCATCCCCCCAAGTGGGCTTGCTGACAGGAGAGCTGAATGCTGCAGGTTATACAAACTCCCAACTGTCCAAAGTGGCTCACTGGTGATGCTGGAACCTTGAGGATTGCCGAGCCTAGGTAATATGAAACAGGACTCCAGACCATAATTGGGGCCCTTTTGTTACAACAGGGGGCCAGTTCATTCTCCATGGCGAATATATCTCACTTTACTCGGGAAACTTCACCTCCTGCTTGCCTTACTCGCTGGGTCTCCTCATTCTTTAGCCAAGAGCACGCAGAGGACTGAGAACAAGATTGCTGCCTCTACACAAATGCAGGCCAGGGCTGTGCAGTGGGGCAGAGGCTCTGTGTGTGAGTGTGTGCGTGGGAGAGTTAGGGATGGAGATGGAAGAGATGTAGGGAGGATTTCAGGAGGAGATGGTATTTTTTTATTATTATTAAATCATAGCTATATACATTCATGCGATCATGGGGCACCATACACTGGTTTTCTAAACAGTTTGACACATTTTCATCACACTGGTTAACATAGCCTTCCTGGCATTTTCTTAGTTATTGCGTTAAGACATTTATATTTACTAAGTTTCGCATGTACCCTTGTAAGATGCACCGTAGGTATAATCCCACCAATCACCCTCCCTCCGCCCATCCTCCCCCCTCTGTCCCCTTCCTCTCCCCTTCCCCCTGTTCTTAGGTTATAACTGGGTTATAGCTTTCATATGAAAGCCATAAATTAGTTTCATTGTAGGGCTGAGTACATTGGGTACTTTTTCTTCCATTGTTGAGATACTTTACTAAGAAGAATATGTTCCAGCTCCATCCATGTAAACATGAAAGAGGTAAAGTCTCCATCTTTCTTTAAGGCTGCATAATATTCCATGGTGTACATATACCACAGTTTATTAATCCATTCGTGGATCGATGGGCACTTGGGCTTTTTCCATGACTTAGCAATTATGAATTGGGCTGCAATAAACGTTCTGGTACAAATACCTTTGTTATGTTATAATGTGATTTTTGGTCTTCTGGGTATATGCCTAGTAGAGGAATTATAGGATTGAATAAATGGTCTCCAAACATCTTTCCAAAAGGAATGTATTAATTTGCATTCCCACCAGCAGTGTAGAAGTGTTCCCTTTTCTCCACATCCACGCCAACATCTCTGGTCTTGGGATTTTGTGATTTGGGCTGATCTTACTGGAGTGAGATGGGATCTCAAGGTAGTTTTGATTTGCTTTTCTCTGATGATTAGGGAGATGGTATTTAAGTTGGATCTTGAAGTGAATGTTTGTTAAATGTAGATTTAAATATAATAAAATACGGTTACATTAAAAATTCAGTTCTTCCATGGAACTAGACAAATTTCAAGTGCCCACAGGCCATAGCTGCATGTGGCCTGTGGCTACAGTATCCCACAGCATGGATAGAGGAAATTTCCATCATTGCAGACAGAGAGGTTTGGGTACCACTGCCCTAGGACTCCCAGGCAAGAACAGTCAGGAAGGAGCGTGTGTAAAGGGCAGCAGTGGAAGGTGAAGGTAAATTGGAATCAGGTTTTGAAGGATCTTGAATAGAAGATTTAGAAGAGTGGAGTGCAGCCCTTTTCTTTTTTTCTTTCAACAATATATCCAGGTGATATGAGATTTTATTATTTGTTATTTATTTATTTATTTATTTATTGTTTGAGACAGAGTCTCACTTTGTTGCCTTTGGTAGAGTGTCCTGGCATCATAGCTTACAGCAATGTCAAACTCTTGGGCTTGTGATTCTCTTGCCTCAGCCTCCCGAGTAGCTGGGACTATAGGCACCTGACACATACCTGGCTAGTTTTTTTTTTAGAGATGGGGTCTTGCACTTGTTCAGGCTGGTCTCGAACTCCTGAGCTCAGGTGATCCACCTGCCTCAGTCTCCCAGAGTGCTAGGATTACAAGCGTGAGCTACTGCGCCTCTGGCCTGTGAATGAAATTTTAGTAGGTAGAGATCTTCCTTATTCCTTTCTATGGCCACGCAGAATTCCACCACTGAGTGGAGGTAATAACATCAGTTACTCCCAGAACCTCCTGATGGAGATGTAGGCCGTGTCCAGTCTCTTCACTGTTAAACACAATGCTTTATGTATAAGACATTTCGTATGGTAAGCAGTGTCCTTTTGAGCTCAGTGTTCTTTTTTTTTGTGTGTAGAGACAGAGTCTCACTTTATGGCCCTCGGTAGAGTGCCGTGGCCTCACACAGCTCACAGCAACCTCCAACTCCTGGGCTTAAGCGATTCTCTTGCCTCAGCCTCCCGAGTAGCTGGGACTACAGGTGCCCGCCACAATGCCTGGCTGTTTTTTGGTTGCAGTTTGGCCGGGGCCGGGCTTGAACCTGCCACCCTCGGTATATGGGGCCAGCGCCTTACCGACAAAGCCACAGGCGCCGCCCGAGCTCAGTGGTTCTTGTGGAGGCCTCCTTGGGGCCTGGCCTAGAACCTACTTCTCTGCTCCTCCCAGTGACCGCACACAAGTAGAGGAAATCCCTTTTTCCTTCTGCAGAGTCAGTGGTCACATCTACCTAGAGGACATGCAAACTTCTTCCTCTTGTGCCATTGCAAATGCACCATTTATTACTGTGATATTTTACTGACACAAATTGAACAGCAAATTGTCCTTCATGGTTCTTGTGTTCTCTAACAGTAAGCAACTGCCTTATTGCCTGTCTCCAACCCAAAATCATTCTAATCAAATAGGGATTACATCTGGGAACAAAACAATAAAGTTGATTTTTACTTCATACCAAGATAATTTCCAAACTAATTAATTTTTTTTTTTAGAGACAAAGTCTCATTTTGTCGCCCTGGGTAAAGTGCTGTGTATTCATAGCTCACAGCAACCTCAAACTCTTAGTCTCAAGCGATTCTCTTGCCTCACTCTCCCAAGTAGCTGGGACTACAGGCGCCTGCCACAACGCCTGCTATTTTTTGTTGCAGTTGTCATTGTTTTTTAGCTGGCCTTGGGGCTGAGTTCAAATCTACTACCGTTGGTATACGTGGCTGGCGCCATAACCACTGTGCTACAAGCGCCAAGCCAAACTTATTATAATTTTTAATGCTTAAAAATGAAAACAGAAAGCTCGGCATCTGTGGCTCAAGTAGCTAAGGCGCCAGCCATACATCTGAGCTGGCAGGTTCGAATCCAGCCCGGGCCCACCAAACAACAACGACGTCTGTTGTGGCCGGTGCCTGTAGTCCCAGCTGCTTGGTAGGCGGAGGCAGGAGAATTGCTTGAGCCCAGGAGTTGGAGGTTGCTGTGAGCTGTGATGCCATGGCACTCTACTCAGGGAGACAGTTTGAGGCTCTGTCTTAAAAGAAAACAGAAAAGCACTATAAAAAACCATAGGAATTTAATAACATGAGCGGAGAAAGCCTTTCTAACTATAATATTGTATATAAAGTACAAAAGCCATAAAATAAAATTTTTAAATTCAATTACTTAAAAAAAAATACGTATATAACAAAACTATCATAAAAAGAGTCAAGACAAGGGTGGTGCACCCTTGTGCTCAAAGGAATAGGGCACCAGCCTCCTATGCTGGAGGTGGCGGGTTCAAACCCAGCCCCGGCCAAAAACTGCAAAAAAAAAAAATAGAGTCAAGATGGGATGGCACCTGTGGCTCAGTGGGTAGGACACAGGCCCCATATACTGAGTGTGGTAGGTATGAACCCGGCCCCGGCCAAACTGCAACAAAAAAATAGCAGGGCATTGTGGCGGGTGCCTGTAGACCCAGCTACTCTGGAGGCTGAGGCAAAAGAATTGCCTAAGCCTGGGAGTTGGATGTTGCTGTGAGCTGTGACGCCACGGGACTCTACTGAGGGTGATAAAATGAGACTTTGTCTCAAAATAAATGAATAAATAAATAGAGTTAAGACTAAAACAAACCTGGAAAGATAATTATAATGCATATAAAAGACATAAATTCCTTAACAATTGATATAAAAAGTTTAACAAATAAAAAAATAGCAAAATACCTGACTGAACAGAAATGTAAATGACTCAAACATATGAAAAGATCCCAGCCCAATTTATAATGAGAAAAATATCAAAGATGAAGTTTTTTCTTTTTTTGAGACACAATCTCACTATGTCGCCTTGTGTAGAGTGCTGTGGCATCACAGCTCACAGCAACCTCTAACTCTTGGGCTTAAGTGATTCTCTTGCCTCAGTCTCCCAAGTAGCTGGGACCACAGGTGCCCTTCACAATGCCTGGCTATTTTTAGAGATTCACTCTTTCTCAGGCTGGTCTCCAACTTCTCAGCTCAAGCAATCCATCCACCTTGGCCTCCCAGAGTGCTAGGATTACAGATGAGAGCCACCTCTCCCGACCCAAAATCAGGCATTCTTTATATGTATGTAGTGCAAACTCTTTGAGGGCAATTTGGTGATGTTTATTTAACTTACAAATGCCCATATTATTTGACTTAGCAATTCTCTGACCTAGGATTTTATCTTCAGCTGTGCCCATACATGAAGAAAACTACCAGGTGGATAATTAATTATTCAGCATAGTATTGCCTGTGATGTGAAAACATTACCAAAACCTAAATTTCCTCTAATGAGGAATTGGTTAAGTATATTCATTCAGAGAGGCACTATGTTGTGATAAAAAGGAGTGATGAAGATCTTTTTGGCATGATATGGAGAGGTCTCTAAGATACACTGTTACGTGACAAGAGCAACGTGCAGAGTTCCATGTATAATATGCTAACACTTGTTTATAAAGAGGCAGAACAAATAATGTTTATGCCTTTACATATCCAAGGGGCTCAGGTTTAGAGTTGGGGTGAGGGCCCGTAAGAAGGAGAGGAGGCCAGTCCAGGGACTAAGGAGACGCTTTGTTGAGAAGGAAAGAGCAGAATCTGACCAAGAGCCAGCTCCCTGCTTATAGGATCAAGAGGCTTTTATTAACCTAATCAGCTGAGTTGGAATGGGGGAAGTGGCTGTGAGGGGTCGTGAGGGGTCGTGAGGAGTGAGGAGAGGCATTTTCTTTTGTAGAGTTGAAGCCAGAAAAGTGCTGACAAGATGGAGTCTGAGAGGCTAAGCCAAAGCAGGACCTCTGACCTGGTTTGCTCAGCCCACATCCTTCCCTCACATGCCTTCCCTGGTTAGCTCGTTATTTCCCTATGATGGTGAGGATGTGAGGATGTTTGTCTCAAAAGACTTTGGGGAGGTAGTGACACTTAGACAATAAGCGTTGTTATATTGTTAAAGTCTACCTTTATGTTGTTTTCTTTGATTATTGTTTTAGATAAAGTTAAACATTTCTAGGTTTGTTTCCTTGTATCCCATTTAAAAAGCTATTAGAGGGCGGCACCTGTGGCTCAGTGAGCAGGGCGCAGGCCCCATATACCGAGGGTGGTGGGTTCAAACCCAGCCCCGTCTGAACTGCAACCAAAAAATAGCTGGGTGTTGTGGCGGGCGCCTGTAGTCCCAGTTACTCGGGAGGCTGAGGCAGGAGAATCGCCTAAGCCCAGGAGTTGGAGGTTGCTGTGAGCTGTGACGCTACGGCACTCTATCGAGAGCAATAAAGTGAAACTCTGTCTCTACAAAAAAAAAAAAAAAAGCTATTAGAATTATAAGTGAGGCAGAACAGATGTGAGAGTCCAGATTTGGTGGCTTTTCTGTCATTTTATTTATTTATTTATTTTATTTTTTAAATACACTTATTTATCGATAGTCACTTAAGTTGATTTTGTACTTTTAAAACTTGTTGCTTTTCTGTCGTTAAAGCTTGCTTGGACCTATCTCCTGTCTCTGCATGGTGGATGGACCGTGATAGGCGGCCAGCCAGACCCCTTTGTCTGGTAACAGAGTAACGAATACTGATCTTTGTGTCCGGGACTACTCTCAGAACTCCCAGTTACTCCTTTCTTCAGAGGTGTGAGCCCTCCCACCAGGGACTTATCTCTGCTGCTGGCCAGGACTGGGGAGGTAATGGCTTCTTCTGATGTTTCCCAGGAACACTGGCTTTGAAGCATCCCCCGTGTGTGGGGAGGGAGTTTCTGTGATCACGGCCATTTGGTTTCTGACCTATTTTCTTTCACTAGCTGATCTACTCCTATCAGGGTCATGAGGATTCTTTCCCATAATATCTACCTTTACATTTGAACAAACTATCTCTGGAAGAATGTGTAAGAAACTACTAATTTGTTTGCTTCTCCAGAGGAGAAATAGTTTTTTTGTTTGTTTGTTTTTAGAGGTAGGGTCTTGCTCTAGGCTGGAACTCCTCAAGCCATCCTGTCTTCTAAGCCTCCTGAGTAGCTGGGACTACAGATGCCCACCACCTTACCCAGCTCATTTTAAAATTTTTTGTGGATGGAGCTGGAACATATTCTGCTTAGCAAAGTATCTCAGGAATGGAAGAAAAAGTATCCAATGTACTCAGCCCTACTATGAAGCTAAATTATAGCTTTCACATGAAGGCTCTAACCCAACTATAGCACAAGACTATGAGGAAAGGGCCAAGGAAGGGGAAGGGAGGGGGGAGGTTAGGGTGGCGGGAGGGTAATGGGTGGGGCCACACCTACGGTGCATCTTAGAATGGGTACAGGCAAAACTTACTAAAGGCAGAATACAAATGTCTACATACAATAACTAAGAAAATGCCATGAAGGCTACGTTGAACAGTTTGATGAAAATATTTCAGATTGTATATGAAACCAGCACATTGTACCCCTTGATTGCACTAATGTACACAGCTATGATTTAACAATAAAAATAAATTAATTAAAATTTTTTTTTTTTTTTGTGGAGACAAGGTCTCTCACAATGTTGCCCAGGCTGGTCTTGAACTACCAGGCTCAAAAGTTCCTCCTACCTCACCCTCCCAAAGTGCTGGGATTACATGTATGAGCTGCTACACCTGGCCCAGAAATAGTCATTTAGAGAGAGACTTTTTTTTTTTTTTTAGAGACAGAGTCTCACTTTGTTGCCCTCGGTAGAGTGCTGTGATGTCATAGCTCACAGCAACCTCCAGCTCTTGGGCTTAGGTGATTCTCTTGCCTCAGCCTCTCAAGTAGCTGGGACTATAGGCGCCCACTGCAACGCCTGGCTATTTTTTTGTTGTTGTTGCAGTTTGGCCAGGGCTGGGTTTGAACCCGCCACCCTTGGTATATGGGGCCAGCACTCTACTCACTGAGCCACAGGCGCTGCCTGAGACTTTTTTTTTAACTGCATTCCCT
Source organism: Nycticebus coucang (assembly GCF_027406575.1). Lineage (NCBI taxonomy): Eukaryota > Metazoa > Chordata > Mammalia > Primates > Lorisidae > Nycticebus > Nycticebus coucang. The sequence goes on along the minus strand of NC_069792.1, from coordinate 60,196,695 downwards.
TTGATGTATTTTGAATTTTAAAGTACACAGATGCATTGCCAATTCAAAGGATTAAATTAAAACGTGCATACGTAAGAGGAAGTATAGAGTCCTATGTGATATATTTGGACTCTGCACTGCCCTTACTCTGTATTTCTAGGGTACTATTAAACTGAGCCTTTAAAGGTATTCTTTTTTTTTTTTTTGTAGAGACAGGGTCTCACTCTGTGGCCCTTGGTAGAGTGCCGTGGCCTCACACAGCTCACAGCAACCTCCAACTCCTGGGCCTAAGCGATTCTCTTGCCTCAGCCTTCCGAGTAGCTGGGACTACAGGTGCCCGCCACAACGGCTGGCTACTTTTTGGTTGCAGTTAGGCCGGGGCCGGGTTTGAACCCGCCACCCTCGGTATATGGGGCCAACGCCTTACCGACTGAGCCACAGGCGCCGCCCCTGAGCCTTTAAAGGTACAAAAAAGTAATTTTCCACTTTTTTTTCTTTTTTTTTTAACTTAATTTTTATTAAATCACAACTGTATTCATTTATGGGGTACAATGTGATGATTTTATATACAATGGGAATGCTTAAATCAAACTAATTAACATAACCATCACCTCACTGATTTTTTATGGTAAAACATTTATAATAGACTCTTAGTTGGTAATTTTCCACTTTACCAGGGTAGCAACTGGCAATTATTCAGGTAGGAGAAAAATCTGGACTAAATTTCTTGATTTTACCCTAAGAGCAAAATAGGAAGGGACATTTTCTGTGAAAATTTTTGTTCTGTGAAAACTTTATGTCCCTTCCTACTCACTGAGCCACAGGAGCCGCCCTAAAAGTAATTTATTTTAAATATAAAATAGTGTTATGGTAGTGTCTGAGCTTTGTCAACCATGAGAAATTGCTTAACCTTATGATTCCTCATCGGTAAAATGGGATTGAGTTGTATGGATAGAAGTGAGATATAATATGATATAATGGAAACTGTAAACTAGTTCTATGCAATTCTTAGTCATATTATTATTTATAAATCCGAAGTTATTTATTTATTTATTTTTTTATTTTTTGAGACAGGGTTTTACTTTGTCACCCTTGGTAGAGTGCCGAGGTGTCACAGCTCACAGCAACTTATTTTTTGTGTGTGTGTTTTTTTTTTGGCCAGGGATGGGTTTGAACCTGCCACCTCCAGCATATGGGACCAGAGCCCTACTCCTTGAGCCACAGGCGCCGCCCAGCAACTTCAAGCTCTTGGGCTCAAGCGATTCTCTTGCCTCAGCCTCCCTAGTAGCTGGGACTACAGGCCGCTGCCACAACACCTGGCTATTTTATTTTTTATTTTTGTTTTTTGAGACAGAGTCTCACTTTATCACCCTCCATAGAGTGCTGTGGCATCGCAGCTCACAGCAACCTCACACTCCTGAGCTTAAGTGATTCTCTTGCCTCAGCCTCCCAAGTAGTTGGGACTACAGGCGCCCACCACAACGCTCAGCTATTTTTTTTTTTTTTTTTGTAGAGACAGAGTTTCACTTTATGGCCCTCGGTAGAGTGCCATGGCATCACACAGCTCACAGCAACCTCCAACTCCTGGGCTTAAGCGATTCTCTTGCCTCAGCCTCCCGGGTAGCTGGGACTACAGGCGCCCGCCACAACGCCCAGCTATTTTTTTTGGTTGCAGTTCAGCAGGGGCCGGGTTTGAACCTGCCACCCTCGGTATATGGGGCCGGCGCCTTACTGACTGAGCCACAGGAGCCGCCCTCAAACTGTTCTTAAAAGCCCTGTCTCCCCAGTTCTCAGAGAGGTGAGTTTGAGAAATTCCTCCCATCTCCCCACCTAGCAGTAAGCAGGACACGCTCTTTCTGTGCTGTAAACCTGCTGTCTCTGGTATTGGCTTCCTCTTGGGCAGCAGACAGATGGACCTGGCTGGGTGGCGACAACACAAAGATACTGACAGGAATTGGAGAAAGATCTTCAGAGAGAAGAACTGGGCAAATATTTAGAAATACTGACCCCGGATTCGGGCAGAAGCACCGGCACGAGGCCAGGCAGAGATGGGAGAGTGAGACGCATTCCACACCCGCACAGGGGACCTGGTTCCCAATCAATGTCTGCCACTGGTCAGCTGTGCAACTGAAATATTGGTGTTCAACTTCTGCCTTGCAGTTTCCTTATTTGAAAAATCACCTCCCGGGAATGCTCTGTGTCCACATCACCACCTTGTGGTGATTTCAGAGTTCTTGGTAAGGTTTGTGAGCCTGTGACTTTGTAAGTAATACATGACAGTCACAGAAGGCTGAGGATCCTGAGCGGGGCATTGACCAGAAAAATTGGTGTCAAGGAAGCCATCAGCTCATCTGCAAGTGATTATCTTCTTCAGCTGTTACCTTGACTGTGATGCCTCATGGGCCACTCAAGGTCTTAAAAAGGCTTCCTATTGCTCTAGGTTTGTGTTCAGTGGAGAAGGGAGGCCCCATATTTGAGTTTAGAGTCTTTTCCGCCAAGGTGCATCCTCACTCTTGCAGCACCCTCAGTTCTTCCCTTTGCCTCCTGCCTCAGAGGGCCCATAGCATACCCCTCAGAACAGGCCGCTGGCATTTTGTCTTGGTTCCATTCTACAAATTTCAGAACATTTTTTTATGCTTTGTATCAAACAATTGCACATAAACACTTTAAATTTATGGATTTGCTCATGGAGTGCTATCTGCAATTAAAAAAAAAAATTACATTTGGCTGGGTGTGGTGGCTCACGCCTATAATCCTACCAATCTGGGAGGCCAAAATGGCTGGATTGCTTAAGCTTAGGAGTTCAAGACCAGCTTAAGCCAGAGCAAGACACCATCTCTAAAAATAGCCAGGCATTGTGACAGGTGCCTGTAGTCCCAGCTACTCTGGAGGCTGAGGCAAGAGGATCGCTTAAGCCCAAGAGACTGAGGTTGCTGTGAGTTACGATACTAGGGTATTCTACCAGGAGTGACAAAGTGAGACTCTGTCTCAAAAAAAAAAAAAAAATTAAAATTACAGTGATGTCGTCATAGCTCACTGCAACTTCAAATGCCTGTCATCAAACAATCCTCACTCCTCGGCCTCCCAAATGTTGGGATTACAGGTGTGAGCCACCGTACCCAGTCTAATTTTCATATGTGTATGATAGGGGCCCAGCTTTATTTTCTTCCAAGTAAGTTGTGACAGTACTGTCTACTAAGTAAATTATATTTTTACTACTAAAACACCACTTAAGTTGTGTGGAAAATTCCTATCTACTTTCTGAACTCTACCCTGTTCTACTGACCTATTTGACTATCCCTTTTATTGATAATTAATTTTTTTTTTTTTAGAGACAGCATTTTACTTTGTCGCCCTCGGTAGAATGCCATGGAGCCACAGGTCACTGCAACCTCCAGCTCCTGGGCTCAGGCGATTCTCCTGCTTTAGCCTCCTGAGCAGCTGGGATCACAGGCACCCGCCACAACACCTGGCTATTCTTTTTTTTTTTTTTTTTTGCAGTTTGGCTGGAGCCAGATTTGAACCTGGCACCCTTTGTATATGGGGCCAGCGCCTTACTCATTGAGCCACAGGAGATTACATTGGTATAATAGAACCGGATTTTGGCTGCTCATTAAGTTTGAATATCTTTTCCATTTGGAATTCCCCAAATACTCCACATTCATTCTCAGGATCCCTTGCTGCTTATCATAGGTATGAGCATGGCCTGGCTCTCTGCCAAACATGGACTGAGGAAGGAGCAAGGTCAGGCAGGACGCCTGTGTGGGGTGTGGTTTGGAAGCACGGTGCAGAGGCATCCAGCGGCTCAGATCAGCAAGGGGCGGTGTGTGGCATTCAGTCCTGCACCAAGGAGTGGATTGTCTTTGCTTGAGCAGCCTCTGAAATGGCCACGTGTTATTACTGCAGGTGTAGAGTCCTGGATCTCTGGTCCTTCCAGATTTCTTTTCATCTTAAACTAGTCAAGTGTGGATTCTGGGTTTTGCAACCAAGAACCCTTACCAATATGAGCCATTTTAGATTTTATACTGATATTCCTAAAGTTAGTCCTTGGACCCTACCCACCACTGTCCACTGTTTCTTCCTTACTTGATCTTTCTCAAATTTTTGTTTTTATAACCTTTGGGGGTATTTATTTATTTATTTTTTGTAGAGACAGAGTCTCACTTTATGGCCCTCAGTAGAGTGCCGTGGCCTCACACAGCTTACAGCAACCTCCAATTCCTGGGCTTAGGCAATTCTCTTGCCTCAGCCTCCCGAGTAGCTGGGATTACAGGCGCCTGCCACAACGCCGGGCTATTTTTTTGGTTGCAGTTTGGCCGGGGCCGGGTTTGAACCCACCACCCTCGGTATATGGGGCTGGTGCCCTACCGACTGAGCCACAGGCGCCGCCCAGGGGGTATTTATTTTTTGTTGTTGTTGCAGTTTTTGGCCGGGGTCGGGTTTGAACCTGCCACCTCTGGGCATATGGGGCCAGTGCCCTACTCCTTAAGCCACAAGCACTGCCTATTTGGGGGTATTTTTATTTTATTTATTTATTTATTTATTTATTTATTTATTTATTTTTGTAGAGGCAGAGTCTCACTTTATGGCCCTCGGTAGAGTGCCATGGCCTCACACAGCTCACAGCAACCTCCAACTCCTGGGCTTAAGCGATTCTCTTGCCTCAGCCTCCCGAGTAGCTGGGACTACAGGCACCCACCACTACAGGCTATTTTTTGGTTGCAGTTTGGCCGGGGCCAGGTTTGAACCCGCCACCCTTGGTATATGGGGCCGGCGCCTTACCAACTGAGCCACAGGCGCCACCCTGGTGGTATTTTTAAAAACCTTCCTGTTACATTAAAAAAAATTGTCATTTAAGGGCGGTGCCTGTGGCTCAAAGGAGTAAGGCGCCGGCCCCATATGCTGGAGGTGGCAGGTTCAAACGCAGCTCCGAACAAAAACTGAAAAAAAAAATTGTCATTTGCTTTGGTGCCCCAAGTTCAGTGGTTATGGTGCCAGCCACATACACCAAGGCTGGTGGGTTTGAGCCCTGCTTGGGTCTGCTAAACAACAATGAGAACTATAATTAAAAAAAAAAAATAACCGGGCATTGTGGCAGGTGCCTGTGGTTCCAGCTACTCGGGAGGCTGAGGCAAGAGAATTGGTTAAGCCCAAGAGTTTGAGGTTGCTGTGACCTGTGACGCCATGGCACTCTACGGAGGGTGACATAGTGAGACTCTTGTTTCAAAAAAAAAAAAGATAAAATTGTCATTTATTTTATTGTAGAGTTAGGATCTTGCTATGTTGCCCAGGTTTGTTTGTCTTCAATTTCTAGCCTCCAGTGATCCTCCTGTGTTGCTGAAATTACAGGCAGAAGCTACCATACCTGGCCGCCTGTTGCCTAATTGGAATTGTACCCAATTTATATATTAATTTTGGAAATAGTATTATTTTTGTTTTTCAAATGATGATAGTTTTTCATTTGTTCCATTATTTTTATTTGGTCTTATGTCTTTTTTTTTTTTTTTTGTAGAGACAGAGTCTTGCTTTATGGCCCTCGGTAGAGTGCTGTGGCATCATACAGCTCACAGCAACCTCCAACTCCTGGGCTCAAGCGATTCTCTTGCCTCAGCCTCCCGAGTAGCTGGGACTACAGGTGCCTGCCACAATGCCCAGCTATTTTTTGGTTGCAGTTCAGCCGGGGCCGGGTTTGAACCTGCCACCCTTGGTATATGGGGCTGGCGCCTTACCGACTGAGCCACAGGCACCGCCCCTGGTCTTATGTCTTGAATTTTATTTCTAGATACTATAGTTTTAGTTGTGATATAACTGGAATTTATTTCCATTTTCTCTTTAGCTGCAGGTGCCAAGCCTATCTATCCCACCTTAATCATGTTACCAAACAACCAAAGTCAAGCTTGCTCCCAGAATACCCCCTTGCAGGTTATGTTCTATTTCTTAAGCAAAATGGTGGTTTCAGTTTTTCATTCTATCATGCTGTAAAAAATTTTTTTTTTTTTGAGACAGAATCTCACTCTGTCACCATGGGTAGAATGCCATGGCATCGTAACTCACAACAACCTCAGTCTCTTGGGCTCAAGCTATCCTCATGTCTCAGCTTCCCAAGTAGCTGGGATTACAGGTGCCAGTCACAATGCCCAACTAATTTTGTCTCATTTTTAGTAGCGACAGAGTCTCACTCTTGCTCAGGTTGAACTCTGGAGCTCAAGCAATCCACCCACTCGTCCTCCCAGTGTTAGGATTACAGGCCTGAGTCACCTTGCCCAGACTTCATGCTTTAAAACTTTTTTTGGGGGGGAGGGACAGTGTCAGTATGTCACCCTTGGTAGAGTGGGAGGACTTAAGTGATTCTCTTGTCTCAGCCTCCCAAGTAGCTGGGACTACACGCGCCTGCCACAATGCCTGGCTATTTTTGGTTGTAGTTGTTGTTTAGAGGGTCTGGGTCAGACTCGAACCCACCAGCTTCAGTGTATGTGGCCGGCACCCTACTCACTGAGCTATGGATGCCGAGCCTAAAACTTTTGTACCTTACATATCTTCATTTTGAATGTCTTGATACAATAAAAAGGGAACATACATACAAATATGAACATTAGACTTATGGGATTATGAATCTGCTTTTTGGTGTTGTAACAATTAGTTAGCAAACGTCTTTCAACACACCTCACATACATGTCTTGATGCTAGGGTTAGAAATCACTGTCCCATTAGAGTATTTAGGAAGAACAGAACAGTAGTAATGCCCTTAAACTTTTTAAAGTATTACTTTATACAGCAGGGTAATTCTTCTATTAAAACTTGCTATAATCTATTCTTGCAGTGTTAAATGTGGTGAGAGGCTGCTAAATTTCTCTGTCTCTAGAATTTAAAGTAACGAGAGGCAGAAATTTCTTCTAAAATCTGTTATATAGAAGTTGGAATATTGGCTCGGCGCCTGTGGCTCAAGTGGCTAAGGCGCCAGCCACATACACCTGAGCTGGTGGGTTCGAATCCAGCCCAGGCCCACCAAACAACAATGACGGCTGCAACCAAAAAATAGCCGGGCGTTGTGGCGGGCGCCTGTAGTCCCAGCTACTTGGGAGGCAGAGGCAGGAGAATCGCTTGAGCCCATGAGTTGGAGGTTGCTGTGAGCTGTGATGTCACAGCACTCTACCCAGGGTGAGCTTCAGGCTCTGTCTCAAAAAAAAAAAAAAAGAAGTTGGAATATTATTAGGGACTAATTAGTAGCATCCAAAAGACTTCCAAATTTTTGCTTAGCTGGAAAAGCTATTATCTAACCTAAAAAAGATGTTTGGGTATAGGAGATATACAGTGTACATCAACTCTGAGAGACAGCTAGCAGTGCCCAATATACAATTCTCTTTTTCCTTAGTGATAGAATCCCACAATGTTAATTGGTTGCAACCTGGAGAGAATAGAGTATTATTTTCCGTCTTTCATAGCTAATTGGATCAAGTGACTAAGTTTGAAATGTTGTGTTAACTGCTAGGAAGTGTTCTTAGAGGAGGCAGGATGCCCTCTCCTAGCTCAAATGCTGATAGTAAGTTTCAAGCTGGAGCCAGCTCTCTAAAACAAGACAAGATAGCCACATGCTGAGGAGGAGCAATACAGTGGGAACCTAGATTCCTGATGGTGACTTCTATTTTGTATGTTTGGGGTCACAGCCAAACTAATAAACTAATGCACAATGCCAAGGTTTAGTCTAATTTCCTTAAACTAAAAGGCTGACTGATGCAAGTGATTTACTGCACCTGAGGACAAGCAGTTTTATCTACTGTGAAGATGACCTAAGAAGGATGATGTTTCCCATAGAGAACAACTGTATCACAGACAGACATTTTCAGAGGTTCTTAAATTAATTTGCCTTCTCAGGGGGTAAAGCCTGATTGTTTTAGGGAAAAAACAATCAAAAGCAAAAAATAATTGCCTTTAGACTAGCTTATGATGCAAAGTAACTGACGAAGTCCCTTCCCACAAGAGAACTGCAATTTAAACAAATCAAAAATGGTTTATTTACAATACTCAATGCATTTTACAAATAACATATTTGCATTCCCTAAGCCTTTTGGAAAGTAATTCCAGTTTGTGCAATGAGTGTATAGGAAAATCTTAAGACATCTAAAAGACATCTTAAACCTAAATTCTAAATTTTGAAGGTTATCTCACACTATATTGAGAGGACAGTTTTTAATTAAGAAAAACTAAACTCTGTAGTTAGATACTGTCCTCTAGAATCTTTAACGCAAATATAAACCAGGTTAGTTTAGGAAATAAGACCATTGGATTTGGATAAATTATTCCCATCTTTCCTCCCCAATAAAACGCATGCACAAAAGTAAACATAGTAAATTACATTAATCTCATTTTATTTCAATATATATGTATATATATTTTGGACTCTCTCAACTACTGTTTTGCTTAATTCTGGGTGTAGATAGGTAGGATTCCAGCCTGGAGAAACCCTAAACCACTATTCCCTGCTCCAGAATATCGAGGGATCTTCAGTTAAGTATGTGGAGGCAGGCAGGAGTAGGGAGAGTTTTGAGAAGTTTCTTGAGAAGTCTTGCTCATTATGAGCAAGGTTCTCTTCTAGGCGTGACAATGCCTGAAGGCATCAATTGTTTGCCTGTTAGCAAATAGTTTCTATTAGTTCTGGGAACACCTAACCCTTGTCATAGAGTAAGAGGCTCTTTCTCTTCCCCTCCTCCCTCAATCATTACCCAGATTTTCTTTTCTTTGAGACAGAGTCTCAAGCTGTTGCCCTGGGTAGAGTGCTGTACTGTCATAGCTCACAGCAACCTCCAACTCTGGGCTCAAGCGATGCTCCTGCCTCAGCCTCCCAAGTAGCTGGGACTATAGGCACCCACCACAATGCCCAGCTATTTTCAGGGTCTCACTTTTTGCTCAGGCTGGTCTCGAGTGAGCTCAAGTAATCGCTCAAGTAACCCGCCTCGGCCTCCCAGAATGCTAGGATTACACTCACTACCCAGATTTTAGTGCCTTCTGAGTTGATACGGAAATCAGTACATGTTCAGATGCCAGAAATTGCTTTGAGTTCACATGAAGATCTTATGGAACAAATAAAGAGCAATAAACAATACTTTAATTGTGCAGAAGAGTTTGCACCTCATGTATAAGAGAATGTATTTAATTTTATCATTTATGTAGCTGCCATGTCTTAAAACAAAATCCATGTCTTGACTCTTGAGTCAGAGAGAAGGGATAAGAGGAAACTATGCTGAATCCATCTCAATTTAGCAATGGGCCTCTCCATCTGCATAATGTCTCTCTCCTCAAAAGATGGTGTTTGTAACACCTGGCATAGGTGGTTAAATGAGGAAAACACCAAGCTAGAGAAATAAAGTCTTTCATTTGACACAGCCAACAGAATTCTAAGATAAAAAAATTGAGGTAGAGTTGAGAGAGTTCAATTAAATCGTTGAGCATAGACCATTTGGCACATTCTAAAATTACAGATTCCCCATCAAATTCTCTTTTATGATAACTTTACAAAGTGCTGACACCTTAGGAATCCTCCAATCTATTTATGAAATATCTATATAAAGCTAACAGAGTAAAGTCATTTTAAGAAATCCATTCCTGGCTCATTAGCTATTATTTACCCCAATACTGAAGCAAATAAAAACAATGCTATCCATTTGCTTAATTTATTTAAACAAATCAATTTAGAAATACCATAGAATTAAACAAAACTTCTGACATGTAAACATACTGCCATGTTCCTGAAACAGATGTTAACACCTGATAAAAGTTAATAATAGCTTGTTAGGAAAGCTGTCCACTAATAAGGCCAGTCTTCAGCAAAACTAAAACCATTTTGTTTCTTTAGCTTTCCTAGTCAGACAATGCAATACTATCAAACCACAACCAAATATAATAAAGACAACATTGGATGGATAGATCAGTACGTACGTACGTACCATTGGTTACAGCTGTTAAACAGTTTCATTCTTGGCGCCACATAAAAACAAGCCAATCACATTAAATAAATCATGGCTTTTTTATCACAATTCACTAAGTGATGTTAATTATGGTCCTTGTCAAACACGTTTGGTAAAGGCTATTTACAGTGTACATGGCTTAGCATGCACTATTTATAGTTACAAAGATACCTGCCAGTTTATTACAATAGAATTACACAGTGCCTGAAAATGGTGAAACATCTCACACATCATTTAAATCAATATAGTTTCAAGCAGGAAACGTTCCTTATTTGACCACAATTGCAATAGTTACATGAAAATTCTTATAAAAACACGAATCCCCTTCAAGAAATTGATGCATATTCTACGTACTACAGGTTAAGGCAGTAAAAAAATGTATTCCTGATAACTGGAGGTCTTGACAATGTCAATTAAAGCTGTCTGACTCTAGTTTCTCATTTTCCATCATATTCTAAAAGTTTGTGAATGATTTCATTTTTAAAGTCAAAATATTAGTAACTAAGGAGCCCTGACGCTGGAAAAAAAAATGGCTAGGGAAAAGAATAATGTAAGTTGGATTTTGCCTTAAAGTTTTCAAATCATAAACAAGAGCATTATTTGTGAGTCTGAACCTTCAATGTATAAAACAAATAGATATTTTATTTTTCTTAATTTAAAATATACTGTACTTTGAACAATTCAAGTAATGTAAGACTATCAAAAATAACTTCATAAGCCATAAAGTGTCAACTGTATTTTCAATATTTTAATTAAGAACTTTTTAAAAATTATAAACTAAACCATGACAGTTTAGTTAAACAAATGATAAATGACTTTTTATTTGCACTTGTGATTCCTTTAATACAAATTGCTACCAACAAATATGTAAAGATATGGCAGATTATGCATTTGATCAAAGCACTTTGATTTAAGCATAAAACAGATTCAAATGGTTACAAGTTCTGTGCATAAGATCCAAGGAGCTGCCTGCTAATTTGTAGGCAACTCTCTTTCTAATCAGAATCCTTTATTCCTCAGCTGCAGATGAGATAGGGCACAATCTGTTGTAAACAGGGCACTGTTGTAAAACCAGGATAGTATTCTTAAATTAAGATCGTTCTTGTTCAATTAAAAAGATTTTCCCAAGTGTCTTCCAGCACTGTTGTATATTCTGCTGACCTCTTAATTTCATAAATTAATTCTCCTTTGATTCCATTTTTATGGTGGTTGTGTTCACAGTTTTGTTCTAAAAATTGGTTTAAATTTATATAAAACTCTGTACATGTTCACAAATTATTGCATAAACAGCATAATCTTCAAGACAGTGTTTGCAAACACATGTCCAATTCAGGAAAAAAATTCACGTTTCTCGTCTGGCTTTTTTCTTCTTTTTTATTTGTTTGGGAGATTCCCAGCTAGTTTCAGACTTGGCTATAAAAAGGGGAGAAGAGAAAAATATTAGGACAGTAAACACTGTTATGTTTTGATAATATAAAAATACTAACATGAAAAGATGCTTTAAAACCCTCAAATTTTAGTTACATATTTTAAGTTACTCTATGTCTGCCCCTTTCCCTTCAATTTCAATGTATTAGGTTTAACTATATGGAATTGCTGATATTCAAACAGTTTTGATCTAGAGAAACAGCCATTTCCTATGCCTAATGAAAGAGAAAAATGAGTAAAATAGACATGTGAGGTAGCTGAAGAGAGGAAAAATGGCATAGAATAAGAAGTGGCCCCAAGAGTGTGCACAAAGAAAAAGGAAGAGGGATCAGACAAACAAGCAGGCAGGGACCAAGTCCTCCCTCTCTGTCCTTAGCCATCGACTTTCCCTTCAGTTATTTTAGCAACTTGGCCCTCAAAACTGAAGTTCACAAGAGAAAAAAAACCTAGCATTTGCAAAGGAAGAAAAAACTGCTCTATTAATTCATTAGACTTCTAAGATCAGAATCTTAACACTTATATAAGAAAAATGTAAAGAATACAGAGAATACACAAAGGAACCAAAAATAAGGCTTACTTACTCTGTGAAGGAGGCACACTATTTTGCTTGGTATTTGACTTGGATTTATCTGTCTCTTGTAGCATTGGTGGCACTTGGGAAGAGCTCTTCTCAGAATCACTTTTTGATAAGATAACAGATGGCTCGGTAGAAACAGCAGGTGGAAGAGTCTTGACAGGCTATTTTGGAATAAAATTATTTCAGATTTCTGGTAAAATTTTTGAGCAAAATTAAATATTGTAATAAGATCAAAGGGCTGTTTAGCTCCCAGTAAATAACTAAGATGGTTTCCAAGTAATTTGTCAGAAGCAATATAACTCACGCCTGCCCTCTAGTGACATAACCAAATAAATCACCTACAATATGTACGACTAAGTTGGAATAAAAACAAAGGTAAAAGGCCAAGGCAGGTGGATTGCTTGAGCTCACGAGTTGGAGACAAGCCTGAATGAGCAAGAGCGAGACCCCATCTCTAAAAAATATCTGGGTTGTGGGAGGCACCTGTAGTCCAGCTACTCAGGAGGCTGAGGCAAAAGGATCTCTTGAGCTCAAGAGTTTGAGGTTGTTATGAGCTGTGACACCACGGTGTCAAAGACTCTTGTCTCAAAAAAAAAAAAAAAAAGAAAGAAAAAAGGTATATAATTATAAAATGTGTCGTGGATTTCCAGTAGAAGTCAACAATTCCACTTTTTTTTTTTATTAAATCATAGCTGTGTACATTGATATGATCATGGGGCATCATTCACTAGCTTCACAGACTGTTTACCAAGTTTCACATATACCCTTGTAAGATGCACTGCTGGTGTAATCCCACCAATCCCCTTCCCTCTACCCACCTCCCCCCTCCCTTTCCCCCTTCCCCCTATTCTTAGGTCGTAACTGGGTTATAGCTTTCATGTGAAAACCCTAAATTAGTCTCATAGTAAGGCTGAGTACATTGGGTACTTTCTCTTCCATTCTTGAGCTACTTTACTAAGAAGAATATGTTCCAGCTCCATCCATGTAAACATGAAAGAGGTAAAGTCTCCATCTTTCTTTAAGGCTGCATAATATTCCATAGTATACATGTACCACAATTTGATAGTCCATTCGTGGGTCGATGGGCACTTGGGCTTCTTCTATGACTTAGCAATTATGAATTGGGCTGCAATAAACATTCTGGTACAGATGTCTTTGTTATATTGTGATTTTTGGTCTTCTAGGCATATGCCCAGTAGAGGAACAATTCCACTTTGATTAACTTTATGTCTGCAATTCAATGATTCTACCAATTTGCCACCAACTCTGAACTCTTCAGGACTGAAAGGTGTGATCAGTAGCACCCAGAGATGAGACTGGAAACCCACCACCTCCGGCATATGGGGCCAGTGCCCTACTCCTTTGAGCCACAGGCACTGCCTGATAGACCCAATTTATATGGGGCCTAGGGGATGGGCAAATTTCACAGCTTGCCCAGAGGGCTTTGGCATGTTTAGGATCCGTTGGCTCAAATTTCTCCAGGATGGGGCTAACTACTCCTTTGTCTTAGGAGGAGAGGAGGGGCAAGGAAAGGGAGAGGAGGCCTATAATCCCAGCTACTTGGGAGGCTGAGGCAAGAGAATTGCTTGAGCCTAGGAGTTTGAGAGTTTGAGGTTGCTGTGAGCTGTAATGCCATAGCACTCCACCCAGGGCGACAAGAGTGAGACCCTGTCTCATAAAAAACAAACAAACAAACAAACAAAAACCCCAAAAACAGAGAGAGGGAGAGGAGGGGGGAGGGGCAGGGTTTGTGTGTCACTTCTTTAGCACCCTCTGCAAGAACTTTTCATGAAAGACAAAAAGAAAATAGCTAATTTCTGAACCACCAGTGGTAACACCCCCTTATTTCCTTTCCAACAGTAGATAGCTCAAATAGCAGCAGCAACATCTTCCATTTCCTAAAAGTAGATTACAGTTACCAGTCTTACTCATTTCAAGCAATCAGTAACACTCAGGGTTTTATCCAGTCAGGTAGTATAATTAAGAATGATTAGCATAGTGGGTGGTGCCTATGGCTCAAAGAAGTAAGGCACCAGCCCCATATGCTGGAGGTGGTGGGTTCAAACCCTGTCCCCCCCCACCCCCCCCAAAAAAAGAATGCTTAGCATGGGGTTGGGAGCAGAAAGGAGAAACTCATTTGCCTGAGGCATATCTGTTAATAAATGGTCAGGTCCTGGTAATGATAAAAATGCCAGGGTGGTGCCCGTGGCTCAGTGGATAGGGCACTGGCCCCATATACGGAGGGTGGCAGGTTAGAACCCGGCCCCGGCCAAACTGCAACAAAAAATAGCCAGGTGTTGTGGCAGGCACCTGTAGTCCCAGCTACTTGGGAGGCTGAGGCAAGAGAATAGCCTAAGCCCAGGAGTTGGAGGTTGCTGTGAGCTGTGATGTCATAGCACTCTACTGAGGGTGACATAGCGAGACTGTCTAAAAAAAAAAGAGGAAGAGGTGATATGAGCCTAGATATTACACGTATTTGAAGCTGTATTTTTGCTGTTTGCTTTATCTTTCTTAATGTTTCCTGTATTCATTACATAATCAAAAGATTTATCATTTAATTGCCCTTCCCCTTTTATTCTCTTACTTATCTGCATTTAATCGTAGAAGGGCTCAAATATTCTTTACAGATGGCTTTGAAAATGGTTTAAGTAAAACACCAAAATGTCAAATGAGACTGGGCATGGTGGATTGCTTAAGCTCAAGACTTTGAGACCTAAACAGCCTGAATAAAAGTGAGACTGTCTTAACTAAAAACAGAAAAGTTAGCCAGGCGTGGTGGCATGCACCTGTAGGCCCAGATACTCGGGAGGCTGAGGTAAGAGGATCACTTGAGCCCAGGAGTTTGAGGTTGCTGAGAGCTGTGATGATGCCACTATTTTTTTTTTGGCCGGGGCTAGGTTTGAACCCGCCACCTCCGGCATATGGGACCGGCGCCCTACTCCTTGAGCCACAGGCGCCACCCAGATGATGCCACTATTAACACTGCCTCAAAAAAACAAAACGAAGCAAAAAACCAAAAAACCAAAAACAAATACAAAAAAAAAAAAATCAAATGACCTTTTGCTGTTTATTATTAAACCTATACATATATTGATATCAAATCTTATCTAAAAATACCCACAAGGAATTATAAGCATTAAGTCCAAATAAAAAGTATGATTAAAAACTCTTTTACTACAAGACTTTTTTTTTCTTTTATACTTAATTTTTATTAAATCATAACTATACAATTCAGGGGTACAATGTGATGATTTGATATTCGAGGTGGAATGTGCAAATCAAACTAATTAACAATCACTTCACTTATTTTTGTGGTTAAGACATTTATAACATACTCTTAGTTGTTTTGAAATGTACCCTTGCATTGTGTACATTAGGTGAGATCCCGCCAATACCCTCCCTCCTCTAGCCCTCCCCTTCTCTATTCCCTTCTCTCTCCTCTCCCCTCTCTTTCTGGACTATCTTTGTGTTTTATCAATTGTATGAATGTGTAAGTGTTTATATATTGGTTTCATAGTAGTATTGAGTACATTGGATACTTTTCCCCCCATTTTTGAGATACTTTACTGAGAAGAATATGTTCCATCCAGGTAAACATAAAAGATGTAAAGTCTCCCTCTTTTTATGGCTGCATAGTATTCCATGGTATACACATACCACAATTTGTTTATCCATTCATGGGTTATGGGCATTTAGGCTGCTTCCATGACTTGGCTATTGTGAATTGGGCTGCAATAAACATTCTGGTACAAATGCCTTTGTTGTAAAATGATTTTTGTTCATTTGGGTAGATAACCTAGTAATGATATTGCAGGATCAAACCATAGTTCAACTTATAGTTCTTTGAGAATTCACCATACTTCTTTCCAAAAAGGGTGCAAGAGTTTGCAGTCCCACCAGCTGTGTAGAAGTGTACCTTTCTCTCCACATCCATGCCAACATCTGCAGTTTTGGGATTTTGTGATATGGGCTGATCTTACTGGAGTCAGGTGATAACTCAAAGTGGTTTTGATTTGCATTTCTCTGATAGTTAAAGATGATGAGCACTGTTTCACATGTTTGTATGCCATGCGCCTATCATCTTTAGAGAAGTTTCTGTTCAAGTCTCTTGCCCACAAACAAATAGAGTTGTTCTTTTCTTATTGATTAGTTTGAGTTCTCTGTGGATTCTAGTTATCAGACCTTTGTCACAAACGTAACCTGCAAAAAATCTCCCATTCTGAAGGCTGTCCGTTTGCTGCACAGTGCCCTTAACTGTGCAGAAGCTTTACAGCTTGATCCGATCCCAGTAATACATTTTTGGTGTTGCTTCAATTGCAGGGGGGTTCCTCTTCATAAAATATTTTCCCAGGCCAACATCTTTTTTTTTTTGGTTCTTGGCCGGGGCTGGGTTTGAACCTGCCACCCTGCCACCTCTGGCATATGGGACCGGCGGCTCTACTCCTTGAGCCACAGGCGCCGCCCCCCAGGCCAACATCTTTTAAGCATTTTCCCTGTACTCTCTTCTAGTATTTTTATAGTTTCATGTCTTAAGTTTAAATCTTTCATTCAGTGAGAACCAATTTTGATAGTGGTGAAAAGTGAGGGTCCAGTTTGTCTTCTACAGGTTGCTAGCCAGTTCTCAACTATGAAACCCCCCCTTTCCTTGGGAATCAGAGCTCTTTTCTTCGCAGCTGTTGGTCTGGATGTATGATCTGACCAGTGTGTCGCGCATTTGTGCAGCCATCATGTGGGTTCCAGCTCTCAGTTCATTCCTCAGACACCCACTGCCTCAGCCTTAGTCACAGTAAGCTTGCTGAATATAAACGAAACCAGTGTTGGTAATTCCAGAGGAATGTGCATTTTCACCCATGTTCTCGGAACCTAGGATTTGCCTGGCACCACGCACGGTGAAACTCACCAGAAGCCGTGCGGGTTGGGGACGTCCGGTGCCACCGTGGAGACAGGTACGCGCGGTTTCCAAAGCGTGGAGGAGCAGGCCTGCGCTGCCCAGGGCGCCGTGAGGACTGCACTTCCTCTTCAGAGAAGGGCCTCTGTGGGCCGCGCTCGGACCTGCCCGGTTCAAACAGTCCCCCCGGCGGCTCGGCTCGTAAGGGTGGCCTGGGCCTGGCGGCCTTTGGCACGGCCAGGAGCGGGTTAAGGCAAAGGCGGGGTGGGCCAGGCGGGCGCCCACTAGCGGACCCTTTTTTTTTTTTTTTTTTAGCGGACCCTTTGTTAACCAGTGCTTCAGGGCCAAGGCGGAGACGCGGCCCGGCCATGGGTGGGGCAAGACTTTTTTTTTTGGAAACAGAGTCTCACTTTGCCACCCTCTGTAGAGTACTGTTAAGTCATAGCGCACAGCAACCTGGAGTTGCTGGACTCAGCAATCCTCTTGTCTCAGCCTCCTGAGTAGCTGGGACTACAGCAGCCTGCCACAACACTCGCTATTTTCCACCTGCCTCGGCCTCCCAGAGAGCTAGGTTTACAGGCGTGAGCCACTGAGCCTGGCCTTAGTACAAAACTCTTACAAATTCCTAGTGATAACCTAGTTTCTTGTTTAAAGCTGTTTGACTAAATTTGTAAGTTCCACCAAGGCAGGGATTTGTCTTTTGTTCTTTGCTGCATCCCAGCAATTCAAGTAGTATGTGGCACACAGTAGGTTCTCAATACTTTTTTTTTTTTTGGTTGAGTAAATAAACTATGCACCTCTAGCAAAATTTTTCTTTTCTTTTCTTTTTTTTGGACACAAGAGTCTCAAGCTGTTGCCCTTGGTACAGTGCTGTGGAATAGCTCATAGCAACCTCTAACTCTTGGGCTCAAGTGATCCTCTTGCCTCAATTTTTCTATTTTTTAGTAGAGATGGGGTCTTGCTTTTGTTCAGTCTAGTCTCAAACTCGTGAGCTCAAGCAATCCACCCATCTTGGCCTCCCAGAGTGCTAGGATTACAGGTGTGAGCCACCTTGCCCGGCCACCTCTAGCAAAATTTAACATATATGTGTATATATTGGAGTATGATCCTCCTGGCTCAGCCTCCTGAAGAGCTGGGACCATAGGTATTTGTCAACATGCCTGGCTGAATATTTTTCTTTATTGAGATGGGGTATTGGCTATGTTGCCCAGACTGGTCTCAAGCCCCAGGGCTCAAGGGATCCTCCTGCCTTAGGCTCTCAAGGTACTGGGTTTATAGGTATGAGCCATGAAGCCTGCTCACAGGAATTTAATATATCTTAATATAGTTTCTAATTCACCCAATTAGAAATCAGATTTTGTTTTTTTGAGACAGAGTCTCACAAGTCACACTTGGTAGAGCACTGTGACATCATAGCTCAGAGCAACCTCAAACTTGGGCTAAAGCAATTCTCCTGCCTCAGCCTCCCAAGCAGCTGGGACTACTATAGGCTCATGCCACAATGCCTGGTTATTTTTAGAGACAAGGTCTTGCTCTGGCTCAGGCTGGTCTCTAACTTGTGAGCTCAAGCAATCCAGCCACCTTGGCCTCCCAGAGTCCTGGGATTAAAAGGTGTGAGCCACTGTGCCTGGCCCCTTAGAAAACAGAATTTGTGTCAATGGCCTGGACTTTTTATATAATGGTCCCTTCTGCCACATAAATATTTTCCATAGAAGGTGCATCATTCAAGAACCTATCACCAAATTTTAAACAAATGTCACATTCTGGGAGGCTGAACCATAGTCACATTACATGCATGCTTTGGGAAAAATGCAACTAATCACACTTTTCTAAGCCATCTATCCCTTTATGCCTAGATATTTAGTAGGAAGAAATACAGTAGGGTAGGTGGCTCTGATTTTACTACTGACAGTTATACAACTTTGAGCAAATTATTCCATTTCTCTAGCCTCATTTACATAATGAGTCTAACCTCTTTCTTGGGAGTTGTTTTGAGGATGAAATTAGTAAATGTATTTAAAATGCTTAGCACTATACTTTACTAAAATACTAGTTATGGTATAATTCTTGAGTCAACAGATCTTTATTATTATTATAATTATTTATTTTTTTTTGCAGCTTTTGGCAGGGGCTGGGTTTGAACCTACTGGCGCCCTACTCCTTTGAGCCACAGGCACCGCCCTATAATTATTTATTTTTTAGAGACAGGGTCTTGATCTTTCACCCAGGCTGTAGTGAAGGGGCACGATCATAGCTCACTGTAGTCCTAGACTCCTGGCTGGGCTCAAGTGATCGTCCTGCCTTAGCCTCACAAATAACTGGGACTATGGGCATGTACTACCATGCCTAACTTTTATTTATTTTTAGAGATGAAGGACTTGTTGTTCTTCTAATGTTGCCCAAGTTGGTCTTAAACTGGCCTTCAGTAATCTTCCCTTGTCATTGAAATTACAGGTATCAGCCACTGTGCCCAGCAACAAAACTTTATTATACTTTCTTTGGTTTGTTTTTTATTTTTGAGACAGAGTCTCACTTTGTCACCCTTGGTAGAGTGCTGTGGCATCATACATCATAGCTCACAGCAACCTCCAATTCTTGGGCTCAAGTGATTCTCTTCCCTCAGCCTCCCAAGTAGCTGGGACTACAGGTGACTGCCACACTGCCTGGGTATTTTTAGAGATGGGGGTCTCACTCTGGCTCAGGCTGTTCTTGAACCTTGAGCTCAGGGCAATCCACCCACCTCAGCCTCCCAGAGTGCTAGGATTAATAGGCATGAAACACCATTCCCGGCCTAAAACTTCATTGTTCATAAAAATTACCTGGCTATTTTTCATGAGTACTTCGGCTGGATCACTAGTGCTTATGGTCTTTGAGGAAAAAGCTTTTTCCTGTTTTGGACGGGCTTTAGAGGTATTTACTGGAAGCTCTTCTTTGTTAGTCTCTTTTTCTAATTCTTCTGTGTCCTACAGAGAAAAGTACTCTATCAGATTACAGAAATCATTCATTCTTTACTAATAAAAATCTGTTTTGTTTACTGTCCAAAAGATATCCCAAGAAAATAATTTCAATTCAGAAAGTGTCCAACTTCAATTGTGAATTAAAAAAACAATACACATACATACAGACATCCCAGAATAACCATTCTAATTTAATAAATAGGATAAACTTAAGCTAGTATGTATGTTTTGTTCTTTTTTTGGTCCCAAGACAGAATCTTGCTCTGTTGCTCTGGCCACAGCACAGTGGCATGCTCATAGCTCCCTGAAACTTCAAATTCCTGGGCTCAAGTGATCCTCCTGTCTTGGTTTTCTAAGTAGCTGGGATTATAGGTGTGTGCCACCCTGGACAGCTAGTTTTTGTATTTTTTGTAGAGATAGGGTCTCACTTTTATTCTGGTCATAAGGTTGGTCTCAGACTTCTGACCTCAAGTGATCCTCCCAACTTCTCCTGCCACAATGTTAGGATTACAGGCATTGAGTCACTGCGCCTGTCCTAAAGTAATATATTTTTGAGTAAAACCAAACAAGTACATGGTGAATTAAAACTTTAAAAATAGTACATCACCTAATGACTTCTTCAAGGAATAAAATGTTTACATGTAAGTGAATTTTCTAGATAAATTAAGCTTAGTAGTAGGAAGGACATAAACGGGAAATTCCGGGCGGCGCCTGTGGCTCAGTCGGTAAGGTGCCGGCCCCATATACCGAGGGTGGTGGGTTCAAACCTGGCCCCGGCCAAACTGCAACCAAAAAATAGCCCGGCATTGTGGCGGGTGCCTGTAGTCCCAGCTACTCGGGAGGCTGAGGCAAGAGAATCGCTTAAGCCCAGGAGTTGGAGGTTGCTGTGAGCTGTGTGAGGCCACAGCACTCTACCAAGGGCCATAAAGTGAGACTCTGTCTCTACAAAAAAAAAAAAAAAAAAAAAAAACAGGAAATTCCAATTTTGGTCATGCCATAGTCTAGCTATATAATCTTAACGACAAATCACTTGGTTTCCCTGAGCTTCACTTCCTTAACTATAAAAATAACATTTACCGGGCGGCGCCTGTGGCTCAGTGAGTAGGGCGCCAGCCCCATATGCCGAGGGTGGCGGGTTCAAACCCAGCCCCGGCCAAACTGCAACCAAAAAATAGCCGGGCGTTGTGGCGGGCGCCTGTAGTCCCAGCTGCTCGGGAGGCTGAGGCAAGAGAACCGCGTAAGCCCAAGAGTTAAGAGGTTGCTGTGAGCCGTGTGACGCCACGGCACTCTACCCGAGGGCGGTACAGTGAGACTCTGTCTCTACAAAAAAAAAAAAAAAAAATAACATTTACCCTTGGGTGGCGCCTGTGGCTCAAAGGGATAGGGCGCCAGTCCCATATGCTGGAGGTGGTGGGTTCAAACCCAGCCTCGGCCAAAAACCACACACACAAAAAAAATAACATTTGCCCAGATAATTCCTAAAGTCCTATGTAAGCTTTTTTTTTTTTGAAACAGAGCCTCAAGCTGTCGCCTTGGATAGAGTGCCATGGCATCCTAGCTCACAGCAACCTCCAACTCCTGGTCTCAAGCGATTCTCCTGCCTCCGCCTCCCAAGTACCTGGGACTACAGGCACCCGCCACAATGCCTACTTATTTTTGGGTTGCAGCCGTCATTATTGTTTGGCGGGCCCCCGGCTGGATTCAAACCGGCCAGCTCAGGTGTATGTGGCTGGCGCCTTAGCCGCTTGAGCCACAGGTGCCGAGCCAGTCCTATGTAAGCTTTAACATTCTAAGCTATTCTTTACTCTCTCAGACCGTTAAAAAAATTCAACAAAATAGTTCTAGAGCACATTATATGCTTAGGTATGTGAAAGAAGTATGAACTGTAATATATCGGAACATCACTGTGAATTGTATTGTTCTTTAGCAATGTCTGTGTAAATAGTGGTTGTTCTTTTATTTATTTTTCCTCTGGTTATTCTTTTTTTTTTTATTGAGACAGAGTCTCACTTTGTCACCCTTGGTAAAGTGCTGTGACATCGTAGCTCACAGCAACCTCAACCTCTTGAGCTCAAGCGATTCTCTTGCCTCACTCCCTAGTACAGGTGCCCGCCACAAAGCCCGGCTATTTTATTTTTTGTTGTTTAGCAGGCCCAGGCTGGGTTTGAACTCACCAGCCCAGGAGCATGTGGCCAGTACCTTAACCCTCTGGTTGTTCTTTTAAACAACTGTCTAAGGTGATCTTAAAATGTTTCTTCCAACAATGATACTTTGATATTCTTTTTTTTTTTTTTTTTGAGACAGAGTCTTACTACGTCATTCTCAGTAGAGTGCTGTGGTGTCACAGCTCGTACCAACCTGAAACTCTTGGGCTTAAGTGATTCTCTTGGTTCAGCCTCCTGAGTAGCTGGAACTACAGGCGCCCACCACAACACCCGGCTATTTTTTGGGTGTAGTTGTCATTTGTTTGGCAGGTCTGGGCTGGGTTTGAACCCTCCAGCTCCGGTGTATGTGACTGGTGCCCTAGCTGCTGAGCTATAGGCACAGAGTCATGCCCACCCATTCTTACTCGTGTTTTACACACACACACACACACACACTTCTATTATACACAGAAAAAAAAAAATCCCTAGTATTGGCCAGGTGCAGTGACTCATGCCTATAACCTTAGCACCCTGGGAGGCTTAGGAGGGTGTGTTGCTTGAGCTTAGGAGTTTGAGACCAGCCTGAGCAAGTGTGAGATCCCGTTTCTAAAAATAGCCAGGCCTTGTGGTGGTGGCTATAGTTCTAGCTACTTGGGAGGCTGAAGCAAGAGGATTGCTTTTTTAAGAGTTGGAGGGTAGGGCGGCGCCTGTGGCTCAGTGAGCAGGGTGCCGGCCCCATGTGCCGAGGGTGGCGGGTTCAAACCCAGCCCCGGCCAAACTGCAACAAAAAAATAGCCGGGCGTTGTGGCGGGCGCCTGTAGTCCCAGCTGCTCGGGAGGCTGAGGCAGGAGAATTGCCTAAGCCCAGGAGTTGGAGGTTGCTGTGAGCTGTGTGACGCCACGGCACTCTACCGAGGGCAATAAAGTGAAACTCTGTCTCTACCAAAAAAAAAAAAAAAAAAAAAAAAGATAAAAGAGTTGGAGGGTACTGTGAGCTATGACGCCAGGTCACTCAACCCCAGGGCAACTGAGTGAGACTGTCTCAAAAAAATACCAAAAAAACAACTCCTACAACAAAATCCCCCCAGTATTGATAATAGATTGGTATCGTTTAATGAAAGTTTGTGCTTCCCACAATAAAAAAGAACTGTGATGCACTGCTTTAAGAAGTCATGTAGAAACTTCTTCCAAATAGAATAGTAAGTAGGAAAAATTAAATGGGGGTTATCTCTAGACATTCTGGCTACTACCCCCTACATTTAAAGGAATAAAAAGGAACAGTTACACGATTACTGTAAGAAATAAAATATTTAACTGTATTAGTGGCCAGGCGTGGTGGCTCATGCCTATAACTCTAGCACTTTGGGAGGCTGAAGTGGTTGGATTGCCAGAGCTTACCAGTTTGAGACCAGCCTGAGCCAGAGAGAGACCTTGTCTCTAAAAATAGCTGGGCATTATGGCAGGCTCCTGTAGTCCCAGCTACTCAGGAGGCTGAGGCAAGAGAATCGCTTGAACCCGAGATTTGGAGGTTGCTGTGAGCCACGACCCCTTAGCACTCTACCAAGGGTGACAAAGAGACTCTGTCTCAAAAAAAAAAAAAAAAATCCATGTGTGTCACTAGTAATCCAGTATGTTTGAAATTAAAATAATATCCTTACTGAGCGTAGTGGCTCCCACCTGTAATCCTAGCACTCTAAGAGGCTAAAGTGGGTGAACTGCTTGAGCTCACAAGTTTGAGACCAGCTTGAGCAAGAACAAGACCCACTGTGAGGGGCATCTGTAGTTTCAGCTGCTTGGGAGGCTGAGGCAAAAAGATCGCTTGAACCTAAAACTTTGATGTTGCTGTGAGCTATGGTGCAATAGCACTTCCATGGTGACTAAGTGAGACTCTGTCTCAAAAAAAAAAAACCAAAAAAAAAAACCAAAACCAAAAACAAAAAAACTTGGCTTCATCTTTATTATAATCCAATTTTCTTTTTCCAAATGGGAGAGATCAAAAATATTAAAAGGAAAACGTAGGAGTGATGCAAAAGCAACTCCAAGTCAAGTGAAAGACTCTACTTATTACGCATATGATTTTTCTAATTGTGCTAAATGTTACCTTCCAGTTATTCAAAAGGATCATTGTATGTGTAAAATACTATATCTCCTTTTCTATTACCATTATGTAATAAAAAATGCATCAAGTAGTTTGAAATTTTATTTATTTCTGGGCTTAGCTATACCTTTAATATGAATTTTTAAAGCCATACATTTTTTTTTTTTTTTTTTGCAGTTTTTGGCCAGGGCCGGGTTTGAACCCACCATCTCCGGTATATGGGGCTGGTGCCCTACTCCTTGAGCCACAGGCGCCACACAGCCATAACATTATTTTTCTTTTTTTTTTTTTTGGGGGGGGGCAGTTTTTGAACGCGCCACCTCCGGCATATGGGGCCGGCACCCTACTCCTTGAGCCACAGGTGCCCCCCCAACATTTTTTTAATATAATAATGTTTGTTTTTTTTTTTTTTTTTTTTGAGACAGAGCCTGAAGCTATCACCCTGGGTAGAGTGCCGTAGCATCACAGCTCACAGCAACCTCCAACTCCTGGGCTCAAGCGAGGCTCCTGCCTCTGCCTCCCAAGTAGCTGGGACTACAGGCACCCACCACAACGCCTGGCTATTTTTTTTGTTGCAGCTGTCATTGTTCGGTGGGCCAGGCTGGATTCGAACCCACCAGCTCAGGTGTATGTGGCTGGCGCCTTAGCTGCTTGAGCCACAGGCACCAAGCCAATAATGTCTGAATTTTTTTTTTTTTTTTTTGTAGAGACAGAGTTTCACTTTATGGCCCTCAGTAGAGTGCCGTGGCCTCACACAGCTCACAGCAACCTCCAACTCCTGGGCTTAAGAGATTCTCTTGCCTCAGCCTCCCGAGTAGCTGGGACTACAGGCGCCTGCCACAACACCCGGCTATTTTTTGGTTGCCGTTTGGCAGGGGCTGGGTTTGAACCCGCCACCCTCGGCATATGGGGCTGGTGCCTTACCGACTGAGCCACAGGCACCGCCCAATGTCTGAATTTTTAAAAACAGTTTGTGGCCGGGTGCAGTGGCTCGTGCCTGTAATCCCAGCACTCTGGGAGACTGAGGTGGAAGGATCGCCTGAGTCATGAGTTCAAGACCAGCCTGAGCTAGAGTAAGACCCCATCTCTAAAAAACAGCCGGGTGTTGTGGTGAGTGCCTATAATCCCAGCTACTAAGGAGGCTGAGGCAAGAGAACTGCTTGAGCCCTGGAGTCTAAGGTTGCTATGAGCTATGACTCCACGGCACTCCACCCAGAGCAACAAAGTGAGAACTTGTCTCAAAAACAAAAAACAAACAAATCAAAAAAAAAAAAAAACAAAAAAACAACACTGTGATTTTTCAAATGCTTTTAAATAATCTGATGTCTCATTCAGTGTCTTTATATTTATAGACTCTTAGCATCCGTGCATCATCTTTTCTTTTTTTTTTTTTTTTTTGTAGAGACAGAGTCTCACTGTACCGCCCTCGGGTAGAGCGCCGTGGCGTCACACGGCTCACAGCAACCTCTAACTCTTGGGCTTACGCGATTCTCTTGCCTCAGCCTCCCGAGTAGCTGGGACTACAGGCGCCCGCCACAACGCCCGGCTATTTTTTTGTTGCCGTTTGGCCGGGGCTGGGTTTGAACCCGCCACCCTCGGCATATGGGGCCGGCGCCCTACTCACTGAGCTACAGGCGCCACCCCGTGCATCATCTTTTCACATTCACCAGGAAGTGCTTAAGGAATGCTTGCTCGTTTTGATATTTTACCTGTGCAAGAGAGTTATCTTCACCTTGCTTCTTCTTTTTCTTTTTTTTCTTTTTAGACTTCCCACTTGCAAGTGTTCCCTCTCCCTTTTCTTTATCTTCATCTGAAACCTGATGTTAAAAGCAAAATAGTAAAGTGAACCAACTGGTTAAGTTTCCATTATTGAGAAAATTATTATGAAATAATTTCATTCGAGTTTAGTCTTTTTTCTTTGAAACAGAGTCTAATAGGTCGCCCTCAACAGAGTGCCATGGCGTCACAGCTGACAGCAACCTCAAACTCTTAGGCTAAAGCAATTCTCTTGCCTCAGCCACCCAAGTAGCTGGGACTAAGACACCCGCCACAATGCCTGGTATTTTTTTTTTTTTTTAATTGCAGCTGTCGTTGTTTAGTTGGCCTGGGCTGAGTTCAAACCCACTAGCCTTGGTGAATGGGGCTGGAGCTGTAACTACTGTGCTATGGGCGCCGAGTCCATTAAGTTTATTTATTTTTATTTTTTTTTTTGTCCATTAAGTTTAGTCTTATCCCCCCAAATCTAAGTAGGAATGAGCAACAATAACACTGATTGAAAATTACTTATTTAAAAAATAAAGTACGTGGAACGTCACTCTCTTATTGGCTATGATAGGTTCCTTTACTCCCATGTCTTTCATCACTCACTACAAGATAATACACAGTTGTGCATATTTTGGTGTTTTAAAATTCACTGGATGGGTTCAGCTCCTATAGCTCAAGCAACTAAGGTGCCAGCCACATGCACCAGAGCTGGTGGGTTCGAATCCAGTCCAGGCCTGCCAAACAGCAATGACAACTACAACCAAAAAATAGCCAGGCATTGTGGGAGGCGCCTGTACTCCCAGCTACTTGGGAGGCTGAGGCAAGAGAATCACTTAGTCCAGGAGTTAGAGGTTGCTGCCTCCACGGCACTCTACCCAGGGCGACAGCTTGAGGCTCTGTCTCAAAAAAAAAAAAAAGTCATTGGATGGTTAATTCTATATTACCTTGAAGTTACAATGTAGAGCTATTTGCATTAAAATGTGGCTGGCACCTTAGCTGCTGGAGCCACAGGCGCAGAGCCAAAATCTGACCTTTTTTTTTTTTTTTTGCAATTTTTCTGGCTGGGGCTGGGTTATGAACCCGCCACCTCCGGCATATGGGGCTGGCGCCCTACTCCACTGAGCCACAGGCGCCACCCAATCTGACCGTTTTAAGAGAATAAATAAGCTATACAGTGAGGGAAAATATTCGTAAACCACATAGTTCCAACAAATAACTAGTGTCTAGGCTATAAAGAAGAATGAAAATCAACAGTGAAAAATAATCCAATTAGAAAATATGCAAACAATATGAACAGTCATTTTACCAAAGATATATAGATGGCAAAAAAGCACATGGAAACATATTCAACTTCCTCAGCTACTTGGGAGATGAAAATTAAAACCTCAATGAATTATTTCTACACACCCATCAGAGTGGCTAAAAATAAAAACAAACAGGGCGGTGCCTGTGGCTCAGTCGGTAAGACGCCGGCCCCATATACCGAGGGTGGCGGGTTCAAACCCGGCCCCGGCTGAACTGCAACCAAAAAATAGCTGGGTGTTGTGGCAGGCGCCTGTAGTCCCAGCTACTTGGGAGGCTAAGGCAAGAGAATCGCTTAAGCCCAGGAGTTGGAGGTTGCTGTGAGCTGTGTGATGCCATGGCACTCTACCGAGGACGATAAAGTGAGACCCTGTCTCTACAAAAAAAAAAAAAATAAAATAAAACAAACAAAAGGTTAGAAAAGAAAAGAAAAAAAAAAAAAAAACAGTCCAGGAACAGTGCTTCATGCCTGTAATCCTAGCATCTAGGAGGCCAAGGCAGTGGATTGCCTGAGTTCATGAGTTAGAGACTAGCCTGAGCCAGAGCCAGACCCCATCTCTAAAAAAATAGCCAGGCATTGTGGTGGATACTGTAGGTCCAGCTACTTGGGAGACTGAGGCAAGAGAAATGCTTCAACCCAAGAGTTTGAGGTTGCCGTAAGTTATGACACCATGGTACTCAATCGAAGGTGACAAAGTGAGAATCTGTTTTTTTTTTTTTTAAAAGGAAAAAAAGAGTGACAATTATAAATGTGGATGAGGGTGCAGAAAAACCATATTACACACTCAATGCTGGTGAGAATGTAAGGTGAAACCACCGTTCTAGAAACTAATTTGACAGTTTCTTTTTTTTTATTTTGTAGAGATAGAGTCTCACTATGCCACCCTTGGAAGAGTGCTGTGAGCATCACAGCTCACAGCAACCTCAAACTCTTGGGTTTAAGTGATTCCCTTGCCTCAGCCTCCCATGACAGTTTCTTAAAATATTAAATAGGAGCCAGGTGCGATGGCCCACCTCTGCATAGCATTCTGGGAGGATGAGGTGGGTGGATTGCTTGAGGTCAGGAGTTCAAGACCAGTCTGTGCAAAATCAAGATCCTGTCTCTACCCAAAATGGAAAAACTAGCCAGGAGTTGTGTAGTCCCAGGTACTCGGGAGGCTGAGGCAAGGGGATCACTCCAGCCCAAGAGTTTGAGGCTGCTATGAGCTAGGAAGCCACAGCACACTACCCAGGGAACATCCACTGGGGATCTTGAAAACATTCTAGAGGGTAAACAGTGGGACTCTCATCTCAAAAACAAAACAAAAAAAATTAAAAATGCAACTATCATACTACCCAACAATTGTACTCCTGGGCATTTATCCCAGAGAAATGAAAACTTATTCTCAGATAAAAAACCCTGAACATGAAGGTGTTTAGCAGCTTTATTCATAATAGCTCCCAAATGAAAACAATCCAGATGGCCTTCAATAGGAGAATGGTTAAACAAACTGAGGTATATCCAGACCATGGAATATCACACTTAGTTGTAAAAAAATACAAGCTTTTGAGACACACAACAACTGGAATGAATTCCAGAGAATTAAGCTGAGTGAAAAAAAAAATTCAATAGCAAATATAAACTGTATAATTCCATTAATGCAACATTCTTCAATTGAAATGACAGAATTATAAAGATGGAGAACAGATTACTGGCTGCCAATGGTTATGGAAGGGGTGGGGATGACAGACGAGGAAGTGTGGCTATAGAAAGGCAACACGCGGGATCTCTGTCATGATGGAAATGTTGACTGTATCTTGACTGTATCATGTCAATATCCGGGTTGTGACAGGTATCTATACTTTCGCTTTCTGTGGCTTCAGATGCCCATAGTCAACCTTGGTCTGATGGTTTAGTATTTTCAGAGACAGTGAGAGAGCGAGAACACATTCATGTAATATTTATTACAATATAATTCTTTTTTTTGAGACAGTCTCACTATGTCACCCTCAGTAGAGTGCCATAGTGTCACAGCTCACAGCAACCTCAAACTCTCGGGCTCAAGCGATTTTCTTGCCTTAACCTCCCAAGGAGCTGGTACTACAGGCCCCTGTCACAATGCCTGGCTAGAACCCACCAGCCTCAGTGTATGTGGCCAGTGCCCTACTCACCTGAGCTGAGTCTGTTCTATTTTTTTTTTACTAGTTACTTTTAATCTCTTAAAAACTAAACTTTGTCATAATTATGTGTGTATATGAAAAAACATGTATATACTGTATAGGGTTTGGTACGA
Organism: Nycticebus coucang; assembly: GCF_027406575.1. Lineage (NCBI taxonomy): Eukaryota > Metazoa > Chordata > Mammalia > Primates > Lorisidae > Nycticebus > Nycticebus coucang. Next base: position 60,167,324 of record NC_069792.1, on the reverse strand, counting down.
TCTGTGGCATCCACTGGGGATCTTGAAAACATTCTAGAGGGTAAAAATGGGACTATAGTGTTGTATTATAGTTTTTCAAGATGTTACCATTAGGGGAAACCGAGTAAATCATATAGAGGATAACTCTGTATTATTTCTTACAACAACATGTGAATCTATAATTATCTCAAAAGGCTTAATTTTAAGAATTGAATACAAGAAGGAATGTCATTGAAAATAACATTCTGCCTGACAAAAAACACCTATCAAGTTAGGACTATTAAATCAATATTCATAAGATACTGTGCTTCACATACCATGTAGTTGAAATTTCTATGGAAAAATGCTTTTTGTTGGCTCAGCGCCTGTAACTCAGTGGTTGGGGCATGGGCCATATGCCCTGGGACTGGTGGGTTTGAACCAGGCCCGGACCTGCTAAACAACAATGACAACAACAACAAAAAAATAGCTGGGAGTTGTGGTTGGTGCCTGTAGTCCCAGCTATTTAGGAGGATGAGGCAAGAGAATCGCTTGAGCCCAAGAGTTTGAGGTTGCTGTTAGCTGTGAAGTCATGGCACTCTACTGAGGGTGACATAGTGAGACTCTGTCTCAAAAAAAAAAAAAAAACCTTTTTGTTTATTCTCATAGATGATAACCTAGAATTCCCAGACTATACTTATGGGAAGAAGTGATCTGGGTAACTGCTGTTTCCCTGCTCAGCACCAAAGTCATTATAAAGATTTCTTTCTTTGTTTTTTTTTTTTTTTTTGTAGAGACAGAGTCTCACTTTATCGCCCTCAGGAGAGTGCCGTGGCGTCACACAGGTCACAGCAACCTCCAGTTCCTGGGCGTAGGCGATTCTCTTGCCTCAGCCTCCCACCTAACTGGGACTATAGGCGCCCATCACAACGCCGGCTATTTTTTTGTTGCAGTTCGGCTGGGGCCAGGTTTGAACCTGCCACCCTCGGTATATGGGGTCAGCACCCTACTCACTGAGCCACCCCATTATAAGGATTTCAGTGGTCTTGTGAACCACAACAGAGCTTACAGAGATTACCAGCAGACAGAAACACAAAACAATTTCTGACACAAACTTAGCTAAGAGATTTTCAGTCCAGGCTGGCTAACAGTTGTAGATCCCCATCCCATTTTTTGTACTATCTCTCTACTGGTAAATTTATGTGTACCAGCATACAAAACTTTACATAAATGGTACATTCTTTTCTGTAACTTGCTCATCAATCAGCTTTTTTTTTTTTTTAAAGACAGTCTCACTTCCAGCTAGGTTTTTGTTGTTGTTGCAGTTGTCACTGCTGTTTTTAACTGGCCAGGGCTGGGTTCAAACCCACTACCCTCAGTATATGGGGCTGGTGCCCTACCCACTGAGCCATAGGTGCCGCGCCCTTGAGCTTCTTTGTATGAATATTAACATAGCCTTAGTTCATTAATTTTTTACTTTTAATATGCCATTGTACATATGTTTCATGTTTATTTCTCCATTCCCCAACTGACAAGTGGTTTGATAAGGCCTGTTTTTGCTCAGAAATGTAAAAAATAGGGCTGAACACAGTGGTTCATGTCTGGAATCCTAGCACCTTGGGAAGCCAAGGTGAGAGGGTCACTTCAGCCCAGGAGCTTGATGTTGTCTCTAAAAAATTAGCCAGGCATGCTGGCACATGTCTGTTGTCCTACCTACTTGGGAAAACAAGGAAGCCCAGGAGTTAGTTCAAGGCTGCAGTGAACTAAGATGATGCCACTGCACTCCAGCCCAGGTGACGGAGACCTTGTCTTAAATAAACATAAACTCAAAAAAGAAATATAAAAAATCTTTGAAAATATTCAGTAAAAGAATTGCTATAATACAGTGATACAGTCTTTACTCCATTCATTGGTCCTATTTTTTTAGAGACAGAGCCTCAAGCTGTTGCCCTGGGTAGAGTGCTATGACATCACAGATCACAGAACCTCCAACTCCTGGGCTTAAGCACTTTTCTTGCCTCAGCCTCCCAAGTAGCTGGGACTACAGGCGCCTGATACAGCACCCGGCAATTTTTTGGTTGTAGCTGTCATTGTAGTTTGGCAGGCCCAGGCCGCATTCGAACCCGCCAGCTCTGGTGTATATGGCTGGCGCCTTAGCCACTTGAGCTACAGGTGTGAGCCAGTTCAATTGTTTAACTCTAGTGACTATGCACAGGGAAGTTCTAGCTGAAGGAATAAAGACTTTGGTTGTATAGTTACTAAATGTTCAGCCAATATTTTAATGATCACTTTTGTGTACCATACTGGAAACTTTTGTGGGTCCAATCTAAAATCTGTATTTTCTGTTTTTTGTAGAGACAAAGCCTCACTTTATTGCCCTCGGTAGAGTGCCGTGGTGTCACACAGCTCACAGCAACCTCCAACTCTTGGGCTTAGGCAATTCTCTTGCCTCAGCCTTCCAAGTAGCTGGGACTACAGGCACCTGCCATAATGCCCGGCTATTTTTTTGTTGGACTTTGGCCAGGGCTGGGTTTAAACCTGCTACCCTTGGTATATGGGGCCAGCGCCCTACCTACTGAGCCACAGGCTCTGCCCCTAAAATCTGTATTTTCTTCTCGACTTTCATTATTACCTGTTAACAGTTCTCTTTTACATTAACCAGTTGCCTTCCATTAATATGTCTTCCTTTCTGCAGTCTCCAAAGATGAGAGGTACCATTTCCTATTGAAGGTCGATCCATCCATTTGTGCCTAAGGCTTCCTTACTTCTCCTTGCACTATTAGTGAAATCTCTCTCATTTATGTTTATTTATTTATTTTTATTAGATACAGGGTCTCACTCTATTACCCAGGCTGGGGTGCAGTGGCATGATAATAGGCTCACTGCAACTCTGAACTCTTGGCCTTACCCTTCCAAGTATCTAGGACTATAGGAGTGTTATCACTATGCTCAGTTAATTAAAAAAAAAGAAAAACAGGGTCTCTGCCACCCAGGCTGGACTGCAGTGGTATCATAATAGCTCACTGCAATGTGAAACTCCTGGCTCAACTGATCCTTGCACTTTAGCCTTCCATATAGCTTGGTGACATCATGTGCAATGTATGTTTAAATTTTTAATTTATTTTATCTAGATCCTTTCCCTTTTTGCTACCAAATATGCTAGAACAGAGTGGCAAACTACAAGTCTGGCCCAACATCATTTTGCAAATAAAATTCACTTTCTTTTCTTCCCCCCTCCCCCAAGACAAAGTCTTACTCTGTCACCTAGGCTAGAGTTCAGTAGCGGAATCATAGCTCACTGCACTCTTGAATTCCTGGGCTCAAGCAATCCTCCTCCTCCTTCCTCCCAAGTGGTGGGGCTACGGATATGTGTCATCACGCCCAGATAATTTTTCTTACGTTGTGTTGAGATAGGGTCTCACCACATTGTCCAGATTGGTCTCAAACTCCTGGTCTCAAGAGATCCTTCTGCCTTAGCAGAAAGTGCTGAGATTGCAGGCATGAGTCACTGTATCAAGCCAAAGTTCATTTTCATATTGTCTAGGGATACTTGCCACATAACTGAGTAGCTGCATCAGAATGTATGGCTCTTTAACAAAAAAGCTGCTTATTTTGCAACCTAAATCTCTATTATTAAAATACAAAAACTCTCCGATCCCCCTGCAAAACTGATACCACACGTTGTTGTCATCCACTAACTCTCTTCTATTCCTATCCAAAATTATTTTTTTGTCTTAGCCCCTGTGACTCAGAATTCATCTCCTTCAGACTCTCTCATTAACAAAGGAACACTCACCTATCTCTTATACTCACCTTTTGATCCTCGGGAATTGGTTCCTGGGACTTAAGAAGTGAGGCTCTTTCTTCATCTACCCAATTCCCCCACTCTTCTGCTGGTGCATTCCAGTCAGAGCTGGGATCAGCAGAAGACAGACCATCTAAAATTTAACAGTGCGAATTAGATGTCTATCATTTCTGCCATAAACTAAAACACAAAAACTAAAAATTTCTTATGTTGAATCAAAACGTAATTTTAAACTATTGTTTTTTCTTCCAAGCACATTTTAAGAGCTAGAAAAAATTAAAACCCAAGAATCTTCATTGAACTTCTATTAGTTTATCATTTGGTTAGATGGAACTTATAAAAACTCCAGAAAATGTATTAATTTAATTCCAGTTTCCCTACTTCATTTTTTTTGTGTGTGTGTGTATAGGGGGCAGTGTCTCACTTTGTTGTTCTCAGTAGAGTGCTGTAGTGTAACAGCTCACAGCAACCTCAAATTCCTGGGCTCAAGCAATTCTCTTGCCTCAGCCTCTCGAGTAGCTGGGAGTGTAGGCACCCGCCACAATGCCCTGTTATTTTTAGAGATGAAGTCTCGCTCTGGCTCAGGCTGGTCTCAAAACTGTGAGCCCAGGGCAGTGCCTGTGGCTCAAGGAGCAGGGCGCCGGTCCCATATGCCAGAGGTGGCGGGTTCAAAACTGTGAGCTCAGGCGTTCCACCCACTTTGGCCTCCCAGAGTGCTGGGATTATAGGCGTGGCCCGGCCTCCTATAATCAATGTTCTGAATTTACTTTCTTTTTTTTTTTTTTTTGTAGAGACAGAGTTTCACTTTATTGTCCTCGGTAGAGTGCCGTGGCATCACACGGCTCACAGCAACCTCCAACTCCTGGGCTTAGGCGATTCTCCTGCCTCAGCCTCCTGAGTAGCTGGGACTACAGGTGCCCGTCACAACGCCCGGCTATTTTTTTGTTGCAGTTTGGCTGGGGCTGGGTTTGAACCTGCCACCCTCGACATATGGGGCCAGCACCCTGCTCACTGAGCCACAGGTGCCGCCCCTGAATTTACTTTCTTTTCCCTGTCCATTTTTAACTTTATCTAGGATCTAGTCACTCTTTGGCCTGATTGAGACTTTTTTTTTTTTTTGAGACAGAGTCTCAAGCTGTTGCCCTGGGTAGAGTGCCGTGGCTCACAGCAACTGCAAACTCTTGGGCTTAAGAGATTCTCTTGCTTCAGCCTCCCAAGTAGCTGGGACTAAAGGCACCTACCACAACGCCTAGCTGTTTTTGTTGTTGTTGCAGTTGTCACTGTTGTTTTAGCTAGCCCGGGCAGGGTTCAAACCCCCCCAGCCTTGGTGTATGTGGCTGGTGCCCTACCCACGAACTATGAGCACCACTGTAACAACATTTTTGTAATTGACTTATTTTCTAGGGTACAAAATTTTTAACAGAAGTATCATGTTATACTCTTTACCTGTCAATTTTATACTCTCTTTCTCCCATCCTTATGAGCTTTTCAAGGTTAGGTTCTTCAAATTCAGCAAGTCACGACAGAATATTTAACCTCGTTTTCCTCCTCCTCTTTTTTTTTTGTAGAGACAGAGTCTCACTGTACTGCCCTCGGGTAGAGTGCCGTGGCGTCACACGGCTCACAGCAACCTCCAACTCTTGGGTTTACGCGATTCTCCTGCCTCAGCCTCCCGAGCAGCTGGGACTACAGGCGCCCGCCACAACGCCCGGCTATTTTTCTGTTGCAGTTTGGCCGGGGCTGGGTCCGAACCCGCCACCCTCGGCATATGGGGTCGGCACCCACTCACTGAGCCACAGGCGCTGCCCCCTCCTCCTCTTTAAATACTTAACCTGCACCTATTTTGTACCAGATTATTCAAAGTTCCTTTTATTTGATATTTAAGTTACTTTGAAGGCTTTAATCATCTTATTCTCAAAAATAAGTTTTATTTCAGTCTTTCAAATCCCTTTCTTTTACTCTAGGAGGCACTGAATTTTTACCTACTGCAAGAAGCTATCATTGACTTCTTCTAAAAGGAAAAAACATTGTTTGGCTTTACTGCGGCTTAAATAAGTAGCTCTCAAAATTAATTTTTCCCTCCTCTCCTTGCATATACTCCCACATATGGTTACAGTCAGGTTTCATTTACATTGGCCTAAAAAGACAGAAGTTAGGCTTTATTTCCAAATGGCTAACAAGTGTCTTAACATTGCTTAACTTAAAAAAGAAAAAAAATCTAACCATTTCTCAACACCTAATGCTACTTTCACCAAATACTAGATTCTTTCATATGCACTTTGGTCTGTTTATGGAATTTTTCTTCTATTTCACTGATCTATTCCTGAAAGAGTGCCAACACATAATATGAAATGTAATGAAAATGTAATATATTTTTGTATCTAGAAGGACAAATTTGCTTGCATTATTCTTTATTTTTTGCTATCTTATTTTTCTAAGTGAACTCTTTATTATTATTATTTTTTTAAGACAGAGCCTCAAGCTGTCACCCTGAGTAGAGTGCTGTGGCATCACAGCTCACAGCAATCTCCAATTCCCGTGCTTAAGCGATTCTCCTGCCTCTGCCTTCCAAGTAGCTGGTATTACAGGCACCTGCCACAATGCCTGGCTATTTTTTTTTTTTGTTTGGTTGCAGCCATCATTGTTGTTTGGCGGGCCTGGACTAGATTTGAACCCGCCAGCTCAGGTGTATGTGGCTGGCACCTTATGAGCCACGGGTGCCGAGCCGAACTCTATTATTTTTAATAGGGAGGCATTATATATTCTTATGAAGGCTTTATTTTGGAAGAATAAATGATGATCTGGAAAAATGATCACAAAAAAAATAGAACTGCTTACACAGTATGAGCCCGAATTTATATGGTAAAGAGATAGAAGAAAATAACGCAATAAATTTTTTTTTTTTTGAGACCAAGTCTCATTCTATTGCTCTGAATAGAGCACTTTGGTATCCTTGTAGCTTACAGCAACCTCAAATTCTTGGGTGTGAGCAATTCTCTTGCTTCAGCTTCTCAAGTAGCTGGGACTATCTAAGCAAGCACCACTATGCCCAGCTAGTTTTTCTATTTTTAGTAGAGATGGATGGTCTTGAACGTCTGAGCTCAAGTAACCCACCTGCCTCGGCTTCCGAGGGTGCTAGGATTACAGGTATGAGCCATTGCACCTGCCTTATAATAAACAGATCTTAATAGTTGAATTATAGGAATTTCATTTATCCTGGATGATAGGGAGAGACTGAAGATAAGCAAGAATTTATAGTATAGTGGAGGAAGAACATGGAACAAGTGATTTTGAGTGTGAAGTGTGCTACAAAAAAGGAAGTCCCTTATATTTCTTTTTTTTTTTTTTGTAGAGACAAGAGTCTCACTGTACCGCCCTCGGGTAGAGTGCCGTGGCGTCACACGGCTCACAGCAACCTCTAACTCTTGGGCTTACGCGATTCTCTTGCCTCAGCCTCCCGAGTAGCTGGGACTACAGGCGCCCGCCACAACACCCGGCTATTTTTTTGTTGCAGTTTGGCCGGGGCTGGGTTTGAACCTGCCACCCTCGGCATATGGGACCGACGCCCTACTCACTGAGCCACAGGCGCCGCCCGGAAGTCCCTTATATTTCTAAATTCACTACCATGGGCAGGTATCTCAAGTCAGTATTACACAGTAATAGCACAGAAGTTAAGAGAATGGGTATTCAAGTCAAACAGATGTATACTTCAGTATTGCTATACCACTTTGTAACAATGTGATTTTGGTCAAGATTTCTTAATTTTTTTTTTTTTGAGACAGAGTCTCATTATGTCGCCCTCAGTAGAGTGCCCTGGAGTCACAGCTCACAGCAACCTCAAACTCCTGGGCTCCAGTGATCCCAGCCTCCCAAGTAGCTGGGACTATAGGCACCTGCCACAGGGCCCCACTATTTTTAGAGATAGGGTTTTGCTCTTGGTCAGGCTGGTCTTGAACTCCTGAGCTCAAGCAATCCACCCATCTCAGCCTCCTAGAGTGCTAGGATTACAGACGTGAGCCACCGTGTCTGGCTTCAAGTTTCTTAATCTTAATGGGCTATAACCAACTTCATAAGGTTGTTGAAGAGAATTACATGAGATACATGTAAAGCAATTCACAGTAATATACTAAGTGCTCAATAAATGGTAGCTATTGTTTTTATTATCACTGATGACACTAAAACCAGTTTCTAGGTGGCACCTGTAGCTCAGTGAGTAGGGTGCTGGCCACGTACACTGGGACTGGCAGGTTCAAACCCGGCGTAGGCCAGCTAAAACAACATTGACAACTGCAACACAAAAATAGCCGGGTGTTGTGGTGGGCGCTGGCAGTCCCAGCTACTTGGGAGGCTGAGGCAAGAGAATTACTTAAGCCCAAGAGTTTGAGGTTGTTGTGAGCTGTGATGCCATGGCACTTTACTGAGGGTGACACAGTGAGACTCTAACTCTAAAAAAAATCTAGTAAAGTATTTAGTAAAAGTATTTTTAACCTTTATAAGAACATTAACGGAGTATAAATCTCTACTGACTTTATAAAGTCTCATGGTGATTTTGCCATGCTTACTGATTTCAGACTTTTCTTCTTTTTTTTTTTTCTTTTTTTGGCGGGGGCTGGGTTTGAACCCGCCACCTCCAGCATATGGGACCGGCGCCCTACTCCTTGAGCCACAGGCGCCGCCCGATTTCAGACTTTTCAAAATCAAATGGGGGCAGGGCGCGGTGGTGTAATCCTAGCACTCTGGGAGACTGAGGTGGGTAGACTGCTTGAACTCAGGAGTGTGAGAGCAAGAGCAAGAACCTGTCTCTACCCAAAATAGAAAATCTAGCCAGGCGTTGTGGCAGGTGCTGGTAGTACCAACTACTCAGGAGGCAGAGGCAGGAGGATCTCTTGAGCCCAAGAGACAGGTTGCTGTGAGCTATGAAAATGCCATGGTACTCTAGCCTGGGTGACAGAGTGAGACTCAGTCTCAAAAAACAAACAAAAAAAAGTTAACCAGGATCGAATAAAAGCACTTTAACACAATAGGTCAAACATGTAAATCTAAATATTTTATAGGGAGACATCTGAATAAACAATTCTTAAGAATCATTGGTCTAATGTGCTATAAACTTCTTAGACATTTTTCTTTTCTTTTCTTTTTTTTTTTTTAGTTTTTGGTGGGGGCTGGGTTCGAATCCACCACCTCCGGCGTATGGGGCCGGCACCCTACTCCTTTGAGCCACAGGCACCATCCCCGACATTTTTCTTAAAAGTGATATAGAGTATAGTTTTCTCCATTTATAAATAGAGTAATTTCTCATCTCAAAATTTTCCCATTAGTTTGGCCAATGCCTTTTTCAAAGAGTCACAATGGTTTTCTTTTCAAAGGAGTAAGAAATCTGTTCTATTTAATTTGCTTGTAGGATGTTTTAGGCTTGAGCATCTCATTACTGGTCTATTTGGCTGTCAGTTATTTCTTGTCAGGACGTAATTCAATATTAACTCTAATACCCTAATGAAATAAAAACAATTATTTTAGAAAGACATTCTCCAGTGTTTAAACTAACCCTATTGAGCAGACTACTAATTTTGCCACTAGAATTTTTTTTTTTTGAGACAGAGCCTCAAGCTGTCGCCCTGGGTAGAGTGCTGTGGCACCACAGCTCACAGCAACCTCCAACTCCTGGGCTTAAGTGATTCTCTTGCCTCAGCCTCCCAAGTAGCTGGGACTACAGGAGCCCGCCACAATGCCTGACTATTTTTTGGTTGTAGCTGTCATTGTTGTTTGGCAGGCTCGGGCTGGATTCGAACCCACCAGTTCTGGTGTATGTGGCTGGCACCTTAACCGCTTGAGCTACTGGCGCCGAGCCTTGCCACTAGAAGATTATCAACAGCAGCAACAGTAGCACTTACTGGATATTTACTCTGTGTGGAGGCAGTGTTCTCAGTGCTTTGTATGTATTTATTCATTTAATCCTTTCAACAACACTGGAGGGAAGAAATTACTATTTTTACAGATAAAGAAACTGGGACATAGAATGATCATGTAACTTGCATAAGGGCAAAGGTAAGGAAGCTAAGAATCAAATCCAGGTAGCCTGCCTTCAAAGCTCATGTTCTTAACCACTTTACTCCTGTGTGCCAACAAAAACAAAGTTCTACTTAACATCTGACTTTTTACAGGGGCTTACAAAGATGTTCCTTAAAGGTCAAGATAAATAATAGATTAATTATATCTTTAAAAAATGTTATCCTCGGGCACTGCCTGTGGCTCAGTGAGTAGGGTGCTGGTCCCATACACCGAGGGTGGTAGGTTCAAACCCAGCCCCGGCCAAAATGCAACAACAAATAAATAAATAAATAAAAGTACATCTGCATTATATTGTACACATTAAATGAGTGAATTATAAAAAAAAATAAGTTATCCTCTGTACTTTAGCAACTTAACCTTATACTCAAGGACTTAGGCAAATTCAATGCCTTTCTGTCATATAATGAAATCTATACCTCAAGACAGAGGTTCAATATATTAGTCTTATCATACTATAAATGTAAAGCTAACATATACTTTGTGGATTAGTAATCTCAAATAATGTATTCTATAAATTCAGAAGTAATAATTAAACTCACTGAGCACCAAAAGGATTGCCACATTAAAGACAGTAACACTGATGAAAATACGTCAAATGGTATATAAAACCAGTGTATGGTGCCCCATGATGCATTAATGTACACAGCTATGATTTAATTAAAAAAAGAAAATTCACAGAGAAAATGAATTTATAGAGAAATTTTGTACTTAAAACACCACCAACACAGTGTAATGAACTTGAAGATGATGCAACTGTTACATATCACTTTGGTGAAGTACAGAATCCTGTTGCTGTATGTTTTTAAAAATCTTTTATTTTAGTAGCCAATCACATTTTTCTTTTTTTTTTTTTTGAGACAGAATCTCATTTTGTCACCACCGGTAGAGTGCTGTAGTTTCATAGCTCACAGCAACCTCAAAGTCATGGGCTCAAGTGATTCTCTTGTCTTAGCCCTCCCAAGTAGCTGGGACTACAGGTGTCTGCCACAATGCCTGGCTATTTTTAGAGCCGGGGGTCTCGCTCTTGCTCAGGCTGGTCTTGAACCTGAAAGCTCAGCAACCTACCCACTTCAGCCTCTCAGAGTGCTAGGATTACAGGCGTGAACCACTGTGCCTGGCCTCGTATGTTTCATATTCAATGAATCTTACTATAATTAAAAAATAGAGCTAGTTGGCTAGGGTACCTGTAGCTCAATGGCTAGGGCGCCAGGCACATACACCAGAGATGGAGGGTTCAAACCTGGCTCGGGCCTGCCAAACAACAATGACAACTAGAACAAAAAAAAGTTGGGTATTGTGGCATGTGCCTGTAGTCCCAGCTACTAAGGAGGCTAAAGCAGGGCTCTTAAGCCTAAGAGTTTGAGGTTGCTGTGAGCTGTGACGCTATAGCACTCTACAGAAGGCAACATAGTGAGACTGTCTCAAAAAAAAAAAAAAAAAAAATTAGAGCTAGTCTAAGCAGGAAAGCCTGAAGCCTTGTTTGGTCAATTTTCCACCCATGGTATAGCCCAAAATACCTTATTGCTATTTTCCTACAATTACTCTTATTATTTATACAACCACTCATAAAGCACAGACTTCTTTTTCCCCCGAAATAGTGCTTTCACATTCTGGTAATAGATTGGATTTTAGATGATACTTTATAATACTTGGCCCTCCTTATCTGTCGGTTCTATCCACATAGACTCACCCAACCTCAAATAGAAAATATTTGTAGGAAAAAAAAAGGATGGTTGCATCTGTACTGAACATGCAGACTTTTTTCCACATCATTATTCCCTAAACAATACAGTATACTATCTATTTAGCATTTACATTTTATTAAATATTATAAGTAATCTAGAGATGATTTAAAGTATATGGGAAAATGTGTGTAGATTATATGCAGATACTATCCCATGTTATTATTAAGAGATTTGAAAACGTCTGTGAATTTTTGTATCCAGGGGGTTCCAGGAATCAATCCTTGGGGATACTGAGGGAATGACTGTAATTTACAAAAAGTTTTTTAGGTTCATCCATTACCTCATAAAAATCTCACAATCACCTATGGAAGTAGATATAAAAGGTTATTTGCTCCATTTTGCAGCTTCCAGATAAGTGACAATAAATGCCCAAGCCATATGAGGCACTATATTTTGGAGTCAGGACTTAAAACTCCTATCTACCTTCTTAAGGTAGTACTCAAAAATCTCCCTAATCTTTGGCCAGCAATTTGAGGCATTTCACAATATGGCCCTCTCTGACCTACATTTCTAAATCTCATCTCCCTTAATCTGTTAACAACTGAACTTTAACTACTGTGTTACCAGCTTACCATCATGACTGCTATATCATCAAGTCTGCACCATGTAGTGGTTAAGAGCATGAATTCTGGAGACAGACTAGCAAGGTTTGAATACCACTTTCCTCCATTTAGCTACCTATGTGGCGTAGAGAAAGTTAGGTAATTCTTGTCAGTTTCTTCATCTGGAAAGTATGTGTGTGTGTGTGTGTGTGTGTGTGGACTCCTACTACTTCATAGAACAATTCTAAGTATTAACTGAGTTAATAAGATGCAAAAGATTTAGACCAGTGCTTAACACATAGTCTAGTGTTGACTTTTATTACATTATTACTATCAAACACCTATGTATAAAATATTGCCCTAGGTACTGAGTATACAGAAGAATAAACGATAGTTCCTGTTTACACGGGGTTTCAATTCCATTCAAAAGAAATAAAACATATTCTTAAAAAAAAAAATGGTGGAAAGCCCCATAGGGTAACATATGAATCCTAAGTAAATTAGAAAAGGATGTGATACAAAAGTTCAGAGGAAGAAATAAATTCTGGTATTTGGGGATGTGAAAAAACCCCCCTGAGATACCTTTTTAAGAAAATGAAGACAGCATGAGCTTTCTGAACATAAAGATCATATTCTTTCCCTCCCCCCAAGGACTTCATTAACACTCCTATGCTTCTGTTGGAAACTGGATGAAGAAAGTTTTTCACTACCAGCACAAACATGTACACACTTCGCAAATTCAAAGTCATTCTGTACATTCTATTTACTCTATTACACTAAAACTAGGAAAAGAAACAGACGTTCATTTAAAACAAAAATTTTAAAAACTAGAAATACTACAGAGCAACTATAGGAAAATTTCATGTTTAAATATCACCTCAATCACTATAAAAATTGTTTTAATTCTATATTATTCAATAATCAAGCTTCAAGCAATACATTTGGTATTACATTATATTACTATGACCTTTAAAAGTGAGAAATTAGGATTAAAATTAAAACATAAAGTATGAATTTAGGGTGCTAGAAATTTTGAAAACAAAAAAACAAAAAAACAAAAAAACTGATAATTTTTAAAAGGACATACTTAACCCAGACCATTCATCATCGATATAGGGTTGATTACGGCTAACATCCCACTGATAATCAGAAGTGGTAGACTGAGAAACTGGCTCAGCAGTAGACCCTTAAATGAAAAACGAATGCAATAAAATTAAAAAATGGAATTTCCTAATGATGTTTTATAATAATAGTTTTATATTTTGTACACGGAGACTTTATTATTTTTTTATTTCTCCTACAAGGAAAAATCCAGACATTAGAAGAAGATTTAAGTTAAAAGGAAAAGTAGAGTTGAGGGTAATTTTAGATTAAGCATGATAATCACTTGATGTAATCCACTGATCAGAAATATATTTTTCCCCTAGTACCAATCCATTAGATTTTGCCATTTGTACACTTCAAGCTAGTTATCTACAAATTTCAAGAAGTCAAAAAAATTGTTATTTTCTTCTTAAAGGAAAATAATATAACACAAAAGGTATCTCTGTCATTGATTATTTTAGTCCTGGATGTTTCTGGGTATGCCTAAATCCTCAGAACACTGAAAAAGAGAATTAGAAAATGTCTGAATTAGCTAGAATGTTCTGACTAAAGAAAATTAAAGAAACATCTCTAGAGAGATGAGGAAGAAAGAAGCCAAAGAAACAAAATGAGTTGTTGAAGGTGGACTAAGTTTAGGTGCATTTAAAGAAAACAGAGTATTATCTTCTAAGTTTTATCTGTTTTGGGGTTTTTTTGGGGGGTGGTGGAGTATGTAGGTTGAGAGTAGGTTCACATAGTCCTAAGGAATCTGATGAATATCGTGGAGGTCTACTTCCAGAACTTAATATAAAATTTTGCATATAGTCTTGGAGGCGTAGAAATTCATAGATGCCACGTCAAGAAGCCTTGCTTTATAAACATAAATTCATTTTAGAATGTAAAGGGTAAAACATTTTAGAATGTAAGGGTATATATACACACATACACACCCCCTATACATATAGTGTGCGAGAACTTCTAAAACAGACTTTACATGTGTATTAGAATCATTAGATGACTCTGATATTCACTTTGGATTCAGAGCTAATAAGAAAAAATGGTTAAGAAAAGATACTATTATAAAATTTAAATATAATCACTTCCTCTCATCAGAGATCTTACCAATTTATAAACTTCTACATATGATAACTGCCTGATGTATATACGAAATAGTTATATATTTTTAATGTAGATTTTAAAAAATAACAGTAACCTATAAAATCAGTCCATTGGTTGCCTTGAAGCACTACTGTTAACAGTGGTGCTATTCCTTTAGTGGCACGTGCTGCTTTCTCTGAATATATGAAGAGAACAGCATCTGTATTTTACGAAGTTACCAAAAGAGGGAGATAATGAACTTGTACCTCTGGAAATGTGGTCTATGACATTAGAGATTGCCAAGTACAATCTGTAGATCCAAATCCAGCCATCCAGTTTCTGCATAATCCATGAGCCAACCATAATTTTTTTTTTGAGACAGAGCCTCAAGCTGTCGCCCTGCGAAGAGTACCGTGGCATCCCAGCTCACAGCAACCTCCAACTCCTGGGCTCAAGTGATTCTCCTGCCTCCGCCTCCCAAGTAGCTGGGACTACAGGCACCCACTACAACATCTAGCTATTTTGGGTTGCAGTTGTCATTGTTGTCTGGCAGGCCTGGGCTGGATTCAAACCTGCCAGCTCCGGTGTATGTGGCCGGTGCCCTAGCTGCTGAGCCACAGGCTCTGAGCTAGCTTCTAGATGATTAAGAAAAGGCATATGCATTTCAGTAATGCTGAATTGAAAGAAGTTTATCAGCAACTGTGTATTTTCTAAATCAACAGATACTCAAAGAGTTTTTTAAGTGGAGGTCCACAAAATCTAATAGGCTTAGCTACAAACTCATGATGAGTTAAGGGCGAAGAGAAATAAAATGCCAAATTGCAACTAGAAGTACGGCAGGAGTATAAATAACAGTAAGAGAACCCTATGACCCACGAAGGAAAGACCTTCCATATGTATTTATCTGTGTGCCAATGCATTGTCAGTGATCTCAGATTATTCTTTACTTTCCTAATGAAAGAAACAAAGCCACTCGCACATAAGGATTTAGGTCTTCTTTTCTCCCCCCCTTTTTAAAGGCCTCCGCCACTTTATATATCTATTACTTATGTTGCTAACAATATTTGTTGCTGATTAGTTTTTCAAATAACAAGCACTAAAATTAACAAACAAAATTTTTTTGTTAACTAAATGAAAGACTGTTTTCACATACCAGAAACAGCAGAGTTAAGTGTGAGAGATGCAAAAGAAGCAGAATTCTGTTCAGAGGTATTCATTCCCCTATCCACACTAGACCAAGCAGCTGTTAAAATAAAGAACGTCACTTGGAACCTTCAATTTGCAATGAGACTTGAAAGATTACTGTATAGATTTAAAACTATGATAACATATTTAAAGATAACCTTAGAAATTAGAACCACTTAAGATAGCAACAGCAACTATTTATTGAACATCTATTATGTGGCTGGGCCCCTTATACCATCCACTTCCAAATCGTAAGGCAACCCTGCGAGGCAGAGACAAGCAGGTAAGAGACTTGCTGATAGCTAGAGAACAAGTGAGCCATGACTGGGACTTAAGTCAATTTCCAAAGCCTAAGCTCTTTCCACTATACCAGGCATACCATCTCTCATAATTAAGTAAGTTCTTTGGGCTAGGCCCTGAACTTTGTACTTCACATTCATTATAACCAATCCTCACAAATGTTTAAATATACGGTCATATCAGTTAAAATAACTAGCCTAAATGTCCATGAAAGGATTCCTATCTAATAGATCTCTCTGAACTAGTCCCTGCTCATTCCTCTATACCATGCCATGTTCTCAATACTTTCAAATCATTTCTTTGTTAAATGTAAATTATTTTAAAGAAACCTCCACGAGACCAGTCATACCTGTCTCTTCTGTGACCCATTGCAAACCTAGTTCAACAAACATCCAATTCATCTAGACAAGAACTCTAACCTGCTGCTTAATTTTATCTGTAGCAAAATTAAGCAAGTACTATTTAATCTAAACCCTAATCATGAAGTACTACATAGCTTTTGTAAGTAAACTGAAAATATCCGAAAAGGTCACAGTTCCTAACATCATTCCATAAAAGTCGACTGTTTCTTTTATAGCACAGAAATCCATGCTTTATTCTCCACTAAAAATGAGAATGGGAATTTAGAGAATGTTTCTTTCAAACAAATTTTGATACTTTTGCCCTACTTTTGGACATGGCAAGAGGAGGACTGGAGAACAAGCTTAAAAACAGTATTAGTAAATGATCTAGAGTTTGGTTTTTAAGTGTGTTAGCTTTTTAAAAAGTGATAGGAAGCTCTGATCACACCTGTAATCCCAGCACTTTGGTATGCTGAGGTAGGAGGACTATTTAAGGCCAGAAGTTTAAGACTAGTCTGGGCAACACAGGACACTGTCTTTATAAAAAAAGAGCCAGATGGCTCGGCACCTATGGCTCAAGTGGCTAAGGCGCCAGCCACATACACCTGAGCTGGTGGGTTCGATTCCAACCTGGGCCCGCCAAACAATGACAGCTGCAACCAAAAAACAGCCGTGTGTTGTGGTGGGTGCCTGTAGTCCCAGCTACTTGGGAGGCAGAAGCAGGAGAATTGCTTGAGCCCAGGAGTTGGAGGTTGCTATAAGCTGTGACGCAACGGCACTCTACCCAGGGCGACAGCTTGAGGCTCTGTCTCAAAAAAAAAAGAGCCAGGCATACCGGCACATCCTTGTAGTCCTAGCTGCCTGGGAGGCTGGGGCGGAGGATTACTTGAACCCAGGAGTTCAAAGTTACAATGAGCTAGGATTGTGCCAATGCACTTCAGTCTGGGCAACAGAATAAGATCGGTTTTTATAAATAAAGTAAAAAAAAGATAGGAAAAGCTAACAACAAAAGAAGAAATAGTTTTTTCTTACTACACAGTAAAGCTTCCTCTTCCTTGTGTCTATAGTTCTCCCAAATTAAACAAAAATATCTGCAATAAGCCTAGGAGGAAAAACTATGATCAACACACAAGAAATTATCATTTGATTATTAAAAATACACAAATAGAAGGCTGTTAGACAAATGGGCTAAGAACATGAACAGACAACTCATAAAAAACCCAGAAATGTTAAAGTCGTAGAAAAATATCTGATCTCATTAGTGATTTTAAAAAGTTAACCCAAACAATTTATGTTTTTTTTGATTATCAAATTAGAAAAGATTAAAAAAAAAAGAATATTCAACCTTGCTAAGCATATAATAAATGGCACTTATATGGATGTTGGGAGCATAAATTAGAATAACTCGCTTAGGAAAGACTTAGAAAATATGCAGTAGAGCATTATAAACATTCACATTCCCTTTAATCCAATCATTACTCCCAAGACCTTATCCCCAAAACAAATACATTCAATATACAATGGTTTAAAAAAAGAAAAATAATTTCTCCAATATGTGAATAGTTAAGTGAATTATGCTATGCTTACACATTATATGACCATTATTTAAAAATACAAAGAGAGAGGAAAACGTTTTGTTACAATGTTAAGGGGCAGGGAAGGAATCTAAAAATGCATATCTGATTGGAATTATGTCAAAAATAAAAACCAAAAACAAAACTATACGGGAGTGGGGAGGGGAGGGAAGACCATAAAGAAATATAAGAAACTAACAGTAGTATTACTGAGTGGTACAACGTTAACAGGGGGTTTTCTTTCTTTCTTTCTTTTTTAGAGACAGAGTCTCATTTTGTTGCCCACAGTAGAGGGCTGTGTTGTCACAGCTCACAGCAACCTCCAGCTCTTGGGCTTAGGCGATTCTCTTGCCTCAGCCTCCCGAGTAGCTGGGACCACAGGTGCCCGCCACAACGCCCAACTATTTTTTGTTGCAGTTTGGCTGGAGCCGGGTTTGAACCCGCCACCCTTGGTATATGGGGCCGGTGCCCTACCCACTGAGCCACCGGCACTGCCTGGTTTTTCTTATTTTATTTTTTTTTTTTGCTGTTTTCCACGTTTAACACAGACTTCTTTTCTATAATACACACACACCTGAAAATGGAGTTGTTTTTAACTTAATGCCTCTCAACAGAAATAAGCTTCTTGAGTACTTTATCAAAATTCTGGGGGAAAATTTAATTATAAAAGGCAAAAGATTTATATGATTTGAGGAGAAACCAGAGTCTGGAAAATTTAATTATAAATAGGCACTTGGCAGACTACAAAATACTCTATAAATTAATGCTATAAACCACACTTCTATTTGCTATTGTTATTTAGACTCTTTAGAGCTGAAATTAATCAAAAACTCAGTTCACACATTACAAATATCACATTACTAAGATACACAATTATACCAGTTAGCTACATTGATAATTAAATGTATAAAGAATGTAAAAGTGCTGGGTGGCACCTGTGGCTCAAAGGGGTAGGGCGCCGGCCCCATATGCCAGAGGTGGTGAGTTCAAGCCCAGCCTCGGCCAAAAACTGCAAAAAAAAAAAAAAGAATGTAAAAGTGCTATTATGTAAGGAGTAAATGATGCTGTTATTCACTTTAGTTCCTACTTTGCTCTATGAAAAGGACCTGAGATAAGTTATTACTATTATTTCCGAATGACATTGTTAGTTTTCCTATTTATGAGGTTTTCCCTTTCTGGAAAATTCAAAACATGCAAGATAAGCAATTTTAAATAAAAGTAAAAATTTTTTTTCTCCCAGTTCTTACCAATGCCAGAAAAGATTGAACGATCACTCCAACTCCTTCCCCAGTCTTTTCCATTGGCATTAGCGTCTCCAGTGTCTTGACTCCAAGCAGATGGCTCGGTTTTCCTCTTGCCTGCAGAAGCAGGTGAAACAGAGTTCCACTTCTCCTCACCTGCACTGATCTGTGAGGAGAGTTTTATGGACTTTTCATTCCAGCCTCCTCCATTGACAGTGAGGTTTTCATTCAATCCTGAAGAAACTTAAAGAAAAGAAAAGAAAAGATTAAAAAACAGGTACAGACTTCTTGTTAAAAGTGGGATTTGAAAAATTTCTATGACTGCTCAACTTACATTTATCACCCACTTCCTCTACTGTTTTTTAAATACCTTGAGCTTTAAAGATAGAAATACATTTTAAAGTCACATGATCATTGCAGAGAACTTTTAATTTAACAAATAAGAGTTTTGAAGGTAACATATATACTAGTAAAGTTTCAAAAGCAGAACGATTTACTACAAGAAAGTACAACAGAGCAAAAAGAAAAATGACACATACTCTATAGAGTACTTAGAATACTCACCCACTAAGAATATGAAGACTTCTCCTTAGATACATGTTCTTTCCTTAAATATTTACATATATTATGTTTAAGACAGTGATTCTAAAACCTGGTTGCACATTAAAATCAACTGAGAAATTTCTTAAAAATAGACTCTGGAGTTTTAGCCCAGACAAATTAAAATCAGAATCTCTGTGGTGGAGGCCGTGAGTGCGTGCATGCATGCTTGATGATTGTGATGTGTAGCCAGGATCAAAAACCATGGGCATGAATGAAACTGCCTGTGCTAAGAAAATGCACTGAACAAGCCTCAAACGAGGAAGTGCTTTTTTCATTTCTGAGTTTATGTTTGACTATAACACTTTTGTTTTCAAGTCAGCAACACTCTAATTCAATATTTTAAATGAGTAAATAACATAGTCCATTTATTGTGAAATATTTGATACTATGCCAAGGAAGCAGTTTAAAAATTATAGAAACTTAAGCTTTTTCTTAATATATGAGAGTGAAGTCTTTTATCCCTAATACCTATATTAGACCCATGTCCAACAAAGCTCCTTCTTCTCTACTGGGTTAAAGTGACATAAACAAGAATCAAAACTGCACATAAACTATTACTGAAACAACGTTTTTATATGAGGGAGAAAAAAGACTAGAACATACTACAGACTGTTAGCAGTGGGTGTGATTTTTCTTTTAATTGATTTTTCCAAACTCTCTGGACTGTGATTATGTTACTTAAGTAGTTAAAAATCATTTTTAAGACTTTTTCTTTCCTTCTGCATCATTCATATAAGGAAAGAGACATGTATATAATTTTCTATTTTGATGGGCCTTCAATTTTTAAGTTACATGTAATTTCTCTCACCCTGAAGTGTAGAATCTCCTTTTCCAGACTTAAAGTTGCTAACTTGAACATTTAGATGAGAATCACCTGGTTGAAATAGAAATAAAATTTATTTAATGCTAAATAGGCCACTATGCACATTAAATTAGGAGTAACATACAAATTAATTTTTACTTATTATCTATAATAAATTGCTATCGCAAGTGCTTAAATTGACCCACTGGAAAAAAGTTAATTTTACAACACATTTCACATGTAAGGAATTGAGTTCTCTAGTTACCATGTTCTTAGTCAACTAAAATGCCAATAAAAAGAACCTGGAAAACTGCCCAAGTACAGATAGAACTTGCTATTCTATAACAGTTATCAAGATTGTTTTAAGTGGGAACTGGAGCACTGGGCTCTGTAATTGGATTCAACTTTGCCACCTCTCAACAATCCTGGAAGCAAACACATCAACTTAAGAAAGAACTTTGCCAGTATTTGGGACCAGGACTTAGGAAATACGGCAAGAGATGAGAATATACGTTATTAACACAAAAATACTGTTTCTCTGACACTAAAAGCAGAATGATCATAATGAATAATGACATATGATTGTGCTATCATGGAAAGCATGCACGAGACAGGGAAAAAGAATCACCAACAAAAATATTAAAGCATAGCTAATACATGACAGTGAAAATGGATTCAGTAGAAGTCATTGCTGTACCACAGCAATAACTGCACCAAGTTATCAAAGAAAAAAGTAAAAGTAAGGCTCAGAAAGTGTGATCCAGAAATAACTGATTAATGAGGAGGTGGGAAGGTCATTAACAAAATGTCCAAAGAAGGTAAGTCAATGCCTTGAAGCAAGTTGAATAGTATCACTTTGCAGACTGGGGTCTCCAGAGTAAAAGTGATGGCAATGTAAAGAGGTACCAAGAAGCCATCAGTATTGGATAGTATGAACAACTGAAATATTTGGGAGGAAGAACGTTAGCTCAATAATCTTTGAAACTCTGGTCTAGCTATATCCAACACCTATGGTACTCTCAAAAAGCTGCGGTGATAAGAAATCCACACACAACCTGCACTAATCAGAACATGCTTGTTTCACCTTGAAAGCATCCAACATGCAGAATGATAAATAATTTCATTTAGTAAATGTCTTATCCACTGTTAAGAAATGGAGATGCAAAAGAGTTGGGGCAAAGCAATACATACGAAGAAAAGAGGCAATGTAATTTTCTCATGTAACTCAAGGCAGAAAGGCAAATTTTAATTTAATAGGCCATTCATTAGGCACTGTAACAAGAAACACTGCTGGTATTAGGTCAACCAAAACATGGTTCACAACACTCTCACGAAGAAGGGTATATCAGCACAATGATGTTAGCAGTTCAAAATAGTCAGATTTTGACATAATATTTTGTACATCTGAATAAAAGGATTTTGATTTGATGTACCACGCTTATGCTCCACTAATATACCTTTATTCTTCTTGGAACCAACAGGAAATGATGCAGTTGTAAGTTGCTCGGTGGTAACTGTGATGGTATTTTCTATCCCAGGGATAGTTGAATCCAATGAACCAGAATCAGTCAGCACCTTATCACGTTTACGCTGCTGTCGTTTCTCTCTGTGACTAATTTTAGTTTCCCAGGCTCCTGACATAGCCCCAGAAAAAAAATGTTATTCAGTAAGGGGAAGACAAAAAAGTTGTAGTTTTGTGGGGAAAAATGGGGTGGAGCACACAAAATATCACGATAAATTTAGATATTATGCTAAAAACCAAGACTTCTGATTAATTTATCCTAAAAATTTATTCTAATCTCATTGTTTTAGGCAGCAAACTGCTATTATTTACCCTAGTAATTTTTATCATACCTTCCATCTGTGGTTTAGAAAAGTGATAGATAAAAGTCATCTTGTATTTTTTATCTTGTCAGGTAGATGTGATAGGACAGTGTTATATATAATTACTAATAAGTGTTTTTTTTTTTTAGGTGATGATAATGAACTCAAGAATTTTGTATGCAGCCTTCCAGGAAAGATATATTTAAGAATAATGGGGGAAAAAAACCCAAAACATACTTCCAGGTAACGAAGACAAGATGAGTGGCTTTTCAATAGCTCAAAATACTGAATGTGACCTTATATTTCAATAAGGCAGTTCCCCTCTGAAAAAGCACTATTTGGGTCCTTAACAAAAATGTTTCTTTAATAATGTCACAGAGCTGTACATGAAAATCTACAGTAATGATAAAGAAAAGCTAGATACAAAATTAAGTGAAACAAATGCAGTTTTTATATAATACACCTTGGTAAAAAAGGATTAATAGTTTTCTATAGTCTTTTCCCTTGCTCAAGTACCTTCATCAACTTCCTTTCCATCATGGCGTGAACTGTTCTGCACTGCTTTAGCATCTGACTTTGATTTCTTCTTATTTTTCTTTGACTGAAAGTAAAATAGAATGTTACTTAATATTTTGTTATCTTTTTGAAAAGGTAAGAGTCAGTAAAATACATAATAAAATGTATGATGCTGACAAGTAAAAAAATTTAATGCTTGATTAAAAAACTCAACATATTAAGTGGTAATAATAATATAAGGTTACCATTTATTGAGTGGTTACTATTTTGCACTCATTTTCTATTTATTCCTTAAAAAATGGTACTGTCCCCATTTTAGAGATGAGGAAATGGAAACTTAGAGATGTTAAATGTTAAAAAGGCTATCCTGGGCCACATTTAGTAAATTAAGTTATAATTAAGAACTAGGTCTGTCTGGCTTCCAAGTTTGTGTGTCTAGACATCAAGTTATCCTAGGTTACATCATAAATAAGGTACAGTAATACAGTGTTTTCAGAGTGATAAAATTAAAACCTATTGGCAGTGTACAGAAGGAAAATGATGTACTAATTACTGGTTTTGAATTGCATAAATCAGACAATTGTTATTATCCTATGTGTAACAAATTAGTGAGTCAAATATATAAAGTATGTAATATTTTTTCAGTTTCAAAGCAATGTAAAAATAACTAGCATTTGTATACAGATGTTTATAGTGACTCAATAAATATAAAATACCTATACATATATACAAGATACTGACATTTTAGAAAGACTTTCCAATTTTTATCAGCTAATATTATTATTATTTTGAGACAGAGCCTCAAGCTGTCACCCTGGGTAGAGCGCTGTGGCATCACAGCTCACAGCAACCTCCAACTCCTGGGCTTAAGCGATTCTCTTACCTCAGCCTCCCAAGTAGCTGGGACTACAGGCGCCCACCACAGCACCCGGCTATTTTTTGGTTGTAGTTGTCATTGCTGTTTGGCAGGCCCGGGCTGGATTTGAACCCGCCAGGTCTGGTGTAAGTGGCTGGTACCTTAGCCGCTTGAGCTATAGGCACTGAGCCAATTAATATTATCATTATTTTTAGACAAAGTCTCAACTCCTTCACCCTGTGTTGAGTGCTGTTCTGTCATAGCTCACAGCAACCTCAAACTCAAGTGGGGTCAAGTGACCCTTTTGTCTCAGCCCCAAAAGTAGCTGGGACTACAGATGCCCGCCACAACACTGGTTATTTTTCTATTTCTTTCTTTTTTTTTTTTCTTAAACTCAAGACGGGGTCTTGCTTTGCTCAGGCTGGTCTCAACTCCTGAGCTCAGGACATCCACCTGCCTCGGCCTTTCAGAGTGCTAGGATTATAGGTGTGAGTCATTGCACCTGGCCCTAATATTATTTTATTTCAAAAGCTTGCTAAGAACTCTATAAAGCAATGATTTCTATATATAAGAGCTTACAGAAGAGAATTGTTTTTATTTATATTTTGTATTCTCACTCATTTTAGCTATTTATTGCCATCAGCTATGTATATGTTGTTATAAATTATCTTACAGTTAAGTTTACAACTAAATATTATAAGAGACTGTCTTAATTCTCAGCCTTCTGTATGAGTAAGCAATAAATGAAAGCTAATTGCTTTTCCTATCAATAAACAACTTGTAAGTATTGAAGTGGCACCATCCTTTAAAGGAGATTAAAAATTGTCTTAACACATGATTGCAAGACGGACTTTACCTAACAACTGCAATCAGTGTAACCTGGCTTATTGTACCCTCAATGAATCCCCAACAATAAAAAAAAAAAAAATTGTTTTAACAAGAGAGGATGTGAAAAATGATTTTTGAAAGTTCTTTCACTGTCCTCATAATTGACTTGTATTTGTTTCTTTGCATATTCTAGTTATCCTTAACATACACCATGTTTAATATACACTGCTTTCCTATATTTAACAAACCAGACTCATATCCATTTTATTAAAATTGAGGTATCATTTATATATCATAATATTCACCTTTTAAAAGGTACATAATTCAGTGGTTTTTAGTATATCTGAAGTTGTACAAATATCACCATTGTATTATTTATCCCAAAAAAGAAATTCTGTAACCATGACCAATAACTTTTCACTTCTCTTTTCCTCCTATCACTAATCAACTATCTGCTTGTATCATATTCATTCTTAAGGTAACACACATTAAAAATCTGTCAATTAGGCTTGGCGCCTGTGGCTCAAGCTGCTAAGGCACCAACCACATACACCTGAGTTGGCGGGTTTGAATCCAGCTCGGGCCCGCCAAACAACAATGACGGCTGCAACCAAAAAACAGCCGGGCATTGTGGCGGGCGTCTATAGTCCCAGCTACTTGGGAGGCTGAGGCAAAAGAATCCTTGAGCCCAGGAGTTGAAGGTTGCTGTGAGCTGTGATGCCATAGCACTCTACCCAGGGTGACAGCTTGAGGCTCTGTCTCAAACAAACAAACAAAAAACCTGTCAATTATGTTGCAGAGCAAACTTTCTGTAAAAGACCAAACAGTAAATATGTTAGGCTTTGCAGGCCATATGATTTTGTGGCAACCACAAAGCCTGCCTCTGTAGCACAAAAGTAGCATATAAACTGGTGTGACTACATTGCAATAACATTTATAAAAAGTTATCTGGCTATTTAGGCGATCTAGGAGACCAGAGTTTGCTATCCCTGGTCTAGAGCAGTGCAAACCACATACATAAATTAAACATTTTCAGGTAGACACTTTTTTTTTTTTTTTGAGACAGAGCCTTAAGCTGTCGCCCTGGGTAGAGCGCCGTGATGTCACAGCTTGCAGAAACCTCCAACTCCTGGGCTTAAGTGATTCTCTTGCCTCAGCCTCCGAAGTAGCTAGGACTAAAGGCGCCTGCCCCAATGCCCAGATATTTTTTGGTTGTAGTTGTCATTGTTGTTTGGCAGGCCCAGGCTGGATTCGAACCCACCAGCTCTGGTGTATGTGGCTGGCGCCTTGGCCACTTGAGCTACAGGCACCGAGCCTATAGTAGACACATTTTTTAAAGTTAAAATAGGTGATACTAATTTTAATGTACTTGAAACAATATCTCTAAAATGCTATTATTTTAACATGTAGCCAATACTAAAAAACTGTAAGAGTATGAAAAAGAAATCTAATTTACTTAGTTTGGAATCTGGTATTTAATAGCAATCTCAATTCAAAATCTACATGTGGCAATATGGTTATTATATTGAAAAGAATATGTCTACAGGCACTAACTACAGGCAATAACTAATGGTTATACCCATTTTACAGATAATGAGAGTGAGGCCTGCATTCACCTTCTTTGCTCAAGTTCCACTCCATTTGCTTTATCCCTATTGCTTTCCCCCTATCCTTTTTCTGAAATATAAGCATCTTTAATTTTTATTTTTTGTGGTTTTTGGCTGGGGCTGGGTTTGAACCCACCACCTCCGGAATATGGGACCGGCGCCCTACTCCTTGAGCTACAGGCGCCACCTGAAATATAAGGACCTTAAGACACTTAAAATGTCACTGACTTGGCCATTTGTCAATTTCCTGGAGACATTTGCAATACTGTTATATGTTTCCATGTGTGCAAATGTTCATAGTTTTTCTAACAATAATATGAACTTCTCGAAAACAGGAGAATAAGAAATATTTCATTATACTATTCTCCACAGAATCTCTACTTCACTTTATTCAAATACAGGTGGTTCCTGGGTTATGCTACATTCCTAAGAACATCTTTAGGTCAGTTTGTATGTACCTCAGATCTCTGATGAACAGTACATATACAGTCATAACAACAACAAAAACATTATAATGGCTCTTATGGGGTAATAACTACACAGTGTAATACTGGAAAAATAGTAACACCCTTGTACTGTAATATTGTACTGTACTGTTATAGAAACTTTTGTGCTCTTTCTTTTAATTCAAATAAACATAAAAACATACTTTACCACACCCCTGGTGCATCTTATAAGGGTATATGTGAAATTTACTAAATGTAGAACATAAATATCTCAACACAATAACTAAGAAAATGCCACGAAGGCTATGTTAACCAGTTTGATGAAAATATTTCAAATTGTATATAAAACCAGCACATTGCACCCCATAATTGCATTAATGTACTCAGCTATGATCTAATTAAAAAAACCCAAAAAACCCCCAAAAACATACTTTACAGTCTGCTTAGATAGGAGGTAAGAGAAATTAAAGGTTAATTTCACCTAATACTCCATCAACACTTGGCTACTAGAAACGTTACCCTTATTTTAATTAATTAATTTTTTTTAATTAATTAATTTTTAAAAACACTCTGACTATGTTGCCCTTGGTACAGTGCCGAGGCATCACAGCTCAGAGCAACCTCCAACCCTTGGGCTTAAGTGATTCTCTTGCCTTAGCCTCCCAAGAAGCTGGGACTACAAGCGCCCACCACAATGCCTAGCTGTTTTTTTTTTTTTGTTGCAGTTGTCATTGTTGTGTCAGCGGGCCTGGGCTGTGTTCAGACCCGCCAACCTCAGTGTATGGCATGGTAACCACATGGTAACCAAAAAAGCCATGTTTGTTTGTTTATTTTTTATTTCATACAGAGGACTGACATGGGGAAAAAGGCAAGGATGTCTTTCTTTTTTCTTTTTGGAGACAGAGTCTTACCCTATCACTCTCAGTAGAGTGCTGTGGCTCCACAGCTCACAGAAACCTCAGACTCCAGGGCTCAAGTGACTCTCCTGCCTCAGCCCCACAAGCAGCTGGGACCACAGAGGCCAGTCATGGTTAGTTAGTTAGAAACTAAGTAAATAAATAAATAGAGACAAATTCTCACTCTATTTGAGTGCCATGGCATCAGCCTAGCACATAGCAACCTCAAACTCTTGGGCTCAAGTGATCTTCTTGGCTCAGCCTCGTGAGTAGCTGGGGCTACAAGTGCCCACCACAATGCCTGGCCAACTCTTCTACTTTTAGTAGACACGGGATTTCACTCTTGCTCAGGGTGGTCTTGAACTCCTGAGCTCAAAGGATTCTTCTCCCTTGGTGTCCCAGAGTGTTAGGATTACAGGTGTGAGCCACCATGTCTCGCCTGTAACCCTTATTTTGATCTTCTAACCAATACCATACTAACCTTTCCCTTTTAATAATTAACCCACTGAGGTCCTTAGTAATAACTGATGCTTTCACTGGAGCACCTGCCAAAATTTTACATATTCCATTCTTCTCATCTTATTCTTTTATTATTGTTCTGATAGTTGAGCAACTGAAGCCTAATGCTTTCCCACTGAATGAAAGACTCTGGCCTTTCTCTGAACACTTGATTATTTATTTCATTTCTACTTCTCTTTGCTTCAGGCTCACCTGAACTTGGAGACTTTTGCTTTGGAGGCATGGTCACAAGGGTAAAAAAAGACAAAATCAACCAAAAACAAGTTAAGAGGAAAGGGATGCAATGCCTAAGCAACCATACATATAAACAAGGAGACTAGCCTCAAGAGAAAAAGTGCTGGGCCAACGAACTGCTTATGGAATGTGGCATCATTTAGACACGCTAAAGAAACAAGTTCCCGATTTATTAATTTAATTTTTTAATCACAAATTATCTTCATGGAGAGCCTTAGGAGCCCCCTTTTCTCCTTTTTGGAGACAGAGTCTCACACTGTTGCCCAGGCTAGAGTACAGTAGCATCAGTCTAGTTCACAGCAACAGCCTCAAACTCCTAGGTTCAAGGGATCCTCGTGCCTCAGCCTCTGGAGTAGCTGGGACTACAGGTACTTGCCATGATGCTCCACTTATTTTTAGTAGAGAGAGGGTCTTGCTGTCCCTTTGGTTGGTCTTGAACTCCTGAACTTCTAAGATGAAGTGATGCTCCTGCCTCAGCCTTCCAGAGTGCTAGGATTACAGGTGTATTTTATTTTTATTATTTTTTGAGACAGTTTGATTATGTCACCCTCAGTGGAGTGCTGTGGCATCACAGCTCACAGCAACATCAAACTCTGGGGCTTAAGTGATTCTCTCGCCTCAGCCTCCCAAGTAGCTGGCACTACAGGTGCCCGCCACAAAGCCTGGCTATTTTTGGGTTGTGGTTGTCATTGTTGTTTGGCAGGCCCGGGCTGGATTCGAACCTGCCAGCTCTGGTGTATGTGGCTGATGCCCTAGCCTCTGAGCTATAGGCGCTGAGCCACTTTCTGCATTTTATTACTGAAATTGAATCTAGCAAGTTCTCTAGGCTGCAATGTTAGAAACATCTGTACTATATCCCTCCCAGATTATATAATTTGCTCTGCTACTAATTTATGTAATCATTAGCAATGTGTTTATGCTATATCCAACAGTACATGCTGATGAACAGAAGTGTTTTGGTTGGTTAGAATATTGTTTTTTTTTTTTTGTAATTACCATGGGAAAAAGAACAAATATTTTCCCATAGTATGTCTATGAAACCTCAAGAGGGGGCATCTAATCTAAGTATTTATAAATATAGTTAGTAAAGTTCTGTCATATAGAATAATAAACATCTCTTAAAAAACTGTTAAGGTCAGTCTTCACATTCCAAATGTTTAGGTATTTTGCTAAATTGGGATGGTTTCAGAATATCATTAACTAAAATGCCAGGGCATGGTGTAATTGGGCAAGGTTCCTTACTAAAAGCAGAAAAAAGATCAGATTCTGTAGCTCACGCCCGTAATCCTAGCACTCTGTGGGAGGCCAAAGTGGGGAAGGATTTTTTTTTTTTGTAATAGTTCAAACTTTATTCACAAATAAGACTCCATAAAGTTAAAAGCAGGAGCAGCTCCAGTTTTTAAAAGGACACAAAAAGGGTGGGGAAGGATTAATGAGAACAGGCTACCAATCTAGTGGGACCCCACCTCTGCAGAAAATAAAAATTAGCCAAGTGTGGTAGCATGTACCTGTAGTCTCAGCTACTTGGGAGGCTGAGGTAGGAAACCATATGAAGCTATGAATCTGAGGCTGCAGTGAGGTATGATGTCACCGTTCTACCTTGGTAGCCTAGGTGAGCAACAGAACAAGACCCTGTCTCAAAAAAAAAAAAAAAAAAAAAAAGAAAGAAAAAGGGGGTGGCGTCTGTGGCTCAAGGAGTAGGGCACCAGCCCCATATACTGGGGGTGGTGGGTTCAAGCCGGCCCTGGCCAAAACAGCAAAAAAAAAAAAAAGGAAAGAAAGAGGCTCAGCGCCTGTGGCTCAAGCTGCTAAGGTGCTAGCCACATGCACCTGAGCTGGCAGGTTGACTCCAGGCTAGCTCGCCAAACAACAATGATAGCTGCAACCAAAACATAGGCGGGTGTTATGGCGGGCACCCATAGTCCCAGCTACTTGGGAGGCGGAGGCAAGAGAATTGCTTGAGCACAGGATTTGGAGGTTGCTGTGAGCTGTGATGCCACAGCACTCTACCAGGGCGACAGCTTGAGGCTCTGTCAAAAGAAAAAAAAAAATACATTCCTATTTCATAAAAAACTTCTTGATGATTTAGTTTTTTGGTTCAATTAATTACATCTTGATTAAATCATCATAACCACATGATGATGGGGCTGATAAGAGTACTTTCCTTTTTCTTTCTTTAGAGACAGTCTCACTTTGTTGCCTTGGTAGAGTGGTGCTGTGGTGTCACAGCTCACAGCAACCTCAAACTCTTGGGCTTCAGCGATTCTCTTGCCTCAGCCTCTCAAGTAGCTAGGACTACAGGCGCCCGCCACAATGCCTGGCTATTTTTTGTTGCAGTGTCATTGTTGTTTAGCTGGCCCGGGCTGGGTTCGAACCTGCCAACCTCAGTGCATGTGGCTGGCCCTGTAACCACCGTGCTACGGGCGCCAAGCCAACTTTTCTTTTTCTGTATGCTCTGATGCCTAGGCTGGAGTGCAGTGGCATGATCATGGGTCATTGCAACATCAAACCCCTGGGCTCAAGGATCCTCCTGCCTCAGCCTCCTGAGTAGCTAGGTCTCCAGGTGTATACTACCATGCCTGGCTACTTAAAACAAATATTTTTTATGTACCTTGCACACAGAAGGTACATATCTGGTTAATTAATTATTAATATCTGGTTAACCAATGAAAGAGCCTAAAATTAGACCGCATTACATGTAAGCTCTACCTTTCAGTCTGTTCCCTCAAATAAAACCTCTCAGGTGTTATATTTCTATACTTGATTCATAATCCAAGTCATTAAATTATTTAAATGTGTCTGGTGTAGACTCATAAGGCATGGTACACTGTAAAAGCAGTATGGCTATCAAAATTTACAAAATTCCCTTCTTAAGAACCCCTTTTATCTAGCCCCTGAACTCTTTCTCAGATATGGTTTTCAAGATTTCCAATAGGCTAAAAAAAATTAACTCCATTTTTTGATCCCATTCTCATGGCTATCTTAGCATGTTTAAACCAAATTCACTGTGTTTTAATTCCCTCTTGCCCCTCTCTGGTACAACCATTAGATAGTGGAAAAATGACAAAGTGGGGGCAGAAGTCTTAGTTTTGGTCTCTGCTCTGCCTCTTGTTTGGAGTTTAGACAGAAAAGCAGAAATGAAGGTTCCCCCGTAAGGTTCTCTCTTTTATAGAAAACAGTTTTGTTTACCTTAAGGGGAACCAAGAAAACTTATTCCTTTAGTGAAAACCCAAGAAATCATGAATCTATAAACTCTGCACCATACAGAAGCCCAAAAGACTCGAGAACCAGACCACATCCAATAAATTTAGATAAAACATTTAATGAGGCTGGGTGTGGTGGCTCACTCCTGAAATCCTAGGACTTTGGGAGGCCAAGCTATCTAGAGGATAGCTTGAGGTCAGGAGTTTGAGAAGAGTCAGAACAAGAGGGAGCGCCCATTTCTACCAAAAATAGGAAAAATTAGTGGGCACGGCATAGTTGTAGTCTAGTCCCAGCTACTCAGGAGGCTGAGACAGGAGGATCCCTACAGCCCAGAAGTGTTAGGAGCTCATGAATTTGAGACCAGCCTAAGCTAGAGCGAAACCCTGTCTCTAAAAAATAAAGGGGGGGGTGTTGTGGTGGGCGCCTGTAGTCCCAGCTGTTTAGGAGTCTGAGACAAGAGAATTGCTTAAGCCTAAGAGTTTGAGGTTGCTATCAGCTGTGATGCCACAGCACTGTACCACGGGCAACAAAGTGAGACTCTCTAAAAAAACAAACAAACAAAAAAAAAAACGCTGGTGACACTCATGGCTCAGTGGTTAAGGCACCGGCCGCATGCACCAGGGCTGGCAGGTTTGAGCCTGGCCCAGGCCAGCTAAACAACAATGACAAATGCAACAAAAAATAGCCAGGCATGTGGTGGGCGCCTGTAGTCCTACCTACTCGAGAGGCTGATGCAAGAGAATCACTTGAGCCTAAGAGTTTGAGGTTGCTGTGAGCTGTGACGCCACAGGACTTTACTGAGGGTGACATAGTGAGACTGTGTCTCAAAAAAAAGCTAGTAAACAATATTTTAGGACTTTTCAGACCATAAAAACTCACCTCTACTCCAACTAACTAACCCTATGGTTATACTGTCAAAGCAGCCACTGACAATAAATAATGTGGCTGTGTTCCAGTAAGACCTTATTTACAAAACCAAGAAGAGTATCAGATTTGACTATGGTTTGTCAACCCCTACTTTTAAATTGTAATTTCAAAGATGTATTACAGATGTAAAACACAAACGAATACAAGCTCTCTGGGTACGCAAGTATTCCATTTTGCTAAGAGGTGCTCTAGCTTATGGCTTGTGTAAATGTATGTTGCCACAGGATTATTTTATTTTTGGCCTTCTAGACACTGATCATTCTTAAAGCAGCAATTCCCTAACTTTTTGGTCACAGATGACTCTTTTAGACTTTTAAAAAATGTACTGAGTAGCCAGGCGTTGTGGCAGGTGCCTGTAGTCCCAGCTAATCGGGAGGCTGAGACAACAGAAGCACTTGAGCCCAAGAGTTTGAAGTTGATGTGAGCTATGACACCATGGCACTCAACCCCAGGGTGACTGAGTGATATTCTGTTTCAAAAAAGAAAAAAAATATACTGAGGATGTTTACGAGCATTTGTTTATATGGGTTGTATCTATCATATCAGAAATTTAAAATTATACTTCAAAATAATAATAAACTGACTAGATATTATATAACAGTACCTACATAAATAACTGTATCACATTTTTGTAAGAAGACTGGAATATTTTACATTTTGCAAATATCTTTTATGTCTAGTTTTAGTTAGATTCCCATATCTGATTTTGCATTTAATTTATTGTGATCCATTATTTGATTGAAGTACACAAAGAAAATCTGGGTACATACAGATAGATATGCAACTGGAAAAGGGAGGAGTATTTTTTTTGTAGAGACAGAGTCTCACTTTATGGCCCTCGGTAGAGTGCCGTGGCCTCACACGGCTCACAGCAACCTCCAACTCCTGGGCTTAAGCGACTCTCTTGCCTCAGCCTCCCGAGTAGCTGGGACTAAAGGCGCCCACCACAATGCCCGGCTATTTTTTGGTTGCAGTTTGGCCGGGGCCGGGTTTGAACCCGCCACCTTCGGTATATGGGGCCGGCGCCTTACTGACTGAGCCACATGCACCGCCCGGGAGGAGTATTTTAATACCATCTTCAGATAGTTGCCAGTAATCTTCTTTAATATCACATCAGAGATCAGTAGTTCCCAGAGGGTGGGGAGGAGTGAGGGAGAGGGGAAAATGTATGCAAGATTTTTTGAGGATTAGGAAAACATTCTAAAATTAGATTGTAATGATAGCAGTACAATTCTGTAAAAACACTAAAGTGTATACTTAGAATAAGTAAATTTTACTGCATATATTAAAAGAAGGCTGTTTAACAAAAAGGAGAGAAAACCAAGATGGCTGGCACTCAGAGACATTTAAAAAAATAGGAGATAAGACGGGTGCCCCAGGCAGGGCTTTTAGGTCATGTTTAAGATTGTGGAGTGTTTTCTTTCTTCTTTTCTTTTTTTTGAAACAGTGTCTCACTATGACACCCTTGGTAGAGTGCTGTAGCATCACAGCTCACAGCAACCTCAAACTCTTGGGCTTCACATGATTCTCTTGCCTCAGCCTCCCAAGCAGCTGGGACTACAGGCACCCAGATTGTGGAGTGTTTTCTAAGAATAAGAAAGCATAAAGAGTTTTAGACAGATAAAGGAAAAAATATTACATCAAAGCTCTCCAAGTAGTAATTTCTTTCTTTCTTTCTTTTTTTAGAAAAAGTCTCACTCTGTGGCCCTGGGTAGAGTGATGTGACACCATAGCTCATAGCAACCTCAAACTCTTGGGCTCAAGTGATGGTCTTGCCTTGGCCACCTGAGTAGCTGGGACTACAGGTGCCTGTCCACTTCGCTCGGCTAGTTTTTTTTTTTCTTTCTATTTTTAGTAGAGATGGGGTCTCATTCTTGCTCAGGCTGGTCTCAAACACCTCAGCTCCAGTGCTAGGATTACAAGATAAGCCACCAGACCTGAAAAGCAGTAATTTCTTAAAAGTTGTTGCAATGTGGAATGTGAAACTGCATCAGTGAACTTTCTAGACACTAATTTATAATCCATGGGCTTAAGCTGGGCGTGAGGGGCAGGGCACGGTGGCTCAAGCCTGTAATTGTCTCACCCCTATAATCCTAGCACTCTGGGAGGCCAAGGCAGGTGGATTGCTTGAGGTCACAAGTTCACCAAGAGTGAGACCCCTTCTCTACTAAAAATAGGAAAACTGAGGCAAAAGGATCACTTGAGCCCAGGAGTTTGAGGATGTTGTGAGCTATGATGCCACGGCACTCTACCAAAGGCAAGAAAGTGAGAGTTTGTCTCAAAAAAAAAAAAAAAAAAGAAAGAAAAATCCATCGGCTTATTCTGCACTTTGAACAAATCTTTTATGTATGATTTTGTTAACACAAAAGCACTGGTCAAATGGAAAATACTTGTTTACTGAGTTGAACAGAACTCCCAAAATTTAAAACATTAAAAAATCCCACATTTGTTTTTTTTTTAATTTTTATTATTATTATTTTTAATTTTTTTGTAGAGACAGAGTCTCACTTTATGGCCCTCGGTAGAGTGCCATGGCATCACACAGCTCACAGCAACCTCCAACTCCTGGGCTTAAGCAATTCTTTTGCCTCAGCCTCCCGAGTAGCTGGGACTACAGGCGCCCGCCACAACGCCCAGCTATTTTTTTTTGGTTGCAGTTCAGCCGGGGCCGGGTTTGAACCCGCCACCCTCGGTATATGGGGCCAGCGCCTTACCGACTGAGCCACAGGCACCGCCCAAAATCCCACATTTGTTATTATCACAACTGATGTCATCAGAAATTTGTAGTTCATAGTTTTAGATAAAATTTTTTCAAATTCCTAATTTTCACATGGCAAAAAATCATTTTATCATGTGCAGCAAATACTACCAGTTTCCTTTAAGTGACAGGATCATCTTGTTTATTTTTGAGAAAATATTTGCAAATACCCAAGTCTGAATAACCATGACTTCTCTATCAGTTATTCTTTCAAGTAAAAATGGAGTAATATGACATAAGTGAATAATAGTTCAGCAATAAGTCATCATACACCCATTTTCCCTCAAGACAACCATTTTCCTTCAGTATGTAGCATACTTTATGCATATTCCATTTCATCATACAGAATTAAAAAGTATGTATTTAAGAACTGCTGATTAATAAAATAATCATTTTTACTACTTCATCAACGATAACAAGTGAAAACAGCTTTTCCCCATTACTATGAATACATGGCAGTTAGGAATACGACGAGTACTGGCAGTTTGAGTGTCTTGACTCATGCTAAGGAGACAGCACTTTTACCAACTATTGCTTCTGTACCATCAGTACAATCATCAACAGTGTGTAAAAGGCAAATAGTGTCATAGTTACTGTGCAAATACTTCTACCTTTAGGGGGTCAATGAAAGGGTACCTCGGGCCCCTTCTCAGAGGTTCAATGACCATACTTTGAAAACTGTTCAGGAGCATTACTTATCAGCTATGTGATCTTGGGCAAGCCACTAAACTCTTTTTATTGAGCTAGATAAAAGAAATGATAATATCCCTGCCCTGCCACGAGTTGGTCATCAGGATTAAGAGATGTGAAAATATTTTGTAAATTGTGTTGCATCATAAAAATGTAAGACCTCATTAATATATACATTTCTAATGAATAATATTAGGGCTTCAGTGGATACCAATGGCCAATTTATTCCAACAACCTGGTAGTGATCCAAATGTATGTGTTTTGCTTCTGTTGTTTCTCTTACTAGAAATCTTTACATTTCTATCTGAATTTAGACCCTTATAATCAGAGATGCAAAACTGATTAATCATAAATGTTGCTGCCAGCTGAACATATCTAAGTTTTTATCATGTCCCATCTCACCTTAGCCAAACTTGTCTAGACCTATGTCTGAATATGTCCATGTGTTTTAACTAAATAATGTCTGATTGTGTTCATTTTTTCTCCACCCTTCCAAAATTGGCTTCCCCACTTCTTTTTACTGAAATATCATTTCCATCCTTAAGAGCCCAATTAAGTCAATCTTTTCTGGCTACCCAAGTAGGATAACCTTTTTCCTATAAATACCTGATACCACTTTATGTTACTAGATAACTTCTCTTTGCTTGCCTTGCCTTAACTAGACTGTAATCCCTCTGAGGATTAAGAACATCTTATATTTCTTTTTTCTCATTAATATCTATTAGCACAGTGCATTCAGCTTGGTTAATGGTCCTGTGCATACTCTACTAGAGACTAACATCAATGAAGCACTTACCTTCAAGCCCAAATGAAGACCTAGAAGGCTGTGGTTGTTCAACCTGATTTCTAGACCTAATATCTATAGCTGTTGTCATATACAGTTTCTAGACAAAGTTTTATCTATAAGACTTAATTGACAGGGCAAGGTAATCAATATCACAGCTTAGAGTATAATTATACTACAAAATTGTACCTCTTAAAGTGCCTACAATGTGGCTCTAAGAGGAAAATATAAGATAATGGACATTAAGGTACCTCAGTATATCTAAGATAAGTTTTTTTTGTAAAGAAAGTTAACAAGTCAAAAAAACCCCATCTATTTAAAATATACAAAAACACACACAGTACAACATAAAAAAAGAATTAAAATGAAAGCTACTTAAACTAATCAAGTTAAAAAGCATAAATTCCAAATGTAGGATGGCAAAAAAGCCATGAGCTATAGCATTTGTCATCATTCAAAAAGTATAAAATAGGAAACAAACCAAAGGGAGAAATTTTGTACTGAAAAAGCAACAGCAACCAAAAGCCTGTCACCTGATAGAAAGAGCACAGGCTACAGTGTCAGAATAAGTTTCGTTCAGATCCCAGTTTAGAAACTATATAAAAGGAATGAAATCACAAAATCCTTCTAGGTTTCAGAGGTCTTATTTATAAAATGGGGCTATTACTATCTGTCTGGCAATGTTTCTGAAAGGATTAGAAATAATTTAGGGCAGTAAAAAGTACAGATTTTGACCTCGGATGGGTCTGGGTTAGAATGGATTATACATGGCTTATTTAACGTAAGCCTTAGGTTTCTCACTTGTAAGATGCTATAAAACTACTTCCTCAGAGCTCTTGTGAGGATAACTAATGTCATAAATTATTTTTTATAATGTCTACAAAGTCTTAAGAGTACACCTAGTAAGTGCTCACTAAATTGTCCCTACTAGATTTGTAAATATATTCACACATAACCCACATATATCACCCTGCATGGTACCTGCTATATTATACTTCGTAAATGTCAATCATTAAAATTATTTCCTACCACAAGAAATTTCAGAATGATTATTATAAACTTTAAACTGCAATTTTATACCCTGTTACACTTAATCTATATATGATTAAGCAGTAAGAAATTAATGGTAGTTACTTATTTATCCCAACTACAAGTTTTCAGTATAATTAAGAGAATGGAAGCAGGAGTAAATAAATATAAATCGGTGATTTTCACCAAGTGTGCTGTGAACATTTTTAAAGATCACTAATTTAATTATTTTCAAAGGAAGTTCAAAGCACAGTAAGTATATTCCTTTTTTACTCTTTTTTTTTGGGGGGGAGGGGGATCAAAAAAAGTGTGCCTCAGAAGTTTAACTATAGAAGTGTGTTGTGAGATAAAAAATGTTGAAAAATACTGGTATAAATTGTTCACTAACAGAAAGCCCAGGAACAAGAAAACATTATGTCGGAGACATGTAAATTTATATTAGGCATATCAAGTATTCACTCTGTAAACTTACAATCCATAAATTATATGCTTATTTGTTAACGCAAAGTCATTTACTATTTACTTTTCTGCCAAAGGCAAAGTCAAACAAAAATTTCTTTCCCAAACAACCCTTCCTTTCAAGCCCATCTACCTGCAGCTGTTCCTGGCTCTCGACCAATTTCACTAGGTTACAGCAGAAGTGATTACAGGAATTCTTCAAAGACACTTTTTTTTTTTGTAGAGACAGAGTCTCACTTTATGGCCCTCAGTAGAGTGCCATGGCATCACACAGCTCACAGCAACCTCCAACTCCTGGGCTTAAGCGATTCTCTTGCCTCAGCCTCCCAAGTAGCTGGGACTACAGGCGCCCGCCACAACGCCTGGCTATTTTTTGGCTGCAGTTCAGCCGGGCCGGGTTTGAACCCGCCACCCTCGGTATATGGGGCCGGCGCCTTACCGACTGAGCCACAGGCGCCGCCCTCTTCAAAGACACTTTGAAATTGAAAACATTAAGGAACTGTAGCAATTATTTCATATACCATTCTTCCATGAGGCTAGAGCTGCTGCACCCTGGTTCCTAGAAATCACTTACTTTACCAGTGATTTTCTTTTTTTTTATTGTGTCCTGAAAAGGCATTATGCATGCACAGAGTAAAAAAAAAAGGAAGAGAGGTGATTCAATGTAGATAAAGGAACTGAATAAAAAGTTACCTTCTCACAGTAGAAGGAACCGCTGTTAAGTTTCTTATTTATTTTGCCTACTTCCAAACTAGATTCAGTCAAGTAAAAATGGGTCAGTTCTAACACCATCAACTGGAAAATATAAAATCTTAAGAATGTACCACTTTTGGGTTATGATATATTGTCCTATTTGGAATATTGTATATCCAAACCAAAGCACATACCCATGCTTTTTAATAATGACCTGAGTATAGAACACTTCTTTTGGTAAAGCCAAACTGTGTCTAATAAGTAAATGATTCTGCCGCCAATAAAACAGAAATCTATTTTAATACTAAGTATCAGCAGACAATTTTGGTAAGCTTTTTATGCTGGAGGCACACTCTGTTCACAAAGGAACACAATTCCATTTTTGAATCAGAGGTATTTTGTATCTCTGGAACCTTACTCATACAAAAGATGCTCAAGTAGTGAATACATTGTTATTAGCAATGAATACTTAATACCACAGCAATGTTGAAATACTTGGCAATACAACCTTCCTTAAAAAAAACCAAAAACTAAAAAAATAACCTAAACTTTCACCACCCATCCACTATTTCAGATTTTCGGAGTTTCCCTTAAATGAGGGATATACATACAATCTTATAAAATGGGAAACCACCATTTTTATGTCACTCTATTTATTAAGAACCTTGCATACAATTTCACATGCTCCCAACTTACCTTTTCATTTTTCTTGTCTATCTCTGGTGGCTGCTTTGCTGTTACGCTTTGAGTAGCTCGGACAACTTCACCCTCGGCCACTTCGACAGTCTGTCCGTTTGGCTGCATATGCAACAAAATGCATCGTATTATCAAACAGCTTAGCAGATCAAACAAAAGATTTATATTCAGGAAAAAGAATATGCTACAACCAAAATCTATTTCTGATCGAAATTAAAAAGGGTTTTGTATACCAATGTTATCTAAGACTTTATGGACTATTGCCCTTAACAATTTTTTGTAACAGAAATATGATGAACTCATCAACAAAATCTGTGTCACAAATTTTCTAATCTCATCCAGGTAATAGACTGGTGGCAGTTAAAAGGATAACTAAATGGCATTTGCACTTTGACCACCAATTAACTGTGCAATCTCACAACACTTCTCTCATTATCTTTGAGACTATTTCATTTCGTTTTATTTTTGAGAGAGTTTTTATTTTGTCACCCTTGGTAGAGTGTCACGGTGTCATACTTCACAGTAACATCAGACTCTTGGGCTCAAGTGATCCCCTTGCCTCAGCCTCCTGAGTAGTTGGGACACCTGTCGCAACGCCAGGCTATTTTTAGAGACCGGGTCTAGTTCTAGCTTAGGCTGGTCTTGAACTCCTCAGCTCAGGCAGTTTACAAACATTGGCCTCACAGCGTGCTAGGATTATAGGCGTGAGCCACTGTGCCCAGCCTAGAGACTTTATTTTATTTTTAATTTTTTTTAAATTTCAGAATATTACGGAGGTACATATATTTTGGTCACATGAATCACTTCTTTGAGCTTTATTTCTACATCTATAAAATGGTATGTATTATCTATCCAAAAGTCAGCAAAATTTTTCTCTACAGGGTCAGATAAAAAATATTTTTTAGATTTTGTTGGCTACATAAACTCTATTGCAACTATATAAGTCCTCTATTTGAAGCACAAAAGCAGCCAAACATTGTACACAAACAAATGTTAGCTATTTCTAATGTTTCCTCTAATTCTATATTGACTCTGCTATTCTGGGATAAAGCAGCTTTTCCAACCCATTGCCACAGCCTAAAAAGGTTATCTCAGCTTTCCTAATAGTCCTAAAACAAAACGATAGGACTAAGAGGTGTTCACGACAGACTCAAATCTGTGATTATCAAATCTGGCTTTTAATCAGATTAAAAAAAATCATTTCTGTGCCTCATCACCAGAAATGTATATAGATCAAGGAGTTTGACGAATATAGACTAGGTATCTGTATTATAACCTTTCTGAATCCTAACACTTCTTTCTGCTATGCATTCTCCTCTAATTCAATACAATAATGTTAGCAAATCAACATATTAATTCCAATGGCATTTTATTTCAGTTCTTGCACAACAGACTTTTACCAGACTACTTACTCATTACAGCACAGCTATATTCAAGAAAATAACATGAATGGTCAAAGTTTCTACAATGTGACTTTACCTACATTTGTTAAAATGATCAGAGACACAAAGTTAGAAAACGAGAGCATTATGTTCTAAAATCCAATTCGTAGGCTTTCCAAAGATTTGTAGCAGAAAAAAAATCAAAACAAAAGCTGTCTTTTAACTGATTAAATTTCTAATTAATCCAAATTTAATCTGCTGGGTCTTAAGCAACTTATTAAAGACAGACAGCTAATGCCAAAACTGGTTTCCTCACTTTTTGAGATAGAGTCTCACTTTGTCACCCTTGGTAGAGTGCCGTGGCGTCACAGCTCACATCCACCTCAAACTCTTAGGCTTAAGCAATTCTCTTGCCTCAGCCTCCCCAGTAGCTGGGACTACAGCCACCTGCCACAACACCCCGTTATTTTTAGAGATGGGGATCTTGCTCTGGCTCAGGCTGGTCTTGAACCTTTGAACTCAAGCAATTTACTCCCTCGGCCTCCCAGAGTGCTAGGATTACAGGCATGAACCACCAGCCAGGCCTCGGGTTTCCTCACTCTTGATTTGGTTTTCTTTCCTCTGTGATGTTTTGCCTCTTCTAATCTCTCTTTGTTATATATGTCTATGGTGGGAGGGAGGCAGTGCATGGGGAAAAGTAAGAAACTTCAGAATATATTCCAATTTCAGGAATATAAAAGTTTCTATTTTCTTAATTAAATCATAGCTGTGTACATTAATGCATTTATGGGGTACAATGTGCTGGTTCTATATACAATTTGAAGTACTTTCATCAAACTGAGACAGTGACTTACTTTGTTGCCCTTGGTGGAGTGCGTCATAGTTCACGGCAATCTCAAATCTTAGGTTCAAGTGTTCCTCTTGCCTCAGCCTCCTACCACATTGCCTGTCTAATTTTAGAGACAGGGTCTTGCTCTTGCTCAGGCTGGTTGGTCTGGAACTCCTGAGCTCAAGCAATCCACCCACCTTGGCCTCCTAGACTGCCAGGATTATAGGCATGAGCCACTGTGCCTGGCTAATTCTACTTTCTAGTACCATCATCTTACTTTCTGGTCCATTCTCACATGTTACTTCTTAGTTCACACTATCCTCTCTACCCTAACTAACCTTTTTTGATTTCTTGTAGTTACTTTCCACAAAAGCCTGACAACCAATTGAAAAATCTTCTAGTTTCAATTCCAGTTTCCCATCTCTTCAACTGGCATCTCAGAAAGCTTACAATCACAAAACTTCATTTAACTAATCCCCTCAGGATCCATCATAGTCACTTACATACCACTTCCATTGTACTCACACAGATGACTACACTGAATCATTTAACTTTACTAAATTTAAATTAAATTTAAATTTCTCATGCTAAAAGATGAGAAG
This sequence comes from Nycticebus coucang, assembly GCF_027406575.1. NCBI lineage: Eukaryota > Metazoa > Chordata > Mammalia > Primates > Lorisidae > Nycticebus > Nycticebus coucang. The sequence continues at coordinate 60,125,199 of NC_069792.1, read as the reverse complement.
TTAAGTAGTCAAAACTGCCTTAAAAAACTTGCTAAAGGCTGCACCCGTACCTCAGTGGATAGGGCTTGCCAGCCGCATACACTGGGGCTGGCGGGTTCTAACCCAGCCCGGGCCTGCTAAAACAACAATGCTGCAACAACAACAATAACATCAACAACATCACAAAATAGCCAGGCATTGTGGCGGGCGCATATAGTCTCAGCTACTTGGGAGGCTGAGGCAAGAGAATCGCTTTAGCCCAGGAGTTTGAGGTCCTGTGAGCTGTGATGCCACGGCACTCTACCCAGGATAGGACAACAACTTGAGACTGTCTCAAAAACAAAAAAACAAAAAACTTACTATAAAAGCTCAATGCCATTTATCTGAGACCAATTGCAAACACTACTAATGTAGCCTCCTTATGAAAGATGAAACAATCTTTCCTTTCAAATACTAATTCTGAAGTCCTCAAACAGTGACCAACAGCACTCTCAAGATCCAGAACACCCAATTTCCATTTCTATTGGCTCTGAAATGATTAGCAAGCCTACCTGTGCCCATGTTAATTTCTTCTTTGCATCATTAACCTATGTAACGGCTCTAACTGTGGCTGTTCTCTTTGGCCTAAAGCAAACCTTCAAATTTTCTACTAACTCTTGGGATTTACATAGCTCTCATCACTACTGGGATTGCAGACTCACCAAGTCCCCACAAAAGGCTGATACCATGAAACAATAAGCCTTCTATCCCAAGAGTGAAGTCAACAGAATTCTTGAGTAGCAAGAAAAAAAGAATACACTATGCTGGTTCTCCTTTACACAGTAGCACCAATCAGTTCTTTTATTCTGCTACTAGATAGTCAAGGCCTTGTCCTGGAAAATCAATAACCATATATAAATTAACAAATCCCTAAGTGGGAGATGATACAGATCTGCTCACATGAAAAGTAATCAATTGCAAACCAACTAATCCAATGGGTTTACCCTTGTTACTATCAAATAGGTTTTATATCGAAGGTAATGTTTTCTCTAATCAACTTTCATATATAAAGTAGATTTCTGTAGATCAGCAATTATATAGGCCTCCCATTGTACCCTACCCCAAAATTCTCTGGAGAACTCTGGGTTCTTCCTCTCTAGCCAATCAAAAAATTTTGTATACAGTATACAATTTGGATCTGAAGTTAGACCAAAGATGTCTTTCAAATTTGGTGAAAAATCAACCAATAATAGAAAAATGATATAATCTATAATCATTTATATGGATAAACTCCTTGTAACTATTGCCATGTTTACCTTATTATCCTAACTCCCTTCACACCTCCACTTGATCCTTTTTTAAAAAACATCCACAATGGGCAGTGCCTGTGGCTCAGTCGATAGGGCGCTGGCCCCATATACCGAGGGTGGCGGGTTCAAACCCGGCCCTGGCCAAACTGCAACCAAAAAATAGCCAGGCGTTGTGGCGGGCGCCTGTAGTCCCAGCTGCTCGGGAGGCTGAGGCAGGAGAATCGCTTAAGCCCAGGAGTTGGAGGTTGCTGTGAGCTGTGTGAGGCCACGGCACTCTACTGAGGGCCATAAAGTAAGACTGTCTCTACAAAAAAAAAAAAAAGAAAAAACAAAACAAAACAAAACATCCACAAAAGAATTTTGTGTGTGTGTGTGTGTGTGTTGAGTGTTGGCTGGGGAGGTAATAAACCAGAATGAAGATATCTACACATCTGAAGAAAATGAAGACAGGGCCACATAACAGGAGAGCAGAAGCTTATTTTATGATTCTTGATTTCAAAAAAATAAAATTGTTTATCTTAATCTTCACTTTATTAATTCTATATAATTCCATAAACATTCATTTATTAAGTATTCAGTACCAGCCACTCAGATAGGGACTGTGGAAATAAAGATGTGCAAAAGGAATCTGCCCTCAAGGAGTTTTAAAGTTCAGAATAATAAACTTCTACTTCATTTGAGTAGTCTTGTTAACTGATTCTAACTTGCAAAAAAACTATATCTGAGGTAAGGATATGTAAGGTTTAACACCGACTTCTAAAATGAAATCATTTAAAACCCCATTTTCACTTAGCTATGTAAATTTTGTTTATAGCCACAAAATGTAAAGAATATAACTTAAAATTATTTGAAAACTTCTTAGGTTTAAAAACTAGAAGGGGGGGAAAACCCCCCATGGACGTTAGAGTTATTATACAAACCTGGGAGTAAGGCCCAACTTCCAAAATTAATTGCTGTGATTTTAAGCATTTTTCGACTTAATCCTCAATTCCATCAACGGTAAATGTGAGAAATGTATGTACTTGTCTTACAGATTTCTTTTCAGATTTACACCAAGGAAGAGAACATATGAAAGCATACTTGCTCAAGAAACAGTATTTTCCCTTCTAATATCCTTTCCTCTCCAAAGCTATCATGGCCCATACCCTCTATCCCATGATCAAGCATTTGGGTCATTCTTCATACTGGCAAGCTCAAATATTAAGTGCTGATGATCAATAGGGCCTAGATGTGCAGCTGTCAGGCCCAATGCTCCAGACACAAACTCTTCTGGGAAATTAATGAATTACAAATGATAAGTAAATATATCCTCTCAGAAGTTAAAAATAGTCCAGGCTTGCTTTAGAGACATGCTGTAATCTTTCTTGTGGAAAAAACAAATGTTTTCTAAGAAAATGACATAACATACACCCATGGTTCACTTACTTACTGTTCAGTAAGTTAATACTAAGTAGAATGATATGGAGAACCCTCAAAACTTTGAAAGAAAGGGAAATAAGGGTCAATCCCTGCATTTAAGAAGCTTAGAACCGGGCGGCGCCTGTGGCTCAGTCGGTAGGGCGCCGGCCCCATATACCGAGGGTGGCGGGTTCAAACCCGGCCCCGGACAAACTGCAACCAAAAAATAGCCGGGCGTTGTGGCGGGCGCCTGTAGTCCCAGCTACTAGGGAGGCTGAGGCAGGAGAATCGCTTAAGCCCAGGAGTTGGAGGTTGCTGTGAGCTGTGTGAGGCCACAGCTCTCTACCGAGGGCCATAAAGTGAGACTCCGTCTCTACAAAAAAAAAAAAAAAAAAAAAAAAAAAAAGAAGCTTAGAACCTAGCAAAGACAGACAGGTATATAATAACACATACTAAGATACAAGACAAAAGGTATACCTGCCCTCATACTCGCAAGAGTTTTGAAGGCAAACTGAGAGACCAGGGTTGAAATTCCAAACGTGTGTCAACCTGGACATGTTGCTACTTTACTAAAGTCTCAATTTTATTGGCTGGAAGTTATACTTAGCATATAAGACACATATGCATACATATTATGTTCATGATAAAAAGATAAAAGGTAAGATACTAGGAAATTCAGAAAAAGCATCATCTTTCTATAAGATAGTCTAACAATAATTAACGATTTCCAAACATTTGCTAGGTATATTACATGCATTTAATGAACAAACCTACTCCTGCTCAGTTTCTTTGTTTTGGTTATGAAAAGTTCTGATACAAAATCAGATAGAACAATTTCTTGTCAGTTTGTTCAAAAGAACAAATTGTGTTTTTCCCTGCCAAATGTTGCGTACACATCAATTACATAAACTAAACATACACATAAACTACAGCTCGTGGCATCGTAATTTATCTACTTATTTTTAAGTTTAATCTCAATTTTAAACTCTCAATAACTAGGAGAACAATCTTATAAATGTGACCTATGCTTAAAATTTGCAAAATCCTCCTATATTCCCTGAGATATTTCCTTTAGTGGTGAAGATCAAAAATACAACCAGCCAAAAATTCAACTCTTTTTGCGAATCCCAAACTATCTTTTAGCTGACTATATCAGGGATGCTCAGGGTTACTTTTATGAGATGGGGAGATGACAATACCTGTCATGTGGCCAAATTATACTAAAGCTGACCTCTAAAATATATGTAGGTATATATATAAGTATGGGTTTTCAAGATTTTATATCTGATGGGCGCTGAGATAAAGACTATTTAAGTGATACAGTAGACACACATCCATGCCATTCCTTTCTCAGATACAGATGGATGCCTCTGGAAGCCTGGCATTCCAGGAAAACAGTTTGAAAACTACTAGCACAGCTGGAAAGAAAACAAATTTTAAGTAATACCAATTCTTCACATCTCTAAATTGTGCTTAAATAATTCAAAAATACTTTCATCAAGGCTTTCACAACCTTGAAAAATAATGCACTCATTAGTAATACCAAAGCACAACAGAAATGAATGTTCTAAGGGTTTACTGCTATTCTTAATATCTAAGATGAGCACAACTATTAAAGAAAGGTCTTTTCTGTCAGAACTATTAAAGGTCTTTCATGCTAGGCCTATGGCAGAATAAAATGAAAAAGTCCTGCCACATAACCAAACAAATGGAGCCAAAATTCTGGTGCTTTTGTAAAGGTCATTATAATTTTTAATAGAAACTTCTGACTCTAAAAGTAAATTTTAAAAGCAGTAACAAAAGTTATAACTCACTGTGAAAATTGGATTTGTTCTTTGAATACAATTTAATATCCTGGAACATGCCACTGAAGCCAGAGAGGTAGAGTAAAAATAACACGTTCTTAGATTAGAAATCAGGATAATGTTTTGCCTTGAAACGTTTTTGTTCTATGAATAGGTCTCTGAATCTTAGGATTAACTCTTCTGTAAAATCACAAATATTTATTTTGTCTATCACTTGGCATTTTTTAATCAAATGACTATTCTTTTAAACTCAGAAAGACAGTGACTTACAGGTAAAAAGAAAATCCTATAGATGGTTAAGTGATATAATTTACTGATCAGCAAAACCATTACCTAAGAAGTTGTTTTTTTTTTTTTTTAACCTAGGAATTTTTTTAAAACCCACAATTCTACTGGGAATATATTAAGACATAAATTTATTTAGCTCAGTAACAGATATCCAATTCAATATCCAATTAAACTATGAGATGTCATTTTAGCCACTTCAGTCAGCATTAATTCAACAAATAATTACCAAAAGTTCTTACATATCAGATACTATTTCCCACTGGCTTACAATCTGGGGGTAGGAGGGAAACCCCACAAAAGCAAACAGATAAGTAAACAAATAATTTACAAACTATACCTGTTATGAAGGAAACATACAAGAGGCTGAGAGAGAAAACAAAACTGGATCCCTATTTCATGTAGGATGATCAGGAATGGATTTTCTGGGAAAATGACTTTTAAGATGAGAGCTAAAAAGACTAATGATAATTGTGGTGGGGAAGTTGCTCCAGAAGTATTAACCAAAGCTCCCATATAAAGGCATTGGGTTTTGAAGGAGTTGGAAGAACTGAAAAAAGATCGGTGTAGCTGGAAGTAGCAAATGAAAGGAAACTAACTCAAAACTACTTAGAGGCTCAACGCTGGTACTCAGTGGTTAGGGCCCTGGCCACACACACTAGGGGTGGTGGGTTTGATCCCAGCCCAGGCCTGCTAAACAAACAAACGAACATAGCCTGTAGTCTAGCTACTAGGGAGGCTGAGGCAAGAGAATAGCTTGAGCCCAAGAGTTTGAGGTTGCTGTGAGCTGTGATGCTATAGCACTTTACTAAGGGCAATACGGTGAGATTCTGTCTCAAAAAAAAAAAAAAAAACCTTAGAAAGAAAAGCACGTGCTAGACCACATCGACCATGGAAAGAAGTTTATTTTTTATTTTATTTTATTTTTTTTGCAAAATGGGAACAAATACAATCACACCACCGCATGTGGCCTGTGGGCCATATAGTTTGAGGACCCCTGGGCCTAGTGTTCCTAAGTGTATGAAGGTTGTAACATACCTTACAAAGAAAATGTGTACATTAAAAAAAAAGAAAATGTGTACATTAAATAAGCTTTGTTCAGATATGGTTCTAGTGCTGCTGGTAATGAGTTCAATGTTAATCAATCAAGCATATTAAGATGTCTTTAAAAATAAACCAATGTAAAATAAGGGCATGTAGTGATTGGCTGATGAAAATACTGTGGCCAGGGCGGTGCCTGTGGCTCAGTCAGTAGGGCGCCGGCCCCATATACTGAGGGTGGTGGGTTCAAACCCAGCCCCGGCTGAACTGCAACAGAAAAATAGCCGGGCATTGTGGCGGGCACCTGTAGTCCCAGCTACTTGGGAGGCTGAGGCAAGAGAATTGCTTAAGCCCAGGAGTTGGAGGTTGCTGTGAGCTGGGTGAGGCCACGGCACTCTACCGAGGGCCATAAAGTGAGACTCTGTCTCTACAAAAAAAAAAAAAAAGAAAATACTGTGGCCAGAGGCTTATAGGAACCTAACCTTGGTTTTTCCTTGCAGCACTAGTTCAGTACTAATTAAAAGTTGTGGCACCTTTACAAAACTACTGCAAATAATAACTAGGTTAAAGAAAAAAGAACATTAAAACAACAAATTCACTATATTGATCTGTTAGACTACTTTTTTTAAGTGGCAGGGTCTATATTGCCCAGGCTGGTCTCAAATTCTTTTCTTCAGGTGATCCTCCCACCTTGACCTCCTAAAGTGTTGGGATTCCAAGTGTAAAACACCATATGAGGCCTTTCATTACTATTTATAAAGTACCTTTTATGTGTGTAAACGACTAGCACTGTGCTGTATGCTACTAATATAAATTAACAGATGCTCATATGCTTGCTGAATGACTATTAGAACCACATTAAATGGTGACATTACACCATTTTGATCTAAAAATACAGCAACTGCACAGTTTCTATGGTAGGTGTTACAAGTAACACAACTAGCTCAGGAGCTAAAGGCGGCTTTATAGTTGAAGCAGCACTACAGCTGAGCCTTGAAGGACAGGGAGAAATTGGTATAGAGATATAAGGGGTTTGAGTGATATTACAGACTATGGATTTTTTTTTTTTTTTGCAGTTTTTTTGGCCGGGGCCGGGTTTGAACCCACCACCTCTGGTATATGGGGCTGGCATCCTGCTCACTGAGCCACAGGCGCCACCCTAGACTCTGGATTTTATTCAACAGGTGATAGGGGAACTACTGACAATAATAGTCTCCAACCTTTTTGGTATCAGGAACTGGCTTCATGGAAGAATTTTTTGATGGGGAGGGGGTGGGGGAATGGATTAGAATCTCACAAGGAGTGTGCAACCTAGATCCCTTGCAGGCACAAGCAGGGTTACAGCAGAATTCTAGCTACTAATGCCTGTAGGAGGTGGAGCACAGGCAGCGATGCAAGTGATGGGGAACAGCTGTAAATACAACAGATGTTTTACTCACTTGCCCACAGCCCACCTCCTACTGGTTCTTAATAGGCCACAGACCAGTAATGGTAGGTGGGGGTGTGTGTTGAGGGCCACAGAATGAAAAGATGTGAACATTTAAGAAAGTCATATGATCAGGGCTGGTTTTCCAAATATTCAACTGACATGAGTGGGTAGAAAAGATTAGCAACAAGACACTGGAAGCAGGAAAACCGGGTAGGACATTAGACCAGTCTAAGCAAAAGGTAATAAAAGTCCTAAAGTAGAGCAGTGGCACTGAAACTGGAACAGAAGTAATGACCACATAAGACATTGCATATACTCTGAGAATCTCACACTTACGTGATTTCATTGCTGTACAAACATCACAGAGTGTAGTTACACAAACCTAGATGGTATAGTCTACTACACACCTAGGTTATACGGTACAGCCTTTGCTCCTAGGTTACAAACCTGTATAGCATGTTACTGTGGTATATAGTGTAGGCAACTGTAACACAATGACAAGTATTTGTGTATCTAACCACAGAAAAAGTCAGTAAAAATATTATACTTTTATGGGGCCACATCATACACAGGGTCCATTGTTGACTGAAACATTATTAGGAGCACATGACTGTAATACATATATTAGAATGGACCTCACAAAATGATAGCCAGATGAGGCAAACAGCCATCTTCTATTGCAGAAATAAAATGTTCACTCAAATGGTATTTACCGATTGTAAGAGGGACTTTACCTAACAATTGCAATCAGTGTAACCTGGCGTATTGTACCCTCAAATGAATCCCCAATTAAAAAGAAATGCCTATTTACCAGGCATAAAGAATAGGAGCAAGCTGTATAAATATTTTGGTGGGACACTTTAGTGTATTATACTTTCAGTAATTATTGAGTTTTTTTTTTTTGGATTTTGGCCGGGGCTAGGATTGAACCTGCCACCTCTGGCATTTGGGACCAGCGCCCTACTCCTTGAGCAACAGGCGCCGCCCTGTTTTGAGTTTTAAGCACTGTGCAAAGTTATATAGTAGCAAACAAGAGGAAACACTCTCCTTTTACTATCCAAGCTAAGCTACATTGACAATTATACTAATCTTTATAAAAACTCCTACACTCATATATGAATTACTTGTTCACTAAAATGAGCAACAATATAGAGCAATGATTATTATATACCAGTTATCTGAGCTCTCACATCCATCTCATCATTATTCAGATAAAAAATCAAGCAAAAGGCGGTACAGGTAGCTCAGTGGGTAGGGCACTGGCCACATAAACTGAGGTTGGCGTGTTGAAGCCTGGACTGAGCCTGCTAAACAACAATGACAACTGCAAACAAAAAATAGCTGGTCGTTGTGGCAGGCGCCTGTAGCTCCAGCTACTTGGGAGGCGGAGGCAAGAGAATCGCTTAAGCCCAAGAGTTTGTGGATGCTATGAGCTGTGACACTAAAGCACTCTACCAAGGGTGACATAGTGAGACTCTGTTTCAAAAAAAAAAAAAATCAAGCAGAAAGTTATTTGTTGAGTGACTAGGTAATGCCCGCACCAAACTAGGTGTCATGGAAAAATACATACAACGATGATTTCCAAAAATGGCAAGGACTAAGTCCAATGAAAAAGGCCCCCCTCCCTTTTAATAAGGGAGTAAACCACAATTTATACTCTAAAAGACATATGACAAGATTTTATTAGGGGATAAAAACCATATTGATAAAATAATTTCCAAAAATGCTTAGGCTGAAGTAAATACAGATTTAAAAAAGTTAAATCTACTCTTCAAATAAAAAAGTTATATATACTCTACAAATAAAAATCAATTAGAAGGCAGCACCTGTAGCTCAATGGGTAGGGTTCTGGCTACAAACACCGAGGCTGGCGGGTTCAAATATGGCCTGGGCCAGCTGAAAAACAACAATGACAACTGCAACAAGAAAAATATCTGGGTGTTGTGGCAGGCACTGTTGTCCCAGCTACTTGGGAGGCTGAGGCAAGAGAATCGCTTAAACCCAAGAGTTTGAGGTTGCTGTGAGCTATGTGGCCAGGGCAACAGCTTGAGACTGTCTCAAAAAAAAAAAAAAAAAAAAAAAAAAAAAAAAAAAAAAAATTTTTTTGACAATGGGAGCAAAATTGGAATGATTTAAGAAAAAGCTAAAAATAATGGAATAAAACGATGAAAGTAAAAATTATATTTAAGCAATATGTTTTAAAACAATATGTAATGTCCTTTGAAAGAAACTGTAGCAATTTATATCACTAAATCCACTTGAATCAAAATATATCCTAAAATGTATATCAGATGATGCAGTGATAAAGAGATGGATTATAAGATTATACATAGCTCCACTTAAGAAATCTTATAGCCCTATTCTAGTGATTTTCAAACTAACAGGCAAAGATTCACCAACAGAACTTGTTAGAAAGGTAGATTTCCTGCATCCATCAAAGACTTTGAATTTACAAGATCTATGGTGGAGCTCAGGAATCTATTCATTTTAACAAGCATTCAAAGTGACTCTATTGCAATTATACAGAGATAACACTTGAAGAATGCTGTAGTATTTTAACTCATCTAAGATCTCTAACTTATAAACAAGATAAGCTAAACACAGAAAGGTTAAATGCCTTACTCAACCTGAGAGTTCCTCATTTCTGCCAGGCTGACAGCGCTAAGTCTTCCTCCAATCCCTGGCCCTCTGCTGCTTCTCAGCCCCCTCCCACTATCTTGCTCCTACCTACTGTGAGAGCCACTTCTGTGATAAGGCCTGTCAAGCCCACCTGGACCCACACTAAGGTTGTATTGTTAAATTTTCAAGTATATCTTTTTCCACAACTAGAACAAAAAAAAAAACCTCCCAGGGAGAAACTGAGCTTTTACTTTTGTATCTCCTTCACAGTGAGATATACTAATACTGTATTCCATTTTATTGCCTTCAATTTGTAGGCACTATCTTACAGATTGAAGGCAGTAAAATTACAAAATACTTCTTAGCCTTGTAAAATAGTAGTTTTTTCTAACTGTAGGTCATGTCTCACAATTAAATGTGAAACCAATTTTGTGGGTCACAAAAAATATTAAAAAAAAAAAAAAGTTTTGGCTCGGCGCTCATAGCACAGTGATTACAGCACCAGCCACATACATGGAGGGTGGAGGTTCTGAACCCAACCCAGGGCAGCTAAACAACTGCAACAAAAAAATAGCCGGGCGTTGTGGCGGGTGGCTGTAGTCCCAACTACTCAGGAGGCTGAGGCAAGAGAATTGCTTGAGCCCAAGAGTTTGAGGTTGCTGTGAGCTGTGACACCAGAGCACTCTACCCAGGGCGACAGCTTGAGATTCTGTCTCAAAAAAAAACAAAAAACAACCCCCCCCCAGTTTTGGGTGTGTATTGTTAAAATATTTCTTACTGTGGATTGCAGTCAAAAAAGTTAGAAAGCCACAATTTTGTAAATGTCAATTAAACTAAACTTCTCCAATACATTTTAAACACTGTGTAGGCAAAGATACTTTCTCACTTGATTAATACTCACCCACCCCGTCTTCCCATTCTCTACTACATAAATGTAACACTAGCTTTATTCATTTTCCATTTCCTTAATTCAGATGAAAAGGAGAGGGTAAGTCTGAAGTCTAATGACCATTTTCCACGACACTGTATAAGCATTCACCAGTTTGTGTTCCTTCTTCAGATGAGTCATCTGAGCGTTATGATGCACTTCAGATGGGCTCTTGGAGCACCTGTTTCTTGACTCAAGTCTATTTGAAATTTTAGATGTCCCAAATAGGGCTTTGAAATTTTTACAACCTGCTTCAGACACAGGCTTATGCTTAATGTGTGTTTTTCAAGATTACCTTCTTCCCCCCAACCCTTTTCTTTTGAGACAGTCCCACTCTGTCATGGGCTAGCCTGCTGGGCTAGCACATCAGCCTAGTTCACAGCCAATTTGAAGTCCTGGGTTCAAGTCATCCTCCTGCCGCAGCTTCTTGAGTACCTACGACTACAGGTATCTGTCACAATAACTGACTAATTTTTCTACTTTTAGTAGAGATGGGGTCTTGCTCTTGCTCAGGCTGGTCTCAAACTCCTGAGCTCCAGGGATACTCCCTCATAGGTCTCCCAGAGTGCTAGGATTGCAGGCATGAGCCACTGCGCATGGCCCTTCTTCCCTTACTTTGGAGCCAGGATCTCGATTTCCACCATAACATTATGTTTGATAATCCCTGATGCTCTCTATAAATTTTTAAATCATGTATGCTCCAAATTGTTTCTATTTTCTCTTCTCCTAACTTAAGGGAGTATTCTCATTAACAAAATTGTGCCCTTTTCTAGGTTTCGAATGTATCTTACATCTTTTTTTTTTTTGGCTGGGGTTGGGTTTGAACCTGCCACCTCTGGTATATGGGGCTGGCACCTTACTCCTTTGAGCCACAGGCACTGCCCCTTATCTTACAACTTCTTAATCAGCAGACAAAATGTGAATGCTTATCTAGGCCTAATACCGCACTGTGACCTGTCACATTTCTAATGTAGTGTACTTTTTTATACTATTACCTGCAGTACTCTTAGTTTGAACTCAATCCCCATTTCCTCCAATAACTTTCCTGAAGACCTCCAACAGAATGTCTTCCAACCTCCACACATTTTGTTCAAACTTTATAGTACCTATCAGTCTACGTAAAATTGTAATTATGAATCTGTCCCCATGATTAACTCTCCTATGTGTATACCTTGCCTGCTCACCAAACACCAGAGCACACTTACACAGTAAGGCCCTGGTAATGGCTTACAGAACTGTACTGAGAAGGTAAAGCACTTAATTCAGTGGTTATAAAAATAGGTTAGAAGCTGTTTTCAATTCTGCACACCCTTCCACAGTCTTAATTTGCTCAACTGTAAAGTCTTTTAAAAATATAAAAACCTATGATAGATATCATGGGAATGGCAATAAAGAACGCAGAAGTAAAACACGAAGGCTTGATAAAACCGATGTGATGCTCTCTGCATTTCCACACGTGGCTCAGTAAATCGCTGCCTGAATTCCCCTCTCAGCTTTCACCATTCTGCCCTGTCATCCCCTTTTACTCTACTTCATAAACCTCCCACACGGTAGGGTGTACCACAGACCACTTCGCGGAACTCGCTGTATCTTTTTCTCATAGGGCCATGTACCCCGAAGTATATTAGGTAACCGATTCTTTCTTGCCTTGCTTCTGTTCCGGTCTCAGTTGGCCACATTCACAGAACATGAGTGGGCAACCATTTCCCTCTAACAGTCCCAACTAAAATGGAAGCACGTCTAGACGTGGGCACCTTTAATCCTCTGTAAGCCCCGGAGTTTTTAGGTCACCGTATTTCCTCCACTGGCTACCGTCTCAATGTGACTTGAGATAGACATCGGTCTTCCAAGCGCAGTCTTTCAGTAACTTCCCAGCCTTACGATGCCACTACCCTGCATATACAAACTACCTCGCAGATCTTAAGGAAGGTTGGGACGTTACTCCAGCGGTCAAGTTTTCCGAAAAGGGTTTGACCCGGGGCACTTATTTAAGGGGACCCCCAGATGTTCTAACTTCCTTCCTGGAAACTGATCTTTGCCACCCGTCCTATACTTCCTGGGTTTCCCCATTCCCAAAAACAACACATCCACCTATCACCTCCACTTTGGGAGATGTGCCCCTCGACTAACCCCTCTCTTTCCCCTTCTCAGCTGAGGCTCGGCCTGCCCTAGCTCGAGGGTCTGTCCTAGCCTGCCCGCCGCACTAGCCCCTATTCTACCGCTTCTCCTCCCCTACTCACTTTGGGTTTCTCAGGCAGTTTCTTCCGGTTCTTCTTCTTCTGCTCCTCGCTTCTGAGGTTCTTCAGCAAGGCCAGGTCGTCAGGGGCCGCGGCCGGCGCGGCTGTCGCCTCCTCCCGTTTGCGGGGCGGGCTCCTTCGTTTCTTGCGGGCGCCGGCGCAAGCCGCGGCCCAACCGTAGCCCAGCAGTACCAGCAGGAGCAGCCCGAGCGCGCCCGTGCCCACCAGGATCACCCAGCCCGGGTATCGCTTCGGCTCCAGCCCCAGGTCGAGGCCCAGCTCGGTGCGCAGAAAGCCTAGGCCAACTGAGAGCATTTCCCGCAGCCGGGCCGAACCCTCCTCGGCCTGCTGGGCCAGCTCATCCTGCCAGCTCCGCGCAGCCATCTTCCCTCCTGTCAGGGGTACTCGCAGGATGACGCTGGGGCGCCGAGACGCCGCGGACTAGTCAAGGGAAGCGAGGAGGGGCTGGGCCGGGCAGCCTCAGGCCGAGCGCATCGCGGCCGCCCCTCGCGCCAGAGCCGGGGATAGGCCGCTGTCGCCGCGGGGAGGGGAGAGGGGGCTCCCAGGTTTCCCCTAGTCAGCCTCACTCCGCCGCCGCCAGAAGGAGGGGGGCAGGCGGGAGGGAGTGTCTCCAGCGGCCGCCGCTAAGCGGCGTCTCCGCGCCAGCGCCAGGCCCCGCTGTCCTCCCCGGGCGGAACAATGGCGGCTCAGGCCGCGATCCACGCCGCGCGCGGGGACTATCGCGGATCACGTGGACTCCGATGGGCGTGGCATGACCGTCACGTGGGCGTGGGCGTGGTCGGGCGGACAGGGCGGTGTTGGAGCAAAGGCGCGGTTGTTGCGGTTGGCGTTGGCTCTTTGGGCCTGGTTCAGACGCGGAACCTGGGAACGGGTGACCCTGGACCTGGGACTGGGAGGGGTTGTGTGGGAGAAGCCTCCGCCGGGTGGCTGGTGGCGCGGAGCTAGGAGACGTGGCGCTCGGAATGAGTGTGGGGGCGGGCGGGGGGAGGAGGGTGAAGAGTGAGGAACCAGGTCACCGGGTCTAGGTCAAAGTCGACCCGGTAGTTGTAGGGCTTTCGTTCTTTTTCGGCAGTGGTGTTGGGATGGAAGTGGCTTTTACTCCCAGGGGACATTGGTCCGCTGGGTGCTTCTAGAGTGAACTCAGCGGAGTCTGAACTGAAGCCGGACACTCTTACTGCAGGGCCTAGGTTTAATTCACAAAGTGGATATTTCTCATTAGGGCCCACTGTGTACTTGCCATTTGCCAGCCTGGCTAGGGCGCGTTCATTCATTCATTCTTTCTCCTCAGTGTTGTTAGTCCCCACTATTCACAAGTTGGAAAGCTGGTGGGCGGCTCTATTCTTTTCATTTGTAGCTTTAATAAGAAATAAGAGGAAGCACATTAGATTGTATTTACATGTAGAGGTAGCTTTTTCGTTGTGTTTTATTTTAAGCTTTTATACAGTGCAAAAAGAGTTTTACAAAATCCTATTTTTATTTTCTGTGTTGACCATCTGTGGGATGCAGCGATAGAAGGAATGGAATTGCTTTTCAGATTTTGATCACAAAGAAAATGTCTGGAGGGTGCTGGTGGGTTTTAAAATTCCATTTTTGTGTAAGAAAACTGTCTTATCATTAAATGATAATTAGCATGCAAACAAGTGTCCTTTTTTTTTTTTTGAGACAGTCTCACTATGTCGCCCTCGGTAGCATGCTTTGGTGTCACAGCTCACAGCAACCTCCAACTCTTGGGCTTAAACGATTCTCTTGCCTGAGCCTCCTAAGTAGCTGGGACTAGGTGCCTGCCACAACGCCTGGCTATTTTTTGTTGCATTTGTCATTGTTTTTTAGCGGGCCTGGGCCGGGTTCGAACCTGCTAGCCTCGGTGTATGTGACTGGCGCCGTAACCACTGTGCTACGGGCACCAAGCCGTAAACAAGTGTCTTAATCGAACTAAATACAGGCTTTCTTAAAGAATATAACACGGGTAATATTAGCACTGAATGCCAAAAATCTATTAGGAAGTATCTTGACCTATTTTCCAATGGTGTTGTAATGCATGCTGTGATTAATGGTTGGAAGGGAGTTTTGTAAAGAATAAATAGTAAAAATAAACTACTTTTGCTAAGTTTTATACAGGCTTATAATTATAGACTAAATTACAAGGCCAAAAACTTAGAAGATGTCATCAGGACCTGCTTTAACTCTTAAGAGTTTCTAAATTATCCTTATAATTGTGAAATAAGATTTATAATCCTACCTGTATATTTGGGTTCCAGAGACATGAAGGGTCATGATAGTCTATGAAGTTCCACTGACTATTCTAGATTAACACCTGTGGACTTAGGAATTACACTTTTTACAGTAATTATACTCGGATATCCAGTCCCTTTGGTAGACTAGTAAGTCTTGATTCAGTAAATCAATCACCTTTCTTTTTTTTCTGTGACTGTCCTTTAATCTTAAAAATAAAAAAACCAAAAATATGGTTACTGTATTTGTTAATACAGATAAACTCATTTTTCTGTTTTTCTTTTTTAATTTGAGACAGAATCTCACTATGGGCCTTCAGTAGAGCGCTGTGGCATCACAGCTCACAGCAACCTCAAACTCTAAGGCTTACGCAGTTCTCTAGGAGAATTGGGACTGGGGCTAAAGGGACTATAGGAGCCTGCCACAATGCCTGGCTATTTTTTTTGTTACGGTTGTCATTGTTGTTTAGCAGGCCCAGGCCGAGTTCGAACCTGCCAGCCTCAATGTATGTGGCCAGCGCCCTAACTACTTACCTACAGGCACTGGGCCCTCATTTTTCATACATAACTTTCTTGTTGTCTTTCCATGTGTTTACATTTTAAAAACAAAATGGAGTCATATTTACTGTTTACTGACTTGCACTTAATATGGTCCTGAACATGCATGTCAACTAATAAAGCCTATCTGATAAAATCCACCATGAACACCTATAGTCCTGCAAAGTTAGCTTTATTCATTTACAGCAGGGTGGAGTTTAGGTAAAATTTAAATGAAGCAATGTTTTGAAAGGCTCAAAGCAAAGAATGTAAAGGAGTTAATATCAGGTCTGTGGGAATCCTAAGCAGACTGGAAATCCTAATTCCTTGTAAGTGACAAAGTTAAGATGTTGTGTTTGAAACCCCTTAACTGAAGTTTTGCACCTGGGCTGGATATAAGGACTTTATTCTAGGAGTGACCCACACATTGGCATGCCACTCAATAAAAAGGAATGAACTATAAATACATGCAACAACATGGATAAATCTCAATGTAATTAGTTGACTGAAAGAAGGTAGACAAAAAAGGAGTACATATTCAAAAGAGTCCATTTATATAAAACTAGAACATGCAAACTAATCTATGGTGACAGAAAGCAAATTTGTTTTTATTGGAGGATGCGGGTGGGGAGCAAGGAGATATAGAGGGAGGGATTACCAAGAGGCACCAGGAAATTTTGGGGAGTGATGGATGTATTCATTATTTTTATTGTGATGATGGTTTTACAGATACATATTTATTTCAAAACTTACCAAATAGTATACTTTATGTTTTGCAGTTTAATTAGATAGGGTCAGTTATACTCCAGTAAAGCAGTTCAGAAAAGTTTTTAAAAAGTAACTCATACGAAACAGGCTTATTGTACCCTCAATGAATCCCCAACAATAAAAAAAAAAAAGTAACTCATACGGCTCAGATCCTAACAAAAGTGAGATGACTGAGTTCTATTTTCACTAATGGGATTTCAGTCAAAGTTTTTGCCAGTCTGTGATTTCGCAGAACAAGATTTTTTGATACTGCATGTCTTGATGTTAATTAGCAAAAGTTTTTCTTACAGGTTTGCATGATTAATACAGTATCTTTTTTTTTTTTTTTTGAGACAGGAGTCTTATTTTGTTGCCCTTGGTAGAATGCCGTGTGGTCACAGCTCACAGCAACCTCAAACTCTTAGGTTCGAAGGATTCTCTTGCTTCAGCACCCTGAGTAAGTGGGACTACAGTCACCTGCCACAAGGCCTGGCTACTTTTAGAGACAGGGTCTCACTCTTGCTCAGGTTGATCTCGAACAGTGAGTGCAGGCAATCCACCAACCTTGGCCTCCCAGAGTGCTAGGACTATAGGCTTGAGCCACTGCACCCAGCCCTACAGTATCATTTCTAATGGCAGGCTAGTCTATTGTCTTTTTCTACTATACTTTAACATACTGTTTCTTGCTATTAAATGCAATTCTGTCATGAACATACTTGTAACTTTGTGAATATCCATGATTGCTTCCTGAGCTTCCAAAGGTTAAACATCATACCCTAGAGTCAGGTTGGCTGAGCGCTGACTAGAACCCAGACCTCCCACTGCTGTTGACTCTTGTCAGTATACTGTGTAGTCATTTCTTAGAGTACTGCATGTATTGGTTTCCTCCAGCTGCCATAACAAAATACCACAGACTGGGTGGCTTAAACGGTTTTGGAGCCTGGAAGTCCAAGTTAGGGTGGCAGTGTGGGTGGGTTCTAATGAAGGCCCTCTTTCTACTTGCAAATATCTACTTTCTCTCTGTGTTCTCCTGAGGCAGAGAGAGAGCACGAGAGGTCTCTGATATCCCTTCTCATAAGAACACGTTAATGTGGGTGGCTCGTATGGCTCAGTGGGTAGGGTGCCGGCCCCGTATACCAAGGGTGGAGGGTTCGAACCCAGCCCTGGCCAAACTGCAAAACAGAAAAATAGCCGGGCGTTGTGGTGGGCGCCTGTAGTCCCAGCTCCTCAGGAGGCTGAGGCAAGAGAATCGCCTAAGCCCAGGAACTGGAGGTTGCTGTGAGCTATGCTGCCATGGCACTCTATTGAGGGTGATAAAGTGAGACTCTGTCTCAAAAAAAAAAAAAAAGAACATGTTAATGTTATCATATCAAGACCCTATTCTTGGGACCCCTAAAACCTTAATTACTTCTTTAAAAGCCTTATCTCCAAATACAGTCACACTGGGGATTAGGGTTTCAGCAGATGAGTTTTGTGAGAGACGAACATTCAGACCATTGCAATATGGGAAGCTAACTTCCACTTAAGTAGCTTATGTTGAGGGAGAGTGAAGAAGAATGTTGGTTCAGGTCTTCACAATGTAGATTCTTGCCATCATAAACTGCATTGTCACTAAGTTACATACACAAGGGGATAATTTTACAGTAAGGCAGGAAACTATAGTTGAGTATGGCAAGAATTTTGAGATATGGTCAGGAAGGGGTTATCTTCAGAATAAATCTAGTAAGAATTAGTAAATAATTGGCCAGGTGTGATGGCTAATGCCTGTAAATCCTAGCAGTGTAGGAGGTCGAGGCGGGTGGATTGCTTGAACTCAAGAGTTCAAGACCAGCATAAGCAAGAGTGAGACCATGTCTTTACTAAAAATAGAAAAACTAACTGGACATTGTGGGTAACTAACTTATCCACCTAGTTACTTGGAAGGCTAAGGCAAGAGGATAGCTTGAATCCAGGAGTTTGAGGTTGCTGTGAGCTATGATGCCATGGTATTCTACTCAGGGCAAAAAAGTGAGACTCTGTCTAAAAAAAAAAGTAGTGGCCCACGCCTGTAATCCTAGCACTCTGGGAGACCAAGGTGGGTGGATTGCCTGAGCTCACAGATTCAAAACCAGCCAGAGCCAGAGCGAGACCTTTCTCAATAAACAGTCAGGCGTTGTGGCAGGTGCCTGTAGTCCCAGCTACTTGGGAGGCTGAAGGAAGAGAATTGCTTAAGTCCAAGAGTTTGAGGTTGGGACACCATGGCACTCTACCCAGGGCAACAAAGTGGGACTCTGTCTCAAAAAAAAGAAGAAAAGGAAAAAATGAAATTATCCTTGGAAGTATCCTCAGAATCCTAATCTGAAATATTTATTATTTTATTTTATTAAAAAAAAGTTTTTTTTTTGACAGAGTCTTACTTTGTCACCCTTGGTAGAATACTGTGGCATAGCTCATAGCAATCTCAAACCACAATGACTGGATTTTTTTTTTTTTTTTTTTGTAGAGACAGAGTCTCACTTTATGGCCCTCAGTAGAGTGCCGTGGCCTCACACAGCTCACAGCAACCTCCAACTCCTGGGCTTAAGCGATTCTCTTGCCTCAGCCTCCCGAGTAGGATTTTTTTTTTTTTTTTTTTTGAGACAAGATCTCACCCTGGCTCAGGCTGGTTTTGAACCAGTGACCTCAGGGCAATCCACCTGCCTCAGCCTCCCAAGTGCTGGGATTACAGGCATGAGCCACCGCACCAGCCTTAAACTGAAATATTTATAATAAATGTGTTACTGAAAGGGCCAGGATGTTTCCAAGTCCTTTAAGAGATCAGAAAATGCGTTAAGAATCTGAATGGAGGGAGGCGCCTGTGGTTCAGTGAGTAGGGCGCTGGCCCTATATACTGAGGGTGGCAGGTTCAAACCTGGCCCCGGCCAAACTGCAACAAAAAAATAGCCAGGTGTTGTGGTGGGTGCCTGTAGTCCCAGCTATTCAGGAGGCTGAGGCAGGAGAATCGCCTAAGCTCAAGAGCTGGAGGTTGCTGTGAGCTGTGATGCCACCGCACTCTACCGAGGGTGACAAAGAAAAAAAAAAGAATCTGAATGGAACTAAAAACTGGAATTTTATCAATTGTTTCTCACAGGAACATCAGTATTCGGGTCAGTGGAAGCACTGAGGCTGTGAAAGTGATAACCAAAGTAAATTGTGATATATTCACATAGTGAAATACATGTATAATAAGAATATAACAGCATGCATGGATGCATGGGAATAATGAACTCGAAAGACAGGAGAGTGGGAGAGAGATGGATTGGCAAGAAGAATATAGGGGTCTACAAATACATTTATAATGTGTCTCTTAAACTAGGTAATGGGTGTAAGGGTGCTCCTTATATTATCTCTCTTTTTTTGCATGCCTGAAATACTTTGAAAATTTTAAAGTATTTTAAAGTATACTTTGTCACTTTTAAATTTAAGTGACACTTCTTTCCAAAAGGGACGCATTAGGTTGCATTCCCACCAGCAGTGCGGAAGTGTTCCCTTTTCTCCACATCCATGCCAACATCTGTAGTTTTGGGATTTTGTTATGTGAACCACTCTTACTGGAGTTAGATGATATCTTAGACCTGCCGTCCGATCCTGCAATTCCTTTACTAGGAGTATATCCAAAAGATCAAAAATCACTTTATAACAAAGATATTTGCACCAGATTATTCATTTCAGCTCAATTCATAATAGCCAAGTCATGAAAGAAGCCCAAATGCCCATCAACCCATGAATGGATTAATATATTGTGGTATATGTATACCATGGAATATTATGTAGCCTTAAAAAGATGGAGACTTTACCTCTTTTATGTTTATTTGGATGGAGTTGGAACATATCCTACTTTGTAAAGTATCTTAATAATGGAGGAAAAGGTATCCAATGTATTCAGTACTATTATGAAACCAATTTACAATCACTCACACTTTCATATGAAGAATAGATCACAACTATGGCCCAGGATGAAAGAGGGAGGGGAGGGTTGGAGGAGGGGGAGGCCAGATGGAGGGAGGATGAATGGTGGGATCACACCTGTGGTGCATATTTCAAGGGTACATGTTGGATCTATTAAGTTTAGAGTATAAATGTCTTAACACAATAATTAAGTAAATGTGGTGAGGGATATTTTAACCAGTACAATGTAAGCATTCCAAATTGTACATGAAATTCGCACATTGTACCTCATAAATGCATTAATGTATACATGATCTACCTCTTTATGATTTAATAAAGAAAAAAATTTAAGCGACAAAGGCGATAGTTTGCACAGAGTCTAGATAAAATAATGGGGTCTCCCTGATTCACAATTGCTCAGTTGCTATAATTGTACAGTGGGGGAAACTAGATTGGAGGATCTTAGCTCAATAGGTATTTCGTTTTGCTCTGATTTCATGCCCCATGCACTACACCCAGAAGGTAATGTGGCTTCTTATGTCGACTTTACTTCGTAAGAGAGAGTGGGTTGAAGAGCTGACTTTTAGTAAAACTGACCCTCCTAGCAATTACTGGCATAAATCATCATTCTTGGTGGAGCACTATGGCTCCCATGGGGCTGAAAATTATTGGTTCTTGGAGGAAAAAAATCTTAAAGTATAAAATTCAGATATAGTATATACAAAGGTATACAATATATCTATGGTGTTAAAATCTGCCCTGAGGGCAATCAAGAAAAAAATTTAAAAAGACTTAGGAGGTGATGATTTAAAAAATGGTGAGAAACACCGGTGTAAAGGAAGAATACGGCACTCTGCTTTGTCAGGGTCCTGGGTTTTTGATTAATCGGTCTCTGTGGGTCATACATACTTTTTTTTTGAGACAGTCTCATTCTGTCACCCTGGGTAGAGTGCAACAGTGGTGTCATCGTATCTCACAACAGTATCAAACTCCTGAGCCCAAGTGATCCTCCTGCTTCCACCTCCCAAGTAGCTGGGACTACAGACACAAACCATCACACCCACACCCAGCTAGTTTTTCTATTTTTAGTAGAGCTGGGGGTCTGGCCCGTGCTCAGGCTGGTCTGAAGCTCTTGAGCTCAAGCAATTCACCTGTCTTGGTCTCCCAGAGTGCTAGGATTACAGGCATGAGCCACTGCATTTGGCTTCTCCAGGTCATTTACTCAACCATTCCTTCAGATTTCTATTAAATTTAACTCTCAGCTTTAAATACATAGTATCTTCAAAAATCTCAAAATCTAGTGAGAATGTTGGAGCCTTCCTTAGTGCAAAGGAATATGACTACAGTAAGTTGATTTGAACCTGGGGATTGTAATGGGTACTGTGATGCATCTCCTAGATTCCTTTTCAAGAGTGGAGGACTCCTTGATCCTGGGAGTATTCCCAGAAGACATCCCTAAGTTGTTACACTGTTGAGGAAATTAGGAAAACTCTCTGCCAAGGTCATGTCGCTTTTCCAGGGATAGCACATATCCAATGACCCATTAGCCTTGGTTGGAGGGTGGGGGTTAATGTAATGGCCTTCTTACCCAAACTTGGAAAAATCACAAGGACCATACCAGTTTCAGAGCACTGCAGGGGCGTGGCTGAGGACTGTTGGTACTGCATGTCAACTCAGTTCTCCCCCTGCCCAGTCCTGTCTTCTCCTTCCACTGGCATTGGTTCTAAGAGTACTTGTCGATGTCGTAGATGCTGATCTGTCTCCAAGTGTGCTTCTTAGACAACTAACCTGTAACAGGGTTGAGGAGGTATTTATGAACTATTTGATATCATGGAGGAGAGGAGATTATTTCAGCATAGGTATGGCAGAACACTAAATGCAATGTATTTGGGTTAAATCTTGAAGGATAAGTTAGGACATTGCTAAGAAGAAAATAGGATGAAGATGGAGGGGCATTTCCAAGCATGGGGACGAGAAAAAGGGAAGGTCTGGGAACATGACAACATGGTATATCGGGATTAAATGGAAATTATAAATAGACTAGAAATAAAGTCTGTAGGATTTCGTGAGGGATTAAAGACAAGGGAATTGTCAGGATGACTCCTAGATTTCTCACAATTGGACAGGTGGTGGTGCTGTTGCTGAAACAGGGAATGTTGGGAAAGAATTAAGTTTTATAAGTCAGGACTGGTTTTGTACACATTGATTTTGAGAAGTAAAAAATAAGCAGATGAAGATACCAAATAGGCGAGTGGATTTATAGGCCTAGACCCCAAAGTAGAGATCAGAGTTGGAGGTACCTCTTGGGTTCCTTGCTCCAACTTTTCTTTCATCAGTCACTTGATATTCTCCTTAGTCACAGCCCCTTGCAGCACTCTTCCCTTTGAGTGGAATGCATTTTCTTGCTTTTGCTAGTTCCTCCTTTTTTTTTTTTTTTTTTTCAGAAAGACACTGTATCATCCAGGTGGAGTGCAGTATCCCAGTCATAGCTCACTGCAACCTTGAACTCCTGGCCTCAAGGTATTTTCCTGGCTCAGCCTCCTGAGTAGCTGGGACTACAGGTGAGGGTACTACACCTGGCTAATTTTTTTTTTTTTTTTTTTTAAGAAATAGGATTTCCCTATGTTTCCCAGGCTGATTCGAAACTCATGGACTTAAGTGATCTTCCACATTTGTCTCCCAAAATGCTAGGGTTACAGGTACAAGCCACTGTGCCCAGCTCTTGCTCAGATTTTTTATATCTCAAATGAAATATTTTTCCCCAGAAGCTATGACCAATCAGGTCACTTCCTCATGTTACTTATTTTTATAGCACCATGAACTTTTATAGTATTTGTCAAAATCATAATTTTACATTTAATTTTTTAATTAAAAATTTTTTTTAACATACATGTTTATTTGGTTTCCACTTTTTGCCTTCACAAAATCAAAAAGGCTTAAAATTTAATAACAATAACAATGTTTAAGATAAGGACTAGAAACAAAAACCTCGTAAAGAATGAACAAAGATAAATACATTCAGAAAAGAAATCAGACGTTTGCTGCAATGAAATATTGAGCAATAATAATAATGCAAAAAAGTAACATTCACATTGTCAAATAAGAGTATGTCTATTATAGAATAATTTCACATTTATTTATGTAATTTTCTTTCAGACACAACTGTGTCTGTTCTTGCTCACCTTTGTACTATACCTAGGCCTAACATAATTTAATCCCTACCTCACATGATAGGTGTTCAGAACACATTTATAGGATAGTTTGTGTTAATGTTAATGTGAATAAAAATAGCTATTTACACGTGGTGCAAAAAAAGGTACATCTCTAACTGAAGACATCAGGCAGTATTTCGTGAAGGAAACGCTCTGAGATTGCTCTCACCTAGCTCCACTTCCTAGTATTCATACCCTTCAGTATGAGAGGGACCCGCACTTGCTTTAACTAACAGAATATGGCAAAAAGTGATGGTCTGTTGCTTCATGATTATGTTACATAAGATTGTAGCTTCCTCTGGGAGGCCGAGGTGGGTGGATCACTTGAGCTCAGGAATTGGAGCAAGAGTGAGACCTCATCTCTACTGAAAATAGAAAAAGTAGCTGGGTATGATGGCACGTGATACTCAAGAGGCTGAAGCAAGACGATCACTTGAGCCCAAGAGTTTGAGGTTGCTGTGAACTATGATGTCACAGAACTTTACTCAGTGAGACTCTGTCTCAAAAAAAAAAAAAAAAAAAAGTGTAGCTTCCATCTTGCTAGCAGACTGTCTTCCCTTCACCTTGCTGGCTTTGGTGAAGTTAAGCATCCGTGAGGAGAGCCTCATGTGGTTAAGGCTTGAGGTTGAGGTTGGCCTCCTCCAGCGGCAATAAGAAAGCAAGACCACAGCCTGACAGCCCAGAAAGAATTGAATCCTGCCAGCAACTCTTGAGCTTACAAATAGATCCTCCATGATTGAGTATCAAATCTCTCTGTTGGAGAGATCCCAGAGCAGAAGAGCCGGCACAGCTATGCCTGTGTTCCTGACCCACAGAAACTAGGAGACAGTGCATGTGAATTGTGCTAAGCTGCTAAGTTTGTGGTGATATTGTTACACCTTGATAGACTTCTGATTCTGGCATTTTGGTATTTTAGTATGTGGTAGTGGTGCTGCTCTAACAAATACCCCAAAATGTGAAAGTGGCTTTGAAACCAAGGAGCGGTCCAAGGCTAGAAGAATTTGGAGGAGGGCGACAAACTCCACATTGTCTGGAACAGGTTATTGGTAGAAATATGGACTTTATTCCTTCAAATTTATGTGAATTAAAAGAAAAAAAGAAATGTGGACTTTAAAGATATTCCTAAGCTCAGAAGGAAATGAGGAACATGTTTTAGGAAACTGGAGGAAGGGAATTTGCTATCTGATGGCAGGAAACTTAGTTGTATTGTCTCTTGCAGTTACGTGGAGAGCAGAACATGTAAGTAATAGGTTTGGGTATATAGTTGAAGAGGAAACTGAGCCCTGATCTTTAGCATAAGACTCGCTTCTTGCTTGAGAGACCTGGAGAATCATGAGAATGGCATGTGAGTTGTCTGTATGCAGAAGATGAAAAAACTGGCCTCCAAGGGAGAATGTATATGTGAGGTGTGGCAATACCAGGTCCAATGGCTACAGTGAAGATTCTCTAGATTCTAAAGGTGTCTTGACTAGAAGCAGAGATCTTGCGAAACAAATCGGAGACATTCTGACAGTTTCATAATGCTGATGTCTGATAAGTAACTTTTAACTACTTTTTCCTGCTTTGTGATAATAAATAGGGACCCGGAGGTTTACTCAGGAGGGCTCCACCCAGAGTTCCTCCGCCCCTAGACATAGACTCTGTGTCAAGCCTCTTCATTCCTTGTGCCAAGCCCCCCTGTTTGGTAACCCCAATGCCTTCATATAGTAATGGACATTTCTGAGCAAACTGTTGAAGCTGTCACTGGGTTTCTTGATATTTATAGTAAGATGTGAGAGGAGAGAAATAAATTGAGAGAAGAACTGTGAAACAAAAGATCTGGGAGTTGATTTTGAAGATTCTCAGTCTCCTCAGATGGGAGAAGATGCTAGAACATAAATGGCTTCCGAGCATTGTCAGGAAAAGTGGCAAAGAGAGAAAGCTTAGGGCATGACTGTGTAACTTGTGGTTTAGCCAGGTGAGGTGGGTCACACCTGTGATCCCCACAACACTGGAAGCTGAGGTGGGAGGGTCTCTTGAGCTCAGTTCAAGGCTGCAGTGAGCTTCGGTGGTGCCACCACGTGGTAGCCTAGGTGACAGAGCAGAGACTTGTTTCTTTTCTTTTTTGAGACACAGTCTCCCTATGTCACCCATGGTAGAGTGCTGTGGCATCACAGCTCACAGT
This sequence comes from Nycticebus coucang, assembly GCF_027406575.1. Lineage (NCBI taxonomy): Eukaryota > Metazoa > Chordata > Mammalia > Primates > Lorisidae > Nycticebus > Nycticebus coucang. The sequence continues at coordinate 60,099,371 of NC_069792.1, read as the reverse complement.
AATCTCAAACTCCTGGGCTTAAGCGATTCTCTTGCCTCAGCCTCCCAAGCTGGGACTACAGGTGCCCGCCACAACACCTGGCTATTTTTTGATTGCAGTTGTCATTGCTGTTTAACAGGCCTGAGCCGGGCTCGAACCTGCAAGCTTCAGTGTATGTGGCTGGCTTTCTACTCATTGAGCTACGGGCACCAAGCCAAGATCTGTTTCTTAAAACAAAACCAACATCCTCACAAGAACCAAAGAATCAGAGTATTCAGTTATACAAAGAGCCCTCGAAAAAGATTAAGACTATGCTTCAAGGAATATTTCAGTTTAAGGACATTGTTCCTCAGCATACAGGAGCTCAAGGTAGAGAAGATCTTACCTAGAAAACATTTCAAGTACCCCACACTAACACATTGTGCCACTGGAGCTTGATAACATTTTTGGATCTGGCTTTTATCTAATGGGTGAACCCCCAGTGAAATTCACAGAAGGCCTACATAAGTTTTTGAGACAATTCTATCACCCCAAGCACTGCAAGATTGGACTAAAAGGGACAGAAATAGTAGAAAATGGAAAGGTGTTGGACTTCCAAAATTCTACTAATGGAAAGCAGCACAAGAAACTACTCAGCTTTAAGCACGTACACCTTCCATGAAAAGGAAGGAAGATTCAGAAGGTAGAACCAATAGCGCAGAAGGTTGCGTCAAATCTCACAGAAAACCTAATCGAGGAACTTCCAGCATTTGCTGAGGTGCATTTCAGCATTGCTATAGGCCACTGCCTTTGTACCTCCCATTCCCCGCAGCCTCCACTTTTCAATGGGAATATCTCTTGCTGTTTTCCTTTGCCTGTACCACCACTGTACGCTGGGTGTCCAGGGAAGGAAAACTTGTCTCTAGTTTTACAGGTCTGCAGATAGAGAGGAGTTGTGCTTCAGGGAATGTACTGAGGACCAAGGGATAGACTGCAGTAGGCATTTTCTAAAATGGTCCTCAATGATCCCTGTCTTTTGATACTCACAACCTTACGTAATCCCTTTCTCTTAAGTAACTTGCTTCTAATCCATAGACTACCTCAATGTCGAGGGACTATCACTGCTATGATCAGATTACAAAAGATCCAGACCCCTATCTGGCAAGCAGACTTTATTCCCTGATGACTTTAATGAGGCAAGTTGCCATGTTGGGGAACATGTGTCAAGGGACTCAGGGCAACCTCTGTCCAGCTGCTAGTTGGAAACTGAGGCCCTCTTGCCAACAACTCACAAAGAACTGAATCCTGTCAGCAACCACATGCAGCAGCTTGGAAGTGCGTCCTTTGGTTAAGCCTTCTGATGAGACCCCAGCCCTGCCTGGCTAACACCTTAATTATAGCCTTGTGAGAGACCTTCAAGTGGAGGACACAGTTGTAAGTGTGCTGGAGGCCTGAGTCACAGAAACTGTGAGGTAATGTGTTTTCAGCAGCTAAGTTTGTGGTAATTTGTTACATAGCAATAGGAAGAATTTACCTATTATACTGCCAAAGTTGGAAAAGATACTCAGTATTTGCAAGATTCTGGGGGACAGGCATTGTCATACAATGTTGGTGAGAGCAAATTGGAGCACAGCTTTCTGAAGGCAATTTAAAGGAAAGAAAACAAAATCCTAAAAGTAAATATCTTTTGATCCACTTAAGTCCACTGCTAGGAAACTATCCAAAAAAGAAATAATTGTGAAATCACATAGTTATTACATTTGTAGTTTATAACCTTAAACAAATTGGAAGAAGACCAGAATCCTAACATTCTGGGAGCTAAGGTGGGTGGATCACCTGCACTCAGGAGTTCCAGACCATCCTGAGGAAGAGTGGGACCCTGTCTTTACTAAAAAATAGGAAAAACTAGCCAGGTGTTGTGGCAGGTGCCTGTCATTCCAGCTAATTGGGAGGCTGAGGCAAGAGGATCACTTGTGCCCAAGAGTTTGAGGTTGCTGTGAGCTACGTTGCCATGGCACTCTACCCAGGATAACAGAGTGTCTCAAAAAAAAAAAAAAAAAAGAAAGAAACCTAAAGGAGTGTTTATTTGAACATACTGTGACATACAAGAATAGAAATATTGTGCAGCCGCTAAGGTATATGCTATACAAGTGTATCTATGAACATAAATTATTCAATGACATGAAATGCCACATTGCTAAGCCAAAAAAAAAAAATCAGGTTAAAAAATAACATGCTTAGGTCATTCACTAATAAATATTAGTTCATTAACATTTTATTCATTTATTTTTGAGACAGAGTATCACTTTGTCACCCTTAGTAGAGTGCCATGGCATCATAGTTCACAGCAACTTCAAACTGTTGGGCTCAAGCAGTCCTCTTGCCTCAGCCTCCCAAGTAACTGAGACTACAGGTGCCGGCCACAACACCCCACTAGTTTTTAGAGATGGGATCTCGTTTTTGTTTAGGCTGGTCTCAAACTCCTGAGCTCAAGCTATCCACCTGCCTTGACCTTCCAGAGTGCTAGGATTACAGGGGTGAGCGGCCTTGCCAGGCCCTAAATTCATTAACATTGTAGAATATGTGTAGATGTATATGTGGATTGAGAGACATTTGGAAAGACAGTCCCAAAATTTTTACAGTAGTTTACAATGGCCACGTTTAGGAATTAGGATTTGGAGTGGTTTTTACTTTTTTCTCTATCCGATGGTTCTCAACCTTCCTAATGCCACCACCCTTTAATACAGTTCCTCATGTTGTGGTGACCCCAGCCAGAAAATTATTTTCGTTGCTACTTCATAACTGTAATTTTGTTACTGTTATGAATCATAATGTAAATATCTCTATGCAGGATTGTCTTAGGCGACCCCTGTGAAAGGGTTGTTTGACCCCCAGAGGGGTGGCGACCCACATGTTAAGAACTGCTACTTTATACTTTTCTAAATTGTTTGAATGTTTTATGTAAATAATTAACCAGAATAAAATAAGTTTTTATTTGTCTTTTAAAATTGAGGAAGAAGCTTATTGTTGATCACAGAAAAATTTGTCTCAAGAGGATTATTCGTGTTAAGTAGTATTGAAAGTGCTGGGTGGCGCCTGTGGCTCAGTGGGTAGGGAGCCCCCCTCATATACCGAGGAGGGTGGCGGGTTCAAACCCAGCCCCAGCCAAACTGCAACATAAAAATAGCTGGGCGTTGTGGAGGGTGCCTGTAGTCCCAGCTACTTGGGGAGGCTGAGGCAAGAGAATCACCTAAGCCCAGGAGTTGGAGGTTGCCATGAGCTGTGATGCCACAGCACTCTACGGAGGGCCATAAAGTGAGACTCTGCTCCCCCCAAAAAAACAAAGTGCCAAAAATATGTATACACATTTTAAGAAAGGAATAAACTGTATTAAAACTGTAATACTCAATATGTACTGATAACAAAAGATTAAGACAAGTCATGTTTGACTTCTGCAACTACAGGAGGTGCTCAGGGTGGTTACTCTCAGCATCCAGAAACTTCTGATTATGGTGAACTACTTACTGCTCAGGCAACGCTGACCAGCGTGTCCACTTGCATCTGCGCAGGCTTTTCACTTTCTTCCAGAAGTCCTGCCAGTGTAGCTGGTGTTCTGTGGTACACCCCATGCTTTAAGGTCCCCCACAGGTAGAAGTCAAGGGGTTTTAAGTCAGGAGAATGTTAAATACCACTTCAAAATGGTCTTATGCTCCTCAACCCACAACTGTGTTTCTGCTGTTTTCTTTTTTGTAGAGACGGAGTCTCACTTTATGGCCCTCGGTAGAGTGCCGTGGCCTCACCCAGCTCACAGCAACCTCCAACTCCTGGGCCCAACCGATTCTCTTGCCTCAGCCTCCCGAGTAGCTGGGACTACAGGCGCCCGCCACAACGCCCGGCTATTTTTTTGTTGCAGTTTGGCCGGGGCCGGGTTTGAACCCGCCACCCTTGGTATATGGGACCGGCGCCCTACTCACTGAGCCACAGGCGCCGCCCGTTTCTGCCATTTTCTTTTAGTGTCCTGTCATGTGGTGACGCTAGCATTCATTTGATTAACACTATCTATACTTATGACGTTTGATTAACGTCATACTATACATTACTATTGTAATTCAATTCAACTTCAAAAAGTAATACGAAGACAATATCTCTTAAAATGTTTACATTTTTTGGTACGCCTGATATTTACAGGTTTTGGCTGGGGCGGGGTTTGAACCCGCTACCTCTGGTATATGGGGCCAGCGCCCTACTCCTTGAGCCACAGGCACCGCTTGGTACCCCTGATATTTATTAGTTAGCATGATATAAATTTAAAATGCCTCCCTGGCAGACATTTCTTCTTCTTTTTCTTTTTTTTTTGTAGAGACAGAGTTTCACTTTATCGCCCTCGGTAGAGTGCTTTGATGTCACAGCTCACGGCAACCTCCTACTTCTGGGCTTAGGCGATTCTCTTGCCTCATCCTCCTGAGTAACTGGGACTACAGGTGCCCGCCACAACGCCCGGCTATTTTTCTGTTGCAGTTTGGCCAGGGCGGGGCTTGGACTCCCCACCCTCAGTAAAAGGGGCCAGCGCCCTACTCACTGAGCCATAGGCGCCGCTCGGCAAACACTTTTTATGAGTTGTAATATTGAGCGGCGCAGATGGCTCAGTGAGTAGGGCGCCGGCGCCATATACTGAGGGTGGCGGGTTCAAACCTGCCCCTGGCCAAACTGCAACAAAAAAAATAGCCGGGCGTTGTGGCAGGCACCTATAGTCCCAGCTACTCAGGAGGCTCAGGCAAGAGAATCACCTAAGCCCAAGAGCTGGAGGTTGCTGTGAGCTGTGACGCTACAGCACTCTACTGAGGGCGACAGGGTGAGATTCTGTCTCTAAAAAAAGAAGAGTTGTAATATTTATTTATGTGTGCTGTTTTATGGAGGCTAGGCTGGCAAACAATACCACTACTACCGCTAAGTGTTAAGATATGTCAATCCATGTCATTTATTAATATACCCAGAGGCTTTCAGTTTCTTTATAATATTTTTCTAAAATGGTGAAACCTTCATCACCAAAAGGAAAAGCTTCTTTAGAAGGTGATAAATATTGTGAACTTCCAATAGTGTGAATTGTGAAAAAAAAACAAAAAACAAAAAAACAAAGAAGATAATAAGTAATTTCTCCAGCAGAAAGGAAAAAATAACACTTCAAACCTCATCTGAGACCTAAGGTCTGTAAAAAAATGAGTAGCTATTCTGGTGGCTGAGCAGAAAGGAAAGAAACAGCTGTCCCTGCTGGGAAAGACAAAAGTGTTCATGTAAATTAGTAACCTCAGATGCGCTGGCTGGAGTGGACGCAAGAGCTGAGAGTGTGATCTGAAAACTCAGCTTTGGCAGTTAGCAAGTTTACCACGTGGCCTCACTTTATCTAATAAATCCTACATTTGATGAATTACTGGAACCCAGTACATTTTTTTTCTCTTCTTTTCATTGAAACCTGGTGAAAGTGAATTGCAAGTGTGATTACTATTTGGAGAAACTCATTTGGTCACTGCTATGAGCCTTAATCCAGATAAGCCATTTTGTGAAATATATATGAGAGCTTCAGTGCAAACCTGTCACCATTACCATAAAAGATAGTTCTGATAGGTAATGTGGTTTTTTTTTTAAGATAAATATGTTAGGGCATTACTTTCTTGGAAGAATAAAGACAAAAAGCTATAATGTGAAATATCTAGTTACTTGAAAATAAAATGTGTAATTGTACCTAGTTTTGGCCAAGATAATTGTCAGCTTTTTACTTTTCTATAAATAACAAATAAAATTTAAGTCTGGGTACAGTGGCTCACACCTGTAATCCTAGCACTCTGGGAGGTTGAGGTGGGAGGATCACTGGAGCTCAGGAGTTCAACTAGCCTGAGCAACAGTGAGACCCCATTTCTGCAAAAAATTAGAAAATAACCCCCACTAGAAACAACGAACTCCGCCCCCCAAAAAGAAATAAATTTAAGAAATTAAATTTCTTTTTTTTTTTTTTTTTAATTTGGCCAGGGCTGGGTTTGAACCCGCCACCTCCGGCATATGGGACCGGTGCCCTACCTGCTGAGCCACAGGCGCCGCCCAAGAAATTAAATTTCTTAAATTTAAGTGAAAGCACTGGACAGGTGCAAATCTACCAAGCAACCAATTATCTTGTATTTATGATTCTTATTCCTAAGAAGTTGTTTTGTTCCCTATTTTTTCTACAGTAGAGTAAGAAACTCCCCTATCCATGCTTTAGTTATAACCTCCCCTTCCAAATACTCAGACTTCAATAATAGACAGTTATTTCTGAGAAGGATATTAACAAGCTTTGCCTGAAGTTATGCTCTCAGACAGTGTTCTCAGGTTTCCTGATGCCGGGGCTCTTTAATATAGTTCCTGTGGATCGCGACCCACAGGTTGAGAACCACTGCTCTAAGAAATAATGGAGTTCTTTGTTAAAAGAGTTAGGTCTAGGCTCCGTGCCTGTAGCTCAGCGGCTAGAACATAGAACATACACTGGAGCTGGCGGTTCAAACCCAGCTTGGGGTTGAACAACAAAGACAACTGCAACCAAAAAATGGCCAGGCATTGTGGAGGACACCTGTAGTCCCATCTACTTGGGAGGCTGAGGTGAGAGAATCGCCTAAGCCCTAAAGTGTGAGGTTGCTGTGAGCTGTGATGCCACGGTACTCTACTGAGGGCGACATAGTAAGACTCTCTCTCTCAAAAAAAAAAAAAAAAAAATAGAATTAGGTCTAGTGATGATGAAAAGCACCTGGAGGGTAGGTTTAGAACAGAAAGGAAGTTGTGCATCTTTGGCGAATTTTACTTAAGTGGAGCTGAGAGATGGTATTAAAGAAGAATGCCTGAGTCTGATGGAAATAAGAGTAAAAGGATGTATTAGACAACTTGGGCTGCTATTACAGAATACTACAGACATTTATTTTCTCACAGTTCTGGAAGTTAGAAGCCCAAGATCAAATGCTATCAGAATTAGTTTCTTCTGGCCTCTCTTTGGGTTGTTGATGGCTACCTTCTTGCCATGTCCTCACATGGCCTTGGTTCTGTGTGTCTTTGGAGAGAGAGATCTCTGATGTCTCTTCCTCTTATAAGGACAGCAGTCTTGTTAGTTTAGGGACCCATCCATATAAGGTCATTTAACCTTAATTACCTCCTTAAAGGCTCCATCTCCAAATACAGTCACACTGGGGTTACAGCTCCAATATATGAATTTGCAGGGGAGGGAATACAATTCTGTTTATAACATAGGATAAAACCTGGGTTTATACTATTGATTTGAAGACAAGTATGTTATAAAATTGGCTTGCTAACATCCTTTTCTGAATATAAGCTCCATGGGGGTAGGAAGGGTGTCTGACTTGTACACTGTGGTACTTCTAGCACTTTCTGTAGTACCCTTTAGTATAAATATTGAACTAATGAATTAATGAATGTGGTGATTGGAAATTTGGGTGAGAGGAAGGCTGTTTCAATGGTTTAAGATGTGAGCTACTAAGTGCCTACACTCGGTAGTGGAGGGAATAAAGAGGAAGGGTGACAACGAGTAACAATGAGCAGTGACAGTAATAAGTGGGGTAAAGGGGAGGGAATAACCATGGATGACTAATGCTCTGTGACTGAGTGACATGGTGATCACTGTCCCATTAGTGAAAATAGAGAAGATGAGGAAAGGTAGTTCACTATTAATAATCCTCACTTTGAAATGAGGTTACTCTTAGGACTTACACAGAATTTGAAAAACTGGAAGTCCTCTAGCTTCTCCAGATGTTCCCTGAGGGTCCTCTGAAGACATACAATATCTTTCTCTTTCATCACCATTCAAGGCTCTTATTTTCTTACCATTCTTACCTTCTGTGGCAGTCCAGAGAAAAATATAACAATTAGAATTACACATTTCTTTTCTCCTTCTAATAATGCTACTCCTTTTATTTGTGGTAGCCACAGTAGAAATAGAAGTTATGGTCATGTTGGGCATCACAATGACATAAAACTTCTAGGCACTAGTGTTCTTATTTCAAGATGATTTTCTTTTCCTGACTGCTTCTTTGTATTAATAAATCTGAAAGAAATGACTCAAAAGTAACTTTCTCAGTTCCCTAGCTGAGTTATTTATGAATGGGATTTGCATCTAATAGCAATCTACTTTCTGAAAGAGTTTATAATTACAACATCTCAGTTAATATCAGAAACTTTTTGAACATGCCCATTATCTCTTCTGAGCAAACTGTTCTTGGTAACTTTAAAATTGAAACTCAAAAAGTTGTTAAATATAGATTTAAGTAATTGGATTATGTCCACTAATAAGATTTAGCACCAGGAAATTATTTGCTTATCGTGAATGATTGGAAGGCTTTCTTCTAGCTTTTACTCTAACTGCTGCAAAAGCTTAAGAACCAAATTCAGTGTGGAGGCACACTCCCCTAACAGACTATGTTAATATTTTCTATGAGGAGGCAGCATTTTATAGAACCTTGAGTATAGGACTTGTTCACTGGGTATTTGCATCCTATGAATCTGACTGATAACGAGAATCTACAGAGAACTCAAAATAATCAATAAGAAAAGAGCAAACCCATTTGTAAGTGGTCAAGAGACTTGAACAGAAACCTCTTGGAAGATGACGGATGAATGGCCAGCAAACACATGAAAAAATGCTCATCATTCCTAATCATCAGAGAAATGTAAATCAAAACCACTTGGAGGCTCGGTGCCTGTAGCTCAAGTGCCTTAGGCGCCAGCCACATACACCAGAGCTGAAGGGTTCAAATCCAGCCCGGGCCTGCCAAACAACAATGACAACTACAACCAAAAAATAGCTGGGTGTTGTGGAGAGCACCTGTAGTCCCAGCTAGAGGGGAGGCTGAGGCAAGAGAATAGCTTAAGCCCAGGAGTTGGAGGTTGCTGTGAGCTGTGATGCCATGGCACTCTACCCAGGGCAACAGCTTGAGGCTCTGTCTCAAAAAAAAAAAAAAAAAAAAAAAGTCACTCTGAGACATCACTTAACCCCAGTGAGAATAGCCCACATCCCCAAATCCCAAAGCTGAATTTGGAGAGAAGGGAACTTTTGCACTGCTGGGGATTGCAAACTAATACAGCCTCTATGGAAAGAAGTATGGAGAATCCTCAAAGAGCTAAAAGTAGATCTTCCATTTGATTCTGCATCCCATTACAAGGCATCTACCCAGAGAACCAAATCATTTTATCACAAGGACATTTGCACTAGTATGTTTGCTGCAACTCACTTCAAAATTGCCAAGATGTGGAAGCAACCGAAGTGTCCATCAACCCATGAATGGATTAATAAACTCTGGTATATGTATACCATGGAATACTATTCAGCCAGAAAAAATATGGAGACTTTACATCTTTTGTGTTTACCTGGATGGAGTTGAAATATATTCTTCTTAGTGAAGTGTCACAAAAATGGAAATGCAAGTATTTAATACTAATATGAAACCAATAGAAAAATAGCTATATGCCCACATGAGAGAAAAGCACAAGCATACTCAAGTCGGGGGGAGGGAACAGGTGAGAGAGGGATGAGAGAAGGAGGCGGGACTGGTAAGCTCTCATCTAAGTTGCACAATGTAAGGGTATACAGCACATCCTTGGACGAAAGGCTCAACTACAACTTGAACTTTACCTTAGACACCCAAACAACGTAACTTAATCATGGGTACCCTCCTATTAATCTGAAATTAAAAAAAAGTATACTGGACCTACATTCAGGGGTCCTAGATTGTTGTCATAGGTCCTGCTGAAATTATTTGGTTGTGTTTTTTTTTTTTTTTTTCTTTTTTTTTTATTGTTGGGGATTCATTGAGGGTACAATAAGCCAGTTACACTGATTGCAATTGTTAGGTAAAGTCCCTCTTGCAATCATGTCTTGCCCCCATAAAGTGTGACACACACTACGGCCCCACCCCACTCCCTCCCTCTCTCTTATTTGGTTGTGTTTTTAATAAATTGGACACCTAGTTAATAATTTACAAAGAGAAATTCCCCTTCCCAACGATCAGAATGTTCATATCCATTGACCAAGAATCTAATTCCAGTATATAATATAATTTCTGATGTCAGTTCTCATGGTTTTAATTCTTCTTTTGTAATGTTAGAGGTTTGGATAAGATAACCTTTAAGGTTCCTTTGTTTCTAAAAGTTCCTATTCCATGGGCTGCGTCGTGGAAAGGGGAAGCAGCAAACAAAACTTAGAAAATAGGTGGATTTGGTAGCAGGTGCTATGTGAGCATTTCATGTCAATTAGTTCTTCAATTGGTGAGGTAGGTATTATTATCATGCCCCTTTTATAGATGAAGAAGCCAAGACTTCTAGGCATTAGGTAATCCCACAGCGAGTGAGTGGCAGAGACGGGCTGTGGATATGGGTCTGTCACACTCCAGAGTTCGGAAGCTGAAGTCCGTGCTGTACAAGCTCTTACTTGTCACACAGTGGCAGTTTTGAGGAATGTTTACCCAAGAGCAAGAAACAGTATGATCAAGAATTTTTATTTTTTGACAAGTTATAGATTGGTAATAATTCTCTGGATATTTTCTGCCCATTCAATATTATAAGTATATAAGATTTGGAAGTAGAAAAAGTAAAGAGATCTTTGACTACAAAGGGCAAAATAAAGCCAGATTAGGTACTCTGCCTCCAAATCTAATGAAATGAGCAGAAGTGGTGAAAAAACAAAAAACAGAGGAGAACAACTTTTCATCATAAATATCAAAAAGCTATGGCCAAGGAAAATGGCAGAACTTTCTGACACCACCCACCCCTGGCAGGGATAGTGCTGAGAACATGGTTAAGTTTTATTAATATCATCCAGTTTGGAAAGCAGCAGTCAGAAGAAGAAAACAGGTGGTCCTGGGAAAGGTAGAAGGAAATGTGGCAAGGATGCCAGCCTCTGCTTACCCCGTGGGGCCTGACAGAGGCAGGGGCGCCTCCATAGTTTCCCATCTTCCAGGCCCTTGTGCTGAGCTGGAAGAACAAGAGGGATAGATCCACAGCTAGGTGAAGGTGTGCACTGCTGCATATTCTTAACTGGACTTCAAAAGAGAAATCAGAGCTCCTTCTGACCTGGTGCAAGCCTCCCCTCACTCAACCCCCGCTATGCACTCCGGCTAAAGATAAGTGGATTGGGAGCAACCCAAGGCCTTGAACTAGCTCCAAACGGGGAAGCCAGACTGGTCCTAAATAAAGTAGAGACAGTGTATCAGAACAGATGAGAAGTCAGGACAGGGCTATGCAACTTAAACTGAGAAAAATGAAAAGAAATGACAGGGCGAGTAAGCAAACATGTGAGAGCGGGAGGAATGAGAACAAAAAGGAAAAGAAGTGAGGAGAATATGTACACCATGGAATATTATGCAGCCTTAAAGAAAGATGGAGACTTTACCTCTTTCATGTTCACATGGATGGAGCTGGAACATATTCTTCTTAGCAAAGTATCTCAGGAATGGAAGAAAAGTATCCAATGTACTCAGTCCTATGAAACTAATTTATGGCTTTCACATTAAAGCTACAACCCAGTTACAACCTAAGAATATGGGAAAGGGGAAGAGAAGGGGAGGGAAAGCTACAACCCAGTTACAACCTAAGAATATGGGAAAGGTGGACGGAGGGAGGGTGATTGGTGGGATTACACCTGCGGTGCATCTTACGAGGGTATATGTGAAACTTAGTAAATGTAAAATGTAAATGTCTTCACACAATAACTAAGAAAATGCCAGGAAGGCTGTTAACCAGTATGGTGAAAATGTGTCAAACGGTCTATAAAACCAGTGTATGGTGCCCCATGATCGCATTAATGTACACAGCTGTGATTAAAAAAAAAAAAAAAAAAAAAAGGGCGGCGCCTGTGTCTTAGTGAGTAGGGTGCCGGCCCCATATGCCGAGGGTGGTGGGTTCAAACCCTAGCCCTGGCCAAACTGCAACAGAAAAATAGCCGGGTGTTGTGGCGGGCACCTGTAGTCCCAGCTGCTCGGGAGGCTGAGGCAGGAGAATCGCGTAAGCCCAAGAGTTAGAGGTTGCTGTGAGCTGTGTGACGCCACGGCACTCTACCCGAGGGCGGTACCGTGAGACTGTCTCTACAAAAAAAAAAAAAAAAAAAAAAAAAGTGAGAAGAAAAAGAGAAAAAAGAAAGAACATGGTGTAAAAAGACACATGTTTCAAAGTAAAAAATAGCTTTTAAAATAATGGAAATATGCCTCCTCCAAACAAGAAAAGATTCCCTGGAAGTGCTTTAAGGTACAGAATAACTTTATCATGCTATTATTCTGCAACACTAAGGCTCAAAATGAGGTAATTCAATACCAGAGTGAAATGAATGGGGGAATTTTCAGAGCTAAGGAAACTAATTGAGACCAGAAATACAGCCACTGCAGATCTCACAAATAATTTTGGAAGTGCAGAGAACAGGATAGACATAGTTGAAAACAGAATTAATGGCACGGCATGCTCACAATAATCAGTGAATACAGAGAAAAGGGAAAAAGAGATTAAGATAAGTAGAAGGCAGTCAATATAGAGGACAAAGACTGTAAAATAATAAGAAATTTATAATATTTATATTTCTATGAGGAGGAAAACCGGGCCTGCTATACAAAGGCAATGGAGCACTATCTACAAACTTCCGAGGATGAGGAAGTGTGGCCCAGCAAAATTGTTGTCTGGTTATAAAGTCAATAAACAGCCTTTCTTAAACATGAAAAAGCAGAGGGAATGTGGTATTTAGAAACCCGTGTGTAAAAGATATAGAACCTGTAAGCCCTTCTCCAAAACCAAACCAAACCAAAACTTTTGACATCAAAATTCAGCCAAATAAATGAATCAAGATAAAAAATTAGGAGTGGTGAAAGAACTGAAAATAAGCAGTCGATCTGTTTTAAAATAGAACAAAGACTAAATAACAAGGGTATCATAATTATAGAACATGATGTGATAGTTTATAACCTGGCAAAGTAAAATATAATTAATGAGAAAAGGAGTGGGGAAAATTGTAGGGAGGAGAAATTGTTAAGAAATTGTTAAGAAGTTGTATCACCTCATCTTTCATAGCAGGGAGTCAACCCATCCTATCTAAACTTAAACCATGTGGTTAAAAAAACAAAAATGTTTTCAGACTTTTGATGATTTTTATTATCTCTTTGCTTAACCTGAGAGCCAGAGAGGAAAGCCAGCACCTGTGTGCCAGACTGGCCTGCAGCTATGTTTTGGTTTTGGAAGGCTAGTTCAATGTTTTAAAATATTTCAAAATCTGAACGTCTTTAGATGCAGGTGCCCCAGCCTGTTCTCCACCCTTAAATTTCACACATTTAAGGGCTTACTTGGCCTTGTCTTTGGAGGATTTTTTAGGAACTAATATTTCCTATGGTGAAGAATCACTTATATGAAATTCATTAATTCCTAGAGTAAGATAAAATAATTGATCAATAGATACGCTTCTGCCCTTTCTTTGGCAAGATGGTGGAGTACAACTTCACTACTTGAATTGTGCTTTTTTGGGATTGGCATCTTGTCTTTCTGCCCCTTGAGTTTCTGGTTCAAACCCGTCACCCTTAGTATATGGGGCCAGTGCCCTACCCACTGAGCCACAGGTGCTGCCCCCCTCGAGTTTCTGTCTGTGAAGGAGCTATAGAATGAAAAAGAATTATTACAAGGGCAATTGAGTCTTCTTAGAGATACCAGCGTGAAAGACTTTGCTATGGATGTGTACAAAAACCTTTATCCCAGTGATATTCCTCATGCTTTGAGAGAAAAAAAGAACCACAGTTGTTGCATACCTGAAACAGCTACAGGTGGAAACAGAACCAATTGTGGAGATGTTTGAAGATGCAGAAACTATAAGGCAAGTACAGTCAATCAGAGATGGCTGGATGCTGTTTGACTACCTGATGGACAAGCTTGGTTTTAGCCAGAATATTTAGATACACTGCACAGTATGCAAAATTCCAGTATGAATGTGGGAGTTACTCAGGAGCAGCAGAATATCTTTTTTTTTTTTTAGAGTGTTGGTTCCAGTAACAGATACAAATGCTTTAAAGCCACTATGGCAGAAAACTGACATCTGAAATCTTAATGGAGAATTGGGATGCAGCCATGGAAGACCTTACACCGTTAAAAGAGACCATAGATGAGCTGGGTGCAGTGAATCACGCCTGTAATCCCAGCACTTGGGAGGCCAAGGCGGGTGAATTGCCTGAACTCACAGGCCTGAGTCAGAGTGAGACCTTGTTTCTAAAAATAGCTGAGCATTGTGGTGGACTCCTGTAGTCCTAGCTACTAAGGAGGCTGAGGCAAGAGAATTGCTTAAGTTTAGGAGTTTGAGGTTATTCTGAGCTGTGACACCATGGCACTCTACCAAAGCTGACAAAATGAGACTATCTCAAAAAAAAAAAAATAAAAAAAAGGCCATAGATGATAATTCTGTGAGTTCTCCACTTCAGTCTCCTTAGAAGAGAACATGGCTCATTCTCTGGTCTGTTTGTTTTCTTCAACTACCCCAAAGGTCATGATAATATAATTATTATTATTATTTTCTTTTTTTAGAGACAGAGTCTCACTTTGTCGCCCTGGGTAGAGTGCTGTGGTGTCACAGCTCACAGCAACCTCACAGCTCTTAGGTTTAGGTGATTCTCTTGCCTCAGCCTCCTGAGCAGCTGGGACTATAGGCGCCTGCCACAACGCCTAACTATTTTTTTGTTGCAGTTTGGACAGGGCCAGGTTTGAACCCACCACCCTCGGTATATGGGGCCAGCGCCCTACTCACTGAGCCACAGGCACTGCCCAGTCATGATAATATTATTGATCTCTTCCTTTACCAACCACAGTACCTTTTTGGGGGGGTGGAGGGACAGAGTGTTACTTTGTCACCCTTGGTAGAGTTCTGTGGCATCATAGCTCACAGCAACCTCAAATTCTTGGGCTCAAGTGATTCTGTTTGCCTCAGCTTCCTGAGTAGCTGGGACTACAGGTGCCTGCCACAATGCCTGGCTAGTTTTTTTTTTTTTTTTTTTAGAGACAGGGTCTTTCTCTTGTTCAGGCTGTTCTTGAACTTGTGAGTTTAAGCAATCCACTCGCCTCGGCCTCCCAGAGCACTAGGATTACAGGTGTGAGCCACCTGGCCAGCCCAACCACAGTATCTTAATGCAAATCAGACAAAGTGTCCACATATTCTTCGCCATCACAGCTCACAGCAACCTCAAAATCTTTTTAGGCTTAAGCGATTCTCTTGCCTCAGCCTCCCAGGTAGCTGGGACTACAGGTGCCCGCCACAATGTCTGGCTATTTTTTGGTTGTAGTTGTCATCATTGTTGTTTGGCAAGCCTGGGCTGGATTTGAACCCACCAGCTCTGGTGTAAGTGACTGGCGCCCTAGGTGGCTGAGCTACAGGCCAAGCCAAACAAGAATATCCTAAAATGCGGGCAGTGCTAAAAGATCTAGTAAAAGTTATTCAATAAGAGTGTTACAGATACAAAGACACAATTATAGAATTTGCTGAATGCTTATATATTAACTTTGACTTTGAGGGGGTTAAAAAAAAATGAAGGAATGTGAATCAGTGCTTGTGAATGACTTCTTGGTGGCTTGTCTTGGCTGAAAGACAGATTGTGAATTTGATCAGAAACACAAGTCTTGATGCCAGGATTTATTCTAAATTAGGTCATATGGTTATGGGTAACAGTGCAGTTTCACCCTATCAGCAAGTGATTGAAAAGCCTTTCTTTTAGAAGCCAGATGTTATCCATGAATCTGTAGAAGAAACTTCATCAGAATATAGTAGACCAAAGGCTCCTAACTGGGCAACTTAAGCCTCTGGCTTTGGGCTTATGTTAGTGAAGCTGTGGTGTCTGTGGGTAGCTCTGGCAGGGTCTAGCTATCCCTGCGGGAGAAGGGGCAGGACCCTAGAGGCTAACTGGGAGAAGGAGATGGCAGGAGGCTGGAGGCTAACTGGGAGAAGGAGATGGCAGGAGGCTGGAGGCTGGAGGCTAACTGATAATGACATTACAGTTGGAATGTGTCTGTACTTCTGGAAAACAAGACTTGAATGTAAAGGCACCACCCAGCAAATCTAGAATGAGGGTCTCAACTAGTATAACAAGATTGTTTCAGGCCCAAAATGAAGACCCCTTCCTTTGAAGTTTCTCTGTATTGTTGTGCTGAGGCTGCATCTCGTACCTGGTCAACTGGAGTGCGTACATAGAGTTTTGATATTACTGTCTTCCTTTGCCCAATAGAATAATCTACTCTTCCAACACTTCACTCAAATAGAACTTCAGGAACGTGCTAGGGTCAACATTCTGACACATGTTATCAAGCTTGGATCTTCCCTCCTCTAACACTGATTTGTTACAGTCTCTGACTTTGTCGACATATGGATGCAGAAGTCAGAGAAGCCTATGAAGATTTTGTCTCCACAACCACATGGGACTGCTTCTGTTTGAAAAAGAAAGGGGTGGCAATGGAAGAGATGGTTGGTTATCACTCAACACTTATCTCCGTTTCCCCTAACAGGAGAATTTTTAAGAAGATAGTAACAGAAGACTCTTCCTGCTACTGAAGAACTGTAAAGAAAAGATGAAAAAATAAAATCAGTATGTAAAGGGTGACATACATTTCAGAAACAATTAAATATTGAGTATAAATTTGGAGTCTTTGAATAAAATTGTCTGTGACTCATTAAAAAAAAATACATTCCTCTCATTTGTTATGTAAAACAGTCTTTCCCTGGCATAAAAAATGATATGTTGGCCGGGCGTTGTGGCTCACACCTGTAATCCTAGCACTTTGGGAGGCTGAGGTGGGTGGATTGCTTGAGCTCACATGTTTGAGTACAGCTTGAGCCAGAGTGAGACCCTGTCTCTAAAAATAGCTGGGCATTGTGGGGAGCACCTGTAGTCCCAGCTACTGGGGAGGCTAATGCAAGAGAATCACTTAAGCCTTAGAGTTTGATGTTGCTGTGAGCTGTGACGCGATGGTACTCTACCGAGGGTGATAAAGTGAGACTCTGTCTAAAAAAAAAAAATGATATGTTTCCCATATTTTATAATGACAGTAATCTGTTTCCTGGCCAAGGCAGATACTGCTCTCTCTATTTCCCTTTTTGAAACTGGCTGTGACCTAGCCTTTGACTCCATGCACTCAGTGTGACTTTCATGAAAGATCCCTTTCAGCATGCGGGATCGCTCCTGGGAAACTTCTTGTTACACTGTGTCTTACTCTATTCAAAGCTTTGGGGGCTTAGCTGCTGTCACCTTCTAGCTATTTCTTTGGCTCAACTTTAATTTTAAACAGAGTATGAACTGGAACTGAAATGTAGCCAAAAGAAACAGCTGATTGGCTGTGAAGGCTCCTTTGCAAGGTTCTAACCCTGGAAGGAGAGGCTGAACTGGTCATTCTGAGAGCAACTGCATGAGCAGTCCCAGGGTCAACTCTGATAGCTTTCAGAGGGACACTGGGAGGAGTGATATTCCTGCAGGACACCAAAGATTGGGCACTGAGAAAAGAATTGCAGAATTCTTATGCTGGTATTTTCACATAATGGTACTGTAGAGATCTGCTGAAGACAAAATAGATACCACCTTAGAAAAGCAAAATTAGCCTTATATTTAAATTAAATCCTATAATGATCAAGACAGAGGTGCCTGTCACATTTAGTTTTGAATTTTTGAATGTTTCCTTATTTAGAAGGTGTTTTATTTATTTATTTATTTATTTTTTTTTTGTAGAGACAGAGTCTCACTGTACCGCCCTCGGGTAGAGTGCCGTGTGACGCCACTCTCACAGCAACCTCTAACTCTTGGGCTTACGTGATTCTCTTGCCTCAGCCTCCCGAGCAGCTGGGACTACAGGCTCCTGCCACAACGCCCGGCTATTTTTTTTTGTTGCAGTTTGGCCGGGGCTGGGTTTGAACCCACCACCCTCGGCATATAGGGCTGGCGCCCTACTCACTGAGCCACAGGCGCCGCCCCATTTAGTTTTATGGGAAAGAAAAAAGGATGTGAAAATGGGGAAGGAAGAGTAAACATGAGCCATGTGAAAGGAGGAACCAAAGTTTGGTTACTGATTCGAAATAGGCACAGACCAGGGGTGAACTCGATTACTTGAATGACAGGTCATATTTATTTGTCATGGGCAAATTTAGGGGTTTACACACGAGATGTTTTCACTCAACTGCTTCTTGCATTTGTAGGTAATACTATTAAATCAGAGCATTTCCTCCAGTGAGGTGATGGTCCTCTGTTTTAGCCGTGCTTGCAATGAGTGTTCTCCTATGATAATCTCTCTGAACGCACACAACGTATTATCCAATGCAGTAGGATTCCTTTTATATGATGTTTTTGTTATGGTATAAAAGTTCAGAAATTTGTGTAAGGCCAGTCACAATAAGCCTATGGATTAACTCCAAAACTTATCATTGAGCCGAGGATCCAGGCCGTGGCTGCTGTGTCATGCCTCCCGGCCAGGTCACATCTTAGTACCAGCAGATGTCCGTGGTCTACGTGGTAGGCACCTGGACCCTGTTTGGCTCAACATTTGCTTTAAGCAGGAAAAAGGGCAAGCTGCCAGGTGTTGAAGAAAAAAACAGAAGAATGTCTCAACAAAAAAATTAATAGAGCCCTTTAAAGGGTTTTATGTGGAAACCATTGCCACATATAAGGAAGATTTTGTTCCAGTTACTGAAAAGATCCTCAACTATTTGGAATCATGGACTGGTGGTCTTGGTCAAGAATCTTGATTGATTGCTTGAAAATTTAATAGATGTGGGTTGAGCACGGTGGCTCACACTTATAATCCTAGTACTCTAGGAGGCCGAGGCAGGTGGATTGTCAGAGCTCACAGGTTTGATATCAGCCTGATCAAGTGTGAGACCCCGTCTCTAAAAAATAGCTGGGTATTGTGGCAGGTGCCTGTAGTCCTAGGTACTTGGGAGGCTGAGACAAGAGAATTGCTTAAGCCCAAGATTTTGAGGAAGCTGTGAGCTATGACTCCATGGCGCTCTACTGAGGGCAACAAAGTGACTGTCTCAAAAAAAAATTTTTTTTTATTAGATGTTTTGATTTCATCTTATGTTTGTGAAAAGTATGTACATCTAATTTAATTTTATTGTAAAATATAATGACTAATAATATGTAATAAATACTTCCTTAAAGGAAAAAAATTATCACTGAGAAAAATAAATTGCATGTTACTAAAATATTCCAGACATATATAAGCAATGATACATGTCTTAACTCATTGGATACTGAGAAGAACTCTCAATGGAGATTGTAACCCTCATTCTTTATGCCATTTTATGAAGTTTTTTGAGCTTATATCTGAGTATTGTGCATGGAAAGGGCTGTCTATATTTGATTACATAATTATATTTATTTAATGTTCAATGTATTAGAATTATACAGGGTGTCCATAAAAAGTTTGTGTGTAAATTTAAAATAGTTGTAAATTTTAAATTACAACTATTTTAAATTGCTTATGAATTTTATGGACACCCTGTGTATTGAAAAATTATGTTTTTCCTATGCCTCTATGTCAGATTTGCAACTCTTGTTGTTTTATTAATAAATCTTGTAAGTTTTTGTGAAAATTAAGAAAAATTTAATTAAAAAGTTAATAGAACATTGATTAAAAATTTCAATGTTCTATTAATTTATAAGTTTAACAGATTAGAGTCTTATAAATAAAACCAGTTTACCGAGTTTTCTTAAACATTCGAAACTACTTTTACTAGCCGGGCGTTGTGGCGGGCGCCTGTAGTCCCAGCTACTCGGGAGGCTGAGGCAAGAGAACTGCCTAAGCCCAGGAGTTGGAGGTTGCTGTGAGCTGTGTGATGCCACGGCACTCTACCAAGGGCGATAAAGTGAGACTCTGTCTCTACAAAAAAAAAAAAAAAAAAAAGAAAGAAACTACTTTTACAAGTTTAATACTGTATTATCAACTCTAAGATGCCATCGATCGTAAGGTGCATGATTATTTTATGTACTACCAAAAAGGGAAAACACTGCCACTGCTATCTTATCCCATTGATTGTAAGATACATCCAGATCCATTTTGCATGTTTGCTAAAAAAAAAAAAATGTGCATCTGGAATTGGTACTATATATCTGAATATCTTCAATAGTTAAAATGTAGGCATTTTGCTTCTTAGGTTTGAAATAAGCAAAATCTTTCTAAGCATGCAAGCAGTTCTTATAATTCTAAACACATCAAATTAATATACATATTTCTTTATTTTTTATTTTGTTTCATTTTATTTTTTGAGACAGAGTCTCACTATGTGGCCCTATGTGAGCTGCTATAACAAAATACCACAGACTAGGTGCCTTAAACAACAGTTCTCAGGGCTGGGAAGTCCAAGATTAGGGTGCTGGCCAATGTGGTTCTTGATGAGGGCCCTCTTCTTGGCTTGCAAGCAGCTGCCTTTTCACTGTGTCTCCACCTGGTGGAGAGAGAGTGAACAACATCTCTGATGTCTTGTCTTAGGGACATTAAGGATCAGTGTCCTTGGCTCAGCACCTGTAACACAGTGGTTATGGCATCAAACCTAGCCTGGGCCAGCTAAACAACAATGGCAACTGCAACAAAAAAAAATAGTCAGGTGTTGTGGTGGGCGCTGGTAGTTCCAGCTACTTGGGAGGCTGAGACAAGAGGATCACTTGAGCCCAAGAGTTGGAGCAGTGGTTCTCAACCTTCCAAATGCTGCAATGTATTTTCATTGTTAAAAAGGGGTTGTGACCCACAGGTTAAGAACCGCTGAGTGGAGGTTGCTGTGAGGTACGATACCACCGAACTCTACCAAGGGTGACAAAGTGAGACTCCGTCTCAAAAAAAAAAAAAAAAGAAAGGGACTTCAACAAGCTGGTAGAGAGATGTAAGAAGTAAGAGAAAGGTAATCTGAAATTTACTCCATATTAAAAAACCTGATTTAGCCATTTTAAGGAGAATAAGGAGAAAATGTGAAGAGGCTGGGGAGGAAATGATTTTAAAAATAGTTTGTTGTGGGCAGTGCCTGTGGCTCAAAGGGATAGGGTGCCGGCCCCATATGCCGGAGGTGGTGGGTTCAAACCCAGCCCCAGCCAAAACTGCCAAAAAAAAAAAAAAAAAAGAAAAATAGTTTGTTGTTCATCAACGCAATCTTTTCTCTATTTGGTAGGAGAAGCCAGGGAGAGGCTTACCCTGAGTTGGTACTGATGGTGAATAATTTCTGGGAGCTACACTTGGCACCAATGGGTTTGTGTCCACTGTCACCAGCTTCTTCCATGACACCCAGGCTAAGCTATTCCTGTCCTAGGACACCTAAAAGCAGCATTTCTCCCTTGAGACCCTCTCCCATCTTCAGTATTCCCTTGCTTCAATCCTATGGGGTTTAGTGTTCTCATGAATCAATTGGTAAAATTCCAAGAATTTTGTGGGACAGCCATAATTAAAATTAAATTATATATACTTACAGTTATATTAAAAACAAAAAACTGTATTAAAAATATAAAAAGATAAATACTCAGAGCTCCTCACTCCCTGATTATTTTACTGCATTTTACTATTATTTGAGTTCATGAGGTATTTTTAATATTTTTTATCTGTATGGTACAAATATAACATAATGACATACTACTGTGAAGCTTTTCCCACTTCTTTGTTTTTCATGACCTGTGATGTCACCTTAGTAGCTTGAAATTCACCATGCTGTCCCCCTGGACATTTCCACCATGGAAACCTGCAAATGCTACAAATCAAAGCCTCATGTGTTGTTTTATCTATTGTTTATACTTAAGAAACTGATGGAAAAAATGTTAATAATGCTGATTTAATTTAAAAGTGTTAAAAAAGTTCCTTTGAGATGAGCACAAAAATTGAGAAAATATTCTTCCAGTGTTTGAAGCTATTAATCTGATTTAGCAGAGAAATCACTGATGTCATTGATGAATGAGTCAAGTTCTGACCTTAGTCTTCTTTGTTTCACTTTCATCTTACTCTTTATCATAAATGTAAATGTCCACTGACACTTGGAACTACAGTCTTGCCTCAGTTGCAGCCATGCTTTGGCTACAGGTATATGAGTCCATCAAAAATCAGTGACAATGCTTCATAAGAATTGTCTGCATGGATTTACAAGAGAGTATTGTGTATTGTATTATTTTAAAATTGTGTGCTACACATCCCTTATGTTTTATAACAAACACATGTACCTACATAAACACAAAAAGATTTTTCCTCAGAGAGCAGATTGTTAATCACAGGGCTGTCTTCTCTTTCTTAGCCTCACTGCAATCATAGCTCAATAACTAAAGGCGTATTTTTAAGGTCTACTGCCTGTCTTGCCTGCTTAGACTATAAGGTCCACAGGACAGAGAACTTTCTATTGTATGCACAGCCATTTTCTAAGAGCCTAGCTATGTCTGGCCGGTGCTTGATAAGTATTTTTTGAATGAATGGATGGATGAATGAGTGAATCCTAACCCTAACTCTCATTTTCCCATTGCCCAAGATACTTTTACACTTTTCTTACATTTAATATAATTTTAATTATTATTTAATGACGTTTCTTTTTCAACATCTTAGAATGAATAATTTTTTGTATGCTGTACTATTTTTCCCCTGATAAGAGCTTCTGATTAAGTGGTGTCAAAATAATGCATCTACTTCATTAATATTCTTCTTTGTTTTTGTTTTATTTTTTGAGACAGTTTTACTTTGTTGCCTTGGGTTGAGTGCTATGGTGCTGCAGCTCATAGCAACCTCGAACTCTTGGGCTCAAGTGATCCTCTTGCCTCAGCCTCCTGAGCAGCCGAGACTATGGATGCCTGCCACAATGCTGGGCTATTTTTAGAGATGGGGTCTCAATCTTGCTCTGGGTGGTCTCGAACTCCTAAGCTCAAGCAATCCATTCCCCACGGCCTCCCAGAGTGCTAGGATTACAGATGTGAGCTACTGTGCCCAGCCATTCATTAATATTCTTGTATTGCTTTATCTAAATGGCTCATTAAACAACTCATTTACAGTCTAATGCCATATTTTTCAAACTTTTTGTTTGTGCCACCATAAGAAATGCATTTTACATAACAATTCTCTAATGCATCCATGGGTGTGTATGCATAATGCAATATCACGGGCTTGTATTTTTTAACAAAAACTTTATAAAACAACGATTAATGATATTTTCTACCTTAGGCTAATGTGTCCTAATTTATCTTTTAATAACTCCAGATTATGACTTCATAAACTGATTTTAAAATTAGTGAGTCTAAGCCGCTTTTGAAAAACACTGGCCTTTTGAATATAGCTCTTACCCAGAAGGCAGGATATCCTATTTCACTATTGACTAATTTTAGGCAACTTAGTGAATGTTCCTGTGTCTTCATTTCTCTGTTGGTAAAATGAAGAGATGGCATGAGAATGAATGATTCCTGTGAGACTATGGCCAAGGAAAAACAGGCTATGTTGTGATCTCAATCTCAGTTGGCTTAGCGTATCAAAATTCACCTCCTGCTCATAGGAAGTTTGGTGAAAGTTGGCAGCTTTCCAGGGTACTTGTCCCTTTTGTTATGACCTAGGAATCCAGGCTGCTCCAGGTTCTTACGAACCTTCATCTCAACACCTGACCTCCTTGACTATCATTGCAGGGGAGAAAAGAGTTGGAGGGTTGCTCTGACTGTTAAATTCTTCCTCCTAGGGCGGCACCTGTGGCTCAGTGAGTAGGGCGCCGGCCCCATATGCCGAGGGTGGCGGGTTCAAACCCGGCCCTGGCCAAACTACAACAAAAAAATAGCCGGGCGTTATGGCAGGCACCTGTAGTCCCAGCTGCTCGGGGGGCTGAGGCAAGAGAATTGCGAAAGCCCAAGAGTTAGAGATTGCTGTGAGCCATGTGACGCCACGGCACTCTACCGAGGGCGGTACAGTGAGACTCTGTCTCTACAAAAAAAAAAAAAAAAAAAAAATTCTTCCTCCTAAAAGTGAGACATGTCTGTTCCCAGTCCATTGGCCAAAACTAATCACATGACTCTTCCTAATTATGAGACAAGGAAGTCTGGGGGATCTTGGGGGGCCATGTGGATATTCCAATGACTCTAAGTATTTCCTTGAGGTTTCTGGTAAGATAAATACAGTAGAGCCTCCATAGTTGACCACTTCTGTACATCCACTACCTTCTTAGGTGGACCTAATTTTTATAGACTAGACATGCACCACATGTATGTATCAGTACAGTGGGCTTAGTTTCTTATGTTGACCACCTCCATATGTTGACCAGTTTGTTACAGTCCTTGGGTGGTCAAGGTTCTACTGTATTCAAATTTAGGTTTCACTTATTTTCTCTCATTGCACCCAATACTCATTCTCCTTCTTAAGAGTTAACCACAGTTCTCACTATATTAATTTCTATTGTCTTATTCATCTGTTGTAATTGTTTAGTTATTAGTTATTTGTTTCTCTTCATATACGCAAGGACCATATCTGTCTTATTCACAGGTGTATTCCCAGTGTCTAGCATGTAATATAGTAGTTTGTTAAGCTTACTACTGTATTCGTTAAATGAATGAATACACATATAATCTGCATTTGCTCTATAGCAGAGAGTTACGTGAATTCTAAGTTAAGTGCTTTTAAAGTGTCTATATTACCAGTGACCTGAGAGCATGATGGTGAACATGATTTGCAGCTATTTTTCTTTTCTTTTTAGCAATTCAACACCTATTATTTCTCTGATTGCATAAAAATATCTCAACACAACATGTTCTCTTCAGTGGAAAAAATTGCTAAAATGGAAATCCATAGCCATTTTAGATCTTCTAGTTTACTTACATTTATATTACTATGTGCTTTTTCAATTTTCAGGGCTCTTTTTTAATGCCTTTGGAAATGTTTAGAAGATCTAGATTTTTTCCTCCTAAGTCTTTATGGTTAATTCTACATTTTTTACATATGTGTGTATGTATAGATATATAAAACATCTTATTACCATGGGAAAGTCTTTTGAATCAGTAAATTTGTGGTAAAACAATTCTGTTTGTGTATTATTCAAATCCATCCCACTTTCCCTATGAATCTAATAAGACTTTTTTTTTTTTTTTTTTTGTGGTTTTTTTTTTTGGCCGGGGCTGGGTTTGAACCCACCACCTCCGGCATATGGGACCAGCGCCCTACTCCTTGAGCCACAGGCGCCGCGCCTGATAAGACTTTTTAAAATCACTTTTTTTTAATCAAATATTTTATCTCTGGTGTCTGAGGAATCCTTGTGAATATTTATCTTTATTTCTTAGAAAAGAAGAAAAATTAATTTGGTGTTTTATTGCATAAAAAGCAATTTCCTCCCACAACAGCGAGTATAGGGGAGGTAACAGTTTTCAACCTCAAAGCAGCATATTCATGCCAGAGACTTAATGTCTGTGTTATAAGATATAAGCGCAATGATAAAGATAGCTTCCTTGAGTTACATGCAGGAGAAAAGATAATATTGGCCTTAATTAGACCGGGGATGAACTCCAGACCAATTTTTTAAAGCTTGGTAATAAGTCATTCCAAGCTTGATTCATTATGTTTCTGAAAAGCCTCTTTTAATATCTTGTCCTGTGGAGTGGTGGATGATTTGGAGTTGATGTCAGTCCTCTTTAACCTTATCGAGTAGTTCCATAGGTACCGCAGAAATTAACAAACAATTCAGTGCTGGTGTCAGCCTGACCAGTGTGTGGCAGACACTTCCCTTTCTTCCAGATGGTCTTACAGGCGGGCCAGCTGGGCCAGTGCCAGAAACTGCTGATTGCTGTTGGACGTGGACCAACCTGAATACATCAGGGGATTCTGAGAGGCAGACTGTGCTCCATTGTTCAATTTTTCTATTCAAATTCATATTCCCTTAAGGACCATATGTCTTTTTGCCTGTCTACAAGTATTAAGCCTGCTTTTTCATTCCTTGAAAGGCTCAGGGATACTTTTTTTGGTTATGTGTTGGTCTAAATGGGCTTTTTACTATGAATAGAAGTAGTGATACATCTTCCTTGGCATGGCTTGGACTTGCTATTGTTATCCCAATTATTTTTGTTATGTATTTTGGAGAGTTAAAGTTTTTCAGTGACTGAAACCCAGATGCCAGCTGTCCCCAAGGACAGCTTCTGTTCTCATTTCATGCAAACCTAGACACATGGCTCGGCACCACTATGCACCCACAGAAAACCCACTTACATGTGGCTAATAAAGGTTTGAACCTTTGCTCTGACTGTGTGACCTTGAATACGTGAATTAACCTCTCCAAGCCTCAGTTTACTTATCTTTAAAATGGAGATTATGGTAGTAGTACTACCTACCTCCCAAGATTGTTGTCAGAATTAAACAATAATAATTCATGTTAATTGTTCAATAATTTGTGTCTGTTTATTTTTATTTTTTTGAGACAGAGTCTCACTCTGTTGCCCTTGGTAGAGTGCTGTGGCGTCACACCTCACAGTAACCTCTAACTCTTGGGCTTAAGTGATTCTCTTGCCTGTCTCCTATGTGGCTGGGACAATAGGCGCCGACCACAACACCCGGCTATTTTTTGTTGCAGTTGTTGTTATTGTTTAGCTGGCCCGGGCCGGGTTCGAAGCTGCCACCCTTGGTGTATGTGGCTGGTCCTGTAACCACTGTGCTATGGGTGCCGAGCCTTTGTGTCTGTTCATTAATGGGCAACACAGGCAGTCTCCAAGTTACCAATGTCTGACTGATCTTTGACTCATACTTA
Source organism: Nycticebus coucang (assembly GCF_027406575.1). NCBI lineage: Eukaryota > Metazoa > Chordata > Mammalia > Primates > Lorisidae > Nycticebus > Nycticebus coucang. Next base: position 60,072,685 of record NC_069792.1, on the reverse strand, counting down.
TGGATGAAGGCTATTAGAGGCAACAGATAAATGTAGGTGTTCCAACGTACATACAAATTCAAGTTAAGAACAAACCTGTGGAACCTATCTTGTTTGTAGCCCAGGGACTGCTATGTAGATTTTTGAAAACTTTTTTTTTTTTGGAGACAAAGTCTCACTACGTCGCCCTTGATAGAGCACCATGGTGTCACAGCTCACAGCAACCTCAAACTCTTGGGTTTAAGTGATTCTCTTGCCTCGGCCTCCCAAGTAGCTGGGACTACAGGTGCCTGCCACAAGGTTTGGTGCAGTTATCATTGTTGTTCAGCAGGCCCGGGTCAGGTTTGAACCCGCCAGCCTGGGTGTATGTGACTGGCACCCTACCCATTGAGCTACGGGCGCTGTTATCAAAAAACTTTTTATTAAGGAAAATTCCAAATTGTGTATAAAAATACAGAGAAAAGTACAATAAGCCTGCATGGATTGGTCTTCTAGCTTCAAGGGTTATTGTTAATACTTTATGGGAAGTCTTATTTCATCTTAATTCTGACAATTTACCCATGTATCCATTTGAAGAAAATCTCATATTTTGTATAATTTTACCCATAAATATTTTAGTATATGTTTCTGAAATTTAAAGAAAAGCCTCATGTCATAGGTGGCGCCTGTGGGTAGGGCGCCAGCCCCATATGCCGGAGGTGGCGGGTTCAAACCCAGCCCTGGCCAAAAACTGCAAAAAAAACAAAAAAGGAAAGCCTTATGTCTTTTCTTTATTTCTTTCTTTTCTTTTTTTTTGCGACAGTCTCAAGCTGTTGCCCTGGGTGGAGAGCTGTGGCATCACAGCTCACAGCAACTTCCAACTCTTGGGCTTCAGCCATTCTCTTGTCTCAGCCTCCCAAGTAGCTGGGACCACAGGTGTCCGCCACAATACCTAGCTATTTTTTTGTTGTCATTGTTACTCTAGCTGGCCAGGACAGGGTTCGAACCCACCAGCCTCGGTGTATGTGGCTGGTGCCCTACCCACTGAGCTACATGCACCACCCAAAAGCCTCATGTCTTTAACTCATCATATACTATTATTACATATTAAAATTAATAAAAATTCCTTAAAGCCACTGTTCAAATCTCTAATTATCATAATTAAAAAATCAGTTTACTTGTTTGAATCATGATCCAATTAAGGTCTACATATTGTGATTGTTGATATATCTATTAAGTCTTTTTGTTGTTGTTGTTGAGACACAGTTCTCTGTTGCCCAAGCTAGAGTGCCATGAACTTCATCCTAGCTTATAGCAACCTCAAACTCCTGGACTCAAGTGGTCCTCTTGCCTCAGCCTCGTGAGTATCTGGGACCTACCACAATGCCTGGCTAATTTTTCTATTTTTAGTAGAGATGGAGTCTTGCTCTTGCTCAGGCTCACACTGGTCTCGAACTCCTGAGCTCAAGCAATACTCTTTGGCCTCCCACAGTTCTAGGATTACAGGTGTGAGCCACAGCATCAGGCCCTACAAGTCTTTTTTAATCCAGTTTTCCTCTCCCTCTCTTTTTTTCTTGCAATTTAATTGTTGAAGACACTAGGTCATTTGGATTTTGCTACGTACCCCCAGAGCACGTAGCATGTTTGTTCCTTTGTCTCCTGTGGTTCTTGTGAACTGGTAGTTAGATCTTGAATTTTGATGCAGTTTCAAGTTTGAGTTTTCAGCAAGACTACTTCATAGGTTACCTCCATGAGGAGGTACCTAATGTCTGGCTTCTCTCTTAGTGGTGCTAGCTGGCATCGATGGCTGATGCCTAGATCCACGAATACATTAGGGGCTGCAAGATGGTAGTATTCTAATTCTCGTTCATTCTTCATTTTTTAGCTGAAATACTATTTGGTTACACAATGGTATAGTTTAAAGGAAAAATGGGATAAATGTTTGATTCTTTCCCTTTGTCAGTTTTCAGAATAGTAAGCTGGCTCATTAATATCCTCCTGGAGTGGCCAATTAGGCTTTATTGGCCTTTAACACCTTTACAAACTCAGGAAGTATTTGAAGTATTTTAGTCCTTTGCCATTTTTATTCATATTTGTGCTCAAAATCTCTTATCTCTTGCAGTGAGAGCCTCTTCAGGTTGGCTCCTGAGTCCTGCCCACCCGCTTTCTTTCCTTAGAGACAAAATCTCACTCTATTGCTCAATCTGGAATGCAGTGGCATCATCATAGCTCACTGCAGCTTTGAACTCCTGGGCTTAGGTGATCCTCCTGCCTCAGGCTCCTGAATAGCTAGGACTATAGGCACATATCACCACACCTGGCTAACTTTTACAAATTTTTAATAGAGACAGGATCTTGCTGTGTTGCCCAGGTTGGTCTCAGCCTCCCAAAGTGCTGGGACAACAATCATAAACCACCGTGCCTGACCATCCTCTCTCTTTTGACAGCTGTGGCTTCCTCCACTGCATGGATGCCCTGTGGTTTACTCAATGGGTTCCTTATCCATGGATGTTTATGTTATTCCCAGTTTTCGGTTGTAGCAAGTAGTGCTACCATAAATAGATTTGTGCATATGTTTCATTGTAGTTTTGTCTATGTATGTTTGTGATAGGTTTCTAGAAACAGTGTTGTTAGAAATGGGAAATAGAAATTTGAAAGGAAAGACAGGAAGTTATTTTTATTTTTATTTTTTTGCAGTTTTTTTTTTTTTTAGCCAGGGCTGGGTTTGAACCTGCCACCTCCGGTATATGGGGCTGGTGCCCTACTCCTTTGAGCCACAGGCACCACCCAAAGACAAGAAGTTTTATTTCATTATTTCCCTCATTATTTTACTTGTCCCTAGCACCTTTCTTTGCACCAGCAGGAACACTCTGCAAGCTCCAAGCTCCCCAGTCTGTCATTGTGCAGAGCACATAAGGTCTCACGCCTCTCCTTCCTGCAACCCTGCTGCCCCTACTCAACATAGGACTGGCCAGGTATCAGGATTTTGTTATTGGATGCCACTAGGAATACAGACAGTTCTCAAAGACGTTTTTGGCCTTTAAGATGTGTACCCACAACACTCAATTTGTAAAGTTCATGTACAGACAGTTACACCTCTATAATTTAAATTCTGTGTGTCCAAATCACTGGAATCTGTAGTTTTTACTTAAATGAGGAAATAATAAAGTATAAGTTCTCATTGATTGGAATATTTTCCCTTAGACAAACTCCCTAGAAAGAAACCTAATTAAGGGTGATCGCTCTCATTGGTGGTTCACAGTTGCCTTATCCAACTGTCTTCCTCCAGATAAACTGATCTGGTTGCTGTCCCAGCTAGGAATTACTTGCTCATCTCAGTTTCAGTGCCATGGACATCCTCTGCCCACACGGGGAATGTCTTCTGTTTCCAGCCATTGCTTTCGTCAACAGTTGGCTTCAAACTCGCATTCTCTGGGAAGCTATTCTGACTAACTCCACTCTGCTAGGATCCTTTTTGCACTCCATATGCCTCTAGTTTAGGGTTGCCAAATTTAGCAAATAATAATGCAGGATGCCTAGTTAAATCTGAATTTCAGATAAATAATGAATATCTTTTTTTTTTTTAAAGTATGGGACACCTAACCTAATTGGTTGTTGCTTATGAAATTAACTGGGGGTCCTGTCTTTTACTTGGCAACTCAAGTTTAGAGGTTTTGAAAAGTACATAATCCTTAAACATTGCTACGCTTCTTTATTATGTGCCTTGTAAAATTTTCTGTGAGTGATTTTATGCATATATCTTGTTGTTTGAGTAGATTATAAACTCCTCGGAAGTGGAAACTGCTTTCTGCTTTTTGTAGCCTCGTTCTCCCCGCCTCCTTCCCCACCCAATGCTCCCAAAATATGCTGGCCACCAGTTCTAAGTTCATGTAAGATGAATGAATAAATTCTCAAAATATGCTTTGTTATCTACTGAAGAGAAAACAACCTCCATCTGTTGGGGAGGCCTGCAGGGGCAGGGTGGTGGCTTAAGGCCTGCTGTGACAGTGTGGGTGGAGGGACGCTGAACACAGAAGGCCTTGGGCTGCTTTGGGAGGTAGGTGGCCGAATGGCGGTGGGGCTGGAGTTCTGGGTCCAGGCTCGGGGTCTGACCCATGGATGATGTGGCCTATCCTGTACTTGCCTGGAGGCCGCAGTGGCACTGGGTCAGCATCAGGCCTGCAGCCGTGGCGTGAGCTGCCTCTTCCAGACCATGTTCCTGTTCAGCCTGAGAATCAGATTGATAGGCAGCTGTTTGAAATCTACATAACCTCTGTGCAGAATCAGAGAAGCCTTGGGGTCAGTCACATCTAGAAGGCTGTTTGGCTTGTTTAACAGCACACACCATCTTACACATAGAAGCTCAGGATGAGAAGGTTCTAAAGAAAGTCTCTAGTGCATTCAAGAGCAGGATAAGATCCATGCTTCCCAAAGGCGTCCTCCTGACAGATCCTATCGAGAGAGGACTTCAAGGTTTTAGATTTGAAATTACCATTTGAGAGCAAAGGCCTGAATAGTGGAAGACAAACCATAGAATTGCAGACCCCACCTCCCTCTGGGGCCCTTTTCTATCCACTGGCTGATGCCCTAATGCCTCTACCTTCTCTCCAGAGCATCCTTCCTTCATGTCTGCTGCTATTTTCTCCAAGGAATAACTTTCTAAAATTCCTCACCAGGAGTGATTGCTAGTTGCTCAGTATCTACTTCGTGTCTAATTATGCGAGACTCTGTAATCTTTTGATGAATTCATGAGAAAACACAGTGAAGCATTTCAGTTTTTTAATTGAAAGCCACATTTAGTAAAATGTGCAGTTGGTTGGTCCAAAGCACAGTTCACTTCTTCTCTGCCACCAGTCTGTGCCATTGGCTCTCTTCATTCCTTGGACAAGCTTCTCAAGTGGCTTCCGACATCAACAAATCCTGTCTTAGCCAGAGTTCAGCCTTATTTCCCCCAATGAATAAAATGCTTCTGTCCAGGATTTTGGTGAGGGGTTGGCTGTGTCTGTGGTTTTGCTGATGCATCTTCCAGATTTCCAAGAACTACCAGTTTACCATGAATCAAATCTTAAGATCTATTCTACTATTCAGTTTCTCAAACTGAAGCTCATTGAAAAAGAAATGTGTAATGTTATTTATTATAGCAATTATTTCAAATTAAAGCACCATTTAATGCAATTTCCAGTTATTTTCTTTGTAGAATTTTATGTTATTACTGCATTACCTTAATTAAATGTTGAGAAGATGTGGTATATGTTGCTTGGTTCGTTACAAAAATAAGTAAGCATGATAAAGACAAACACATAAAATGTCCCCGAATATGTAATAAGCAAGTATAATAAATGTGTTAATTACAGTTTTTATTAAAAATATAACTTATGAGGAAAAAATTGATAGGAATAATACTATATATTACTAAATTTTAAGTATCCCTAGTGGCAAACCTTGTTATAATTTGTATGTAGAATTTCCTCATATACAATACTCATTGCACAGAAATCTTGTGATTGGGTCAAGTTATTTCTAAGTAAAACTTTCTAGTCTGAGTCACTATTTCTAACTCATCTTTTGGCTGTACCTTCCTAGTATTGGAGCTTCTTATAATTTTTATTCATTTTGGGGGTTTGAGAGCACTGTTCATTTTGGGGGTTTCGGAGAAAGTTAAGAAATACATTCGGAGGCTCAGCACCCGGAGCACAGTATTTGCAGCACCAGCCACATACACCAAGGCATAGTGAGACTCTGTCTCAAAACAACAACAACAACAACCAGCAGAGGGAGTTGACTTTAGCTTTGATTCCTTCTACAGAAATTGTGAGACTTACATCTCCAGACCTTCAAATGTAGAAGCTAATATATGAAGGCCATTTATTTGTTCTTAGTAATGAGAATTAGGGCTTAGGTAAAAAAGTTAATTACAATAACTCAATAACCAATATCAAGTTCATGTTAGCAATTGTGTGGGGGTTGCAATTAAAGCTCATGTTGTACTAAGAGTTGCAGTAATGAAAGCCGGTCAATTTGCTGTTAATCCTCTTTTGAAAATTTAATCTTAGTTTCTGAAGGGAAGTGGCCGAGAGGTGTTTCCTCACTGAGACGTGGGACACAACAGGGCTAGACAATGGCAAAGGAAGGAGATCTGAAAGGGTGGGTGCAGTGAGCAAAGGAGAAGAGGAGCAGTTCTTTTATCTAAAGGGAGCCAAAGGGAAATGGTGGTAAAGAGGCCAAGATCTGGTCTGCCTGGAGGGAACTTAATCGGGGGATTCATTTTTCTTTAACAGGGAGTGGTTTGGGGTCTCTGTGGTAGGAAGAAAAGAAGTGGGAGTAGGATGGGAGGATCCTTTTAGCCCACCAGAGAGCTGGGAAGGGGAAGGGGAATGGGAACAGCCACAGTGAGGCCAGGAGTGGTCCTGGGCTGCGGAGGAGTGCCCTATGCTAAGCTTGAATTTGGGTGATACATCAACATTCCAAAGAGGCCCTGGTGAGGTTAGAGACGAAATCAGAAAAAACAATTTTTTTGGGGGGGGGGAAGAAAAACTATTAGAGAGAAACATTGCAGGCTTTACTTTAAAACACTAATTTTTGTTATTAAAGACAATTGTTCTGAATAAAAATCTTTCCTTTTTTTTGTTAGCAAGGTGGTATGGAAATCATAATTATAGAGCTTTGTATATCTGAGCATAGAGAACCACCATCAGAATTCCCCCCAAACTATTAAGAGTTTTAACTAAAATATTATTATTATTTTTTTTTAGACAGAGTCTCAAGCTGTCACCCTGGGTAGAGTGCTATGGCATCACAGCTCACAGCAACCTCCAACTCAGACTCAAGTAATCCTCTTGCCTCAGTTTTTTCTATTTTTAGTAGAGACGGGGTCTCGCTTTTGCTCAGGCTGGTCTCAAACTCGTGAGCTCAAGCAATTTACCCGTCTAGGCCTCCCAGAGTGCTAGGATTTAAAATATTATTTGTAATCTCACCAGTGGGATATAACTATTCTAGCATATGTATCCTAGAAAATGCATGTGTCTACATATGGATAGATATGTTGGATATTTAAAAAGACAGTGGATCACATACATAATAATGGTAGCTAACAGCTGCTGAGAGCTTATCCTACATTGGACACTATTCTTGGGGCTTTACCCTGTTTAATCTTTACAACAATCTGGTGAGGTAGTAGTACATCCTTGATAGAATTAGGTTACCAACTCACCCAGGAAGGATGCCTTTCCTGGAAAGCATGTCCCTCCCAGGAAACAGTGAACAGAAAAGTCCAGGCCTCCCTACCCGTGTCCCACATACCTGCCCAGGTAAAGCCACAGACAGACCAATCCTGGTCGTCCTAGCCCTTTAAATTCCTGTCCGCGGTAGCCCATGTGTGGATTTGTCCCTAGTCAGGAATCTCACCCCACCTGCACTCCAGGTGGAATAAAAGCGACTTGATCGCATGAATTGGATCTGTGCCTTCATTTCGTCTCACGCTTCAGAATGATTTTTATCTTCGGGTCTGGAACCTTTCAATCCTCACTTATAGATAAGTCCCAGAGAGATTAAGAGACTTGTCCTAGGTCACACAGCTAATAGTCAGGATTTGAACCCAGACCATGTGACTCTACATTGTGAGCTTTTATCTATTAGAACAAATTATGTTCCATATTAGTATTCTGTCATCTGCTTTCTATTTACTTAAAAATAGTATATAATGAACATCCTTTCAAAACTGTATAGATCTTTGTCATTAATAAGGTATCATAATGGAGGTATTCAATCCTCCACTAATGGGCATTTAGATTGTATTATATTTTTTGCTATTGTATATCGTGATGGTCAATTTTAGATGTCAATTTGAGTGGGCCATGGGTTCCCAGATACGTGATTAAACATTATTCTGGGAGTGTCAATGAGAGTGTTTCTGGATGAGATTAACATTTAAATTGGTAGTGTGAGTAAAGCAGATGCCCTCCCCAATGTAGGTGGCTAAGGTCCAATCTGTCGGAGGACTGAATAGAGCAAAAAGGTTGTATAAGGATGAAGTTATCTTCTCTACCTGTCTTTGAGCTGAGACATTGGTCTTTTCCTGCCTTCAGATTCAGACTCAGACTGGAGTTTACACCATCAACTTTTCTGGTTCTCAGGCCTTTGGACACCATCATCTCTCCTGCGACTCCAGATTGCTCACTGCAGATCGTGGAATTTCTAAGCCTCCATAATCATGTGAGCCAGTACCTTATAATAAAAAATCTCTTTTTAGCTTTCTATCTATATCCCATTGATTCTTTTTCTCAGAATAACTCAGACTAACACACATATATACATCTTTGTTCATTTAGTATATTAATTTTTATAATTTATTTTTAAAAGTGGGATTTCCAAGGTAAATGCCTTTTTAGGGGTAACATTTGGAGATCACTTTGATAAAGATTCTCAATGGACATCCTGCCAGCTTTGAGCTCTGAAAGCTTGCAAGCTAACGTTGTAGTTGGGCTCTAATGGCAGCGACTCCCTATTGCCACCTAGTGGCATCATCTCCAAATGATGATAGTAGTAGTATTTTGGGATCATTCTGAAACAATTCAGGGAGTTGCCTTGAGGGAAATGTTCTCAATTTTTCACTATTATAAATTATACTGTAATTATCAAATATATTTATGTTTAGATCATTTTCTTAGGGGAAAAATTCTTAGAAATGCTATCACATTGTCAAAAGCTGTAAACATTAAATTTTTTTGTCTCATATGTAAAGCATATTGCTAATGTAATACAGAATGAATTTACATTAACATCTAAGAAAAATAAAATGAATTGTAATTTAATTTGCCGGAAAAACCACTTTTAAGATGTCATTTAGGTATATTTTATTTTAATATTTAAAATATTAACAAAAACCAAAATTGGTGGTATAGCTGTTTAATAGCCATTTTTAAAAACTTGATCTTTTTATTTTTGTGACTCTTCTTATTTACTGATCTGACTTCCTCAAGGGGCCCTTGAAATCAGAGGCTTTCTCTTATTTACTGTTGTATTATTAATACCTATAACAGAGGCTGGCAGATGCCCATTGAGTTAATGACAGAACAAGTACAAACATTTAAAAAAGTTTTCCCAATAACACATGACTGAGCACAATTCCAAGTGCTGAATATGTGGAGGCTTTTTCTTTACTTTTTCTCCTCTGTTTTTATAAAGTATGTCTCTGAGGCTATGCAGCTTTTGGCCCTGCCTTAAGGGAAAATGATTTTAAGGTTTTAATTTGCTGCTCTTTTCTTATCTCTGTTTTTCCTCCTCTTTCTTTTCCCTTACTCCTCTCTGTGGTCAGGCTGGGTGAGCGACAGAAGGACACCCCTTACATGCCGCCCCCCACCCTCCCCACAACAATGAGTTTAACTAGAAAACTTGCTGGAGGAGAGAAGGAGGCAGGGAGGTGATTTAGTGGGATGAGCCCTTAGATAGTGGCCAGTAAACTGCTTCAACCCCCATGTCCTCATGGTTGCCTCTCAACCCGCCCTTGGTTTCTTGGTATGTGAAACAAAGGGGCTGGTCCGTGGGGTCCTTTTCAGCTGGATCAGTCGGGGAGTCTATAATCCTGATGGCTGCAGGGGGCAGAGTCAAGCAGGTCATGGGTGGGTGGGAAGTGTCATCTGGGAGACAGAGGCTGCTGGTGGGAAAGAGGCACCAGTAGGGAGCTGGAGGGGCAGGCCAGCTGCCCGGGTGTGTGGCCGCACAGTCACAGCAGGCGCTGAGCTTGGTTTTACGCCCTGCTTTTACCATCTTGGAATTTTTAATAATTTTTAACATGGAGCTTCACATTTTCATTTGGCACTGGGCCCCTGAGATTATGTAGCTGGTCCTGGTTGGGAGTAAGGAAGAGGAGTGTGGAGACAGAAGAGGAGAGAGGCTCGCCAGTGATGGGAGAAAGAGCAGACTAGGAAAAGGAAGGGCCGGGACACTTCTACCTACTGGCTCCTATAAATGCCCCACACATTGCCTGACTCCTGCAACCCCCCGACAGCCTCTCATGTACCTCAGAGCCCCAAATTACTTTTCTATTGTTCTCCCCCTTTCACAGAAAATTTTTGGATCAGAAAGGTTCTTTCAGAGTCGTTTTTTTTTCTGTGAATTCAGCAGAACTTCTACTTTAACATATAAAATGAGGTCCAGGCTTGTGTCTAATTTGCCTGACATCTGCACCCGCAGGGTAGGAAAGTCAGAAAACATCCTTCAAGTGCATATACTTTGGGCAAGGTGGGAGGAGGTCTACCCTTTCCATCCTCACCCCACGCAGGAGGTTTTCTTTTGTCTTCCCAGATACAAAAAACCCTAAGAGAATGCATAGGTGTTCTTTCAAGTGCCTGTAGCAGCTCATTCTTCATAGACAGAGGAGGCAGTGGAGGCTGGGCAGCGGGGGTCTAGAAGTTCAACTAGCACTCAAAGAAATAACATATGATTTCTAAGTTTAATCTGCTGTTTTTAACAAAGTTCCAGACATCTAACTCTAATTGACTGATTGACTGACTTGACTACTTACTGAATTGACTAATTACTTGTTGGCTTCAGGAAGAATTTAGGGGTAAGGTACACAAGGCAATTTAATAATTATTATTTGTTGGTCTTACATAACACCAGGTGCTATGATAAGAGCTTTCAATGTTTTATTTTATATAGTGCTCACAACAACTCAGTGGAATAAGTACAGTTTTTGGTCTCATTTTACAGAGGAGGAAACTCAATACCAAGATACAATATGCACTTTAGGTCTCAGTGGTGGGATCAATACACTGAGAGGTTTCTGATGACAGTGAAGGCGGTCCTTAAGGGACAATGGAAAAGCTACATTCCCGTTTACTTCACTCATTCCCAGTCATAAGCAAAATGACTTTTTTAAGTCTTCAAGATCCTACTCTGTCTGCTGAGTTTCCTCCAATGCTCCGTGCCCTGTTTGGGAGTCAGGGGCTGGGTGTGACCTCTGTCCCCCCACCTTAGATTCCTATTTCTAAAGGGCAAATCAAGATGGTATATAATGGAGGCTCATAATCACATCTTTAGTACACTAACTTGTAACTGATGTTTAGCATTTCCTTCAGTTATTAATATAGGCAATAAACCACAGTTATACCAGTCCTACCTGAGACTTTTGGATTAATAGAAACCATAGATATTCTTGTTTCACGTTATGGTAATTGTAGATATCTCAAAATATTTACTCCCCTCACTGCTTTGAAGCCATGGCAGTTAGTAGGGCTGTGACTATTACTATGTCACAAGTTTAAAAAGTATTTTGATTGGCCGGGCACAGTGGCTCAGAAGGCAGGTAGATTTCTTGAGCTCAGGAGTTTGAGACTAGCTTGAGCAAGAGTGAGACCTGGTCTCTAATAAGTTCAGAAAAATGAGCAGGGTGTGGTGGCGCATGCCTGTAGTCCCAGCTACTGCGGAGGCTGAGACAAGAGGATTGCTCAAGTCCAAGAGTTTGAAGTTGCTGTGAGCTATGATGACACCACGACACTCTACTCGGAGCACAGCGTGAGACTCTGTCTCAGAAAAAAATGGTATTTCGAGGCTCGGTGCAGTGGCTCACACCTGTAATCCTAGCACTATGGGAGGCCAAGGTGGGTGGATTGCCTGAGGTCAGAAGTTTGTTTGAGACCAGCCTGATTAAGACTGAGACCCTATCTCTAAAAATAGCCAGGTGTTGTAGCAGGCACCTATAGACCTGGCTACATGGGAGGCCGAGGCAAGAGGATAGCTTGAGCCCACGAGTTTGAGGTTGTTGTGAGCTGTGATGCCATGGCACTCTATTGAGGGTGTTGTGCTCATGTGCCACCTGGAAGAAAAACTCGGACCCCACTTCAGGTATAAATCAGATGGGGATTTATTACGCCTGCGCAGGCGGGCCGCTGCCCAAAGGCAAACGGCCCCAAAGAGAAAAGCAGGTTGCCTGTTATACCTTTTTTGTTGCCATGCAAGCAAGCAAAAACAAAAGCAGAATGTGGCAGTTAGTTAGCCCAGGGGTGAGGTTACAGAATTGGCTCAGGGGGGCTACAGCGTGGCGGTTGGCACCAAGGCGGGGTTACAACGAGTCAGGGAGTTACATCATGACAGCTGGCATGGGGACAAAGTTGGCTTGGGAAATTCTGCTTGAGTAAGCTTTTCACCATTGTTTAGCCATTGCTAGGGGGTTGGGGTAAGTTCTACCATTGTTTTACCTGTGGCTAGGAGTCTGTGGGAACTTAGGGAACTTCCTTGTCCTGAAACCTGTTCTCAGAATTACCCAAGGGGGGTTTGAGATGTGCAGGGACTCAGGCTGAGACAGTTAGGGGCTTTTAGGGGTCTTCTGCTGGGTACTACAAGGGTGACAAAGTGAGACTCTATCTCAGACAAAAAGGTATTTTGATTGCTATATTTCAACATAATAGATTTTGTTGTGTAGTGAATGTTTTGATCTCTCTGAAATTCACATGCTGAATCTCTGAGGATGATGATGTTTGGAAATGGGGCTTCCATGAGATGATTCGGGTTAGATGAGGTCATGAAGGCGAGGCCTTCATGATGGGGTTAGTGCCCTTATTAGAGGAGAGATGTTAGAGCTCGTTCCCTGCCAGGTGAGGACACAGAGAAAAGGTACCTATCTGCATACCAGGAAGGGAGCCCTCACAGAACCCTACCATGCTGGCAGCCTCTAGAACTATGAGAAATAAGTATCTGTTATTTAAGCCACACAGTTTATGAATTTTGTTACAGCAGCCTGAACTGAATAACACAGGTTTCCTTGTGATTCTATTTATTTTATCCTTTAAAAGCTTTAGTCTTGTATCATCTGATCCGGCAATCCCACTACTGGGTATCTACCCACAGGAAAAGAAATATCAAAAGGATACCTATACACACACATATATATATATACCACAGGACCATTCCCACAATAGCAAAGATATGGAATCAGTATAAGTGTTCATTGATGGATGATTGGATAAAGAAAATGTGATATATCCCCAGCACCATTTATTGAAGAAAATAAAATTTTCTTGGTGCCTTTGATTAAAATCAGTTGGCTGTGTTAAAAAAAAAGAAAAAAAAAAAAAAGAAAATGTGATATATGGAACACTATTCAGCCACAAAAATGAATGAAATCATGTCTTTTGCAGCAACCTGGATGGAACTGGGAGGTCACTATCTTAAGTGAAACAACTCAGACAGACAAGTGCTGTATGTTCTTACAAATGGGAGATAGTTAATGTGTACTGGTTATAGAGTGTGAAAATAAAGACAATGGAGACTTGGAAGGGTGGAGAGGTGATAAGGGGGTGGATGATGAGAAATTTCTTTTTTATTTATTTCTTTTTATTTTTTTTGCAGTTTTTGGCTGGGGCTGGGTTTGAACCTGCCACCTCCAGCATATGGGGCCAGTGCCCTACCCCTTTGAGCCACAGTTGCCACCCTAAAACTCCAAACCTTTGAGTTTTTTTTTTTGCATATTTTGGCCGGGGCTGGGTTTGAAACCGCCACCTCTGGCATATGGGGCTGGCGCCCCACTCCTTTGAGCCACAGGTGCCACCTGATGAGAAATTTCTTAATGGGTATACTGTATGTTATTCAGGAGATGGGTAGCCCTGAATTCCTGGCTTCACCACTATGCCATATATCCAGGTAACCAAATTATACTTGTACTTTATGATGTTATACAAATGTAAAAAAAAAAAGAAGCCTTAGTCTTGGAAGGGATCCAGTTGCTTCACCAGACTTCTATAATAATCCAGGATCCACAAAAGATTAAAAACTCCAGATATATAGGTTCTTTACTTATGTGTTAGCGATACTTTAATAAAAAACAACAAAGAATGTTTTGGCCTTCGTGGAGCTTACATTCTAGCAGGGGAGAAGGGAGGAAAATAACAAGAGTATGTTGTATAGTGTATGGTGGTGTTAAATTTTGATAAAAGTTGACATAGCGACTTGAAACCAGAAGTGCTGTGGGGGATGGGAGGGGTTGCCATAATCCCTCAGGTGGCTAGGGAGGGCCTCCCTGAGAATGTGACATTTGGTTAAATACTTGAACAAGGTTGAGAGAGCGAGCAGGGCAGATACCTGAGTCCAGATATGCCAGGCAAAGGGAGCAGTGCAAAGGCTCCGAGGCAGGTGCACATTGGCTTGTTGACAAAACACAAAGGACACCAGGATGGCTGGAGGAGAAGACTGAGACAGGCTCTTTTAGGGCACTGGCCTTTTCCTTTAGGTGGGATAGGAAGCTACTAGAGGGTTCTGGGCAGTGAATGATAATATCTGCCTTAAATTTCTATAGCATTAGTGGGGTACCTGGTCCCAAAGTGCAGAGACAAGTAGAAGGCTGATTCAGGAGAGGAGATGGTGGTGAAGGTGACAGAAAGTGGTCAGATTCTGAATATATACTCATATTGAAGGCAGAAGTGACAGGATTTGCTAGTGGACACGAGATGGCTGTGAAAGGAAGAGAATAGAGGCTGATCCCAACGTTATTTTTTTTTTTATTTTTATTTTTTGTAGAGACAGAGTCTCACTGTACCGCCCTCGGGTAGAGTGCCGTGGCGTCACACGGCTCACAGCAACCTCTAACTCCTGGGCTTCCGCGATTCTCTTGCCTCAGCCTCCCTAGTAGCTGGGACTACAGGCGCCCGCCACAACGCCCGGCTATTTTTTTTTTTTTTTTTGTTGTTGCAGTTTGACCGGGCTGGGTTTGAACCCGCCACCCTCGGCATGTGGGGCCGGCGCCCTACTCGCTGAGCCACAGGCGCCGCCCGATCCCAACGTTATTGACTTGAGCAATGGGAAGGATGGAGCGAGTAATTTGATGAATGTTTACTGTGTTTTGGGTAAGAGTTAAACCTTCCAGAGACAACCTGGAATCAAACACAGTGACTGCCTGCTAGAGCAGTGTTTTTCAACCTTTTTAAAATCTCACAGCATACTTGAACCTATAGTTAAACTTCTATGGCATACTTAAATTATGTTGATTGAAAAAGAAAGTAAAAAAAAGAATAATATACTTACTGTGCTTTGAACATCTTTTGAAAATAATTTAATTGGTTTGGTGCCCATAGCTGCTCAGTAGTTAGGACGCCGGCCACATACGCTGGGGCTGGTGGGTTTGAACCTGGCCTGGGCCTGCTAAACAACAATGACAACTGCAACAAAAAAATAGCTGGGTGTTGGTGGGGGGAGGTGCCTGTAGTCCCAGCTACTTGGGAGGCTGACGCAAGAGAATCACTTAAACCCAAGAGTTTGAGGTTGCTGTGAGCTGTGATGCCACAGCACTCTAATGAGGGCAACATAGTGAGACTCTGTCTAAAAAAAAAAAAATAATTTAATTAACAATCTTTTTTTTTTGAGAGTTTAAAGAGAAATCTCATTTTATTTATTTATTTATTTATTTATTATTTTTTTTTTTATTAAATCATAGCTGTGTACATTGATATGATCATGGGGCATCATTCACTAGCTTTACATACCGTTTACCAAGTTTCACATATACCCTTGTAAGATGCACCGCTGGTGTAATCCCACCAATCCCCTTCCTTCTACCAACCTCCCCCCTCCCTCCCCTCCCTTTCCACCTTCCCCCTATTCTTAGGTTGTAACTGGGTTATAGCTTTCATGTGCAAACCCTAAATTAGTTTCATAGTAGGTCTGAGTACATTGGGTACTTTTTCTTCCATTCTTGAGATACTTTACTAAGAAGAATATGTTCCAGCTCCATCCATGTAAACATAAAAGAGGTAAAGTCTCCATCTTTATTTAAGGCTGCATAATATTCCCTGGTGTACATGTACCACAATTTATTAATCCATTCATGGATCGATGGGCCCTTGGGCTTCTTCCATGACTTAGCAATTATGAATTGAGCTGCAATCAACATTCTGGTACAAATATCTTTGTTATGATGTGCTTTTTGGTCTTCTGGGTATATGCCCAGTAGAGGGATTACAGGATTGAATGGCAGATCTATTTTTAGATCTCTAAGTGTTCTCCATATCTCTTTCCAAAAGGAATGTATTAATTTGCATTCCCACCAGCAGTGCAGAAGTGTTCCCTTTTCTCCACATCTGCGCCAACATCTCTGGTCTTGGGATTTTGTGATATAGGCTAGTCTCACTGGAGTTTGATGGTATCTCAAAGTAGTTTTGATTTGCATTTCTCTGATGATTAAAGATGATGAGCATTTTTTCATATGTCTGAAGGCCGCGCGCCTGTCTTCTTCAGAGAAGTTTCTCTTCAATTCCCTTGCCCAGACTGTGATGGGATCCCTTGTTCTATTCTTGCTAATGCGTTTGAGTTCTCTGTGGATTCTGGTTATTAAACATTTGTCAGAGACATAACCTGCAAATATCTTCTCCCATTCTGAGGGCTGTTTGCTTGCTTTACTTACTGTGTTCTTGGCTGTGCAGAAGCTTTTTAGTTTGATCACGTCCCAGTAGTGTATTTTTGAAGCTGCTTCAATTGCCTGGGGGGTCCTCCTCATAAAATACTCACCCAGCCCGATTTCTTCAAGGGTTTTCCCTGCACTCTCTTCTAGTATTTTTATAGTTTCATGTCTTAAGTTCAAATCTTTGATCCAGTGAGAGTCTATCTTAGTTAATGGTGAAAGGTGTGGGTCCACTTTCAGTCTTCTACAGGTTGCCAGCCAGTTCACCCAGCACCATTTGTTAAATAGGGAATCTTTTCCCCACTGAATGTTTTTAATTGGCTTGTCAAGGATTAAATAACGGTAAGTAGCTGGATTCATCTCTTGGTTCTCTATTCTGTTCCAGATATCTACTTCTCTGTTTTTGTGCCAATACCATGCTGTTTTGATCACTATCGATTTGTAGTATAGTATGAGGTCTGGTAGCGTAATTCCTCCTGCTTGGTTTTTATTTCTGAGTAATGTCTTGGCTATTCGAGGTTTTTTCTGATTCCATATAAAACGAAGTATTGTTTTTTCAAGATCTTTAAAGTATGACAGTGGAGCTTTAATAGGGATTGCATTGAAATTATATATTGCTTTGTGTAGTATAGACATTTTAACAATATTGATTCTTCCCAGCCATGAGCATGGTATGTTTTTCCATTTGTTAATATTTTCAGCTATTTCTTTTCTTAGAGTTTCATAGTTCTCTTTATAGAGATCTTTCACGTCCTTTGTTAGATAAATTCCCAAATATTTCATCTTCTTTGGCACTACTGTGAATGGGATAGAGTCCTTAACTGTTTTTTCAACTTGACTGTTGTTGGTATATATAAAGGCTACCGATTTATGAATGTTGATTTTGTAACCTGAGACACTGCTGTATTCCTTGATCACTTCTAAAAGTTTTGTAGTAGAGTCCCTAGTGTTTTCCAGATATACTATCATATCATCTGCAAAGAGCGAAAGTTTGATCTCTTCTGACCCTATATGGATACCCTTGATCGCCTTTTCTTCCCTAATTGCAGTGGCTAAAACTTCCATTACAATGTTAAAAAGCAATGGAGACAATGGTCAGCCTTGTCTGGTTCCTGATCTGAGTGGAAATGATTCTAATTTAACTCCATTCAATATGATATTGGTTGTGGGTTTGCTGTAGATGGCCTCTATCAGTTTAAGAAATGTCCCTTCTACACTGATTTTCTTGAGTGTTCTGATCATGAACGGATGCTGGATATTATCAAAAGCTTTTTCTGCATCAATTGAGAGAATCATATGGTCTTTGTTTTTTAATTTGTTAATGTGCTGGATTACATTTATAGATTTACGTATATTGAACCAGCCTTGAGATCCTGGGATAGAACCGACTTGGTCATGATGTATAATTTGTTTGATGTGTTGCTGGATTCTGTTTGTTAGGATCTTGTTGAATATTTTTGCATCTATATTCATTAGTGATATCGGTCTATAATTTTCTTTTCTTGTTGGGTCTTTTCCTGGTTTGGGGATCAGGGTGATGTTTGCTTCATAGAACGTGTTGGGAAGTCTTCCTTCTTTTTCTACCTTTTGGAACAGGTTGAGTAATATAGGTACTAATTCCTCTTTAAAGGTTTGGTAGAATTCAGACGTGAAACCATCTGGTCCCGGGCTTTTTTTTTTAGGGAGGTTTTGTATGGTTGATGCTATTTCCGAACTTGATATGGGCCTGTTCAACATTTCCACTTGATTCTGGTTAAGTCTTGGAAGGTGACGTGCTTCCAAGTATTGGTCAATTTCCTTCAGATTTTCATATTTCTGAGAATAAAGTTTCTTGTAATATTCATTAAGGATTTTTTGGATTTCTGAGGAGTCTGTTGTTATTTCATCTTTGTTGTTTCTAATTGATGAGATTAGAGATTTTACTCTTTTTTTCCTGATTAGGTTGGCCAAAGGTTTATCTATTTTATTGACCTTTTCGAAAAACCAGCTTTTTGATTTATTGATCTGTTGTATTATTCTTTTGTTTTCAATTTCATTTAGTTCTGCTCGAATTTTGGTTATTTCTTTTCTTCTACTGGGTTTGGGGTTGGAATGTTCTTCCTTTTCCAGTTGCTTGAGATGTCCCATTAAGTTGTTAACTTCCTCTCTTTCCGTTCTCTTGAGGTAGGCTTGTAGTGCAATAAATTTCCCTCTTAGAACTGCCTTTGCAGTGTCCCAGAGGTTCTGATAGTTCGTGTCTTCATTGTTGTTTTGTTCCAAAAAATTGGCGATTTCTTTCTTAATCTCATCTCTGACCCAGCTATCATTCAGCATAAGGTTATTTAACTTCCATGTTTTTGTATAGGTATGCAGATTCCTGTTGTTACTCAGCTCAAGTTTTATTCCATGGTGGTCTGAGAAGATGCATGGAATAATTTCTATTCCTTTAAATTTACTGAGGTTAGACTTGTGACCTAAGATGTGATCGATTTTGGAGTAAGTTCCATGGGCTGATGAGAAGTATGTGTATTCAGTTTTGTTGGGATGAAATGTTCTATAGATGTCTGCTAAATCCAAATGTTGGATGGTTAAGTTTAAATCTAAGATTTCTTTGCTCAGCTTCTTTTTGGAGGATCGATCCAACACTGCCAGAGGAGTGTTGAAATCTCTGACGATTATGGAGCTGGAGGAAATCAAGTTGCTCATGTCTGTTAGAGTTTCTCTTATAAATTGAGGTGCATTCTGGTTGGGTGCATAGATATTAATAATTGAGATCTCATCATATTGAGTATTACCCTTAACAAATATGAGGTGACCATTCTTGTCCTTCCTTACTTTTGTTGGTTTAAAGCCTATTGTATCTGCAAATAAAATTGCAACACCTGCTTTTCTCTGATTACCATTTGCCTGAAATATGGACAACCATACTTTCACCCTGAGTCTGTATTTGTCTTTTAAGTTAAGATGTGACTCTTGTATGCAACAAATATCTGGCCTGAGTTTTTGTATCCAATCAGCTAACCTATGCCTCTTTAGAGGACAGTTTAGGCCATTCACATTAATGGAGAACATTGATAAGTGTGGTGAAGTTTTGGGTATTGAGTTTTTCAAAAGTCCAGTGGGCATTTTTAATCCTTTCGCCAGTGTGGAAATTGGAGTTTGATCCGAAGTTTCTGAGTGAGTTTACTTTTGTGGTATAGGGTTGGGTTGGTCATTATGGAGGATAGGTCTGAGAATATCCTGAAGAGCTGGTTTTGTTATGGCAAATTTCTTCAACATATGAATGTCATTAAAGTATTTAATTTCTCCATCATAAATGAAACTCAGTTTAGCTGGATACAAGATCCGGGGTTGAAAGTTATTTTGCTTTAGGAGATTAAAAGTCGGTGACCACCCTCTTTTGGCTTGAAAAGTTTCAGCAGAGAGATCTGCAGTCATTCTAATATTCTTCCCTTTGAAGGTAATGGTTTTCTTTCTCCTGGCAGCTTTGAGGATTTTTTCCTTCATATTAACTTTAGTGAAGTTAATTATGATATGCCTGGGGGATGTGTTACTGGGGTTGAGTCGTGCTGGGGTTCTGAAGCTGTCTGCTATCTGAATTTCAGAATCTCTAGGCATGTCTGGAAAATTCTCTTTCATAATTTCATGCAGAAGGGCCTCTGTGCCCAGTGAGGCCACTTCATCTGTTTCTGGAACCCCTATGATTCGGATATTCGCCTTCTTCAAATTATCCCAGAGCTCTCGGAGAGAGTGCTCCGTTTTTGCTCTCCATTTCTCTTCCTCTTTGAGAGTTTGGGAGCGTTCAAAGGTTTTATCTTCAATGTCAGAAATCCTTTCTTCTGCTTGCTCCATTCTGTTGCTGAGGAATTCTACTGTATTTTTCATATCTTTGAGGGCTGCAAATTCTTGCTTCAGTGTGTGTAAGTCTTTGGTGGTTTTGTCTTTAAATTCGTTAAATTCTTGAGACAGCTTTTGAATTTCTCCTTGAATTCCTAATTCCACTTTGTTAATCTTGTCTGCAATCCAGATTCTGAATTCGATTTCTGACATCTCAGCCAGTTGTTTATGAATGGGATCTTCAATTGCATCTGCCATATCTTTCCTTGGGGGGGTTGATCTATTCTGGTTATTCATGTTACCAGAGTTTTTCCGCTGATTCCGCCCCATGGTTGTTTTACTCCCTCTGATTTTTTTCCCCTGGAGCTTTTTCAAGGGCCCGTACAGTGTTGTGGCCTGAGAAACTGGGACCCTGTCTGGTGTGATGGGGCTAAGTGGTTCTGTCTTGTTTTCAGCTGGTTTCTGTTCCACCCTAGTGAAACAGATACTTTGGATTGAAGTCTCAGCTGTGGAGAAATATCAGCAATTAAGTCACCCCGACCTCCACCGGCAAACAATTGGTGAAGAAAAATCAAACCTTCACCGTGCACCCAGGGCACCACCTGATTTGTCCTCAGGCGATTGGTTCAGTTCAAAAAGGTCCAAATGAATTGTCTCAGTCTGCACCTGTCTCGGGTGAGAGAGTTTAAGAGGTCTCTGGGAACTGGATCACAGGGGTCTGGTGACTACTCTGGTGTGGCTTGCTCCAGTGCTGCGTGGAGTCAGGAGAAGCCACCCAGCCAATAAATCAGTCTGGGAAGGTTGCTGCCTCCTTCCCCACCTTGCACCACTTCACATCCAGTCACTGATAGCCCTGCAGTTGGCTGACCCAGTTGCCTGTAGTGAATCGGTACTCCAGGAGTTTGTACCTGCCTGAATCACAAGGAAGTCTGCCAGGCCGCTGCGCTCTGCCTCTGTCCAGCAGGAGGAGGTGAGGCCTGACAACCTCGGGCATTTGATGGAGGTTGAGGGGTTTTCACTCAGGTTCAGTCTCGCCCCTGATTAATGTTACTGACAGAACAGAACAGAACAACTCTGCAGCTCCCCTGCAGAAGAGAAGCTGAATTGAGCTCCAAATCAGCTTGTCTTTGCTCCTGTATTGTCTATAGGCTGACGATCCCCTGAGGGCCAGGTGCGTCTTAGGTTTAGTAAAGCGGACCTCTGGGTCAGCCCCACCGTGGGAGTTTCCCTGGTTTGCAAGCTGGAGTTGCCTCAGGCAAACTCAGAGTCTCTGGTTGCCCAGGGAGAGAGGGGGTGTGTCTTCAGAATATTCGGTAGTGAGCCGTATTGCTAGCAAAAGAGGGCCGCTGCTTTATGGCTCAGGCAACGGCTGCTCAGGTGTAGCTCCCCTCCGGCCAAGAGTCCTCTCTCCGCTCCTGTATCCCAGAGTCTGCACCGACAGGCTGCAGCCCAGCACTGTCTACACCCCTCGAATAATCGCCCAAGAGTCCGGACCCCTGGGGGACAGGCCTCCAGACCTTGGAGTGACAGCAGAGGGGAGCGCTGGGAGCCTGGGGTTGCGGGCAGAGAACACACAGAGCTTTACACAGTTTTATGCCTGGCCGTATTGTCACCAAAAGACGGCTGTCGCACTGTGCCTCAGGGAACTGCCACTCCGGTGCAGTCCCGTCTCCGCCAACCGACCAGAACTGGCCTCCAGACCCCAGTGTGAGTGAAGGGGAGCGCTGGGAGCTCAGAATTCCAGGTAGAGACTATATACAGTTTATACAGTTTTATGCCTGGCAGGAGGACACCGTGGCACCCTAGTATGGGAGGTAGGTCCAGTTTTTAGGGGGTCTCTCCCGTGGAGTGGAGTGGGAGGACCTTAGAACTCTGCCCGGTTGTTTGTGGGGCACTCTGAGCCGTTCCCATGGGGGAGGGGACTCCCATCCACTTGGTGATGGATTTTGTACCTTTTGTTTGTATCCTTGTGGTCACAGCTCACCTCAGCGGGGTTGACGTGCGTTCTACAACCTTCTCTCTTAGTGCAGCTCAAATCCACCAGGTTACTTGCTGAATTTTTATCCTTTAACTCTCCTTCTGGACGGGAGCCTCTGTGGAAAGCTGGCTTCAGTCAGCCATCTTGTCTCCTCCCCGCTAATTAACAATCTTTAAAAATTTTCATGGCACACCTAAGATCTTCTCACAGCACACCAGTGTGCCGTGGCACACCAATTGAAAATCACTGCTGAAGAAGCTTACAGTGCAGTGGGGGAAGGCAGAAAAGCCAGCAGCTATAATATATTACTATAATTTTGGGAGTGACTCCTTGTTCAATCTTGACAAGTTGCTTAGCGTCCCCGAGTCTCTTGTCCTCATTTGTGAAAATGCAGATAATAATGGTTGGTACCTATAAGAAGTTGCTGGGCTGAGTAATGAAATAAAGCCTGCGCAGCACTTAGCATAGTGCCTGGGTCACAGTAAGTGCTCAGTAAACACTAGTTTGTATCCAATATACATCATCCTCATCACAGGCTTCCATGGACACACACGCAAAGGTTACCTAACCAAGTTTTGGGAGAAGGTGGTGACAGAAGACTCTCAGGAAAGAATGATGGGCAAGCTGTGATTTGAAGGGCATGCAGGAGTTCTCTGGATTAAGGTGAGAGGACTGTGGAGGGGTGGGAGAAGGCTAGGCTGAGGCTTTTACCTTTTAGAACCTCTTTTCTGAAATTCTCATTGTATACAAATAATGTGGGACAATGGCTCATGCCTGTAAAAACAGCAGTTGGGGAGGCCAAGGCAGAAGAATTGTTTGAGGCCAGGAGTTTGAGACCAGCCTAAGGGACATAGCAAGATCCTGTCTCTAAAACAAACAAACAAACAAAACTTATCCAGGAGCAGATTTATTAATAAATATGCTTTACAAAAAGATAAATGACTACATTTTCAGAAGAAGATTGTTTTTTTCCAAGTTCTTTCACTTACATCACATCCTTTGATCCTGACACCTATTGAGTGAGTGGCTGAAAGGACATCATCAGAAGAGGCAATTGGAATCCAGTCATTTGCACAAGGTTATGCTTCAACATGGCGAGTCTCCTGACTCCTAACGTGAAGGAAGTCCTTCCCACCCCCACGGAGCTGCCTTGTGAAAGCACACACCAAGACTTGGATTCTGAAATTCCATCTCCACTTGAATAAGGCTTACAAACCAATTGGTGACCTACCTTCCTGAGATCCGGTGTGGTCCGAGTCTTTTTCTCTTCTTGCCAAAAGTCTCTTTCCTCCCTCTACTCTAGGCCCAGTGTCTCTGCCTCTCTGTGTGCCCTGAGCTCCATCCTTTCTGTGGGAGGCTGGGACAAGGACCCAGTCTCAAGTCACCTTGCATTGGTCTGTTTCCTGACCCAGGTGGTCCAATGTTTGAGAGCTTCTGTCCTCGGTAGTCTAGTCCTAAATGTTTTCTTGGGATCCAAATTTTTAGCAGCTGTATTCATCTCCTATGAGTTTCTCACAATTTTTTTGTAGCTGGTTTCTGCTCCTGATATATTGATCTATTTGGATTTTGTGCTTCTTGGCACCTTGACCTCAAGTAAAGTTGCTTAGGATCCCCACTCTGGGGTCTGTGGATGGCTCCCGCCTGCTCTACAAAGGGGTGGCACCCCTGCCACTAGCTGTGGCTCCTCCCCTGCTCTGTGCCTTGTGGATCAGCCTGTTCAAAGCTCAGACCTCTCACTGTCTCAGGAAATCCTCCTTTCTCTGTCAGACCAGGCCAGTTCTGCTGCCCCTTGGTCACTCCCAGCCCAGGGAGACTTAGGGTACAATTAGAATGTTGGAGGTCAGTCACAATGCCCTGCTGAGCCATATTGGACCCAGAAGCAAAAAGAGTATTGTGGCCCTCTATATGTACTTATCCGAATAACCTCTCATATTTTGAACAGTCCCCAAATGTGATTACATATAAAGTCCTGTGTTGCTCAATCTGTTTGCATGCCATTTTCAACTCTCAAAAACCTACTAGTTGGGGACTCAACAAGCCAGATCTGGGAATAGCAGGCTGATTAGAAGTGACTGTTCCCCTTGCACAATAACACAGGGTTGTAGCACAGATAGCTTGTCTTTATTAAAAATGTTGATATTTGGTTCATTATGGATTTTTTGGCATTAACTTGGGCTTTTAAAAGTTTGCATTGAAATATTTATTTTGTTTATTGAGTTTTTCTGACACCCTCTTAAATTTTGTGCCCCAGTCAAGTGAGGTATTAACCAGGGCCCTGCAAGTGGTTGCAGTTGGGCCTCTCTAATCCTTTATGAAAGGATCTTCCTCTCTCTCCTACCCCTTCCTACCCTCCCGCCTCTTTTCTACTCCCCACCCTCTCTGTGCCTTTCTTACCTTTCTGTTCTGCACTTCCTCAGCCTCCTTCCCACAGTGCAGTCTGCACAAGTATTCCATTGTTAGCTAACGCTTCCACCTCCGTGTGCTTTCAGACTCCGGTTGCCACCTCCTGGCCTTAAGTGAAACCTGGCTCCACCCCCAAAACATTCTTCTGTAGCTCTTTTACTCTCCCCACCCAAAGACTGTTGGTGGAGGAGGGCAGGAAGGAGATACTGGCTTCCTCCCAGCTCCCCTGAGCCTCTTGTTGTCTGTGGACTGTTCATCTTCATATGCAAGAGCATCCTCCCTTGAGGCCCTGGAATTGAGGTGGATCTCCCCCACCACCTGCTTAGGGTCACCCACTAGTAAGCTAGAGCTCATCCCACTTGTTCCCTAAGGACTTGAGGTTGGCCTCACTCTTTCTGCTAAGGACGCCTGCCACCATCTAGGATACTTTGATGTCTTATAGATTTCTCATGCTGGAAATTGGCCTTGAGTACCTGAACTTCTCACTTTTACATCTAATCCTTCATAGCCACCTGCTTCTTGGGCCACATTGTCACTTGTGTTATCACTGGAAACAACTACGAAAAGTTTCACCCAACTTTTCTGTTCTTTCACCCCAGCCGTCTGTCCTTCTATCTCCTTGGCCTCACTGTGCCTCCATCTTGACCTCCTTCTCCACCTTCTCTGATGCCGGATCACTCAGTTTTCTTTCAGTCTTCTCAGCCTCATAGGCTTTCTTTATCCCCCACCTGGCCATCTTATGGTTGTTTGCCTAAATGCTCTACCAATTCCTTTGCACCCTTACCCTTCCACTGCACTCACTAATAGAATTCAAACCTCAAACCAATCTGTCTTCTCTCTTCCTATAGATGTAAGGTTAGATATTTCTGGAAAAAGACCTAAAATGATGCAGAGACTTTTGGCAAGAAGAGAAAATGACTTGGACCATACCAGATCTCATTAGCTTGAGATACTTCTCTTCACAGTGTAACCATGGCCTTCCCAGGGTCCTTGAGCAATGGACTGAGATCAGACAGAAGTTTGCCCTGCAAACTCCAGGCCACTTAACTGACCACATGGTGTCCACTGAAAATATGGCCACAGGAAATGTGCTGTTTCCATGCTGGCTGAGGGGAGTAAATGCTGATAGATTTATACACTGTAAACTGCATATTACAAATCTTTCAAAGGCACTTCCTACTTCAGCCTACCCCCCATCACCATATGGGGAAAGAGGAACCAAGAGGACCCTGAGGGCTGGTAAATTGTGCCTTTGACACCCTTTACGAGGTATTGTCCTCAGTGATAGCCTTGGCGATCTGCTCTTCTGGGTTCTATACATTCTGTGGTATGCAGGATCTACAAAATTCCTCAGAGAAATCTTGGAGCTAAAAACATCACTTCCAAGGATGCGAATCTTGTTTAAATTTAAAAAACTAAAAATGCCATGTCTTAAACCTTTCAACTACGTGCCAATCAAAAAAAAAAGGACACATTTTAGGCTAAAAGGGAGTATTTAACACTAGGAAATAGTGAGTTACTATCACAAAATTATCATCCTAAGGAAAACAGGGCTGAGTTTGAAATAGCTACTGACTGAAACCTATGTCTCTTAAGCTGAGGGCCTAATAGAAGTCACCCCTATTTCCCTGTGTAGTCCTGTTGTTACGTTGTTTGAAGAACTGAGAAC
Organism: Nycticebus coucang; assembly: GCF_027406575.1. Lineage (NCBI taxonomy): Eukaryota > Metazoa > Chordata > Mammalia > Primates > Lorisidae > Nycticebus > Nycticebus coucang. The sequence goes on along the minus strand of NC_069792.1, from coordinate 60,046,474 downwards.
TAAGGGAGTTGCCCTGGGACCTGCCCCAGGGAAACTCAAGGAGACCCTGAGTCCTAGGCCAAGGATCGTTTGGAAGAAGGGGAAGAGACTTGGGGGGACCTGTAGATGTTAGTGAAGGCCAAGGCAAAGCTGAAGCAGCCAGGAAACCCCACCTGGCCTTGTGGAAGTGGAAATTGATGACATGCTGGTAAATTAACTCTCCAGGGGAAACACAGTAGCCTGAATTATAGGATTCATAGTGTTTGCTAATTGCTGTGGTATAAACACTCCTACCAAGGTTGATTTCAAGCCATCAACATGTTACTGAACACAGAGTTGAGAAAAGATGTGCAGTCAGCTCTTGAAAGCTGATATGAGCCAACTTCAGCGCACTGGCCAGTGGGGCAAGCAGGAACCTGAAGGGCAAGGGCCCCATCACCACAGAGGCCAGGGAGAATCCAAAAGAAGCAAAGGGACCCAGATATCATCCTGACACCCTCTTTCTCTGCCACTGTGACGTTACGTAAGTCATAATTAAAAGAAGCCTACAGTTCCTTTGCATTCTGAGTTGTACTGAGAGTTAATTTGGGGGCCTCCTACATACAGATTAAAGCCTAAGCTTATTTCTATGGCACACAGGCCTGAACGAGCCGCCCAGCCTGAACTTCCAAATTCAGTTCTGATCCTCTGTCATGTTCATTTATTCTTCTTGGAATGATATTCATTCCCCTTTTGGGGGGCTCTGTTTTATGCTTGCCTAAATTCTATGCATTTTAAAAATGGTCCCAGCCTCACTACATAGGTATTTGGAAAGGATTTGAGTATTTTAATAATCTTTTTAAGTAATTGTGGCTATTCTTTGCTACTATGACAAAACAAGTGAAAGCTTCTTAAGAGTTAATTGCAATATAAAATCTGAAATAATATTGAACAGAGTAATGAGCTCTGTTACATAAAACCCGTTGGTCTGTCTTTACTTAGAATGACTCTTTTACCCATACATGATTTAGTGGCATCTCCCAATGGGCCACATACATTTTTAAAGAGTCAACTCAGGTGTCAAAAGGCCTTCTCTGAGTTCCCAAGAATTGAAGTGTTGTCTGATAGAACTTTTTGCAGTATCAAAGTATTTTTTATCTGCTTTTGTCCTATATGGTAGTCATTAGACACATGTGACTTTTGAGCACTTAAAATGTATCTTGCATGACCACGGAACTGAATGTTTAATCTTAATTAATTTAAATAGCCACACATGGTTAATGGCTAGTGTATTGGATAGTGCAGCCCTAGAGTGAGGTAGGTTCTCCTTTTCATGCTCATAAAATACATTTTGCTTTGCTCTAATTTTGCATTTCCTTTATCATGTTACTTTTGGGGTTTTCTTTGCCCGTTTTCCCCACCAGATAACACCTTCATTGAATGAAAGACTAGGTTTACAACACAGTCCACTTCCATGAAGGCCAGTTTTTTTTTTTTGTTTTCTTTTGTAAGATGATCAGATATTCATTTAATACCTAGTATGTACACATCCAAAAATGCCATCTGTACTGATTTTTCCCCCTTCTCTTGGAAATTTCTCATTTGGAAGCAGTGTCTCATGGCTTCCTTCCCTATAAAACATTCATATGATTGCCTCACTTTCCTCATCCTAAAGTAGAAAGACATCCTATTGGATAGATCAAAGTCTTTGCATCTGCGCCATTAGGTATGGACAACTCCATTTTTAAAAAAATTATTTCGGATTAATACGAGGGTACATACAATCAGGTGACATTGTTTATGAATGTCAGTTGAATGAGTGAAGAGTCTTGGCTTTTTGGACACCATCTTCTGCTTTATGCACCAGCACCTCAGCTGCCCAAGTGTGTCTTCACCTTCAGGCCCAACTCAGGCCTGAGTGGGTGAGGGGATGTCTGTGTAGGCTGTGTAGGCAGGGCATGGTGGTGGTGGGGATATTACATGAGGGGTGTTGTAAAACAGTGTTTCTCACTATCAGAGAAAGGAGTTACAAATATAGAAAAGGAGAAGACTGACGAACTCTCTCTTGCTCATTTGGTGTTGGAGATATTACTGTGAGTTCATAATTTTCAATAAACCCAGATGGATAGATATAGTAATTAACAGAGATGTGTGTGTGTGTGTTTGTGTGTGTGTGTGTGTGTGTGTGTACATACATACATATAGTCCCTAATTCTGTCACCTGAGAGGCCTGGGGGTAGTACCCATTAGCAGCAAGGAGTATATTTATCATTGAGGTCTCAGTTTCTAAGAACTACCCTCTATTAAAAGGACCCAGGACCCCTTAGAGAAGTGGCTGATACAGCACTGGAGCAGGAAAAGCGCAGGATGAGCCTGAAATATCTTCTTGTACCAAAGGATGCAGATGCCACCTTGATAGTAATGGAGCAAAATCTGTTTAATAAAATAGAACCATGAATCAGTATGATATGTGTAAGTAAATAAATTGAAAGCTGATGAGGAACGGGATATCTGCATATTCTCAAAGTACCTCCCTACAGAATATGTGTTATTTACAGAGGGAAGAAGTTTAACTTTACATTGGAGAAGTCTGGCAGACACCACCTTAATCAAGTGATAAAAGTTATTATCACCAATAATAGATTCTGATGTAATGTAATAAGAAGGACACAGCATCACTTCTGTGTTATTCTTGACAAAGATGATTGCGAAACTGGGTCTCATCACAGAGAAGCATCAAACACACATTCTCTCTCTTTCTCTGTCTCCCTCCCAACACACATTGGCAGATTTATCTTTGTCACGCACTTCTGTTGATGTGCTAAAACTTTCCAACTCTACAATCTAATCTTATAGAAGGTTTGATAAGATAAGGCTCCAAATATCCGTTTTAACTATCTATGAAGATTATTTATAGAATGCAATTTTAAGGCATCTGCCGAGTCTAAAACTCATTCATAAAAGAAATGTTCAGACATTTATTTTTTTTAAAGTGAGACAAATAACAAACAGATTGACTTTACTTGAAAGAAATTGAAACGAGTCAAGATACGAGGATGTTAATATTTAGCTATAACAATATAAATATACATTCCATGGTACATATTAACATAATATGCAACATAATGAAATGGCTATAAAATGCCAAATCATTTATTCCTATTCTGCACTGCCTGAACTAAATTCTCAAACTGGCTAGGATCTGTTGTGGAGAATTATGTACTGTTTTTTTTCTTAAGCTTGCGTAACTCTCTCAGGTCTCTTTCACTAATTAAACATCATAAATCTGAAATGGTGGCTGAAAATAAGTTTAAAAAAATATATAGACTTCATGGGTAGACCATTTCCACTTGGAAACACTTTTTTTCCTCTAGGTTTCCAAGACACCCACGTTCCTGATTTCCTTTCTTTTTCATTTCTTGGTCTCCATTTATTTTGCTGACACCTCCGCCAGTTGAACATTAAAAGTGAGGGTGCTCAGGGCTCCGTCCTCTTCTCTCTACCTCTACCCACCTGGGGGGGTCTTTCCCATTTCGTGGCTTTTTATACTACCTATCTGCCCGTGGTGTTCAAGGATTGATTGCCAACCTCAGTTTCTCCTCTAGTCTCTAAACTCGTATATCCACAGTTTGAAGTAACTTCTCCACTCGGACGACTACCCGGCATAGAAAACTATAGCAAACTGAGTATGACAAATAGAGGGCTCTACTTCACCCCAGATCCTCTCTCTCCATAGTATCTCCCTCACGTCAGTCAGCAGTACCAACATCTATCATTTTTATTTTGGTAGCTCTGGCTAAAAACCCTGGCACCTTACCTGATTTCCTTCTTGTTTTCCCCTTAAAATCCACAGTCAATACATCAGTAAGTATTCTCTTCTTTGCCTCTAAAGTTGACTGCTTTTCACTGTTTCCAATACTACAAACTTGGTTCAAGACATCTGGACCCAGACTATTGCGACAGCCTCCTAACTGGTGTTCTGGCCTCTGCTCTTTCCCTACCTAGAACCCAGCATAATTTTTTTTTTTTTTTTGAGAGAGCATCTTGCTCTGTTGCCCCAAGTTAAAGTGTAGTGGCATCCCCTTAGCTTCTTGTAACCTCAAACTCCTGGGCTCAAGCGATCCTCCTGCTGTAGCCTCCCAAATAGCTAGAACTACAGGTGCCTGTTGACGTCCAGCTAGTATTTCCTGTTTTTAGTAGAGTTGGGGTCTCGCTGTTGATCAGGCTAGTCTTGAACTCCTGGCCTCAAGTAATCCTCCTGCCTTGGCCTTCCAGCATGCTGGGATTAGCCACACCTGGCTAAGTAATCTTTTTGAAGCAAAAGTTAGAAAATATCACACTTCAACTTAAAACACTCCTGTAGCTCCCTCTTACAGCAACCAGAATAAAACCCAAACTCTTTACCACGGCTGACAGGGGCAACGTAATCACTCCTTACAAGTTCTTGGAGCTCGTGTTTTCTACTCTCTCTGGTTCGCCTGGCTTGTATGAGTTTTTGATTACTACTCTGACAAATTACCATGAGATTTGGTGGCCTTCACAATATCCATCTATTCTCTTACAGTTCTGGAGGTCAGGAGTCCTAACATCAAGGTGTTAGCAGGTCTATGTGCTTTTTGGAGACTAGGTGAGAATCCATTTTTCTTTTTTTTTTGCATTTTCTAGCTTTCAAAGGCCATCATAGCCCTTGGCTTGTGGTCCCATCTTCTGTCTTCAAAGCCAGTGATGTAGTCTCTTCTATTCTCTCTGACTCTTCTGTCTCCCTGGGGACCCTTGTGATTGATTACATTTGGTCTAGCCAGATAATGCAGGATAATCCCTTCATCTCAAGATCCTTAACTTAGGTGGCGCCTGTACCTCAGTGGTTAGGGTGCCGGCCACATCCACTGAGGGTGGTGGGTTGGAACCCAGCCCAGGCCAGCTAAAACAACAATGACAACTGCCACAACAACAAAAAAAATAGCTGGGCGTTGTTGTGGGCGCCTGTAGTCTCAGCTACTTGGGAGGCTGAGGCAAGAGATTTGCTTAAACCCAAGAGTTTGAGGTTGCTGTGAGCTATGACACCACAGCACTCTACCCATAGTGACAGCTTAAGACTCTGTTTCAAAAAACAACAAAAAAAAGAACCTTAACTTGATCCCATCTGCGAAATCCCTTTTGCCATGAAGGTAACATACTCACAGTTCCCAGGATTAGGATATGAACATCTTTGGGGGGGCATCATTCAGCCTACTCTACTACTGTGGCCTCTCACCTTCTTTTAGTCCTCGACCCCTCCCACTTCATTCCTTCCTCAGAGCCTTCGCCCTTAAAAATGTTCATTCTGATTAGAGCATTCCTCTTCTCAGTTGTTGTACAGCTGACACCAGGTCAAATGTTTCTCCTCCGAGAGGCCTATCCCAAACATCTCAAAGAGGACCCCCCACCTTCTCATACTTCTCTATTTTTATTTATTTATTTTTTTTTGAGACAGAGCCTCAAGCTGTTGCCTTGGGTAGAGTGCTATGGCATCACAGCTCACAGCTCACAGCAACCTCCAACTCCTGGGCTTAAGCGATTCTCTTGTCTCAGCCTCCCAAATAGCTGGGACAACAGGCACCTACCACAACACCCGGCTATTTTTTTTTTTTGGTCGTAGTTGTCATTGTTCGGCAGGTCCGGGTTGGATTCAAACTCGCCAGCCCTGGTATATGTGGCTGGCACTTTAGCCTCTTGAGCCGCACCAAGCCCATACTACTCTATTTTATGTTCTTTGTAGCTGTTATTTATTCCTGAAAATATCCGATTCATTGTTAAAGGAGAACGTTTCCCGCTCCTCCTCCAATTTCCATGAGGAGGGCATTTTCCTCCACATTCCTGACTTCTTTTCTGTTCCCTACAAATGGGAAGGGGTGATTTGAGCAGTGAGTTTGGGAAGTGTCTTAGTCTGTTGTTTGTTGCTATAGCTGAATACCACGGACTGAGTATTTCATGAAAAATGAAATTTACTTTTCATTGTTCTATTGGGGAGCTCAACATCAAGGTGAGGGCCTGCCTGCTTTGTCATCTTGTGGTGGAAAATGTGGGATAAGAAACCACACAAGCAAAGACACCAAGCTTGCAGCCTCAAGCCCTTTTATGAACATCACTAATCCATTCATTAGGCTGGAGCCCTCATGACCTAATCACATCCCAGAAGGTCTTACCTCCCACTCTGTCATGGCACTGGTGTTCAAGCTCCCAACAGATGCCTGTGGGGCACACATTCAAACCACAAGGAGGAAATGGTGAGTAGCAGAGACCCTTGGTTGCTTTTCATTTTGTGATCTGTCTTCCCAATTGTTTTCAGCCATATATAAGCAGATGTGGCCCAGTTGTGTGAGGCCTGTGGGGATCCAGGATCGTCTACAACTGCATCAATGAGTCTGCCCAATTCATGGGAAGTGAAAGCTTACCTGGCTCTTACACTGAAGGCCAGATTCTCTGTAACAGCTTTGTCAGTTATAATGGTGATAATTTGGTCTCCCTAGACTAAATATATATATATATATTTTTTGTATATATATAAAAGTCTCACTTTACTGCCCTTGGTAGAGTGCCGTGGCGTCACACACGGCTCACAGCAACCTCCAGCTCTTAGGCTCATGTGATTCTCTTGCCTCAGCCTCCTGAGCAGCTGGGACTACAGGCACCCGCCACAACGCCCGGCCTTTTTTTGTTGCAGTTTGGCCGGGGCTGGGTTTGAACCCGCCACCCTCGGTATATGGGGCTGGCGCCCTACTCACTGAGCCACAGGCGCTGCCCTCTAGACTAAATCTTTTATCTTCATTCTTTCTTTTATTATTTCAGAATTGTACAGGGGTACATACATTTTGGTTACATCATTTTCCTATGTATATTTCAGGCCAAGGTTACAAGTGTGCTCTTCACTGGGAATGTGTGCATTGTACCCATTAGGTGTGAGTTAACCCATTCCCTACTTGATTCCCATTGAGTTATACTTCCATAGGTGCACACAAACGTTGATTGACTAGTTCTAACTCGGTACTGAGTACATGTAATGTTCTTTTTTCCATTTTTGGGATACTTCATTTAGAAAAATGGTCGCCAGTTCCATCCAGGTTGTTATAAAAGATACTAGATCACCTTTTTTTTTTTTTTTTTACAGTTGAGTAGTATTCCATGACATATCTATATCTATATCATGAATACAGTATTGTTTTCATGAATGGTATTCCATGGTATACATATACCACATGTTATTATCAACTCGTGTATTGATGGACACTTGGGCTGCTTCTTCATCTTTGCAGTTGTGAATTGTGCTGCTATTCTACATAAACATTCAAGTTCAAATGTCTTAATTCTCAATTGGTTCAGAACTTGGGCAGGGAAATGTGATGCCATTGGTTGGCATCCCCCTCACTTCCCCAGCATTTGTGTGTTTGAGTTCATGATACTTCTCTTTCTTTCTGAATATGAGTCCTTGAGGGCAGGAATGGTGTTGGCTTTTTCCTCAGTTTAAGATAACCCTATAGCCAAGGATTATATTTGGCACAAAGAATATATTCAATAAATGTTTACTAAGTTTTAAGATACAAGAGCCACTAAAGTTTTGGTTGTGAATTCATTGGAGCCTTCTTGCGCCAGTCAAATTACCCATAAGGACAAAGGCAACATTTTGTATGAAATTGTCCCTATTAATATATGATTTATTTAAAGCAATTTTAAGTTTTATGGAGCATACTTTAAAAACAAGCCTTTAGTCATTATTTAATCTTTTTTAAAAAGGTAGAATATTAAGTGATTTTTTTTCCTGCACCACTCATGTTAACTTGACAGCTTCTGCGATTAGCTTTAACATTGTAATTTACTTGTTAAGGTTAAGATGAGTCAGTATTTAAGATTTCTATCACTGAAGCACTTAGAGTAGCCTGGAATATAAAATAGTACATGTAATAGTTCAAGATCTTCAGATTTTTGACAACCAATTGTTCGGTAAACATTTATCATGCAACTATTGTGTACAATACATTATGCTGGATATGAGCTTGTAGAGGTGAATAAATACACCTTGGAGCAACAAGCTATTGGGAGATAGAGTCAGGAAATAATATAAGGCTTACTATGTGCCTAGCACCTTCCTAAAAACATTTATTTATTAAAATATTTAGTACAACAATGTGGTGAGTTAACCACTATATTATTTTCCTTGTTTTATTGAGCATCTGTGAGTGAGGCACCAATGCCTTTTGTCAAGATATTTGTACAGCAAACAGCTTTGGAAGATACATTGTCTCCCTTTGGAGCAAAGAGCAGTTCTCCTAAGCTCAGGAATATTCTCCTATAACCACATTGCAGATGCAGGTGCCATCTGGCCTTTTTTGCATCATCTTGTGGAGATTGGGATGCAGGGAACCAATGCAAAATATGCTTGTACTCTGGCTACTGCAGTGGTTGTCAGTAAGAACTGTTCTTTGTCTCTGACCCAGGAGTTTCATATCTTCTACCAGCATTCATGAAACTGTGGCAGGCTAATGTGCTAGACTGCAGGTAGGATAACAGCTGAGACACTTTGGCATTCTTGATGCTCACAAATGACAAAATTGCAAAACAAAATGTTCCAAACTTTCAGTCACTCAGCTTTGTAAGAAGTAGAGGTGAGATCTAAACTCTTGTAGTCTGGGGAAATTGATGAGTTCCGTTTCAAGCATATGGGGTTTTAAGTGCCTTGGGCCATTCACATTGATACATCCAGTAAGTGTTTGATCACATATGAAGGAAACTAGGATAGAGATTTACATTTGGGGACCATTTAGGTAGAGGTTAATGTGAGGATAGAATGTGTAGACTCCTCTTTCTAAAAGCTGGTATAGGGAAACAGAGAAAGCTGGATGATAGAGAAGGACGTGGGGATAGGTCATTTATTTATAAATTTTTTAATTTGGGAAGTCCTGAACATTGAAAAATATTGTTAGGAGACCAGGTGTGGTGGCTCATGTCTGGAATCCTGGTACTTAGGGAGGTCAAGGCTGGAGGATTGCTTGAGGCCGGAGTCTGAGACCAGCCTGAGCAAGAGCAAGACCCTGTCTCTACAAAAAAATAGAAAAATTTGCTGGGCATGGTGGGGCATGTATGTAGCCCCAGCTATTTGGGTGGCTGAGGTGGGAGGGTCACTGAAGAGCCCAGGAGTCTGAGGTTGCCGTGAGCTATGGTGATGCCACTGCACTATAGCCTAGGAGACAAAGTGAGACCCTATCTCAGAAAAAAGAAAAAAAAATTGTTAGGACAGAACCACTAACAAGAAAGAAGTTGAGAAGTTGAGGGCAGAAAAGAGAGTGGAGGGAAACTGATGGCGCAAGATGCCTGAGAAAATAAAAAGTAATGAGACCCAGGGCATACCTTTCCCACTGAGGTGAGGGAAGATAGATAATGTGCAAATAAGTATGTAGGTGCAAGGGGAGTGTAGAAGGTTGAAGGAGTCCTTCTCTAAAATAACCTAGAGAAATGAGGAAGGTGTTGGGACTGGGGGTTCAGAAGAGCTGGGTTAGAAATATCTGCAGCAGGAACAGAAGATGGAGATATTTGTGGACCATTAACTCTCTTGTGTTTGGCATAATGCCTCACACATAGTAGGTGCTCAGGAAAATGAATTGAATTAATGAGTAGAGACATATGGAAGGAATCTTGGGTAGCACTAAGGTGTCGATGAATGTTGGAGCCCATCTTTCTTCAGAGGCTGATTTCTGAGATATCAGTTAGACAGTGTTATGGGCAGGGAGCAGCGTCATACTTGGTTTACTATAGTCCAGTTCAGCCACTGACAGATGGCAGGACTACCTAGCCTAGAAAACAGGCAGGGCCAATGCAGTAATGAGCTGGGGTGGGGAAGGAACAGAGTAGCTTGAGAGCTTTACTTTGACCACTATGGACACCATGAATTTGAAGCCTGGCCATACTTTTTTTTGGAGACAGAGTCTCATTATGTCACCCTCAGTAGAGTGCTGTGGCGTCACAGTTCACAGCAACCTCAAACTCCTGGGCTTAAGTGATTCTCTTGTCTCAGACACCCAAGTAGCTGGGACTACAGGCATCTGCCACAATGCCTGGCTATTTTTTGGTTGCAGTTGTCATTGTTGTTTAGCAGGCCCGGGCCGGGCTGGAACCTGCCAGTCTTGGTGTATGTGGCTGGCGCCCTACTCACTGAACTACAGGTGCCGAGCCCATGCTTGGATTCTAATCATATTATAGAGCAGACAAGAACTGTGTAAATCATGATGTAATCTGAGAATAAATTCAACAATTATGACCTCATTTCACATGGGGTCAGTTTTTATTTTTAATGTATGTATGGAATTGAGGTTCAGGCTTCCAAGGGGATGAATTGAAGGCATGGAGGTCAGTAAAGAGGGTGAGAAAAACAGCTCAAAATGAGCCAGAGGGCATTCCATTTCAAAAGAGTTATGTTTGTGGCTAGTCAGAAAAGGATCATTTAAAATGTAAATAGGGAATAGACATAAGAGAAAAATTTGAGTAACTTTCCATTACTTGACAATGTTTTTAATTTGGCTACATCTGACACCAATAGGGGAGAGGGAAAGCCACCCCATAATTCTAAAACCAAATTAAAACAGCTCTTGAGGCATTGAAGATTTTGATCTTGGAGAGTAATTGGTTTTTGTTTTAGCTCACCAAGTCAGCCAGCAGTGTTAAAAAAAAAAAATACTGATTGCAGCAAAGCATTAGCTCTCTAAGCAGTGGGTCTTGGTTTTGGTAAGCACAGTTTAGGAAAAAAACTCTTTCAATCTTTGTCATCAAAATTGAATGGTGCTATACAATTTAAATGCACACAAGACCTACCCATGTGCATTTGGCAGGTGTCCAGAATTACTAGCAGCTCATGGTCTTGACATATAGAGAAGGGCACAGCATGATAGGACATCCCAAGAGAGCTATTTATAGGATACGAGTGCATGTCATTTTCCTTAACTGTCATCTAATTGATCTTGGTGTTTTTGAACTCTGCCATTTGTTTCAACATTAAATTATAGGCTTTTTAAACCAGACCATTGCACCTAGTGATCCAGCAGTTTCCTATTACTCACCTGCCAGGGCTTGGGAAAGTCATCCAAGGAAATGTAATGGGATCACTGGGGCACCCCCTTTTCAGGACTAATTATTCCAGCACACTCTGTAGTGCATTGTTATTTTTAACTTACTAACATTAGCTTTTTTCACCCTAGGGCTGCTTGGGTCCATTCAATTTTCCTGACCTTCAAAAATGCAAATTGCAATTTATTTTTTCCCCCTTATTTCATGGGAAACTGTAACCCTCATGTCAAGCCTGATTTTCTCTTTTCTGTTTTTTTTTATTTTCTTACAGAGCAGGAATTAAATAGGATCACTGTGAGATGACATTGCAAGGGCAGACTGAACACTTACTTAAGTAGCCCTGCTTTTGGAGGTAAAGGATGGTGGGAGGGGTGGCTTATATTCCAGCAGGGCAATACCAGCATCCTAAGTCATCTTCCTGCTCTGCCCTGGCCCCTTTCCTATCTGTTCTCCATACAGTGGGCAGGGCGATCCTGCTAAGATGTTAGTGGATAACATCAGTCCTCTACCCTAGAATTTTCTTCCCCCAGATATCACATTATGGGGTCAGTTTTTATTTTTGGGCTTTTATTATCTTGGGCTTAAGTGATTCTTAAGTGGACGCTCATGTCCAAAAAGCCTCTACTCAGTGAGACCCTCCTTACCACCTTATTTATTATTATTATTATTTTTTTTAAATTAAGACAGGCTCTCACTCTATTATCTAGGCTGAGGTGCAATGGCCAGATCATAGCTCACTGCAGTTTTAAACTCCTGGGCTGAAACCATCTTCTTGCCTTAGATTCTTGAGTAGCTGGCCTATAGGCACATGCTACCATGCCTGGTTAATTTTTAATTTTTTTTTTAAGAGATGGGGTCTTTCTATGTTGCCCAGGCTGGTCTTAAACTCCTGGCCTCAAGTGATTCTCCTGCTTTGGCCTTCCAAACTTCTGGGGTTAGACATGAGCCACTGTGCCTGCACTGACCATCCTATTTGAAATTGCCAGTGTCTCCCCCAACCCTGATCTATAACTCCTTCTACATTTACCTGTAATATTGTTCTCCATACCATGTGCCACCCTTTATTTTAGTATATGAATTACTTTTTAATGTTTTTTAACATCTATTTCTCCTCACTAGAATCTAAAGACCAAGAAACAAAGACTCCAATGTGGTGCATTTTGTTTGTTGCTGTATCCCTACTGCTTAGAAAAAATATCTTGAAGGAATCAGTAAATGTGTTGCCTAACTAGTGGCTTGTTCCAGGAAGTCTACCAATACTTCATAGTTATTTCTTAATGCTGCCAAGAGCCTACTTTGTCTAGAGGTGTGCTGGAAAATGTTTGAATCTCCAAAAAAACAGAAGAGCACAGATGTGTAATGTTGGTCAATTTCCATATACAAATACTCCCGTGTTGTCTGAGTTTCAGCTTCCAGTGTGATATCACTGGATAGGAAGCTGGGAAGAGATGCTCAGTAGTACACTAGGTGGTTTTGCCACCACCCAACAGGTGTGAATCACCAAAAGTGCATAGATAATAGAAAAGTAGTAAAATAATTAGTAAGTCATGAGTTCTAAGTACTTATTACTTTTGTTTGTAACATGATTTAATTTAAAGTTCTTATAATTTAATTTTTAAAAATAGCTGTGCTTAACAACCAGATCACAAAGTTCCTGAAAATTTAACAACTGGCCCTTAGGAGTCAGCCGTAGTCACATCACTGCGTGCCTTCTGTGCACGTTTGTGTAGCCTTTTTGTCTTTGTCCAGGAACAAATACTTATGAAAAACACTCAGCCACTCTCCAAACAGGAAGTTCTTAAATCTTTTTTTGGGGTCATGTTGCTCTTTGAAAACAGCGGGCCCTTCCTGGAAAATGAACACATGTGCACACACACAGAATGTTGTAAACATGGCTGGGCACAGTGCTCAGATTAAAGAATCCCAGCACTTTGTGAGGGCTGAAGCAGGCAGATTGCTTGAGGCCAGGAGTTTGAGACCAGCCTGGGCAACATAGTAAGACATCTCTACCAAAAAGAAAGTTAGCTGGGTGTGGTGGTGTGTGCCAACAGTCCCAGGTACTTGAGAGACTGAGGCAGGAGAATCACTTGAGTCCCAGGAGTTCAAGTTTGCAGTGAGCTGTGATTGGGTCACTGCCCCCCAGCCTGAGTGACAGAGTGAGATCTTGTCTTTACAAAAAACAATTGTGAAAGTTCATGGTCTTTGTATCCCTCCACCCTGCCACCCAGGCAAAGATGAGGCTGTGGACACTGGATTGCTTAATTCCTACTTTATTATTTTTATTTATTTATTTACTTTTTAAAGAGGCTTAAATTTTTTTTTTTTTTGGATGAATCAACTGCTAATTCCAATTCAGCAGGTTTTTTTTTTTTTATTGTTGGGGATTCATTGAGGGTACAATAAGCCAGGTTACACTGATTGCAATTGTTAGGTAAAGTCCCTCTTGCAATCATGTCTTGCCCCCATAAAGTATGACACACACCAAGGTCCCACCCACCTCCCTCATTCCCTCTTTCTTCCCCCCCCCATAACCATAATTGTCCTCATATCAAAATTGAGTACATAGGATTCATGCTTCTCCATTCTTGTGATGCTTTACTAAGAATAATGTCTTCCACTTCCATCCAGGTTAATACGAAGGATGTAAAGTCTCCATTTTTTTTTTTCTTTTTTTTTTTTTTTTATTGTTGGGGATTCATTGAGGGTACAATAAGCCAGTTACACTGATTGCAATTGTTAGGTAAAGTCCCTCTTGCAATCATGTCTTGCCCCCATAAAGTGTGACACACACTAAGGCCCCACCCCACTCCCTCCCTCTCTCTTTCTGCTTCCCCCCCCCATAACCTTAATTGTCATTAATTGTCCTCATATCAAGATTGAGTACATAGGATTCATGCTTCTCCATTCTTGTGATGCTTTACTAAGAATAATGTCTTCCACTTCCATCCAGGTTAATACGAAGGATGTAAAGTCTCCATTTTTTTTAATAGCTGAATAGTATTCCATGGTATACATATACCACAGCTTGTTAATCCATTCCTGGGTTGGTGGGCATTTAGGCTGTTTCCACATTTTGGCGATTGTAAATTGAGCTGCAATAAACAGTCTAGTACAAGTGTCCTTATGATAAAAGGATTTTTTTCCTTCTGGGTAGATGCCCAGTAATGGGATTGCAGGATCGAATGGGAGGTCTAGGTTGAGTGCTTTGAGGTTTCTCCATACTTCCTTCCAGAAAGGTTGTACTAGTTTGCAGTCCCACCAGCAGTGTAAAAGTGTTCCCTTCTCTCCACATCCACGCCAGCATCTGCAGTTTTGAGATTTTGTGATGTGGGCCATTCTCTCTGGGGTTAGATGATATCTCAGGGATGTTTTGATTTGCATTTCTCTAATATATAGAGATGATGAACATTTTTTCATGTGTTTGTTAGCCATTCGTCTGTCGTCTTTAGAGAAAGTTCTATTCATGTCTCTTGCCCATTGATATAAGGGATTGTTGGCTTTTTTCATGTGGATTAATTTGAGTTCTCTATAGATCCTGGTTATCAAGCTTTTGTCTGATTGAAAATATGCAAATATCCTTTCCCATTGTGTGGGTTGTCTCTTTGCTTTGGTTATCGTCACCTTAGCTGTACAGAAGCTTTTCAGTTTAATGAAGTCCCATTTGTTTATTTTTGTTGTTGTTGCAATTGCCATGGCAGTCTTCTTCATGAAGTCTTCCCCCAGGCCAATATCTTCCAGTGTTTTTCCTATGCTTTCTTTGAGAAGTCTCCATTTTTTTTAATGGCTGAATAGTATTCCATGGTATACATATACCACAGCTTGTTAATCCATTCCTGGGTTGGTGGGCATTTAGGCTGTTTCCACATTTTGGCGATTGTAAATTGAGCTGCAATAAACAGTCTAGTACAAGTGTCCTTATGATAAAAGGATTTTTTTCCTTCTGGGTAGATGCCCAGTAATGGGATTGCAGGATCAAATGGGAGGTCTAGCTTGAGTGCTTTGAGGTTTCTCCATACTTCCTTCCAGAAAGGTTGTACTAAAGAGGCTTAAAATTTAATAACAGTAACAATGTTTAAGATAAGAACTAGAAACAAAAACCTTGTAAAGAATGAAGGAAGATAAATTACGTTCGGAAAAGAAATCAGATGATTGCTGCAATGAATACTGAGCAAAAATAATAATAATAATGCAAAAAAAGTAACATTCACATTGTCAGAGAAAAGTATGTCTATCACAGAATGCTTTGACTCTGAGGTTCAGTATGGAGTCATCAGTTAACTTCTCATTATATTTTTTTCCCCAAGTCTCAAAATATAGACAACTGATATTTATAAATAAGAATAGAAGATAATTTCAAAAAACAGATCATGCCAAATCTTATAGACAATAGAAAAAGAAGAAATACTTTAAAATCATTCTACTTCATCTGGGTATACCTGAAATTAAAATTAGAGAAAATATATTATTATAAGGGGAATTACAAACATATTTCACTTATAAATGAGGATGCAATGTCCTAAACAACATATTAACAAGTTGAATTAAACATTATTGTTCAAATAATATACTTTGGTCAAAATTAAATCCAATTTATGTGAGAATTAGTCACTATTTTCTTTCCTTTTATTTTTTTTTTCTTTTCCTTTCCTTCACCCCCTCCCTCCTTCTCTCTCTCTGTCTGCTCTCCCCTTCCCCTACCCTGCACCGAATCATTAATTATGATTAATTATCCTCATATCAAAGTTGAATACATCAGATTCATGCTTCTCCATTCCTGTGCTGCTTCACTAAGGATAATGTGTTCCACTTCCATCCAGATTAATACAAATGCTGCAAAATCTCCATTTTTTAAATGGCTGAACAGTATTCCATGGTACACATATACCACAGCTTGCCAATCCATTCCTGGATTGAGGGGCATTTAGGCTGTTTCCACATTTTAGCAATTGTAAATTGAGCTGTGATAAACAGTCTAGTACAAGTGTCTTTATAATAGAAGTTTTTTTTTTTTTTTTCCTTCTGGATAGATGCCCAGCAATGGGATTGTAGGATCAAATGGGAGGTCTAGGTTGAGTTCTTTGAGGGTTCTCCATACTTCCTTCCAAAAAAGTTGTATTTGTTTGCAGTCCCACCAGCAGTATAAAAGTGTTCCTTTCTACATCTGCACCAGCATCTGCAGTTTTGAGATTTTGTGATATAGGCCATCTTGCTGGGGTTAGATATAGGCCATTCTCGATGGGGTTAATCAGACCCATAGCTCCAGAGAGATTTTATCCTGATCAATCACTGTCTGTTGCTCCTTCCTCCATGGAGGGGATATGCTCCCCAATAGTGTGAGAAGAGCATTTCTTCTTGTGTTTTCTGGTCCTTCCTCAGTTTAACCCATGTCTGCCCCTCCTTCCAAGTTTGGCTGAGAGGCAGCGTTCTCCCCAAAGACTTCCTCAGCTCCTGGGGTTGCCTGATGAGCTCTCCCCTCTCTAAACTCCCTGTGGTCCGCACCTTCCACCCAGCCCCACATCAGATGCTATATAGTATTTTCCTGCCATCCTTCCTTGTTGGAATTCTGTTCCAACTGAATGTTGAGAGTGCCCCTCCTTTGCCCCCACAGTCTCTTGCACACACCTCATCACTGTATGGGAATATGGTTGCTGGCTTGTTTTCCTTTCTGGGGGCAGTGTAGCACAGTGGTCACATGCACAGGCCCCCAGGGAAGAATGACCCAGGTTCAAGGCCCAGCTCTGTGGCTGTATGGTTTGGGCAAGCATTTTTTCTTCCTTTCTTTTTTAATTGAGATAATCCACATGCCACAAACCCACCATTTAAAAGTATATGGTTTGATGGATTTTAGTATATTTGCAAGGTTGTACAATCATCATTACTATCTAATGCTGGAACATTTTCATCATCCCCACAATGAAACTCCATTCCCAAGAGTGGTCATTTCTCATCCCCAGTCTCTGGCAACTACCAATTGATACTCCTTGTCTCTCTGGACTCACCTATTCTTGCCATTTCATGTAACCGTAATCTTATGAGTATCTGAATTCTTTCATTTGGGTTCATCTCTGTGGACTCTGTATCAGTAGCTCCCTCCTGTTGTGGCCGAGTGATATTCTGGTGTATGGATGCACTATATTTTGTTTATCCATCCATCAGTTGATGGAATGTGCAAGTTTTTTTCCTAACATCTGTTAAGTTTTGTTTCTTTAAATATAAACTGAGGGCACACGATCCTATCTCACAGGGTTCATCCAAAGAGTCAACACGCTCATTCAGGTAAACTACTCGGCACAGAGCCTGCACAAAGGAAGTGCTTGACACGTGAGAACTCTCACTGTCATCACCTGATTTGCTGTTACCTCCTCTACAAGCATCTTGAGGGCAGAGACAGTGGCTTCTGCATCTTTGTATCCTCAATGTCTGGCACATGGTAAATAATGCTTATTGTTTCAGCGCCATATAAGGAAACTTACATTGTTTGAGGGAAGAGAGAGGATTTCCAAACTCTTACAGCTTAGTGCCGGTTACACAGGAGGCATTTAAAAATATATGAAAACATCCAACAATTAAAAAAAAATATATATATATGAAAACATGATGCACATTTATTCTTAAAATGTGAGAAAACTGTAAGCTATGTGACTCCTGTGGTGAATCACCTGGTTAACTGGTAACTATTTTCTGTTTGGACTTTGGGCCAGGTCTTCGGTGGCCTACAGTAGCAGTTTTCAAACTTGGGTGTGGATTAGAATCACTTGGGGGAACTTGGCGAGAAGACCACGGCCCCAGCCCTATCCTACTTGAATGAGCCCAGGTGTGTGTGTTCTTTATTGGTGACTGGGTGGTTGTGATACATGGCCAAGTGTGTGAATCCGTAGCCTGTGCATTAGGCTTTCTTAAGGGTTCACTTGTAAGCCATTCTTTGAAAGCCCAAGAGGCAGAGAGAGCTACAGGCAGGAGATCTGGGGGAGCCACATGGCTGTGAGGGGAGGAGGGGTTTCCTGGGACTCCCTTAGATGAGTTTTTCTGCTTATTTCTTTGACATATGTGAGAACTTCATCACGTGACGGTGCTGTCTCACTTCCCTTCATTCTCCCCACCCCAACCCCAGGTTTCGCATTGTTCTAGTATCCTTCCACGCATGGAAACCACAGAGATCCATAACCACCCAAGAAGAGAAACGCTGCAGAAGGCGATGGGTATTATTTAATGTATGCTTCCATTTTGAACACTTACAAACTAGGCTAGTCATAGTCTTTCTTACATAGTTGAGAACTGCCTTAGTGCCATTAGCAAGTTATTAGTAGGATTTGGAACTAAGTAGGCGCATTATAATTTTTCCCCAAAATAAAGGAAATAACTTCAATGGCCCTGAAAGATGTCTTCAATTGAATGGGATCAGCTTGGTTTTATTTTTTGCAGATGTGACTTCTCTGCTTGGGGAAGTACTTTGTTGATTCATTCAATATTTATTAAGTACTTTGTGTATTCCAAGTAACAATAAACCAAAGAAGTTATTAACTTCTATTAGCAGTCTATTAGCAGTCTTCAGTTAGGTGCTTGGTTTCTTCTGGGCCAGGCCCTGGGTAAAAGTGTTAATTATTTCCCCTGGGGTCACACCCTGTGGAAGATACACAGTTCACTCTGGTAGGGATGGCTTGACACTTTTTTGGTTTCCCTTCCTGTCTTACTCCCAAAGAAACCAGTAGACAAAGTTTCTCCAGAACAGCTTTTGTTGTTGTCTGCCTCTGTGCAGAGTTAATGTCTACGGAAACTATAGTATACTCATTGGCACTAATTTCCTTATTACTCTTTTAGGAACTGGTGGGTTTCAGTTGGGGTTTTTACTCCTTTCTTAAACACAATCAGCATATATTTTCTGATTTGGCTTTCATTCAATTATTATCTAGTGCAGTGGTTAAGCATGTGGGTTTTAGGGTGACAAGTGAAAATTTCAAAACCTTAAAAATACACCTCTCGTACAAATATAGAATGAAGGTGCAACAGATTTAATTAACTCAATAAGAGAATTAGCAGAATGGTAAACCTGATTCAAAGAATTAGATTTGAGACAGAAGTATTTATGATCTTTGAAAGAAAGAATGCTGTGATAAGATTGTTAAATCAGACACAAAACTGGCTAATCTCCTAGAGGACAATACAACTCGCTTTTGGGGTTATCTGGTTCACTGGAGAGAAGCTCATCTGCTTTATCATCAGTCACGGATCATTTGACTCACTCACGGTTTCCTGTAAGTTAACATCTCCCCTTGAAGAGTTGATGAATATCCAAATCGCTGGTAGAGAATGAGTGAATAAGGGGAACGCCATCCCTAGAGAATGGCATAGTGCTAGGGTGGGTCTACCAGGGCAGCTGTCCTTTTGCAAGTCTGGATACTGCTTGGATTCACACCCTGGTTCCCATTTTCACTAGCTGTGACCTTGGCCAAGTTACTTAACTCTCTAAGCTTCGGCGTCCTCATATGTAAAGTGAGAATAACACTAGTTTCTACCACATTGAACTATGTGAGCTGATGATGTGAGGACAGAATAGTGCCTGGCACATTGTAAGTACTCAGTAAGGCTTAGCTGTGTTATTAACACCAGCATTCTGCTGAGCTGTGGGTAGTCAGGGCAGAGGTTTGTGTCCTCTGTGTTCTGGCCTTGTGAGGCCATCACAGAGTTGGGTGTAGTGGCCACAGGGAGTTCTTGCTATTTAAGAGCTGCTGGATTTATCAGCTCCAGCTGTGGTCAGAGCAGAGCCTTGATAGAAGCAAAATTGGGGGCCCATGTGAGAGAAAGAAGAGGTGGGAAAGGAAAGGGGAGCTGAGGGCGTGGGGTCACTCACAGGTGGGGCTGTTGAGAACGTATTTGCGTTCACTTCCTCCCTTCCCTCTGCATTTCTTTCCATCCTTTCTTTCATCGGTTGGAGTCTCCATTTAATGTACACGGGACTTTTCCACCCTTCAGTGTTGATACAATGTGGTCCCCGTCCTCAGATGGCTTACAGACTAGCATGGCAACCACACGTGGTCACGTTCCGCAGCTTGAGTGCAGAACACTGTGCATCACAGGAAGCTGTGACGGAAGAGGGGTGCTTTCCACTTCCTTGAGACTGTTCCAGCAGCTGCTTGGCACAGGAAGGCTCATGGAAGTGTGGCCGTGGGGTTTTTGATGCACGAGGGGAGCTACAGGGTAAGGTGGGTGTTAGGCTCAACCTGTGTCCCCAGGAGATACAGGGCAGTCTTAAGCCCCCGTACCTCAGAATGACTCTATTTGGAGGCGAGGTCATTGCAAATGCAATTAGTTAAGTTAGGATGCAGTAATAATGGAGGGTGGGCCCCAGTCCAATGTGATGGGAATCCTTATCAGACAAGGGAAATTTGGACACAGGCACAGAGGGAAGATGATATGAAGACACAAAGAAAAGAGCCATGGGAGGGTGGAGGCAGAAATTATGCTGCCACAAGCCAAGGAACATGGGGTGGGGGTAGGGGTGCAAGGAGTTGGGGGTTTGGGGGGGTAGGGTGAGGGATGGGGGTGGGGCTGCCAGAAGTAAGGAACAGTCTTCACTGGTGGCTTTGAAGGGGACATGGCCCTACTGACGCTTTGAATTCAGACTGCTAGCCCACAGAAATGTGGGAAAATAAATTTATGCTGCTTTAATACACTGAGTTTGCTGTGCTTTGTTACAGCAGCCTTAGGAAACTAATTGGAAAGTGAAACTTGCAGGGCATTCAGAAGTTCTCTAGAACCTGAGATAGAAGGTAGCTTTTCTTGAAGGTGATGTTATTTATAATCGTTTCAAACTTCACATTAAAAATTTTACGGAATAAGAAAACACTTGATATAAAGTTTATAAAGCACAACTGATATGGCTCAATTCTGGAACTGCTTGGTCAGAGAGGAGGCTCCATGAGAACAAATGATAAAGGACAAAGACCAGGTGACATTCACGGAAGGCTGAAGGGAACGCTAAGTAATCATGCACACTACCCCAATAACTTCAGGAGGAATAATTCATTTAATCCTTTTTAACAGTCTCACCTTTTAAACAATTCCATGAGTGAGGTGGTATTATCATCTCCATGTTACAGATGAGGACACCAAGGTACAGAAAGGTTAAGTTACTTCCTCAGGGTTACAGTTGGTAAGTAACAGTAACAGGACTGGAAATGAAAACCTGGCAGTCTGGTTCAGAGCTCTGCTGTCAGCTGTGGCAGGGTCAGAGTCCTTTTTTTTTTTTCTTTTGAGACAGAGCCTCAAGCCATCTGTCACCCTGGGTAGAGTGCAATGACATCACAGCTCACAGAAACCCCCAAATCCTGGCTTAAGCAATTCTCTTGCCTCAGCCTCCCAAGTAGCTGGGACTACAGGGGCCCACCACAACACCTGACTATTTTTTGGTTGTAGTTGTCATTGTTGTTTGGCAGGCCTGGGCTGGATTTGAACCCACCAGCTCTGGTGTATGTGGCTGGTGCCTTAGCCGCTTGAGCTACAGGCGCCGAGCCAGGGTGGGAGTCTTTTACTTGGACTTCCCATTGGGAGCGGCAGACTGTCAGCTGGGCCTCTCGGGTTCACTCCCTCACACCTGTAGGGGCTCTTTCCATGGCCACTGCCCTGGAACACTCTTCCCTGCTGATGCTCCCTGGTGCCACCTCTTACAGATCACCTTTTCCAAATAAAACCACATGCCCATGAAGCAGTCACTTCCCATCCTCCCCTCCCCCACCCCAACAACCACCCATCTGCTGGTTCTTGTATGGATTTAACTATTCTGGACATTTCGTGTAAGTAGAGCCATACAATATGTGGCCTTTCATGACTTTTTTTTTTCAATTAGCATAATGTTTCTGAGGTTCATCCCGCATGTATTAGTACAGGCAGTCTCCAAGTTACAAACATCCAACTTGTGTAGAACTCCCACTTATGAACAGATGATATTACAGTATGTCCAGTAAGTCCCCAAGTTACAAAATCTGACTGACATAGGACTCACATTTACAAAGGCTATGATAGGTGACAGGTAAATGTACTTATTCCAACTTACATACAAATTCAACTTAAGAACAAAGCTACAGAACCTATCTTGTTCGTAACCTGGGGACTCCTTGTACTTCACTTCTTTTGATGGCTAAATAATATTCCACCATTTGTTCGTTGCTCATCTGTGGATAGGCCTTGGGGATGTTCCCTCCTTCTGGCTACTGTGGACAATGGTGCTATAAACAGGAGTGTACAAATGTTTGATTCTCTGTTTTTAATTCCTTGGGTAGATACCTGGGAGTAGAATTGTTAGATCCTATAATATTTCTATGTTTAACTTTTGATCTGGTATCTCTTCTTGTTTCTCCATATTGATTCCTTACCTCCATACCCTGCAGATAGGCCTGAACCAGGCCAAGAGGATGACCAGGGTCAAGGAGAGGCTGGGGCATCCATTTTAATCATGGTTCACTTTACCTATTACACTTACTACATATTGCTGTTCTCAAGTTTTGGAAAATTAGATCAAATGTGTGCTTCTTAAGATGGAATCATAGAACTTTTCAAGCCAGAAGAAACTATAGAGGTTTCCCAACTTGGTGAATTTTCAAACTTTCCTTGGCCAATTCCTCCCAGGCCTCTAGGGAGGGCCTTTGGGAGCCTCTCATCCACCTTCCCCAAACATGCTAACTCTGGTTTTACCTGTTTTATGTTTTTGAGTAAGAGAAGAGGGATGAAAATTTAAAATCTAAATTGCTTTTTTGTGGCTGGGACTTCCTTATACCCCTGGACCTCTGACCCATTCAGTGAGTGTTCTGTTTGTAATCGCAGAGAAAGGTGGAACAGGGAACAAAGAAAGGAAAGCATTGCTGGATTCTATGGTATAGAAGCCAAGGCTTCAGAAAGGGCAGAGTTCGCTGCGTGGGTTACAGGTTTGGGAAGGGAAAAGGTCTTTCAGAGCTAGAGGAGAGGCAGAGATGAAAGAAAGTGAATAGGGAGGCAGGTCTGCTGGGCCTGGATGGGGGACAAGACTGGTGGGTGTGGAGTTGGGCTCTAGAGGCCTCCAGGCTCTGCTGGGTGTCACAGGAAGCCCAGTCTCTGTGGGAGGAAGCCGGCGTCCTCACAGAGGAGCTTCCCTAGTGCATTTCTTGTAAATGTCCGTTGATGACTTCCTTGTAGACAGCTAGCATGAGCACCCCATCTGCCTCCCAGTGCTCTGCTCCTTCCTGCGATATATGCAGCTACTGGTCTATTCAATTTCTATTCACCTTGTTCCCTTTGCTGTTATATTTCAATTTGGTTCATGGTGGCAATGTGCCTACTAAAAATTTCCTGGGCTTCCTTCAAGGTCACGTGGCTAGACTGGCCAATGAGAGGCGAATGAAAGGTTTATGTCTCCCATTGGAAGAGGCTCTAGGAAAGCTATTGTTTTCCTAAAAAAAATGGATAGATTTAGCTGGCACGGGCCTTCTGCCTTCTCCTTTCTATCTTTTCCTGCCTGAAATGGAGGCATGTTGCCTGCAGATGCTCCAGCCAATTTGCGACCACTTGCTAAGGAAGGCAGAGCAGGGAGGTAGGTGGAGCCGCTAGAGCAGCAGCCATGTTAGGGCTGGCTTACCTAGGGCTGTTTTCTGGTTTTGGGAATAAACCCCTCTTTCAACCCCCTATTTGGCTGCTGAACTGAACACAATTATGGCAGGCCCCGTGACTCTTACTCTGTGTAGACAGCTTGTATTGGGGCATCTGTCTCACATTCATGACCTCCACCCCTGTGGTTGCTGGGGGACGTGGCTCTAGAGACCCAGTGAGGTGGTACAGAATGGACAGAAAAACCTTCTATACTTGGGTAAAACCAAATAGAATGTGTTTGTCACCTCCCCAGAGCCAGGACATTGGTAGAATATTGTCCTTCCATTGAAGAAGAAGGTGTTCATTTAAAAACTAAAATTCTCGGCTTCAGCTCAATCCTCTGCCTGAGATTGAGGGGCACAAAATGACCTGACCACAGCCCCACAGCTGGCTGGCAGATAATATACTCAGAAGGCAGGTGTCCCTTGCCCTCCCCATGCTTTCTTAGTCACCAGAGTGGTTCAAGTGCCCAGTTCCTTCATGATTTGTTTTATTTTCTGCTAAGGCAAAGCTGAGTGTCTGGCATGTCAATTTAGAAAAATTTGAGGGCTTTTGAATGAAAACAAACAAAGCCTAAACAAATCAAATAATATACAAGAAATCCAGATGGTAATTAAAAGGATGAATCCTGATGTTTCTAAATGACAAATAGTTCTCTTAATCTTAATTATTAATTACTAAATTAAACTTGATATTTCATATGTTCTCATATTGTTCTAATTTATTCATCATCAGTTAAGGTAAGTAGACATAAATTAACCATATGTAAATAACTATATTCATAAACAGATGCAAGAATAGGATAGGCACCTATGGTGTAAGGTGAAGAGGGTACTAGTGATGCTTCTGCTGGCATCTGTAGCTGATACAACTCTCCAGGCTAGGACAGTGTGGATCCCGTGTCAGTCTCTGCCTCTAAGAAATAATGTTCTGATCTGGAAGCCTAGAGCAGAAGATACATTGCTTTTTCGCTCAGCACAGTTTATGGAGTATCAGCTGGGAAAATCACCATGAGAGCTTTGAGACAGGCCCATAGTAGGTCTTCAACCCAAGCACCCAGTACAGGGAGTTTTGGAGGGAGTCCCAGTGGGGTACAGCTCCCTCTGGTGGCCAGTTTTTTTCCCTGCAAGTTTTTCCGCCCCCAAATTGAATCCATTCCACTCCCCACCTACGATGGAGCAATTGTGTTTGGCAGTTTTGTGGTGATTCTGTATCTCTTTTAGGAAAGCATTTTTATGCTTCTTATATTTTGTGTTCAATAAAATTTTCCAGAGTACCAGCCTGAATTCCTTTTGAATTTTAACTTCTTTACTTCTTGGCTTTCTTCGGTTGAAGAGGTTTGTAAGGCTTCTCCCTGGCATCTGAGATGTTCACTTCTAAATCCTGCCTTTAGAGATCAAAATTTAGTGGACCAGCTGGAAGGAAGGAGACCATTTTTGATTCCATTTGTGTAAAAGGGAAACTCCTGTGGTCAAGATGTATTTTTTAGATTAATGTAATTAAAATTTATTTTTTAATATATGTGAAAGGCCTTAGAAAATTTTGAAGCCTGACACATCAAAGTATTACCTGCATATCTGTCATCTGTCTCAAGAGAACAGGAAATAATCACTGAGCTCAGTTATAAAGGCAGGGAATACTCAACTAGAAGGATGAAAGATCATTCTTTCATTCCCTCATCAAACATTTATTAAGCACTGGCAGTTAGCAAATACAAAGAGGTTCTTAATAACCATACAATCTAGTGGAGGACAGAGAATCATAAACAAACATAACAATGGACTTTTGTAAGAATTGACTTCCCTTTATATTAACAACGTAAAATCACTTTAACTCAATCACGTGGGAAGACATCCTATGCTAAGATAATATGATATCTGCTAACAACTATATATATAAAGGAAAATAAACCCACATGTATTCATCATAAAATAATTCAGTGGTTTGGATGATGCCTTTAGGTGGGGTGTAGGTCTGTGGTCCCGAACTGTTAGGCAGCAGACAGCTTCTGGTGCATGGCCTGTTAGGAATCAGGCTGTATAGTGGGAGGTGAGTGGTTGGTAAGCAAGCAAAGCCTCATCTGTGTTTACAGCCACTTCCCATCACTGGTATCACTCCTAACCTCCGCCTCCTGTCAGATAGCAGCAGCATTAGAGTCTCACAGGAGATAAACCCTATTACAAACTGCACAAGTGACAGATCTAGTTTTTGCAGTCCTTATGAGAATCTAATGCCTGATGATCTGAGGTGGAGCTGACGCAGTGATGTAGTGCTGGGTCTGTCTTGTTAAAGGAAAACAACCTAAGGGCTCCTACTGATTCTGCAGTATGGTGAGTTGCATAATTATTTCATTATATATTACAATGTAATAATAGAAATAAAGTGAACAATAAATGTAATGTGCTTGAATCATCCTGAACCTATTCATCTCCCTAATCTGTGGAAAAATTTATCTTCCTTGAAACTGGTCCCTGCCGCAGAAAGGCTGGAGACCACTGTTTTAGATGATACCTTAAAAGCTTTATTCTATCCCACTCTTTTCTGAAATAATAAAAAAGAATGTTGATACATCAAAAAAAAAAAGAAAAGAAAAAGGAAAAGAAAAAAGCAAGAAAATAAAAAGGAAGGAAGAAAGGAAGGAAGGAAGGAAAAAAGGAAGGAAGGAAGGAAGAAAAGAAAGAAAGAAAGAAAGAAAAGAAAGAAAATTGTCATGGTAAGCATAGTGTCTGACAAAGTAGAAGCTCAAACGTGTTTGAGAAGGCTGGGTGCCGTGCCTCATGTCTATAATCCTAGCACTCTGGGAGGCTGAAGCGGGTGGATAGCTTGAGCTCAGGAGTTTGAGACTAGCCTGAGCAGGAGCAATACACAGTCTCTAAAAATAGCTGGGCATTGTGGCAGGGGCCTGTAGTCCCAGCTAATCCCAGCTATTTGGGAGGCTGAGGCAAGAGAATCACTTAAGTCCAAGAATTTGAAGTTGCACTGTACAACGGATGGCAAAGTGAGACTCTGTCTAAAAAACGAGAGAAATGAAGAAAGACAGTAATGACAAGAAAGGGAAAGGGATTTTTCTATTTTTCTGTGGAATTCAGTAAGAGGTTCTCACATGCTAAGTATGAACATGTTAACATCTATTCATCCTTCTTTTATTCAGTGGGGAAAAATGTGAAGGGATCATAAATAGGTCTCTGGGGATGGCCAATGAGTTGGAAATGGAAGTTTTACAATGAGATTTCTAGGTCATTTTCTTTCTTTCTTTTTTTTTTTTTTTTGCAGTTTTTGACTGGGGCCGGGTTTGAATCCTCCACCTCCGCTATATAATGGGGAGGTTATATGGGGCTGGCGCCATATCGTTTGAGCTACAGGCGCCACTCATCTAGGTCATTTTCTTAAAGGACTTTCTTAAAGTCATTTCTGACTCAGCTGGAAGGTAGATTCTTTTTCCCTTCTCTTTCTGTTTATCTGGATGTAATTACTGGAGCTTCAGCAGCCATATTGGGCCATGAGACAGCCCAGAGGGAGAAAAACTTGTACTAAGAATGATGGGGAGCAGACAGATAAAAAGGGATCTGGGTCCCTGATGACCATGAAGCCACCAAATAAACCTTTGACTGTTGTTTTTTTTTTAATATGGAATGCTTCCTGAATTTGCGTGTCATCCTTGCGCAGGGGCCATGCTAATCTTCTCTGTATCGTTCCAATTTTACTATATGTGCTGCCGAAGAGCGCACCAAACCTTTGACTGTTAACCTCTTGACTTTTTATGCAGGAGAAATGAAACAATTATTTTGTTTGTACCTGTAATTGAGTTTTCTATTATATGCAGCTGAACCAAACTTATTTACTAAGATTGTGGTGTTCTTCTCAGGGGTTTAACTGCCAGCAAGTTCCTTCCTTGCTTACCAGGGGTTTCAGCAAGCTTATTCTTTAAGGGTCATATAGTAAATATTTTAGGTTTTGCAAACAACTTGATGATCTCTATCGCATCCTTAGAGCAAGTGCAACTCTGCTATTTGTGTAAAAGCAGCCACAGACAATACACAAATGCGTGTTGCTATGTTCCAGTAAAACTTTATAAGAACATGCATCTGGTCTCCAGGCCCTGTGTGCTGACCTTGGCTTTGGTCCACAAACTTAATGCAAAAGAAAAATAGCTTTTGTTCATAAATTATATGGAGACAGCCTGTTGTCTACGAATATCTCCCTTACTGGACCCTGGATTTTCCAAGGTGGGGCTATGTCTTCAGTGTGTGTATGTTCCCATCACCTAGCACAGCATTTGGTATGTGATATTGGTTTGGAACACCTTTTCAAATAAATCAACTGAAGTGAAGAATCAAGTCAAGAAGACAAGGAATCCTGTGAAGGCTGGAACGTTGAAGTTGGTGTCATTGAGACAGCAAGCTCTGGTTTAAACCAAAATCCTTTTAAGTGACAACTACTTGAGTGATGTGAAACCTGAACTTACCATAAATATCTCATTTTCTTATTTTTTGAGCTGATTATTCCATGTGTCCCAGTCTTCTGCACATTAAACCGCAGGGTAACAGCACCACCCCTGTTCCTTCCCTGCGTCACACTTAGTGGACGGCCTGGACTCAAGGTTAGAGCCTTGGTCCCAGCCTGCTGGGTTGAGTGGGTATGAAGAAAATTTGAGAACACAACAGGCAAATTGGTGAGCGAGTGGAAGCAGGTCCCTGCTGGGTGGAGCTGGGAGGAAGCATCATTTCCAGCAGGAAGGATGCTTCCAGTGCCTGGGGGCTACCGAGGGGGACTGGGCCACATCTGTGACCATGTCTTGCCCCTTCTTTTTCTAGGGGATGTACATAGTAGCAACTGGTTTCTTTGAACGGGGCACTTATGCTGGTTCAAGGGACAAAATTCACACGCTCTGTGCGCAAACTCACACTCCCATTTTTCCCATTTATCTTGTATTATAAGCTCACAGTCTGCCTGGCATGGTCCAAGATGCAAATGTGAAGTGATGACTACTTCTTGTGTGAGGGTTTTAGCTCTAGTTTTGCTCATTTCCCTGCTATGTTACATGTACTGGTCCACAATCCCTTGTCCAAAACCTTCAGGGCCATATGTGTTTTAGAGAGAAGATTATTGGAGATTTCAGGAAGGTAAAACAGTACCCGTCTTATGTTATGTAACACCTACAGAGCAGTCAGGGGAAGCTGCCCTTAACCCAACATATTAATATTTGTGCAGAAAAATTTAAATATTTACACTCAGTAGGACCAACAGAGACTGTCAGTAGCCTCATTCACTTCGGGTCAAGGTTTGCCACCAAATTCATTTTCATGCCAAATACATTCAAAGAGAAAAAGGTTTTCAGAGGTTTTGGATTTCAGAAATATGAATAAGGGGTTCTGGCCTGTATTCGTTTTTTTTTTTTTTAAAGTGCTACCTCCCAATGATTCATCATTAATTTTCCTACAGAAGCACGTTTGTCTCATCCTCATGCTCCTCCCAGTGATTTCATTTTCAGACCCCTTCGTTCTTCGTGGAGGTCCTCGGCACATTGCCTGACATGCGTCGCATGTGCTTAGTAAGTTTCGTTAACTAAACACATAGCCCTCTTTTGAGATAAAAGTTATAGTTGATGAACCCAAGGCTAGAAGGTTCACGGGTGAGGCACAGGTGACACCGTCTTTAACTCCTAACTCTTAGTCTTTGTCATCTCTACTCATTTGCACACAGTAAGAGTGAGGATTTGCACATACACCCAGGTTTTATTTATTTATTTTTATTTTTATTTTTTTGAGACACAGTCTCACTGTGTTACCCTCAGTAGAGTTCTGTGGCGTCACAGCTCACAGCAATCTCAAACTCTTTGGCTTAAGCAATTCTCTTGCCTCAGCCTCCCAAGTACCTGGGACTACAGGCACCTACCACAACACCTGGCTATTTTTTTGTTGCAGTTGTCATTGATGTTTAGCAGGCCCAGGCCAAGCTCGAACCTGCCACCCTCGGTGTGTGTGGCTGGCGCCCTACCCACTGAGCTACGGGCGCCATCCTATTTCCAGGTTTTAAAGGGAAAGAATCTGGGTCTACAGCAGGGGGAAATGTTGTCCAGATATGAGAGGGGAAGCTGGCAATGTCTAGAGATAATTTTGGCTGCCACAGCTGAGGGGAGGGTGCTATGGTGTTTGATGGGTAGAGGCCAGGAATGTTTCCAAACATCCTATAATGCACAGGATAACTCCCACAACCAAGGACTGGTCAGTCCTGAAAGTCAGCAGTGTTGAGGTTGAGATGTAGCCTAATTAAGAAAAAAACTCCTGATCAAAGATCTTGAATTAAGACACATATCCGACTCCTTTCTGTATCAGGGACTCTCCATGTCACTTCGGGCAACTCCCTCACCCAACCCCAGGTTTAGGTATTGTGCCCACACCTTGTCCCCTGCACCCTGCAAACCAAACCACCTGCCCCCTGCCAGCCAAACCAGTGCTCCTCTGATTTGGATGGTGGTCCCAGCCCAAGGACGGGTTGCGCTCTTGGCCTAAGAAGGAAAGTGAACACATGGCTTTTCTCTCTGATGCCAGAGTGTGCTTAAAGAATTTGAAAATATAGTCAAAGTAATGAAACAAATGCCTTTGAGATCAGAATGATGATTTTATATTTGTTGTCGCTTTATCATTTGTCTTGCAAGATGGGAAAGGCAAACCATTGCCTTTGGTAACTTCTGCATTACCAGCAGAGGGCAGGCAATGCTCACCTAAAGGGAAAATCCAAGTTCCCATCTGCCTTCAAGCAGAGATTAAAATGCCAACGGCTACAGGACCTACCTGATTGATCAACTATCTTTGCTGTTTTCTTTCTCTATGTCCTTTGTAATTGATATGATTTTTATACTAATAGCTGTCTCAGTAAAAATTTTGCGTCTGGAAATATTTGATTTCTCCTTTTTTGGAAGGGTGATCTGAAAGTCTTTATTGAAAAATTTAAAAATTCTAATTAAATATAAAGTATGCTCTACTAAAAAAAATAAAAGCACCTTTTTTTTTTTTTTGAGATCAAGTCTCAAGCTGTCGCCCTGAGTAGTCTGTGGCGTCACAGCTCACAGCAACCTCAAACTCTTGGGCTCAAGTGATTCTCTTGCTTTAGCCTCCAAGTAGCTGGGCTACAGGCGCCCACCACAACGCCTGGCTATTTTTTTGTTTCATTTGTCATTGTTGTTTTAGCTGGCCTGGGCCGGGTTTGAACCCACCAGCCTCAGTGTATGTGGCTGGCACCTTACCCATTGAGCTATGGGCATTTCCCAAAGCATATTTTTTAAAACTACACAAAGATGACCACTGTTAGCTGGTTTTGGGTGCTTTTTTCCTTTTTTTTTTTTTTTTTTTTGTAGAGACAGAGTCTTACTTTATCACCCTCGGTAGAGTGCTGTGGTGTCACACAGCTCACAGCAACCTCCAACTCCTGGGCTTAGGCGATTCTCTTGTCTCAGCCTCCCAGCTGGAACCCTGTCCAGCTATTTTTTGTTGCAGTTCGGCCAGGGCAGAGTTTGAACCCGCCACCCTTGATATATGGGGCCGGTGCCCTGCCCACTAAGCCACAGGTGCCGCTTTTCCCTTCCAATCTCTTTTCTGTTAGAACTTCTGAGATGTGGAGATATCATCTAACCCCAGCGAGAATGGCCCACATCACAAAATCTCAAAACTGCAGATGCTGGCGTGGATGTGGAGAGAAGGGAACACTTTTACACTGCTGGTGGGACTGCAAACTAGTACAACCTTTCTGGAAGGAAGTATGGAGAAACCTCAAAGCACTCAACCTAGACCTCCCATTCGATCCTGCAATCCCATTACTGGGCATCTACCCAGAAGGAAAAAAATCCTTTTATCATAAGGACACTTGTACTAGACTGTTTATTGTAGCTCAATTTACAATCGCCAAAATGTGGAAACAGCTTAAACGCCCACCAACCCAGGAATGGATTAACAAGCTGTGGTATATGTATACCATGGAATACTATTCAGCCATTAAAAAAAATGGAGACTTTACATCCTTCGTATTAACCTGGATGGACGTGGAAGACATTATTCTTAGTAAAGCATCACAAGAATGGAGAAGCATGAATCCTATGTACTCAATTTTGATATGAGGACAATTAATGACAATTAAGGTTGTGGAGGGGAAGGAAAAGCAGAGAGAGGAAAGGAGGGGCAGGGCCTTGGTGTGTGCCACACCTTCTGGGGGCAAGACATGATTGAAGAGGGACTTTACCTAACAATTGCAATCAGTGCAACCTGGCTTATTGTACCCTCAATGAATCCCCAACAATAAAAAAACAACAACAAAAAAAACAAACAAAAAAAAAAAGAAAGAAAATAAAGGTTAGAATATAGAATAAAAAAAAAAGAACTTCTGAGATGTGTTTGTAACATCGACACATAAGGGCGCTTGCCACAGGAGAAATTGATAAACGTGCTATGCTTTCTCGTCTCTATGCCTTTGCTCCCAGCTCAACTGGAAGCTCTTTTTCTATATTTCTGAAATTCCAAATTCCAGATATTCTTCAAGGTTAAGCTCAGGGGTCGTACTTGATTCTTTCTAGCAGGAGTAATCTATTTTCTCTGTTATTTTTATGCCACTGTTTCTATGACTCTCGTGACAATTACCACTTTCTGCCTTATAATATTTATACAGTTGAACGTTCTATGAAGTGTAATCTGGCTATGCTGCCCAGGCTGGAGTACAGGGACTATTCACTGGTGCCAACATAGCACACTGCAGTCTCGAACACCAGGGCTCAAGTGATACTTTTGCCTCAGCCTCCCAAATAGCTGGGACTACAGGTGTGTGCCACCATGAGTGTAAATTTTGAATGTGGAAATCTCACTTCATCTTTCTATCTTCCATAGTGCCAACACTGGGGCATCACATAGTTAATATTTATAAGTATTTGTAAAAGGGAAGGAAAAAGAAGAAGAAAAGAAGGAAAAGAGAAAGGAAGGAGGGAAGGGAGGGGGAAAAAGGGAAGGAAGCAAAGAGTAAAGGAAGAAGGGGGAGAAAGAAAATTGTTGCATTATAACTTGCAACGAGCTTTTGCAGAGGATGCAAAAGCATTATTCCTGTTTCACAGAAAAGGCCCAGAGTCCAAGTGCTGGCTCATGCTTAGAATGCCATTTGGGAGAATTTTCTCAGAGCAGAAGACTCAGAGTTTGGACATTGCTGTGGGTTGAACTGTGTCCTTCAAAATGATATGTTAAGGTCCTAATCTGTGAATGTGACTCTCTTTGGAAAGAGGGCCTTTGCCAATGCAATCAGGTTAAGATGAGGTCATACTGGGTTAGAATGGGCCCTAAATCAGATGACTTGTGTCCTTATAAAAAAGGGGGGGATATCTGGACAGACAGATACACAGTGGGAGGATGGACGTGTGGAGAATGGAGTGATGCTGCTATACGCCAAAAGATGTCCTGGACTGCTGGTCACCTGGAGTGAAAAAAGCTGGAAAAGGCAAGGAAGGATTTTTTCCCCCAGATCCTTCAAAGAGAGGATTGCCTTGCTGACACCTTGATTTCATACTTCTAGCCTTTAGGACTGTGAGAGAAAAAATTTCTTTTGGTCTAAGCCACCTGGTTTGTGGTAATTTGTTACTGCAGCTCAAGGAAGTTAATGAATCATGTTAAAAACTCCTAGTGACAACAGATCCCCCCTGGGGAACAAAGAAAAGACCTATGCTGTTGGAAGAAGTCAAGATTCCAAGGATAAAGAGAATTCTTTCAGAGGGTCAGAGAGAAGAGGGTTGTTTGATGGGTTCAAAGTATTTTAGCACAAGCAAATCTTATTTTCCTAATTTATTTTTCAAGGAATTAGGCCTTATGGGAGGTCTTTGAAAAACATTGCACAAGTTTAAGCACCCGATTTCTCCTGTTACTATCCCTAAATGCATGGAACGGCAGTCAGCATCTTGTCAGCATCTAAGTACTTTCTGTTGTAATATGACATATTGCAACAGATTCACATATTGATGTGAAAAACTAAAAAAAGTGGTAACCACCAGGATCAAGGTCTCAGAATGAAAATAAGGATTTTCTGGATCATAGCCATTCACTTATCCATTACTATGCCAAGGGTCTTCCAGTATTCTGAGGATTAAGTTATTATTGGGATGCTATTGCCAAAGTAAGCAGTAAGACCAAATGCTTCCTCTTGCTTCCATAGCTCAGGTAACTTAGCTACCATGGCCCCATGGGAATCAATTCTTAGGGTGAAACAACCTGTTGGGGGGTGTAGGAGAGACTACTTGGTAAACATTATCTTCACTCCCCATGGTGGGAAACAAGCCAACCACACAGAGATGCCTTTCTCGAGGTTCCCATTTAGCCTTTACGTGCTTCGTGTGAACAGTGATGAAGATGATGATGACAAAGGTAACAATAACGTCCATGACTGGAACAAAAACAACAGCAAACACTTTTTATTCCAGAGAGGATTTTAACCTTGGTGTCTAGCAAGGTCTAATGTACGGTATCAACTCGATGAAAGGTTGCTGAATGAATGGATGCATAAATGAATGAGCAGGATTGGATTCCTCCAGCAGTGTCCTTTATTGCTCTGTAACTGAGTTTGTTTCTGTAATTTCTTGGCAGGATGTCTAGAAGGATGGCTATGCTTGTTGGATACAGCCAAAGTCATTACTTTAGGGTAATAGTGTGTTTTGGTTTTTCCATGATACCTCCTGCTATTTCAGGGTGACTGGCTCCCGAGCATATCTGTGGGCTAGTATTTGATTCTAGACAAAGATTTCAGGAATACCATGATTATCATTGTCTTCAAAATCAAAGGCAATTTCATTGACTATTGCAATGACTGTGACGTTTTTGCTGTCAATTTCTGGTAAATCCCCAGATTAAGTTCTCATTTGGTTGAAATTATAATATTACCATTTAAGTAGTTCCTGACTTTAGTATTTAATTCTAATTGATTTATTCAATATATATATTTTATAGGACCTACTGTGTGCGAACTACTTCTAAATAAAGTGAAAAAGGGCGGTGCCTGTGGCTCAGTGAGTAGGGCACCGCCCCCATATACCGAGGGTGGCAGGTTGGAACCTGTCCCCGGCCAAACTGCAACAACAACAACAAAAATAGCCAGGTGTTTTGGCGGGCTCCTGCAGTCCCAGCTACTCTGGAGGCTGGGGCAAGAGAATTGGGCAATACTGCTAAGCCCAAGATCTGGAGGTTGCTGTGAGCTGTGACATCACAGCACTCTGCTGAGGGCAAAAAAGTGAGACTTTTTCTCCAAATAAATAAATAAAGTGAAAAAATTGAGTTAAAAGAGCACTGGAAAGAGAGTCAGAAAACCAAGACCAGATGGTAGGGTTAAAAAAAAAAAAGGAAAAGGCCTTGGGGAAGTAACTTAATTTTACTTCTTTTATCCTTATCTTTTAAAAAATTGTCGTTGTTTGGAGATTATCTTTAAAATACAATTCATCAAGATAATCTCTTTTTACTGTTTTCAAATCCTGTAGTTCTGGGTTTGTGGGTTCCTACCTTATAACTCTAGACCCTTTCAGTAACTGCCAGGCAATATGGTTGCCCCAAGAAGGTCATCACCACCCTCAGCTTTTCATGAAGGCACGGCCATTTGGGAAGAGGCGACAGTGCTTTGTTTGACCCATCCAAACAATAGCTAGAGCATGATAGACCCATGGTGAAAGGAGCTTTTCATTACCGTGCGGGTCATGGTTGCTCTGTCCTCAAGGTGTTGTACCATGGGCCTGTTCTGAGGGAAGCCACCCCTGTCGCGTGAGAGGAAGGGCTTCATCTCAGGAGTGGCATCGTGCATTGAGGGGGGCGCACTTTCCCACCTCCACCGAGACCACTGGCCGTGTGGCTGCTCATCTGACCTGGGAAAGCCAGTGGGCTTGTCTCAGTTTTCATGTTGCTTGACTGCTTTATGTCACTTGGCAATACTGCTAAGCTCTT
This sequence comes from Nycticebus coucang, assembly GCF_027406575.1. Taxonomy (NCBI): domain Eukaryota; kingdom Metazoa; phylum Chordata; class Mammalia; order Primates; family Lorisidae; genus Nycticebus; species Nycticebus coucang. Next base: position 60,010,862 of record NC_069792.1, on the reverse strand, counting down.
ACAGATCTCTCCCCACGATCCCCTCCCTGTCCAGAGAGCCCCCATTCTCTGCTCACTTTCCTGATTCCTTCTGCCCTGTGTCCTTTGCTGACTTTCCCTCTTTCCCCTCATTCCTCTCTTCATAAGGTTCTGTTCCTGGAGTTTTGTTTTATCTCTCTTATTTTCTTCTCTTTTTTTTTTCTGTTCCTTTCTGGGTCATATATTATTTTCTGCCTTTGCCCTGTCTATCACTTAGAAAATACTCATTCCTAAATCATCAGCTCTGACATCTACTAGGAACTTTATATTGTTAATGATAATTAAGTATCTCTGTTTGTGTGCCCTTTTGGGTCTTCCACATGGCAGGTCCAAATGGTAGCAAATTATCTGCTCCCTACCCTCCCAAACTATTTTCTTTCCCCTCTTTCTGTATCTTGTTTAATCTTATCATTGAATCATTCAAATTAGAACTCTCAGCCAGTGTCTTTACTTCCTTCCATCTTATTTGTTGTGGCAGTAAGGCTCAAGCTGGCCCCTGATTATCCTCACCGCCTGTGTTCACCTCTTTTTATGGGTCTTTCCACAGTGTATTGTGGTCAGTCTATGTGACCAGAGAATATACAGGAAGTCATGGTGTGTGCCTTCTAAGTCTAGGTCATAGGAAAAATTGCCACTTCACTATATTTTCTCTTAGGTCACTTAGTCTGGGGAAAGCCAGCAGTCATGTCACAAAGACACTTGAGCAGCCCTATGTGAAGGTCCATATGGCAAGGAACTGAAGCCTCTTGCCAGCATTTAGCATTAACTTTCCTGCCATCTATGTGAAGCATCTTGAAAGTGTTTCCTCCAGCCCCAGTCAAACCTTCAGATGACTGCAGCCCTGGCCAACTTTTTGACTGAATCCTCATGACAGATCTTGACCAGACCCACTGGCTAAACTTTTTTCAAATTCCTTGATCCATGGAAACTGTGAAATAATACATATTTATTATTCTCTTAACCTGATAAAATTTGGGGTAATTTCTCATATGGGGATAGATTGAGACAGACTGTTATGGTCCATTATTTCACTTCCAAGAAACACACTCAGCAGTGTCCTTTCTGATTCATCTGTCCAAGTTTCAGGTCACTTGGCTTATTGGTTTATCTGGGAGGGTTTCTGTCTGCATGGATTTTATGTTTCTTGATTTTTGTGTATGTCAAAACTTTCATAATGACCCATATATAACCATTTTGTTAGTCACTAAATTCTCGCTCACATTGCAATCTACATATTTTTTAAGTTTGATTCTATTTTCTTTATATCCACTAATTGCTCTAATTTGGTGCCTTTATTATCTCTTTCCTGGACTATTACAATATCTCCCTATTGGCTTCATTGCTTGAATTAAATTCCTCTCCTACCCCTAACCCGTCTTCTATCTTGTCATCAGTTACCTTTTTGAAATATCAATCTCATTGTGCTGCTTGCCTGCTCTATTTGTCAGGATAGCCTGCAGTTGTTTTGCAGTAATAAAACAACTGCAAATCAAAGTGGCTAAGACAACAAAGGTTTATTTTCTATTACTGCTAGAAGTCCACTGTCATTCAGGAGGAGGGCTCTCTCGTTGTAGTCACTCAAGAACTCAGGAAACACCACTGTGTTAAAATCATTGGCCCACTGGCTAGAAATAAAAGAGTATGTGGCAAAGCATTACCTTCTATCACATCTCATTGGCCAAAATAAGTCATGTGATCACTTCTAACTTGGTGGGGTAGATAAATTCTATCCTATCATGTACCTGCTTAGACCTTTTGGCCAGTTCTATCTTGCCTTTAGGCTGAAGCCCAGATTCCTTTGCAGAGCGTACCTGGTCTTTTGTGATTTGGGCCTAGTCTGCTTTTTCTTTTCTTTCTTTCTTTCTTTTTTTTTTAGAGACAGAGTCTCACTTTGTCACTCTTGATAGAGTGCTATGGCGTCACAGCTCACAGCACTCTCCAACTCCTGGGCTTAGGCAATTCTCTTGCCTCAGCCTCCCGAGTAGCTGGGACTACAGGCACCCACCACAATGTCCGGCTGTTTTTTTTGTTGCAGGTCGGCTGGGGCCAGGTTCAAACTTGCCACCCTTGGTATATGGGGCCAGCGCCCTACTCACTGAGCCACAGGCAATGCCCCCCACTCTGCTTTTTCAACATCATTTCCTGCCATCTCCACTTTCCAAGCAATGCACTGCTCTAGTTACATTGAATTCTTCTCCTTTCTAGAATGTCCTCTGCATTTTCTTGCCTGTACCGTTGCACATGTTAAATTTGCCTGCAGACACCTACTCGTCCAGATGTCAAGGTCTTATCCTCCCTTCCCTTATGAAGCCATCCCAGAACTCCCTGCATGGTCACTCCTTTCTCTTTAACTGAATTCCTCTTTGTAAATACGGACAGTCTCTGACTTACATACAACTTGCACTTACAAATGGAGGCTATTATAATTTAAGTCCCTGAGTTACCAACATCCAACTGACGTTTGACCTTTCACTTAACTCAGTAAATGTGACTGTTCAAATTTACATACAGGTGCAATTTAAGAACAAAACTATAGAACCTATCTGATTTGTAACCCAGGGCCTGCCCCTCCACTGGAGCTGAACTTTCATTGTATCACAGAGTAGGAAGCTGTTTTTTTCATGTGTATGTCTTCTTGGGTCTAGAATTCCTCTTCGAAAGAAACACTGTTTTACACTTGTGTGGCCTGTGCCAAGCACAGAGCCTGATATATAGCAGCTTAAGAAACATTTGTGGAAAGAATGTATAAATACCCTCTCCCCCACAATGCTGAAGATTAGTTACTACACTCTGCTCTCTGATCCATGGACATTAGAGGACTTCTGCCATCTTCTTTCTTTCCTGCTATGTCATTTTGTTTTTCCCACTTTTTAATGAAAGACTGACTCTTTGATTAAAAACCCCAACAACTCTTTTAGTCATGCTCCATGAATTTTTTTCTTTTTTTAATAGTTTAATGTATTTTAACAGCAAACTTATAGGAACAGAACAGAAGACAGACAGCATTAAAAACATGTACTTGTGTGCTGGACAACTCAGAAAAGTAAAGTGAATGGATAGAATCTACCGTATGATAAAAATGCTACAAACACCATTTAGTTGCCATCAGTAAGAAATTTACTTGTTAAAAAAAATCCAAATGCTGGCATTGTCCAGAACAACTTAACAGGTTTATTTATAATTGTTATAAAGTTGAACTGCTGAAACTTATTCACTGAAACATTTTCACTCTCATTAATGCTGCACATTCCTGCATTTATATTAAAAATTGACACACAGATGAAAATGAAAAAACTGCCAATATCTGATTTTCTGTCCCCTATTTTTTTTTCTAGTCACAATCATATACTTAAGTATCTTTTGACCCCATGGGGGAAAAAACATCTAACGTTCAGAACTACCAATAACAGGAAGAAGATAATTTTTTGTTGTTGATAAGGAAATGTTTCCCATTACACTGGACTCTCAAGCACGTTCTCCACCATATGCGGTGTGCTAGCTGGACATCTTTTGGCATAATTGTTATATGTTTGGCGTGGATAGCACACAGGTTGGTGTCTTCAAAAAGGCCAACCAGATAGGCCTCTGGGTTACAGAGAGAAGTTCCCTCTGGCAATTTCCAAGCTGGTGGTAAAGAAAGTTTTATAAAAAAATGATTACACTACAGTGTGATAAGTACTTTCTTAGGCCAGACAATGGGAATCTTCTGGGGAAGTCTTTGACTTGGGGCACTGGTGAGACTGGAGCTGAATTTCAGTTCTGTCTGCACCACCTGCAGGAAGGGGCTGAGTTAAGGAGGTAGCCCCTGGTCAAGTGGTTCTCTATCCTTAGGGCTCTAATTACTTGTCAGAAGGCAGACTTCACATATGCTCCCAGGGAATATGCTCCCAGCACATATGCTCTTTTGGTCATGTCATGAGAGTGAGGAGAAAGGAAGGGGAACTTAAAAATTTGGGACCTTACAGTGCATAAAACACTTGCTTGGAGTGTCACGTGTAACATCTTTTTCCTCCTCTCCATAGACCTTTGAATTGTGTATTGTCTCTAATTACAGGTAAGGAAACAGGTATGGAGACATTCAGGAACTTGCGCATCTCTTAGAACTATCTTCAAAGAAGCACCAGAGAATTGAGTACAGCTGGCTCACTGCAAATCCTCCACTGTATCGAAAAGTAGCTTGAAAAATTGTGCTGTAGCATCCTAGTTCACAGCAAGCTCAAACTGCTGGGCTCAAGCGATCCTCTTGCCTCAGCCTCCTAAGTAGCTGGGATTACTGGTGCCCACCACAATGCCTGGTGAGTTTTCCTATTTTTAGTAGAGACAGGGTCTTGCTTTTGCTCAGGCTGGTCTCGAACTCCTGAGCTCAGGCGATCCACCTGCCTCAGCCTCCAGAGTGCTAGGATTACAGGCGTGAGGCACCACACTGGGCTGAAAAATTGTCTTATTGATCATAAGACAATAAAATCATCTCATACACAAAAGGTATCTCATGGCTTTTAATATCCACGATTGATGAACATTTACAGTAATTTTAGTCAAATTTTCTTATCTCTACAACTCTACCATTTGGTCAGATGTGTTAACATTTGCCCTGTGTTGTTTTTTGGATCCAAGTTGGTTCCGTCTTGTTCACTATTCATCTTTCCTGTGCAAATTAACTGCTGTTTTCATCTCTAGCATCTTTCAGTTGTGTATGCTTCAAATGACAGAATTCTCCTGTTATTGGGAGAAAAGACCTCTCAAAGGTCTTCACCTGTTGTAGTTTACTGTTTGTCTTTATTGTGGATATTATTCCTTCTCTCATATTTTCACTTCAAATATCTTATCACTACCAATAATGAATATATATATATATGTATTGTTTTGAGACAGAGTCTCACTTTGTCACCCTGGGTAGAGTGCCATGGCATCACAGCTCACAGCAACCTCACACTCTTGGGCTTAAGCGATTCTCTTGCCTCAGCCTCCCAAGTAGCTGGGACTATAGGCGCCCTCCACAACGCCTGGCTATTTTCTTGTTGCAGATGTCATTGTTGTTTAGCTGGCCTTGGCTGGGCTTGAACCCACCACCCTCAGTGTATGTGGCTGGCGCCGTAACCACTGTGCTATGGGCACTGAGCCAATAATGAATATTTTCTAAGAATATCAGGGTAAACCATGATTTTGGCTGCTGCAAATTAGTGAAAATGCTTTTTTGGATTAGTACTAAATTAATTGAGTGGGACTAGTTCCAGAAATAAATCTAGGTCATTTACTCCCTATTTCCATCACCTGAAAAAGTTATCCTTCAGGAAAGGGTCTAGGAGTAGGGATGAAGTGACTTAACAGAAGCTCATGATTTGGTATCTAGATCTTTCTGCATCTGTTCCGCCATCCTCACTGTTGGCTCCATCTCTGGCTGGCAGCAAAATGGCTGCAACAGTTTCAGGTGGGGTTTACTTCTATAAAAGACAACCCCTGCCGTGATTTCAGCCTGGGTGCTGTGAGAGGATCTTAAGTGTGCCTTGAAACATTTTAAACATTTTTAATTATTTTTGAAAGAAGTTTGAAGCACAATATTTTCTTTTTTTTACTCTTTTTTGGACCAGCATAATTTAAGTGGGCCATGGAAGTTTAACTATAGGTTCGAGTGTGCCATGAGATTAAAAAAGGTTGACAAACACTGCTCTAGGGTCTTCCAGTGACTTCCTTTTAAGAATAAGAGAAGCCATGGCAGACTTCTTGCATCTCATTGGCCATCACTAGGTTACATGCTCGTGTCTGAGCCAATCACTGTACTGGAGTATCCTTAGAGGGATGGCCTTTAGCTGGGATGAGTTGTCGTACCCTGAGGCACTGGGGCTGTGGAAACTGTGCTTCTTCTATTAGGAAAGAAGAAGGGAGAATAGGGTTTGGTAGTCAACCAACAGTGGCCCCTATACAAAGCCAGCACGATTCAATGCGGTGCGTATGACAGGTGGTTATTTTGGTGCACTGTGGGGATATAAAAAAATACTACCGGAAGTTACTTGATTATCAGGGTAGTTAAGGAAACGTAGTGAGTAGGAGAATATTACCTCTACTCTGAAGTTTCCTAATGAAGAACAGGGATATGTATAGGACTGCTGTGTTGTTCTGCTGATGAACTCCTGCCTCCACAGGGGAAAACAGATGTTTAGAGTAGAGAGTTAGAAAGGAAGGGAGAAGAAATAAATCCAAGTTCTGCTGCATAATACTCAGGTGTTTCATCAACTTAGCTGCTTGAGTCCCTGGAGAGGAGGCGAGATGTTCTGAGTCAGATGTTTATACATAAGTAGTAGATCAAAAATAAATTAGCCTTTTGCTACATCCGGCGGCCTGTGGTGGTGTTTAGTCGCATCAGATTTCTCACTTACTCACGCCAACGGTAGGAGCTAACAGGATGGGTATAACAGATAGGACAGGATCCAGACCAAGCTCTCCCTTGGGCGTGGGGGAAGTTCTGCAAAGTTTTGATTCTTCACAGTTGTGGATAAGAGCCAGAGCACAGCTAAGCTAAAGGGGCAGTCAAAAGGATTTCTTCTCAGCAGCTATTACTGGTACATGAACCTGAACGTGCCTGCTTCACAGTTACTGAAAAATCTGTCTTCAGCATTGGAAGTCTTTCCATTTCCTCCCTCTGCTCTTGTGCTGTTCTTTGGACCTCTATTTCACTCCGACGGAATAATCTCCACATCTTTGCATATGGGGCTTCTTCCTAGACTACCCTTTCCGGCCTGCTCAGCTGGTAAATCTACGCAAACTTATGTGAGGCTTTGGAAATCTTCCTCCACAAATGATTTCCTGCCACTGAAGTGACTGAAGTGTTCCGTTGTTTTCAGAATTTCCCCAACCTACAGAGTTTTACTTTGTCACCCTTGGTAGAGTGCCGTGGTGTCACAGCTCACAGCAGCCTCAAAGTCTTGGGCACGAGTGATCCTCTTGCCTCAGCCTCCCAAGGAGCTGGGACTACAGGTACCCACCGCAGTGCTCAACTATGTTTTAGAGACAGGGTCTCACTCTTGCTCTGATTTGTCTTGAACTCCTGAGCGCAGGCAGTCTACCCACCTTGGCCTCCCAGAGTGCTAGGATTACAGGCGTGAACCACCGTGCCCGGCTGCTTGACAGTACAACACCTGCTTGCACCCTCCTTAGTGCCGCACGTGTGGACTTGCCCCTGCAGTTTCATCTTCACCATCACCCTCTGATGTGAACCTGTATAAGGGCCTCTCCTCGGAGCCCTCATGGCTTCCTCTGCCCACTCCACAGTAGTCCTTCCACACAGGACTAGAATTATTTATTTGGTTATCTGTCTTTGGTCCTGGACTGTAAGCTCTGCGGAGGCAGAACTGTGCCCTGCTCACCACTGAGCAGGTGCCTAATAAATATTTGTTGAATTACTGCAGGCAAGAATAAAATAACATTCTACTGAAACTATAGTAAGCACATATTCCATGATCTTTTTTTGAGATCAGTTGACACATTAGTCCTTCTTAAGAATGATATTCAAGGTATTTATTATCCTGAACTAGACCATCAAGTAGAATGGAGCTGGACCCAGTGGTGCTAGATTATGGAGCTAGAGGCCTCTGGTATGCCAGATGTTAACTCTTTAGTAGCTAAATGGTAGGGGTCTCTAGAGAGGGCCCTGATGTCAAGGGTGCGACATTCTGGAAACTGAGTTACCAAGTGGTATTGGGAGATTTCAATATTTTAACAACTACAATGGTCATCTTGGTGTATTCAGGCCAAATTTAGCCCTGGTCAGGTTCATTTTCTCATTAAAATTAATGTTGTGGAGTTAACATTAATGTTAGCTGGAAGAAAAAGTCTGTATTTTAAATAGCCCTAGTTTCCTCTAGGAATGATCTATGTGGGGATAGATCATTGTGATGATCTATGTGATCATATCAGATATCTTTGTTTATTCACGGGAAGACACCTTATGTAGGTACCACACAAAGAAGAGAAACATTGATTTTGTCTAAATGTTTTCCGCCGAATGCCAGGCTGATAGGGTTCACAGGGGCCCACCTGGACGCTGTCCCTGCCATGGCATGGCATTTAGTAAGCCCTCGTGCTTTGACAGAGGTGGCATGGATGGGGGTGGTGGCAGTCACACAGTGTGTGGGGCTGCGTGTCCGCTGCAGTGTTCCAAAGGATATTGACCCTTGAATAAGAAACAACCACTAAAGTGATTTTTTTCCTGGAGCCCCCAAAGTGCCAAAATAGGGTGTGAAATCATTAAGAAATGAAGACACTTGGATATGTTTGAAACCTCTTTGTGTTTTCAAAGACTTTCAAATTTGGCTTCACTTAATTTAGCCACAGGAAGATGGCTGGTATAGATCTGTGGGCCAATTTTGCTCACGCACTGAATATAGAAAGGTGTTTAACTACAACTTGGATGCTAATGAGTGCAAATTTCAGCAACCTGCCATGTTTCCCCAGTGAAACTCTGATCTAAAAGAATTATACAAAGCTGTACTTTCTTTCTAAGCATAAGGAATTTCCTATGGAAAAAAGGCAGAGTTCAGAAAGTGCAGGTTTGTGGGATACGGCAGATTTCTACTGATTTTAATATGTGCTTTGAAAACACAAGGGTATTAGAAGATGAGAAGAGTGTAAGAACCAAGTTATGTATCGAAAGATCCCAGGAAGCAGCCTGTACAGTATAATAGGATGTAAGATAATACGAGATTGCAGAGATTGCATTAGCAGCAAGAGAACACTGGTCCTGATTAAGAGCTCAAATCTAACAGCCAGGACACCTGAGATAGCTCAGTGAAAATAGAATCCCCAGAAGAATCTTTCAAAATAAGATAGGACAGAAGCCCAGAGGCATTTCCAGAAATTGCTAAAAGAATCCAGTAAAGAAAGTTCACAAAGAATAAATGGTCTAGTTCAGGAGTAATAAATATCTTGAATATCATTCTTGAGAAGGACAGGGAATCGCTAAAGAAAAGGGGGAGATGGAAAGTGGTTTCTCATTAAAATAGAAGTGGGTAAGAGACTTGAACAGAAACTTCTCTGAAGATGACAGATGAAGAGCCGAGAAACACATGAAGAAATGCTCCTCGTCTCTGATCATCAGAGAAATGCAAATCAAAACCACTTGGAGTTATCACCTAATCCAGTGAGAAGAGCCCACATCCCCAAATCCCAGAGCTGCAAAGGCTGGTGTGGGTGTGGAGATGGTGGGATCACAAGCTAATACAGCCTCTATGGAAGGAAGTATGAAGAATCCTTAAAGAGCTAAAAGTAGACCTTCCATTTGATCCTGCCATCCCATTGCTAGGTATCTACACAGAAGAACAAAAATCATTTTATCACAAGGACATTTGCACTAGAACATTTATTGCAGCTCAATTCACAATTGAAGCAGCCTAAGTGCCCATCAACTCATGAATGGATTAGTGAACTGTGTATATATATATCATGGAGTACTATTCAGCCGTAAAAAGATGGAGACTTTACATCTTTTGTATTTACCTGCACATTCTTCTTAGTAAAGTATTACAAGAATGGAAAAGCAAGCATCCAACGTACTCAATACCAATATGAAACTAATATAAAAACAACTACATGCCCACATGAGAGAAAAACACAAGTATATTCAAGTGGAGGAGGAGGAGGGCAAAGGAAGGAGGAAGGGGAATTGGTGTGTTCTCACCTAATGTGCACAATGTAAGGGTATACAGCACACCCCTGGATGAAGGGCTCAACTACAACTTGAACTTTACCTTACAAATGTGAACAATGTTACCTAAATACTTATGCCCTCATATTACTCTGAAATGTAAAAAAAGTTGTGAAAAATTATACTATTGGATTTATTGTTAACTTTTCCAAAGGAAATAATCTGATGGGCAGGCCAAGATTCATGCTCAAAGATGTTCATTATAATGTTGTTTATCATAACTCAAACCTGGAAACCACCTTTAAAATCAACAGTGGGATTGCAGAGTGCCATGCGCCTTATGATGCAGCTGTCAAACGATGCTCTTCAGAAGCTTTTGCTGCAGAGAGAAAACATTGTGACATGTGTACAGCTCAGTTTCATCCTTGGAAACAAAAAACACTCCTTTGCTGCAGGTTAATTCATAGACATAGTAACTTCGGTTTTTCTCTTCTCCTTCTGCCTATTTTAAACAGAAGGCTGGCTTTATAATTCTTGGCCTCGAGATCCCAGCAGCAAGCAGAAGCAGAATGAAATCAGTTGAAAACATTACTTTTGCAATCGGAAAATGACGGAAATGTTATTTGAAAGATACTAGTAAAATCTCTACTTTAAAGATCATGGAACAAACATTCTGCAATGGCCTTTAGCCACAAGGTGCCACTGATGGAGCCAACGCCTGTGCAGCTGCTGCAGAATGTTCTGGGTTGTGTGCTGCTGTTGCTGCTTTTACAGAGGCTGGGAGGCAGGGCAAGGCTTCTAAAGACATGGAGGGATTAGGGACCATCCCTGTCCCGTCCCTCCAGACTGCTCTCTAAGCGTTATCACAACGTCTGTTAAGAACAAGTTTGAGAGTTTATCTTGTGTACTTGATGTACTGGGGGAGCCAAGCATGGCCAGTGCTGTTGTGATCATTCTCTTACCCAGAGCACTTTGTCCACGCCTTCCACAGGAAGATCTGTGGTACTTTCTGAATCACCCAGATCAGCTCAGTACAGGTTTAGGATTAAGTACATTTTGTTGTGATCCTATTCTTTGAAAACTGGTAATTCATGTAGGATCTGAATCACAACTTATTCATTAGAATGGTGGTTTCCAAAATTTGCTATTAAATAGAGAAACAGCCATTCTTCAAACCAAAGCTTATGTGAAGTAGAAGTCCAGGGAATAAAGTTGAGTGCTGGGGCAGCCTGCTGGTGGAGTGCCTTCATCAGTGGACTGCCTACTGCCTCTCCTCCATGACGCCTTCCCCACCAGGAACAGCCCTCAGAACCTGCAGGGATCTGCCAGCACAATTAGAAGACCACAGAACCTCACCATTTTCATGAGAATGAGCACTATTCTAACCAAACACAGAAAACCGAGATTCTATAGCTTATAATGGCCTGAACTCATTCCACATTACATATTGCTATGGCTCATGGACAACAGAGGGGAGGGAAAGATCAGAAGTTCCAGGACCCCACCCTCCATGAAACCTCATTATTTATACTTTTCTGCAGACTATGAAGTCTCAGAATGAGATAACACAGCTTCATGGAATTCAATATAAAATTAAATTTAACTTCAGATTTTAATATATTCTAGGGTCAACATTTGAAATAGGAGAAAGAAAAATGCTCTAACCATGCTACCTCAGAGACTTTTGAATTTTGTTTTTGTTTTTTTTTTAAGACAGAGTCTCACTATGTCACCCTCAGTAGAGTGCTGTAGCGTCACAGCTCACAGCAACCTCAAACTCTTGGGCTTAAGCGATTCTCTTGCCTCTGCCTCCTGAGTAGCTGGGACTACAGGTGCCTGCCATAGTGCTCAGTTATTTTTTTGTTGCAGTTTAGCTGGCCTGGGCCGAGTTCAAACCCGCCACCGTCGGCGTATGTGGCTGGCTCCCTAACCACTGTGCTAAGGGTGCCAAGCCGACTTTTGAATTTTAAGATTGATTTTTGTATGACAAATTTCTTCACCTCCTCTCTTTTTCCCAATTAAATCGAGTTTCTCCGTGTTCCTCCATATTCATTTACCGATGATGTGGCTTCAGTGTCTGGGTCTGGTGGAGCCGGTCCAGATCCTTCCCCATCACTTAGCAGCTGTGTGTCAGAGAGCAGGCACCTAAGCTCCGTGAGTCTCAGGTCCCTCTGAAAAGGGGGATAGTAACAAGCACTTACGTCAGAGGGTGGTTGAGCTGATCAAATGAGTGATACATCTATCACTCATCTATCACTCATACCTATCACGGTGCCTGATACATTGTAAATGTCCAATAAATATTACTTCTTGTAAATTTCATTTGTGAGCCTCCAAAACAGTGAGTTACACACACACACACACACACACACACACACACACACACTCTCTCTCTCTCTCTCTCTCTCTACAGCTGCCCATTAGAATCACTATAAGGGATTTAAAAACGTTGAATTACTGATGGCCCAGGCTGATTGATGAAAGCTTTTGGGCTGGGGCCCAGGCATTGGTAATTCAAAAAATTACCTCGAATATACAGCCAGGTCAATAGCTGCTGGGCTGAGATACACAGCTGTGGGGGAGAGCGCCTGATGATGGAGGAGCATGTGTGGCGGTGTGGGGGGAGTAGAGGCCCGTGGGGCATCCACAAGGCTGCTCTGCCTCCCAGGATGGGCACCTGAAGGAGCTGTTGGTGATCTTTTCAGGAACTGAATCAGGAAGAAGCGTGGAGATGAGGAAGCCAGTAATCAGACCATCAATATTCATGGCTCTAGATCTTTTTCAAAGTGTTTTTCCATAATTGTTCAGTTCTCTCCACAATCCTGTGAAGTACCTGGATATGTGGAATGCTCAATTAAAGAAAGGGGTATTGGTTCGCAAAGTGATTATTTGCTCAAAGTCAAATAATACCTGGAAGGCAGGCTCAAGCAGCAGAATCCACAGGTGATGCCAGGTGTTTTTCTAGGATTCCAGGGTATCTCCTCTACCTGGTAGCTATTTCCTACTGGCTTCTAAGTAGGAGGGGCAGTTCTAGAGAACCTTTTTGGTTTAGAATATTAAGACCCAGGAGTGTCTGTTTGATTCTTCCGTAAATGGTGTCAGTAGGATAAGGGAAGGTTTGAGGGCAAATAAATGAGGTACTGTGACTCTGTATTGTGTTAGCCATTCCTGCTCTCGGAGCTTTGAAGAACAACCAAGCTGACATAGTCAGCTTGAATATGGTTTTGAACTTCATGTCAACCACAAGACATGCTGTTACTGCTTTGATGCCTGGGCTTCTGGGATCTGAATAAAGTTTGTGAATGGGAGACAAATCAGTGACATGATGGATTTCAGCTATTTGTGTTGTATTCCACGTAAAGTTGATCTGATAATATGTGATGTTCTCAGTGTAACTTCTTTGAAGGACCTGTTCCAAAGGAAACTGTGGTTTGGATAAAAATAAAACACTTGCACACATATGTACCCACCCCATTCTCCCAAAGAACAATAACAAACAATTGGATCCAGTTTTTAGATGCTCTGTGGTCCATTGTTTCTTTGACACTCCAGCACTGTTGGGTTAGCCCAGCACAAACCATCTAGTTTCCCTATGCTTTGGGATCTATTGCGACATTAAGTGTTGTAAGCAGATGAAGGATTTACAGGGATCGCCTAAACAGGCATCACATCTTGATTTGTGGTCTCACAATTGGTTACGGAGTTGTTCTGGATTCGAAGAAGCAAATGACCACAGCATCAGGATGTGGGTTGGTCTTAAAAAAGGGCGATTCTCATTTAGATTCAGCCTTCTGGGAACTAACTTGTTTTGCATCATGAGAGAGACCATCAAGGTAGTTTTCTTTGTTTTTATTTTTAATGAGGCTTGATTTAATAATTTATTCTGAGACTTCAAACTCCACATGAAATCCCCCAGGATCTGAAGGAGTGAAGGGCAAACTATTTAAAATTGTGTTGCAGTCATGGTTATTGAGAGAAATAGTGCCCAGAAAACCTCCGTGTGCCAGCCTTAAACATTTATCCATGGGGATCTCAGAAACATTCAGAGAAATGTCGGGTTTGTGGCCTGCTCTCTGATCATGAACAAGGTAAGTATCAATACAGTTTTGGAGCTTTGTCATGAGAATAGATGGGAGTACCAGGATAAGCCAAGAAGAAGGAAGACCACAGGACCATCAGTCACCCTGGCCTGCTGTTATTCCCCAGATGTGCAATGCTTGTTCCTGCCTGGGACCTTTGGCCCTTCCCTCTACCCCACCTGTCTTCTCCTGATTACTTCCTAACCATCTGCGATGGGTCGAATGGTCCCTCTAAAGATGCGTTGAAGTCCTGACCCTCAATACCATAGAATGTGACTTTCTGTTGAAATAGGGTCATTGCAGATATAACCAGTTACAGCTGGGGTGGGGTAAGCCCTTAATTTAATATGACTGATGTCCCTATAAGAAGGCCATGAGGGATGCACAGGGAGGACACTGTCTAACAACAGAGGCAGAGATTGGAGGGGTGCAGTCACAGGACAAGGGACGCCAAGGACTGTCAGCCGCCCCCAGAGGCAAGCAATGAGTGAGGAGAGATTCTGCCTAGAGCCTTGGAGGGAATATTTGCCCTCCTGATACATTTATTTTGGTCTTAGGCTCTAGAATTGTGAGGAAATAAATTTCTGTTTTAAATTACCTTCTTTGCAATGCTTTGTTACAGCAGCCCTTGGAAACTAACACACCACCTCTCTGCCCTGAGTTCAGATGTCATCTTTTGGAGAAGTCTTCTAGATCCTCTCACAGCCTAGAGTACACTCTCCCGTTACACGATCATCTGCCATCTTTACTTTTCCTTCGTAGCCTCATGACATTCAGCAATTGCTGCTGTCTTTCCTATTAGCCTATAAACTCTCCAAGGCAGAGACTGTGTTCCTAGGACTCGTTACTAGGGCTATCCCTGCCACCAGCACCCACTCTCTAAATATTTGTTGAGCGAATCAGTTAATAGTGAGTAAATTATATTTACAAATTTATTTCTAGCTTTCCAAAATTATCTGGAGGCTAACACTTTATGAACAGAAATTTTCTCATTAAACCATTTTATTTGAAGAAGGGATTTCTTTGTTGGAAGCCCGAAATCTAGTCTTTTCACATTTAGTAATAATATTTTTCTTAAAAGTACTGAAAAAATATTTAGACTTTCTCTTATATAAACAGTTCTCAAGATGGAAAGAGTTGAAAAACCCTTGTTTAAATTGTTTGAAGTCTCCCTCTCCTCCCACCTCCAAAAAATGCAATTTAGGACATTTTCTTGAATACCGTTCTCTTGATGGACTCACCACTTCAGGGAATAGCAGGACCATTCATTCATTGAATATGAAATGAGTCAACATATTGTTGAAAGTATTTTCCTTTCTTTTTGCCCCGTGCCTTCCACTTTCTTTGAAGCTGCTGATATAGACTGTAAAGTACCTTTCCAAAGCTTCATATTCCCTTTTGGCCAGGCATAATTGTTAGAGGGAACACTTAGAAGATGGAAAATATGATGCCTAATACATTCAAATGAGTGTTTCTCTTCACCTCTGGGTATCTAATCCAAAATGGTTAAAGACATGGTTGTAACTCTTATTTTGGATGAGTTTTTAAAGCTTGGGAGAAAATCAGTCTTATTATTACATTGTCACGTCTGGTTTTGGAGGAAAAAAATAGATATCCTCTTTATTCACTCGTGTAATCTCCATATGATTTTCAACCTTTTCAAAGAATGACAATTTGTCCATGATGGGAAAATTTGAAGGGTTAGGCTCCGAAAGAGGAGGGCAAGAGAGCAGTGTCAGCTGTATTGAGGAGGAAGAGTTGGTCATGTGAGCCCATCTGAGCCTCCACTCGTGATGCTGAGCTAGTCCAGTCCTTAAACCCGAGTCTCAGTTTCTTCACTTGTCAAATGAAAATAATATTTCATGTCGTTGCTAAGAAGATGACTTTTGACAGGATGTCAAATGCTTGTGAAATGCTTGACCACACATTAAGTGCTCCGGGGCTATGAATCAAATCAGAAGTTAATGAGATATAATTATACTGTACACTTTTGTAACACATTACCACATACAAAATACTTTGTACACATTCTATTTCTAGAGATTTAAAATTACCAATTAAGCAAACTGGGCTAGGTCCTGAGCAGCTCAGATGAACAAGATGTGGTGCAAAGTGCTCCTGATCTCGTGGGACAGACAGGCGCATAAACAAAAGATTTCAAACGTAAGTGCAGTAAGAAAGCATGGCTGAAGCATAATCACAGAGGACATTCAGTGACTGTTTATGTGTCACATGTGCTGCATTTTACTTTGTATGCGTTAACCCATTAAATCCTTATGACCATCCCATGAGGCTGTACTAATTATCTGAGGGACCTGCCTGCTGATTCATCATGCAGCTCGTCCAAGGTCTGAGGCTCCATGACTGTCCTTGATTGATACTTCATAGGTGTCCAGTTTTTATTACTGAGTAACAAACCATCTCAAACTTAGTGACACAAGACAACAACCATCTATTATAACATGGCTTTTGGTAGGACATGCAGCTATAAAAGGGCAATGGTTTATCTCTGTTCCGTGACGTCTGGGTCTCAGCTGGACCTGCTGAAAGGCCGGGCTGACTCACCAGCTGAGGACTGGAGGACTAACTTACTCATCTGTCTAGTGGTGATGATGGCTGTCAGCTGGGACCTCAGCTGGGGCTCATCTGCCATACACGCACATGTGGCCTCTCCCTGTGGCTGATGGAATTTCCTCACTGTATGGAGTCTGGGTTTAAAAAGCAAAAATCCCAAGCAGAACCAGGAAGAACCTGCTTAGCTTTTTTATAACCAAATCACACAGGTTAGAAGTCACACAGTGTCATTTCTGCCAGTGTTCCAAGCCACACTGCCGCCCCAGATTCAAGGAGTGGGAACATAAACCCCACTTCTTGATGAGAGGAGTGCCAAGTCATCTTGTAAGAAGAACATACGGGATCGGAAAATACAGTCTGCAGCCATCCACCGTTTTGTATGTTTCCCACATACAAAATACATCCACCCCCTTCTCCAAGGACCCCACGTCTCACCTCCACACAGCACCAGCTTGAAGTCCAGGATCTCACCACTTAGATCAGGCCCAGTGTGCTGGGGCTTTTCCCACATAGCTCCTCTGGTGTGGTTCCTCTAAAGACCAGTGAACTAAAGAGACGAGTTATTCCCCATTCCCTGCCCAATATACAATTGAGGGATAGATAAGTTGGATAACTGTTTTAGTGCTCTCATTTGAAAAGAGAAAAGATGGGGAAACACCGTTTTTCAAGCCATTGTCACAGGTCCACAGTGGTTTTGAAATCGAGCTGGGCACATGTTGTCAATTCCTTGATTTGGGCTCAGTCCCGTTGCTTAGCAGTTTTCTCTTGGCTTTGGTTCTGTCCTCTGAGTTATCCTTCTTTTTCTATAAGAAGCTACTGGGTAGCCACTGAGTAGTTTTCTCAGCCAGTTTCCTGCTCATAGTAGTTTGAGGATCCAAGAATCCCAGTCTCTGTCTTGCTCTATCTCCAGCTTTTAAAGCCAAGATTTTAAAAAAAATCTTTGTAGGTTTCTGGTGTATTTTTTATAAATCTACTCCCTCCTCTAAAACCCATGCCAGAAAACTCTTGGTAATAAGTCCACCCTTCCTTGATTCCCCCCCGGAACCCACTGTGGGACACTGCCCTCATGGTTTCTAGAAGCCATACTCTTACGATACACAGAAGGCCTTTTGCCTCTTTGAAAGATTCTTCTAAAGGAAGGTTTTTCTTTAACAAAGGATCTTAGTGTCCCACTCTGGATTTGATCTTTGGCCTGAGTTCCTTTCTTAATTTAAGAATTGTTTGTTACTGGAGAGGCTGGGAATGAGAAACAGTTTTATTTTTGAATACAGTAAGACTCAACTTCTTTATATGCGACATTCTATTCCTTAACACATTTCTTTCCTCACATTTTATCATAGGAAGCAAGAATAGCCCAGGTGCCATTTTCAATATTCTGACTACAAATCTCCTAGCCTAGATGATTGAATTTATTAGATACATTTCCTATTTTTTTGTGTTATTGCAAATGGCAGTGTTGCTAAGCTTTCTGTTTCTAGCTAACAACGGTCTCCTTTCTTCCAGCTTTCTTTCTTTCTTTCTTTTTTATTAATATTAAATCGTAGCTGTGTACATTAATGCGATCATGGGGCGCCATGCACAGGTTTTATAAACAATTTGACACATTTTCATCACACTGCTTAACATAGCCTTCCTGCCATTTTCTTAGTTATTGTGTTAAGACAATTATATTCTTTTTTTTTTGTAGAGACAGAGTCTCACTGTACCACCCTTGGTAGAGTGCCGTGGTGTCACACGGCTCACAGCAACCTCTAATTCTTGGGCTTATGTGATTCTCTTGCCTCAGCCTCCTGAGTAGCTGGGACTACAGGTGCCCGCCACAACACCCGGCTATTTTTTTGTTGCAGTTTGGCCGGGGCTGGGTTTGAACCCACCACCCTCGGCATATGGGGCCGGCGCCCTACTCACTGAGCCATAGGCGCCGCCCAAGACAATTATATTCTACATTTACGAAGTTTCACATGTACCCTTGTAAGATGCACTGCAGGTGTAATCCCACCAATCACCCTTCCTCTGCCCTCCCTCCCCTCTCTCTGCCCCTTCCCCATATTCTTAGGTTATAACTGGGTTATAGCTTTCATATGAAAGCCATAAATTAGTTTCACAGTAGGGCTGAGTACATTGGATACTTTTTCTTCCATTCTTGAGATACTTTACTAAGAAGAATATGTTCCAGCTCCATCCATGTAAACATGAAAGAGGTAAAGTCTCCATCTTTTTTTAAGGCTGCATAATATTCCATGGTGTACATATACCACAATTTATTAATCCATTCCTGGATCGATGGGCACTTGGACTTTTTCCATGACTTAGCAATTGTGAATTGGGCTGCAATAAACATTCTAGGACAAATATCTTTGTTATAATGTGATTTTTGGTCTTCTGGGTATATACCTAGTAAGGAGTTATAGGTTTGAGGGGCAGATCTATTTTTAGATCTCTAAGTGTTCTCCAAACATCTTTCCAAAAGGAATGTATTAATTTGCATTCCCACCAGCAGTGTAGAAGTGTTCCCTTTTCTCCTCATCCACACCAACATCTCTGGTCTTGGGATTTTGTGATTTGAGCTAATCTTACTGCAGTTAGATGGTATCTCAAGGTAGCTTTGATTTGCATTTCTCTGATGATTAAAGATGATGACCATTTTTTCATATGTCTGTAGGCCATGAGCCTGTCTTTTTCAGAGAAGTTTTTCTTCAAGTCCCTTGCCCAGCCTGCGATGGATCCCTTGTTCTTTTCTTGCTTATACATTTGAGTTCTCTGTGGATTCTGGTTATTAAACCTTTGTCAGAGACTTAACCTGCAAATATCTTCTCCCATTCTGAGGGCTGTCTGCTTGCTTTGCTTACTGTGTTCTTAGCTGTGCAGAAGCTTTTTAGTTTGATCAAGTCCCAGTAGTGTATTTTTGAAGCTGCTTCAATTGCCCGGGGGGTTCTCCTCATGAAATACTCACCCAGACCAATTTCTTCAAGGGTTTTCCCTGCATTCTCCTCTAGTATTTTTATAGTTTCATGTTTTAAGTTTAAATCTTTAATCCAATGAGAGTCTATCTTAGTTAATGGTGAAAGGTGTGGGTCCAATTTCAGTCTTCTGCAGGTTGCCAGCCAGTTCACCCAGCACCATTTGTTAAATAGGGAATCTTTTCCCCACTGAATGTTTTTAATTGGCTTGTCAAAAATCAAATAGCGGTAAGTAGCTGGATTCATCTCTTGGTTCTCTATTCTGTTCCAGACATCTACTTCTCTGTTTTTGTGCCAATACCATGCTGTTTTGATCACTATCAATTTGTAGTAAAGTCTGAGGTCTGGTAGTGTGATTCCTCCTGTTTTGTTTTTATTTCTGAGTAATGTCTTGGCTATTCGAGGTTTTTTCTGATTCCATATAAAACGAAGAAATGTTTTTTCAAGATCTTTAAAATATGACAGTGGAGCTTTAATAGGGAGTGCGTTGAAATTATATATTGCTTTGGGTAGTATGGACATTTTGATAATGTTGATTCTTCCCAGCCATGAGGGTATGTTCAGCCATGAGGGAAGCATGGTATGTTTTTCCATTTGTTAACATTTTCAGCTATTTCTTTTCTTAGAGTTTCATAGTTCTCTTTATAGAGATCTTTCACTTCTTTTGTTAGGTAAATTCCCAAATATTTCATCTTCTTTGGCACTACTGTGAATGGGATAGAGTCCTTAACTGCTTTTTCAATTTGACTGTTGGTGTATATAAAGGCTACCGATTTATGGATGTTGATTTTGTAACCTGAGATGCTGCTGTATTCCTTGATCACTTCTAGGAGTTTTGTAGTAGAGTCCCTAGTGTTTTCCAGATACACAATCATATCATCTGCGAAGAGCGAAAGTTTGATCTCTTCTGACCCTATATGGATACCCTTGATCGCCTTTTCTTCCCTAATTGCGGTGGCTAAAACTTCCATTACAATGTTGAAAAGCAATGGAGACAATGGGCAGCCTTGTCTGGTTCCTGATCTGAGTGGAAATGATTCCAATTTAACTCCATTCAAAATGATATTGGCTGTGGGTTTGCTGTAGATAGCCTCTATCAGTTTAAGAAAAGTCCCTTCTAGACCAATTTTCTTGAGTGTTCTGATCATGAAGGGATGCTGGATATTATCGAAAGCTTTTTCTCCATCAATTGAGAGAATCATATGGTCTTTGTTTTTTAATTTGTTTATGTGCTGAATTACATTTATAGATTTACATATATTGAACCAGCCTTGAGACCCTGGGATAAAACCAACTTGGTCATGATGTATGATTTGTTTGATGTGTTGCTGGATTCTGTTTGTTAGGATCTTGTTGAATATTTTTGCATCTATATTCATTAGTGATATTGGTCTATAATTTTCTTTTCTTGTTGGGTCTTTTCCTTGTTTGGGGATCAGGGTGATGTTTGCTTCATAGAACGTGTTGGGTAGTCTTCCTTCTTTTTCTACATTTTGGAACAGGTTGAGTAATATAGGTACTAATTCCTCTTTAAAGGTTTGGTAGAATTCTGACGTGAAACCGTCTGGTCCCGGGCTTTTCTTTTTAGGGAGGTTTTGTATAGTTGATGCTATTTCTGAACTTGATATGGGTCTGTTCAACATTTCCACTTGATTCTGGTTAAGTCTTGGAAGGTGGCGTGCTTCTAAGTATCGGTCTATTTCCTTCAGATTTTCATATTTCTGAGAATAAAGTTTCTTGTAATATTCATTAAGGATTTTTTGGATTTCTGATGAGTCTGTGGTTATTTCATCTTTGTTGTTTCTGATTGATGATATTAGAGATTTTACTCTTCTTTTCCTGATTAGGTTGGCCAGAGGTTTATCTATTTTATTGACCTTTTCAAAAAACCAGCTTTTTGATTTATTGATCTGTTGTATTATTCTTTTGTTTTCAATTTCATTTAATTCTGCTCTAATTTTGGTTATTTCTTTTCTTCTACTGGGTTTGGGGTTGGAATGTTATTCCATTTCCAGTTGCGTGAGATGTCCCATTAAGTTGTTAACTTCCTCTCTTTCCGTTCTCTTGAGGAAGGCTTGCAGTGCTATAAATTTCCCTCTTAGAACTGCCTTTGCGGTGTCCCAGAGGTTCTGATAGTTTGTGTCTTCATTCTCATTTTGTTCCAAAAAATTGGCGATTTCTTTCTTAATCTCATCTCTGACCCAGCTATCATTCAGCATAAGGTTATTTAACTTCCATGTTTTTGTATAGGTATGCAGATTCCTGTGGTTACTCAGCTCAAGTTTTATTCCATGGTGGTCTGAGAAGATGCATGGAATAATTTCTATCCCTTTAAATTTACTGAGGTTAGACTTGTGACCTAAAATGTGGTCAATTTTGGAGTAAGTTCCGTGGGCTGATGAGAAGTATGTGTATTCAGTTTTGTTGGGATGAAATGTTCTGTAGATGTCTGCTAAATCTAAATATTGGATGGTTAGGTTTAAATATAAGATTTCTTTGCTCAGCTTCTTTCTGGAGGATCGATCCAACACTGCCAAGGGAGTGTTGAAATCTCCGACGATTATGGAGCTGGAGGAAATCAAGTTACTCATGTCTGTTAGAGTTTCTCTTATAAATTGAGGTGCATTCTGGTTGGGTGCATAGATATTAATAATTGAGATCTCATCATATTGAGTATTACCCTTAACAAATATGAAGTGACCATTCTTGTCCTTCCTTACTTTTGATGGTTTAAAGCCTACTGTATCTGCAAATAAAATTGCAACACCTGCTTTTTTCTGATTACCATTTGCCTGAAATATGGATGACCATCCTTTCACCCTGAGTCTGTATTTGTCTTTTAAGTTGAGATGTGACTCTTGTATGCAACAAATATCTGGCTTGAGTTTTTGTATCCAGTCAGCTAACCTGTACCTCTTTAGAGGACAGTTTAAGCCATTCACATTGATGGAGAGTATTGATAAGTCTGGTGGAATTTTGGGTATTGAGTTTTTCAAAGGTCCAGTGGACATTTTTAATCCTTTCGCCAGTGTGGAAGTTGGAATTTGATCCGAAGTTTCTGAGTGAGTTTACTTTTGTGGTATAGGATTGGGTTGGTCATTGTGGAGGATAGGTTTGAGAATATCCTGAAGAGCTGGTTTACTTATGGCAAATTTTTTCAACATATGAATGTCATTGAAGTATTTAATTTCTCCATCAGAGATGAAACTCAGTTTAGCTGGATACAAGATCCTGGGTTGAAAGTTTTTTTGCTTTAGGAGATTAAAATTTGATGACCAGCCTCTTCTTGCTTGAAAAGTTTCAGCAGAGAGATCTGCAGTTATTCTAATATTCTTACCTTTGTACGTTATAGTTTTCTTTCGCCAGGCTGCTTTGAGAATCTTCTCTTTCATGTTAACTTTAGTGAAGCTAATTATGATATGTCTGGGGGATGACTTACTGGGGTTGAATCATGCTGGGGTTCTGAAGCTGTCTGCTGTCTGATTTCAGATTCTCTAGGCATGTCTGGAAAATTTTCTTTCATAATTTCATGCAGAAGGGCCTCTGTGCTCCTGGAGGCCACTTCATCATTCTCAGAAATCCCTATAATTCTTATGTTGCTTTTTTTCGAATTATCTGAGAGTTCTCTGAGTGAGTGATCCGTTTTTGCTCTCCATTTCTCTTCCTCTTTGAGAGATTGGGAGTGTTCGAAGACTTTATCTTCAATGTCAGAAATCCTTTCTTCTGCTTGCTCCATTCTGTTACTGAGGGATTCTACTGTATTTTTCATATCTTTGAGGGCTGTAAGTTCTTGCTTCAGTGTGCCTAAGTCTTTGGTGGTTTTGTCTTTAAATTCGTTAAATTCTTGAGACAACTTTAGAATTTCTCCTCGAATTCCTAATTCCATTTTATTAATCTTGTCTGCAATCCAAATTCTGAATTCGATTTCTGACATCTCAGCCAGTTGTTTCTGAATGGGATCTTTAATCACATCTGCCGTATCTTTTCTTGGGGGGGTTGATCTATTCTGGTTATTCATGTTACCAGAGTTTTTCCGCTGATTCCGCCTCATGGTTATTTTACTCCCTTTGGTTTTTCCCGTGGGGTTTTATCAAGGGCCCGTACAGTGTTGTGGCCTGAGAAACTGGGGCCCTGTCTGGTGTGGTGGAGCAAAGTGGTTCTGTCTTGTTTTCAGCTGGTTTGTGTTTGATCCTATTGCAACTTCTACTCTGGCTTGAAGTCTCAGCTGTGTGGAAAAATCAGCAATTAAGTCATCCCGTCTGCCCACCTCTGGCCCCAGTTGGAAAAGGAGAATCAAACCTTTCTTCAACCGCACACCCAGGGCACCGCCTGAAAAGTCCTCAGTCTATTAGCCCAGTTCAAAAGGTCCAAATCAACTGTCTCAATTGGCACTTGTCTCGGGTAGGAGAGTTCAAGAGGTCTCTGGGAACTGGATCACAGGGGCCTGGTGACTCCTCTGACACGGCTCACCCAGTGCAGCGTGGAGTCAGGAGGAGCCACCCAGCAAACAGAGCAGTCTAGGAAGGTTGACGTCTCCTTCCCCACTTTGCCCCTCTGTCGGACCCAGTCACTGGTATCTCTGCAGATGGCTAACCCAGTTGCCTGCAGTGAACCGACACTCCAGGGGTTTGCACCTGCCTGAATCGCAAGGAAGTCTGGCAGGCCCCCGCAGACTGCCACTATCTAGCAGGAGGAGATGGGGCCTGACATCTTTGAGTGTTTGATGCAGGTGATGGGAAGGAGGTGTTCACTCAGGCTTAGCCCCGTCCCTGATGGATGCTGCTAACAGAACAGACAACTTTGCGGGGTTCTGTCTCTGTTCCTGTTGAAATCGCCTACAGAAGACGGGCTGTTTTGAGTTCAAACGTCTTTGCTGTTGGAGGTTTGCGTCCGATCACCTCTCTGGGTCGGCCCCGCCCTGGAAGCTTCCCGGGTTTGTGAGCAGTTTCAGGAAATGCCCCGCTCACTGGTGGCCTCCTCTGGTTGCCCAGGGAGACAGGGGATGTGGCCTCAGAATATCCAGAAGTGAGCATTCTGCCGTTAAAGAAAAAACGGCTGTTGATCTACCTCCAGGGAACTGCTGCTCTGGTGTGGGCACTCAGGTGACCCTTTTCTCCTCTGTCTTGCGCCCCAGAGTCAGCACTGAGCGGCTGCAGTTTGTGCTGGGTCCACACCCCTCAAGAGATCCCCCAAGAATCAGAACTCTTGGGGGATAGGCCCCCAGACCCCGATTGGGGGTGGGGGGGAAGCTAGAGTTTCATTCAGTTTTACGCAACAATACGGCCCAGGGAGGGCTCCTGCACTGCACCGCAGGGAAGTGCCGCCAAGGCTTGATTTCCCCTCAGCAGAGTGCCCTCTCCTCGCTCACGTGTCCCAGAGTCAGCGCTGACCTGACGTAGCTCAGGCACTGTGCACTCCCCTCGACAAATCACCCAAGGATCCGAACTCCTGGGGGATTGGCCCTCAGACCCCGAGTGAGAGTAGGGGCTCTCAGCTCTCAGCGGGGAAGCTAGAGTCTTATTCAGTCTTGTGCCCCGTAATGTTGCCCAGGGAGGGTTGCTGCACTGCACTGCAGGGAAGTGCTGCGAGGCATGACTCCCCCTCAGCCCGGTGCCCTCTCCTCACTCGCACGCCTCAGAGTCAATGCTGACCAGTCGCAACTCGGGGACTGTCCATTCCCTTTGAGAAATCACCCAAGGATCCGAACTCCTGGGGGACAGGCCTCCAGACCTCAGTGGGCGGGAGGGGAGCACCAGGAGGGTTGCCGGCGAAGGATTTCCAAAATTTTATTCCGTTTTATGCCTGGCAGGAGAACGCCACGGCACCGCAGTAGGGGAGGTAGGTCCAGTTTTTAGAAGGTCTCTCCCATGGAGTGTAGTGGGAGGGCCTTTAATTTCTGCCCACTTGTTTAATTGTGGGGCTCTTGAGCCAGTCTCATGGGGGAGAGGGACTCCCGTCTGCTTGGTGGTGGATTTTGTACCTTTTTTTGCGTCCTTGTGATCACAGCTTGCCTCAGCGGTGTTGATGTGCGTTCTTCAACCTTCTCTCTTGGTGAGGCTCAAGTCCACCAGGATACTTACTAAATTCCTGTCCCTTAACTCTCCTTCTGGACGGGAGCCTCTGTTGAAAGCTGGCTTCAGTCCGCCATCTTGTCTCCCTCCTGAGTTCAACTTTTATTCCATGGTGGTCCAAGAGGATGCAAGGAATAATTTCTATTCCTTTAAATTACTGAGGTTAGCCTTGTGACCTAAGATGTGATCGATTTTCGAGTATGTTTTGTGGGCTGATGAGAAGTATGTGTATTTAGTTTTTTGGGATGAAATGTTCTGTAGATGTCTGCTAAATCCAAATGTTGGATGGTTAGGTTTAAATCTAAAATTTCTTTGCTTAGCCTTTATTGGAGAATCTATCCAACACTGCCAAAGGAGTGTTGAAATCTCAGACTATTATGGAGCTAGAGGAAATCAAGTTGCTCATGTCTGTTAGAGTTTCTCTTATAAATTGAGGCACATTGTGGTTGGGTGCATAAATATTCATAATTGAAATCTCATCATATTTAGTATTACCCTTGACAAATATGAAGTGACCATTCTTATCCTTCCTTACTTTTGTTGGTTTAAAGCCTATTGTGTCTGCAAATAGAATTGCAACGCCTGCTTTTTTCTGGCTACCATTTGCCTGAAATATGGATGACCATCCTTTCACCCTGAGTCTATATTTTTATTTTAAGGTAAGATGTGACTCTTGCATGCAGCAAATATCTGGCCTAAGTTTTTGTATCCAGTCAGCTAACCTGTGCCTCTTTAGAGGACAGTTTAAGCCGTTCACATTAATGTAGAATACTGATAAGTCTGGTAAAATTTTGGGTATCGAGTTTTTCAAAAGTCCAGTGGACAGTTTTAATCCTTTCACCACTGTGGAAGTTGGAGTTTGATCAAAAGTTTCTGAGTGAGTTTATTTTTGTGGTAGAGGATTGGGCTGGTCATTATGGAGGATAGGTCTGAGAATATCCTGAAGAGCTGGTTTGGTTATGGCAAATTTCTTCAACGTATGAACGTCATTAAAGTATTTAATTTCTCCATCATAAATGAAACTCAGTTTAGCTGGATACAGGATCCAGGGTTGAAAGTTATTTTGTTTTAGAAGATTAAAAGTCGATGACCATCATCTTCTGGCTTGAAAAATTTCAACAGAGAGAGCTGCAGTCATTCTAACATTCTTCCATTTGTAAGTAATGGATTTCTTACGTCTGGCTGCTTTCAGAATTTTCTCTTTCATATTAACACTAGTGAAGTTAATTATGATATGCCTGGGGGATGTCTTATTCAGATTGAGTCATGCTGGGGTTCTAAAACTGTCCGCTTTCTGAATTTCAGAATCTCTTGGCATGTCTGGAAAATTCTCTTTCATAATTTCATGGAGAAGGTCCTCTGTGCCCAGTGAGGCCACTTCATCACTTTCAGGGATTTCAATGAAGTGGATATTAGCCTTCTTCGAATTATATCAGAGCTCTCTGAGAGAATGATCTGTTTTTGCTCTCCATTTCTCTTCCTCTTTGAGAGTTTGTGAGTGTTCAAAAACTTTGTTTTCAATGTCAGAAATCCTTTCTTCTGCTTGCTCCATTCTGTTACTGACGGATTCTACTGTATTTTTCAGTCTTTGAGGGCTGCAAGTTCTTGCTTCAGTGCATCAAAATCTTTGGTGGTTTTGTCTTTAAATGCGTTAAATTCTTGAGACACCTTTTGAATTTCTCCTCGAATTTCTAATTCTGACTTTTGAATTGTTCTTCAAATTTCTAATTCCAAATTTTCCTCCATTCTATTAATCTTGTTTGCAATCCAAATTCTGTATTCTATTTCTGACATCTCGGCCAGGTGTTTAAGAATGGGATCTTCAGTTGCGTCTGCCATATCTTTCCTTGGAGGGGTTGATCTATTCTGGTTATTCATGTTACCAGAGTTTTCCCACTGATTCCACCCCACGATTATTTTATACCATTTGACTTTTCCCCTGGAGCTTTGTTGAGGACCCGTACAGTGCTACAGCCTGAGAAACTGGGGACCTATTTGGTGTGGTGGGGCTAAGTGGTTCTGTCTTATTTTCAGCTGTCTCTGTTCGACCCTAGTGAAATAGTTACTCTGGGTTGAAGTCTCAGCTGTGGATAAATACCAGTAATTAAGTCACCTCGCCCCCCACAGTCAACAATTGGAAAAGGAAAATCAAACCTTCCTACAACCACACACCCAGGGCACCACTTGAATAGTCCTCAGGTGATTGGCTCAGTTCAAAAGGGCCAAATCAATTGTCTCAGTCAGCACCTGTCTCAGGTGTGAGTGTTTCAAAGGTCTCTGGGGACTAAATCGCAGGGGTCTGGTGACAACTCAAATATGACTTGCTCTGGTGCTCTGTGAGGTCAGGAGGACCCACCCAGCAAATATATTAGTCTGGGAAGGTTGATGCCTCCTTCCCCACCTTGTACCTCTTTCACACCCAGTCATTGATAGCCCCGCAGGGCTATGACTCAGTTGCCTCCAGTGAGCAGATACTCCAGGGGTTTGCACCTGCCTGAATCACAAGGAAATCTGTATCTACTCAACCAGGCCCCTCAACCAGCAGAGGGTGGTAAGGCCTGACAACCTTGGGTGCTTGATGGAGGCTGGGGGGTGTTCACTCAGTTCCAGCCCCATCCCTGATTGATGTTACTGACAGAACAGAACAACTTTGTGGTAATTTGTTTCTGTCCCTGCTAAATTCCTCTGCAGAAGAGAAGCTGTTTTGAGTTCCCAGAACCTGTGCCTCAGGCCCTGTCTTTACTCCTGCAGGTTTGTATTTGCAGCATGGTCAGCGCTAGCCTCCTGCCTTCCTTTTCTATAGGCTGATGATCCCCTGAGGGCCAGTGTGTCTTAGGCTCAGTAAAGTGGTCCTCTGGGTCAGCCCCACCCTGGGAATTTCCTGGCTCTGTGTGTGCGTTTTCTAGTCCCTGCCCTCCACCCAGGCTGGTACTGCCACAGTCAAACCCTTTACTCACGGGGCCTGTGTTTCAGTCCCAGATCTGTTCTGCGGTGGTTGCCATCTGAGAAGATGCCCGGCCTCCTCTGGTTGCCAAGGGACACAGGGGTTGTGGCTTTGGAATATCTGGGGGTGGGCCCTATTGTTGCCAAAAATGGCTGGTGCTCTGCGCCTCAGGGCACTGCCGCTCTTGTGTGATTCCCTCTCAGCCGACTGTCGTCTCCTCCCTCCTATGCCACAGAATCAGCACTGACCAGCTGTAGTCCAGGCCCTGTCCACACCCCTCGAGAAATCACCCAAGAATCTGGACTCCTGGGGGACAGGCCTCCAGACCTCAGAGTGAGAGTGGAGGGGAGTGCTGGGAGCTCAGAATTGTAGGTCGAAACACCAAACTCATTGAGACCCGATGAGCAAATAAGGAGATAAAAAAGCTACCAGACACACAAGCCCACAGATGCACAAACAATCAGAAACACATAGATATACAGACAACAACAACAACAACAAAAACCAACTACAATAAAAATAATGATAATCATAAAATAATTGAGAAAAAAATAGGTAAAAAACATACAAAAAAACCGAACAAACAAACAAAAAAACCCTCTAGAAATCTGATATTAGCACTCTCAGAAATCATAAGAAGGGAAGAAGAGAAAGAGAGAAGGAAAAAAAAAGTGGTGGTCATAAAAAAGTTAAAAAAGAAGAAAGAAAAAATTAAAAATAGAAAAAATAAAAATAAAAAATATAAAAAAAGATAAAAATTAATGATAGTTCCTCCAAGAAAATGATGAGAAAAAAAGAAAATAAAAGAAAAAAAGGCATCAACCACAAAAATATTATTCTTGTATATATGTAGAAATACACATCTATATGTATGATGTAGGGATCAACTTTCGTAGGAATATATTTATAATGCAATATACTTTCTGGACACCAGGTGGTGCTGTGAGTGGTTCCCAGACTTATACCTGATTCACAGTTTATACTGTTACCACGGTAACCACCCTACCTGGCTGATTGCCATTTTGGAGTTTCTGTAAAAGTTTTTTACCTAACTGTTCTGCAACCTCAGCTGCTCTGTTCCAGACAGCACTCCTATCTGACCTCCCAACTCAGTGCAGGAGTCTACACTTCACAAATCTTTCCACCCTGCTCCCGTGTTCTCTTGCAAACTGGCAACTGCAATTGGCTGTGGGGGAGGGCTCTGGGCTGCTGCTGGGTCTTGCAGCCGCCGTGGCTGCAGCACACGGAGACCTTATCCTCATTTTTTGTGGCCCAGAGTCTCACTTTTGAATCTGGACTTTTGAGTCCAGTCACCCGCCAGTTCACTGCACAGCCTGAATTGCCAGCCCACACCAATATTCCCCATCAGGAATGGTCCGGTGTATTTAATCACTCCTGTTGTTCTGAGGGAATGTGCTCGCCATTTCGGACAATTCAAAATGTCTGTTTCCTGGGTGGGATCCCTTCCCTTCAATTTTCCATCGGGTTGCTTAGTTCCTTGTGATTCTGAGTGGCTCAACTTTTGGGTGACAAACTCTGGTCAGGAATAAATTTTCGTCAGTTGGGTTTTGCCAGGAATTGCAAGCTGCTGTCCTCCATGAGGGACAGAATGGCCAAGTAGGGAAAATCTCTACACAGAGTCCGTGGTTTTAAATTATACCTCATATACAGCAATCTGCCAATTCGCTGTGTGTATCCAGCTGTCTGTCCACACCAATAATCCACATGGGGAGAAGATCCAGACCCCACTTCCTCTCACCTGATGACTTGGTAGAGGTGGGCTACATGTCTGTTTCATCCGCCATCATGCTCTTCCTCTCTTGCAGCTTTCAATAGTATTTTAAAAAATGTTCCTTTAGCTTCTCACCCACACCCCCCTCAAAGCCTTGTAGATTTCCACCAACCCACTAGTCCCTAGCCAGTTTTCACTATGTTAGGTTTTTCTATGGCAACACCTACTTCCAGGTCTTGAAACCTATTTCAGATATTGTTGCTGTACTACAAACCACTCCAAACTTAGTGCATCAGGAATTCTGAACATGCATAATAAAGAGATGTTTTGGTTCCATGATGTCTGGGGCCTCAGCTGGGAAGATTTGAAGATGAAAGATGAATTCATGGTTCATTTGAAGCCTTGTTTACTCATGAGCCTGGTAGTTGATGATGTTGGTGGCTGTTGTTGGAGCCTGAGTTAGAAATGTTAGACAGATTACCTACACATGGCCCCTTCCTGTAGCTACATGGGCTTTGTTGCTGAGTTCTAAGAATAATTCCAAAGAGAATAAGGGAGAAATGGCAATACCTTTTGAGATATAGCTCTGTAAGGCATGTTGTGTCCCATCTCTTCTGCTATAGTCACAAGCCTGACCGTACTGAAGGACATGAAATGTATATCCTCTCTTGAGGGAAAAGGTATCAAAGCCATTGAAGCATAGTCTGTGGATAGGAAATGCTATGGCAGCCATCTTGGAAAATATTTTCTGCCATGATCAGAAACCACTAGATTATAAAGGATGAATAACTGAGGATTCCAGAAATGCTGCCAGAGGGGGATGATCCCTGCTCTGAGTCTTGAAGATGAACTCACCAAGAGTAAGTATCATCATGTTTCTCGCTCATTGGTAAGGGAAACAGAGTTATGAGTATAATCTCCTAAATTGTTATGGGGATAATATCCTGTCACGATGACATTGAAGTGAAAGCATTTATTTATATACACAAGTGATATTGTGTTAGAAATATTTACTTTATTTTATAGTCAAATCTCACACTAAATAAGTGCTTAATAATGATCTGTAAACGGTAAAAACAGTTACCGATTCAAGACACATAATTCAGATGAATTGCCAGCAGGGAGGCTATAAATGGGAGGAACCGATAAACAATAATGAAAAAATTCAAGTGGTGACATCCAGTAAAAAGAATTTCATGAGAGAGAGAAAGGGATCTTAAGATCTGTCATGGTGAGATGCAAAGGAATTCCAGGCAGCAAATCAAACGGCAGTACAATTTGGGGCTAAATGCACCCAGAACCGGTCAACATCTGCTGGTACAGAGGGATGACATTGATTTTTTAAATAGTAGTGGGTCACTGTCCAGGTAGCACTGTTCTAGAGGAGGCTGTCTGTGCAATCGCTTTTCCTTTTCAAATGGTAGCCTGGTAGTAGATGGATGGCCATTTGGATCTCTAAATGCCCCTCCAAACTGCTGCCCTGTTAATGGAGCTTTGTACATGGTTGCACTAAACTCCACAAAGCCTTGTTTCATCTCTGTCCCATCTCCTACCCTAGCCTAGCTTGATGTTTATTTATTTATTTATTTAACTTTTGTTTTTTTTTGTTTTAGAGATAGGATCTTGCTCCCTTACCCTGCCTAGAGTGCAGTGGCTCAATCATAGCTCACTGCAGCCTTGAACTCCTGGGCTCACGTGATCCTCTCGTCTCATCTGGGGAGCAGGGAGACTACAGGCAACACCACCATACCTAGCTAATTTTTCTATCTTTTTTCAGGGATGGAGCACTCACTAAAGTGCTCAGGTTGGGCTCAAGTGGTCTCAAGTGGTCTTCCCTGGTTGGCTTCCCAAAGTACTGAAAATACAGATCATTGAATTTAATTTTATAGACAGCTCCAGCATTCACTTTGTTCAAAAAATCAGGATGTGCCAATAGATAGGCCATAAAACACGTCCTCCTGTAATGTCCTCATTCTCTTTTTCATAGGTAACACCTGTTCTCAGATTCTTATCTTATTTTTGTAATTTTACTACATCTCCTCTCTATCCCCCCATCATAACATGGAGGATTTTTATGTAGGTATGTACATAATACAGGCACCCATTCTTAAACCTTATATCACAGGAAGTAAGGGATAGAATACAGATATTAGGATTAGGATGAACATGGGTTTGAAACTCACCTTTTCTTTAATTATCATTGTAACTTGGGCAAATTCCTTGATGTTTAGAGCCAATTTCTCCTTTGAAAGTGTTGATAATACCTTGCAGGTTTGTGGTGAGGTTATCAATAAAAGAGTAGACATAGATGACCTAGAGATAGTAGATGTTCGATAAAAACTGCCTATCATCATTTTGTCACCCCAGCTTAGACTGACAGTGGAGACTTTTCAGTGCTCCCAGTATCATCTGGATCTGATTCTGCAAGGACCTAAGGCTTCCCTCCAAAATGGCCTCTCTCTCCATTCTGGTAGGTAAATAAAGCCCTATAAGCATCAGTAATGCTGTGATAAATACCACTTGTGTAGCTATTTGGTGCACTGTTACTGTGTAGCATTGTTACATAAAGGTAACAATGAAAAATAGCAGGTCTTAGATGAAAGCTGTGTGCTGGGTTGCATGCACCCACCGCTGTGGTAGAGTGCATCTTTAGTAGAGTGCATCTTTAGCCCCAGCTCCTCTCCTTTTTCTGTATCCATGCCATCTGTTGTGTGACTTTGTAGCTCCCCCTGTGAAAGGGATAGAAGGATTTTTTTCTGCCCCATGACTTTGGATTGGGCCATGTGACTTACCTGTTCTATAGAAAGAGGTGGAAGTAATAGCACATTTCTGAGCCTTGTTTTTGTGAGGCTGTGGCTGTTTTCACTTTCCTTTTTATCCACTGTCATTGCTATGAGGAAGGCTCATCTGACTTAGCGTTATGGTCCTAAGGGAAGGATGAGAGATACATGGGGCAGACCCAACCCAGCTGAGCCAGGCCAATCTAACCACTCTTGCTGGGCCCACTCTGGATCAGCTGACTCCCAGATGACCCACAGAGTTGTAAGTCAAATAAATTATTGCTGTCAAACACCAAGATATTGTGGTTGTTTGTTGCACAGAAATAGCAAACCAATACAACTACACTTCACCAAGTGCTTGAAACTGTTGAAATATAACAGAAAATGCAGAAAAAGCCACAACTCGTTGTGCACCAATTTATCATGGGCAGGGTAAGGTTCAGGGCAAGTAAGAAATGAAATGGGTGGTGTCCTTACGGGGTAGCCAAGCAGGGATGGGAGAGGGCATGCATAGTGTCTGCAAATATTTGAAACTCAAATATTAGGGATGGGATAAATAGTTTACTGAGCTCAGAGAGGAAACACTTAGGAGAAAAATGCATCAATTCTGAGACAACCAAAGCTTCCTAAGTTGGGGCAGGAAAACGTCTTCATGATGACATCTGTCTTATTCTTTTTCTTGCAGAGGCAACAGGAACATCTCGAGCAGACACTTTTAGATTTGACTGAACAAGAGAATAGAAACATACTGTGGAAATCACCTCTGGCCAACTGATGGCAGCTGGAATCCAAAGGCCAGCAAAAGTGAGTGTCCAGATGGGCATCCATCTATCCTGTCTGCAGTGAGCTTCCTGGTGTCTAGTTATAGCAGCTCGTGCATTTTAGACAACTTAACAGAGGATTGAAAAATTTCTCGATCCAGGATACTCTTCTGTTTTTTTTTTTTTTTTTTTGAGACAGAGTCTCACTGTGTCACCCTCGGTAGAGTGCTGTGACGTCACAGCTCACAGCAACCTCCAACTCTTGGGCTTAAGTGATTCTTTTGCCTCAGCCTCCCAAGAAATTGACACTACGGGCACCCACCACAATGCCTGGCTATTTTTTGTTGTTGTCGTTGCAGTTGTTATTGTTGTTTAGGTGACCCAGGCTGGGTTCGAACACTCCAGCCTGGGTGTATGTGGCTAGCACCGTAACCCACTGTGTTACAGGCACCAAGCCCAGGACGCTCTTCTTTAAAATTAGACATAAAGCACAAGTAGACCTGACCAGGAGTCTAGGTTAATGGGCTTTGGGTCAGAAAGGAATTGGAGTGAAGTCAGGCTGGGCTTTGAGAAGATGACACAGAGGCTGGGCTGCCCTCAGATCACGGATGGGCCATTCCAGGCCAAAGTCTCACTGATGTTGTGACTAAGTGCTCAGGAAGGCTGGTAAATACTGTGCTGGCTGAGAGTTGTTAATGTAGCAGCAAGATGGAACATTTCAGGGGAAAGTAACTCCAAAAGAAGTTCCTGTTCCCTGGATAAATACAGGCTTCCAACGCTCCGAACAGTCATTCCAATTTCTTCTTCAGGAAACACATTTTATTCTAAAAGGCCCATTTAGAAGTCTTTCTTGCAATTTGGAGAGTCGAATAGTCCGTTGGTTATAAAGGACTGAATTTTATGGGAGCGTTGCTGAGTTCTCCTGGTGGGCAGGAATTCACGAGGGGATGGGCCGCAGACTGTACCTTCTTGCCATTAGCAGAGGAGAAAATGTTCTGTCTTTGTTTTTAACAAGGGCTGGGGCTGCGTGGATGACTTCTCCTGGTATTAGGAATAATCTGCCTCATAATGTTTTACAAATAATTTGAATTGGCTTTTGCTAGTTTCTCACAGATGAATTTCTTCCAATGTTTGGAAGCACATAGCCGTGAGGCTTGCCCCAGCCTTCTTTCTAAGGTTGTTTTAATTAAAGCAACTGCATTGGGCAATCTTGTCCTGGATTACATTGTCTTGACTTCGCGGGTTAATAAAAGCAAATAGAACACACAGAAAGTAGATAGAGCATTCTCAGTCCTAGCCATAAA
Organism: Nycticebus coucang; assembly: GCF_027406575.1. Taxonomy (NCBI): domain Eukaryota; kingdom Metazoa; phylum Chordata; class Mammalia; order Primates; family Lorisidae; genus Nycticebus; species Nycticebus coucang. Next base: position 59,976,002 of record NC_069792.1, on the reverse strand, counting down.
TATTTTAGTAATAGCACGGAAAGACCAAGTTACAGGCCAATTGGTGATGGTTCTGGGATGTAGATTTATATATGTGTGAAAGATTTTCCTATGTGGGAGATAGGAAGCTCTCCTATGTTTGTACAGACAGGACATACTTTAACTTTCCATTCACATTTTTATTTTTTTTTTTATTGTTGGGGATTCATTGAGGGTACAATAAGCCAGTTACACTGATTGCAATTGTTAGATAAAGTCCTTCTTGCAATCATGTCTTGCCCCCATAAAGTGACCATTCACATTTTTAATAAGCGAGTTAATTTTTAAAACGACTCATTCAAAGTCACCCAGTAGCTACAAGAATTGGAAAGTTCTGAGATTAGAAAAAATATTCTTATCACAAAAGTGATATGCTTTCATGATAGAAATTTTAGACTCAGATAAGCAGAGGAAGAAATCTGAAGTTGTCTATTATCTCCCCCTTCCTTGACAATAAGTGGTAAAGAGTTCCAGAAATGCCCATGTGGCAGGTCTGCCCCATCTCCCTGCGTCTTCATCTCTCTTGGCAGGAGAGAAGAGGGAGCCCCAGAACTCTCTGCATCCTTTCTATGAAATCCTGATAGTTCTAACACCACCCCCGCCTTGAGACGTCAGGATGAATCATCCTGGAGTCAGTTTACCTACCCCTTCCTGGTCATCCTCACTCCTCCGGACACTAATGCCCCTGATGCTCTGGGCATCCTCTCCTCTGACCTTATGTCCCAGCCGCTCACACCCCAGATTCTCAAATCTGTTGTACTGTATCCTCCAGAACTCACGGTCCATCACTGACCTAGTGTGTCCAGCTTCTTGTCTGAAATTCCCTGCGCCCTGTAGCTCTAACAATTGAAGCCTGGGGCTCCGTGCCCCCACCTGATACAGTGCTTCTCTCTCTTCTAAACCGTTCATACCACTGGGCCTAGAGACAGGTTTGGGGCCCTTCTTGTTCTTCATTGCCACTTCCAGGTCATTCTCCTTGTCCTCTCCCTGAAGACCCTAGTTTTGAACCTTAAGAAGACTGTAGCACCTATGATTTCTCCCGCGGCAGAGGTCTTCCAATCCCTCCCTCTCTTGCTTCCTCATTCCTTGAAGGATGCTTGTGTCACATTTTCCATGAGGATGATAACGCCTCTTGTTGTGAGCCTGCGAGGATTTTAGTATCCACATAAGTGACCGTGCAAGCACCCTTGCTTGTCAGGTCCTTGATTTCCTCTCCTCCAGTGACCTTGTCCTCCCCTCTATCTCAGCTGCCGCTTCAAGGTCATTCCCCAGATCTTGCCATTACCAATGACCCTGCCATGTCCACAGTATCAATTGTAAGCATACCACCCTCCGTCCTCTCTTTGAAGCTTACTTTTTCTAGGATTTCAGTGATGAAACCCCTTCAGCACCGATGACACCCACGGCCTCTCAATCCCTCATGTCCACCTCTCCGTCTTTACTTAGATGTTCAAGTTACATCACTCCCTTGCATATGCTCTTCATTTCCTTTCTTTTTCTCCTTTTATCATATTCTCTTGGTAAATTCTTGTTTAAATTCGACTGTGCTGATTCTGTGTCTATTCAACTGAATACAGCTGGAGACAGACTCTCATGGTCATGCCAACTGGAGACCTCTAAACTTCATGGTCACTAACCTCAAGTGGGCCTTTATGGCTGCCTGGCAGTCTCATTACATGTTCCAACTCTGTTTACACTCCACCCCCCTGGTTAGCAATTTCACATCTTTTTCTTTCTTTTAAAACCTTCTCTACTATCTTTACTGTAAGAGAGAGATTTGCTGCTTATCCGACAAAATAGAAGAAGCTAGATGATAATGTTCATATGTGGCTATCACCACATCTACTCACTCAACCGCATCCGGGTCCATATACTCAGCCTGCCCTCTTCTGTGGGTGAATCATCTATCTCCACTTAGGGCAGCACTCCCACTTTCCCACAAGTTCCCCTCCTATCTCAGCAACTCAGGAATACGGCAATTTGTGCAGGGGTGTATGTGTGTATCTGTCTGTCTATATGTAGTACACGATTTCTGATTGAATGCATTACAAGATTCATGGGCCCAGGTAAAGTATAGTGATTTACTGATGAAGATTTAGGATAATGGGCCAAGAAAATGTTCTTCTGTATTTATTTATTATGTCATCAGTGGAAGGGAAGATTCTTCGTAGTGTCCAGGCAACCCTTCTCTCTTCCTGTTCACATGCAGGGACCACTTCTTTGTGTTCTTTGCCGTCCAGTGTGACGTTTCTGACTAATGTCACACTTCCTATCACAAGAAAAGATAGTGAGTCTGTAATAACTTTGCCACGGCCCTTCACAACCTGTTTGTATTAAAGCACTATTGATCTTGCTGCTGCACTTCCCAGATACCATTATTTAATGGTGGTTATCTTATCACTGGTGATACTCCACTGTCCATTATGCCACCCATGAATGCTCTTTCCAATAGCTCCCTCAAAGGTTATTACCTTTGAGCTTCACTGCTCACCACAAATGCAAATCTCACCCAGAGCATGCAGGAAAATGTGTTTTCTGGTCATGTTAAATGAACCACGCAAAGGTTTATTGTATGAATATAAAAAAACACAATCTTTGGACTGTAATCTCTGCATTGTTAGGATGTGATCTCTCTCAATGTTGACCTACTCTGGCCTTGTACACACCAAGGAGGAAGGATAGGAGAGGGGCCCATGAATGGAATGAGAAGAGTGGTTCCATTCATCCCAGGAAAACCCACTGTCCTTCCATCTGGCTTAAGATCAACGTGGGAGAGCATGACATCACCATATCGGGTTGACACCAGAGAGGATATCAGTTGGAAGGACTTTCTTGTGCTATAAAGTAATGGTGTCAAAAAGACCTCAGAGGACATTGGCATGTTCCCTCTGGAGGAATGCCTGGCACATGGGGTGGAACTTGCAGAGAGGATGGTTGACTGCTCTAAAGAAAACCTGGTACCACCTCCCACTGTGGAACCAGAGGTGGCATTGCAGTTAGAACACAGATGAGTGAACATTGTCACACGGGTGTGTACGCCCAAGAGTCGGTGGTAGACTACTGGTAGCTCTAAAGCCCCAATGCATCTTGTGAACTATGTGAGTCTGAGGGAGTCCCAGAATTCTCCAGAAATACTGCATGGCAAGTCGGCCCTGCTTCCCTGCATCCGTATCTCTTTTGGCAGGAGAGAAAGGGGAGCCCCAGAATTCTCTGCATAAAGTTCTGTGGATTTTGACAAAGCCACAGCGGCCTGTGTCCACCATGACTGTATCATAAGACAAGACTCTCAGCACTCTAAAAATCCTCGAGCTTCCCCTCTTCTTCCCTCCCCTCATTCCCACCTGACTCTGGACAATCACTGATCTTTTACTCTGTCCATAGTTTTGCTTTTTCCAGAATGTCGTAGAATTGGAATCAAATGGTAGGCATCCCTTCCAGATTGGCTTCTTTCGCTTAGCCATTTGTGTTGCAGTAATTTGTGTTTAGGGCGGGTCTGGCTTGCTGAGGGGCTGTCTCAACATTCCTGTCCCACCCCCTGCCTTTGGCCTTCCCTGGAAGGCGTCCCTCTCAGCCCTCCCCAGCATGCAGGCTCTGCTGGTTGTCTTGTGGGGGAGGGGTCTCTGCTTCTCTGGTCCAGTCTTTCCCGCAGGCCCTTTCTCCCTGCTTCTTTATGGCAGGGGTCTCCCAGTGATCTTGAGCTCCCACCTACGCACCTCTGGTGGGTCTGGTGCAGAGAGTGTTTCTCGCTACTCTCCCAGAGTTGGAGACCGAGGATACCTGGGGCCCCGGATGTTCTCCTGGCCCTTCTCTAGGGGTCAGACATTTTCTTTTCCCTTCCCCATCTATAGTGCATCTTTATTTGTGTCATGGAGGCACCAGGACTTACTCTTGTTCCTCCATGGGCTTACAGCTTTTAGTCCTTTAGTCCTACACCACAAAGGGAGGTTTCCTCTCTTCCCAGACCTACCTCCAGTCTTTTCTTTGACCACCTGGTTGGGATCTGCGATTAAGAGCCTGCCAAGGATGGTGGACCCCCTTTGTGGCTGCTGCTACCAGGGGGGCTCTACACTCATTGTAGCTGACATTTGCCTGTTAGTGATTTAGTAAACATTTTATCTGACTTCTTTTCATCCTTTTGTATGAACCCTGAAATCTCTTTCTCCCACCCTCTGCCCACCTCAGCCAGTGCTTCCAGACTGTCTCTTTGGAGGGACTGGGCTTCCTTTAGATTCCACACTACTTGGCTGCTCTGAAAGCTCAGATCTTTCATGGGTTCAAAAATATCATTTTTTAAAACGTATCCAGAGTTTTCATGTTGTTGGAGTGAAAGTGATGCTGTTTCCAGCTCCTTACATCCCAGGCATAAGCCAAACACATGAAGGGGGCCCCATTGTGTACAGTGCTGTTGAAGATGTTTTATGCTTGACTATTAGATATATTTTTTTCTATTAGCTCATCAACTTGTAAACTTCCCTCATATCTACCTAAGTGGTTGATAGGCCTTTTGAGGGCCACAAAAAGAAAATTTGACTTATCTTATTTCTCAGGGGAGTGGTTACACTATGTTATTGGCTAAAATCCAGTCTTTCACAATCCAGTTTAAATCTCCTTCTTCATTTTCTCTTATTCTTAATTAGAAAAGCTTAAGAAACCCTACTCACCCCTGCACTCGGTAGAGTAGTGTCCCTTAGAAGCTTGTGTCTGCTCATAACCTGTGAATGTGACCTTATTTGGAAATGGTGCCACTGTACACAATGGCACTGCTGGTGTGTTCAAGTTAAGATGGGGTCATACTAGATTAGGGCAGGACCTAAATCCTACAAGGCTGATGTCCTGGTAAGAGAGGGAAATTTGGACATAGAGGCAGAGACACACAGCGAGAAGGCCATGTGAAGATGGGGGCCAGAGGTTGGTGTTAAGCTGCCACCAGCCAAGGAACAACTGTTGATTGCTGGCGACCACCGGGAGGAAGGAGAGAAAAGGAAGGATTGTAGTCAGACTCTCAGTGGGAACATGGCTCTGCTGACCCCTTAATTTCAGACTTCCAGCCTTCGGGACTGTGAGAAATGAAACTTCTGTTCATTTAAGCCATCCAGTGTGTGATAATGTGGCTCAGTAGCCCTGGGAAATGAATACAACCCCCGAGTATTAGCATCTTTCAATTCTCCTCTGCCTCTGGGGCAGAGTGAAAAGCTCTTCAGATGTTTGCTTCAATTTCTTCATAGCCTTTGTTTTGGAATTGTTCGGTGTACATGTGAGTATACATCTTCTCTGGTCAGAAAAACCTCTTGAAAAAAGCTTTAAAGCAAAGCAGTTCCTATAGTACAGTCTGAGAGAGCTGGACATGTGGAGAAGTATCTGAGGCATTCTGGAAGATAAGCACATTTGGAGCCAGTGACCGATGTAGCTTCCAAATTTTTTAGCTAATGTAACTTCATCCTCAATACTAACTCACCAGAGAAATCTCCAAAATCCAGGGCAACAGCTGTGGTCTCTGGGAAGGCTGTCTGGGAAGAGCCATTTCAGCTTAGTGTGGTGAGGACCACTCGGCATTACAATGCACTCTTGTGGTGATAGGATGGTAACTGGTCTCCTTTGGATACAGATGGAAATGGCTCCCCAGAAGCCTCCCAATACTGCCCATTTACTCTGCTGATCAGACCGTCTTTCCCCTCACATCTCTACCTGCTGGGACTGGAATGAACAGAGCCTTTTACAGGGCTTGGCCTAATAGGCAATTGCTTCGCACTCTGAAGAACGAGCACCAAATGCCTCAGAGATCTGTCCCACTTCTTTTTTCCTGTCTCATGTACCAACATGTTTTTTGCCTTCACAAAAAAATAGATTTTTCTATTGGCATATTTCTCTTCTCTCTCTCTTTCCTGGATTCTTCTCTGACTTATTCCTTCACTGTCCTGCTCTTTGATCTCCTTTTCTGCCCCTCACGTTGCTTTCTGAATGGCCTTAGGCCTGCACCCACTTGGGGCGGCTAGTTGACTGACACTGCACACCTGTGTGGTCTCTGGCTTGCCCTGGGTGAGGGGCGTCTTTCTCACAGGAGCTATAATCCTCCTCCCACAAACTGCACAAACCACAGCTCCTGATTCTATTTCCTTTCTGGGTTGAATCAAGTCAGAGGTGCCTCATATATGTGGAGTGAGTTGTTGTCTTGCCCAAGAAATTTCAGTTTTGATTGGACCCAGAATTTCTGGACTTTATAACAGGAAACAGCCTGGACTGCATTCTCAGGCTTCTTGACCAAGAAATCTGAAGGATTCCAGGGGCTGAAGAAATGGGCCTAATTAACAAGAAGGAGTTTAGCAGGGATATATGTTAAGTTCTGAAGCAGGAGTCAAAACATCTGCTACATGAATTCAGGTGGCTTGGTAGCACTGGGATCAAGGAAAAATAAAACTAAATCAGTCAGTAGAAAATCAGTGTCAGGTAAAACTTTAGTGATATTAAAAGAAAAACTTTAGACACATTAAATTTCATGGAGTTTAATTGAGGAAAGAGTGATTCACAAATCAAGCAGCTCCCAGAACCAGAAGAGGTTCAGAGAACCCCACTCACGGGGATGAGGGCAAGTGGCATTAATGGCAGAAAATGGAAGCAAGGCACAGAAATAGCTCGATTGGTTACAACTTGGCATTTGCCTTATTTGAACATGGTCTGATCAGTTGGCAGCCTGGGATTGATTGAGGCTCACCTGCTATGATAGGCTGAGACTCAATTTGTTACAAAGTATACTTTAAAATTAGGCTTTTAGTTTACACACTAAGTTAGGTTGCAGTTTATTAAGCAGGGACTCTAAGTGCGGAGGCATCCTGAGGGCAAATTTAGTTTCATTTAACAGCAGCTTCCTTTATATGTTAATGTCTAGTTTAGGTTAGACCAGTGATTTTCAACCAGTGTGCTGTGAGAGGATCTTATGTGTGCTGCAAAAATTTTTATTTATTTATTTTATTATTATTTTATTTTTTTATTAATTAATTTATTTTATTGTTTTTTTTTTTTTTATTGTTGGGGATTCATTGAGGGTACAATAAGCCAGGTTACACTGATTGTAATTGTTAGGTAAAGTCCCTCTTGCAATCATGTCTTGCCCCCATAAAGTGTGACACACACCAAGGCCCCACCCACCTCCCTCCTTCCCTCTTTCTGTTTCCCCCCCCATAACCATAATTGTCATTAATTGTCCTCATATCAAAATTGAGTACATAGGATTCATGCTTCTCCATTCTTGTGATGCTTTACTAAGAATAATGTCTTCCACTTCCATCCAGGTTCATTGGAAGGATGTAAAGTCTCCATTTTTTTTAATAGCTGAATAGTATTCCATGGTATACATATACCACAGCTTGTTAATCCATTCCTGGGTTGGTGGGCCTTTAGGCTGTTTCCACATTTTGGCGATTGTAAATTGAGCTGCAATAAACAGTCTAGTACAAGTGTCCTTATGATAAAAGGATTTCTTTCCTTCTGGGTAGATGCCCAGTAATGGGATTGCAGGATCAAATGGGAGGTCTAGCTTGAGTGCTTTGAGGTTTCTCCATACTTCCTTCCAGAAAGGTTGTACTAGTTTGCAGTCCCACCAGCAATGTAAAAGTGTTCCCTTCTCTCCACATCCACGCCAGCATCTGCAGTTTTGAGATTTTGTGATGTGGGCCATTCTCACTGGGGTTAGATGATATCTCAGGGATGTTTTGATTTGCATTTCTCTAATATATAGAGATGATGAACATTTTTTCATGTGTTTGTTAGCCATTCGTCTGTCGTCTTTAGAGAAAGTTCTATTCATGTCTCTTGCCCATTGATATATGGGATTGTTGGCTTTTTTCATGTGGATTAATTTGAGTCCTCTATAGATCCTAGTTATCAAGCTTTTGTCTGATTGAAAATATGCAAATATCCTTTCCCATTGTGTAGGTTGTCTCTTTTCTTTGGTTATTGTCTCCTTAGCTGTACAGAAGCTTTTCAGTTTAATGAAGTCCCATTTGTTTATTTTTGTTGTTGTTGCAATTGCCATGGCAGTCTTCTTCATGAAGTCTTTCCCCAGGCCAATATCTTCCAGTATTTTTCCTATGCTTTCTTGGAGGATTTTTATTGTTTCATGCCTTAAGTTTAAGTCCTTTATCCATCTTGAATCAATTTTTGTGAGTGGGGAAAGGTGTGGGTCCAGTTTCAGTCTTTTACATGTAGACATCCAGTTCTCCCAACACCATTTATTGAATAGGGAGTCTTTCCCCCAAGGTATGTTCTTGTTTGGTTTATCAAAGATTAGGTGGTTGTAAAATGTTAGTTCCATTTCTTGGTTTTCAATTCGATTCCAAGTGTCTATGTCTCTGTTTTTGTGCCAGTACCATGCTGTCTTGAGCACTATGGCTTTGTAGTACAGACTAAAATCTGGTATGCTGATGCCCCCAGCTTTATTTTTTTTACTAAGAACGGCCTTAGCTATACGGGGTTTTTTCCGGTTCCATACAAAACACAGAATCATTTTTTCCAAATCTTGAAAGTACGATGTTGGTATTTTGATAGGAATGGCATTGAATAGGTAGATTGCTTTGGGAAGTATAGACATTTTAACAATGTTGATTCTTCCCATCCATGAGCATGGTATGTTCTTCCATTTGTTAATATCCTCTGCTATTTCTTTTCTGAGGATTTCATAGTTTTCTTTATAGAGGTCCTTCACCTCCTTCGTTAGGTATATTCCTAGGTATTTCATTTTCTTTGAGACTATGGTGAAGGGAGTTGTGTCCTTAATTAGCTTCTCATCTTGACTGTTATTGGTGTATACAAAGGCTACTGACTTGTGGACGTTGATTTTATATCCTGAAACATTACTGTATTTTTTGATGACTTCTAGGAGTCTTGTGGTTGACTCTTTGGGGTTCTCTAAGTATAAGATCATGTCGTCAGCAAAAAGGGAGAGTTTGACCTCCTCTGCTCCCATTTGGATTCCCTTTATTTCCTTGTCTTGCCTAATTGTATTGGCTAGAACTTCCAGCACTACGTTGAATAGTAAAGGTGACAGAGGACAACCTTGTCTGGTTCCAGTTCTAAGAGGAAAAGCTTTGAGTTTTACTCCATTCAGTAAAATATTGGCTGTGGGTTTGTCATAGATAGCTTCAATCAGTTTTAGAAATGTGCCACCTATGCCTATACTCTTCAGTGTTCTAATTAGAAAAGGATGCTGGATTTTATCAAATGCTTTTTCTGCATCTATTAAGAGGATCATGTGATCTTTATTTTTGCCTTTGTTAATATGGTGGATAACGTTTATAGACTTGCGAATGTTAAACCAGCCTTGCATCCCTGGGATGAAGCCTACTTGATCATGATGAATGACTTTTTTGATGATAAGCTGTAATCTATTGGCTAGGATTTTGTTGAGAATTTTTGCGTCTATGTTCATGAGTGAGATTGGTCTGAAATTCTCCTTTTTGTTTGGGTCTTTTCCTGGTTTTGGTATCAGGGTGATGTTTGCTTCATAGAATGTGTTGGGGAAGATTCCTTCTTCCTCAATTTTTTGGAATAATTTCTGCAGTACAGGAATAAGCTCTTCCTTGAAGGTTTGATAGAATTCTGGAGTGAAGCCATCTGGACCAGGGCATTTTTTGGTTGGAAGATTTTTTATTGTTTCTTTGATCTCAGTGCTTGAAATTGGTCTGTTCAGGAACTCTATTTCTTCCTGGCTGAGTCTAGGGAGAGGGTGTGATTCCAAATATTGATCCATTTCTTTCACATTGTCAAATTTCTGGGCATAGAGTTTCTGGTAGTATTCAGAGATGATCTCTTGTATCTCTGTGGGATCAGTTGTTATTTCCCCTTTATCATTTCTGATTGAGGTTACTAGAGATTTTACTTTTCTATTCCTTGTTAGTCTGGCCAATGGTTTATCTATTTTATTTATTTTTTCAAAAAACCAACTCCTTGTTTCATTAATTTTCTGAATGATTCTTTTGTTTTCAATTTCATTGATCTCTGATTTGATTTTGGATATTTCTTTTCTTCTACTGAGTTTGGGCTTAGATTGTTCTTCTTTTTCCAATTCCATAAGATCTCTTGTGAGATTGTTGATGCGCTCTCTTTCTGTTTTTCGAATGTAGGCATCTAAAGCGATGAATTTTCCTCTCAAAACTGCTTTTGCAGTATCCCACAGGTTTTGGTAGCTTGTGTCTTCATTGTTGTTATGCTCAAGGAAGTTAATGATTTCCTGTTTTATTTCTTCCTGCACCCATCTGTTATTCAACAGAAGATTGTTTAATTTCCATGCCTTTGGGTGGGCTTGAGCATTTTTGTTAGAGTTGAGTTCCACCTTTAGTGCCTTATGGTCAGAGAAGATACAAGGTAAAATTTCAGTTCTTTTGATTCTGTTGATATTTGTTTTGTGTCCCAGGATATGATCAATTTTGGAGAATGTTCCATGGGGTGATGAGAAGAATGTATATTCTTTATCTTTGGGGTGGAGTGTTCTATATGCGTCTATCAAGCACAGTTGTTCTAGGGTCTCATTTAAGTCTCTTATATCCTTGTTTAATTTCTGTTTAGAGGATCTGTCCAGCTCTGTAAGAGGAGTGTTAAGGTCCCCTGTTATGATGGTATTATCAGATATCATATTGCTCAGACTGAGTAAGGTCTGTTTCAAGAATCTGGGAGCATTTAAATTGGGTGCATAGATATTTAGAATTGAAATGTCTTCTGGTTGTATTTTTCCCTTGACCAATATAAAGTGGCCATCTTTGTCTTTTTTGACTTTAGTTGCTTTAAATCCACATGTATCTGAAAATAAGATTGCAACTCCTCTTTTCTTCTGAATTCCATTTGCCTGAAACATTGTCTTCCAACCCTTGACTCGGAGCTTTAATTTGTCTTTTGAAGCCAGGTGTGTTTCTTGCAGACAGCAAATGGATGGCTTGTGTTTTTTAATCCAGTCAACCAATCTATGTCTCTTCAGTGGGGAATTCAATCCATTAACATTTATTGAGATAATTGATAAGTGTGGTAGTATTCTATTCGTCTTATTTTGTGAGAGTCCATTGCTTAGTTTTATCTTTTGCATCAGTGTGGAGGTTTGGTTCTGTCCTTTAATTTCTGATTTCTTACTTTGCTGCTGATCCATCGTGGTGGTCAGTGTGCAGAACAGGTTGAAGTATTTCCTGTAGAGCTGGTCTTGTTGTGGCGAATTTCCTCAATGTTTGTATATCCGTAAATGATTTGATTTCTCCGTCAATTTTGAAGCTTAGCTTAGCAGGGTACAGAATTCTGGTCTGGAAATTGTTCTGTTTAAGTAGATTAAAGGTAGATGACCATTGTCTTCTTGCTTGGAAAGTTTCATTAGAGAAGTCTGCGGTCACTCTGATGGATTTGCCCCTGTAGGTCAACTGGCGCTTACTCCTGGCAGCTTGCAGAATCTTTTCTTTTGTCTTGACTTTGGACAGGTTCATCACAATGTGTCTTGGAGAAGCTCGGTTAGAGTTGAGGCAACCTGGGGTCCGATAGCCCTCTGAAAGCAGTGTGTCAGAATCTTTGGTGATATTTGGGAAATTTTCTTTTATAGTATTCTCTAGTATGGCTTCCATTCCTCTCGGGCATTCTTCTTTCCCTTCTGGAATTCCTATAATTCGTATGTTGGAACGCTTCATAAAGTCCCATAATTCTGACAGTGAACGTTCTGCTTTCTCTCTCTTCTTTTCTGCCTCTTTTGCTGTCTGAGTTATCTCAAGAACTTTGTCTTCTACCTCTGAAATTCTTTCTTCTGCATGGTCTAACCTGTTGCTGATACTTTCCATTGCATCTTTAAGTTCCCTGATTGACTGTTTCAGTTCCTTCAGCTCTGCTATATCCTTTTTATATTCTTCATATCGTTCATCTCTTATTTGATTCTGTTTTTGGATTTCCTTTTGGTTATTTTCCACTTTATTAGCAGTTTCCTTCATTGTTTCCATCATTTCTTTCATTGTTTTCAACATGTGTATTCTAAATTCCCTTTTTGTCATTCCTAACATTTCTGTATAGGTGGAATCCTCTGCAGTAGCTAGCTCGTGATCCCTTGGCGGGGTTGTTCTGGACTGGTTCTTCATGTTGCCTGGAGTTTTCTGCTGATTCTTCCTCATGGGTGGTTTCTTTTATCTGTTTCCTTGCCCTAATTTTCCTTTCACTTCCTCTTGCTCTTTAGGTTCTCGTGCCTGTGGAAGTTGTGGGAGGGTTTAGACGGATTGAACACACGCGACCACTTGCCGGTTTTCCACTGTTTTAGTCCTCCTCTTGGGGTCCAGAAGTCTCTTGCTGACTCCCTGTATCCTCTCAGGGGTGATGATAGGCAGATCCCACCAGCCAGAGATGCCTGGAGTCCTATATCCCCAGACTCACGGTGCCTGGATGCAAGGAAGCTGTTACTCGGCTGCCATCTTGATCCACCTCCTAATTTATTTTATTGTTAAATCGTAGCTTTGTACATTAGTGCAATCAAGGGGTACAATATGCGGGATTCATATGCAATCTGAAATATTCTCATCAAACTGTTCAACGTAGCCTTCATGGCATTTTCTCAGTTACTGTATGTAGGCATTTGTATTCTGCATTTAGTAAGTTTCGCCTGTACCCATTCTAAGATGCACCGTAGGTGTGCCCCACCCATTACCCTCCATCCCCCATAATCTCCCCCCTCTCTTCCCCTTCCTTGGCCCTTTACCCATAGTCTTGTGCTATAGTTGGGCTATAGGCTTCATGTGAAAGCTATAATTTAGCTTAATAGTAGAACTGAGTATATTGGATACTTTTTCTTCCATTCCTGAGATACTTTGGTAAGAAGAATATGTTCCAGCTTGATCCATGTAAACATGAAAGAGGTAAAGTCTCCATCTTTCTTTAAGGCTGCATAATATTCCATGGTGTACATGTACCACGGTTTGCTAGTCCATTCGTGGGTCGATGGGCACTTGGGCTTCTTCTATGACTTAGCAATTATGAATTGGGCTGCAATAAACATTCTGGTACAGATGTCTTTGTTATATTGTGATTTTTGGTCTTCTGGGTATAAACTTAGTAAAGGAATTATAAGATTGAATGGCAGGTCTATTTTTAGGTCTCTAAGTATTCTCCAAACATCCTTCCAGAAGGAATGTATTAGTGTGCATTCCCACCAGCAGTGTAGAAGTGTGCCCTTTTCTCCACATCCACGTCAACAGCTCTGGTTTTGAGATTTTGTTCTGTGGGCTACTCTTACTGGGGTTAGGTGATATGTCACAGTAGTTTTGATTTGCATTTCTCTGATGATTAAGGATGATAAGCTTTTTTTTTCATGTGTTTCTAGATCTTGTGTCTGTCTTCTTTAGAGAAGTTTCTCTTCAAGTTCCTTGCCCACCCTGAGATAGGATCACATGTTCTTTTCTTTCTAATACATTTGAGTTCTCTTTGGATTCTGGTTACTAGATCTTTATCGGAGGTATAACCTACAAATCTTTTCTCCCATTCTGAGGGCTCTCTGCTTGCTTTACTTACTATGCTTGTGGCTGTGCAGAAGCTTTTTAGTTTGATCAGGTCCCAGTAGTGTATTTTTGATACTGCTTCAATTGCCTGGGGAGTCCTCCTCATAAAATATTCACCCAGGCCGATTCCTTCAAGAGTTTTCCCTGCACTTTCTTCAAATATTTTTATAGTTTCATGTCTTAAGTTTAAATCTTTATTTTTTTTTTTTTTTTTTTTTTTTTAATTTTTTTATTAAATCATAAGTGTATACAATGATATGATTATGGGGCATCATACACTCACTTCATAAACCATTTGACACATTTTTATCACAGTGGTTAACATAGCCTTTCCGGCGTTGTCTCAGTTACTGTGCCAAAACATTTATATTCTACATTTACCAAGTTTCGCAAATACCCCTGTAATATGCACCACAGGTGTGATCCCACCGATTCCCCTCCCTCTACCCACCCCCCCCTTTCCCACTTCCCCCTATTGTTAAGTTGTAGTTGGGTTATAGCTTTCATGTGAGAGTCCCAAATTAGTTTCATAGTAGGGCTGTGTACATTGGATATTTTTTCTTCCATTCTTGGGATACTTTACTAAGAAGAATATGTTCCAGCTCCATCCATGTAAACATGAAAGAGGTAAAGTCTCCATCTTTCTTTAAGGCTGCATAGTATTCCATGGTATACATATACCACAATTTATTAATCCATTCGTGGATCGATGGGCACTTCGGCTTTTTCCATGACTTAGCAATTATGAATTGGGCTGCAATAAACATTCTGGTACAAATATCTTTGTTATGTTGTGATTTTTGGTCTTCTGGGTATATGCCCAGCAGAGGAATTACAGGATTGAATGGCAGATCTATTTTTAGATCTCTGAGTGTTCTCCATATATCCCTCCAAAAGGAATGTATTAATTTGCATTCCCACCAGCAGTGCAGAAGTGTTCCCTTTTCTCCGCATCCACGCCAACATCTCTGGTCTTGAGATTTTGTGATATAGGCTAGTCTCATTGGAGTTAGATGATATCTCAAAGTAGTTTTGATTTGCATTTCTCTGATGATTAAAGATGATGAGCATTTTTTCATATGTCTGAAGGCCGTGCGCCTGTCTTCTTCAGAGAAGTTTCTCTTCAAATCCCTTGCCCAGCCTGCGATGGGATCCCTTGTTTTTTTCTTGCTGATGCGTTTGAGTTCTCTGTGGATTCTGGTTATTAAACCTTTGTCAGAGTTATACCCTGCAAATATTTTCTCCCATTCTGAGGGCTGTCTGCTTGCTCTGCTTACTGTGTTCTTAGCTGTGCAGAAGCTTTTTAGTTTGATCAAGTCCCAGTAGTGTATTTTTGAAGCTGCTTCAATTGCCCGGGGGGTTCTCCTCATGAAGTACTCACCCAGACCAATTTCTTCAAGGGTTTTCCCTGCATTCTCCTCTAGTATTTTTATAGTTTCATGTCTTAAGTTTAAATCTTTAATCCAGTGAGAGTCTATCTTAGTTAATGGTGAAAGGTGTGGGTCCAGTTTCAGTCTTCTGCAGGTTGTCAGCCAGTTCACCCAGCACCATTTGTTAAATAGGGAATCTTTTCCCCACTGAATGTTTTACATTGGCTTGTCAAAGATCAAATAATGGTAAGTAGCTGGATTCATCTCTTGGTTCTCTATTCTGTTCCAGACATCTACTTCTCTGTTTTTGTGCCAATACCATGCTGTTTTGATCAGTTTCGATTTACAGTACAGTCTCAGGTCTGGTAGCATGATTCCTCCTGCTTTGTTTTCATTGCTGAGTAATGTTTTGGCTATTAGAGGATTTTTCTGATTCCATATAAAACAAAGTATTGTTTTTTCAAGATCTTTAAAATATGACAATGGAGCTTTAATAGGAATTGCATTAAAATTATATATTGCTTTGGGTAGTATAGACATTTTAACAATGTTGATTCTTCCCAGCCATGAGCATGGTATGTTTTTCCATTTGTTAACATCTTCAGCTATTTCTTTTCTTAGAGTTTCATAGTTCTATTTATAGAGATCTTTCACATCTTTTGTTAGGTATACTCCCAAATATTTCATCTTCTTTGGCACTACTGTGAAAGGAATAGAGTCCTTGACTGTTTTTTCGGCTTGGTTATTATTATTTTTTTTTTTGTAGAGGCAGAGTCTCACTTTATGGCCCTCGGTAGAGTGCCGTGGCATCACACAGCTCACAGCAACCTCCAACTCCTGGGCTTAAGCGATTCTCTTGCCTCAGCCTCCCGAGTAGCTGGGACTACAGGCGCCCGCCACAACGCTCAGCTATTTTTTTTTTTTTTGGTTGCAGTTCAGCCAGGGCCGGGTTTGAACCCGCCACCCTTGGTATATGGGGCCGGCGCCTTACCGACTGAGCCACAGGCGCTACCCCTCGGCTTGGTTATTGTTCGTATATATAAAGGCTACAGATTTATGGGTGTTGATTTTGTAGCCTGAGACATTTCTGTATTCCTTGATCACTTCTAAAAGTTTTGCAGTAGAATCCCTAGTGTTTTCCAGATATATGATCATGTCATCTGTGAAGAGTGAAAGTTTGATCCCTTCTGACTCTATATGGATACCCTTGAACACCTTTTCTTCCCTAAATTGCAATGGCTAAAACTTCCATTACAATGTTAAAGAGCAATGGAGACAATGGGCAACCTTGCCTGGTTCCTGATCTAAGTGGAAATGATTTCAGTTTAACTCCATTCAATATGATATTGGCTGTGGGCTTGCTGTAGACGGCCTCTATTAGTTTAAGACATGTCCCTTCTATACCAATTTTCTTAAGTGTTCTGATCATGAAGGGATGCTGGATGTTATCAAAAGCTTTTTCTGCATCAATTGAAAGAATCATACGGTCCTTATTTTTTAGTTTGTTTATGTGCTGAATTACATTTATAGATTTACATATATTGAACCAGCCTTGAGACCCTGGGATAAATCCCACTTGGTCGTGGTGTATAATTTTTTTGATGTGTTGTTGGATTCTGTTTGTTAGGATCTTATTGAGTATTTTTGCATCTATGTTCATTAGTGATATTGATCTATAATTTTCTTTTCTTGTTGGGTCTTTCCCTGGTTTGGGGATCAGGGTGATGTTTGCTTCATAGAATGTGTTGGGTAATATTCCTTCTTTTTCTATATTTTGGAAGAGGTTTAGTAATATAGGTACTAGTTCTTCTTTAAAGGTTTGGTAGAATTCTGATGTAAAGCCATCTGGTCCTAGGCTTTTCTTTTTAGGGAGATTTTGTATAGTTGATGCTATTTCAGAACTTGATATAGGCCTGTTCAACATTTCCACTTTGTTCTGGCTAAGTCTTGGTAGGTGGCATACTTCCAGGTATTGGTCAATTTCTTTCAGATTTTCATATTTGTGAGAGTAGAGTTTCTTGTAGTATTTGTTAAGGATTTTTTGAATTTCTGAGGGGTCTGTTGTTATTTCATTGTTACCATTTCTGATTGATGAAATTAGAGATTTTACTCTTTTTTTCCTGGTTAGGTTGGCCAAAGGTTTATCTATTTTATTGATCTTTTCAAAAAACCAACTTTTTGTTTTATTTATCTGTTGTATAATTCTTTTGTTTTCAATTTCATTTAATTCTGGTCTGATTTTGGTTATTTTTTTCTTCTGCTGGGTTCGAGGTTGGAGTGTTCTTCCTTCTCCAGTTGCTTGAGATGTCCCATTAAGTTATTAACTTCCTCTGTTTCCATTTTCTTGAGGAAGGCTTGCGGTGCTATAAATTTCCCTCTTAGGACTGCCTTTTCAGTATCCCAGAGGTTCTGGTAATTGTCTTGATTGTTGTTTTGTTCAAAAAATTTAATGATTTCCTTCTTAATCTTGTCTATAACCCATCCAACCTTCAGCATAAGGTTGTTTAGCTTCCATGTTTTTATATGGGTATGCAGGTTCCTGTGGTTATTGAGTTCAACTTTTATTCCATGATGGTCTGAGAAGATCCAAGGAATAATTTCTATTTTTAAAAATTTTCTGAGGTTAGATTTGTGGCCTAGGATGTGGTTGATTTTGGAGTATGTTCCGTGGGCTGATGAGAAGAATGTGTATTCAGTTTTGTTGGGATGAAATGTTCTGTAGATGTCTGTTAAGTCCAGATGTTGAATGGTTAAGTTTATATCTAAGATTTCTTTGCTTAGCTTCTTTTTGGAGGATCTATCCAGCAGTGATAAAGGGGTGTGAAAAATCTCAACTACTATGGAACTGTAGGAAATCAAGTTGCTCATGTCTGTTAGAGTTTCTCTTATAAATTGAGGTGCATTCTGGTTGGGTGCATAAGTATTAATTGAAATCTCATCATATTGCGTATTACCTTTAACAAATATGAAGTGTCCATCCTTATCCTTCCTTATTTTGGTTGGTTTAAAGCCTATTGCGTCTGCAAATAGGATTGCAACGCCTGCTTTTTTATTCTTTCCTTTTGCCTGGAGTATAGATGACCATCCGTTCATCTTGAGTCTATATTTGTGTTTTAATGTAACATGTGATTTTTGTATGCAGCAGATATCTGGCTTGATTTTTTGTATCCAGTCAGCCAACCTGTGCCTCTTTAGAGGACAGTTTAATCCGTTCACATTAATTGAGAATGTTTATAAGCCTTTTGAGAGTCCGGTGGACATTTTTAATCCTTTTGTGACTGTGGAAGTTGGAATTTGATCAAAATTTTCTGGTTGGATTTACTTTTCTGGTGGAGAATTATGCTGGTCTTTATGGAGGATAGGTCTGAGGATATCCTGGATAGCTGGTTTAGTTATGGCAAATTTCTTCAACATTCGCATGTATTTAATTTCTCCATCATAAATGAAACTCAGTTTAGCTGGGTATAGGATCCTGGGTTGAAAGTTATTTTGTTTTAGGAGATTAAAAGTCGATGACCATCCTCTTGTAGCTTGAAAATTTTCAGAAGAAAGATCTGCACTTATTCTAATATTCTTTTTTTTTTTTTATTGTTGGGGATTCATTGAGGGTACAATAAGCCAGTTACACTGATTGCAATTGTTAGGTAAAGTCCCTCTTGCAATCATGTCTTGCCCCCATAAAGTGTGACACACACTAAGGCCCCACCCTCCTCCCTCCATCCCTCTTTCTTCTTCCCCCCCCCATAAACTTAATTGTCATTAATTGTCCTCATATCAAGATTGAGTACATAGGATTCATGCTTCTCCATTTTTGTGATGCTTTACTAAGAATAATGTCTTCCACTTCCATCCAGATCAATACGAAGGATGTAAAGTCTCCATTTTTTTTAATAGCTGAATAGTATTCCATGGTATACATATACCACAGCTTGTTAATCCATTCCTGGGTTGGTGGGCATTTAGGCTGTTTCCACATTTTGGCAATGGTAAATTGAGCTGCAATAAACAGTCTAGTACAAGTGTCCTTATGATAAAAGGATTTTTTTCCTTCTGGGTAGATGCCCAGTAATGGGATTGCAGGATCTAATGGGAGGTCTAGGTTGAGTGCTTTGAGGTTTCTCCATACTTCCTTCCAGAAAGGTTGTACTAGTTTGCAGTCCCACCAGCAGTGTAAAAGTGTTCCCTTCTCTCCACATCCACGCCAGCATCTGCAGTTTTGAGATTTTGTGATGTGGGCCATTCTCACTGGGGTTAGATGATATCTCAGGGTTGTTTTGATTTGCATTTCTCTAATATATAGAGATGATGAACATTTTTTCATGTGTTTGTTAGCCATTCGTCTGTCATCTTTAGAGAAAGTTCTATTCATGTCTCTTGCCCATTGATATAAGGGATTGTTGGCTTTTTTCATGTGGATTAATTTGAGTTCTCTATAGATCCTGGTTATCAAGCTTTTGTCTGATTGAAAATATGCAAATATCCTTTCCCATTGTGTAGGTTGTCTCTTTGCTTTGGTTATTGTGTCCTTAGCTGTACAGAAGCTTTTCAGTTTAATGAAGTCCCATTTGTTTATTTTTGTTGTTGTTGAAATTGCCCTGGCAGTCTTCTTCATGAAGTCTTCCCCCAGGCCAATATCTCCCAGTGTTTTTCCTATGCTTTCTTTGAGGATTTTTATTGTTTCATGCCTTAAATTTAAGTCCTTTATCCATCTTGAATCAATTTTTGTGAGTGGGGAAAGGTGTGGGTCCAGTTTCAGTCTTTTACATGTAGACATCCAGTTCTCCCAACACCATTTATTGAATAGGGAGTCTTTCCCCCAAGGTAAATTCTTGTTTGGTTTATCAAAGATTAGGTGGTTGTAAGATGTTAGTTTCATTTCTTGGTGTTCAATTCGATTCCAAGTGTCTATGTCTCTGTTTTTGTGCCAGTACCATGCTGTCTTGACCACTATGGCTTTGTAGTACAGACTAAAATCTGGTATGCTGATGCCCCCAGCTTCATTTTTGTTACAGAGAACTGCCTTAGCTATACGGGGTTTTTTCCGGTTCCATACAAAACACAGAATCATTTTTTCCAAATCTTGAAAGTACGATGTAGGCACCTTGATAGGAATGGCATTGAATAGGTAGATAGCTTTGGGAAGTATAGACATTTTAACAATGTTGATTCTTCCCATCCATGAGCATGGTATGTTCTTCCATTTGTTAATATCCTCTGCTATTTCCTTTCTGAGGATTTCATAGTTTTCTTTATAGAGGTCCTTCACCTCCTTCGTTAGGTATATTCCTAGGTATTTCGTTTTCTTTGAAACTATGGTGAAGGGAGTTGTGTCCTTAATTAGCTTCTCATCTTGACTGTTATTTGTGTATACAAAGGCTACTGACTTGTGGACATTGACTTTATATTCTGAAACATTACTGTATTTTTTGATGACTTCTAGGAGTCTTGTGGTTGAGTCTTTGGGGTTCTCTAAGTATAAGATCATGTCGTCAGCAAAGAGGGAGAGTTTGACCTCCTCTGCTCACATTTGGATTCCCTTTATTTCCTTGTCTTGCCTAATTATATTGGCTAGAACTTCCAGCACTAAGTTGAATAGTAAAGGTGACAGCGGACAACCTTGTCTGGTTCCAGTTCTAAGGGGAAAAGCTTTCAGTTTTACTCCATTCAGTAAAATATTGGCTGTGGGTTTGTCATAGATAGCTTCAATCAGTTTTAGAAATGTGCCACCTATGCCTATACTCTTCAGAGTTCTAATTAGAAAAGGATGCTGGATTTTATCAAATGCTTTTTCTGCATCTATTGAGAGGATCATGTGATCTTTATTTTTGCCTCTGTTAATATGGTGGATAACGTTTATAGACTTGCGTATGTTAAACCAGCCTTGCATCCCTGGGATGAAGCCTACTTGATCATGATGAATGACTTTTTTGATGATAAGCTGTAATCTATTGGCTAGGATTTTGTTGAGAATTTTTGAGTCTATGTTCATGAGTGAGATTGGTCTGAAATTCTCCTTTTTGTTTGGGTCTTTTCCTGGTTTTGGTATCAGGGTGATGTTTGCTTCATAGAATGTGTTGGGGAAGATTCCTTCTTCCTCAGTTTTTTGGAATAATTTCTGCAGTACAGGAATAAGCTCTTCCTTGAAGGTTTGATAGAATTCTGGAGTGAAGCCATCTGGACCAGGGCATTTTTTGGTTGGAAGCTTTTTTATTGTTTCTTTGATCTCAGTGCTTGAAATTGGTCTGTTCAGAAGGTCTATTTCATCCTGGCTAAGTCTAGGGAGAGGGTGTGATTCCAAATATTGATCCATTTCTTTCACATTGTCAAATTTCTGGGCATAGAGTTTCTGGTAGTATTCAGAGATGATCTCTTGTATCTCCTCGGATCAGTTGTTATTTCCCCTTTATCGTTTCTGATTGAGGTTATTAGAGATTTTACTTTTCTATTTCTCGTTAGTCTGGCCAATGGTTTATCTATTTTATTTATTTTTTCAAAAAACCAACTCCTTGTTTCATTAATTTTCTGATTGATTCTTTTATTTTCAATTTCATTGATCTCTGATTTGATTTTGGATATTTCTTTTCTTCTACTGAATTTAGGCTTAGATTGTTCTTCTTTTTCCAATTCCATAAGATCTCTTGTGAGATTATTGATGTGCTCTCTTTCTGTTTTTTGAATGTAGGCATCTAAAGCGATGAATTTTCCTCTCAAAACTGCTTTTGCAGTATCCCACAGGTTTTGGTAGCTTGTGTCTTTATTGTTCTTATGCTCAAGGAAGTTAATGATTTCCTGTTTTATTTCTTCCTTCACCCATCTGTTATTCAACAGAAGATTGTTTAATTTCCATGCCTTTGGGTGGGCTTGAGCATTTTTGTTAGAGTTGAGTTCCACCTTTAGTGCCTTATGGTCTGAAAAGATACAAGGTAAAATTTCAATTCTTTTGATTCTGTTGATATTTGTTTTGTGTCCCAGGATATGATCAATTTTGGAGAGTGTTCCATGGGGTGATGAGAAGAATGTATATTCTTTATCTTTGGGGTGGAGTGTTCTATATGCGTCTATCAAGCATAGTTGTTCTAGGGTCTCATTTAAATCTCTTACATCTTTGTTCAATTTCTGTTTAGAGGATCTGTCCAGCTCTGTAAGAAGTGTGTTAAAGTCCCCTGTTATGATGGTATTATCAGATATCATATTGCTCAGACTGAGTAAGGTCTGCTTCAAGAATCTGGGAGCATTTAAATTGGGTGCATAAATATTTAGAATTGAAATGTCTTCTTGTTGTAGTTTTCCCTTGACCAATATAAAGTGACCATCTTTGTCTTTTTTGACTTTAGTTGCTTTAAATCCACATGTATCTGAAAATAAGATTGCAACTCCTCTTTTCTTCTGAATTCCATTTGCCTGAAAAATTGTCTTCCAACCCTTGACTCGGAGCTTTAATTTGTCTTTTGAAGCCAGGTGTGTTTCTTGCAGACAGCAAATGGATGACTTGTGTTTTTTAATCCAGTCAGCCAATCTATGTCTCTTCAGTGGGGAATTCAAGCCATTAACATTTATTGAGATAATTGATAAGTGTTGTAATATTCTATTCTTCTTATTTTGTGAGAGTCCATTGCTTAGTTTTGTCTTTTGCATCAGTGTGGAGGTTAGGTTCTGTCCTTTGATTTCTGAGTTCTTACTTTGCTGCTGATCCATTGTGGTGGTCAGTGTGCAGAACAGGTTGAAGTATTTCCTGTAGAGCTGGTCTTGTTGTGGCGAATTTCCTCAATGTTTGTATATCTGTAAATGATTTGATTTCTCCGTCAGTTTTGAAGCTTAGCTTAGCAGGGTACAGAATTCTGGGCTGAAAATTGTTCTGTTTAAGTAGATTAAAGGTAGATGAACATTGTCTTCTTGCTTGGAAAGTTTCATTAGAGAAGTCTGCGGTAACTCTGATGGATTTGCCCCTGTAGGTCAATTGGCGCTTACTCCTGGCAGCTTGCAGAATCTTTTTTTTTGTCTTGACTTTGGACAGGTTCATCACAATGTGTCTTGGAGAACCTCGGTTAGAGTTGAGGCGACCCGGGGTCTGATATCCCTCTGAAAGCCGTGTGTCAGACTCTTTGGTGATATTTGGGAAATTTTCTTTTATAATATTCTCTAGTATGGCTTCCATTCCTCTGGGGCATTCTTCTTCCCCTTCTGGAATTCAGAAGGGGAATTCTGAAGGCTTCATAAAGTCCCATAATTCCGACAGTGAACGTTCTGCTTTCTCTCTCTTCTTTTCTGCCTCTTTTACTGTCTGAGTTATCTCAAGAACTTTGTCTTCTACCTCTGAAATTCTTTCTTCTGCATGGTCTAACCTGTTGCTGATACTTTCCATTGTATCTTTAAGTTCCCTAATCGACTGTTTCAGTTCCTTCAGGTCTTCTATATCCTTTTTATATTCTTCATATCGTTCATCTCTTATTTGATTCTGTTTTTGGATTTCCTTTTGGTTATTTTCCACTTTATTAGCAATTTCCTTCATTGTTTCCATCATTTCTTTCATTGTTTTCAACATGTGTATTCTAAATTCCCTTTCTGTCATTCCTAACATTTCTATACTGGTGGAATCATCTGCCGTAGCTACCTCATGGTCCCTTGGTGGGGTTGTTCTAGACTGGTTCTTCATGTTGCCTGGAGTTTTCTGCTGATTCTTCCTCATGAGTGGTTTCTTTTATCTGTTTCCTTGCCCTAATTTTCCTTTCACTTCCTCTTGCTCTTTAAGTTCTTGTGCCTGTGGACTAAGAGTTACAGGACCAGAAGGGTGAGAAGGTTGAAGAGCAAAAAACGGGGTTGAAAGAAAGGAGGACCGAGTGATAAGAAAAAAAGAAAGATAGAGAAAGGAGAGGGGGTGGGTATAAGGAATATTGACAAAAAGAAGAGAGGCACAGAAAGAGGGAGACAGGGCAATATAGGTGTACAGTAGGGTACTTTGAAACAACCTTAAAAAACCCCACCTTCTGGGGGTGCCCAGTTGCGTGGTTCCCTTGATGTCAGCAGCTCTTTGCTCACCTGATCAGGCACAGTACCCCACCTCCACCAAGTAGAGAGGAAAGACAAAAATGCTATAACTCAAACCAAAAGAAGCAAACAGAAAACTTTACGGGGATAAAATTGGGTGAAAAACCAAATTATATCGGTAGAAACACTAGCAAAAATGAAGTTGAAGTTATTAAAAAAGGCAGCAATGGGAAATTATAATTAAACTAGGAAAATTGAGAAAGAAAAAGGGATCTGTGTGGAAAAGATTGAAATTAAAAAAACAAAACAACATCAGCAACGTCAAAATAAAGAAACAAAAAAAACAACCAAACAAAAAAAAAAAAAAAGAAAAAAATACAGAACCAAAAACAAAGCAGTTTGTATATGTTATTGAATATTGTCTGGGCAACACGTGGTCTTCTGGGGTATGAGATGTTAGTCACAGTTCTGATACGACTGGAGGCTGCTGATTTCTCAAACCCCAGCAGGTAGACACCCTAAATCTCTCTTCAGCCTACTTAAAAGGCACTTTGAACTTGTAAACTTGCTGAGCAGAAGCTTTCCCAGCTTTCTCGCTGGAATCGCTGCTGAAGTGGCTATCCACTTACTCAGTGTGCCAAAACTGGTCTCACTCTGCCCCTGAGGGTTAGGGCTGCAAGGCGGCTCAAACCCCACCCTTAGGCTACTTGGTTGCTGGGTTACCAGCTCCCACCCGTTTGTAGCTCTGCGACCCTGTGGGCGGGGCTTGCCGGGGCAGATCACTGACAATGGATCCGTGTGACCCACTGCCAAACACTATTAGCTCCGTCTGGCTCAGCAGCTCAGACTGGGGCCCTAGACAACGGCCAAAGTTCTCCGCACTCCCGCTCAGGCCTTCCCCAAGGCAGTTCAACTCAGTACCAAGTCCAAGAACATCAAAATAGTTCACAGGTAAGGCCTTACTGGTTTGCAGTCTCGCTGCTACTGAACTTACAGTTGTGGGCGGGTTTAGACGGATTGAACACACGCGACCACTTGCCGGTTTTCCACTGTTTTAGTCCTCCTCTTGGGGTCCAGAAGTCTCTCGCTGACTCCCTGTATCTTCATAGGAGTGATGATAGGCAGTTCCCACCAGCCAGAGATGCCTGGAGTCCTTTCTCCCCAGACTCACGGTGCCCAGATGCAAGGAAGCTGTTACTCGGCTGCCATCTTGCTCCGCCTAGCACACATCTTATTCTAATATTCTTGACCTTGTAGATGATGGTTTTCTTTCATCTGGCTGCTTTCAGAATTTTCTCCTTCATATTAACTTTAGTAAAATTGATAATGATGTGTCTGGGGGATGTCTTGTTTGGGTTGAGTCGTGCTGGAGTTCTGAAACTGTCTGCTATCTGAATTTCAGAATCTCTTGGCATGTCTGGAAAGTTCTCCTTCATAATCTCATGGAGAAGAGACTCTGTGCCTTGTGAAGCCACTTTGTCGCTTTTGGGGATCCCTATAAGATGAATAGTAGTTTTCTTATAATTATCCCAGAGCTCTCTGAGAGAGTGATTTGTTTTGCCCTCCATTTCTCTTCCTCGTTGAGAGTTTGAGAGCATTTGAAAGCTTTTTCTTCAATGTCACAAATCCTTTCTTCTGCTTGTTCCATTCTGTTACTGAGGGATTCTACTGTGTTTCTCAGATCTTTGAGGGCTGCAACTTCTTGTCTCAATGTGTCAAAATGTTTGGTTATTTGGTCTTTGAATTCATTGAATTCTTGAGTTATCTTTTGGGTTAGTGCTTGGAATTCTAATTTGATCCTATTTGCTCTCCAGATTCTGAATTCGATTTCTGATATCTCAGCTATTTATTTGTGCATGGGATCTTGTGCTGTGTCTGTCCCATTGATCCTTGGGGGAGTTGATCTACCCTGATTATTCATATTGCCAGAGTTTTTCTGTTGATTTCACCTCATGATTGTTTTTCACCATTGCCTCTGGCCATCCTCAGAGTTTGGGAGGTGTCGCTCTAAGATTAGATCCCAGTGGGATCACTCTATTGTTGCTGGATCTTTATAGGGTGTGACCCTGTGTAGTTCCTCTGGGGCTGCCCCAGCCAGGGAGTTCTGGTTGTGGAAGCAGCTCCGGAGTGTGACACACCCTGATCCAGCAACAGGGTGGGAGGTGGTGCACATGGTTCTGGGAGTACCTGGCGCCCAGTGACTTTTGCACAGCAAACCCAATGTCTCTGGCCAGGAGAAGGGCTCTGCACAGAGGCAGGGAGGGTTCTGGAGGGCACGTGGCTAACCGAGTCCCTTGGCAGAAGAGTGGGCTGGTGTGGAGGCAGGGAGGGTACAAGAGGGAGGACGCAGGGTTGTGCGGCTCCTGCAGTTTCTGGTTAGGGCATGTGGCGGCCCGGCGGGTGTGGGTTGTGGGTCGGGGGTCGTGGCGTAGCTCTTATGGAGGTCCAGGCAGTGCCAAGCCCAGGAGTTTGAGGTTGCTATGAGCTGTGATGCCATGGCACTCTACCCAGGGAAACAGCCCAAGGCTCCATTGTGCCAAAACCGGTCTCACTCTGCCCCTGAGGGTTAAGGCGGTAAGGCAGCTCAGTCACTGCCTTTAGGCTGCTCAGTCACTAGGTTACTAGCTCCCGCCTGATCCTTGCTCTGGGACTCTGAGGGCGGAGCTTGCTGGGGCATTTCTCTCAAAATGGCTCCCTGTGGCCCACAGCCGAACACTAGTATCTCCGTCTGGCTCAGTGGCTCAGTCTGGTGCCCTAGACAATGCCCAATGTTCTCTGCACTCCTGCTCAAGCTCTCCCCAAGGCAGTTCAACTGAGTGCCAAGTCCAAAAACACCGAAACAGTTCACAGGTAAGGCCTTTCCAGTTTGCAGTCTCACTGCTGCTTGTACTTATGGCTGCCGGTGGTATTAGGTGGATCGAACACATGCAACCACTTGCCAGTTTTCCACTGTTTTTGTCCTCCTCTTGGGGTCCAGAAGTCCCTTGCTGAATCCTTGTATCCTCAAAGGGATGATTATAGGCAGATCCCACCAGCCAGAGATGCCTGGAGTCTTATCTCCCCAGACTCACCGTGCCCAGTTGCAGGGAAGCTGTTACTTGGCCACCATCTTGTGTGAACTCTGTCTGCAAAAAAATTTTAAAGATAATTAATTAAAATATTTTCAAAAGAAGTTCAAAGCATAGTAAGTACATTCTTTTTTTAACTCCTTTTTTGGATCAACATAATTTAATCGTGCCATGGAAGTTTAACTATAGGTGCAAGTGTGCTGTGAGATAAAAAAGGTTGAAAAATACTGGGTTAGACTAATAGAAATAAGGCTAGGTGGGATCCACATAAGCTGGAGCTCCTTATAAAGATCAGGGTAAGGAGTTGCCTATGTCATAGCCTGATTGCAAAAATATCTCCAAAGACTTATCCTCCTCCCTGTTTCCACACCCTTTGCAATTTGACAACGTAGCTCCTTCCATAGGGGGTGAAGGCTAGGTCTCCACCCCTTGAATCAGGCCTTATGATTTACTTTTGTGGGTACAGGATATAGCAGAAATGATGGTGCAGCAGTTCTGAGCCTTGGCTTCATGGGCCCTAGCATGTTTCAACACTCTCTCTTGGAATTATGCCTTTTCCATGTGAAAAAGCCCAGGCTAGCCTGCTGGATGGTGAGAAACACATAACCTAGCATGCTGGTCACTCTAGTCAAGAGTCAGCCAAGTGCCATACATGAGAGAGGACTGTCTTAGACCAGCCCCCAGCTGAAATCACATATGGCTGAAAATGCATTTATTAATAGTAGCCCAGCTAAGATCAGCTAAGCCTGGCCTAAATAACAGAACCATCCAGCTGACCTGTAGACTTACAAGCTATCATAATGGTTGTCTTTAAAAATTACTACTTTTTAGATTAGTTTGCTACACAGCAATAGCTAGCTGATACTTCCTTAAAAGCATATCATATGAAGAGTTGTTAAAGCATCTAATGATATTGCCCTTGCAGAAGAGAAGACTTGTGATAGCTCTGGAGACTGTGGGGTTCAGAGGCTCCAGAAAATCCTAAATGTTAGAGGAGTCTGGTGGCTAGATGACAGAGCAAAGTAAAGTTGCTGCCTGGGGAGTAACTGTACCCCTTGTTTAGGAGGAAAAAAGATGGTATTTCCACTAAATCCAGTCTTTCTAGAGAGACTCTACTCAACAAGGTAACATGCACAGGGGTGTTAAGACTCTAAATGAGAGGATCTCCTGGCCTTCCAGAAGATTAAACATTTCTTTTTTAGAGTATCATGATCTAACTTTTCCTAGATTGAGAGAATGAAAATAAGGAGGGGAAAAGGGAGATCCATTGGGGTCTACAGAGCTGGGTCTCTTAGGTAACAAACCTGTCCAGTTGATGAACAAGGAGACAAACGGGAGAGGCTATACCCACTAGGGTTTGTTAGAGCTGGCCAAAATACCAAAATGCCTGTACCTCTGGTGGACTTTATGTTTTTGTTTTTACTTTGACAGGGTCTTGTTCTGTTGCCCAGGCTAGAGTACAGAGGCCTCATTCTAGCTCACTGTAATCTTGAACTCCTGGGCTCAAGTGATCCCGTGATTCCCTTGTATCAGCCTCCTGAGTTGCTGGGACTACAGGTGTCCGGCCCCATGTCTGGCTGATCTTTGTATTCTTTGTAGACATGAGGTCTTGCTCCTGCTCAGGCTGGTCCTGAATTCCTGATGTCAAGCGATCTTCCTGTCTCTACTGCCCAAAGTTCTAGGATTAAAGTCTTGAGTCTCCATGCCCAGCCCACAGTGCCTCTTATATAAGACCTGTCCCTGATCTTTACTGTTCTTTCTTCTGGTCCTTAAGTCTGGAGGGGCAGAGCCCACCTAGTATGTGGAGGATGTGTGGTGGAAGGTACTAACAGGTAAACACAGAATATGGCGGCCATGTCTTCCTATCCCTGGTTGTCTTCCAACCTGAGCTGCCAGATGGAAGAAATATTAGCTTTGAATAGAGTCTGGAGCTTTGTATACATCATGGGAGTAGGCATCTGCTAAAATGAGACTACTTTTGTGATTAGAAGTAACTGGAGTACTTATAATTATTTAAGAGTTTGCAAATAAGAGATAGGCCTGCATAAGATCTTATCTATGGAGAGAGGAAGGACTAGCTATAACCTAGGCGTCTTATTTGTTCATTCAATATACATAGGTATGTGTACGTGTATATTCCTATATTTTTTATTGTAATTATTTAAAAATATACTTTATCTTATTATTATTATTTTTTTTTCAAGAGACAGAGTCTCAGTTTATCGCCCTCGGTAGAGTGTCGTGGCATCACAGCTCATAGCAACCTCCAATTCCTAGGCTTAGCCTATTAACTTGGCTCAGTCTCCTGAGTACCTGCGACTACAGGTGCCCACCACAATACTCAGCTATTTTCATTGTTGTTGTCATTGAAGTTTGGCTGTGGCCGGTTTGAACCCGCCATCCTTGGTATATGGGGCTGGTGCCCTACTCACTGAGCCACAGGTGCTGCCGGCATAAAAATATACTTTATTTTTATTTTTTAATTTTTTTTATTAAATCATAGCTGTGTACATTGATATGATCATGGGGCATCATACACTCGATTCATAGACCATTTGACACATTTTCATCACAATGGTTAAAATAGCCTTCCTGGCATTATCTCAGTTACTGTGCCAAGACATTTACATTCTACATTTACCAAGTTTCGCAAATACCCCTGTAAGATGCACCACAGGTATAATCCCACCAATCCCCCTCCCTCTACCCACCACCCCCCTTCCTCCCCTCCCTTTCCCACTTCCCCCTATTGTTAAGTTGTAACTGGGTTATAGCTTTCATGTGAAAGCCCCAAATTATTTTCATAGTAGGGCTGAGTACATTGGGTACTTTTTCTTCCATTCTTGAGATACTTTACTAAGAAGAATATGTTTCAGCTCCATCCATGTAAACATGAAAGAGGTAAAGTCTCCATCTTTCTTTAAGGCTGCATAATATTCCATGGTGTACATATACCACAGTTTATTAATCCATTCGTGGATCGATGGGCACTTGGGCTTTTTCCACGACTTAGCAATTATGAATTGGGCTGCAATAAACATTCTGGTACAAATATCTTTGTTATGTTGTGATTTAGGTCTTCTGGGTATATGCCCAGCAGAGGAATTACAGGAATGAATGGCAGATCAATTTTTAGATCTCTGAGTGTTCTCCATATATCTTTCCAAAAGGAATGTATTAATTTGCCTTCCCACCAGCAGTGCAGAAGTGTTCCCTTTTCTCCACATCCACGCCAACATCTCTGGTCTTGAGATTTTGTGATATAGGCTAGTCTCACTGGAGTTAGATGATATATCAAAGTAGTTTTGATTTGCATTTCTCTGATGATTAAAGATGATGAGCATTTTTTCATATGTCTGAAGGCCACGCGCCTGTCTTCTTCAGAGAATTTTCTCTTCAAATCCCTTGCCCAGCCTGCGATGGGATCCCTTGTTTTTTTCTTGCTAATGTGTTTGAATTCTCTGTGGATTCTGGTTATTAAACCTTTGTCAGAGATATAAACTGCAAATATATTCTCCCATTCTGAGGGCTGTTTGCTTGCTTTACTTACTGTGTTCTTGGATGTGCAGAAGGTTTTTATTTTGATCAAGTCCCAGTAGTGTAATTTTGAAGCTGCTTCAATTGCCCGGGGGGCGGGGGGTCCTCCTCATAAAATACTCGCCCAGACCGATTTCTTCAAGGGTTTTCCCTGCATTCTCCTCTAGTATTTTTATAGTTTCATGTCTTAAGTTTAAATCTTTAATCCAATGAGAGTCTATCTTAGTTAATGGTGAAAGGTGTGGGTCCAATCCCAGTCTTCTGCAGGTTGCCAGCCAGTTTGCCAAGCACCATTTGTTAAATAGGGAATCTTTTCCCCGCTGAATGTTTTTAATTGGCTTGTCAAAGATCAAATAACGGTAAGTAGCTGGATTCATCTCTTGGTTCTCTATTCTGTTCCAGATATCTATTTCTCTGTTTTTGTGCCAATACCGTGCTGTTTTGATCACTATCGATTTGTAGTAAAGTCTGAGGTTTGGTAGTGTGATTCCTCCTGTTTTGTTTTTATTTCTGAGTAATGTCTTGGCTATTCAAGGTTTTTTCTGATTCCATATAAAACGAAGAAATGTTTTTTCAAGATCTTTAAAGTATGACAGTGGAGCTTTAATAGGGAGTGCGTTGAAATTATATATTGCTTTGGGTAGTATGGACATTTTAATAATGTTGATTCCATTTGTTAACATTTTCAGCTATTTCTTTTCTTAGAGTTTCATAGTTCTCTTTATAGAGATCTTTCACGTCTTTTGTTAGGTAAATTCCCAAATATTTCATCTTCTTTGGCACTACTGTGAATGGGATAGAGTCCTTAACTGCTTTTTCAACTTGACTGTTGTTGGTGTATATAAAGGCTACCGATTTATGGATGTTGATTTTGTAACCTGAGACGCTGCTGTATTCCTTGATCACTTCTAGGAGTTTTGTAGTAGAGTCCCTAGTGTTTTCCAGATACACAATCATATCATCTGCGAAGAGCGAGAGTTTGATCTCTTCTGACCCTATATGGATACCCTTGATCGCCTTTTCTTCCCTAATTGCGGTGGCTAAAACTTCCATTACAATGTTGAAAAGCAATGGAGACAATGGGCAGCCTTGTCTGGTTCCTGATCTGAGTGGAATGATTCCAATTTAACTCCATTCAATATGATATTGGCTGTGGGTTTGCTGTAGATGGCCTCTATCAGTTTAAGAAAAGTCCCTTCTAGACCAATTTTCTTCAGTGTTCTGATCATGAACGGATGCTGGATATTATCAGAAGCTTTTTCTGCATCAATTGAGAGTCATATGGTCTTTGTTTTTTAATTTGTTTATGTGCTGAATTAGATTTATAGATTTACGTATATTGAATCAGCTTTGAGACCCTGGGATAAAACCAACTTGGTCATGATGTATAATTTGTTTGATGTGTTGCTGGATTCTGTTTGTTAGGATCATGTTGAATATTTTTGCATCTATATTCATTAGTGATATTGGTCTATAATTTTCTTTTCTTGTTGGGTCTTTTCCTGGTTTGAGGATCAGGGTGATGGTTGCTTCATAGAATGTGTTGGGTAGTCTTCCTTCTTTTTCTACCTTTTGGAACAGGTTGAGTAATATAGGTACTAATTCCTCTTTAAAGGTTTGGTAGAATTCTGAAGTGAAACCATCTGGTCCCAGGCTTTTCTTTTTAGGGAGGTTTTGTATAGTTGATGCTATTTCTGAACTTGATATGGGTCTGTTCAACATTTCCACTTGATTCTGGCTAAGTCTTGGAAGGTGGCGTGCTTCCAAGTATCAGTCAATTTCCTTCATATTTTCCTATATCTGAGAATAAAGTTTCTTGTAATATTCATTAAGGATTTTTTGGATTTCTGATGGGTCTGTTGTTATTTTGTCTTTGTTGTTTCTGATTGATGATATTAGAGATTTTACTCTTTTTTTCCTGATTAGGTTGGCCAGAGGTTTATCTATTTTATTGACCTTTTCAAAAAACCAGCTTTTTGATTTATTGATCTGTTGTATTATTCTTTTGTTTTCAATTTCATTTAATTCTGCTCTAATTTTGGTTATTTCTTTTCTTCTACTGGGTTTGGGGTTGGAACGTTCTTCCTTTTCCAGTTGCTTGAGATGTCCCATTAAGTTGTTAACTTCCTCTCTTTCCGTTCTCTTGAGGAAGGCTTGCAGTGCTATAAATTTCCCTCTTAGAACTGCCTTTGCGGTGTCCCAGAGGTTCTGATAGTTTGTGTCTTCATTGTCGTTTTGTTCCAAAAAATTGGCGATTTCTTTCTTAATCTAATCTCTGACCTAGCTATCATTCAGCATGATAACTTATTTAACTTCCATATTTTTGTATGAGTATGCAGATTCCTGTTGTTACTCAATTCAAGTTTTATTCCATGATGTTCGAGAAGATGCATGGAATAATTTCTATCCCTTTAAATTTACTGAGGTTAGACTTGTGACCTAAGATGTGGTCAATTTTGGAGTAAGTTCCGTGGGCTAATGAGAAGTATGTGTATTCTGTTTTGTTGGGATGAAAGGTTCTGTAGATATCTGCTAAATCTAAATATTGGATGGTTAGGTTTAAATCTAAGATTTCTTTGCTCAACTTCTTGCTGGAGGATTGATCCAACACTGCCAAAGGAGTGTTGAAATCTCCGACGATTATGGAGCTGGAGGAAATCAAGTTACTCATGTCTGTTAGAGTTTCTCTTATAAATTGAGGTGCATTCTGGTTGGGTGCATAGATATTAATAATTGAGATCTCATCATATTGAGTATTACCCTTAACAAGTATGAAGTGACCATTCTTGTTCTTCCTTACTTTTGACATTTTAAAGCCTACTGTACCTGCAAATAAAATTGCAACACCTGCTTTTTTCTGATTACCATTTGCCTGAAATATGGATGACCATCCTTTCACCCTGAGTCTGTATTTGTCTTTTAAGTTAAGATGTGACTCTTGTATGCAACAAATATCTGGCTTGAGTTTTTGTATCCAGTCAGCTAACTTATGCCTCTTTAGAGGACACTTTAAGCCGTTCACGTTAATGGAGAGTATTGATAAGACTGGTGGAATTTTGGGTATCAAGGTTTTCAAAGGTCCAGTGGACATTTTTAATCCTTTCGCCCGTGTGGAGATTGGAGTTTGATCCAAGGTTTCTGAGTGAGTTTACTTTTGTGGTATAGGATTGGGTTGGTCATTGTGGAGGATAGGTCTGAGAATATCCTGAACAGCTGGTTTACTTATGGCAAATTTTTTCAACATATGAATGCCATTGAAGTATTTAATTTCTCCATCATAAATGAAACTCAGTTTAGCTGGATACAAGATCCTGGGTTGAAAGTTTTTTTGCTTTAGGAGATTAAAAGTCAATGACCACCCTCTTCTGGCTTGAAAAGTTTCAGCAGAGAGATCTGCAGTTATTCTAATATTCTTTCCTTTGTATGTAATGGTTTTCTTTCACCGGGCTGATTTGAGAATCTTCTCTTTCATATGAACTTTAGTGAAGCTAATTATGATAATGCCTGGGGGATGACTTATTGGGGTTGAATGGTGCTGGGGTTCTGAAGCTGTCTGCTATCTGAATTTCAGATTCTCTAGGCATGTCTGGAAATTTTCTTTTATAATTTCATGCAGAAGGGCCTCTGTGCCCATTGAGGCCACTTCATCATTCTCAGAAATCCCAATTATTCGTATATTAGTTTTCTTCTAATTATCCCAGAGTTCTCTGAGTTAATGTTCCATTTTTGCTCTCCATTTCTATCCCTCTTTGAGAGATTGGGAGCATTCGAAGACTTTGTCTTCAATGTCAGAAATCCTTTCTTCTGCTTGCTCCATTCTGTTGCTGAGGGATTCTACTGTATTTTTCATATCTTTGAGGGCTGCAAATTCTTGCTTCAATGTGTCTAAGTCTTTGGTGGTTTTGTCTTTAAATTCGTTAAATTCTTGAGACAACTTTTGAATTTCTACTCGAATTCCTAATTCCATTTTATTAATCTTGTCTGCAATCCAAATTCTGAATTCGATTTCTGATATCTCAGCCAGTTGTTTATGAATGGGATCTTCAATCACATCTGCTCTATCTTTTCTTGGGGGGGGGGGGTTGATCTATTCTGGTTATTCATGTTACCAGAGTTTTTCCACTGATTCTGCCCCATGGTTATTTTACTCCCTTTGATTTTTCCCCTGGGGCTTTATCGAGGGCCCGTAGTACAGTGTTGTGGTCTGAGAAACTGGGGCCCTGTCTTGTGTGGTGGGATGAAGTAGTTCTGTCTTATTTTCAGGTGGTTTCTGTTCGATCCTACTGTAACATTTACTCTGGCTTGAAGTCTCAGCTGTGTGGAAAAACCAGCAATTAAGTCACCCCGCCCACCCACCTCTGGCACCAATTGGGAAAGGAAAATCAAACCTTACTACAACTGCGTACCCAGGGCACCGCCTGAAAAGTCCTGAGTCTATTAGTTCAGTTCAAAAGGTCCAAATCGATTGTCTCAATTGGCACCTGTCTCGGGTGGGAGAGTTCAAGAGGTCTCTGGGAACTGGATCACAGGGGTCTGGTGACTACTCTGATATGGCTTACTCCAGTGCTGCGTGGAGTCAGGAGGAGCCACCTAGCAAATAGATCAGTCTGGGAAGGTTGATGTCTCCTTCCCCACTTTGCCCCTCTGTCGGACCCAGTCACTGGTATCTCTGCAGATGGCTAACCCAGTTGCCTGTAGTGAACAGATACTCCAGGTGTTTGTACCTGCCTGAATTGCAAGGAAATCTGCCAGGCCCTTGCAGTCTGCTGCTATCTAGCAGGAGGAGGTGGGGCCTGACATCTTTGAGTGCTTGATGCAGGTGGTGGGGGGGAGGTGTTCACTCAGGCTTAGCCCCGTCCCTGATTGATGTTGCTAACAGAACAGAACAGAACAGACAACTTTGCTGTATTCTGTCTCTGTTTCTGCTAAAATCGCCTGCCGAAGATGGGCTGTTCTGAGTTCAAACGACTTTGCTGCTGGAGGTTTGTGTCCGATTGCCTCTCTGAGTTGGCCCTGCCCTGGAAGCTTCCCAGGTTTGTGAGCAGCGTCAGGCAAATCCTTTGCTCACTGGTGGCCTCCTCTGGTTGCCCAGGGAGACAGGGGGTGTGGCTTCAGAATATCCAGAAGTGAGCTGTTTTGCTTTTGTTTGCGTCCTTGTGATCACAGCTTGCCTCAGCGGTGTTGGTGTGCGTTCTTCAACCTTCTTTCTTGGTGCAGCTCAAATCCACGAGGATAGTTACTAAATTTTTGTCCCTTAACTCTCCTTCTGGACGGGAGCCTCTGTGGAAAGCTGGCTTCAGCTGGCTTCAGCCATCTTGTCTCTCCCCACAATATACTTTATTTTTTATAGCAGTTTTAGGTTCACAGCAAAATTGAGTGGAAGGCATAGAGATTTCCCACTTCCATTTGACTATGCACATGCACAGGCTTCCCCATTTTCAATGTCTGTCACCAGGTGCTGCATTTGTTACAATTGATGAACCTACGAGGGTACTTCATTATCACCTTTCTAGAGTTCATACTTCCTTAGAGTTCACTCTTTATGTTGTTGTTCTATGGGTCCGGACAAATATACAATGACATGTATCCACCATTATGTATCGTACAAGATAGTCCCTTGCCCTAAAAACCCTCTGTGCTCCTTCTATTCATGCCTTCTTCCTCCCAACCCCAGGCACATTTTGCCTTTTCCAGGCATCACATAGTTGGAAACACGCAGTATGCAGCCTTTTCTTACTGGCTTCGTGTACTTAGTACTATGCATGGAAGGGGCCTCTGTGCCTTTTTGTGACTTGATAGCTCATTTCTTTTTAGTGCTGAATAATATCCCATTGTCTAGATCAATGATTTTCCACTGGTGTTCTGTGAGAGAATCTTAAGTGTGCTGTGAAAATTTTAAAGATCATTAATTATTTTCAAAAGAAGTTCAAGGCACAGTAAGTATATTCTTTTTTTACTCTTTTCTTTCTTTCTTTCTTTTTTTTTTTTTTGGTTTTTGGCTGGGGCTAGGTTTGAACCTGCCACCTCCGGCACATGGGACTGGCGCCCTACTCCTTGAGCCACAGGCGCCGCCCCTTTTTACTCTTTTCTTGATCAACATAATTTAAGCGTGCTGTGGAAGTTTAACTATAAGCTCAAGTGTGCTGTGAGATACAAAGATTGAAAACACTGGTCTAGATGTCCTACATTTTATCTGTTCACTCACTGAAAGACATCTTGATTCCTTCCAAATTTTGGCAATTATGAATAAAGCTGCTATAAACATCCGTGTGTAGGTTTTTTTGTAGACAGAAGTTGTCAACTTCTTTGGGTAAATACCAAAAAGTGTGATTGCTGGCTCCTGTGGTACAAGTATGCTTAATTTTATAAAAACCTGTCAATAGTCTTTCAAAGTGGCCAAACCATATTTTACATTTCCACCAGGAACAAATAAAAGTTCCTGTTCACATCTGCCTCAGCAGTTAGTGTTGTCTGTGTTCTGGATTTCGACCATTCTAGCAGGAGTGAAGTAATATTTCATTGTTGTTTAAATTGGCGTTTCCCTCACGACATATGGTGCAAAGCGTCTTTCCATAGACTTACTTGCCATCTGTGTATCTTCTTTGGTGAGGTATGTATTAATTCAGATTATGACATTTTTGAATCTATCTCCTTTGCCCTGGTGTTTCCCCAGTGAACCCTGAGGCCACTTGTCACCAGGCACTGGGGAGAAGTAGAAAAGTCCAGACCCTTCCTCCCATTTGGGATGAACACACATCATTGTGTATTTGTCCACACCAATTCCAGATGAATTATATTTCTCTATTTAGAAATTCCCATTAAGAAAGTGTGAGATTTATTTTATTTCTGATTCTCACGTTGGTGTAATTTACAGCTTAATATCTGAGCGATTTTACTATTTTTCGCAACAACAAAAAGCTAGTGGATGATAACCATGAAAACTAGCTTGCAAAATGCCATTTTCAATGCCTCCATCATTCAAGAGAACTTTAAAAGGGGGAAAGACACCCATGCAATATAAAAGCAGAGACATGGATTTGTTTCTGATTTAAAGCACATGTTCCTGGGACAATGCATCATCTCTCTGTGGCAGTTTTCTGCCTGAGGTGATACATAGAATCTGAAAAGGTTTATACAAATAAATAAATAAATAAATAAATAAATAAATAAATAAATAAAAAATCTAATACTTCCAGTTCACATGCTAGTGTAGTGGGGTTGTAATTTATTAGTGAAGCATAGTCATTACAAGCACTGGAAAGAACTTAAGCTTTGAATCAGACAGACCTGAGTTTGAATTTACCAGTTGTGATTCCATAAAATAGTAGTTTAGACCCTTGGGGCTTCAGTTTTCTCTCTTATAAAACAAAGTTAAAATCTGTCATGCAGGGTTCTTGCAAGAATCTAATGAGGTAATATGTGAAAAGTAACTAGCTGTGTGCCTGGCACATAGTAAGTGACGAATTAAAGATGATTTAAAAATCATGTCTAATAAAGTCCTGGGAGTTTTGGCAATTCTTTGACTTCAGCATGACCTTCAGCATATCATCAGCTCTCCAGGGATATTCGATTCCAATTAAAGAAAGATATAAATTGGGACTCCACTGCTAAGCTTCTGCATTTTATGCACAACGTTGTGTGTGGCTGCTCTCCATTTCTTAATTTGTCTACAACTATTGACTCATCATGAGTTTGGACACAGGAGAAATACACATTGTAAGGGAAGAGTAAGAGAGGACAGGGAAGATTGGGATGCAAATAGCCCCTGGGCTGTACCTTGTATTTAATAAAATACAATACCTGTGGCTACTTCTGGATATAGATGGGACATGGGGTTGGAATTTGATAGATGTGGGTTCAAATCCTGGCCTTGATGCATAAACCTTATGATAATTTTCTAATTACTCTGAGCTGAAGTAAAATATTAATTAGAAAATCCATCTTGTGTTGTTGTGAAGGTTAAATGGACTATTCTGTGTAAAGTTCCTGGTGTTCACAATTGGTGACACAGTAATTGGCAACTCTTGAAAACAGCTTTGAATACTGCAGGGTCAGTAGATGTAACTGGCATGAGGCAGAGAATAAGAAAAAAGAATATTGGAGGGAGAAGAAAGGATAGGGGAGGGAAAGAAAAGATAATGATAAAGAGAAAACTTTCTGCAGGAGAGGAATAGAGGGAAAGAACTTTTAGCTGATGTCATAACTTACACACGCTGACTTAGAGCTAGAAAAAAAAATAGTTGATTCCATGTTATTCTGAGCAACAATTTAAACTTACATGGGATGAAAACACCTTAGATTTGCCTAAATCTAGGAACTGAGTATTCTTTCAGCATGATAGAGTCTCTTGTGAATAGAAATGTTGTTGACTTAAAGTATAAGCCTTCCAGAAATCTCTGTCAGCTTCTCAAAATGTTTCCTTTCCCCTTTCTCCTTTCCCAGATGGAGAAGCCTACACCTCATGAACGGGAGGTACCGGGGCCTCTGGCCCTTGGCACCCTTGCAATCTCCTCAGGAGAAGTCTCTGATGCTGATGTTGTCTGTGGGAGGCAGCAGGTGGTCCCTGCCCCAACCTCTGTGGGATTAGCAGCACAGTCTGCACTCCTCCTGCTCTGCCTGCAGGCCCATTCCAGCTCTTTGAATCAACACATCCGTCTACCCCTACCACCGGTGGGCTTCTATTGCGGGAGTGGGCAAGTGGAAGTGGATTGCCAATTTGGGCCCTTCTATCCCCTGTTGGCTGTACTCTGTTACTCCCAAGCCAGCTAATCTCAGTGCCTGAGTGTATAATTTCTCCTAGAGGCGTCACCTCACCCAGCCCATCTTGAGTGAGGTTCTGAGTCTTCCCTAAGGAAGTTTAGTAGTATATTATATCTTAGTCTCATCTCTTCTAAATGGGTCTTAAAATATTTGGTCAGGAGCCCTCTTTTTCTTGAAATTGTTGAAACCCCAAAGAGCTCTTGTTGAAATGGATTGTTTTTTTTATTGATGTTAACTGTATTAGAAATTAAAACAAAAATTACTAATTCATTAAAAGTCATTACATATTGGGTGGCACCTGTGGCTCAGTGGGCAGGGCACCAGCCCCATATACCGAGGGTGGCAGGTTCATACCCAGCCCTGGCCAAACTGCAACAAAAAAAATAGCTGGGCATTGTGGCGGGCACCTGTAGTCCCAGCTACTCGGGAGGCTGAGGCAAGAGACTCGCTTAAGCCCAGGAGTTGGAGGTTGCTGTGAGCTGTGTGATGCCACGGCACTCTACCCAGGGTAATAAAGTGAGACTCTGTCTCTACAAAAAAAAAAAAAGTCATTACATATTAACATAAATAACTTTTAAAATGAAGAATAACTTACATTTTTAAAAAAAATTTAGTAAGATTTTTTTTTTTTTACATTTTTTTTGAAATCTCTTTTCTGTCTACCTTCATAGAAGACAGTGTCTGTTTAAGCATTAAGCTTATATCTAATGGAAGACATATGCTTTCAGACTGTTGTGATATCATCTGTTGTGTAGACTGGAAAACTCCATTGTACCTTCCTGAAAAAAGTGAAACTGTGAAAAGCAATAATATCTTAGTAAGGGGGTGGCACCTGAGGCTCAAAGGAGTAGGGCACTGGCCCCATATACCAGAGGTGGTGGGTTCAAACCCGGACACGGCCAAAAAAAAAAAAGAAAAGAAAAGAAAAGAAAAAAAAATCTTAGTAAGGATCATGAAAATAGCTTTGGCTTCATGGTAGGGAGAAGCATAATGGTCCTCAGCCATTGCCTGGTGGGTGGGGCATCTGCATGCTCCACTATGCCTCGCCTGCCTAGCAAATATGTTCTTTCAGCCACATTTATCACGTCTCTTAAATTCATGAGACCAGCTCACTTTTCTGATGATCAATTCACTGGTTTCTTTCTTCATCATCTTGCTTTGGGGAACTAGGGCAGGAAAAGGTCTCTTTAGAATGATAGACAGGTATCACATACTGTTAGTGTCTAATAACCAAGATGTATAAACTAAATCCAGGGTGATAAAGCTATATGGTGTTTACTCACTGCCCTCACGTCAATTCTCCTTCCCTACAACATCATCAATCAATCAGATTGCTCTTGGAGTTCATTATGTTGCCATGGCAACATCTTCTTGCACAGTTAAAAATAAAACTTCAGTGCTCCTGCTGAAATTTGGAGAGAGCAAGAACCTAATTGCCTGGCAGTTCTCACCATGGGAAAACTGATACCTTGGCAAAGGCGATCCCGCCACTTTGTACCAGAGTGTGAAGATGAAATGCAACCACTGAATTCTGGGTCTGTCTTTCAGATTAGTTCCCCTGAAAAAGTGAGGCTGTCCCTTCACAGAGATACACTGATATTTTTTCACTGTAGACCTATTAAAGGATTCCTAGTTCCTAGGCTCAGGCACCTTGACAGACATTACTACAGTCTGGCAAATCTAGGGGGAAGAAGGAAAAAAAATATCAATGAGAAGACTGGATGGGAGTTTTAACTGTTTTTGTGGACACTCTAGATTGCTTAATAAGCAAAAGGTTCCTGCAGAGATTTGGGCTTTCCCATGACAGAACCTGAGAAAAGAATTCAAGGCAAGTTGTTTATCTGAGAGGAAACAAGATTGTTTCTTGTGAAACAATCCGTTTCAACAAGAACATCAGTGGAGGGGAAAGGGGTAGAAAAGTAATACTGAGAAGAAAAGACAGCAAGGAAGGGTATATTAGTACCTCAGAAATTACTGTGGGTCACCAGGGCTTAATTCTGTAGTAAAACTCTTGAGGCAAGGGACAAAACTTGCCTTTGAATTACCCTACCTGAAGTGTAAGGGAGTTGGAATATTTATACACCGAGTCCTCAAAGTCTTTGATTGAAAGCTACTTCCAAGGGTATTTCTTCTTCTATTCTGCCACATGGGGTAAAGCAGCTCTTTGGTTCTATAAAAAAATATGAAGGCAGGCAGCACCTGTGGCTCAAAAGAGTAGGGCACCAGTCCCATATACCAGAGGTGGTGGGTTCAAACCCAGCCCCGGCCAAAAACTGAAAAAAAAAAAAAAAAAAAAAATCTGAAGGCACAGAGATGTGGATAAGGAACACATGTACAAGTGGGACACTGATAGTGTCAGCTAGATTGGGGACTTTATTTTGGGAAGGTGAAATTCTACTGAAACAAGCTTGTCAGAGTCTAGCAGCAATAATAGTGAATACAAAAACAGTAAAAGAATAGAAAGTGTTTTAAAATGTTGTTTTATTAACAATTAATTCGTATTTTTTTTTTTTTTTTTGAGACAGAGTCTCACTTTGTCACTCACAGCAACCTCAAGCTCTTGACCTCAAGCTCTTGGGGTTAGATGATTCTCTTGTCTCAGCCTCCCGAGTAGCTGGGACTATAGGCACCCACCACAGTGCCCGGCTATTTTTTTGTTATTGTTGCAGTTTGGCAGGGGCTGGGTTTGAACCCACCACCTTTGGTATGTGAGTCCAGTGCCCTACTCACTTAATTTGTATTTTTAAAATAGGTATTTTCCTACAGGATACCAAGTGTTTGGATGGCCATTTGAATTTTTACTATCATAAGATGGCTTCTTCATTCTCAAACATGCCTTTGGAACTTCAATTCTTCAAATGCATGCATGTAGCTCCCAAATATCCTCATGTCATACTATTAATGTGAACCACTTTCTGTGAGTATGTTTTACTTTTTGATTCTACTCTGTTAAAACTTCCCAAAGATGGTTCCTAAGTACGGTGCCTGTGAATGAAGTGATTGGAGTAACTTAAACAAGTTACCAGAGGAGGGATAGTAAAGACTTGCATTTATTGAGTGTCTGCTGTATGCCAGGCACTGCACTAAGTGATCACCATAGATCATTTAAAACTCACAATCACTCCATGAGAGAGGTTCTATTTTTCAGAGGAGGAAATGAAGGCACAGAAGCTTGTTCAAGATAACAACACATTCAGTGAATTGAGGAACCAGGATTCAAATCCAGGCTCGCTATTCCCAGAAAACTCCTTTAGTCAATTTTATCATCTTTCTTTTCTTCCATTAGTTCTTCAAAATAAAAATTGTTGTTTTTGGGTTGATATTTTTCGATTTTAGATGGGTTCTACTACAAAATGTCTTGGATTATCTAGGACTAACCATTCCTGGTCCTGGCCAGGCAACAGTGCTGCTTAAAATCAAGTATTCAAGAGACAATTACTATCATTCTTTTTTCCCCCCCATCGAGGAAGAATGAGTAACTTGCTCTTAATATTTCTCTTAGGTTGAAGTTGTTTCTTTTGTGCCAGATGGTAAAAACTTGGGGGCTTTAATTTATTTCCGTTTTTCCAGGCCCCAAAGAGGATGGTGCTTGAGATCAGTTCTGCCTCTGGCTAAACATATTCCTGAAATCAGTCTGTTGGTGAGACGAAAGACACTTTCCATAGATAGAACAACCTATTTTAATTTAAACTCTTTGGGGGCAGAGTGACTTAGAACATACCTTAGGTAATTCACCATTTATTTTTAAGAGTTCATGTACACAAGAAACCAGGAAAAACTGAAGAACCAGACAGGAAAGGGAAGGGCTCATGGAGTAGAAAGAGGCTGAATGATCTGAATTCTAGCACTCGGAGGCTGACCTGGCTCTGCCCACCCTGCACATCAGTACTCTCTCCACCCAGCTTCTCACCTTTATCTCCATGTACTTCCCAGCCTCAAATCTTCTGTTTCTCTTAGCTTTCTCTCTTTTTCTCTTTTTAAGCTTTATTTTACACGTGGGACAACATTAATTTTGGCTTCTAGGTATGTCATGATCTTTCATCTACTGTTTCCACAACAAATTGCTCCAATCTCAGGATTTCTTGGTTTAAATGATAAAGGGAAAGAATGAGAATGGACAAGTTTATGTTTTCAAGCCAAGCTGTGTGGTGGGGTGCAGAACGTGCTACTCCCAAATGTGGCAGCTTGGCATTTGAGGAAGAGCAGAGCAGGAAGGTCACTCTCACCTTCCCCCATACCCCTTCCCCCGAAGCAGTCCATAAAACCCAGCTGACCTTCTTCTGATCTAGGTAAACCAACTTTCATTCCAAGATGCCCACCCTATACTGGGAAGAAAGGAACATCTTATCTCTGAAGACACATGGTGGATGAGGAGGACAATCTGAACAGACAGCTTATTACTGTCAGATCATATGCTTCTGTTCTCCATTTTCCAATCATACTTCTTGACAACTGCCTACTCTTCATCAAATCTAAGCATAAAAATAAACGTTTCTCTATTTCTTTGGCTCTTCATTTCTGGAGGCTCTTGTGTCATGTAAAACTTACATTAGATGAATTTGTTTGCTTTTCTCTTGTTAATCTCTCTTTTATTATAGGGGCCTCAGCCATGAATCTTGCCATGGGTGAGGAAAGGATGTTGCTTTTCTTCCCTATACATGTCATCGGCTTACTTGATCTATGGCTTATTGGCCTCTAAGTCAAATGACAGACCCTTTGCCATATCCATGGGATATGGGGCTGTGGGTGGGGCAGATACCAAGACAGATCCAATATGTTGCTCTTTGATTTTAAAACCCAAAACTCATCTTGCTCTTCACACTTCCATTACCAAAAGCACGCAGATCTAATTTCAGGCACCAGGTGAGTGCCGGGCTCACTCAAGAGAACTCAATCTTAAGTCATGTGTTAAAAGCACAGCCGTGGAGGTGGAGCATGATGGCGGATGGGATGGATGTGTAGTCCATCTCTCCCAAGTCAGCAGGTGAGAGGAAGGGATGTCTGGACCTTTTCCCCGCATGGATTATTGGTGTGGAAAGACAGTTGGAGACGCCCAGCAAATTGGAGGATTGCTGTATATGAGGTGTAATTTAAAACCATGGACTCTGTTGTAGAGATTTTCCCTGTTTGGCCATGCTGGCCGGCAGGCCCCTCCCTCACAGAGGACAGCAGCTTGCAATTCCTGGCAAAGCCCAATTGACAAAAATTTATTCCTGAGCCGAGTTTAGCCACCTGAAAGGGGTCCTGCTCAGAGCCGCAAAGGGCTAAGCAACCTGATGGAAAATTGAAGGGAAGCAATCCTGGCCAGGAAACAGACGTTTTGAATTGTCCGAAATGGCAGACAACTTCCCCCTGAACAACAGGAGTGATTAAATAGACTGGACCATTTCTGGTGGGGAATATTGCT
Source organism: Nycticebus coucang (assembly GCF_027406575.1). Taxonomy (NCBI): domain Eukaryota; kingdom Metazoa; phylum Chordata; class Mammalia; order Primates; family Lorisidae; genus Nycticebus; species Nycticebus coucang. The sequence goes on along the minus strand of NC_069792.1, from coordinate 59,931,361 downwards.
GTGGGCTGGCATTTTAGGCTGTGCAGTGAACTGGTGGGTGGCTGGACTCAAAAGTTCAGATTCAAAAGTGAGACTCTGAGCCACAAAAACTGAGGATAAGGTCTCCGTGCACTGCAAATGCGGGAGCCGGCAGCAGCTAAAACAGGCAGCAGCCAACACCCTCCCCCAGCACCGATTGCAGTGGCCAGTTTACAGGAGAACGTGGGAGCAGAGTGGAAAGATTTGTGAAGTGCGGACTCCTGCACCAAGTTGGGAGGTTTGATAGGAGTGCTGTCTGGAACACAGCAGCTGAGGTTGGACAATAATTAGATACTAGACTTTTACAGACACTCCAAAATGGCGATAGGCCAGGTAGGGTGGTTACCATGGTAACAGTGTAAACTCTGAACCAGGTATAAGCCTGGGAACCGCTCACAGTGCCACCTGGTGTCAAGAAATTATATTGCATTATAAATATATTCCTATGAAAATTGATCCCTATGTCACACATATAGATGTATATTTCTACATGTATAAGAATAATATTTTTGTGGTTGGTACCTTTTTTTTCCTTTTCCTCATCATTTTCTTGGAGGAGCTATTGTTAATTTTATTATTATATATATTATTTTTTCTATTTTTAATTTTTTCTTTTTTAACTTTTTTATGAACACCACTTTTTTTTTCCTTTTTCCCTTCTCTCTTCCTCTTCTTCCCTTCTTATGGTTTCTGAGAGTGCTTACATCAGATTTTTAGAGGTTTTTTTGTTTGTTTGTTCATTTTGTTTGTTTTTCACCTTTTTAAAAAAATTATTTTACGATTATTATTTTTATTGTAGTTGTTTTTTGTTGTTGTATGTTTGTCTATGTGTTTCTGATTGTTTGTGCATCAGTGGGCTTGTGTGTCTGGTAGCTTTTTTTATCTGTTTATTTGCTCATTTGGTCTCAATAAGTTTGGTGTTTTGCTAAATCCTCAGGTTGGCTATTTTCCCTAACTCCAATTTTCACATTCAACAAGAACAAGGGGGAACAGGGGATGACAGCTGATTGAAGCCAGCTCTCAATAGAAGACCCAGCTCAGAGGGGGAGATAATGACCAGAAAGAACCCACCAAAACTGCAGGAGGGGAGCCGAACTGAGAGATGAGATAGATAATTGCTCGTCTTCCCTGCAGAGGCAAGCTTCGACTCTAAAGAAACTATTTTCAGAGGCGGAGACAAGATGGCTGACTGATGGCCAGCTTTGCACAGAGGCTTCCGTCCAGAAGGAGAGTTAAAGGACAGAAATTTAGCAAGTAACCTGCTGGATTAGAGCTGCACCAAGAGAGAGTTGAAGAATGCACATCAACCCCTCTGAGATGAGCTGTGACCCCAAGGATACAAACAAAAGCTACAAAATCCATCAAGAAGCAGATGGGAGTCTCCTCCCCCATGAATGGGTCAGAGTACCCCACAAACAAATGAGCAGAGTTCAAAATATTTGAGTTGTCAACAGACCCCTGCGATCCAGTTGGCAGAGATCTTTTAAGCTCTCCCACCTGAGACAGGTGCTGACTGACACAATTTGATTTGGACCTTTTGAACTGAGACAATCACCCGAGGACTATTCAAGTGGTGCCATGGGTGTGTGGTTGTAGGAAGGTTCGATTTTCCTTTTCCAATTGTTGCCTTTGGGGGCAGGGTGACTTAATTATTGGTATTTCTCCACAGCTGAGACTTCAACCCAGAGTAACTGTTTCACTAGGGTCAGACAGAGACCAACTGAAAACAAGACAGAACCAACCACTTAGCCCCAACACACCAAACAGGTCAACAGTTTCTCAGGCCATAGCACTGTACGGGTCTTTGACAAAGCTCCAGGGGAAAAGTCAAATGGTGTAAAATAATCACGGGGTGGAATCAGTGGAAAAATTCTGGTAACATGAATAACCAGAATAGCTCAACCCACCCAAGGAAAGATTTGGCAGATGTAACTAAAGATCCCATTCATAAACAGCTGGCTGAGATGTCAGAAATTGAATTCAGAATTTGGATTGCAAACAAGATTAATAGAATGAAGGAAAATTTGTAAGTAGAAATTTGAAGAACAATTCAAAAGTCAGAATTAGAAATTTGAGGAGAAATTCAAAAGTTGTCTCAAGAATGTAATGAATTTAAAGACAAAACCACCAAAGATTTTGATGCACTGAAGCAAGCATTTGCAGTCCTCAAAGATCTGCAAAAGACAGGAGAATCCCACAGCAACAGAGTGGAGCAAGCAGAAGAAAGGATTTCTGACATTGAAGACAAAGCTTTTGAATACTCACAAACTCTCAAAGAGGAAAAGAAATGGAGAGCAAAAATGGATCACTCACTCAGAGAGCTCTCAGATAATTCAAAATAAAAGCAATATAAGAATTATAGGGATTTCTGGGTGGCGCCTGTGGCTCAGTCGGTAAGGCGCCGGCCCCATATACCGAGGGTGACGGGTTCAAACCCGGCCCCGGCTGAACTGCAACCAAAAAATAGCCAGGCGTTGTGGCGGGCGCCTGTCATCCCAGCTACTCGGGAGGCTGAGGCAAGAGAATCGCTTAAGCCCAGGAGTTGGAGGTTGCTGTGAGCTGTGTGAGGCCACGGCACTCTACCGAGGGCAGTAAAGTGAGACTCTGTCTCTACTAAAAAAAAAAAAAAAAAAAAGAATTATAGGGATTTCTGAGAACGATGAAGTGGCCTCCAAGGGCACAGAGGCCCTTCTGCATGAAATTATGAAAGAAAATTTTCCAGACATGCCTAGAGAATCTGAAATTCAGATAGCAGACAGCTTCAGAACCCCAGCACGATTCAACCCCAATAAGTCATCCCCCAGACATATCATAATTAGCTTCACTAAAGTTAACATGAAAGAGAAGATACTCAAAGCAGTCCGGCGAAAGAAAACTATTACGTACAAAGGAAAGAATATTAGAATAACTGCAGATCTCTCTGCTGAAACTTTTCAAGCCAGAAGAGGGTGGTCATCAACTTTTAATCTCCTAAAGCAAAATAACTTTCAACCCAGGATCTTGTATCCAGCTAAACTGAGTTTCATCTATGATGGAGAAATTAAATACTTCAGTGACATTCGTATGTTGAAAAAATTTGCCATAAGTAAACCAGCTCTTCAGGATATTCTCAGACCTATCCTCCACAATGACCAACCCAATCCTATACCACAAAAGTAAACTCACTCAGAAACTTCGGATCAAACTCCAACTTCCACACTGGTGAAAGGATTAAAAATGTCCACTGGACCTTTGAAAAACTCAATACCCAAAATTCCACCAGACTTATCAATACTCTCCATCAATGTGAATGGCTTAAACTGTCCTCTAAAGAGGCATAGATTAGCTGACTGGATACAAAAACTCAAGCCAGATATTTGTTGCATACAAGAGTCACATCTCAACTTAAAAGACAAATACAGACTCAGGGTGAAAGGATGGTCATCCATATTTCAGGCAAATGGTAATCAGAAAAAAGCAGGTGTTGCAATTTTATTTGCAGATACAGTAGGCTTTAAACCATCAAAAGTAAGGAAGGACAAGAATGGTCACTTGATACTGTTAAGGGTAATACTCAATATGATGAGATCTCAATTATTAATATCTATGCACCCAACCAGAATGCACCTCAATTTATCAGAGAAACTCTAACAGACATGAGTAACTTGATTTCCTCCAGCTCCATAATTGTCGGAGATTTCAACACTCCTTTGGCAGTGTTGGATCAATCCTCCAGCAAGAAGCTGAGCAAAGAAATCTTAGATTTAAACCTAACCATCCAATATTTAGATTTAGCAGACATCCACAGAACATTTCATCCCAACAAAACTGAATACACATACTTCTCACCAGCCCATGGAACTTACTCCAAAATTGACCACATCTTAGGTCACAAGTCTAACCTCAGTAAATTTAAAGGAATAGAAATTATTCCATGCATCTTCTCGGACCATCATGGAATAAAAGTTGAACTCAGTAACAACAGGAATCTGCATACTCATACAAAAACATGGAAGTTAAATAACCTTATGCTGAATGATAGCTGGGTCAGAGATGAGATTAAGAAAGAAATCGCCAATTTTTTGGAACAAAACGACAATGAAGACACAAACTATCAGAACCTCTGGGACACCGCAAAGGCAGTTCTAAGAGGGAAATTTATAGCACTGCAAGCCTTCCTCAAGAGAACGGAAAGAGAGGAAGTTAACAACTTAATGGGACATCTCACGCAACTGGAAAAGGAAGAACATTCCAACCCCAAACCCAGTAGAAGAAAAGAAATAACCAAAATTAGAGCAGAATTAAATGAAATTGAAAACAAAAGAATAATACAACAGATCAATAAATCAAAAAGCTGGTTTTTTGAAAAGGTCAATAAAATAGATAAACCTCTGGCCAACCTAATCAGGAAAAAAAGAGTAAAATCTCTAATATCATCAATCAGAAACAACAAAGACGAAATAACAACAGACCCATCAGAAATCCAAAAAATCCTTAATGAATATTACAAGAAACTTTATTCTCAGAAATATGAAAATCTGAAGGAAATTGACCGATACTTGGAAGCACACCACCTTCCAAGACTTAACCAGAATCAAGTGGAAATGTTGAACAGACCCATATCAAGTTCAGAAATAGCATCAACTATACAAAACCTCCCTAAGAAGAAAAGCCCGGGACCAGATGGTTTTACGTCAGAATTCTACCAAACCTTTAAAGAGGAATTAGTACCTATATCACTCAACCTGTTCCAAAAGGTAGAAAAAGAAGGAAGACTACCCAACACGTTCTATGAAGCAACCATCACCCTGATCCTCAAACCAGGAAAAGACCCAACAAGAAAAGAAAATTATAGACCAATATCACTAATGAATATAGATATTCAAAAAGATCCTAACAAACAGAATCCACCAACACACCAAACATCTTATACATCATGACCAAGTCAGTTTTATCCCAGGGTCTCAAGGCTGGTTCAATATATGTAAATCTATAAATATAATTCAGCACATAAACAAATTAAAAAACAAAGACCGTATGATTATTTGCCTGAAATATGGATGACCATCCTTTCACCCTGAGTCTATATTTATCTTTTAAGGTAAGATGTGATTCTTGCATGCAGCAAATATCTGGCCTGATTTTTTTTGTATCCAGTCAGCTAACCTGTGCCTCTCTGGAGGACAGTTAAAGCCGTTCACATTAATGGAGAATATTGATAAGTCTGGCAAAATTTTGGGTATTGAGTTTTTCAAAAGTCCAGTGGACATTGTTAATCCTTTCGCCATTGTGGAAATTGCAGTTTGATCAAAAGTTTCTGAGTGAGTTTATTTTTGTGGTAGAGGATTGGCTGGTCATTATGGAGGATAGGTCTGAGAATATCCTGAATAGCCGGTTTAGTTATGGCAAATTTCTTCAACATATGAATGTCATTAAAGTATTTAATTTCTCCATCATAAATGAAACTCAGTTTAGCTGGATACAGGATCCGGGGTTGAAAGTTATTTTGTTTTAGGAGATTAAAATTCGATGACCACCCTCTTCTGGCTTGAAAAGTTTCAGCAGGCAGATCTGCAGTCATTCTAATATTCATCCCTTTGTAGGTAATGGATTTCTTACGTCTGGCTGCTTTCAGAATTTTCTCCTTCATATTAACTTTAGTGAAGTTAATTATGATATGCCTGGGGGGGTGTCTTATTTGGATTGAGTCATGCTGGGGTTCTGTAGCTGTCTGCTATCTGAATTTCAGATTCTCTAGGCATGTCTGGAAAATTTTCTTTCATAATTTCATGCAGAAGGGCCTCTGTGCCCTTGGAGGCCACTTCATCGTTCTCAGAAATCCCTATAATTCTTATATTGCTTTTTTTCGAATTATCTGAGAGTTCTCTGAGTGAGTGATCCGTTTTTGCTCTCCATTTCTCTTCCTCTTTGAGAGATTGGGAGCGTTCGAAGACTTTATCTTCAATGTCAGAAATCCTTTCTTCTGCTTGCTCCATTCTGTTACTGAGGGATTCTACTGTATTTTTCATATCTTTGAGGGCTGTAAATTCTTGCTTCAGTGTGTCTAAGTCTTTGGTGGTTTTGTCTTTAAATTCATTAAATTCTTGAGACAACTTTTGAATTTCTCCTCGAATTCCTAATTCCATTTTATTAATCTTGTCTGCAATCCAAATTCTGAATTCGATTTCTGACATCTCAGCCAGTTGTTTATGAATGGGATCTTCAATCACATCTGCCATATCTTTTCTTGGGGGGGTTGATCTATTTTGGTTATTCATGTTACCAGAGTTTTTCCACTGATTCCGCCCCATGGTTATTTTACTCCCTTTGGTTTTTCCCCTGGGGTTTTATCGAGGGGCTGTACAGTGTTGTGGCCTGAGAAACTGGGGCCCTGTCTGGTGTGGTGGAGCAAAGTGGTTCTGTCTTGTTTTCAGCTGGTTTCTTTTCGATCCTATTGCAACTTCTACTCTGGCTTGAAGTCTCAGCTGTGTGGAAAAATCAGCAATTAAGTCACCCCGCCCGCCCACCTCTGGCCCCAGTTGGAAAAGGAGAATCAAACCTTTCTTCAACCGCACACCCAGGGCACCGCCTGAAAAGTCCTCAGTCTATTAGCCCAGTTCAAAAGGTCCAAATCAACTGTCTCAATTGGCACTTGTCTCGGGTGGGAGAGTTCAAGAGGTCTCTGGGAACTGGATCACAGGGGCCTGGTGACTCCTCTGACACGGCTCACCCCAGTGCAGCATGGAGTCAGGAGGAGCCACCCAGCAAACAGAGCAGTCTGGGAAGGTTGACGTCTCCTTCCCCACTTTGCCCCGCCGTCGGACCCAGTCACTGGTATCTCTGCAGATGGCTAATCCAGTTGCCTGTAGTGAACAGACACTCCAGGGGTTTGCACCTGCCTGAATCGCAAGGAAGTCTGCCAGGCCCCCGCAGACTGCCGCTATCTAGCAGGAGGAGATGGGGCCTGACATTTTTGAGTGCTTGATGCAGGTGATGGGAAGGAGGTGTTCACTCAGGCTTAGCCCCGTCCCTGATGGATGCTGCTAACAGAACAGAACAGAACAGACAACTTTGCGGGGTTCTGTCTCTGTTCCTGCCGAAATCGCCTACAGAAGATGGGCTGTTCTGAGTTCCAACATCTTTGCTGCTGGAGGTTTCACCTCTCTGGGTCGGCCCCACCCTGGAAGCTTCCCAGGTTTGTGAGCAGTGTCAGGAAACCCCCCGCTTACCAGTGGCCTCCTCTGGTTGCCCAGGGAGACAGGGGTGTGGCCTCAGAATATTCAGAAATGAGCATTCTTCCGTTAAAGAAAAAACGGCTGTTGATCTACCTCCAGGGAACTGCTGCTCTGGTGTGGGCACTCAGCCGACCCTTTTCTCCTCTGTCTCGGGACCCAGAGTCAGCACTGAGTGGCTGCAGTTTATGCTGGGTCCACACCCCTCAAGAGATCCCCCAAGAGTCCGAACTCTTGGGGGATAGGCCCCCAGACCCCGATTGGGAGTGGGGGGGAAGCTAGAGTTTCATTCAGTTTTACACCCACCCGGGGAGGGCTGTTGCACCGCACCACAGGGAAGTGCCGCCGAGGCGTGACTCCCCCTTAGCCCGGTGCCCTCTCCTCACTCGCGTGCCTCAGAGTCAATGCTGACCAGTTGCAACTCGGGGACTGTCCACTCCCCTTGAGAAATCACTCAAGGATCCGAACTCCTGGGGGACAGGTCTCCAGACCTCAGTGGGCAGGAGGGGAGTGTTGGGGATTCAGGGTTGCCGGCAAAGGATTTTTAAAGTTTTATTCAGTTTTATGCCTGGCAGGAGAATGCCACGGCACCCCAGTAGGGGAGGTAGGTCCAGTTTTTAGAAGGTCTCTCCCGTGGAGTGTAGTGGGAGGGCCTTTAATTTCCACCCGCTTGTTTAATTGTGGGGCTCTTGAGCCAGTCTCATGGGGGAGGGGGACTCCCGTCCGCTTGGTGGTGGATTTTGTACCTTTTGTTTGCGTCCTTGTGATTACAGCTTGCCTCAGTGGTGTTGATGTGTGTTCTTCAACCTTCTCTCTTGGTGAGGCTCAAGTCCACCAGGATATTTACTAAATTCCTGTCCGTTAACTCTCCTTCTGGACGGGAGCCTCTGTTGAAAGCTGGGTTCAGTCCGCCATCTTGTCCCGATTCCTTCCTTCTTTTTTCCATCTCTTCCTCTCTCTTTCTTTTGGAGTAGTATCTTCATTCCGGGTGCTTTCGATAGCCAGTTGAATCTTTAGTGAATCAACTATTTGTCTACACAATATCAGTAATGAATTGATAGGTTTTTCTAGTTAAAATCATCAAATAGACTGGTTGTTTTTGGCATTAGTGGACACAGGTTCAGTATTCATTTTTAAATGATTACATAGAAACATTCACTTTCCAGAAAGAAAGCCCTCTTTTCTGACAGGCAGCAAGTCATGTGGTCTACCAGGGTTACAAACCTCTTTTCCACTGTTTTTTGAGCTTTGAATTAAAAATACAAAATGTGATTTAGCAGTAGCACCAACAAAAGTGGTTGCCAGAGTGGCTTGCATCTTCATGGAGTGGCATTTTCTGGGTCACTGGTATTCTGTGTTACTGATTTAGTGGTATGACACTGAATTTTTATTTTGAAAAGTGCCAAGTTTTAAAACCAATAGATACTTTAGTGCCTGTCCAAACCTCCAACAGGCTGGAATGGTCCTTGGTCAACCTTCGCTGTAGAGTGAGTTTGATTTGTTACCTTGGAACATTTTTCTATGGCCGTTTGTTCTTTTGTTCTCACTTTAGAGGATCCAATGCAGTTGCTTTTGGCACCTGAGTTTTGTAACCTTTCCAGAATTTCTCCTTTATAACCTCTCATCACAGACCCAAATCCCAGAGGCACATGCTAACTCAGCCCAGATGCCAGCAAGATCCATCCCCAGCTGGCCATTTGACCCTAATGAGCGAGCAGCCATATGCACAGTTAATTAAAGCTGAAGTCAAAATAATAAAATGAGTTTTCAGGGTGCACTTAGTAATGGCAAGATTTCCTTTTGCAAAATCTGAAAACCACTTGTATAGCCACCAGGAAAAAGGGACAAACTAATCATATTAATTCCCTGTGCTTCAAAATCTCTGCCTCATAGCTGCCATGTGTATCCAGGTGTTATACTGAGAAGTCCAGTGAAAGACATTTCAAGAAAGATACAGTAGAGAAGAAAGCACCGTCTGCGTCCTCCTTCAGCTCACAGTCTGCTGGGGCGTTGTAAAAATTCATTTCTCTCCTTCAGTGGCTGAAGTCCGGGATCTCTCTTTCCTGTTTCCCTTGACTGTTGGTGGGTAGACTCTGCTTCTTCCCCGGGCTCTGTAGCACTCTGCACTTGCCTCTCTGCTCTGATGGTTGACTCGTCACCCTTACTTCACTCTGTTTGTACTGGACCCTACTGGTATCAGCCGGGAGAGCTGACTGCGACATGTTCAGAGTGTCATGAACCAGTTAAACGGTAGGTAGCCGTAATGGGAATATTTACATCACAGATTTGGCAAATATTCCAAAATCAGGGCTGTGATTTTTTTTTTTTTTTTGACAGTTAGTTTATCAGCACATGAGGTCCTTGAAGTCTGCAATCTGGCTTTCATTTCGGATCTCTGGAGCCTAGCAGTGCCTGACATATGGTGGGTACATAACACATATTTGATAAATGAATGAATGAAGGGACTATACCTGGGCTCTGTAGGACACAAACAGAGTGAAACCAACCAACCCAGCTTTATGTATACTGAAATGTCACAGAAAGGCAGTGATTAGAGAGGTTTGTTGGAAGGTGCCCACCTCCTACCAAAATGTGTCCCTTGGTATTTTGCCATAGTACGCTAGTCCCATGTTGATGTCATTTTAAAAGTAAAGTGCACATTTTGATTGGTTTTAGGCAGAAGTTGACTGGGTAGAACAAAAGGGGGAAACTGATGAGAAGCCAAGGCAGTGGGAGGTGACACGTTAGCCAGATACACAGTGAAATGAAGATTAGTTTATGCAATTATTATTCCACCCAAGATCCACCACTGTGAAGGGGATGATTTATTCCCAATCCTTTTAAATTTTCTTTTTCTTTTTGTGCCCTTCTCTGTAACCTAGGGCCTTTATAATTTGTTTAACCAATGACCTCATCTGTCCTTTTGAATAAAATAATCCTTCCCATGGGTGTCCAACCTTCTGGTTTTTCCGCGCCACATTGGAAGAAGAGTTATCTTAGGCCACACATTAAATACACAAACACTAATTAAAACTGAAGAGAAAATAAAAAAACCCAAACCCCAAACAAACAAACAAAAACATGGTCCGTGCATGCTTTTCATGATAACTGCCCACCACAGAGAAGCAAAAAAGTCCTCACGTAATCCTCACCCCTGGCTTAGTTCTTGCTCCCTACTGTTATTTATTTATTTTTTAAAATCACAACTGCCTCATCTTTTGGTTCATTCTCCGTGAGTTCTCTATTCCTGAATATGACTTTATGTGTTGTTCTAACCCTATAATTCAACAGAGGACTTGTGGAGATAGTAAAGATTGAATTCAAAGCAGCAAAACCCTAAAGGATGGTATTTCAATCACTGTGGAAGAGGGATGGGGAAAATTTCAGTGTGGGAGACAGGGACACTAGGTGGTGTTCCCTACCAGGGCCCCTGGACATTTGGAGGGTACACAGTATTAGGAATATGGAGTGTGGACATGATTGCAAGAGGGACTTTTTCTAACAATTGCAATCAGTGTAACCTGGCTTATTGTACCCTCAGTGAATCCCCAACAATAAAAAAAAAAAAAAAAAGGAATATGGAGTGTGGGTGTGTACTGGAGATGAGTCTGGGGGCTGGAGGGGATAAGGCCTCTCAAAGATGTTGGGGGAGGGTCAGACAGCAGAGGGTCTCTGAGATAAACAGGGCAATCTGCTGACAATCCGCTGTGGTCTTTTGAAACACTTCTATTTTTTTAAGACAGAGTCTGTCTTTCTTGCCCTGGGTAGAGTGCCTGGCCTCATAGCTCACTGCAACTACAGACTTTTGGGCTCAACCTCAAACTTTCTTGCCTCAGCCTCCTGAGTAGCTGGGACTATTGGCACCTACCACAACACCTGGCTATTTTTAGAGATGGAATCTCCCTCTAGCTCAGGCTAGTCTTGAACCCATGGGCTCAGATGATCTGCCCATCTCCCAGAGTGCTGGGATTAAAGGGGTGAGCCACCGCTCCAGCCTACACTCTGCTTTTTATCATTGCTGAAAACTTGTAAAGGGACAAGCTTACAGACCAGGCAGAGGCTCACTGGATTCACTTTTCTTGGAAGACTAACTAGCCCCTGCCCCAACCCCTAAACCTTCACGGAGAAGGCAGTTCCAAACAGAAAGAGAATCCTAAAGAAGTCTCATTTTACCATCTGTTAGAGGATTCTGGAAAATCTTTCAGTTTATACCATAAAGCAAAGATTGTAAAATATTTTCATTAAAATTCTTTCATTGTTTTAACCAGAGGAGCAATTAAAAAATAAAAGAGAGAGGAAAAAACTCTTTCATTTACCTAAGCATATGTCTTGTTTCTTAGACAAACCTTAAGGAGCTGGCAGGTAGAGAAAAATCCAAAACCTTAAGAATGGTTCTTGGTGTTGATAAGGTTTAAATAAAGATTTTATCAAGGCTTCCAAAAATTGCATCTCTTCTCTTGACTACAGCTCTCTGTGGAAGAGCACGAGCGGAAGTAGAGTTTGAGAAAGCGACTTTACTTATTTCTCCTCTGGGATGGGGACTGACAAGTGGCATCTTTAGAACTAATACGAATAGAAAAATTGTGCCAGCATGTAAGTGAGTCATACCAACTGCTATGACAGTGTGTGGTTTGTAACATGTTGTATAAAGCTCAAATGGAAGCTACTTTCTTTTTGCAGGTATCAGTCAGAAGCTATAAAGGTATTATTAAAACTGCATTAAGCTTATTTTGTATTTTCTGTATATTGGGTCTTCCATGTGCCGTATTTAGTCTTTCAATACCAATGTAATTACTTTTATAATCATCTCCATTTTATAGACAAGGAAACTGAGGCACAGAGAAGTTCAGTAACTTGCTACTAGGTAGCAATGGAAATAGGATTACACACCCAGGCAGACTGACTCCTTAGCCTATGCTTCTAACCAGCACACCACCCTCTTCTAGCAGTGCAAGGCAAGGCAAAAACCACACCAGAGCATTTATTGAGCACCTACTACTTGCACTGTGCTAAGTCTCTTCCATCTATTATTTGCTCACTTTCTGTATACAGGGAGGTTGGTACTGTCATATTCCCATTTACAGAAGAGGCAAATGAGACATGTGTCACATAATTCATGTAATGGATCTGGGGTGCTGGTGGTAGTGAAGCGCAACTGACCCCCAAAGTGACTGAAAACACCAGCAGGAGACACACACGAGTTTTCATAAAGGCAGACCCTGGGGCCTGACATGACTGGTCATGAGTACGTTCTGACTATGCCAAAATGTGTGATTTTCCTGTAGACCCTCCTTCCATAGCATCTGGTACCCAGCCCATCTTTGGCAAAGTCTTGCCTGTCCCTGCTCTGAGTATCTCACTGCCTGGAGCCCAGCTCTCCAGGGCTATGGGATGGAAAGGCTTCCATTTGTTGCCTGTGGGTAAAGGTAATGGACAGACAGTGTCATTGGTTGGTTTGTTGTAACAATGAAATAGAAGAAGGTAATTTTGGGTTTTTCTGTACCAATTAGTTGCTGCTGAAACTCAGAAATGAAAACTAGATCAGATCAGAGTGGAAAGCAATGATTTAGAAATGTGTTAAAGGGAGTAGTTTAGTGAATGTTTTTCAGGAAAGATAAAAGGACCAAAAACCACTGGAATGAAGAAGTTGCTAAAAGCAAAGTTTTAAGGCTACAAAGATGCTCATACTTTGAACTCATGTGGACGGGTTCAAGGTTAGCAGTTTAAGGAACTTGTCTTTGGCCTAGGAAGGAAGAGTGAGGGCAGATTTCAGTTTATTCCTATTAGACTTCACTTGAACTCACACTTCTCCCGAATTTGATGCTATAGATACTGAGCTGATAGTTTCTTCTTGCTTCCCCCAACTTCTTTTATCCCTATACAATACTTAATTTAAAAAAGTTCTTAATTATTATGGGTTCACAAGGTTGTATATATTTATAGGGTACACGGGACATTTTATGCAGATATATAGTATGCATTATACCAATCAGGGTAATGGGTGTGTCCATCACTTTAGGCATTTATCATTTCTTTTCACTGAAATTGGGGAGCAATGTAGGTTCAAGGTGAAGTCCAATAAGGGATAAACTGAAATCTGCCCTTGCTCTTTCTTGCTAAGACTAAGAAATATTCATTAAACTTCTGTCCCTGAACCTGACCACACCATTAACATTCCAATGCCACTCTTTTAGTTATTTTAAAGCAGATGCTAACTTATTGTTGATTATAGTCACTTTGTTGTGCTATCAAATATTGTTCATTTTACCTAACTATATTTTGCACCTGTTCACCATCCCACTTTATGCCTCCTTCCCCGCTGCCTATTTCAGCCTCTGGCAACCATATCTATCTCCATGAGATCAATTCTTTTTACTATTTAAGTCCCACATATGAGTGAGAACATACAATATTTGTCTTTCTGTGCTTGGCTCATCTCACTTGACATAATGTTCTCCAGTCCTGTTGATGCGGTTGCAAACAGCAGGATTTCATTCTTTTCTACAGCTATGTAATATCCCATTGCGTATGTGTAGCACTCCTTCTTTATTCATTCATATGCTGACAGGGCCACTTGGGGCCAGAATCAGACAGGGACTCTCCATCAGTCCATCAGAGGTGCCCAGATAATAAGCAATCCCAAGAATGGGCACAAATTAGTATGACCCTGGGATCTCAGGTTGTCGTGTAATTTCTAGGTTGTTATTCAGATGGATCCAGCTCCAGGATTGCAGTGAGGCTCTTGTTTCTGCTCAGGATGGGAGTACGTGGCTCTGGTCTGTACACTCCAGCTATTTCATGTGCTGTCTTAGACCTATAGCACATGCAGCCCCAGGGAGCTTGTTAGAACTGCAGAGTCCAGGCGCCACCCCAGACCTCCTGATGAAGATCTGCATTTTAACCAGAGCCCCAGATGAGGTGCACTCACGAAAGCCTGAGCAGCTCTGCTCTAGACCATCTCTGATGGATCAGACTCTACCTAAGGAATGATGCTGACAGGAGTTTTTGGAAGATTTGCAGAGCCATGCAGCATAGTATGTTTGAAGTAAATCCAACGATCACTTGCTATTAAATACCAAGAAAGATTTTTTTTTTCTGTCTTTGCTTATCACTTTTATCTAAATTTGGATTTTATTTTGGGATTTTTGATTTTCATGTTAGTCCATAATGGAGCTTGATATTATATATCAGCTTGAATTCTCCTTCCCCTCCATTCTTCTTGAGCTAAGAATGCTGATAATAGAAAGAAACTATAGAGCTGACATTCAAGGAAAATCTAGAAAAATGAATTCCTTTTTATCTTCAGGCAGAGCAGCTCCAATGAATAGAGTACTGTAATAAAACCTTTTTATATGCCTGTCATAGAAAGACAAACCTTTTCCAAAGGAAATAGATTTGAGTATTTGCGAGAAATGATAAACAGCCTGACAAAAACCTCGAATTTCCTTTTTAAATGTTCAGTAGGGGGAGGTTTTAACTTCCTTTGTCAGGTAAAAAAGAATTCATTATGAAAGCCATTCCAGCTGAAACTCAGAAATGAAAACTAGACCAGATCAGAGTGGAAAGCAATGATTTAGAAATGTGTTAAAGGGAGTAGTTTAATGAATAAAGTGTCAACTTTCTATAGGAGGAAAAATAAATCACACATGGGCTACCCGGTTTTGTCGCCATGAATTAGCTGGGTGTAGTCTGCACTGCCACTCTGTGTAAGGAGACATTAAAACCCAATTCTCACTAAGATTTGTATAAGTGAACTGTTGATAATGATGTTAATAATGGCATTGCATCCACTTTCCGATTGCTCTATGCCAGCAAATGCTAAAAGGAAAAAAGAAAATGAGGAGCATTTGAATGAAAATGGCCCTCATTTCAGAGTATTTCCATTCTGCAGATGGCCTTGAGCCCTGGGTCTGTCTACCAAGGAAGGACTTCAGGCCCGCTGCAGAGCTGTCTAGATTCTGTGTCTTGCTGTGCTGGCTTTGGGTTTTCAGGTGTGTTGGTTTGCTCCGGCTGCCCTAACAAACTAGCACAAACTGGGTGCCTTAAAGAACAGAAAACGATTCTCTTGCAGTTCTGAAGGCTAGAAGGTCAAGATCAAGGAGTTGGCAGGGATGGCTCCTTCTGGGGGAGTCTGTTCTGTGCCTCTCTCCTAGCTTCTGGTGCTCTGCTGGCAACCTTTGGAGTTCTTTAGCTTGTGGGCGCATCATCCTGACCTCTGCCCTTATCTTCAAATAGCGTCTTATATGTCAGTGTCCAAATTGCCCTTTTATTTATCAGGTCACCAGTTATTTTGGACTAGGACCCACCCTAATGCACATATCTTAAATTGATTACATCTGCAAAGACCCTGTTTTCAAATATGATCACATTCTGAGGTGCTTGGGATTAAGATCTCAATGTATTTCTGAGAGACACAATTAGACCCTTAACACTGGGTGAGGCTGCTTCATATCAGAGCTGGATTTATTAGTGATCAAACTCCATGTTCCTGGCATACTCCCAGGCATTGGATCTGAATTCATCACATGGTTGTTGAATAGTTATAGTAATTCCTTACCTAGGGCTAGGCATGTACAAAGCACCCTCATCTACCTCTGAGGTATGGATTCTATAATACTCATAAGTGAGAACATGAGGCATTAGAGGTTAACAGAATATGCTTTTCCTATTCTGAAGTTGTCTGGTTTATTTTTTTGTTTGTCCCTGCAACTAAAAGTGAGGCAGGGACCTTGACTATCTGCTTAATGCTTTATCTCCAGCTCCTAGCTTGGTGACCAATGCACAGTGGTGACAACACACATCTGTGGAGTGAATGAATGACATAGTCAAAGCAGGGATCTTAGTCTGAGTTTTCTAACCCCACACCTAGTTCTGGTTTGTTATAAGAAATAGACGAATAAATGGACACATTTCCGCCACTCTGTGGTGTCCAAGACAGAATTCCACCCTAGGCCGGGTGTGGTGGCTTACGCCTGTAATCCTAATACTTTGGGAGGCTGGGGAGGGTGGATTGCCTGTGCCAGAGGTTCGAGACCATCCTGAGCCGGAGTGAGCCAGAGTGAGACCCCGTCTCTACCCCCCCCCCCAAAAAAAATGCTGAGCGTTGTGGCAGGTCTCTGTAGTCCCTGCTACTTGGGAGGCTAAGGGCAAGAGAATTGCTAAAGGAAGAAAAGTAAAAAAATAAAAAATAAAAAAAAAACAACTTAAAAAACTAAGACGATTGAAAGCCAGTTGAAAGGAAAATTAAAAACAAACAAACAAATAAACCCCCCCAGAATTCCACCCTAGAGTGAGTAACAAATAGTGTTAGTATGATGTTACAAAGAGACATAAAAGTAGTGAAGAATATTCCCCTACCCCCAGCATGTTGCTAGATTTTTGAACAACAAACTAAAAGAAGAGAGGGAGACTAAGCCAGTGGGAAATTAATTTTACCCTGTAACTTACTGGCACACACACAACTGAGATGCACATTAGACGGTATTGATACTTAACCTGGTCACACGCAACTCTCTCTGATCCCTGCCCTTCCCTCCTCCACATTCCATTTCATTCTGTTCCCTTCCCTTCTCTCCTCTCTTCTGTTCCATCTTAAAAATGCTATTTTACCTTCTAAACTGATTTTATAATGCACTGACTTGCAATTTGCCATTGAAAAACACTACGGGAGAGACACCAGGCATCCATCAGAGTCCACGTGTCCCCTTTCTGGTCACATAATGAACCTGTAGTTCCCAGCCTTCTGTATCTCTAGGTGTGATCAGGTGGCTAAGTCCTCTCCGTGGAATCTGAGTGGAAGTAAAATGTACCTGGTAGATTGGACCCATAAAAACCTCCTTTACTCGCCTGTCCCCTTCTGGCTTATGGGAGGGGGAATTGGCAGCTGCCTTTCTTTTTTTCTTTCTTTCCTTTTTTTTTTTTAAGAGACAAAGTGTCACTTTGTCGCCCTCGGTAGAGTGCTGTGGAGTCACAGCTCACAGCAACCTCCAGCTCTTGGGCTTAGGTGATTCTCTTGCCTCAGCCTCCCGAGTAGCTGGGACTACAGGCGCACAGCGCAACGCCTGGGTATTTTTTGTTGCAGTTTGGCTGAGGCCGGGTTTAAACCCACCACCCTCAGTATATGGAGCCGGCACCCTACTCACTGAGCCACAGGTGCCACCCCAGCAGCTGTCTTTCAAAGACAGCAGAGATATTGTCAGCCTGGGCCCCTGGACTGTTGAAGGACAAAGAATAAACTACTTGTTCTTTAGGCTTCTAAATGTTTGTGGTTACTTCTAAGAGCAATGTAGCTTATCCTCACTTAACCAGTGACCATGTAGAGGTTTGACTTTTGAGAGACAGTGGATCTATGTTTAACATTGTGCTTGGTAGTTGTGGGCCACAGGTAGGCATACAGTGCTGAATGTAAATATATTTAAGAAAACAGGAGCTTCTCCCAACATCTTATGGTTGCAAAAGTTCTGGAAGATGACTCCATCACTGGGGCTACGCTGACCGACTGAACTTGTCACTTGTAAGATGGATGTTAGATTCACACAATTACTGCTGCCTTTTTATGTGCAATGTAAAACAGCACAAGTAGAATAAAAGCATAAATTTGTAGACATGCGAAGAGAAGAGCTTTCATGAGAAAATAAGCATCAGATCTGACTTACTGTGTGAAATCATCCAGTTTAATGCTAACACACGTTTATAGATCTCCTCTGCAGACAGCAAAGACAGGTGGTATTATGTGCCGGTTTTCCTTGAATGCCAAGGACAGAGAAGCAAAGTATGGAAGATCTAAGCCACGGTTGTGTTTCCTCTTCTCCTTTCCGATGTACTGAGTCCAAGAGTGGTAGCTACTGGCATGATACTGTCCAAGATTTGCTCTTTATTAAGTACGGAGAAACCAAATGATGTAATGTTCGCTCACTTTCTTTTCCTCTCCTGCTGTTCATCTAATGGCAACCTCAGTGAGCAGGATAATGGCTGAGCGTGTCAGGACCAGAATGGAGGGGAAGAAGCAGAGGCCTGCGTAATTTCCAAACTGAGTTCTTTTGCATAAGTACTTTAGAAATGGCTAGAGATTTATATAAAGTTCTCTCCTATTAAGACTCCAAGTTGATTTTAGGTGAAGTCATTTTCCCATAATCATCTTCACCATTGAATGTAAATACTGTAGAGCTGGAAGGGGCTTTGTGATTTTCTAGGCCAACTTTCTCACTTTACAGGAGGGCGCTGAAGCCCAAAGATGATATGGGACTTGTTCAAGGTCATGAAATTTTTTTTTTTTTTCTATGCCGATTCTGCTGTTTTTCTTTTTTGTTTCCTGGCTTCCTTCACTCTTTCTCCTTCCCTTTATTCCTTCTCCTTCTTCTTCAGATGCTTACTGACAGCTGTGTTCCCTGTGGGGGAAGCTGCTTGCCTCAATCTCCACTCTGAACACTAGAATTGTTTTTTTTTTTTTTGAGTTCAATTAAAAAAATTTTTAGCTCCCACATATAAGTGAGAACCTTCAAGATTTGTCTTTCCACTCGGTGCCTGTAGTTCAAGTGGCTAAGGTGCCAGCCACATACACCAGAGCTGGCGGGGTCAAGGCTGGGCCTGCCAAATAACAATAACAACTACAACCAAAAAATAGCCAGGCGTTGTGGTGGGCGCCTGTAGTCCCACCTATTTGGGAGGCTGAGGCAAGAGAATTGCTTAAGTCCAGGAGTTGGAGGTTGCTGTGAGCTGTGATGCCACAGCACTCTACCCAGGGCGACAGCTTGAGGCTCTGTCTCAAAAAAAAAAAAAAAAAAAAGATTTGTCTTTCTGTGCTTGGCTTATTTTACTTAACATAATGTCTTCAGTTCCATCTATGTTGTTGCAAATGACAGGATTTCATTATTTTCATGGCTGAATAATATTCTATGATTTATCTGTACTACATTTTTAAAAATCCATCCATCCATTAACGGATGCTTAAGTTGATCCCAAATCTTGGCTGTTGTGAGTAGTGCTGCAGTAATACAGGAGTGCAGATATATCTTTTATATACTGATGTCATGTCCTTTGGATATGTACCAATTAGTGGGATTGTTGAATAATATGGCAGTTCTATTTTTAATTTTTTTAAGAACCTCCATACTGTTGTCCATCATGGCTGTACTAATTTACATTCCTGCCAACAATGTACTAGGTTTCCCCTTTCTCCACATCTTCACCAGCATTTGTTATTGCCTCTTTTGAATAAAAGCCATTTTAACTGGGATTTTGATTTCTCTGATGATCATTGCTATTGAGCATTTTTTCGTGTATCTGTTGGACATTTGCATGTCTTCTTTTGAGAAATGTCATTTTATTCTTTTATCTATTTTTAAATTGGGTTATTTGATTTTTTCCTATCAAGTTGTCTGAAGTTCTTCTGTATTCCAATTATTAGCCCCTTGTTAGATGGTATCTTGCAAATATTTTCTCCCATGTTGTGTGCTGCCTCTTCACTTCGTGGATTGTTTTCTTTGTTGTGCAGAAGCTTTTCAGCTTGATGTGATCTCATTAGGACACTGGCCTATATCAGTCTAGTGGGGCATATCTAGGTTACTTATCTATTTATAGTAATACCTGGAGGACCATACTATATTGGTAAAGGTAACAAACAGGATATGTTGGAAATGGCTGAACCCAAGCTAGGTTACTTACAACGATCATGAACACCACTCAGTGGCACTGTGAAATTAATTTCTACCTCCTGACCTGCTGGTGAAACCCTCAGCAAAGTGTGGCCAAGGCATCTTGGTCCTGGTCTGAGCTGGCATCTTTTCTTACACCATCATCATGGTGCTGACCCTCTCATTCTGCCTGTGCTGCCCTTATCTCAGAGCACTGTGTTTGGCCCTTATGAGCATTTGTAGAGAATTCGCTTTTTCCCTCTGCCATTGTTCCAAGTTCATTTTCAGCCTGAGTCTACATTAAGGGTATCTGAAGGAGGCTGATGTTTCTGAACATGCAAAAATATCTGCTTCCTGGTGATCACAGTTGTCAGAAGGATCTTTTCTTCCCAATGCCCTAGGGCTTGCCCTCTGTTCTGAGCAGCTGTGCTCTGCCTCCCCCCACACCGGTCCATCTTTCACTGTTGGGGCTGGGTAGCCCCTGTGTTTTCTTCTACACTGTGACATTGGGAAGGGGCTTTCACTTTGGCTTAATCCGCTAAAAAGAATAACTTCTGGTTGGGAGCCAAGCAGAAGATTGGCTCCTCTGTGGCTTTCAACACAGAGGTCATTATATTTCCCAGTCAATGGGGGGGCCTACCAAAGATTCACCTTGGCTGCTAAAACTTTCCATGTGACTCTCTGTGTGGGGTATGCAAAGGGGACTCAAGTGCCTACGTCTCCCAGAACTGTGCTGCTTACTCGGTGGGGAGAAGAAATGGTCATGTATGGTCATATAATTTGATCTTGATTTTCAGGGTCCCTTGACTAAGTTGGGGACATGAAAATGCCTCCCTGGGGAGGTGGAGCAAGATGGTGGCCAAGTAACAGCTTCCTTGCATCTGGGCACCGTGAGTCTGGGGAGATAGGACTCCAGGCATCTCTGGCTGGTGGGATCTGCCTATCATCACCCCTGTGAGGATACAGGGAGTCAGCGAGAGACTTCTGGACCCCAAGAGGAGGACTAAAACAGTGGAAAAATGGCAAGTGGTCGCGTGTGTTCAATCCATCTAAACCCGCCTGCAACTTCCACAGGCATGAGAACTTAAAGAGCAAGAGGAAGTGAAAGGAAAATTAGGGCAAGGAAACAGATAAAAGAAATCACTCATGAGGAAGAATCAGCAGAAAACTCCAGGCATGGAGAACATGAAGAACCAGTCCAGAACAACCCCACCAAGGGACCATGAGGTAGCTACTGCAGATGATTCCACCTATAAAGAAATGTTAGGAATGACAGAAAGGGAATTTAGAATACACATGTTGAAAACAATGAAAGAAATGATGGAAACAATGAAGGAAACTGCTAATAAAGTGGAAAATAACCAATAGGAAATCCAAAAACAGAATCAAATAAGAGATGAACGATATGAAGAATATAAAAAGGATATAGCAGAGCTGAAGGAACTGAAACAGTCAATAAGGGAACTTAAAGATGCAATGGAAAGTATCAGCAACAGGTTAGACCATGCAGAAGAAAGAATTTCAGAGGTAGACAAAATTCTTGAGATAACTCAGATAGTAAAAGAGGCAGAAAAGAAGAGAGAGAAAGCAGAACATTCACTGTCAGAATTATGGGACTTTATGAAGCGTTCCAACATACGAGTTATAGGAATTCCAGAAGGGGAAGAAGAATGCCCCAGAGGAATGGAAGCCATACTAGAGAATATTATAAAAGAAAATTTCCCAAATATCACCAAAGATTCTGACACACTGCTTTCAGAGGGCTATCGGACCCCAGGTCACCTCAACTCTAACCAAGCTTCTCCAACACACATTGTGATGAACCTGTCCAAAGTCAAGACAAAAGAAAAGATTCTGCAAGCTGCCAGGAGTAAGCACCAGTTGACCTACAGGGGCAAATACATCAGAGTGACCGCAGACTTCTCTAATGAAACTTTCCAAGCAAGAAGACAATGGTCATCTACCTTTAATCTACTTAAACAGAACAATTTCCAGCCCAGAATTCTCTACCCTGCTAAGCTAAGCTTAAAAATTGATGGAGAAATCAAATCATTTACGGATATACAAACATTGATGAAATTCGCCAAAACAAGACCAGCTCTACAGGAAATACTTCAACCTGTTCTGCACACTGACCACCACACTGGATCAGCAGCAAAGTAAGAACTCAGAAATTGAAGGACAGAACCTAACCTCCACACTGATGCAAAAGATCAAACTAAGCAATGGACTCTCACAAAATAAGACGAATAGAATACTACCATACTTATCAATTATCTCCATAAATGTTAATGGCTTGAATTCCCCACTGAAGAGGCATAGATTGGCTGACTGGATTAAAAAACACAAGCCATCCATTTGCTGTCTGCAAGAAACACACCTGGTTTCAAAAGACAAATTAAAGCTCCGAGTCAAGGGTTGGAAGACAATGTTTCAGGCAAATGGAATTCAGAAGAAAAGAGGAGTTGCAATCTTATTTTCAGATACATGTGGATTTAAAGCAACTAAAGTCAAAAAAGACAAAGATGGTCACTTTATATCGGTCAAGGGAAAAATACAACAAGAAGACATTTCAATTCTAAATATTTATGCACCCAATTTAAATGCTCCCAGATTCTTGAAACAGACCTTAATTAGTCTGAGCAATATGATATCTGATAATACCATCATAACAGGGGACTTTAACACTCCTCTTACAGAGCTGGACAGATCCTCTGAACAGAAATTAAACAAAGATATAAGGGATTTAAATGAGACCCTAGAACAACTGTGCTTGATAGACACATATAGAACACTCCACCCCAAGATAAAGAATATACATTTTTCTCATCACCCCATGGAACATTCTCCAAAATTGATCATATCCTGGGACACAAAACAAATATCAACAGAATCAAAAGAATTGAAATTTTACCTTGTATCTTCTCTAACCATAAGGCACTAAAGGTGGAACTCAACTCTAACAAAAATGCTCAACCCCACCCAAAGGCATGGAAATTAAACAATCTTCTGTTGAATAACAGATGGGTGCAGGAAGAAATAAAACAGGAAATCATTAACTTCCTTGAGCATAACAACAATGAAGACACAAGCTACCAAAACCTGTGGGATACTGCAAAAGCAGTTTTGAGAGGAAAATTCATCGCTTTAGATGCCTACATTCGAAAAACAGAAAGAGAGCGCATCAACAATCTCACAAGAGATCTTATGGAATTGGAAAAAGAAGAACAATCTAAGCCTAAACTCAGTAGAAGAAAAGAAATATCCAAAATCAAATCAGAGATCAATGAAATTGAAAACAAAAGAATCATTCAGAAAATTAATGAAAAAAGGAGTTGGTTTTTTGAAAAAATAAATAAAATAGATAAACCATTGGCCAGACTAACAAGGAATAGAAAAGTAAAATCTCTAGTAACCTCAATCAGAAATGATAAAGGGGAAATAACAACTGATCCCACAGAGATGCAAGAGATCATCTCTGAATACTACCTGAAACTCCATGCCCAGAAATTTGACAATGTGAAAGAAATGGATCAATATTTGGAATCACACCCTCTCCGTAGACTCAGCCAGGAAGAAATAGAGCTCCTGAACAGACCAATTTCAAGCACTGAGATCAAAGAAACAATAAAAAAGCTTCCAACCAAAAAATGCCCTGGTCCAGATGGCTTCACTCCAGAATTCTATCAAACCTTCAAGGACGAGCTTATTCCTGTACTGCAGAAATTATTCCAAAAAATTGAGGAAGAAGGAATCTTCCCCAACACATTCTATGAAGCAAACATCACCCTGATACCAAAACCAGGAAAAGTCCCAAACAAAAAGGAGAATTTCAGACCAATCTCACTCATGAACATAGACCCAAAAATTCTCAACAAAATCCTAGCCAATAGATTACAGCTTATCATCAAAAAAGTCATTCATCATAATCAAGTAGACTTCATCCCAGGGATGCAAGGCTGGTTTAACATATGCAAGTCCATAAACATTATCCACCATATTAACAGAGGCAAAAATAAAGATCACATGATCCTCTCAATAGATGCAGAAAAAGCATTTGATAAAATCCAGCATCCTTTTCTAATTAGAACACTGAAGAGTATAGGCATAGGTGGCACATTTCTAAAACTGATTGAAGCTATATATGACAAACCCACAGCAATATTTTACTGAATGGAGTAAAACTGAAAGCTTTTCCTCTTAGAACTGGAACCAGACAAGGTTGTCCTCTGTCACCTTTACTATTCAACATAGTGCTGGAAGTTCTAGCCAATACAATTAGGCAAGACAAGGAAATAAAGGGAATCCAAATGGGAGCAGAGGAGGTCAAACTCTCCCTCTTTGCTGACGACATGATCTTATACTTAGAGAACCCCAAAGACTCAACCACAAGACTCCTAGAAGTCATCAAAAAGTACAGTAATGTTTCAGGATATAAAATCAATGTCCACAAGTCAGTAGCCTTTGTATACACCAATAAAAGTCAAGATGAGAAGTTAATTAAGGATACAACTCCCTTCACCATAGTTTCAAAGAAAATGAAATACCTAGGAATATACCTAACGAAGGAGGTGAAGGACCTCTATAAAGAAAACTATGAAATCCTCAGAAAGGAAATAGCAGAGGATATTAACAAATGGAAGAACGTACCATGCTCATGAATGGGAAGAATCAACATTGTTAAAATGTCTATACTTCCCAAAGCAATCTACCTATTCAATGCCATTCCTATCAAAATACCAACATCGTACTTTCAAGATTTGAAAAAATGATTCTGGTTTTGTATGGAACCGGAAAAAACCCCGTATACCTAAGGCAGTTCTTAGTAATAAAAATAAAGCTGGGGGCATCAGCATACCAGATTTTAGTCTGTACTACAAAGCCATCGTGGTCAAGACAGCATGGTACTGGCACAAAAACAGAGACATAGACACTTGGAATCGAATTGAAAACCAAGAAATGAAACTAACATCTTACAACCACCAATCTTCGATAAACCAAACAAGAACATACCTTGGGGGAAAGACTCCCTATTCAATAAATGGTGTTGGGAGAACTGGATGTCTACATGTAAAAGACTGAAACTGGACCCACACCTTTCCCCACTCACAAAAATTGATTCAAGATGGATAAAGGACTTAAATTTAAGGCATGAAACAAGAAAAATCCTCAAAGAAAGCATAGGAAATACACTGGAAGATATTGGCCTGGGGAAAGACTTCATGAAGAAGACTGCCATGGCAATTGCAACAACAAAAATAAACAAATGGGACTTCATTAAACTGAAAAGCTTCTGTACAGCTAAGGAGACAATAACCAAAGAAAAGAGACAACCTACACAATGGGAAAGGATATTTGCATATTTTCAATCAGACAAAAGCTTGATAACTAGGATCTATAGAGAACTCAAATTAATCCACATGAAAAAAGCCAACAATCCCATATATCAATGGGCAAGAGACATGAATAGAACCTTCTGTAAAGATGACAGATGAATGGCTAACAAACACATGAAAAAATGTTCATCATCTCTATATATTAGAGAAATGCAAATCAAAACAACCCTGAGATATCATCTAACCCCAGTGAGAATGGCCCACATCACAAAATCTCAAAACTGCAGATGCTGGTGTGGATGTGAAGAGAAGGGAACGCTTTTACACTGCTGGTGGGACTGTAAACTAGTACAAGCTTTCTGGAAGGAAGTATGGAGAAATCTCAAAGCACTCAAGCTAGACCTCCCATTTGATCCTGCAATCCCATTACTGGGCATCTACCCAGAAGGAAAAAAATCCTTTTATCATAAGGACACTTGTACTAGACTGTTTATTGCAGCTCAATTTACAATCGCCAAAATGTGGAAACAGCCTAAATGCCACGAACCCAGGAATGGATTAACAAGCTGTGGTATATGTATACCATGGAATACTATTCAGCCATTAAAAAAAAATGGAGACTTCACATCCTTCGTATTTACCTGGATGGAAGTGGAAGACATTATTCTTAGTAAAGCTTCACAAGAATGGAGAAGCATGAATCCTATGTACTCAATTTTGATATGAGGACAATTAATGACAATTAATGTTATGGGGGGGAAAACAGAAAGAGGGACGGAGGGAGGGGGGTGGAGCCTTGGTGTGTGTCACACACTTTATGGGGGCAAGACACGATTGCAAGAGGGACTTTACCTAACAATTGCAATCAGTGTAACCTGGCTTATTGTACCCTCAATGAATCCCCAACAATAAAAAAAAAAAAAAAAAAGACCAAAAAATAAATAAATAAATAAAAGAAAATGCCTCCCAGTATTTTGCTTTAGATTTGATGCCAATTTCAGAAACACTAATTTACTTGATCAGTGAGAAAAAAAAGTACCAAACCCCACTCTCCACCCCAAGAAAACAACAAGAAAACTCTGATAAAGTGGAATGTCCGGGCCAGGGAAGGAGGAAGGCTGGGCAGAGGGTGGAGCTTGCGTTCCCAGTGAGCAATGGTACCAGAAGGAGTGAGAGGCCAGGTGACACCGACTTTGCAAGTGCCGTGGCTCTCTCCTCTCCTGTGTCTGTACTCCTAACCGTCACTGCTTTTTTCCTTTGCTCTTTCTACCTCTTTCTGCCCCTCCTGTAGACTTAACCACTCTGTCAAGATGGTTAGCTTCCTGCCCCCAAATGTGTACCCTTTGTTGGGTGTTGTGGGAAGGTTCCCGGGGAGGGCAGCCCAGGCAGAATGACCTTTTCTGTCCCGGCTTCCATAGTTCTCAACTGTGGAATGTGAGCAGAGTAGAGTCTCATCTGGGTTAGGGCTTTAGAGCAGTGGCTCTCAACCTTCCTAATGCCACGACCCTTTAATACAGTTCCTCATGTTGTGGTGACCAACCATAAGATTATTTTCATTGCTAGTATGGTTGGAGGTCACCACAGCATGAGGAACTGTCGCGTAATTAGGAAGGTTGAGAACCTGTGCTTTAGAGAGTGAATGTGCCTTCTCTATTGCCTTTTTCCTCTCTCCCCAGCTCAAAATGGAGGACTCTGGGGGCTCTGGCATGGTCGTTGCTACTTTGGCTGCTCATTAGAGGCACGGGGAGATTAAAAAAAAAATCCTGCTGCTCAGACCCCACCCCCAGGAATGCTGACTAGATTGGTCTTGGTGCGGTCCCAGCAGTAGGGGTGAAATCCTCCAGGTGACTCTCCTGGACACCCAAGTCAGAGATCTGTCACTGCAGATAGGGTGGGAAGTGTCATGAGGAGGAAAGCTGCCCACCGACAAAAACACCCACAGTGGAATGTTCCACCAGAAACCTTTGTTTTATTAATGCCCTGGACACACAGCCTCATTTGGTGTAGCAGCTTCGTTATCCCAACTATTCTATCCTATTAATGAGCACAGAGCCATGCTAAGGCTCCTTAGCAAGCTGAGATTCCGTTCCAACACCTGCCAACTGCTTTGTTGTGTTGGATCAAACTGTCCCACAAGTGGGCGACTGAGGTGCTGGTGGGGTGCGGTTCCACTCTTCCCACACAGCAGTCCTGTCACCTCCAGGACCTCAAATCAGGTAGCAGCTCCTGGTCGGCGATAAGCTTGTTTGTGGAGATAGTTACCGCTTTATTTTCAAGATGGTGAGTCTCTTGTGTTGGCATATGTTCTGCGATCCATCGGGCTTGGTCATTCTGTTTACTGATATCCAGTGTTCAGGAGGACACCTCCCACTTTGTGGCGTGGTGATATGATACCACTTTTAATTTTGCCAGCTTTCTGATACCGCTCAGTGGGAGAAATACCTGTTAGTGTTTGATTGCAGAATGTTTCTCACCTAATTGTCTCAAAACTGCAGGGTATGTATTTGATTTCTTTGATTGATCTGTTTCGTGCATGTATTTTTCCAACATCTTGAATAATTTAGGAGCAATCCTGAATTTTGGTTTGTGGCTAGTTTGTCTTCTAGCAATAATATGGCCTTCTGAAGCAGTGTATTTTGCTCAAGTGTCTGAAAGCAGGAAAGAATCGCTTTGTAAGGAGATGCAGTGTGATGTGAATTTGAGCACACTGCATGGCCCCTCAGGGTCCTGGAAACTTGGTGCTTCTCTGAAGGTAAAGCTGTGTTCTGAAAGGCAGGGCGTGGGGCTGTCTCCTGCCATCAGCATTGAGGGGCTCATAACTTTTTTGTTTTTCTCTGAACTCTTTCCCTCATGTTAGTTGAAAGCAATCATGAAAGGGAACTCATGCTCACTGGAACTCCAGCACTGAGCTTGAACACCTAGCCGCAGGGAGGAAGGAGGAGCATGTGGGTCCAACTGTTTTTGTTCCTTTCCCTTGCACCTATTATCACTCTGTGGGAATGTAAATCAGTCCTAGAGTGGAAGTGGGCTGTGACAGGGAAGTGAGCAGAAGTCATGCAAATGTTGGGGAATCATTCTGGGATGGGGGGAGAGAGAGAGAGAGAGAGCACGTGGTGCGAGCAAACAAGAGCTGTCCCAGGTGGGCAATAATCCACCCTTAGGCGAGGATTATTTACCAAACTTTCCTCTCTGCAGGGCCCTCAAGTAAGAGGCCAGGACTTCATCTGCTACATCTAGAAGCTACCATCTTGTTGTTCTTGTCCCTGCTCTCTTTGTCATGCTCCTTTCTTAGGAGTTTTCCAGAATTAAAACCATGGAAAGGTGACAAGGTGGGGAACAGATCACCCTTCCTTTTCCTCACAGGGGAACTTAACTGGTAGCCCTTACTGGAGCCCAAGTTCCTCCTGGCTGGAAATCCCTTCCTCAAAGTGATCTTAAGGCTTTGGGCAGGGCGTGAGTCACTATCTTGTCAATGACCTCCAGCCAAAGTCCACCAGGAACACAACTGTGGTTGAACAAGTGGGATTTGTTGCTGGTTGTAGTAAAAGGGTGTTAAGAAGGACGTATTGTAGGATTTTGGCTTGTGTGTAGTGATTTGGGGGAATGTTCAAGAAATGAGAATTGAATGCTTTTAGGAAGCAGGGGAATTCTATCATTGAGTTTCTCAAACAGTCTTCTCTACACAGTAGGAGGAATGAATCAGGCTGGAAGCAGCAGTCTCACTGGCACGAAAGGAAGGTGTCTGGTCATTTTTGTGCATTGGATAATGTTCATATTTTTGCCCATGTTTGGATGTGATTATGGTTGGCTAAATTGTCCTCACTGTTTTTCAATTTGTTTTCTTTCTAGTGTTTTTTTTTTTTTTTTGAGATAAAGTCTGGCTCTGTTGCTCAGGCTAGAGTGCCATAGTGCCATTGTAGCTCACAGCAACCTTGAACTCCTGGGCTCAAGCAATCCTACTGCCTCAGCCTCCTGAGTAGCTGGGACTACAGGTGCCTGTCACAGTGCATGGCTGATTTTTCTATTTTTAGTAGAGATGGGGGTCTCGCTCTTGCTCAGGCTGGTCTTGACCTCCTGAGCTCAAGCTATCCTGCCTCGGCTTCCCAGAGTGCTAGGATTATAGGAGTAATCCCAGGTGATCTACATGATTACAGAGTGTTCTTGTTTTTTCTTGGATTTGTTATAATCATAGATTTGCTTGGTCTGATTTGGTGTTCTGTGAAATTATTTATATATAATAAGGCCCAGCTGTGAGTGGCAGGGCCACCTCCTAGCAACACCAAGTCCTGGCTGGTAGAACCAGGACAGTGCTGGGATATCCGTGGCTGTTTTTCTTGTCCTTAATCTGGTAATTCTTTTACAGCCATATCGATTATTAGAAGATGGAAATACTTTGGTATTGCCATGAGCCTTCTGAGGATTTTCTCTCCTCCCTGCCCCTATTTCCATCTTCCATTCCCCCAGACCTCCCCACAATGATTTTTCTTTCTGTCTTTCTTTTTTTTTTTTTTAAAGACAGAGTCTATGTTGCCCTTGTTACAGTGCTGTGGCATCACAGCTCACAGCAACCTCAAACTCTTGGGATTAAGCGATTCTCTTGCCTCAATCTCCCAAGTAGCTGGGACTACAGGTGCCTGACACAATGCCCAACTATTTTTTGGTTGTAGTTGTCATTGTTGTTTGGCTGGCCCAGGCTGGGTTTGAACCTGCCAGCCCTGGTGTGTATGGCAGGCGCCTTAGCCTCTGAGCTACAGGTACTGAGTCCCCATAATGATTTTTCAACTGATGGACTGAATCATACTGGTGTGTCATGAGAGAATTTTAAGTGTGCTGTAAAAATTTTTAAAGATCATTAATTAAATTAAAGATCATTATTTTCTATCTTTTTTTTTCTTTTGAAAGTAATTTAATTAACAATCATCAGAAATTTTTGTGGCATACTTAAGGTCCTTTCACGGCACACCAGTCAAAAATTAAAGACCTAGAGACTTAGCTGAGCCTGGTTTTTCCTGTGGGGCTCTATCTGCACAT
This sequence comes from Nycticebus coucang, assembly GCF_027406575.1. Classification (NCBI taxonomy): domain Eukaryota; kingdom Metazoa; phylum Chordata; class Mammalia; order Primates; family Lorisidae; genus Nycticebus; species Nycticebus coucang. Next base: position 59,901,133 of record NC_069792.1, on the reverse strand, counting down.
ATAGGTTTGTGCATTACCCCACTTTCCAAAACTAAACCTTATTTAGATCTTTATGCGAAGGGAGGAGAATCATAAAGAAAAGCTGGGGCATGATTAACACAGAAGATGGATGAGAGATACTTCTGATGGGGATGCGGGCTGGCAGGAGGGTCATGTCATTGGGAAGGGACGTGTGAGGTTATCTAAGGGAGTGGTAATGTTCTTGGTGTTAACCTGGTTAATGGTACATGAGCACTCACTTTGTGATTATTATTTAAACTGCTTGGTACATGCGATCCATGTCATAAACTTGAAAAAATGAATGGTAGAGCCAAGTCATTGCCAAGGCTCCTTCCAACAATGAGGTCTAACTTTATGAGGTTGTGAGTAGAATTGGGTAGGCAGCATGAATCCGGTGGTAAAGATCATTGCAGCCTCTGAGGTAAGGTGGCCCTAGTGGGGAGAGCACAGATGTGGTATGAATGTCCTCTGGCTCTGGGGACAAGGGGTAGTGAAATGCTAATGGAGGATGGGACACACCTGTGTGGCTGGTGGATCACAGCCTGTTTTCATCTTGTGTTGCCTTCCTCTCAGCTGGTCTACTCTCAGAATGTACAAAAAGATTCTTTAATAAAATTCAGATGGTCACTCCTCTGCTTAAAACTCTCCAAAGAGTTCCTGTGTTTTATAGTTATCTGTTATCTGTCCCCACCACCTTGTGACCTCATCTCCCATTTTTCTTCTAAAGTTAGAAGCACAGTAAGTATGTTTTTTTTTTTAACTCTTTTTTATGATCAACATTATTTAAGTGTGGTGCAGCAGTTTAACTATAGGTGCAAGTGTGCTGTGAGGTAAAAGAAGGTTGAAAATGCTGCCTCCCACAACACACTAGTTAGTGCTAAAGCAGAGACCCTTCTAGGTCTTGCTGCAGCTCAACTGCTGGTGTCTGTTCTAATCAATCAGCGCCTGTGTGGTACCTGTTGCTAATGTTTTCTGATATCACTCTGGCTTTGAGATTGTAGATTCTGTTCACAGTGAGAGTCAGAAGAGATAAGAAGACAGAAGAAAGGAAAAAGAGAATAAGAGAGAGAAGAGAAAAAACAAGAGACAAAGAGTAAAGTAAGTGAGGGTGAAGGAGGGAAAGCATGAAAAGACTTCTAGAAAATGGACCAGCAAGGGACTCTGAAAAGTGAACTTAACAAAGGTTGAAAGGGCTGAAAAGAAAAAGCTGAGAGGAATAAGAAGGAGAAGAGGGTTGAGAGCTGTAGAAATGGAGGAAAATTCAGGCCAAGGCAGCCGCGTAAGGGTCTTGTGTTATGTTTGTCTTGTGGTTTGGTTCCATTGACTATGTCTCAAAATGAGTTTGCCACCAGTTGGAGCTTAGAAAACAATCATTTTACTCAACAGAAGCTTGGGTTGGAGTTGGATCAAATTTGACAGGGTTTAACTTGTAAAGAAAAGAAGGAAATGGAGCCTCACAGTCGAAGGCCGCTTGTGGCAGTGCAGTATGGAAGCCTGTCACAACCCACAGCTGGCACCTTCAACGACTGTCTTTCTGTTTGCGTCCCAGGATGCTCTTTGGAATCACAAATTGCAAGGTTCCCGTGCAGGTATGAAAAATCTCACTGTCTTTGAGTTAGGATGAAAAACAGCATGCGTTTCCCTGCCAAGTCTCCGAGAGAAGGCAGTGAGAACAGATGGCGGAGGAAGCTGCGTGGAGAACCTTGGTTAACCCCACTGTGATGTGCGTGGGGAATCTCACGTGGTGGTCCTTTTTCTTCCTCTTGTGAAGAACTTATACAAATAGTCAATAGGAACAGGAGAGTAGGGGCGGGCAGGCGTGATCCTTTCCTCTGAAGCCTTGGTTCTTTGAATTGGCAGCATAACCACGATCCCTGTGAACACACTGGGATGTTTGAAGGCATCAAGGTAAAGGAACCAGAAGGTAAGCATGAAGCAGAGGACAAGTGTGGCGTCAGATGTAGGCTGAGTCCTGGGAGCCCTAACCCTAACTCTAACTCCAATCCCAACCCTAACCCCAACCCTATCCCTAACCCTAATGGATTGGAGTCCACTGCACTCTCATTTCAACTACATGTGTCCTGGTGCTCAAGGGCATCTTGGGCAGTCAGGGTCTCTCTGGACACTTCCCAGTGCTGTGTGGGGTGGAATCAAGCGTTTATGAAACTCGGGCCAGTTTTAAGTAGGTAAGCAGAATGACTTTTCCATTACATCTCTCTTTAGAGGTGGTCTTTCTTGAGACAGAAATTAGTTTCCGGGTTCACACACATTTGCAGAGAAGCTGCCACCAGCTCTGGGTTTTCTTTGTGTGTGTGTATGATCTGTCTTAGGGAAATAACTGTTGCAGAAATTGTTCTTTTGGGGATGAGCAGGGGAGGGGATGTCCTTTAAGCAATAGAGAATGTAGTTTGTCTAAATTTCTTTGTTTTATATTTGTGGCTGGCTGAATATTCCCAAGGAGATGAATTTCCTTTCTCATCACATAAGAGACATTTTCACTGAAGAGTGTTGCTTTGACTGTCCAATTACTGTACTTTATAAAGTACCTCTTCCACTACTGGGGCACGTGTGTGTCCAGGAGACAACAGAGCGTGCTGGATGAAGTCACAGCCTTTCCTCCAGCAATCGCAAACCTGCTGCTATTTTTCTTTTCCTGACCCTTCAAAGAGCACCCATAACTGAAGATGAAGCCCAGACTCCTGACCACGGCTAGCCCTTTAGGATTTGGCTCCTCTCACTCCCCCTCCAGCTTGCCAACGTCATCTCTCAGGAGAATCCTGCAAATCTCAGAGTGAGAGATTCTCCCTTTCTTGTCTCACTTTCCTGCCAGTGCACGTTCCCTGAGAAAGAGCTCATGGGACACAGCCCTATTACGTTGCAACTCATTCAGGTTGCAAGGAAGAGAGACCTGCTCAGAGTGTGTTTGAGTTTATTTATTTATTTTTTAAATTGAAGAATTTTACGGGGGTACAAATGTTTTGCTTTGTACTAAATTGCTTTTGTACTATTTGAGTCAAAGTTGTAAGTGTGCCCATCACCCAGTGTGCATTGTACCCATGAGGTGTGAATCCCCTCTGACCTTCCCACCTATTTGAATTTGATGAGTGCTATTTCCATATGTGCACATACATGTTCATCGATTAGTTTCAGTTTCAATTTAATAGTGAAATGTGGTGTTTGTTTTGGCATTCTTGTGATTCTTCGCTTTGTTGGGGTTTATTCTGAGGATGTTCAGGGAATTATGAGAAATGGAAAATTGTCGTAATCACTGCATTGTCCAAGCCCACAGACAACAGGAATGATATCTGGGAACTAGATCATGGTTCAGGGTATCACATGGCTTATCCCGTTCAGGGCCCCCTTAGCAAGAGTTCCATCTGACAGCCTCTCAACTATTTCTGTTTCAGCTTTCAGTGACGGACTCACTTCGCTCCCTGCCTGGCACTGCTTTTTTCAAAGTGAGTTTTTCTGCTTTCTCTGCCTGTGTGTCTGTTTTCCTCTCTGTGTGTCTCATACTCAGACTTCCTAAGAGAGGGACTCATTGTTTGAGCAGTCATACCTGGGATGGAATGGCACTGCTGGGCTGGGCTTCTGTCTGGCCACCTCCTGCAGGGCACCGGCCAACCTCTGAGGTAGTTGCCTTAAGGTCAGACGCTAATCCCTGGTCCAGTCGGCTGTGGCCCAAGTAGCAGAGTCAGCTGGTGTCAAACATGTCAGCCTAGGATAAGAAACCTCCGAGAGGCCGCAGGTGGATTAGCACAGTAATGCTGCTCAGAGAGGCCTTCAGGGGCTGCCTGGCCCCCAGAAATAACATAAGACAGCAAATGAGCGTCACATTAGTAAAATATGCAATGAGTGCTTGAGATGAAGCCAGAAGAGGTGCGATCATTATGGTCTGCAGTGGGCGTTCCTCTGCTCATAATCCCAGAGACAAACTTCACTAAATGGCACAAAGTCCTTCTTGAGATCGGGTTTCTGCTTACCTTTCCAGCTCCACTCCCAGCCCCACAGGCACTGTGTTCCAGCCACTGGCTCTCCCTGCAATCCCTGGATGATTGTGCCGTGTTTATTCAGAGCCCAGGAGGAAGAACTCCTATGCTTCTGTAATTGTGAGATGATGCATTTCTTTGCTGCAGCCTGACCCTGCTCCAGACACGTCATGGTTTCCTTCCCATCCCCCCATCTTTATTATGGCACTTAGAGGTCTGGGTTGTGGTTATTGGTTGACATGCTCACCTTGCTCACTCATCACAGCAATAGGCCAGTGCGTGGCACCTACTGCTACTGCTGGGACTAGCTCCATGCACTGTTCCAAGTGTTTTATATGTATTACCTAATTTAATCCTCCCAACAACCTTCTAGGGAGGAGCCATGATTATCCTCATTTTTATGTTTTGGGAAACTGAAGCACCGACAAATTGAGAAACTTGCCCAAGGCCACATGCCTGTAAGTGGTGGAGTTGGGATTCAATCAGGCAACTTGTTCCAGAGTCTATGCTTTGCCCACTGATCTGTACTGCCTCTTGGCAATAAATATTGTGGAGGAATTAGTAGACATTCAGTTAGTGTTGAGGAAATAAAGAAGCCACTGCTGGGGTTTTGAGGGAGAAGATGTTCTTTTTTTTTGGAGAGTCTCATTCTGTCGACCTGGGTAGAGTGCTGTGGTGTCACAGCTCACAGCAACTTCAAACTCTTGGGCTCAAGAGATCCTCTTGCCTCAGCCTCCCAAGTAGCTGGGACTACAGGCACCTGCCACAATGCCCAGCTACTTTTTTTTTTTTTGTAGAGACAAAAAATTGGCAGCAATTTTTTGAGACAAAAAATTTGTTTTGTAGAGACAAAAAAAAAAAAAAAAGTGTAGGTCTCACTTTTGTTCAGTCTGGTCTCGAACTCCTGAGCTCAAGCAATCCACTTTACTTGGCTTCAGAGTGCTAGGATTACAGGAGTGAGCCACTGTGCCCCGTGGAGGGAAAAGACATTCTAGGGGAGATAAATGAGGAATGAAAAACACATCTGCAGAATGCAAGTGTAAACCTTGTGGGGCAGAGATGAAGGTGTCAGTTGGATTACCTTGAATTTAAAAAAGATCAGGCTGGCTTCAGAGTGCAGGTTGATTTAGTGTGGGAAGAGAATAAACACAGTGTCAAATGAGGTGGACATCAACATAGTCTCTGGAGACTGTATAATGAGCAGGTTATGAGTGTGAACCTGGAGTCAGATGAATGAGGGTTTTGAATCCTGGTTCTGACACTAGTCAGCTGTGTGACTTCTCTGAATCTTCAAGTTTCTTTTCCTTCACCTATAAAACAGGAATTATTGTTCACCTCCTAAGTTGTTGTAAGCATTAAAGGTATGTTTGCCAAGGGCATAGCACAGAATTTGACCTTATTCTTCTTTTGTCTTGGGTCAGGATGATGAGGTCTTGTCCTCATGTGGTAGCACTAGCAAGAAAATGGGCAGGGAGATGAGATTCAGCAGAACTTGCTGATGGGCGGGTGCTGGGAAGTTGCGTCTAGGAAGGGTTGGTGAGTGGTCAGCATGGGATGTGAATTCAGGGCTCTAAGTTCTGGGTCTGGTTTTGTCACCAACTACTTTGGACACATCACTCACCTGCATTGCTGGATGTCAGTTCCCCCTCTGGAATGTACAAATTGATACTAGCAATTGCTCATTTTTCTTCCAGCTCTGAATGCTCAAACATAGCTGGGAGGTTTGGAGTCTGGACAACTGGGAGGATGTAAAAGAAGCTGAGCTCTGTCTTTCTCTTCAAAGAGATCCATTTCTGCCTCCCTCCTCTGCCCCAGCTTTTATTAATCCTGTCCTTTGTTCTCCCTTACAGTTGGAAACATTGTTTTCTTTTCTTTTGGTCAAATGACTTTGAAAACTCAGCCATTGATGGAAGGTTTTGTGACCACAGCAGAAGGTGAATCAGATAAGTTTTTGTCTGGAGTCCTTTGGTCTCCGGATCCTGACTTGGGCCTTCCTATTTCTCTAATAATTTATCTCACTTTTTTCTTCCTGGCAGCCATAGCCCATCATCTTCCTGGTGAGTCTTCCCAGCTGGTTTGTGGAGATTTTCCTTAGATGTCTTTCCTTCTGGACTTTGCAGCTAGGCGTCTTCAAAGAGAAAGAAAGCAGGGCCTGTACCTGGTAAGATACCTTAGCAGCCCTTGTTAATAAATGTTTTTATATTGTGAGCATGTCTTTGCCTGGGTTACATTTTGCTGTGGGTGAATGAAAATATCTGAGAAGTTAGTTACTGAAGCCCCTAGCGAGCTAGTTTGCAGGGCAGCCCTCAGAGGCCCTCTCCAAGAAAAGAGAGGGCAAGGGGCAAAGAGGTCTTTACTGTGATTTTGCTTATGGAAACTTTGGATGAATTTCTTCAGCCATACAGATGCCATATAATTTCCTACTCACTTCTCTTCATGGAGCTGGAAGGAGGGTTGCCGACTTCTACGTGTGTAACAGTACAACACCCCAGACAAAGGATGTTGATGATATGGACTGACAAAAGAAAGCACGTTCTTTTTTTTTTTTTAATTGTTGGGGATTCATTGAGGGTACAATAAGCCAGGTTACACTGATTGCAATTGTTAGGTAAAGTCCCTCTTGCAATCATGTCTTGCCCCCATAAAATGTGACACACACCAAGGTCCCACCCCCTCCCTCCATCCCTCTTTCTGCTCCCCCCCATAACCTTAATTGTCATTAATTGTCCTCATATCAAAATTGAGTACATAGGATTCACGTTCTTAATCAAGAAGGGACACATTATCAAATAGACCTATTAAGCATTAATCAAACACCTACTGATAATTCTACCTGGTATGGGTAGTAAATTTTCACTCTTTCAGAGTTTTGGGTTGGGTGTCAAGGCTGGATGTCTATTTAATAGAAGAGTGAATTGTGGCATTCTTTTAGTTGCTGACTCCAAAGTATGAGTCTAATCAACCACCACATTAAACATTTCAAGAATCACAACCTTTCTGAGGAATCAGAGGTAATTATTATCCATGTATGACCCATAAAAATGCAGCTCACCATGTAGAAATTTAGCAAACTGCACTTGGAAGAATAAGGAAAATTTAGCCCTAACCTAGAAAATGAGATTGTCTTTGACCCAGAATAATGTCCAAGATTTCTTTCAGTTCATTAATTTTTTTCCTCTAATGTGTTTTGTCTACAGCCAATATATCCATTGAGTTATTGTAATTTTTGGTTCTTAAATGTTTCTGTTTTAGAGTTTTGTTTGATTCTTTTTCAAATGTATTCTTTTTCACTTTGCAAAGTTTCCTATTCCACATATATATTTTCATGCTTACAATTTATTTCTTTAAACATGGCAATCATGGTGTTTTACAAATCTGGATCTGATAATCCTGCAAATCTGTGTGGGTTGTTCCTGTGGTTTGTGATTTCGGATGGTTCTTGTTTCTGTTTGGGTTGTCTTATTTTCTGGTATCCTTGGGAATCTCTTACTGCTTCCTGATCATTACTCTTGAAAAATTTATGAGGGTTTTCTGAAGCCTGGGATGTATATGCCTCCTTTTGAGATGTACTATCAGTTAAGCACCTCAGAACAAGTTCAAGGTTTGAGAGCCTCTGGCTCCCATTCTATACTCTATGGAAGGAAATGCAAATTTGTAAGAGCACCTTCTCCTGGCTACGAATGACCCAGAATAGTAGCTTTTCCTTTTCTTTTCATCTTTTCTCTCCCCATTTGCTCATCACCAAAACACATGCCCTTGTGAAGTTTCCAGAGATTCTGGGGTGGAGAAGAATAGAACAAAATCTGGTTGCCCCTGATTTCAGAGGATAACCCTTTTGCCCCTTTGGCAAAGACCCACACTCCTCTCCTTTGAGGGGCTTGAGCCTGATTTTTGTCTCTCCAGGTTTGCAGCTGAGGACCTGAGCACAGGAACTTTTACTGTTGGCAGATGGCCTCAGATCCTAAGTGATTGCATAGGTCCTATTTCTGGCTTACCTTTCTGATATAGGGTTTCATCCAAAAATTAACCTGGGAATTCCTCATTTCTTTTCATATGCTCAACTTTTTGAAGTTGTTTCTATTTTTACAGTATTGTCTGTCATTTTTCTTTGATTTCAGCTGGAGGATCAGTCTGAATCTATTTTTTTCCAGGCACTGGAAGTCTACAGTGGTCTTTCAAAGTGCAAGTCCCTGCAAGTTTCTCCTCATCACCTACTACAGCCATTCTCAAATGGCTTGCTTGTTAAAAATTGTTCACTTCCAGTGGGATCCTAGGCAGCACTTTGAGAAACTTCCACTATAATAAAGTTCAAGCTACTCAGCCTAGAATACAAGCCTCTTCCTACCACTCTAGGCCTATTTTCTTCCACTCCCCTTTTCTCATCCTCACACTCTGCTCCATCAATATGAATGCAGTAGTTCACAGTTTTACTCTCTTCAACTGTGGTCTGAAAATACTAAATGCAAAATTCTAGAAATAAACAATTCACAAGTTTTAAATTGTGTGTCATTCTGAGCAGTGTGATGGAATCTTGCGCTGTCTCACTTGGGAAAAGAATCCTCCCTTTGTCCAGCTGTTGATGCTCCCTGACTCAGTAATCAGCTCGACTGTCCTGCTATCACAGTGCTTGTGCTTAAGTCACCCTTGCTTTACTCAATAATGGCTCCGAAGTGTAAGAGCAGTAAGCTGCATATTGTTATAATGGTTCTAGTTTACTATTAGTTATTGTTGTTAGCCTCTTACTGTGCCTAATTTATAAATTAAACTCTATCATAGCTATGTACATGTAGGAAAAAACATACAGCATGTGGGGATTGGTACTATCTGTGGTTGCAGGCACCCACTGGGGGTCTTGGAATGTATTTCCTAAGAATAAGTGGGGATTTAAGTGCTTGAATATACTGCACCTTTTTATACCACTGTGCCTTGGCACGTGCAATCCCTGATGAATCAAATGCCCCATTCTCTTTGAGAGGCAAATGCTTGTTTATCTTTCAAAAGCAAGCCCAGAGGTCACCTTCTTTGGGAAATCCTCTTGAACTGCCCTGTCTTCACACCTTACAATCTATCCTCTTTTTGATGGCATACTTTGAACATGATTCTATGAATACTTACCATACTACTGTAATTAATTTCCTTCTGATTAAAAAGGAATAGCTCCTTGAGGAGCTATTTATAGTTATAGTATACATATTATAAATAGTTCATCTGTGTTTTGCCCAACCCCGGATTCGGTGCCTGGAGCATAGTTGATGCTCAATATATTTTTGCTAATTGAATGAATGAAATATACAGTCAGGCAATCCAGATATGCAGCCCAAGTAGGAAGAACACTGCTATGACCTCTGACACTATCAGAGTTAAGCCAAACTTGACAGATGAAGGGAACAGTCCTCTGTAAGACTGTTCACTTCAGACACCAGCTGCAGGTTTGAAGGTCTCTGGGCTGCACTCATTCTGACCAGAAGGCTACAATGGTAGGGGTTCATTCTGCCCTCTCAGTTTCGATAATTTGCTAGAAGCACCCACAGGACTCAGGAAATGCTATACTTATGACCAGAGTTTACTGTAGCAAAATGATACAAATTAGAACCAGCCAAAAGGAAATAAATGCACACAAGATCTGGGAGAGTACAAAATGCAAAGTTTTGCTGTCTTCTCCATGTAGAGTCAGGATATCTCATCCTCTCAGTCCATCAGATGTGTGCAGTATCGTCACCAGGGAAACTGACCTCAACTTCAGTGTGCAGGGTTTTTATTAAGCTTTCATTATGTATGCATCATTGATTGAATCATTGGCTATGTGACTGAACTCAGTCTTCAGTCCCCCCTCCACTGGAAGCTGGGCTGATCTCATGTGGCTCAAAGTAGCAAACCTCTCATTTCATGGTTGGTCTTTATATCATCACTAACCCCAATTCTGAGTCATCTTATTATTACTAACTACCTGGGGGTCCACCATGAGTCACCTCATTTGCATAAACAACTTTCAGGGGACTCCCCATGAATAACAAAGACATTCCTATTGTTTGGGAAATTTTAAGTATTTAGAGGCTACTTTCCAGGAACTGGAGATCCAGGCCAGAAAATTCTTTATTATACAGGAAATGCTTTAAGCCATAATTTGGATCAAGTTTGTGCCCAGGAATATATTATGGTGGGCAAGGCCCACAGCAGGAAGTCCAAGTGGAGACCTTCCATTTGAGAGACAGATGAGTTGCATGTAACAGCTGACATTTAATAATAGCTGTCCTAAGATTATACACAGAAATCACCCAGTGCTTGATGCAGAGTGGGTGCTCAGTAAGTGGTTGTTACATGGATGAAATGAAGTAAATGTGAACTGGATGTTGATGGATGGATAAGCTTGGAAAGATGAAAAATAGGTGAGGAGGACATTCCCAGGACAAATGTGTCAAGGGTACAAAGCAAGGATGTGTGTGGTAGGTTCTGGAGAATGTCTGTAGGTTCATATAGGGATAGAAAGGGTAGGATGACTATGAGCAGAATTTGCAGATCCTTATGTAGTGGTACTAGTACATTGGTTTGATCATTTTGCCAGAACCAAGGTATAAAATTTAGTTCCAAATCATGTAAATGTCCAAGCTGGTGGTTGCCAGGCAGGTAGTTGGCTCTGCACCAGGGACCCATATTCCTTCCATCTTCTTGTGCTCTGTCCCCCGAGATACTGTCTGTATTGTTGAATGCAGGAAAAATGCATTCACCTCTACCCATCAATGTTCTGATGTATGGGAAGAAGAAAGAGGATATGGAGCGAAAGCAGTTTCCTTGAGGAAATTTGGTTTTCTTGAGAATCATCTTAAGGAGATGATCCAGACATTGCTCACATTGTTTTTCATCACATCACATTATCTAGAAAGTAGCCATGTGGGAAGGTACAAAATAAAGTCTCTGGCTGAGAAGTCTTGTGCCCAGTTAAAACTCAGGTGATGGATAGGGGTTGTACTAAAAATAAAAAGGAAGAAGGAAAGAATGGATATTGGGAGAAAACTAGCAAACTGTCATATTGGAACTAAGTGTTTAGACTTCAAATAAAAACATTGAGACCTGAAAGAATTTTGAGGGAAAATGATCAAGCTCAGTTCTAAATGCTTTCCAGTGCCTCCTGTATGCTTGCTGAGATGGAAGATATACATTGATTTATGATAACTGTGAGATGAGATTGAAGAGGGACCAGTCAACTGTCTAAAAATGTCCACAAACATTTCCTCCACAGATGTTTGAAATTCAGGTTTTAATGTCATCCTTTTGGGAGGGGGATTGAGAGTCAACTTCCTTGAATCTCTTCTTGGTGGGGCCACTGTAATGAGGGGAACACATATTCCCCACTCTCAATGGTTCCTTTATGAGGAGGAAGCTTCCTGGAGGAACACCTGGTCTCCCTCTGCTCTTGTGTCCCTTTTCTCCAGGGGAGGAGGAGTGTCTGACTTGATTGATGATAAGTCTGGGAGAAGAGCTGTGTTGGAGTCATGCAGCTCTACCTTAGCTCTGCTTGCCTTTAGTAGAGATGGCATCTCACTTGTTCTTGGTTATGAGGAAAGCCCCACAGGGGTGATCTTCAAGCAGGAGACCTGGAGTGGGATTGAGGGAGCTCTGCTCATCCCTCCTGCCACTGAAAAGCAGAAAGTCTGACATAACAGGTGGCGATGCAGTTGGCTCATCAGCAAATCCTTGGAAAAACTCATTGAGTCTATACACCAAGGATCTCCAAAGTGGTACTTCTTTTCTTTCTTTCTTTCTTTTTCCTTCTTTCTAAATTCTTTCTTTCTTTCCTTCCTTCCTTCCTTCCTTCCTTCCTTCCTTCCTTCCTTCCTTCCTTCCTTCCTTCCTTCCTTCCTTCCTTCCTTCCTTCCTTCCTTTCTGCAAGGTCTCACTCTGTTGCTCTCATTAGAGCACGGTGGTGCAATGATACTTACTGGAATCTCCAATTGCCAGACTCAAGCCATCCTCCTTGTTCAGCTTCTCAAGTAGCCAGGACTACAAGTGCACGCCATCACACCTGGCTAAGTTTTCAAATTTTTATAGAGATGAGGGTCTTACTATGTTGCTCAGGCTGATCTTGAACTCCTGGTCTCAAGTGATTCTTCCACCTTAACCTCTCAAAGTGCTGAATTTATAGGCATGACCTGCCATGACTGGTTACCTCCTCCTCAAATTAAAGTGAGGCAAGAGAGTAGAAAGGAAGGAAGATGGGAGACAGGGAGAAGAAGGGCTTAGAAAGAGGAGAGCCAAATTAGAAAATCAGGGTAGGTTTATTGGAATAGCTAAGGGTGTGGTCCTGGTTTTTTGTTTTTCTTTAACTATTTTTCTTTGCTTTTAGCTTCTACTTTTATGTTTTTCTTCTCCTGGGAGCTCATACTTTTCCACACATACTGGTCAGTTTCATAAACTTTCTTTGAAAGGAATAATCCATAAATGTAATTTTCCATTTTGCTTTCCAATGTGCTTGGCTCCCCTGAGGTGGCTCCACAGGCCGTGGAGGTGTCCAGCTGCAGGGAGTCCCTCATATCAGGCTGTTAGTGATGACTCACTTCCCTCTGCCTGAATGGAAGATCTTCTAAATCCACTCCTGGGTCAGGCTTCTGCTCTGAAGCCTTAATCTGCTGTGGACCTAGGATCCCTGGGGAGCCCACATTTCTAATTCTGCAGCAGTGAGAAGCTTTCTGGGTAGCTCACATGTATTGAAAAAGTGATGAAAGGAGTGAGTAAGAGAGGCCGGAATGCATACACTGGCAGGGCTGGCATCCCAGAGGGTTTGCTTTATTAACTGGGAGCATCCCACGGCCTTGGGGTAATGACTGCTCAAGATTCAGGAATGATTTAGTTTTCTGTGGCTCTCAACTCAGATTGATTACAGTTTTATAGACATAATAAGATGAGGCCTAGTGCTGGCTATACATAACAGAAACCCACACTTAGGTGTGTAACAGGTACCTCCAGATTGAAACATTCATACTAGAACTCTTGATTTTACCCATTTCCCCCAAACTTGCCCTTTCCCAACCTTTCCCTCTTGGTGAGTGATGCAACTATTTGCCATGTATAAAGTCTCAATTCTCATCCTCTGTACACCCTGTGCCTGTGAACTATCCGTCATCAAGCTCTGTGAACCTCCCTTGAAAATATATCCCCAGTTCTACCATCCTTGCTGCCTAATGACTTCTACCTAGACAAGTGCCCTCCAGCCATCATCAGGACTACTGTGACACCTCCTTGCTCATCTTCCTGCTTTCACTCTCGTTATTTTAGGGGTATATCATGTCAAACATCCCCCCAATGACTAAGCCCACTCTTGATGGGTTAATTGCAGTCAGAATAAAATATGAACTTCTCCTGGTGGCCTGTGAGGCCCTAAATGCACTGGCTCTTCCTTGCCTTCCTCTCCAATGATTTTTTTTTTTTTACCATTTCCCCTACACCGTGATCCTCCAGCCAGAGTCCTTCTTTCTGTTTCTCAAACTTCCAGACTCATTCTCACCTCAGGAATGAAGCTCCCTCTGTTTAGAAATCTCTTCCACAGATCTTTGCATATCCAGCTTTTCCACATCATTCTGGAGTTCACAAAAATGTCACCTCCGGAGGGGGGAGAGACAAGATGGCGGACTGAAGCCAGCTTTCAACAGAGGCTCCTGTCCAGAAGGAGAGTTAAGGGACAGGAATTTAGTAAGTATCCTGGTGGATTTGAGCCGCACCAAGAGAGAAGGTTGAAGAACGCACATCAACACCGCTGAGGCAAGCTGTGATCACAAGGACGCAAACAAAAGGTACAAAATCCACCACCAAGTGGACGGGAGTCCCCCTCCCCCATGAGACCGGCTCAAGAGCTCCACAATTAAACAAATGGGCAGAAATTAAAGGCCCTCCCACTACACTCCATGGGAGAGACCTTCTAAAAACTGGACCTACCTCCCCTACTAGGGTGCCATGGCGTTCTCCTGCCAGGCATAAAACTGTATAAAATTTTAAAAATCCTTTGCTGACAACCCTGAATCCCCAACACTCCCCTCCCACTCACTGAGGTCTGGAGGCCTGTCCCCCAGGAGTTTGGATTCTTGGGTGATTTCTCAAGGGGAGTGGACCGTCCCCAAGCTGCAACTGGTCAGCGCTGACTTGGAGGCACGTGAGTGTGGAGAGGGCACCGGGCTGAGGGGGAGTCACGCCTCGGCGGCACTTCCCTACGGTGCGGTGCAACAGCCCTCCCCGTGCATCAATATGGCCAGGCATAAAACTGAATGAAGCTCTAGCTTCCCTGCTGAGCTCTCAGCACTCCTCCCCACTCTTACTTGGGGTCCGGGGGCCCTGGGGGGAGGCCAGGAGTTCGGATCCTTGGGTGATTTCTCAAGGGGAGTGCACAGTGCCCGAGCTGCGACTGGTCAGCGCTGACTCTGAGACACGTGAGTGAGGAGAGGGCACTCAAGGAGAGGACACTCAGCTGAGGGAGAGTCACGCCTTGGCGGCACTTCCCTGCGGTGTGGTGCAGCAGCCCTCCCCGGGCAACAATACGGCCAGGCATAAAACTGAATGAAACTCTAGCTTCCCCTCACTCTCACTCGGGGTTCTGGGGGCCTGCCCCCCAGGAGTCCGGATTCTTGGGAGATCTCTGGAGGGGTGTGGACAGAGCATAAACTGCGGCCGCTCAGTGCTGACTCTGGGGCGTGAGACAGAGGAGAAAAGGGGCAAATCAAAAGCCGTTTTTTCTTTAACAGGAAAACGGCTCACTTCTGGATATTCTGAAGCCACACCCCCTGTCTCCCTGGGCAACCAGAGGAGGCCACCAGTGAGCAAAGGATTTGCCAGACTCTGCTAACAAACCTGGGAAGCTTCCAGGGCAGGGGCGACACAGAGAGGTAGTCGGACACAAACCTCCAGCAGCAAAGACGTTTGAACTCAGAACAGCCTGTCTTCTGTAGGTGATTTTAGCAGAAATAGAGACAGAACCCCGCAAAGTTGTCTGTTCTGTTCTGTTACCAACATCAATCAGGGACGGGGCTAAGCCTGAGTGAACACCTCCCTCCCACCACCTGCATCAAGCGCTCAAAGATGTCAGGCCCCATCTCCTCCTGCTAGATAGCGGCAGACTGCAGGGGCCTGGCAGACTCCTTGCAATTCAGGCAGGTACAAACCCCTGGAGTATCTGTTCACTACAGGCAACTGGGTTAGCCATCTGCAGAGATACCAGTGACTGGGTCCGACAGAGGGGCAAAGTGGGGAAGGAGACATCAACCTTCCCAGACTGATCTATTTGCTAGGTGGCTCCTCCCGACTCCACGCAGCACTGGAGTAAGCCATATCAGAGGAGTCACCAGACCCCTGTGATCCAGTTCTCAGAGACCTCTTGAACTCTCCCACCCGAGACAGGTGCCAATTGAGACAATTGATTTGGACCTATTGAACTGAACTAATAGACTGAGGACTTTTCAGGCGGTGCCCTGGGTATGCGGTTGTAGGAAGGTTTGATTTTCCTTTTCCAATTGGTGCCAGAGGTGGGCGGGCGGGGTGACTTAATTGCTGGTTTTTCCACACAGCTGAGACTTCAAGCCAGAGTAAACGTTACAATAGGATCGAACAGAAACCAGCTGAAAATAAGACAGAACCACTTAGCCCCACCAAACAAGACAGGGCCCCAGTTTCTCAGGCCACAACACTGTACGGGCCCTCGATAAAGCCCCAGGGGAAAAATCAAAGGGAGTAAAATAACCATGGGGTGAAATCAGCAGAAAAACTATGGTAACATGAATAACCAGAATAGATAAACCCCCCAAGAAAAGATACGGCAGATGTGATTGAAGATCCCATTCAGAAATAACTGGCTGAGATGTCAGAAATCGAATTCAGAATTTGGATTGCAGACAAGATTAATAAAATGGAATTAGGAATTCGAGGAGAAATTAAAAAGTTGTCTCAAGAATTTAATGAATTTAAAGACAAAACCACCAAAGACTTAGACACATTGAAGCAAGAATTTGCAGCCCTCAAAGATATGAAAAATACAGTAGAATCCCTCAGCAACAGAATGGAGCAAGCAGAAGAAAGGATTTCTAACATTGAAG
Source organism: Nycticebus coucang (assembly GCF_027406575.1). NCBI lineage: Eukaryota > Metazoa > Chordata > Mammalia > Primates > Lorisidae > Nycticebus > Nycticebus coucang. Next base: position 59,885,073 of record NC_069792.1, on the reverse strand, counting down.
ATAAAGTCTTTGAACGCTCCCAATCTCTCAAAGAGGAAGAGAAATGGAGAGCAAAAACCGACCACTCACTCAGAGAACTCTCAGATAATTTGAAGAAAAGCAATATACAAATAATTGGGATTTCTGAGAATGATGAAGTGGCCTCGAAGGGCACAAAGGCCCTTCTGCATGAAATTATGAAAGAAAATTTTCCAGACATGCCTAGAGAATCTGAAATTCAGATAGCAGACAGCTTCAGAACCCCAGCACGATTCAACCCCAATAAGTCATCCCCCAGGCATATCATAATTAGCTCACTAAAGTTAACATGAAAGAGAAGATTCTCAAAGCAGCCCGGTGAAAGAAAACTATTACGTACAAAGGAAAGAATATTAGAATAACTGCAGATCTCTCTGCTGAAACTTTTCAAGCCAGAAGAGGGTGGTCACCAACTTTTAATCTCCTAAAGCAAAAAAACTTTCAACCCAGGATCTTGTATCCAGCTAAACTGAGTTTCATCTATGATGGAGAAATTAAATACTTCAATGACATTCATATGTTGAAAAAATTCGCCATAAGTAAACCAGCTCTTCAGGATATTCTCAGACCTATCCTCCACAATGACCAACCCAATCCTATACCACAAAAGTAAACTCACTCAGAAACTTCGGATCAAACTCCAACTTCCACACTGGCGAAAGGATTAAAAATGTCCACTGGACCTTTGAAAAACTCGATTCCCAAAATTCCACCAGACTTATCAATACTCTCTATCAATGTGAATGGCTTAAACTGTCCTCTAAAGAGGCATGGGTTAGCTGACTGGATACAAAAACTCAAGCCAGATATTTGTTGCATACAAGAGTCACATCTCAACTTAAAAGACAAATACAGACTCAGGGTGAAAGGATGGTCATCCATATTTCAGGCAAATGGTAATCAGAAAAAAGCAGGTGTTGCAATTTTATTTGCAGATACAGTAGGCTTTAAACCATCAAAAGTAAGGAAGGACAAGAATGGTCACTTCATATTTGTTAAGGGTAATACTCAACATGATGAGATCTCAATTATTAATATCTATGCACCCAACCAGAATGCACCTCAATTTATAAGAGAAACTCTAACAGACATGAGTAACTTGATTTCCTCCAGCTCCATAATCGTCGGAGATTTCAACACTCCTTTGGCAGTGTTGGATCGATCCTCCAGCAAGAAGCTGAGCAAAGAAATCTTAGATTTAAACCTAACCATCCAATATTTAGATTTAGCAGACATCTACAGAACATTTCATCCCAACAAAACTGAATACACATACTTCTCATCAGCCCGTGGAACTTACTCCAAAATTGACCACATTTTAGGTCACAAGTCTAACCTCAGAAAATTTAAAGGAGTAGAAATTATTCCTTGCATCTTCTCGGACCTTCATGGAATAAAATTTGAACTCAGTAGCAACAGGAATATGCATACTCATACAAAAACATGGAACTTAAATAACCTTATGCTGAATGATAGCTGGGTCAGAGATGAGATTAAGAAAGGAATCGCCAATTTTTTGGAACAAAACGACAATGAAGACACAAACTATCAGAACCTCTGGGACACCGCAAAGGCAGTTCTAAGAGGGAAATTTATAGCACTGCAAGCCTTCCACAAGAGAACGGAGAGAGAGGAAGTTAACAACTTAATGGGACATCTCAAGCAACTGGAAAAGGAAGAACATTCCAACGCCAAACCCAGTAGAAGAAAAGAAATAATCAAAATTAGAGCAGAATTAAATGAAATTGAAAACAAAAGAATAATACAACAGATCAATAAATCAAAAAGCTGGTTTTTTGAAAAGGTCAACAAAATAGATAAACCTCTGGCCAACCTAATCAGAAAAAAAAAAAAGAGTAAAATCTCTAATATCATCAATCAGAAACAACAAAGACGAAATAACAACAGACTCCTCAGAAATCCAAAAAATCCTTAATGAATATTACAAGAAACTTTATTCTCAGAAATATGAAAATCTGAAGGAAATTGACCGATACTTGGAAGCACGCCAGCTTCCAAGACTTAGCCAGAATCAAGTGGAAATGTTGAACAGACCCATATCAAGTTCAGAAATAGCATCAATTATACAAAACCTCCCTAAAAAGAAAAGCCTGGGACCAGATGGTTTTATGTCAGAATTCTACCAAACCTTTAAAGAGGAATTAGTACCTATATTACTCAACCTGTTCCAAAAGGTAGAAAAAGAAGGAAGACTACCCAGCACGTTCTATGAAGCAAACGTCACCCTGATCCCCAAACCATGAAAAGACCCAACAAGAAAAGAAAATTATAGAACAATATCACTAATGAATATAGATGCAAAAATATTCAACAAGATCCTAACAAACAGAATCCAGCAATGCATCAAACAAATTATACATTATGACCAAGTTGGTTTTATCCCAGGGTGTCAAGGCTGGTTCAATATACGTAAATCTATAAATGTAATTCAGCACAGAAACAAATTAAAAAACAAAGACCATATGATTCTCTCAATTGATGCAGAAAAAGCTTTTGATAATATCCAGCATGCCTTCATGATCAGAACACTCAAGAAAATTGGTCTAGAAGGGACTTTTCTTAAACTGATAGAGGCCATCTACAGCAAACCCACAGCCAATATCATATTGAATGGAGTTAAATTGGAATCATTCCACTCAGATCAGGAACCAGACAAGGCTGCCCATTGTCTCCATTGCTTTTCAACATTGTAATGGAAGTTTTAGCCACTGCAATTAGGGAAGAAAAGGTGATCAATGGTATCCATATAGGGTCAGAAGAGATCAAACTTTCGCTCTTCGCAGATGATATGATTGTGTATCTGGAAAACACTAGGGACTGTACTACAAAACTTTTAGAAGTGATCAAGGAATACAGCAGCGTCTCAGGTTATAAAATCAACATCCATAAATCGGTAGCCTTTATATACACCAACAACAGTCAAGTTGAAAAAGCAGTTAAGGACTCTATCCCATTCACAGTAGTGCCAAAGAAGATGAAATATTTGGAATTTACCTAACAAAAGACATGAAAGATCTCTATAAAGAGGACTATGAAACTCTAAGAAAAGAAATAGCTGAAAATGTTAACAAATGGAAAAACATACCATGCTCATGGCTGGGAAGAATCAACATTATCAAAATGTCCATACTACCCAAAGCAATATATAATTTCAACGCACTCCCTATTAAAGCTCCACTGTCATATTTTAAAGATCTTGAAAAAACAATACTTCATTTTATATGGAATCAGAAAAAAACCTCGAGTAGCCAAGACATTACACAGAAATAAAAACAAAACAGGAGGAATCACACTTCCAGACCTCAGACTTTACTGCAAATCGATAGTGATCAAAACAGCATGGTATTGGCACAAAAACAGAGAAGTAGATATCTGGAACAGAATAGAGAACCAAGAGATGAATCCAGCTACTTACCGCTATTTGATCTTTGACAAGCCAATTAAAAACATTCAGTGGGGAAAAGATTCCCTATTTAACAAATGGTGCTGGGTGAACTGGCTGGCAACCTGCAGAAGACTGAAATTGGACCCACACCTTTCACCATTAACTAAGATAGACTCTCATTGGATTAAAGATTTAAACTTAAGACATGAAACTATAAAAATACTAGAGGAGAATGCAGGGAAAACTCTTGAATAAATTGGTCTGGGCGAGTATTTTATGAGGAGAACCCCCTGGGCAATTGAAGCAGCTTCAAAAATACACTACTGGGACTTGATCAAACTAAAAAGCTTCTGCACAGCCAAGAACACAGTAAGTAAAGCAAGCAAACAGCCTTCAGAATGGGAGAAGATATTTGCAGGGTATATCTCTGACAAAGGTGTAATAACCAGAATCCACAGAGAACTCAAACACATCAGCAAGAAAAAAACAAGGAATCCCATCGCAGGCTGGGCAAGGGATTTGAAGAGAAACTTCTCTGAAGAAGACAGGCACATGGCCTTCAGACATATGAAAAAATGCTCATCATCTTTCATCATCAGAGAAATGCAAATCAAGACTACTTTGATATATCATCTAACTCCAGTGAGACTAGCCTATATCACAAAATCTCAAGACCAGAGATGTTGGCGTGGATGTGGAGAAAAGGGAACACTTCTGCACTGCTGGTGGGAAGGCAAATTAATACATTCCTTTTGGAAAGATATATGGAGAACACTCAGAGATCTAAAAATTGATCTGCCATTCAATCCTGTAATTCCTCTGCTGGGCATGTACCCAGAAGACCAAAAATCACAACATAACAAAGATATTTGTACCAGAATGTTTATTGTAGCCCAATTCATAATTGCTAAGTCATGGAAAAAGCCCAAGTGCCCATCGATCCACGAATGGATTAATAAATTGTGGTATATGTACACCATGGAATATTATGCAGCCTTAAAGAAAGATGGAGACTTTACCTCTTTCATGTTTACATGGATGGAGCTGGAACATATTCTTCTTAGTAAAGTATCTCAAGAATGGAAGAAAAAATACCCAATGTACTCAGCCCTACTATGAAACTAATTTGGGGCTCTCACATGAAAGCTATAACCCAGTTACAACCTAACAATAGGGGGAAGGGGGAAGCAGAAAGAGGGAAGGAGGGAGGGGGGTGGGGCCTTGGTGTGTGTCACACTTTATGGGGGCAAGACACGATTGCAAGAAGGACTTTACCTAACAATTGCAATCAGTGTACCCATCAGGGGTGTGATGGGTAGAGGGAGGGGGATGGGTGGGATTATACCTGTGGTGCATCTTACAGGGGTATTTGCGAAACTTGGTAAATGTAGAATGTAAATGTTTTGGCACAGTAACTGAGATAATGCCACGAAGGCTATGTTAACCATCGTGATGAAAATGTGTCAAATGGTCTATGAAGCGATTGTATGTTGCCCCATGATCATATCAATGTATATAGTTATGATTTTTTTTTTTATTGTTGGGGATTCATTGAGGGTACAATAAGCCAGGTTACACTGATTGCAATTGTTAGGTAAAGTCCTTCTTGCAATCGTGTCTTGCCCCCATAAAGTGTGACACACACCAAGGCCCCACCCCTCTCCCTCCTTCCCTCTTTCTGCTTCCCCCCCATAACCATAATTATCATTAATTGTCCTCATATCAAAATTGAGTACATAGGATTCATGCTTCTCCATTCTTGTGATGCTTTACTAAGAATAATGTCTTCCACGTCCATCCAGGTTTATATGAAGGATGTAAAGTCTCCATTTTTTTTAATGGCTGAATAGTATTCCATGGTATACATATACCACAGCTTTTTAATCCATTCCTGGGTTGGTGGGCATTTAGGCTGTTTTCACATTTTGGCGATTGTAAATTGAGCTGCAATAAACAGTCTAGTACAAGTGTCCTTATGATAAAAGGATTTCTTTCCTTCTGGGTAGATGCCCAGTAATGGGATTGCAGGATCAAACGGGAGGTCTAGCTTGAGTGCTTTGAGGTTTCTCCATACTTCCTTCCAGAAAGGTTGTACTAGTTTGCAGTCCCACCAGCAGTGTAAAAGTGTTCCCTTCTCTCCACATCCACGCCAGCATCTGCAGTTTTGAGATTTTGTGATGTGGGCCATTCTCACTGGGGTTAGATGATATCTCAGGGATGTTTTGATTTGCATTTCTCTAATATATAGAGATGATGAACATTTTTTCATGTGTTTGTTAGCCATTCGTCTGTCGTCTTTAGAGAAAGTTCTCTTCATGTCTCTTGCCCATTGATATATGGGATTGTTGGCTTTTTTCATGTGGATTAATTTGAGTTCTCTATAGATCCTAGTTATCAAGCTTTTGTCTGATTGAAAATATGCAAATTTCCTTTCCCATTGTGTAGGTTGTCTCTTTGCTTTGGTTATTGTCTCCTTAGCTGTACAGAAGCTTTTCAGTTTAATGAAGTCCCATTTGTTTATTTTTGTTGTTGTTGCAATTGCCATGGCAGTCTTCTTCATGAAGTCTTTCCCCAGGCCAATATCTTCCAGTGTTTTTCCTATGCTTTCTTTGAGGATTTTTATTGTTTCATGCCTTAAGTTTAAGTCCTTTATCCATCTTGAGTCAATTTTTGGGAGTGGGGAAAGGTGTGGGTCCAGTTTCAGTCTTTTACATGTAGACATCCAGTTCTCCCAACACCATTTATTGAATAGGGAGTCTTTCCCCCAAGGTATGTTCTTGTTTGTTTTATCAAAGATTAGGTGGTTGTAACATGTTAGTTTCATTTCTTGGTTTTCAATTCGATTCCAAGTGTCTATGTCTCTGTTTTTGTGCCAGTACCATGCTGTCTTGAGCACTATGGCTTTGTAGTACAGACTAAAATCTGGTATGCTGGTGCCCCCAGCTTCATTGCGTCTGCGAACAGGCTTGCAATGCCTGCTTTTTTCTGCTTTCCATTTGCCTGGAATATAGATGACCATCCCTTCACCTTGAGTCTATTTTGTCTTTTAATGTAAGATGCGATTGTTGTATGTAGCAGATATCTGGCTTGAATTTCTGTATCCAGTCAGGCAACCTGTGCCTCTTTAGAGGACAATTTAAACCATTCACATTAATTGAGAATATTGATAAGCCTTTTGAGAGTCCAGTGGACATTTTTAATCCTTTTACGACTGTGGAAGTTGGAATTTGATCAAAATTTTCTGGGTGAGTTTACTTTTGTAGTGGAGGATTACACTGGTCTTTATGGAGGATAAGTCTGAGAATATCCTGGAGAGCTAGTTTAGTTATGGCAAATTTCTTCAACATGTGAATGTCATCAAAGTATTTAATTTCTCCATCATAAATGAAACTCAGTTTAGCTGGGTACAGGATCCTGGGTTGAAAGTTATTTTGTTTTAGGAGATTAAAAGTTGATGACCATCCTTTTGTGGCTTGAAAGGTTTCAGCAGAGAGATCTGCAGTTATTCTAATATTCTTCCCCTTGTAGGTAATGGTTTTCTTTCATCTGGCAGCTTTCAGAATTTTCTCCTTCATATTGACTTTAGTGACATTGATTATGATGTGTCTGGGGGATGTCTTATTCAGTTTGAGTTGTGCTGGAGTTCTGAAACTGTCTGCTATCTGAATTTCAGAATCTCTTGGCATGTCTGGAAAGTTCTTCATAATCTCATGGAGAAGAGACTATGTGTCTTGTGAAGCCACTTCATCGCTTTTGGGGATCCCTATAAGATGAATATTGGTTTTCTTAGAATTATCCCAGAGCTCTCTGAGAGAGTGATCTGTTTTTGCCCTCCATTTCTCATCCTCTTTGAGAGTTTGGGAGCATTCGAAAACTTTGTCTTTAACGTCAGAAATCCTTTCTTCTGCTTGTTCTATTCTGTTACTGAGGGATTCTACTGTGTTTCTCAGATCTTTGAGGGCTAGAACTTCTTGTCTCAATGTGTCAAAATCTTTGGTCATTTGGTCTTTGAATTTATTGAATTCTTGAGATATCTTTTGGGTTACTGCTTCGAGTTCTAATTAGATCTTATTTGCTATCCAGATTCTGAATTCGATTTCTGACAGCTCAGCTATTTGTTTGTATATGGGATCTTGTGCTGTGTCTGTCCCATTGATCTTTGGGGGAGTTGATCTACTCTGATTATTCATATTGCCAGAGGATTTCCTTTGATTTCGCCTCATGACTGTTTTTCACCATTGCCTCTGGCCATCCTCAGAGTTGGAGAGGTGTCTCTCGAAGATTAGATCTCAGCGGGGTCACTCTATTTTTGCTGGATCTTTGTAGGAAGTGACCCTGTGTAGTTCCTCTGGGGCTGCCCCAGCCAGGGAGTTCTGGTTGTGGAAGCAGCTCTGGCGTGTGATACACCAAGATCCAGCAACAGGGCGGGTGGTGGTATGCACGGTTCTGGGAGTGCCTGGCGCCCAGTGACTTTGGCACAGAGAGCCCAAGGCTCCAGCAGTCTCTGGCCAGGGGAACGGCTCTGTGCAGAGGCAGGGAGGGCTCCAGAGGGCCTGCAGCTACCAGTATCCCTGGCCAGACGAATGGGCCAGTGTGGAGGCTGGGAGGACACAGGAGGGAGGACGCAGGGTTGTACGGCTCCCACAGTTCCTGGTCAGGGCATGCCAGGGCCCGGTTAGTGCAGGGTCACGGCACAGATCTTATGGAGGTTTGGGCAGTGCCAAGCCCAGGAAGTTGAGGTTGCTATGAGCTGTGACACCACGGCACTCTACCCAGGGCAAGAGCCCAAGCCTCCAGTGTGCCAAAACCTTCTCACTCTGCCCCTAAGGGTTAAGGCTGTAAGGCAGCTCAGTCCCCGCCTTTAGGCTTCTCAGTCACTAGGTTACTAGGTCCCACCCGATCCTTGCTCTGGGACCCTGAGGGTGGAGCTTGCTGGGGCAGTTCTCTCACACAATAGCTCCCTGCAGGCCAGCTCAGTGGCTCTGTGTGGGGCCCCAGACAATGCCCAACGTTCTCCGCACTCCTGCTCAAGCTCTCCCCAAGGCATTTCAACTCAGTGCCAAGTCCAAAAACACTGAAACAGTTCATAGGTAAGGCCTTTCCAGTTTGCAGTCTCAGTGCTGCTTGTACTTAACGGTTGCTGGCGTGATTAGGTCGATCGAATACACGCAACCACTTGCCAGTTTCCCACTGTTTTTGTCCTCTTGGGGTCCAGAAGTCCCTTGCTGACTCCCTGTATCCTCAAAGGGATGAATATAGGCAGATCCCACCAGCCAGAGATGTCTGGAGTCTTATCTCCCCAGACTCACCATGCCCAGTTGCAGGGAAGCTGTTACTCAGCCGCCATGTTTAGATTATCTAGTTGAATTTCTTGAGGGCAAGACCTGTCTCTGATTTATTTTTCTATCCTTGTCATACAGTTCTGGGTGTTGCATTCTATAGTTGCTCAGTAAGTGATTGACTACAAATGCTCATTCAGACACCACTTTTGTTCAAGAGAAACCTGGCATAGTGGGAAACTCCAAAGGCTCTGAAAGCATGGAATTCCATGTACTGGTAAGTAACTTCACGTATATCAACCTAACATTTTCTGAGAATTTTCTAGTGTAGCAACAATAAGATAAATTATATTTTGAATCCAATGAAACACTTGCATAAGTCAGGTATTGGTGCCAGGCCAAAGTAACACTAGCTCACTTACATTCTCTCAATTACTGCTCATGAGAGTCCTCTCAGGTAGTTACAGACATCAGTCCCATTTTATTGGGTGAAGAAGCAAGATAGGTGTGAGACAGATGATTTTGGATGACTGAAGGTCACATTGCTGGTGGATGATGGAGCCAGGAATTGACTACAATTCTGAAACCAAAGCCACTGTTCTTAGCCTTCATAATATTCTGCCTTTCTGGTTGTATAATGAGCTGGGTTTTGGGAGGCATAGACTCTTAAGTTGAAATGGACTTTGAAAGTCATCTCATTCAACATCTCCTTCAGTGGAGGAGCTTACATTCCAACCTCCAGGGCTAAAGGTGTGCTTATAGTATTTTCAGGCTAAAATGAAGTTGGTTTGTATACTCCTTATCCACTTAGCAACTCTGTGATCATGTGAAAGACCCAGAAAACACATTACTCTGAGAGGTGTGCTTGCAAGCCCTAACTATAAGAAAAAGTCTTCCTTATGATGAATCGACATCTATGCCTCTGTAGCTTCTACCTTTCTTTCCTTGTCTGGCTCCTGTGTAGCAATAGAGAGAATAGTCTACTCCTTCTTCCATGTGATAGATCTTATAGACAACAGCCTTTCTTCTTTTGATGCCATCGTCAAGCACTTTTCCACATTAGTTGTGCTCTTCTGGCCAAATTCCATGATGTCAGAGAAACCTATCTTAAAGAACATGAACTAGAAGGTCTGAGGAAATTGAGCAGCTTAGTGTCTGCTACATGTGTAACTATTTCTCCAGATCTGTGGATTCCATTCTTACTCCATTTTGGATACCATTGCTTGTGCAGAGCACTGTGGAAGAAAAAGAATCCAGCCAACTGTGCTGTAGCTATGACAAAAGCATGAGTCACCCAGAGTTGGCTGGGCTCCCAGGGGCTCTGCTGCTTCTCAGGTGCTTGGTAGGGCTGACCCCACAGAACCCTTCAAAGCCACTGCCATGGACTGAATGTGTGTGCCCTCCAGCAAATCATATGCTGGAATTCTAACCCCTAATGTGGTGGTGTCAGGAGGTGGGGCCTTTGGGAAGTAATTAGGTCATGGAGGTAAAGTGCTCATGAATGAGATCAGCACACTTATAAAAGAGACCCCAGGAAGCTCTTGCTTTCTTCTCACCATGTGAGGACACAATAAGAAGGTGGCTGTCTGCAACCTGGAAAAGAGCCCTCACCAGAACCCATCCATGCCAGCACTCTGATCTCAGACTTTTAGCCTCCTCAACTGTGAGAAATAAATTTGTTATTTATAAGCCAACCAGTCTATGATGCTTGGTATAGCAGCCACAATAGACCAAATCTTCCTAAGTCATCTATTTCTAGCATTGACTTAGGCTTGCTCATAAATCTACCTTTATCTCATCACTTATCTAGTCTAGTTATTTTATTTCTAGAGAAAGTCTCCTAGAAGAGTTTTTTGCCTTCTCTTCTTCTTGCCACCTTTCCTAGCCATTCCATTTCCACTGCAGGCTCCATTCTCTCTTGCTCCTATCTACCCTGTTTACTTTTGACAGAATAACTCTCCTACAACACAGCCTCTTCTTGCAACTCCTTAATCACCTTGCCACATTTTTTCTCTGCCTGTCAACATGTGGCCAGGGCCAAAGGTGTGCTTATAGTATTTTCAGGCTAAAATGAAGTTGGGCTGTATACTCCTTATCCAAATAGACCCACATTCCCACTGAACTCCATACCAAAATAGCTCTCTGCCAAGTCTCTGTCATAATGAAAATGACATGTTTTTCTTAGTTTATATTCAAAGAACTTAATTAAATGCTTGCTAGTAAATTAATATGGACTGGAGTCCTTTTGTGAAGAGTAAATACCCAGCTGTTTCCTGATGGTGAGGGGGAGGAATTATTTGTGTTCTTCTCAGGAAGTTAAAAGGACCAAGTCTGGCTGGATCACTCTGGTTTTGAACACAATTCCCTTGCTCATTAAAAATGTTGAGTTTGAGGTGTAAACACCTCCCCCCAAATTAATTTTAATCCCAAAGAAATGTATCCAATAATACCAAACTCAGTGGAAGATACTAAACATGCTAACATCTCTCAAATGCCAATTCCAGATGGTCAGACTGAAAGAATATTAAAAGTTAAAAAAGCCTGATAATTAAATGGACAAGTAGAGAATATGATTTGGGATTTTGAATGGGTCCCCTATGGAGGATAAGGATAAGCTCCAGTTGTCCTGTAGAGTGAGGCATCCTTAGGAATGACACATAAAGTTTCCACTTATCTGTAAGTCAATTCTATGAGAAAGATGTTAGATTCACTTATTTTCCCAGTAGCAGACATATTTTTTTTTTTTTTTTATTGTTGGGGATTCATTGAGGGTACAATAAGCCAGTTACACTGATTGCAATTGTTAGGTAAAGTCCCTCTTGCAATCATGTCTTGCCCCCATAAAGTGTGACACACACTAAGGCCCCACCCTCCTCCCTCCATCCCTCTTTCTGCTTCCCCCCCCATAAACTTAATTGTCATTAATTGTCCTCATATCAAGATTGAGTACATAGGATTCATGCTTCTCCATTTTTGTGATGCTTTACTAAGAATAATGTCTTCCACTTCCATCCAGGTTAATACGAAGGATGTAAAGTCTCCATTTTCTTTAATAGCTGAATAGTATTCCATGGTATACATATACCACAGCTTGTTAATCCATTCCTGGGTTGGTGGGCATTTAGGCTGTTTCCACATTTTGGCAATGGTAAATTGAGCTGCCATAAACAGTCTAGTACAAGTGTCCTTATGATAAAAGGATTTTTTTCCTTCTGGGTAGATGCCCAGTAATGGGATTGCAGGATCAAATGGGAGGTCTAGCTTGAGTGCTTTGAGGTTTCTCCATACTTCCTTCCAGAAAGGTTGTACTAGTTTGCAGTCCCACCAGCAGTGTAAAAGTTTTCCCTTCTCTCCACATCCACGCCAGCATCTGCAGTTTTGAGATTTTGTTATGTGGGCCATTCTCACTGGGGTTAGATGATATCTCAGGGTTGTTTTGATTTGCATTTCTCTAATATATAGAGATGATGAACATTTTTTCATATGTTTGTTAGCCATTCGTCTGTCATCTTTAGAGAAAGTTCTATTCATGTCTCTTGCCCATTGATATAAGGGATTGTTGGCTTTTTTCATGTTGATTAATTTGAGTTCTCTATAGATCCTGGTTATTAAGCTTTTGTCTGATTGAAAATATGCAAATATCCTTTCCCATTGTGTAGGTTGTCTCTTTGCTTTGGTTATTGTGTCCTTAGCTGTACAGAAGCTTTTCAGTTTAATGAAGTCCCATTTGTTTATTTTTGATGTTGTTGCAATTGCCATGGCAGTCTTCTTCATGAAGTCTTTCCCCAGGCCAATATCTTCCAGTGTTTTTCCTATGCTTTCTTTGAGGATTTTTATTGTTTCATGCCTTAAATTTAAGTCCTTTATCCATCTTGAATCAATTTTTGTGAGTGGGGAAAGGTGTGGGTCCAGTTTCAGTCTTTTACATGTAGACATCCAGTTCTCCCAACACCATTTATTGAATAGGGAGTCTTTCCCCCAAGGTAAGTTCTTGTTTGGTTTATCAAAGATTAGGTGGTTGTAAGATGTTAGTTTCATTTCTTGGTGTTCAATTCGATTCCAAGTGTCTATGTCTCTGTTTTTGTGCCAGTACCATGCTGTCTTGAGCACTATGGCTTTGTAGTACAGACTAAAATCTGGTATGCTGATGCCCCCAGCTTTATTTTTGTTACTAAGAACTGCCTTAGCTATACGGGGTTTTTTCCGGTTCCATACAAAACGCAGAATCATTTTTACCAAATCTTGAAAGTACGATGTAGGTACTTTGATAGGAATGGCATTGAATAGGTAGATAGCTTTGGGAAGTATAGACATTTTAACAATGTTGATTCTTCCCATCCATAAGCATGGTATGTTCTTCCATTTGTTAATATCCTCTGCTATTTCCTTTCTGAGGATTTCATAGTTTTCTTTATAGAGGTCCTTCACCTCCTTCGTTAGGTATATTCCTAGGTATTTCATTTTCTTTGAAACTATGGTGAAGGGAGTTGTGTCCTTAATTAGCTTCTCATCTTGACTGTTATTGGTATATACAAAGGCTACTGACTTGTGGACATTGATTTTATATCCTGAAACAAGACATATTTTTTTTTAAAACGTCTTTCATTGGGTCAAGTTCCTTATTTCCCCTCTGAGAATTTATTCCACAGTGATATCCCAAGACTGCCAGGAGCATCTGAGATCAGGACTCCCAAAAGTATACTCTTGAATTACTTCCTGTCATTGCATGCCATTACCATGACCTGTGCCCAGCTCTGAGGGGAGTGAGTGCTTACAGCTGGAGACCATGGACAATAGTCCACAGAACTGTGGTTTTAAAGGAAGTGAGAGTGTTGGCTTGTGTTCTCAGCTCATCATTCAGCACGACTCCCTGCCTTTTCCTTCCATGGACGTTCCCCTAACTTTAGCAAGCTTTTGCAGTAAGACAGGCTTGGCGTCCAAAAGCTGTTACGGGTAATATGTGTTATCAAATCTGAAGAGTTTTTTTGGCTTGAGCAAAGTATAATTGTTAAGACTTTCAGTTACCAGAACAAATTCTTAAATGTAGATGCTAAGTAAGTGGGATCATATCATCATGCAAGGGGTATTATGGTGTGTGATATCGGTGGAATATTTATAACTCATTGATTTATGTGATCAACATTTATTAAGACTTATTTGTGCCAGGCATGTGATTTAGTGCTAGAAATAAACCTAGCAAATGGAAATAATTCAATAATTATTGAGGTATGCGCATGCATGCATACACCCCCACCCCATTACACAAGCTGCATTCACCGTCCCATAAACTTTTGACACCTGGGGACTGTTGGCCTGAAGCACCATGTGTAGTTGCTTGTTTTTGCTTTGACTGCCTGATTTTCTTATTTACCTTTTCCCCTTGATTTAATTTGATGTTGCCCCTATGTAAGAGAAGCTTATATGTCAAGAGAGAGGCAAAAGGAGAAATATATATGTAGTGTGATATATTTGTGTGCACATCTGAGCTGTTGGTTTAACGAGATGACATCCAGGTCTGCAAATTGAATGAAAAGAAGAGAGAAGGGATTTACAAATTGGCTGGATAATTATAGATTTGTTTAACTGTCACTAGAATTCCATTCCATGGTTTTGTTTTTATTATTAAAATCATTTCACTACTGTGTTAAAACCTTATATCTTAAGTGTCACCCAGAAGCATATTTTTGTAATTGAGTTGTTCGAGAAAGCCTTTGAAACACAAGGTTTACTGAGGAAATAATAAAACATAAACACAATAAATACCAAAGAGCAAACTCAAGGTGGTTGATTAATGAGTAAAGATTATTGAAGTGTGCAGTGAAATATGGGGTAATCTAGTGGACATGGTTTATTGTTGGAAATTTTAAAGCACAAGTATTTTAAAATAAATGAAACCCAAGTTTGATTAGTATGTGCACTTTTGCTAACAGAATACATAATCTTGAAAAAATACTGGACTCCCCTTTGAGGTACAATGGTTTAGCACAGATTTTTCACTTGAAATTAGCGTTTATTCTCAGCCAGAAAGAACTCTCAGATGTTTTTTTCATTAGGCTATGCACTTACCAGAAGCCATAATTATGATGCAGTTTGCAACGTGCAATGTGCTATTCCTTGTATATGAATCCTGTACTAATATTAATAAATATAATTCATTAAGTGTTTGCCTTGTGCCTGGCCTTGTGGTGGGCACTTCACAAGCTCATTTAATGCTCAAAAAGCCCTATGCCTATTTTTATGTCCATTTTATAAATTAGGAGGCTGCTACCTACCAGGTGAAGTGAGTACATAGCACTTGGTTATGGAGAGGCAGAGTTGGGATCCTGTTCTATTCTGTTTACCTCCAAAGCTTATGCCCTTAGTCACTGCTGCTACCATTGGTACAGAGTGTGTGTGTGTGGGGTATTTGCATAGGGACCCATATGCTCAGCTTTGTCTGGCATGTTAACAGGGTGTGTAGTTGTAAAAACTACCTAGTCCCTTTGTCCCCACTAGCACCTAGCACCTTAGTTACGTGTTGTGTAAGATGATGATCATAGTTCTCATTATTTATAGGGTTGTTCTAAGTGTTAAATGAGATAGATACTGCATAAAAATGTTGTAAACTGCAAGGAGTCTTATAAATATGAATTACGGTAATTTTATTATGACAATAATAATCGTCAGTCAGTCCTCACAAATTCTGTGGATATAGTTATTCCAGTTTCCCAAGGAGGCTAAGAGTGTGGCTGGATTTTTAACTTTAAAAAACCAAAACTGTGTTTAGGAGTGAAATCCTTTAGCCAATTCTGTGCTTTCTCCCTGCAGATCAAATGGAAGACCCATGACTCCTTAGAGATGGAGAGTTTTGTTGAACTGAAAAATAGTTTGCTTCTGGAGCATTCTTTCCTTTGCCATAAACACTTAAAGACCCTATTGTCATTGGATAACTGAATCTTTCCCTCATCCTTCCTCTCCCCCCAGCCAGTAACTCCAAAGTTTTTAAGGAGGGATTTTGGTATTTCTTTTTCTTTTCTAAGAGGGTTATTTGTTTTATGTTGAAATGTCAGATGGCTCACTGTAGCTAGAAGAGAGCCATTTAGGATAGCAGATGCTGGACTGCTAGATAATAATAATAGTTGGTGCAGCCACAGGAATCTCTCTTAGCCCGTGCAGGCCTGAGAAGAACGTTCATTCACAGAGTGTGAGTGAGTTTCTCAGGCTTTCAAGGCTCAGAAGCAGGAGATAAGATATAAAGTACATATTCTGGGAACCAATCCACTACATGAAAGAACCATCTGGAGAAGCTTCTGGAAATTCATATCAATTCAGTAAATATTTGCTGAGGGGCCAGTCACATCTTAGGGAGTAGCAGGCTACAAAGATGAGTAAGATGCAGGGCTTGTTGGCAAGATGTTTTGTATTATCAGGGAGAAAAAGACTGGAATGCAAGTAAGCATAAAATGAGGTAGACGTATGTCTAATAAAGATGAAGCAGCTTGGATTAGAGGGGGCCTAGGTCACACCCTATAGGGGAAAATAAAAGACTTCATGAAGAAGTTGGGACCCCAGGAATAGAGTTGTCCATCTTGGGCAGAGTGTTGGGTTATAACAGGGAAGGAGTATGAAATAAGGTGGAAAAGTGAACAGTTCAGGGGACACTGCAGCCACTCTTCAGTATTAGGCCCACAAGGGAGCTGTTCTCTAGAACAACCTCATTTTTCATATCCACTGCAGGCCCTTATGTTGTGTTATTATACACCCACATTTTTTGTGGGGCACCTTGGATGGATTCCTTATACAAAATGAGCATGACCAAAGCTAACCTTCTTCCTTTGTTACTTTTTCCTCTGGGTGTTATATCTGCCCTTTCCCAGGGCTCAATATCTGAGCTCTGTGTGTGTGAATATTGGCTACAACTATCGATGGCAAAGACATTCCTTTCTCAGCCCATTTGAAATCTCTTAATCTTTTTGTTCTTTAAAGATTTTTTTTTTTTTTATAGACATGGGGTCTTGTTACGTTGCCCAGGCTGGTCTTGAACTCCTGCCCTCAAGCAATTCTCTAGC
Organism: Nycticebus coucang; assembly: GCF_027406575.1. NCBI lineage: Eukaryota > Metazoa > Chordata > Mammalia > Primates > Lorisidae > Nycticebus > Nycticebus coucang. Next base: position 59,868,322 of record NC_069792.1, on the reverse strand, counting down.
CTCAGCCTTCCAAAGTGCCAGGATACAGGGGTGAGTCACTGTGCCTGGCCAGGAATCTCAGAATCTCTTAATCTCTGATGATTGGAATGGACCAGAGAGCTCACTTCAAATAACAGGGGAGAGTTCCATTAGGTTGTTGGTTCTTAGCACTGGCTGCCCATTACAACAACTTAGGGAGGGTTTAAAAATTCTGATCCTTTGATCCCATCTCAAGATAACTGAATTAGAATCATTGAGATTGGGGTTAGAGACTAGTATTTTCTGAAATTCCTCTCGTGTTATAATATACAGTGAGAGCTAGGAACTACTGCTTAGATAATTTCTGCCAGGAAACACACAAATCCAGCTGTCAAGTTGCCTAACATTTTCCTTCTTGATATCTTTTCCTCAATTCAGGGTGTGTGTGATTTCTCAGTCTAAGTTCCCATCCAACTGCTATCTATAGGTAACAGCCTACGGCAGGGAATGACAGAGGCAGCATATTTGCCCGACGTAGGATTGTGATTTTTGACAAATTGACCACTGCCTTATGTTCCAAAACATTGACATTCCAGATAGTGACTTCAGAAGCCACAATTTAACCAGCAATTCCTTCTCCCAACATATAATGTTGATCAAGGAAGCAGGGTTGCTGAGTCCAGCTACCTGAAATAGATTTCCTCACTACAAAGAAAGACGTTTACTTGGCACTTCTTGACATCATGTCAGACTCCTCACACAGGGTCCTTCTGGTTTGAGTCTCCCAAAATAAGTAGTCTGGTTTCCAAGAGCTTGATATTTTGCCTTGAATTATCTATATAATCCCTTCAAGTGCTCCATTCTTTATATAAAATTTTCTTTGGATTGAAAAGTCCAGATCCCAAAACATGGAGCACCATATTCTATGCATATGCCAATCCCTAGACTTATAAATTGAAGACAGTACTTTTTTTTTAGTGCATTTGTAGGTCATATTTTACTTTTTATTGTCTAAAACTTTTTTTTTATTAAATCATAGCTGTGTACATTAAGGTGATCATGGGGCACCATACACTGGTTTTATATATACCATTTGACACATTTTCATCACACTGGTTAACATAGACTTCCGGGCATTTTCTTAGTTATTGTGTTAAGACATTTATATTCTACATTTACTAAGTTTCACATGTACCCTTGTAAGATGCACCGCAGGTGTAATCCCACCAATCACCCTCCCTTCCCTCCCTCTCCCCCTTCCCCATATTCTTAGGTTATAACTGGGTTATAGCTTTCATATGAAAGCCATAAATTAGTTTCATAGTAGGGCTGACTACATTGGATACTTTTTTCTCCATTCTTGAGATACTTTACTAAGAAGAATACGTTCCAGCTCCATCCATGTAAACATGAAAGAGGTAAAGTCTCCATCTTTCTTTAAGGCTGCATAATATTCCATGGTGTACATATACCACAATTTATTAATCCATTCATGGATCGATGGGCACTTGAGCTTTTTCCATGACTTAGCAATTATGAATTGGGCTGCAATAAACATTGTGGTACAAATATCTTGTTATGATGTGATTTTTGGTCTTCTGGGTATATACCTAGTAGAGGAATTAAAGGATTGAATGGCAGATCTATTTTTAGATCTCTAAGTGTTCTCCATATCTCTTTCCAAAAGGAATGTATTAATTTGCATTCCCACCAGCAGTGTAGAAGTGTTCCCTTTTCTTGACATCCACGCCAACATATCTGGTCTTGGGATTTTGTGATATGGGCTAATCTTACTGGAGTTAGATGATATCTCAAAGTAGTTTTGATTTGCATTTCTCTGATGATTAAGGATGATGGGCATTTTTTTCATATGTCTGTAGGCCATGGAACAGAGTACTTTTCCCAAATGCCAGCTCCCGGGAAAACTCTGGTCCAAAGTTACAAATTGTTTTGGCTTCACAGTTGTTATGTGGGAAATTACTTCGATGGAAGGACAGCCCGGCAGCACATTATCAGGCAAGTGATGCTGAAGATTTATACTTCCCAGACTCCCTTGCAGCCAGGTGTGGTCATGTTACCAAGTGTTGGTCAAGGGGATGTGAGCAGCAGTGGCTCACGTCCTGTTGACCAATGTGACATTTCCAGGTCGTAAACCACAGAAGGAAGGAGTTTCCTGTCTCTTTTTCCCTTACTGGTGGCTGGAATGAGGACTTAATGAAAAGTCACTTGGGGCCATGTGGTTGAAGGCAATTTGAACCTAACATTCAAGTTAGATGAAAGAGAAATGTATTTCTGTCTTGTTTAATCCAGTGTGACTTTGGGGAGTTTGGGTTGCTGTCACATACAACTGAACTTATATTTTAACTCCTATATAGTCTCTCAGAGTCTTAAGCACCACTTGGCTCAAGGAAGGGGAATTGAGAAGAAAACGTGCCTTGCACCACAGTGATTTCATTGCTCACATTTTTGTTGCAAGTTGTCTGATTTGAGTATATCACATGACCAAGTAGAAATGGACCACTAAAAAACCAAACTGTCCAGAGGGATTGGTGAAGCTCAGGTATGCTAGGGGAGCTGGCCTGCAACATGCTGGAAACCTCAGCTAAGCAGGAGAGAGAAACACATTAGAAACACAGTCTGTTCCACTGAGAAGAACCAAGTGATTGCCACACTCTAAAAAGGAGACGTTCCTGTGTTTCATGCACAATTCGCTGGGAATCATTTATTTAAGATAAGACATTAGTTATGTCTCCACATTCAACATGTCTCACAGGGGGAACAAAAAGGTTGGATTTCTGAATTACGTGCCTCAGTTGCTTTGTTAAAACCATAAATTAAAAGGAAAGAGCAAAACGTGAAAGGCATTAGAATCCAGGGAGCTCTGTGGCTGGGACAGCGAGTCCCACACCGTTCCTTATCGAGTTCGGCCACCATTTGTCTCTGTTTGAGCTCCCCGAGCAGTGGTCCTTCTGGATACGTGTGGAGAGGAGCGGCTTAAGTCTGTATTTCATAAGGTCCACTTCATTTTTCCTGAGCCCCAGAGAAGGGAGTCTGGCGTGTAGCATGTTTAGGAAAGAAAGTAATGAGCTGTCAGGAAGGACAGATTATAAGCTAGTCACTGACGAGTCAGTATCTTAAGCCATGTTCCTGTCAAGTTGGTGAACTTTTCTGCCTCTCACTTCTTCATAGGGATTCATGTATTACCCTCAGGGTGGTGCAGCCAGTCAGTTCCTGGGGTCATCTGATCCATTCACATGGACTCCAGTCTTCTTGACACAGAAGAACTGAAGACGCACTTGATATATGTACGTATTTTCCCCTACTGAGCCACCTTTCTTGCCTCTATTCCAGTGCAAACTCAGACATTTCAAGAGCACAAGGTTTAATGAAACATATGGTGCCGAGTTACATGAAATGTGGTGTTTAATTCCACTCAGAACTGTTTTTGGTGATATAGTGTGGAGTTTTAAAATAATATTTTAGCACAAAAATGTAAATGTTCTTGTAAATGTCACATCTTTCCCAAGTGCTTTGGTTGACTCATTGTTAAATGAGAAGCTGTAATTATATCTCTGCTACTCATTAAGAGCGGCAGTGCAGCGGGAGTGGGGATACTCAGGCTCAGAGCTTTCTGAGCCCTGATTTGATGACATGGCTCAGAGAAATGGGGAAAAAACGTGCCACACGGAGATGGGGTGATGGGTTTGCTGATGCATTTGGGGCTATAACCAATCTTCAAGAAATGATGTGGTGCTTTTTAGGAAAAAAGTTTCTGAGTTTGAAATGTCCCCTTCTTACAGGTCACTGAGGTTGTCTCAGCCCTGCTAGGATTCCCAAGGCTTCCTGAGAGCTCAGAAAACAGCCTCTCCCCACACTGGGAACCTCCACCAGATGTATGGCCAACTTAAGAGAAGAGTGGTTCTGAGAGAGTAAAATAGGAACCAGTCAGCGGCGAAGGCAAGGGGGACAAAGTCTGGGGGGTCAAACGATGAATGACTAAAGTGAAGAGGCAACTTAATATATTGGGTCATCAATAGACTGGCAGGGGTGAGAGAGATTTGTAGCGCAGCAGCCCGGCAGAGCACCCTGAGGCAATTGTGGATGCCAGGTCCACCGGGGAGGGGCCCTAACGCTCAGAGGCAAGAAGCCAAGATTTGCCCGTTTAGCTAATTTAGTCCCCCTGGGCTGGCTGCTTAGAGAGGATAAGGAGAAGTGGTCCAAGAAAACTTAACGGTGACTGACTTTATACTAATTGCCCTAAAGGCTACATATACCTTGCTTCATTTAATCTTCACAAATTAGTTTTCAAGTTAACTATTATTAACTCTACGTTTGTAGGAGAAACTGGGAAGTACCTTGACTGAATTTACTCAGTCAGAAAGTGATGAGAGGTAGATTCATTTGTCCATTCATTCATTCACTCATCCCATAGTCAGGTCTACAAATGTATAAGTGATGCCTTGTTTGTATAGAGGGACGTGCGGGTTCTTCATTTTCTAGCAGGGGTGCTGAGGTCTTGTGCGCTCTTCCTCGGGGCAGCTGGGCAGGGCCAGGAGCCCCCACACTAGCTGCCTTTCCTCCTTGCCTCCGTGGTCCACACAAGTATAATTTTCCTTTGGAGCCCTCATGTGACAGAGGCTGGGAAGCGCTGCCTGCCCTAAACTGTTCTTGCTCTTGGGACGCCACCTGCGGGGTAGGTGAGGAGGGGAGGGTGGGGGAAGGGCAGAGGGGCTGCTCAGTGTCTGGGCTGCTGGTATGTCAGTCCTTTCCAGGTCAGCATGTGCCTTTCACATAAATGCTTGGATTCTCAAACTGTGTCTCCTTGCCCTACTTCCCTCCAGGTTGGCGACCAGCATATGCGCCCATGGTCCTTTGCTTGTGTTTTCTGGATCCTCGCTGGTCTTGGCCTGCTTGCATCTGTGTTGAAGGGTCTTGGCCTGCTTGCCTCTGTGTTCCGGCCTCTGCCCACACTGCTTCTACTGCTGTTGTCACTGGTCCTGCTCGTTTTGGGTCACATTCTGTTATCAGCTGTTGCCTGCCCACTTTGCTTTCGCCTCCAGGCTCAATGCCCTGCCCTTGAGGGTATTGTGTTCCCAGCCCCAGGCTTCCTCCATCCTGCTTTCCTCTCTCCACCTCTGTGCCTGCCAAAGCGCACATGGGAGCTTCCAGACTGCCCGCACTCATGGGAAGCCAGCAGTGCCAGCTCCGGGTACTATCTAGACTCCTTCCTGATTGTCCAGGAGGCCTCAGTGGGCTGGAGGTCACACATTTTATGCGCCCCTGCTTGCATCTCTTCCCACTAGTAAGGAGTCAGTGGGGACAAGAGGCTGTGCTCTTTTTCTAGACCACACTTTGATTGCCCAGGAGTCTGAAATTCCTGGGCAGACACCCTCAGTCTGCTTCTAAGGTCTTATGTACCTTATCCCAAGGCCACCTGTATGTATATACCTGATCCTAAGGAGGGCCAAGGGGCAGTAGTTTTGGGGTGGGGGGTCTGTGGACATATGGGTGACTCCTATTGTGCTGCAAGATGAAGCCAGAGGCAGGAGGAAAATCGGAGCCAGGTCGGGGGCCTCCAGATGACCTCTTCTCCAGGAGCCGCACCTGCTCTGTCCTTTGCCAAGGTGCCCATCTCCAACTGTGCCAGCCGGGTGTGGAGCTGTGCAGGACGTGGGGCTTCTGGAAAAACCCGCACTCCCCCCTCAGCTGTGTTCAGGAAAGCTGGCTGCTAGTCCTCATGCCCTTGGGCTTCTTCCCATGTGTCTGACATTTCTATTACAATCAGCAAGCCCTCTCCCTGCCCTGGGACTTTTGCCTGGAGGTCCCAGGTGTGGTGGCAGTAGAGGTGTGTGTGTGTGGGGAGTGATGAGGATGGGTCTGACTTCCTGTTTCTCCTTATTCCTTGTCCCCCACCCCTTTAGAAACCTGGCCACGACTTCTCAGAGTGATTCTTACCTTCCTGTGGCTCAAAGTAAAACTTCACAGACAGACTTCAAAATTTAGCTTTTGATATTTAAAAGAAGTTGTGTGGCACGTTGCTTTCTCCGACATCAAGCAGGGCTGCTCTAGCAATTTCACATCACTACAACGTTCAAACGTGTGATCAGTGGGCTCATTTTGTTGGTTTGGTTGTCTTCAAATTCATGTGTTAAATCATCTGTAGGTATTCATTTGTGCAGTGGGACCACGTAGGGATGTAGAATGCTAGGAAAAATCAACAAGAATAACAATAACATAAAATATGTGGATTCTCCTCCCTAGAGGGCAGAGAAGCACCGATGGAGAGGGCCATAGCTTGGAGCCGAAGAGCTTACAAAGACACCCTTTTCTAGACAGTATGTACCATGTCCTTGAGAGTATATGCATTGTTGTCCCCAAACCACCACCTTCATAGGATATGAAAAATATTTTTATATATCAGTTAATACAACAACTATTACAACTATTACTGTGCACCAACTATATTCCAGTGACTTCTGGGACTTGAACTCAGATTCATGTTGTTTTAAAAGTTTGGCTTGTTCCTCTGAGCCATATCACCTCTGCCTGGCAGGTCTATTACAGTGCCCACTTTTTCTCTCACAACTTTGGTTTTATAAGTATCTCATTCTAAACTTCTGCTTTTTATTTCCCCTCTTTTCTCTGTCTGATTGTCTTAGCCGATCTTGGTCTAATTGCTGATTTGGCCATGGCCCATGGGTCCCTGCATCAACCTGAGGTCACAACACACCCAGGAGTAGCTACATCCCTTCTCCTGTTTCCAGGTCCTATCATAGGACTGTCATAGGACATATGCAGTCACAAAGCATAGGACTTCAGGTTTCTTACAGGCCAGCAAACTATGTATTCCCATGTTCCAAGTCATTCTTATGATGAATGATTCTAAGCCTGTAGTTCTAGCCCAGGCCACTCATGCATGCACTAGACTCAGAGGCCACTAACTCCAAGCTTGGATGATCTCTCTACCCTTCAGGACCCTGTAGAGGCTCATGTCCTCTGGGAAACATTCCTTAGTACCTAAGGATAATTTGGGTGCACTTGCAGTCTGTGGAGCCACAGCACTGTGGAGATAAATGTCTGTAGCGCTGTGGGGCTGCCTGTGCTCCAAGTACCCCGTGCTTGCCTGCAGTAGAGCAGAGCAGAGTAGAGCGGAGCAGAGCAGGGGTTCTGTCTGGGGCTGTCATCCCAGCAGCATCAGCATTACCTAGATGCTGGTTCGAAGTGCAAATTCTCAACACCAAGACATGATTAATAAGAAACTATGAGGTTGGAGACCAGCATTCGGTGATTTAACAAGCTCTCTAGGGGATTCTGGGTTTGGCTAACATTTGAGAACTACTCTGTAGAGAAATGATCTTACACATATATTGATCTTACCTGCTATTACACATATACACATATACCCTTCTCAAAGGAAGGGATGAGTCTGGTTCATCTTTGTACATCCAGTATCTAGAAAAGTTCCCATATGCCTGGCCCATACTGGATAAAGTTGTGGTTTTTTGCTCCTTTGATGGTTTTATGACCAGATTCCCAGGAATGCCCCCTTCTGGCTTCTGATAACAGCCCTCACCTGGACACCTACAGTTTCTGAGAAAACAACAGATGAATGATAATAAAGGGCCTTTTTATTAATAAGTGCGCTTGCTGAACCCAAGAGGAAGGTTGCTAAACTCTGGGTTGGAACATACAGCTTTGGCTCAGGGTCTGTGTGGTAGCTTCCATTCCCCCCACATGCAGACAGTGGATCACACTGCCCTCTGCCTGCTGTGTAGAGGAAGCACGTTTAGGAGAGAGGGTACTGCGAGCTGGTCTGCACACAGGCCCCTATTTAACCTGTCACCAGGTGAAATCTGCATGTAAGGGGGAGAGAGAAGAGAAGAGGCTGTTTTTCCAGGGCTGGGGCCATCTTTCCTACCCAAATGTGGACTCAGAAAGAATGTCAGGAGTGGAACTAAACAGCATAAGAGCTAGCAGTTATGGAATACTGACCATGTGCCAGGCACTGTTCTAAATGGAATTGAAAAATGATTCAACTGCCAATTTTTCAGTTGTGGAAACTGAAGCACAGGGAATATACATGTATTGTTGCCAAGATCACAAAATCGGTAAGTGGCAGAGCCAGGCAGTCCTGGCCCAAGCCTCATCTCTTAACTTACTTTGCTAAACTGCTTCTCCATAAAAAGAGAGAAAAGTGTAGGAGGGACCTGGGCTTGCTTTGGGGCAAGTCACAAGAAGTGTGACAGAGGCAGAGAAGGGCAGGTGGGGACACACACACAGTGAGAGAATGATCTTTGGGCCTCACTGGGCCTTGGAGCCCTCCTTATCTACGTGGCTTCTTAGTGTAGAAGAGAGTGAGGCAAGCTGGTGTGTCTTTAAGGGCCAGGCCTCCCAGACTCCAAGAGCACACAGAGGCCACAGCAGGGCCTAGGAGAGAGGGGAGCAGAGAGGCAGAAGGGGTTTTGCTTTGAAGGCACAGTGAATGCCCTTTCCCTTCACCCCAGTAATAAACATGGTCCAGCTATTGTCTTCACGCCAGACCAGGCTAATCAGGCTAGAAAATCCTGGGACTTGGGGAGGGAGGGAGGTGGAAAGAGGTGAGCTTGGCCTGATGTAGCCACCTGCAGGGCTGGCTGTTTCTTCCTAAACCACAGAGAGGTGGAAGGGAGAGGACGGAGGGGAGGAGGCTCTCAGGGTAAGGGTGTCTCTGCAGTTGGAGTGGGCTGGGGACTGAGGTCTATGCCTGAGTAAATTGAGAAGAAAAGGGAGAAAAATGATGACCAATTCACATGTGAACAGTTTCCAAACTTCCTTTAAGAGAGAGATGGCAGCGAATTGGGTAGCGATTTTAAGTTAACAAGCAAGAAAGTTAATGCCATCATCACTGTTTTCCTGCAGAGGTTCTTTTTAAATGTTTTAAGAACTATTTTTTTCTCCTTATCAGTAAAACAACCAGCTTTGATGAATTTTTTTTTTTTTTTGCGTCCAAGGTGTATTATTTTTCCTCAGAGTGATTAGATTGAAAGAGAATTAATTTAGTTCCTTACTGATGTCCCATCTGAGAAGTGGTAGGTTATGGAAACAGAGCTGGTTTATGATGTATATCCTTTTTTCTGAGTCCATCAAGACTGTCAATCCTGAGATTGACCGAGGTTTTTCTTCTGACATTACAAACGAGGAATCAGACTCGGGGGGCCTAAGCGGCTGCCGTGGGTGATCTGTCTGCTGTCAGAGGCAGGATCAGGTCTCAATTCTCCTCTCTTCATCCAGGGGGTAGGTATGCTCTTGGGCATTCATTCAGCACGATCTTTGCCTCTGCTTTGGAGGCAAGTGTACTATTTCTTTCTTTTTTTAAAGTGTACTATTTCTAAATAAGTTCATTCCAGAGAGCCCCGTAATGGGTTTACCTCATGTTTAAAGGGAGTTCATTTCATCTCTTCCCAAGATACATGTTTGATGGATTAAATTTTATCTCTCAGTTTAATTTTTTTTTTCTTACTTTGGAGTGCAGGGCCCTGCCTGGGCTTCCTGCTGAAAAAAATTCTTTGCAGTGGTGAGAATCTCCCACTTTGCCCTGGAGAAGGGGCAGGGGAGCCAGGAAGTGGCTGTCAGGGGTTGCTAATTTCCACTTCTTGTAGCTCTGGAAGTCTAGACTGTACACCTGTAGAAACGCCTCATAGGTATAGCAGCTGCATTAGTTCAGGGAGCCTGAGTTTTCTTCATCACATGAAGAAACTTCATAAACTGTAGGAAGCACAGAGAAGCCATTTTGGATTTCAGCGACTGAATGGCAATCTGGGCACAGTAACCAGATTAATTGGAATTGATTTGAAGGGAGAGAAAATCGAGGCAGGAACTCCTATTCATTAATAGAGGTAAAAGATGAGAAATCCGTACCTGTCCTTATGTCAGATGAACAGACCTGAGACTGGAGATAGAACCACATTTAGGGAGTTGTTGGTTGGGAAGCTGCCCACATACCATCCTGGAAATATAGATTAATTCAGGTTTGCATGTGATACTTTCTATAACCGGCCAAATGTAAATTGATTCTTCTCCCACTAAAGTAGGCACTGCTGTGGAGTAGAAATCAAAGACCTCCTCCTGGCTGCCATCTTCTTTGATAGCTTTACAATTTGCACCTGTGAGTTGCATGTTCTGTCTGTACGGTTAATCCTGAGATCAACTCCTAATGGCAGTTGTGGGAAGTTGATGTTTGAAGTGATTGTATATTCTGAAATTCAAAAATACATGACATGGTGCTGTTCATTGAGAATAAGTAATTTACTTTCAAGTGATTTATTGTCTACATCTTTGCATGATTCAATTTGCTTCTGAGACATTTTTTGATTCTGAAGACCATAGTAATTAATTCCTCATTATTGAGCTTAATACACAATTTTTATTAATATAAAATCAGTTTTTCTTTGCTTTCATTAAATAAGTGTTGAGCAAATATTTAAAAAGTGTTGGCTTGGAGGGTCACCAAATTATTCACTGGTCAGGTCTCTCACATGCCTAGATAGGTATAGGTCTACCTACCTTCCCAGCTGGAGGTATAGAATTGAATGTGGAAATGAGGACAGATTTTACTGATGTCATAGGGGAAGAAATGACAAAAGTTAGTGACGAATCAAGCAGTAAAGATATTGAAAAGTCACACTAGATTGATTTTTTTTCCCTGTAGTTTTGGCTGGGGCCGGGCTTGAACCCGCCAGCCCCAGTGTACGGGGCCAGTGCCCTACTCCTTAAGCCACAGGCGCCACCCACACATTAGATTGATTTTCATTGGCCAAACTACATTACCAGGGAGATTGTGGTCATTTAAGATAAATGGGGGACTGATATTTTGGAGATCTAATGGCTTTCAGGACCCTAGAGGCATCAGACTCATGCTCAACAATGGAATCTTGGGGTCGTTTCCAGATTCAAAGTGGATTCCAGATTCCAGATTCTCCTAGAATTTTCACTGACGCTAACAAGAGTCAATGCATATTTGTTACATGAAAGAAAGCATCAAACTATGAAAAGAAAGTAAAGAAATATCATCTTTGCCAAATTTAGCTTATGCTGGATCTAACAGGAGATGTCAAAAAATAAAATAAGAAAAGAGAAAGAAAGATGAGCAAAGAGTCAGGAGGAGGGGTGTGTAAGGACAACAGAGAAAGGCTCTATCCCTCAACTTAGAGAACCACAGTGTTTTCAGGGTGATTCTCTACTTTGCTGTTGTAGAATCACATGACCTCCTTGGAGAGGATCTTTTAATAGATAAACACAAAGTCTAATGATTATCAATACATTGTTATTTTCCTGTGTTGAACATAGGAATTTTTATTGGTGGTGGATTTCTGCATTTTTCTTCTGCCCTTTACAGATCATTAAATGCATTTTCAAATCAAGAATATTCTCAGGGTGGTGCCTGTGGCTCAGTGGGTAGGGCGCTGGCCATATACTGAGGGTGGCGGGTTTGAACCCAGCCCTGGCCAAACTGCAACAAAGACTATCTGGGTGTTGTGGCGGGCGCCTGTAGTCCCAGCTACTTGGGAGGCTGAGGCAAGAGAATCACCTAAGCCCAAGAGCTAGAGGTTGCTGTGAGCTGTGATGCCACCGCACTCTACTGAGGGTGACAAAGTGAGACTCTGTCTCTAAAAAAATAAAAAATAAAAAATTCTCAAAGGCCTTCATAAGCTGGAACTGTTTGCAAAGCAGAAGCTCACTCCTAACAAATATTTGCAGCTTAATGATATGTTTGAATAAAGCCCAGAGTTCCTGTATAAAACAGGTGTCAGCTGGTATGTGTCTCACTGCTTTGTTAAGCATCTACCTTGCCCTTGAACTTACTCCCCTTTGTGTCACTTATGTGACATAAAGACACTGCAGTGGTCATTTACTTTAAGCTAATTCAGTGCTGGACTGGAAAACACAGCTCCCAAATGATGACAACATTATTCCAATAAGGTTGCCTTTGGGGACTATTAACCATAAAATGATCTTTATAGGCCAGCGTTGCTCATGCCGAGCTTCTGTGATTACATGAAAGGGAAAGGGGCACCGGGCAGAGGGGATGTTTGACCAGTAGGCTTTATGGCCCATGCTTCTTAAAAGTCCATTTTTTTTTCTTTTTATCTTTTTTCACTGTTGGGACATGTGGAAAACAGATGCTTTGAGCAGAGAAGACATTCAATGATTCCCCTGTTCCAAAGGCAAAATATAAACAAACATTCTGGACGTCAGTTTCCAGAATTTCCCATTGATTGCTTTCATTGCAAGCCATCCGATCTTACTACAGAAATTGCTTCTGTCTCCCCTTTGGGCACCTCTTTGGCTGAATGAGGGAGCAGATGAGTAGAGTTCTTACCCTTGAAGGATTTCTCATCCTTCTGGATCCATATATTGCTTCTCCTGGACTTTAGTCCCCATAGCCTGTAATCCAGCCCTTTTGCCTCCTGCCAGAACAGTTCCAATAAAGTGCTTGTGTCTCTAAGCTGTGGAGATGGCATCTGTGGCTTTGGCTCAGGGTTCCTGGGTTTGCTCCTTGTCTATCAGTCTTTTGCCCAGACGTCCCTACTCCTGGTTCCTAACATTCGGTTTGGCTTAAGAGCAGTGGGCACGGAGAGCCAAAGTCAAGGGATAACTTGCTGTCCTCATTATGTAGCTCCCACCAGAAGCCCTAAGGGGAGACATCAGTGTCAGTAGTTCTCAAAGCTTCTCACTTAACTTTGAGCTGCAACCAGATTTAGGAACCCCTGTCTTAAGACTTTTTGGGTTATTTTAACACTTCCTTAGTACATGCCAGTGGGAAGGTATTGCCTGGTTCTGTTTTTATTTCTCTGAAATAAATCAAACCTGGAAAAAGACTATGTCAGAAGTTACCCCCTAAGGTGTCTCTGATGCTTTGACATTGAGAATCTCTGCTCTTGAAGAAACTTCTGCCTTAGAAGGACGCAGACTTTTAGAATGAGAAAGCCAACAGTTTTTCACCATCTGATTAATAACTTAAAGCCATAGTTATAAGTTATGGGGAGCTATGGGATGTTGCTTAGATATTACTTCAGAAAGTGCCACTTATTACCACATTTGCATGTATGAAATATTGTTTAGTCTAATTTGTTGTTATGGGTATATTTTCTTCATATTTATACCCTGAGAATGTTGAGGGGCAAAGTGTGATGCTGAAATGGCATGTATAACCTTTCCGTATTAATTTGCTTAACTGTAAATTCATTTACAATCCACGACCCTACCCTCCAAAACTGGAATAATCAAAACAAAAAAATTCTAGAAAATGGTATTTAAAGCTTAGAAAGTTTACATTAGGAAAGTTCAAATATACTTAGTTGTACCCATGTTGTTAATTACTATTTATTCTGTTGTGGGGATTAGATTTTTTTGCCATTCCAATAGAGCTAGTTTCTGTATTATCACCAATAGAGGCTTGTAATGAATTTGGTTTATTAAGAGAATTACAATAGGTTTTTGAGTCCTTGATTTCCATAAGATAGACCACAGTGTCTTGGCCAAGTGTCTGGATAAGCACAAACTGGTTACTTCAACGTGGGTTAAGTCATCACTCATTAGCATTGTCACAATAGGACATGTGAGCATTTGCGAGGAAACAGGAAAAAAATTGCTCCAAATAACATAAAATATTTCATGAGTTAACTTATGAGCTGCATGATCATTTTTCACTTGAGAACTACTAATGATGTAGAGGAAATTGCAGACTCAGAATTTTAGAGATAGATCCAGAGATATGTCTAGTCCTGAAATGGCAAAAAGTTCTCATCCTTGTGCTGATGTTGAATTGCTCACTGGAGGCTGTTGGGCGGGGTGAAACAATGTGAAACAATGTCTGGGCTTGGCAGGTGGAGCCCTGAGATCAACAGTGGTGTCTGCAGTGGGAGTGTGAGCAGAGGGCTGTGGGGGATGTTTACTGGGTTTCATGATTTCTACCCACTCTTCTCTCCACTCTACCAGATTGTCTCTGTCATGACTCTCTCAGGAAACACAAGAATAATGACCTTTTATTGATTACTTGGTCAACTGATTTTTAGACCAGGGGTTCCAAGCCCATGAGCATTAAGCCCTGACCCTTTACAATAAATGAAGGACAAATATTTATATTTTAAATTACTTTTAGAAAATACGTGTAGAACTTTTTTTGATGAGTAAAAAACACATATTTGTTTAGAAACATTGCTGAATTCAGAGTAGCTTTTTGACCTTTTGTGGTTTCTCAATGGTTGATACCCTGTCAATTACTGACTGCCATGTTGGGGTTGGATGCCACTGGTGTAGTCCTGGGGGTGGGGGTGTGCAGGAAGCAGGGCAGCTGCAAAAAGCCCAGACTTTCAGCAGGGCTAATTAAAAGGCTCAGTGGCTGCTGGCAGATTTGATTTGACAGCAGCATTGCTGGCCTGTCTGCTATTGTTGATGTACGTATCAATGAGGAGATCCTTTCAAGACACAAGTGCCTCAATATAATCCAACTCCTTGGATTCCAGAAAATGCCATCCTGGAGTCTGATTCAGTGAGGATGCCAGTGACACCTGGACATGTTTTGAACCTCTTTCAGGTCATCAGCAAGCCACCCTCCAGTGAAGTGTGGCAGAGTTTGTGATTAGGTTGTTAGACATTGTATTTCTTGTGTTTATGTAAATGTTCATTTGGACAACTCTTTCGATTCTAGCTGGAAAACCTGTGTCAGTCACTTTCCCTGTCTGTGACCTAATTTCCTAATTTCTAAAATGGAAAGATTAATATTTATTCCAATTCTAAAAAACTATATTCATTGGGCCTGGAGTTGTGTGAACCAATTTCTTAAGACCATACTTATTTAAGAGAAAATATTGCACTAGAATTAGAGCTTTCAACTTAGAGACTCATATTCTTTCTATGAACAAGGCTAAATAATGACCCTTAGGCTGTACCAAAGTTTCTAAGGCTCTCCTACAATTCCCAACCCATCCTCAGACTTCTTCTCCAGAACTTCAGGGGGTTGCTCTGAAGTCTGAAGAGGAGTCAGGAAGCCTACACACCTCTGACAGCCCAGATGTGCACTCTTCCAATGGCCAGTGGGGCTGTGCACTGGGGAAAGGGCTCATACAGAAGATATTACATTTTCCTCCCTGGAGCTCAGGGCTAGAGAATAGAGCATGGGGACTGGGAATAGAGCATTTCATTATGTGGAACACATATTTATTGAACTTCTACTTACCACATGCCAGGACCTTTGGGGACTCAGATTTGAGTGAAAAGGGGTTTCTGCCTTTGCCTGATTTGTAAGGGAGACAGACACGTGCACAGACACTAAGTATCAGACTGACAACTTAGGCGGCTGTGGCAGGTGTGACTGATCCGCCAATTTAGTGCCCATGTCCAGACCTCTTGCCTGCCACCTCTGCAGAGATTCAAAAAGCTAAATACCTGCATCTCTTGGTTCCTGTTCAGGAAGTGGTTGTCTGAAGAGTCTTGCCAATGAGGTGTAGGAGGAAGACAGCATGGAGGTGGTTTCTTGGAAAGTTTTTTTTTCTTTTTCTTAATGAAAAGGGAAAGAAGGTTGTCACTAATACTACTTCTTCCCATTCTTCTTGACTTGAAATGGATGTGATAGATGGAGGTTCAACTACCATTTTGCAACCCCAAGGTAACAAACATGTGGGAAAGACCAAGACATTTGCAGAAATGCCAGACCTAGGGTAAACCAGGCATTGAACCAACGCCAGTGGCAGGCTACTTACAGATACCTTGTAATATGATGAAGTTAAATCTTGATTTGTTTGAACCATTCCTGTTCCTTGTGGCTTCATACACAAAAATATAGGTAAGGAATTCTGGCAGGAAGTTTCTATCTCCAGAGCTAGGCAATGTAAAGTAGTGCTGAGGGGCACATGCTCGAGAGGAAGGTGGAGCTTTGCTGAGCATGAGCTGCGCTGCCCTGAGCAAGACGTTTAACCTGCCTAAGCTTCATTCCTGCATTTGTAAAATGAGGTGCTGTGGTTTGAATGTGTTCCCCTCAAAAGATGTGTTGGAAACTTAATCCCCAAGGCAACAGTGATGGGAGGTGGGGCCTAATGAGAGGTCAAGGTAGAGTGACTGGATTAAGGCCTTTATTGTGGGGATGGGCTCGTGATAAAAGAAAGTTTGCCCCCCTTTTTTCTCTCTCTCCCTTCTTCCTACCTTTCCTGCCCTCCCCCCTTCCCTCTCTTCCCACTTCACCATCCTCCTCCCCCGCCTCCCCATTCTCTCTTCCACCATAGGATGATGTAGCAGCAAGAAGGCCCTTATCAGAAGCTGACCCCTTGATCTTGGGCTTCCCAGCCTCCAGACCACGATTCAATAGTTTTATGCTCATTATCCAGTTGGTGGTATTCTGCTATAGAAGCGTAAAATGGATGAATACATGGGGATAATAATATCAATCTTACAGAGTGATTCAAGGATTAAATGAGTCTGAACGGTAGTGACTATAGTGCCTTGCACATGGAAGGTGCCCACCTTGTAGCTCTTGTTTTTGGTATCCTTCTTCCCTTTTAGAGAAACTCTGTGGAGGGCCTAGATACTTCTTAAAGGCATGACAAAGCTCAGGGGCTTGCTGTGTAATAGGTACTCAAGGAAGTTTTGCTGGATAAATGACCTAGCATTTAATGAACAACAGAGGCCATGTCCCAGAGTGACTCAGAAAGCAGGTGACAAATGGGTGTTTATAGTGGATGCTCTTGTGTGCCACCTGCATCCCTCTTCCTCTTTCAGGGCCCAGACACTCATTCCCTAGCTGCTGGGAGTGTTGGCAGTTCTCAGATGAATCCTTCTGTGAGAACTGTCCTCGGAGGAAGAGAGATTCCTCACCTAAGTCACACCCCTTCCCAAGGATAGCCTACTTTCAATGGTTGCTTAACATGGGGCTATGAAGGCCAGCTCTTAACTTGGTTCCAGCTGCAGAGCTTCTGTAGATTCCACTGAGGCCTTTGTCATGGCTGTATTCAGTCACTCCCTCTGCTGAGTTCTGCACTCCCTTCAGGGCTGCTGACCCTGACAATACTCCAGAGTTATCTTTCTGTGAGCGAAATCTCCATCTCTAAGGGTGTTTCCTAGGGAAAGATTACAGCTGTCTCTCTGGTCCCTCTCACATACACGGAAATGTGGCTGGTAGGAGGATAATCTGGACTCCAGTAGTTCTGTTTGGGGAACCCTGGCGTGTGTGTGTGTGTGTGTGTGTGTGTGTGTATGCGTGCATGAATGTGGTTGTTATTTCTCTCCAGTATGCACCGTTCATTCATTCATAAATTCTATTAGGAAACATTTACCAAATGCCTCCTGTATGTCAAGAACTGTGACCGCTGTGCCCTCATGAAGCTTGTGGACCAGTTGGGAAGATGAGACATTAATCACTCCATCACATGCACTAGATTCAACTGTGACGAGTCCCATGCATGAGAGAGGCACGAGAGACTAGTCTTGGGGAGGGACTGGTGGTGGGGCAGGAAAGTCTTTCCTGAGAACGTGGGCAGGGGAGCAGGTGCCGGGGCCCTCTGGTGGGAGGAGGTACAGGTAAAAAATCTGGAGGAGGTGATGTGGCCAGAGTGAGATGGCTGGGACCCATTCCTCTCTCCTGAGTTTTCATGTGGATGTAACTTCACTAGCTGTAGCAATCCTGGCTTCTTTCCACCCCTCACACACCTTTCCTGGGGTGGGGAGTAGGAATGATGTCTATAGTGGGCAGAAGCAGCTCCATATCTTCCTTTCCTTTGGGGAGGGAGCTGCCTACAGGGAACTTGAGATTCCTCATGTCTCTGGGGAGAGGCTGTACCTCCTCCTGGGACCTGCCCTGAGCCAGCACTATCTTCCCTGGTGGTGAAGTTTGCCTCATGCTGGGGCTCAGATGTGCACAGGGTCACACTGCAGTCCTCCAGCCTCCTTTATCACCAACAGAGGCACTACCATGACCTCCACCTGCTTATTCCTTTGCCCTATTTCTCCATCAGATAGAACTTGGGTGGGAAAAAGGGGCGCTTTTGTGGGGCTCTTAAAGACCCCAAGAGGTCTAAGTTGAGACCATAAAGATGGTCACAATCTAACCCATTTGACCCTTACAGACCCATCAAGAGGTTTAGATTTCATCCTAAGTCTCTGAAGGTGGTTATAGATAGGAGAGAGACCTATGCAACTTTTCACTTTGAGAAGACCCTTCTGGCTGCTCCAAAGAGTACAGAGTGGGGGAGTCTTAATCTTGGGTGAACTCTCCCTTTGTCCTCCAAAGGAGGACTCCAAACAAATCTCAGCTCATGGCTTTAGGAGATCCCAGATCAGGCAGAGCTGCTGCAGGTGCTCCTGGCTCAGAGAGGGAGAGTGTCAGATTCAGTTCCTAATTCTCCAGCCTTGGCTCAGGCTGAAGGGGGCAGCCGTGGTTTCCTCCACCTAACCACACCCTGTATACTAAAATGATATGCAGAAACATAGGGCTGACTTTCAGCAGTGAAGAATGACCTGATAAAGTTGTTGATGTTGAAGAAAAGAGAAAAGGAAAAACTCAGTTTCAGGTAAAGAAAAATACATTTTAGGTGACAGAAGTAGATTGGGAAAGATCATTTTCTTTTCTAGATGGTAGATCATTTTCTTTTCTAGACGGTAGATCATTTTCATTTTTAGATGGTAGATCGTTTTCATTTCTAGATGGTAGATCATTTTCTTTTCTATATGGTAGATCATTTTCTTTTCTAGATGGTAGATCGTTTTCATTTCTAGATGGTAGATCGTTTTCTTTTCTAGATGGTAGATCATTTTCTTTTCTAGATGGTAGATCATTTTCATTTTTAGATGGTAGATCGTTTTCATTTCTAGATGGTAGATCATTTTCTTTTCTATATGGTAGATCATTTTCTTTTCTAGATGGTAGATCGTTTTCATTTCTAGATGGTAGATCATTTTCTTTTCTAGATGGTAGATCATTTTCATTTCTAGATGGTATCTAGCACTGGCTTTATTGGCAGGATAGGAGAAGGAAGGTGGAGAATGCTGCAGCTCGGCTGTGCGCTCGTCTGGAAGAGGGAGCAGGGGACAATGGCCAGTTGTTATCCAGGCTGGCAGAACACAAATGGGGGAATGAGAAAGAATAACAGGACTCAAACCACATGAAGGGTCATAGCAGCCTTTTTCCAGGAATGACTTAGAAGCCACAGTGGAGGATGGGAAGACGTGAGCAGTGGGTGGAGAGGAGGCAGAAGTTTAGGTGATGCCAAGTCCAGGAGCAGGAATGGTGCTAGATGAATTGGACCCACAGGGGAAAATTGCACCCAAGTGCACAGCATGGGAGAGTATGGAAGCCACGTGTGACTCAGCCACAGGGGTGAGTGGCTGATCTTGGAGAAGTTCTAATGGGAGACAGCATTTGTACTGGGTCTTGAAGCCTTGATGGGAATTCTTCCTGCAGACCCAGGAAAGAAGCACATCCCAGGAACAAGAATGGCTTGTTTAAGGACAGAGAAGTGTGGAAAGTCATCATCTGGGACGGCCGCATTCTCCAGGAAGAAAAACCACAGACAATTAATACCACGCCGCTGGCTCCGGTTGTATTTCCGCATTTCATGTTTTCTTTCCCTTGTCATCTATTTGTCTATAGGGAGGGATGCCTGAGTGTTTTCACTGAAAATAAAGCTCAGGTGGTTTTATTTACCGTTCATGCTGTGAAAAACACTCAGTATTGGGCCAGGGTAGACAGAACGCAACCAGGACGGTGCCCCCAGATATTTATTTCCACAGCCGGTTTATTCTAGGTGGGATTAGAAGAGGCATATTTGTTAGTGCAGCGGGGAGCTCGGGTTTGGAAATTGGTCTGAGTAGCAGAATGCTCAGAGGTGCATCGGCTCAGTAGTTCTCCCAGTAGAAAGGACTTCTCCCTTGGACCCCCACCAGCCTTTGACTCCTGGACCATCGCCCTTCTTTCACTGCCTCCAGGTCCCCGCTTGAGTTCTTGTGCTTTCTGTCCATGATCTCTGTCCACGATCTCTTCCTATTCTAGCCTCTTCCCTCTGGTATTCCAGCTCCAGTGATCCTTTGGGCCCTCTCAGTCGTCTCACCCATCTCCTTCCTTTTCTCTCTTCCCTCCTTCCCCAGCTGAGATTTCACGGACTGGCAAACACTCCCCTGCACGCCACTCAACTCCCTGTCCATCTCTCCCTCCTTTGTACTTGTTGGCAGAACTCTAGCCCTGGTTAAATCCGACTCTGACTGTTCTGCGCCTGCACCCAAGCTGCTGCCTATGGCTTGCAAAGGGCCCTCACCCTTGTCGATGGCCTCACTTTACAGTAAGAACCTTCTCAGTAGCTGTCTCCATTTCCCCACATTTCCTTTTCTCTTTAATCCACTTCCATCAGGTTATCAGGTTTTGGCCCTCAGTGCTCCACCCAGACTCCATGTCTGCAATGACTGTCCAGGGAAAATGCGACTCCTTGTCTCAGTGGATGAACAGGGTTCCCCAGAGGCATCCCCCACTGGTCTCCTGGGTGCCCCACTCTACTGGTTCCTTCCCAGGTTCACCTCCTGGACCCTACTCTTCTGGACCATACCCGGGCACTGACTTGGACAACTTCTCTTTTGTAACCATGCATAACTTCAGGGGCACAACTTCAGGCAATGTTCTGGTTTTGAATTAAAATATTTCGTGGAAGTGATACATTTATCTAGTGTAGGCTAAAGTGATACATTTATCCTGTGGGCTGGTGGGTGGGGCTGTAGGCTTACAACTCTTCTCCATCAGGCTGCTCTCTAGGCACCCCTCTGAGGGCTGTTTGTTAACTAAGCCTCATATACACCTGCTCGTGCCTTTGTACTGCTCAGACTACAATACTTTGTCTTGTTCATTGTTCAATTCCCAGAACCTAGAACAGGGTCTGGAACGTATTAGGAGCTCAGTAAATAAATACTTGTTGAATGAATGAATGAATGATTGAATGAATGGGTAGCATGGTTGTGCTTCTTCATGCCCCTGGACTTACATCCTGGTATTCCATACACAGGGAGTGCTCATTAAATGCACATGGTAATAACTTTAACCCCCTAAAGTTGTTATGAGGCTTGATCAGGTAATGGACATACATTTGCTTGGTGAACTGCCTGCAAAGACCTTCAGACTTGCTCTTATTGCTGAAAAGTTAACTGTCAGAGGTAAGCATTTAAATTTCATTTATCCATTCACCCTATAATTAATTCTGAACCCTCATCTGTGCCATGTTCAGTACTCAAGATTTGGGGGATGCACAGTGAACAAACACAACTGCTATCTTCCTGGAGCTGGAGAGCCCTCAGAAGATCAGATTTCTTTCTTTCTTTCTTTTCTTTTTTTTTTGCTTTCCTGCTTTGTTCCAATTTCACTAGAGAATAGTTTGATGGAAGGAGCCATTTTTAACAAGGAAGGGGTGGTGGTGTAGAGGGTTGGAGAGAAGAGTGGGGATGGGCTGTCACACCAGGGAGATGGTATTTCCAAATCCCAGCTGCCTCACTTGAAGCTGAGTGAACGAGAATGTTACCTTTCCTATGTAAACCTCAGTTATCACTCCAGTGAAATCCATGATCTGACTGAGTCTGCCTTGCTGGGGTGTGGTGTGGGTGATACCTGAGAGCATGTGGCATCGCACCCACCGAGAGTGAGTGCTCTGGAAGCGCCGCTTGGAGAGACATTTTGGGGAGAGGGTGAGGAAAGAGCAACTCCCGCGAAGGAGAATTTCAGATCTCAGAGGAAAAAAGGAGATTTCTCAAAGTATCCTGACTGTAGGTGGATTTGTTCTCAAGAGACTAACAATTACAAAAGGAAATTGTGGCTGGGGCTGGGACCAGAAAAATGAGTCAAAGAAGCCTGGGAATATGGGAGGAGGTGGCCTCCGGAAGGTTTATGTTTGAGGAGGTAATTTCTGAATCCTAGGGGGGAAGAAGGAAAATCGGATTGGCAGATGGGCTTGGGGCTCTGGATGCAAAGGAGGAGGGGTCTGCTAGAGCAACAAGGGCCTACTAAGTTTACTGAGCAGACCTCTGAGTGGTTTTGAATACACTAAGGTGGCTACAGAGTGGGCTGAGGAGAGTTGGATTGAGCTTCATAGATTTGAATGAATTTAAAGTTTCTGGAGGGACTTGGGGTGGTGGCTTGGGTTTGGTGGTGAGAAGGGATAGAAAAGGGAAGAGAGGAGCCAGCACATAGCGGGAGGATGAGGTCTCAGAGTGATCCAAGGTGTTTGAAATGACTCAAGAACAAGGACAATTAAATTTGAAATTTCAAGTTGATAGCTTTACTTCATAGTCATGTAAACCTTCTGCTACTCAGAACCCTAGGCTGTTTAGGTGTTGGCGACATCCTGGTTTTCATAGGTGGTTTAGAGTAGGCTTGAGAGGATTGATTAAGGCAAAAATTTTTTCATTCAAATCAAAATGAACAAACACAGATGCACATACTTCCATGAAACAATACTTGTGCTTACTTTGTTTGATAAAGTAAAAAAATAAAGTTAAGTGTAAAGTATGGCATTATCAACTCTTAAATGCCACAGAGATAGTTTCAACAAATAAGAATGATACGATTTCACATAAATAAAGCTATGATGAGATAGTTGTGCTTGCCTATTCATTCTAAGATACACCTGGACAAGTTTTCAAGCTTTTCTGCTGAATTGCTGATGATATTTTTTCCTTTGTTTTTATTCCAGTCAAAGTTGGAAATTTAATTTCACCTAATGGGCTGCTGTGAATGATAATAGCAATATACTTTTTCCATTTAATTGCAGAAATTTTTGCTTAGTCTTAATCCAAAATGATGAACATAAATATAGTCCTGTAATCATTCTTCAGTGTGAATGATTAAGCTGCAATAATTTATTCTGTTCTTTGCACGACACCAACTTAAGCTCAATTATTGAATTAGGATTTGGAAAAGAAAATGGATTTGTCATTTTCCAAAACCCAAGCATTTGTCTTTAATATTTCAATTTCTCTTTTGGGAAATGAAATATTAAAAGTCTGGGGCAGAGGAAGTTTTAACAGTATTTCCAGTTCTATTGAAGTTGGGCTATGTTTATTAGTGATGTCCTTTTTAATGTGCTGTAACAGCACTGGGAGCGTGAGGTAGATAGGGCAATTACTTAAGTCTTACTAGACAAAATCTTTTGAAATTTCTTTTTTGAGTATCTTGTTAATTTTTCTCTATGTTATATTTTCTCTCGTTATATTTTCTCAAATTTAGTTCATTAGGAATGCTGAAAATATCAGCTAAATATGCCAATTTTATTTATTTATTTATTAATTATTTGAGACAGAGTCTCAAGCAGTTGTCCTGGTTAGAGTGTTGTGGCATCACAGCTCACAGCAACCTCCAACTCTTTGGCTTAAGCGATTCTCTTGCCTCAGCTTCTCAAGTAGCTGAGACTACAGGTGCCTGCCACAACACCTGTCTATTTTTTGGTTGTAGCTGTCATTGTTGTTTGGCAGGCCTGGGTTGGATTCAAACCCGCCATCTCTGGTGTATGTGGCTGGCACCCTAGCCGCTGAGCTACAGGCGCCAAGCCAATATGCCAATTTTATTAACAAACATCATCAACTGCTTCTCAACCCGAGGAATGTAAATCTCATTCCAGAGTTCATATACCTTGCTCAACCTTTTCTTTTGTAACAACCGAGAAACTCTGTGATGACGCAGTAAGTAGATATGATTAGCTCTACTCTCTGAATAAAATATTCCCCAAAGTCAGCTGGTCAGTGAGGTTCCTGTAATAAAATAAAAATTAAAAACTGCATTTTTCTGTTTGTCCATGAGATTTGGTAGAATATCTTTAGATGCCCCTATCAAGACAATAAAACAGACTCCACATAGCAGCATAATTATTAGCATCTAACTCCACGAAGTTTTCTAGTTGCATTTACTGTCCTATGCTTTTTAATATCTTATGGAGTTCTAGTTTAATTCATGTTGATCAATAATACATTCTTCTAATTTTATAACTATATGTAATTCAATTGTGTGAGACTAAATTTAAATTACACAACAAATCTCCCATAAATTATTTTACTACCCACTATCTGACATAAATGAAAAATATTCCTTGTCTTAAAATGTTAGTGCCTTTGGAGTGGGGGCGGAGCAAGATGGCGGCCGAGTAACAGCTTCCTTGCATCTGGGCACCATGAGTCTGGGGTGATAGGACTCTAGGCATCTCTGGCTGGTGGGATCTGCCTATCATCACCCCTGCGAGGATACAGGGAGTCAGAGAGAGGCTTTTGGACCCCAAGAGGAGGACTAAAACAGTGGAAAACTGGCAAGTGGTCGCGTGTGTTCAATCCGTCTAAACCCACCCACAACTGTAAGTTCAGTAGCAGCGAGACTGCAAACCAGAAAGGCCTTACCTGTGAACTGTTTTGGTGTCTTTGGACTTGGCACTCAGTTGAACTGCCTTGGGGAGAGCCTGAGCAGGAGTGTGGAGAACTTTGGCTGTTGTCTAGGGCCCCAGTCTGAGCCGCTGAGCCAGACGGAGCTAATAGTGTTTGGCTGTGCGTCACAGGGAGCCATTGTGAGTGATCTGCCCTGGGAAGCTCCGCCCTCAGGGTCGCAGAGCTAGAATCGGGTGGGAGCTGGTAACCCAGCGACCGAGTAGCCTAAGGGTGGGGTCTGAGCCGCCTTGCAACCCTAACCCTCAGGGGCAGAGTGAGACCAGTTTTGGCACACTGGGTAAGTGGATAACCACTTCAGCAGTGATTCCAGCGACAAGCACTTTCCTGGGAAAGCTTCTGCTCAGCAAGTGAACAAGTTCAAAGTGCCTTTTAATTGGGCTGAAGAGAGATTTAGGGTGTCTACCTGCTGGGGTTTGAGAAATCAGCAGCCTCCAGTAGTATAAGAACTGTGATTAACATCTCATACCCCAGAAGACCACGTGTTGCCCAGACAATATTCAATAACATATACATACTGCTTTGTTTTTGGTTGTGTGTGTGTTTTTTTTTTTGGTTTGGTTGTTTTTTTAGTTTATTTTGATGTTGTTGATGTTGTTTTGTTTTTTAATTTCAACCTTTTCCATACAGATCCTTTTTCTTTCTCAATTTTTCTAGTTTAATTATAATTTCCCATTGCTGTCTTTTTCAATAATTAGAACTTCATTTTTGCTAGTATTTGGTTTTCCACCCAATTTTATCCCGTAAAGTTTTCTGTTTGCTTGTTTTGGTTTGATTTATAGCATTTTTGTCTTTCCTCTCTACTTGGTGGATGTGGGGTACTGTGTCTGATCAGGTTAGCAAAGAGCTGCTGACCTCAAGGGAACCACCCAACCAGGCACCCCCAGAAGGTGAGTTGTTTTTTAAGGTTGTGTCAAAGTACCCTACTGTGCACTTATATTGCTCTGTCTCTCTCTTTCTGTGCCTCTCTTCTTTTTGTCAATATTCCTTTTACCCACCCCCTCTCCTTTCTTTATTTTTCTTTGTTTTTCTTATCACTTGGTCCTACTTTCTTTCATCCCCTTTTTTGCTCTTCAACCTTCTCACCCTTCTGGTCCTGTAACCCTTAGTCCACAGGCACGAGAACTTAAAGAGTAAGAGGAAGTGAAAGAAAAATTAGGGCAAGGAAACAGATAAAAGAAATAACTCATGAGGAAGAATCAGCAGAAAACTCCAGGCAACATGAAGAACCAGTCCAGAACAACCCCGCCAAGGGACCATGAGGTAGCTACTGCACATGATTCCACCTATAAAGAAATGTTAGGAATGACAGAAAGGGAATTTAGAATACACATGATGAAAACAATGAAAGAAATGATGGAAACAATGAAGGAAACTGCTAATAAAGTGGAAAATAACCAAAAGGAAATCCAAAAACAGAATCAAATAAGAGATGAATGATATGAAGAACATAAAAAGGATATAGCAGAGCTGAAGGAACTGAAACAGTCAATTAGGGAACTTAAAGATGCAATGGAAAGTATCAGCAACAGGTTAAACCATGCAGAAGAAAGAATTTCAGAGGTAGAAGACAAAGTTCTTGAGATAACTCAGATAGTAAAAGATGCAGAAAAGAAGAGAGAGAAAGCAGAACATTCACTGTCAGAATTATGGGACTTTATGAAGCGTTCCAACATACGAATTATAGGAATTCTAGAAGGGGAAGAAGAATGCCCCAGAGGAATGGAAGCCATACTAGAGAATATTATAAAAGAAAATTTCCCAAATATCACCAAAGATTCTGACACACTGCTTTCAGAGGGATATCGGACCCAGGTCACCTCAACTCTAACTGAGCTTCTCCAAGACACATTGTGAGGAACCTGTCCCAAGTCAAGACAAAAGAAAAGATTCTGCAAGCTGCCAGGAGTAAGCGCCAGTTGACCTACAGGGGCAAATCCATCAGAGTGACCGCAGACTTCTCTAATGAAACTTTCCAAGCAAGAAGACAATGGTCATCTACCTTTAATCTACTTAAACAGAACAATTTCCAGCCCAGAATTCTGTACCCTGCTAAGTTAAGCTTCAAAATTGATGGAGAAATCAAATCATTTACGGATATACAAACATTGAGGAAATTCGCCACAACAAGACCAGTTCTACAGGAAATACTTCAACCTATTCTGCACACTGACCACCACAATGGATCAGCAGCAAAGTAAGAACTCAGAAATCAAAGGACAGAACCTAACCTCCACACTGATGCAAAAGATAAAACTAAGCAATGGACTCTCACAAAATAAGACGAATAGAATACTACCACACTTACCAATGAT
Organism: Nycticebus coucang; assembly: GCF_027406575.1. Classification (NCBI taxonomy): domain Eukaryota; kingdom Metazoa; phylum Chordata; class Mammalia; order Primates; family Lorisidae; genus Nycticebus; species Nycticebus coucang. The sequence goes on along the minus strand of NC_069792.1, from coordinate 59,841,626 downwards.
CTCAATAAATGTTAATGGCTTGAATTCCCCACTGAAGAGACATAGATTGGTTGACTGGATTAAAAAACACAAGCCATCCATTTGCTGTCTGCAGGAAACACACCTGGCTTCAAAAGACAAATTAAAGCTCCGAGTCAAGGGTTGGAAGACAATTTTTCAGGCAAATGGAATTCAGAAGAAAAGAGGAATTGCAATCTTATTTTCAGATACATGTGGATTTAAAGCAACTAAAGTCAAAAAAGACAAAGATGGTTACTTTATATTGGTCAAGGGAAAAATACAACAAGAAGACATTTCAATTTTAAATATTTATGCACCCAATTTAAATGCTCCCAGATTCTTGAAACAGACCTTACTCAGTCTGAGCAATATGATATCTGATATATCATATTGGGGATTTTAACACTCCTCTTACAGAGTTGGACAGATCCTCTAAACAGAAATTAAACAAAGATATAAGAGATTTAAATGAGACCCTAGAACAACTGTGCTTGATAGATGCATATAGAACACTCCATCTGTAAGATAAAGAATATACATTCTTCTCATCACCCCATGGAACACTCTCCAAAATTGATCATATCCTGGCACACAAAACAAATATCAACAGAATCAAAAGAATTGAAATTTTACCTTGTATCTTCTCAGACCATAAGGCACTAAAGGTGGAACTCAACTCTAACAAAAATGCTCGACCCCACCCAAAGGCATGGAAATTAAACAATCTTCTGTTGAATAACAGATGGGTGCAGGAAGAAATAAAACAGGAAATCATTAACTTCCTTGAGCATAACAACAAAGAAGACACAAGCTACCAAAACCTGTGGGATACTGCAAAAGCAGTTTTGAGAGGAAAATTCATCACTTTAGATGCCTACATTCGAAAAACAGAAAGAGAGCACATCAACAATCTCACAAGAGATCTTATGGAATTGGAAAAAGAAGAACAATCTAAGCCTAAACTCAGTAGAAGAAAAGAAATATCCAAAATCAAATCAGAGATCAATGAAATTGAAAACAAAAGAATCATTCAGAAAATTAATGAAACAAGGAGTTGGTTTTTTGAAAAAATAAATAAAATAGATAAACCATTGGCCAGACTAACGAGGAATAGAAAAGTAAAATCTCTAGTAACCTCAATCGGAAATGATAAAGGGAAAATAACAACTGATCCCACAGAGATACAAGAGATCATCTCTGAATACTACCAGAAACTCTATGCCCAGAAATTTGACAATGCGAAGGAAATGGATCAATATTTGGAATCACACCCTCTCCCTAGACTCAGCCAGGAAGAAATAGAGCTCCTGAACAGACCAATTTCAAGCACTGAGATCAAAGAAACAACAAAAAAGCTTCCAACTAAAAAATGCCCTGGTCCAGATGGCTTCACTCCAGAATTCTATCAAACCTTCAAGGACGAGCTTATTCCTGTACTGCAGAAATTATTCCAAAAAATTGAGGAAGAAGGAATCTTCCCCAACACATTCTATGAAGCAAACATCACCCTGATACCAAAACCAGGAAAAGACCCAAACAAAAAGGAGAATTTCAGACCAATCTCACTCATGAACATAGACCCAAAAATTCTCAACAAAATCCTAGCCAATAGATTACAGCTTATCATCAAAAAAGTCATTCATCATAATCAAGTAGGCTTCATCCCGGGGATGCAAGGCTGGTTTAACATACGCAAGTCCATAAACATTATCCACCATATTAACAGAGGCAAAAATAAAGATCACATGATCCTCTCAATAGATGCAGAAAAAGCATTTGATAAAATCCAGCATCCTTTTCTAATTAGAACACTGAAGAGTATAGGCATAGGTGGCACATTTCTAAAACTGATTGAAACTATCTATGACAAACCCACAGCCAATATTTTACTGAATGGAGTAAAACTGAAAGCTTTTCCTCTTAGAACTGGAACCAGACAAGGTTGTCCTCTGTCACCTTTACTATTCAACGTAGTGCTGGAAGTTCTAGCCAATACAATTAGGCAAGACAAGGAAATAAAGGGAATCCAAATGGGAGCAGAGGAGGTCAAACTCTCCCTCTTTGCTGATGACATGATCTTATACTTAGAGAACCCCAAAGACTCAACCACGAGACTCCTAGAAGTCATCAAAAAATACAGTAATGTTTCAGGATATAAAATCAATGTCCACAAGTCAGTAGCCTTGTATACACCAATAACAGTCAAGATGAGAGGCTAATTAAGGACACAACTCCCTTCACCATAGTTTCAAAGAAAATGAAATACCTAGGAATATACCTAACGAAGGAGGTGAAGGACCTCTATAAAGAAAACTATGAAATCCTCAGAAAGGAAATAGCAGAGGATATTAACAAATGGAAGAACATACCATGCTCGTGGATGGGAAGAATCAACATTGTTAAAATGTCTATACTTCCCAATGCAATCTACCTATTCAGTGCCATTCCTATCAAAATACCAACATCGTACTTTCAAGATTTGGAAAAAATGATTCTGCGTTTTGTATGGAACCAGAAAAAACCCTGTATAGCTAAGGCAGTTCTTTGTAACAAAAATAAAGCTGGGGGCATCAGCATACCAGATTTTAGTCTGTACTACAAAGCCATAGTGCTCAAGACAGCATGGTACTGGCACAAAAACAGAGACATAGACACTTGGAATCGAATTGAAAACCAAGAAATGAAACTAACATCTTACAACATTTTACAACCAAACAATAACATACCTTGGGGTAACAACATCTTACAACCAAACAATAACATACCTTGGGGGAAAGACTCCCTATTCAATAAATGGTTTTGGGAGAACTGGATGTCTACATGTAAAAGACTGAAACTGGACCCACACCTTTCCCCACTCACAAAAATTGATTCAAGATGGATAAAGGACTTAAATTTAAGGCATGAAACAAGAAAAATCCTCAAAGAAAGCATAGGAAAAACACTGGAAGATATTGGCCTGGGGAAAGACTTCATGAAGAAGACTGCCATGGCAATTGCAACAACAACAAAAATAAACAAATGGGACTTCATTAAACTGAAAAGCTTCTGTACAGCTAAGGGGACAATAACCAAAGCAAAGAGACAACCTACACAATGGGAAAGGATATTTGCATATTTTCAATCAGACAAAAGCTTGATAACTAGGATCTATAGAGAACTCAAATTAATCAACATGAAAAAAAGCCAACAATCCCATATATCAATGGGCAAGAGACATGAAGAGAACCTTCTCTAAAGATGACAGACGAATGGCTAACAAACACATGAAAAAATGTTCATCATCTCTATGTATTAGAGAAATGCAAATCAAAACAACCCTGAGATATCATCTAACCCCAGTGAGAATGGCCCACATCACAAAATCTCAAAACTGCAGATGCTGGCGTGGATGTGGAGAGAAGGGAACACTTTTACACTGCTGGTGGGACTGCAAACTAGTACAACCTTTCTGGAAGGAAGTATTGAGAAACCTCAAAGCACCTCCCATTTGATCCTGCAATCCCATTACTGGGCATCTACCCAGAAGGAAAGAAATCCTTTTATCATAAGGTCACTTGTACTAGACTGTTTATTTCGGCTCAATTTACAATCGCCAAAATGTGGAAACAGCCTAAATGCCCACCAACCCAGGAATGGATTAACAAGCTGTGGTATATGTACACCATGGAATACTATTCAGCCATTAAAAAAAAATGGAGACTTCACATCCTTCGTATTAACCTGGATGGACGTGGAAGACATTATTCTTAGTAAAGCATCACAAGAATGGAGAAGCATGAATCCTATGTACTCAATTTTGATATGAGGACAATTAATGACAATTAAGGTTATGGGGGAGGAAGCAGAAAGAGTGACGGGGGGGTGGGGCCTTTGTGTGTATCACACTTTATGGGGGCAAGACATGATTGCAAGAGGGACTTTACCTAACAATTGCAATCAGTGTAAGCTGGCTTATTGTACCCTCAATGAATCCCCAACAATAAAAAAAAAAAAATGTTAGTGCCTTTGGGTTGAATCTCAAAATCTATACTACCCAGTGTATTCTGTACAATGACACTGTGTTTTCACTAATGGAAAAGAGTTTTAATTTTATCTGCTGGTAAATTATTAAAAACTACATACACATGCATACTATTGAAAGAATATTTTTTTAGGACCTGTGTATTCTATTTTGTCTTTTGCTACCCAAAATGCACCTACATGCGAGAATGTGACTTTCTTATAACTGCTGTAGAATGACTAGAAATACAAAGAGCAAACACCTCTATACACAATGCTGTAATAGCCACTCCCTGTAGGCAAGCTCTTTCTGTGGGCCTTACATGTATGATCTTTATAACACCACCAATTACTATTTTCATTTTGTAGCTAAGAAAATGAGCCACAGAGGGTAAACTAATTTGTTCACGTTCTCATCACCTGGAAAAGGAGGTTCTGGAATTCAAACCCAGGCAACTAATTTCAGAGTTTGGTTCTTAACAAATATGTTGAACTTTCTCTCAAATTAGAATTATGTCAATAATTTATGTTGTTTCTTTCCTTTACTTGAAAAGCTTGTAAGGGGCTTTTTGAAAATACATATTTACCAAAAATTCATTTGGTTCTTTCATTTTCAAAGGTTTTTGCATATTAGATAAACTCATTTTTTTTACATAATGTTAGTCGTAAAACTTTGCATTGACTTTTTACTTTTTAGAATAAAACTCAAATTAAGTCCAAGAGTCAACAGTTTGCTCACTATTGTTAGTTTTTAACTTCTAGATTTAGCAATTGAGCTTGCACACATGCCTCTGGAATTTTCATCTCTTCATTCTTTTGTCTTTTAATGAAAAAGTAATACATTTGAAGGACAAGTTATATTGTTTTAATAGGAAGGTAACAACTGTTGAAAAACTGAAAAAAAAAAAAAATCCTGCTTGATAGCATCCTTTCTGAAAAAGACCTTGCAAATTTGCAACCGAAAGTCAGTTGAAAGCCTCCATAATTTTGCTGACAGGAAATATGCGAAGTATGATAATATAAAATAAAAGTGCACCAAATTAACCCTCCCATTATGGTGATGGTCAAATTGACCATCATGAGCAAAGAAATAGAATGAGATGTCATTGAGTAAAAGAGCAAATTCCTGGCCACTGTGTGGATGCATCCTACACCTGTAACTGTCTCTTTCAGATGTCTGGCCACAATTTGCCACAGTATTTGTTGCAACATTTACATTGTCAGGATTCCTCCTACAGACTTTGATAGTTTTCTAGATAATTCAAAAAATTCTGGCTGTGACCAATGGACTGGGCTTGCAGTTTGCAATAATACTAATTAAGGAAAGTTAATGGACCCTCATTGGGTCAATGCCGGGTGGAGATAAATTAATATCTGTGAGTTGTAGAATCAAGAATGGGGATTATGGGGTAGCGCCTGTGGCTCAGTGGGTAGGGCGCTGGCCCCATAAACCCAGGGTGGTGGGTTCGAACCCGGCCCCAGCAAAATTGCAACAAAAAAATAGCAGGGCGTTTTGGTGGGTGCCTGTAGTCCCAGCTACTCAGGAGGCTGAGGCAAGAGAATCGCCTAAGCCCAGGCGTGGGAGGTTGCTGTGAGCTATGATGCCACAGCACTCTACCAAGGGTGATAAAGTGAGACTCTGTTTCTAAAAAAAAAAAAAAAAAAAAAGAATGGGAATTATGGGAAATTTAGAGGAGCCACACCATTAGTGCCAGAGGAAACTGTGAGAACCTGGACTCTTTGAGAAGTCTCAAGAACCCTTGGCAGGAAATTGGCATTTCCCGGGGACATGGATGGACTGTGAGCATATCTTTATCTTAAGGGACATGTTGTTTCCAGTTGCCATTCCCTTGACCACAGTAGGAGGAGAGTGAAGTGGTCAAGTGAATGAGCTTTGGGGCGTGATTCCTGGGTTTGAATCTTAGTTCTACCATTTACCAGCTGTGTGCAGGTCACTTAACCTGTTTGGGTATCAGATTTTTCATTTGTAAAATGGAGATAATAATAGTATTGAGCTCAGAGAATTATTGTGAGGATTAAATGAGTTACTATACATTATACGTGTAAAAATATTAGAATAGTGTTTGGAATGTGATATGTATTTATTGAAAATTAAGAGCTTTTTAAGAAAAAACTATCAAGGGAAGTTTGCTCAGGCAGACCATAAAAACTGAAGGAGTTGCTCAGGGTTGATGCAAACTCTATCTAAAGGTGGACTCTCTGGATGAATGAATGGCACTTACCAATTCCCCATCAGACCTATCACAGGAGTCCACCCATTGTTGCAGGGATCTGTGTTCAGAGACTGCACATCAGTGTCCAAGAGTTGGGGTTGTACCATTTCACCAGAGCTTGCTTGTTTCAAACCAGAGAATGCCAATCAGTGCCTGTCCATGGGACTGTAGAGGGCTTTTAGGGGACTTGGTCTGTGTCACTTCTGATGCCATGTGTGTGTGGGGTTTTCTCACACTGACCAATTTTCCAACACCACCTGGGGGGTCCTACAATCTAATTCATCTCTGACACACACCTGGAGTTAGTGTCAAATCCCACAGGTTAAGGGCTCAGTCCCACAAGACTGCTCCCACTTCAGATGCCAGTCACAAGTGCAGCTTGTCATCTGTTCTTCTGACTGGCTGGCCATAAGTCAGCGGCTCCCAGGACCTCCTTCCTGGGCTTGAGAATCGGCTGTGATGGCTCACGGAGCTCAAAAAACACATTCATCATGCAGTATTAGAAAGGCTTTGGTAAAGATCAGAAGAATAGGGATGAGCGCAGGATTTGGTAAGGGATCCATATGGGGAGGTGCCCAGGGCATCTGACAAAGCACAGAGATGAAGAGGCACAAAGGGCGAGGTCTGGGAGGGTCCTCCACACAGGGGCTTCTGTCCTGGTAGAGTTGGCTTATGCCCGTCCTGCATGCCGAGGTCTTCATCAGCCCAGAATCTCTCTGAACCTAGTTCTTTGGTTTACACAGAGGCTTCATTGGCCATTAGTGACTAACTAAACTTTCAGGCTTTCTATTCTCTACAGAGGTGGGGAGGGGATGAGGAGATGGGTGGAGTTGAACATACCAACTCTCCAGGAGTTCAACTCTCCAGGCATGTTTTTCTAGACATCCCTTATCCTGAAGCTATGTAGGACCCCACAAGTCATTTCGTTTGCATATAAAAGACACAACATTTGGGAGATTTCAAGGATTTTAGGAGCTGTGTTCAGAAAATGTGCTTGTGTGTGGGTGCACATGCAAACACCAAATATGCATATTTCTTATTATATCTTAGTCTTTCTCTTTTTTAGAGATGGGGGTCTCATAATACTGCCCAGGCTGGTCTGGAACTCCTGGCCTCAAGCTATCTTCCAGCTGGAGCCTCCCAAAGTGCTGGGATTACAGGTGTGAGCTGCCATGTCCAGCCTCAGTCAGAGTCTTCCGTGCAGACTCATTGTATTGTAGGTGTTTAACTGCAAACCTAAAAGAGAACCTGAGGTTTCTGCTTAGTTTTCCAACACAGGAGGAAAGTTAAATAGAGAAAGCAGGAGTTGCTACTCTCCCAGGTGTCAACCTAAAAAATAATAATAATAATTGAAAGGATCAGAATCCAGTTTTAAAGAGTTTATTCAAGTTCCAAGTGTATGGTGCCCCATGATCATACTGATGTACACAGCTATGATTTAATAAAAAAAAAAAAATTAAAAAAAAAAAAAGAGTTTGTTCAAGTAAAAAGCTGAGAATAGCCATCAGGAAAACATGGACTCCAGAGAAATAGGGTCAGTACACCGAAGTTAAAAGTTAATGTCTTGTTTATATAGGCAGAAAACAATGAAATTTAGTAGGATAATAACATTTTCGACACAAGGCTGGTTTGAGTTACAACAATTCAATTAGTTACTGTTTGCTTTCCTTCCCATAGAGCTTGTTTTCATTTCCTTTTCAATTTAAAAGAGCATATTTAATATTCCATCTTTAGACAATGTGATAGTCATAAAGTCTTGGTGTGAGAGAGGAAAGAGAATTAATCTATAATGAAGATTAATAGTGAAGAGCGAAGGGGTCTTCCCTGGTGGCTTTTGGTCATTTACACCAGTTTACAAAACAGTAAGGAAGGAAGAAGGCTGATCTATAATCAGAGAAACAAAGGTGACGACTGCCTGTCATCTGACTCAGGTCCCATGATCATGCTCTTCTAAGGCTCAAAATTATTTAAAGTTCCAACAGCTTCCACTTTGAATTACTTATTTGCACACAGAGAATGGTTAAAGGGATTCTTTGGCAGGTAGGATCCACAGGAAGCTGCAGAGAAGGTATGGGGTAACATTCTGGTAGAAGGAAGAGCAGGGTGGGAGCACACTTGCGGCTGGGAGGTGAGCGGCTCAGGCTGTGCTGGTGCAGAACGGGACAAGTGCAGAGGAAGAGGGGGCAAGACAGCAGAGAGGGCACGGACTGAGGACTCCAGAGCCTCTGGGGTCACCTATGGATTTTGGGCATGGGTGGGAGGAAGTTGATAAGGGCACTTCCTGGCTCAGACTAGTTGGGTATTCACAGAGAGAAAGAAAACTCAGACATTTTCTGAAGACAGAGAGTTAGTACAATATAAATCAAAGGCTTGATGGCAGACCTACAAATTTTTTTAGCCCCAGTCAGAAAGGCTGTGAGGTTTTCTGCAGCTCCACCAGGCTGTTTTGATGTCAGAGGGGACAGAAGACAGATTATTGGCTTGGTTGGGTTGGGCCTGAAGGGTGGGGGTGGTGGAAGGACAGGAGATGTGAGTGTTATGAGTGCCTGTGACATTGTGCCTTAAGGAGACTCAGCAGGAGAGGAGAGAAGCAATAACAGGGGTGTCTTAATTCACGGGGGGGGGGTGAGTGGGGGGGAGAGGGGAATGAGGTGAGCTGCAGTACAAGGAGGTTGAGTAGAGGAAAGACTGTCCGATTGGAAATGTTGGGGTTTAAGATATAAGACAAGCAGCTCTGGTAGGGTCAGGCTGTGCTCTGAGGTGGAGGTAGCTGAACCTGAGGTAATTAATATCTATCTTTGTGTACCCCACCCATCCGGGTTGTATTGCCTGCTGTTCAAAAGGAAGCCAACACGCTGAGACGGCAGGACCTGCAGCAGAGAAAGAGTTTAATATCACACGGCCCCAAGCAAGGAGATGGAGGAAATTTCTCAACTCCATCTCCCCGAGGGTTTGGAGGCTAAGGTTTTAAAGGGAGTCAAATGGCTAGGGAAAGGGGGCTGCTGATAGGCTGGGGATAAACTTTGCAGCTGTGCGTCAATGGCCCCACCACACTAGTGCCCTCTCCCCATCCGGGTGCCCTTCCTGTGCTTCCCGGGGGGGGGGGCAGTCAGTTGTACCTTCATCCTCCATCACCTTTCTGGTATTCATCACATCATAAACTCTTTCTATGTTCTCTTCCACTTGGACTTTCTCTTTTGATTCCCAAGAATCTAGTTTGAAAGGAAGGCCTGTTTCCTTGTTTCTGTGTCCTTGTGGCTCAAGGACCTAGAGATGTTCATGACTGACTATGGATGGGGGCTCTCTCTAGTCTGTGACACAGACTTTGAGTTCTGTTCTACTCAGGGACATCTGCTCCCTGCACGGTCACTGAGTGAGGGAAGAAAGAAAAAGCTTCAAGTTAATATTCCTGGATCTTATCTCAATACATGTACTGTGGTTCGTGAAGTCACTTCAAAGGGCTGTGCTGGAACAGGCCCTCAGTCCAGAAGCTTTGAGAGAAGGGACTTTACTGGCCAGCTGCTTTCTTCATCAGGATTCCTTTGGTAACAAGTGTCAAAAGCTCCTTGGGGAATATTTTTAAAAAGGATTTGAGAGTATCTCCTCAGAGTCAGGGGCAGAGCAGCAGCAGGCCCCAGTAAGGGCCTGGCACGAGGAATCGCAAGGTTCATGTTGTGCATCCTCTTTTGTTCTGCAGACTGATTTCTTTGTTCCTCTGTCACTTGGCAGAACCTGGCTACCATAAAATGCTCAAACTTTACTATGCAGGCCCGGCCACCTGGATATTGTCCACTCCTGGCCATTCCCAAGTCCTGATCTCCAGGGTGGGGTATCTGAAGGTTTTCTTTGGTCCCTGTTTGACCATCTGTGGCCAGAACAGGGGTGAGGCGTGGGAGGGTGCTCAGACAATACAGAGTGGTGACGGGTGGGCTGTCTCTTTGAGTGGGGTCGTGTTGAGCAGACCATCCTCAAGGATAGAGGAATCAGTGTACACAGGGTGTGCCTTTGTCACCTTCTGCTGCTCTGAGCCCCCATGATGACACTCTGCATGCAGTGGTCTGGCCCATGACAACCAGTGCTGGCAAACTGCTTAGCTGAAGACTGTCTCCTTGTAACTTCCAACCATGGTCCTTGCTTAACCCCTCAGGTCATCTAAAATAAAGACAGTCCCCTTTCCACTAATACGCCCTTTTAGTATAAGGAGAATTTGAAGAAGTATCTTCTTCAGGGAACTCTGGCCAAGTCCTTGAACTTTCCTCCCACGATATAGTTCAGGCCCCTTTTTCATCCTGAATACTTTCCTCTGCATAAGCTCCTGATTTACCTTCTTTCTTCCAGAGCATGGCTTCCTGGCTCATATGCAGTGACACGCTGTGTGCGGCCTGGTGTGGTACAGGGCAGTGTGGAATGCACTTCCCTCATTCTAGAAACTGCAGTCTACGATGGCACCAGGCGATTTAACAGACCTCTGTACAGCTCAGAGGGTGCTAGAACAGAATCTAAAATCAGACTGCATGGTTTTAGTCCTGGCTCTAATATTTACTCATTAAGGATTGTGGAAAATCACTTTAACAACTTTTGGAGCCTCAGTTTCCTCTTCTGTAAACTTAGAATATCAAGGCCCCTAACCTCATAAAGTTATGTATGTTTTTTTTTTTTTTTTGTAGAGACAGAGTCTCACTTTATGGCCCTCGGTAGAGTGCCGTGGCCTCACACAGCTCACAGCAACCTCCAACTCTTGGGCTTATATATGTTTTAAATAAGGATTACATTTTTTAATATAAGGAAAACACTGATAGCTAGTACCTATTCAGCAAGAGTTAGCCATCAGTGCTATAATTATGAGTCATGTTCAAGTACCAGTGCTGACTAAACTCCAGGTGTTTCTCATATGAGGTTCCATCAGGCATCTGGATTTGCCCATGTGGAATCCAATTCAGGGCCCTTTTCTTGTTAAATTCCATCTTGTTAGAATCTTTCCACTATCCTAACTCTATCCTGCTAACTTTAGTCTCTGGTTCATTATTTCAGCCTGTTCCACATCTTTCTAAAATTTGCACCTTGCTCAAAGTTTAAGGAGTGTCAGTACCAATATGAGGGTAGCTTATGGTTTCCCTTTTCTGAGAGTTTGGTGAGTGGAAGGGAGAGTGTGATGGAGAACACTCAGCTTGACAAATTCAGCAGTGTAGAGTGGCAGTTTTGGGCTTCAGGGCTGGGGTCAGTGGCCCCAGGCTCAAACCTCTATTTATCAGCTGTGCAGTGTGGCCCCAGTGAACAGAGCCCTCATCAGTCAGTAATAGTAGGTGAATGCTAACAGAACCTACGAGGGTTGAAGTATGGCCTACGTGAGAAAACATGTGTCTGGCGCACACACATAGTAAGCACTCAGTAAATACAAGCCCATGTAGTTACATGGCTACTATTGTGCCTGGTAGTTCTGCATATGATCAAGCAGTCCTGACACTGAGAACAGCAGGGGTTTGGAACAGGTGCTGGTGTCTGCGGTAAGGCTAATGCAGACCTACAGAGAAAAGAGAATGGGATGGAACAAGAGCTGGAGGATCTGATGGCTGGGAGAGCCAGGTAACAGTAATACCAGCAAAGCTGGTCCATCTCATACAAGTGACCCTTTGTTCAGCCCTTTGCTGGTATGTTCTCCTCAAACACTGAGGCTATTGTAACACAGGCCTCCCGAGCAGCGCACGCCATCTCCAGCTGCCAAGGTCAGGCATACGAAGCCAACCTCCCCAGCTGTGGTCTGGCTGGCTCCCAGCTCATCTGTGTGTTGGGTGCTCAACAGAGGAAGGGCCATGAGGCCAGGGTGTGGGTAACCATGGAGGTTGGATCTTAGTGTGCTGGACACCAAGAAACATAAAACAGTCATGTATTTTTAAAAGCTCCTACCTTAAGGCTTGGGTTTGCTCTCCTCCCAAAGATAGTGGTAATAAAACGATGGTGGTGAATTGCAAAGGTAGTTTAGGCCTTTGAAAAATATTTTTGCATGATGGAAATAAAGTTTGTTGTAGGCTTCTGTGCATACTAAAAATTAATCACGTTGATTGAGATCTTTTTATAATTAAAGTCCTTTGTAGGGATCAAAGAAGCCTTGACAAGGGAGGCTTTAAAATAAAGAGGCTTTTGGCAGGCACATTCCAGAGATCTTGGAGATACCTACATGAAGCTCATTTTGTCCAGACTTAACAAGAAAAATCAGTGAGGAGCAAACCAGGTTGTTCATGTCTATCTGGTCCCAGACCATCCTGGTTAAAAGTAGGACACTCAGTTCTGCTGCTGGGGTCCAGGGCCACTTTGTAACCTCTCTGAGGTTACACTTTTCTCTGTAGTGACATCTTCTTTTCAGCCTGTTCCAGAAAGCAGGTTTCCTCTTGGCTCCTGGGCTCCTGGCACTGCCTCCTGTTCTTGGGTGGCCAGGTTGCACCTGGACAGGACTCTGTCCTCCCTCCCCTGCAAAGCCTCTTACTAGAACATGAAACAGTTAGTTTTCCCCACATCTAACATGTTGCATGGGCTCTGCCTTCACTGTCACCTTCCTTTACATTTAGTGGTGAGAATGCTGTGGCTCAGACCCTTAGTGTCACTTACACAGATCATTATTATACTCAATTCCTGACCCAGGCCAGATGCTCTTTCTTTTCTCTCCAACCCATTCTTCATACTAGTTCTAGAGCACAGATCTGATCATGTCCCTCCATGCACTAAGAATCCACAATGGTTTCCCACTGCCAACAGCATAACGTTACATTCTTTTTATTTTATTTTTTTCAGTTTTTGGCTGAGGCCAGGTTTGAACCCACCACCTCCTGCATATGGGGCCAGCGCCCTACCCCTTTGAGCCACAGGTGCCGCCCTAATGTTACATTCTTGAGCACAATTTTCATCAGCCATTTTAGCCTGACTACATTTCCCTTTTCTCACTTCCTTTCCCTCTCTCTCTTTCTGTTTTGTCTAAACTGTGTCATGTAACTTGTAAAACCCAGAACATATGTTGCTGCTTTATGCTTTTGATTCTATTAGTCTCTCTGCCCTTCTTTTTCTATCACAATTATGCTCATCCTTCCAATGATCTCAAATGCCTTCTTAGAAGAGAAGTCTGAAGTCTGCTCAGATTCCCTCACAGTAGAGCTAACAGACCAGTCTCTTTTCTCTCACAGAACTTTGATTCTGCCTCTATTTGAGGGTTTTCCTCTTGCTCTGTGTTAGAGTTTGTTGTTTGCTTCATGCCTTTGTCTGCTGTGTCATGTCCTTTGAGATTGGACTTTATCTCATTCATACGATTATCAGAATCTTTGTATACATTTTCTATTCAACTGCTTAACTTATTGAGAAAAAGCCTCTGAAGTCAGATTGAAATCAAAGTATGAAATTTATCCCTGACAAAACAGCATTGGAAAATGCTATTTGGACCTAAGGCCATGCTTGACAACAGGCTTCTTTCCCATCTTAAATTGACCTTGTCCAATAAAGAGATTAAAAACAATAAGACTTAACTAATAAGCAAAAAAGCCCACATCAAAACAACTAGGAGACATACAGGGTGTCCGTAAAGTTCATGTGCAATTTGAATTATTAAACAAATTGAAATTGCATGCGAACTTTATGGACACCCTATACTTTTATCCATCCTATTGGCACAAATTCTTAAGTATGAAAATCTAGGGCTGGTGACAGGTTATAAAAAACAGCGCTCTCATACAGTTTTTTTGGGGATAACAAATTAGTAATGTCTTTTTGGAACAAAATTAAAATACACCTATTCTTCCATTTCGCATAGTAATTGTAAGTGTCCACCTGATAGACATACTCCCATGTGTGCACAAAGACACATGTTTGCTGCAGTGCAATTTGTAATAGTAACAGAATCAGGAGGGTGGTGAATGGAACTTCCAGTAGGAAGGAAAATGTTGAACATTTTGTGGAAATTCTTGGCTATTATCTTTTCAGATATTTCCTCTGCCACCTTTCTCTCCTCTCTTCAAATGCCAATTGGATATATGTTAAATCTGTTCTCCACATCTCTTGTTAATTTGTTCATATTTTCTACAGGTTTTAACATTATTCATTCTGGATAATTATTGGGGGTTCTATCTTCCAATTTATTTAAAAAATTGTTCTGACCTGGTAATGATCTCAGATGAATTGCAAAGGTAAATATTCACTGGAAGAATTCCCCTTCATTTCTGCCACAAGACGTTTCATGCACACAAACCCACATACACAAATCAAGGTATCTAAGCCTATCTCAATCACTGAGCAAACAAGAAAACCTGTCACCAAGAAGAGAAGCAGCTGAAACAGTAAACAACAAAATCAGACCCCAGGGGAATTTAGATATGGGAATTATCAGTCAAAAAGTGCAAAATAATTATGCTTACTATGACCGGAGAAAGAAAATACAAGCTTGAAAAACATGTGTAATGAATAAGAAATTATCTTTTATTTTTATTTATAAATATTAGTTGTCTATTTTTTGAGACTTTGGAAAAAAATAAGAAGTTAACTGATGACTCCATACTGAACCTCAGAGTCGAAGCATTCTATGATAGAAATACTCTTATCTGATAATGTGAATGTTACTTTTTTTGCATTATTATTATTATTATTATTATTGCTCAATATTTCGTTGCAGCAATCATCTGATTTCTTTTCTGAATGTATTTATCTTTGTTAGTTCTTTACGAGGTTTTTGTTTCTAGTCCTTATCTTAAACAGTGTTACATTATTAAATTTTAAGCCTTTTTAATTTTGTGATGGCAAAAAGTGGAAACCAAGTAAACACGTGTATATATATATATATAGAAAATTAAAATGAATAAGAAACTATGAAGAAGACCGATAAGATTTGTATAGAACTGAACAAAATTTCTAAACATGAAAAATATAATCAGCATTTAAAGCTTAATAGGTAAACTTAACAGGCGAATAGATTCAACAAAAGAGAAAATTAAAAAATTGGAAGATAGACCTCTTATTTTCTTTTCTTGTCTTACAGCATTGGCTAGAGTCTCCAGTACAGTGATGATACTAGACATCTTTGTCTTCTACCTGACATTAATGGGAATGCTTTTAATGCAGTTTTGTTAGAGTTTTCTGATAGCTGTATCATGCTAAGTGAGTTTTTTTCTAGTTCTAGCTTCCTAAGGTATTTTTCTCCCCTGGATCAGAATAGGAAGTTATTTTATCCAATATTACTTTGAATCTGTTGGTTTTTATAGCTTTTCTTCTTTAACCTGATAATGTATTACATTTAATCTATATCTCTCTCTATATAAATACTGAGACGTTATTGTATAGTTAGGATAAACTCAATTTAATCATCATGTATATTTTTAAAATTTACTACTGTGTTCCGTTTGCTGTTTTTTTGTTTATAACTTTTGAACTTATTTTCCTGAATGAGTTTGACCATTGTTTCTTTCATTTATTATCTTTTTTTATCTGGTGTCAGAGGTATGCCAACATCACATGATAAGATGAACAGCCCACCCCTTCTCCCTGCTATGCTCTATACTACTTTAAATAACAGTTGGTATGCCTAGTAGAAGTTTTCATTAAAATAATTTAAGCTTATTGTCATTTTTAGAATAAATCTTTGACAATTTAAAAATTTATTAAATTATTATGGGTGCACTAAGTTTTTCCCTACCTCTTCCTGAGTCATGGAAAAGCATATGATTCATATGTACTTTCAAATGTATTTGTATAAAATTGTATAAATGACTTCTCCTATTTAAAAAAAAGCCTTTTCTCTATCTATAGAAATAGAGAAATTAGGTTCTTATTCTAATTTCTAACATCGTTTATTTGTCTTCTTTTTTTCTTAGAGAGGAGATAAACGGAATAAAGAATTGCAAAACAGTAGAAAATAATCAGTGAAACCAAGGTAGTTGAAAAGATCAATAAAATTAACAACTCTTTAGATAAATGAATAAAATAGGGGGAGGGAGAGAGGAAGAGAGAAAAAGAGAATACACTCAAATAAATATCAGATATGAAAGTGGGATGTCACTCTTAATTATGTAGAAGTAAAAAATGTGTGTAGGAGAGTATTATACTATACAGAACTGTATGAAAATAAATTGGATAACCTAGATGAAATAGACAAATTCCTAGAAACACAAAACCTACCAAGACTAATCACAAAGAAATGGAAAATCTGAATAAAACTTGTATTAGGCTATTCCTGCTGTTATAAAAAAAATCTGAGACTGGGTAGTTTATAAAGAACAGAAATTTATTTTTCACATTTCTGGAGGCTGGAAGTCCAAGATCAAGGTGCTAGCAGGTTCATTGTCTGGTGATGTTGGCTCTCTGTTTCTAAGGTGACATATCTCGATGCAACATTCTCATATGGCAGAAGGGCCTAGCTAGTTTCATCCAGCCCCTTTATAAAGTACTAATCCCACCCATGAAGACAGAGCACTAATGGCCTAATCACCTCCTGAAGGATCCACCTTTTAATATGGTTGCATTGGAATTAAGTTACAACATGAATTTGGGGGGATGGGCAACACAAATACTCAAAACAGCAAACTCATAACTAGTAAGGAGATGAAATGAGTCATCAAAAATCTACTAAAGTCAAGAACCTGATACCTTTGCAGATGAATTCTACCAAATATTTAAAAAAGAACTAACCCATGCTTCTGAAACTTTTAAAAAATGTTGTAGAGGAAGGAACACTTTCTAACTTATTCTATGAGGTCAGCGTTACCCTGGTATGAACCAAAAGTAGACAAAGACACCAGAAGGGAAAAAAACAAAACTACAGGACAATATCCTTGATGAACAAAGTACTATCAGAGCAGGTTTGACAGCCCATTAAAAGGCTCATTAACCATTACCAAGTGCAATTAATTCCGGGAATTTTTAGATGGCTCAACATACAAAAATCAATCAATGTACACATTAACAAAATTAAGAGAAAAAACTAAGGACCACCTGAATTATACAGAAAACGCATTTGACAAAATTCAACACCTGATCATAATAAAAACACTTAACATATATGCATGTTGCATATAGAAAATAGTGAGAATGCTGGTATCTTAAGGAAAAAAATGAATCAGTCAATATTTATGCAAAAACAGGCAAGAAAAGACTTAATGAAATTAGACTTAAATTGAAACATCAGCATGAGTTTGTAATGTTAAGATTGCTTTTACTGTGTCTCTAACGCAGCTTCACCAGTTTTGGGTATAACTATGTCCATAGACAATAATAACACAAAATCCTGAAACAGGCGGTGGGTGCTAATTGTGACCACTGTTTTTCGACCAGTCTGTCCATAGCTGTTAGGCCATATCTTGCAATAGCCAAAAACAGAGAAACAACATTGGTGAGGCCCTACTTGAAGCCTTTTGTTTGAAACTCTTGATTCCCTGCTCTTATATTATGTGCTTTTGTAAGAAAGATGTAATGGGATTTTGTTATGGCTGGAGTTCATAATGGATTTCCCCTTGGGTGGTGGTTTTAAGTAAATTTCACCCTGAGTCTATAATCTGCTTGCTGGAATTATAACCTGGAAATTCCCTGCAGGGCTTGGCATTAGGTTACTGGCACTCCTTATACACTCTGCTCTTAAGCACTATGCAAGCAACCCCACCTCTGGGTCCTGGGATTGTTTGCCTACTTGGTGTCTCCAGTGCTTGGGCAGAGGACTGAAATCAATATGGGCAATATCTAAATATCATTTAAGCATTATATATGATAGTGAATAAAGGGTTATGGAACGCTTTGATCAACGTGTCTTTTGGTGTTCTGAATTTCATCTCATTTGATTCATTTCAAAGACTCAAAGTATAATTCATGCCAAAGCAAAATTCTGAAATCTGACCAATGGTAAAACATGCACTAACTCATTTAGATTTACCTGTAAATGCTTCTGGTTTCTTTGCTTACAAGTCACAGTAGAATGAACTTTTTTTTTTTTTTATTTTGCTCAGATCAGATCTGTCAGTGGTGACTTGACTATCTAGAATTGTAGGAGAGTGATCAAAATACTGGCTGAGTATACATCACAGACAACCCATTTAGAGAGGTGGTCTTTGGGTATATCTGAAAAATATCTTCATTTTCCCTGTCCATGTCAAGTCGGTTTGGCTGAAAATAGGATTCTAGATGCAAAATTGTTTTTTCATGGAAAGTTAATATTTTTCTCCTTTGTCTTTAGCCACCTAATGAGAAATTTTATTAGGATATGCCTGGGTGTGGGCCTTTTTCATTACTAGCATAGAGCACTTGGAAATTCTTTCTAGAACTTTGGGATAGTGTCCTCTATTAAAAAAAGTACTTCCCACTCCCACATTTTAAGAAATCACAGTTGATATTGGACCTCATGAAGTAGTTCTTCACATCTCGTTTTTCCTCCTGTTTTTTTCTTTAACTGTTTGCTCTAGTTATGAATGATTCTCTTGACATTCTTAAGAATGGTAACTTGGCTTGTGTTATATTCTCTCCCAAAGGTAGAGATTTTATCTGCTCAGGTTAGAGTGCAGTGGCATGATATAGTTCACAGCAACCTCAAACTCCTGGACTAAGTGATCCTTCTGCCTCAGCATCCCAAGGAACTGGGACTACAGGTATGCACTATCACTCCAGGCTAATTTTTCTACTTTTTGTAGAGATGGGATTTTGCTTTTGCTTAGGCTGGTCTCCATCTCCTGGCCTCAGCCATCATGCTGCCTTGACCTGCAAAAGTGCTAGGATTACAGGTATGAGCCACCATGCCTGGCCAAGGAGTGATATTTTGACTGTGGCTAGGTGAATTGATTGTGAAGTATATCTTGCAGTGGAGGTGACTAAGAACTTTTGCCTTAGTGTAAATGGGAGATAATGGTGACTTACACTGGGAAATAGAAGTGTATGGATTTGAGAAAATCAGTAGTTGGAGTAGATGGGATGAGGGGATTGAATTTAGTATTGAAGAAGAGGGAGGAGATTAAATATGGGGTTCAGGTTTAGACTCTGGCAGGTGGATAATTATGACAACATAGACATCTCAGGAGCAGGAGCAGCTTAAGGGGCAAATATGAGTTCAAGTTTGGGCATGTGGAGTTTTAGATGCCTCTGAGTCATATGGATGGAGACATCTAGCAGACAGTTGGATTTAGGGGCTTAGAACTCAGCAAAGATATCTGAACACAGAGTCATGGTTTATGGCCTTAGTAGCAGGTAGATGGAAATTGAAGCCATGGAGCTAAAAATATTACTCAGGAAGAATGCATCCTAGAATGGGAAGCCATGACTTAGGAACAGATAAAGAAAGAGGAGTCTATAAAGAGGCAGAGAGGGAGCAAAGAGCATATTAGTTTTCTATAGCTGCCATAGTAATTTGCTACAAATTTGTCATTTTACAGCAATACCTATTTATTATTTATTAGTTCAGTTGCTATAGGTCCAGAATCTGGGTATAGCATGGCTCAACTCATTCTTAGCCAGGAGTTTTGCCAGACTGAAATCAAAGAGTTGGCCTTGCTGGAAGCTCTAGGGGAGAATCCATTTTCAGGCTTATTCAGGTTGTTGGCAGATGCCTTGCTGGCTGGGAGTTGTTTCCAGCTTCTGGAGACAACTCGCTCTCCCTGGCTCTGGGCTCACTGCAAAGCCAGCAATGGCAGCACAAGTCCTTTCCACACGTGAGTCCCTCCTGTCACTTTTCTCTGACTCTTCTACCTTCCTCTTCTGCTTACAGGAGCAGATGTGATTACAGGGGCCACCTGCACAACCAGGCTGCTCTGCCTGTTTTAAGGGCAACTGATTAGCAACCTTAATTCCATCTGCAAAGTCCCCTCCCAGCAGCAACTAGATCAGTGTTCGATTGAATAACTTGGGGGTGGGAATTCAGGGGAAGATTTTGAGAATCCTATCTACTGAAGAGAGATAAAAGAACCATCAGAGGGGCGTGCTGTTGTGGAAACTAAAGGAGTAGTTATTTCACAAAGGAAGGAGTGATCAAGAGTGTCAAATCCTATACAGAGGTCAAGAAAGAGAACTGGGAAATGTCTTTGGGGTTTATTGAGAGCAATTATGGTAATATTATGGCATGGAAATGGGTCATTTGCCTAATTTCAGTGAGTGGTCAGGGAATTGAGAACAAAAGGACAGACCAGGAACCCAGACAACTCTTTAAAGGAGATTGTCTGTGAAGAGGAGAAATTAGGGCAGTAGCTTGGGAGAGTTATTATTATTTTTAAACTGAAAAGGACCTAGAACTGTTTTAATGCTGATGGTGAAAAGACATTGGATATAGAAAGAAAGGGCGGTGATTCAAGAGAGGGGGCAAGGGGACTTGGAGCATCGTGGAGGGATTGGTTGTAGACGGAAGGAGAAACACGATTCCCTTTGCATGAGAAAGGAGCATAATGGGAAGGTGCCGTGGTGTGAGTCTGGGGACAGGAAGGTGGAGTTCCCTTGCAAAGAGCAGGAAAGGCGGTCTGCCGAGAGAGTATTTTCTGGTACACCCTGGCAGAGCAGGGGCCACGTCTGTCTGTTCCCTGTGTGTTCCTTATGCTCAGTGCAGTGCCTGGGACATGGTAGACATTTAATGACAGGGACATCTTCTGAGCAGGCCTAGAACATCACCACTCGCTACCACAGACCTGATGCACTCCGTGTGCTTCAGCTATGCTAAATTTATATATATTTTTTTCTTTCGTGAATAATAAATTAACCTTACATTACTGTAACTTTTTTGCTTTATAAACTTTAATTTTTAAAAACTTTGTGACTCTTTGGTAATAATACTTAGCTTAAAACATGTCTTGTACGGGTATACAAAAATAATTTCTTTCTTTGTATCTTTATTCTATATGGTCTTTTAGATTTATTTTTATTTTTTGCTTTTTAAACATTTCTGTTATAAACTAAGACACAAACACACACATCAGCCTTGGCCTACACAGGGTCAGAATCATCAGTCTCACGGTCTCCCACATCCCCATCTTATCCCGTTGGAAGGTCTTTAGGGGCAAATACATGCATGGAGCTGCCATCTCCTATGACCACAGGAAGGTTCACTTTTTTTTTTAATAACTAGGAGGAGTACTCTAAAATAGCAATAAAAGGAATAGTGAATACATAAAACAGTAACATAGTCATTTATGATCATTACCAAGTATCAGGTACCATATATACCTGTATGTGCTGTACTTTTATATGGCTGGTACCACAGTAGGCTTACACCAACAGCACCACAAACATGTGAGAAACGCATTGGACCACAGCATTATGACAGCTATGGCATCATTAGGTGACAGGAATTTCTCAGCTTCTTTATAATCTTATGAGACCATTGTTCAATATGCAGTCCATCTGACACATTCTTATGCAGGGCACGACTGTATGTAAGGTTAATACTCACAGGTTTCAGAGATTAGGATCTGGTGTCTTTTGGATACACTATTCTGCTTACTATACCAGGGCTACTTGCAAATAGACTGACTTAACAAGTTTCTCCTTCGCCATGGTAACATGTTTCCCCAAAGCTCACCCAACAGAAGTGTTAGTGAGAGGAGGAGCGGAGGACTTAACAGAACATCCCCTGGTGGTTGTCCCAGTAACATCCCTCCATGTTCCAGCATGTCCTGGCACCTGGATGGCCACAGTGGACAGGAAAGAACTTCTTACGAATCAAACAGTTTCCAAGGACAGCCTGTGGCTCATTAAGAATGATCTTATAGGGCAGTGGTTCTCAGCCTTCCTAATGCCTCCTAATGCTGTGACCCTTTAATACAGTTCATGTTATGGTGACCCCCGACCATAAAATTATTTTCGTTGCTACTTCATAACTGTAATTTTGCTACTGTTATGAATTGTAATGTAAATATCTGATATGCAGGATGTATTTTCTTTTTTTTTTTATTGTTGGGGATTCATTTAGGGTACAATAACCCAGGTTACACTGATTATAATTGTTAGCTAAAGTCCCTCTTGCAATCATGTCTTGCCCCCATAAAGTGTGACACACACCAAGGCCCCACCCCCCTCCCTCCCTCCCTCTTTCTGCTTTTCCTCCCCCCCATAACCTTAATTGTCATTAATTGTCCTCATATCAAAATTGAGTACACAGGATTCATGCTTCTCCATTCTTGTGATGCTTTACTAAGAATAATGTCTTCCACATCCATCCAGGTTAATACGAAGGATGTAAAGTCTCCATTTTTTTTAATGGCTGAATAGTATTCCATGGTGTACATATACCACAGCTTGTTAATCCATTCCTGGGTTGGTGGGCCTTTAGGCTGTTTCCACATTTTGGTGATTGTAAATGGAGCTGCAATAAACAGTCTAGTACAAGTGTCCTTATGATAAAAGGATTTTTTTCCTTCTGGGTAGATGCCCAGTAATGGGATTGCAGGATCAAATGGGAGGTCTAGCTTGAGTGCTTTGAGGTTTCTCCATACTTCCTTCCAGAAGGGTTGTACTAGTTTGCAGTCCCAACAGCAGGGTAAAAGTGTTCCCTTCTCTCCACATCCACGCCAGCATCTGCAGTTTTGAGATTTTGTGATGTGGGCCATTCTCACTGGGGTTAGATGATATCTCAGGGTTGTTTTGATTTGCATTTCTCTAATATATAGAGATGATGAACATTTTTTCATGTGTTTGTTAGCCATTCGTCTGTCATCTTTAGAGAAGGTTCTCTTCATGTCTCTTGCCCATTAATATATGGGATTGTTGGCTTTTTTCATGTGGATTAATTTGAGTTCTCTATAGATCCTAGTTATCAAGCTTTTGTCTGATTTAAAATATGCAAATATCCTTTCCCATTGTGTAGGTTGTCTCTTTGCTTTGGTTATTGTCTCCTTAGCTGTACAGAAGCTTTTCAGTTTAATGAAGTCCCATTTGTTTATTTTTGTTGTTGTTGCAATTGCCATGGCAGTCTTCTTCATGAAGTCTTTCCCCAGGCCAATATCTTCCAGTGTTTTTCCTATGCTTTCTTGGAGGATTTTGTTTCACACCTTAAATTTAAGTCCTTTATCCATCTTGAATCAATTTTTGTGAGTGGGGAAAGGTGTGGGTCCAGTTTCAGTCTTTTACATGTAGACATCTAGTTCCCCCAACACCATTTATTGAATAGGGAGTCTTTCCCCCAAGGTATGTTTTTGTTTGGTTTATCGAAGATTAGGTGGTTGTAAGATGTTAGTTTCATTTCTTGGTTTTCAATTCGATTCCAAGTGTCTATGTCTCTGTTTTTGTGCCAGTACCATGCTGTCTTGAGCACTATGGCTTTGTAGTACAGACTAGAATCTGGTATGTTGATGCCCCAGCTTTATTTTTATTACTAAGAACTGCCTTAGCTATACGGGTTTTTTTCTGGTTCCATACAAAACCAGAATCATTTTTTCCAAATCTTGAAAGTACGATGTTGGTATTTTGATAGGAATGGCATCGAATAGGTAGATTGCTTTGGGAAGTATAGACATTTTAACAATGTTGATTCTGCAGGATGTATTTTCATTGTTACAAAGGGGTCGTGACTCACAGGTTGAGAACCACTATTTTATGGGATAGCAAGAGATGACATCTCTTCCAACTTTTCCAATTTCCTTTTCTTATTCTTTGAACCCAGAGTTGGCAGCTAAGAGCAATGGGGACAGCACAGTGAATTGAGATTTCTTTGCAATCATTCTGCCTGAAGGGCTCAACTTGGCATTTATGTATATACTTGTGATGTGTAGGTAATGGTCACCAGAGAGTTGAGTTAAACATATTTTTTATCCTCAATTATCTTACAGAGAAATGAAGAAAAGAGAGACTGAAGTTGTCATTTAAGCCAAGGCAAAATGACTAAAAACTAAATTGAAGCGGAAGGAATAACTAATGAGAAGAATAGATCCACTTGCATAGCAAAGCAGAAAGCACGTGGGATCTAGGGTCAGACTGATCTAGCATAGAAACCATCTTTGCTGTTTGCTAACAACGTTCCCTTAGAGGAGTCACCTTTACCTCTCTAAGACTCTGTGTTCTTCTATAAATCAATAGTGATCAAAACAGCATGGTACTGGCACAAAAAAAAAAGAGGTAGATGTATGGAACAGAATAGAGAAGCAAGAGATTAACCCAGCTACTTACCGTTATTTGATCTTTGACAAGCCAATTAAAAACATTCAGTGGGGAAAAGATTCCCTATTTAACAAATGGTGCTGCGTGAACGGGCTGGCAACCTATAGAAGACTGAAATTGGACCCACACTTTTCACCATTAACTAAGATAGACTCTCACTGGATTAAAGATTTAAACTTAAGACACGAAACTATAAAAATACTAGAAGATAGTGCAGGGAAAACCCTTGAAGAAATCAGTCTGGGTGAGTATTTTATAAGGAGGACCCCCTGGGCAATTGAAGCAGCTTCAAAAATACACTACTGGCACCTGATGAAACTAAAAAGCTTCTGCACAGCCAAGAACACAGTAAGTAAAGCAAGCAAACAGCCCTCAGAATAGGAGAAGATATTTGCAGGTTATGTCACCGACAAAGGTTTAATAACCAGAATCCACAGAGATCTCAAACGTATAAGCAAGAAAAGAACAAATGATCACATCGCAGGCTGGGCAAGGGACTTGAAGAGAAACTTCTCTGAAGAAGACAGGCACATGGCCTACAGACATATGAAAAAATACTCATCATCTTTAATCATCAGAGAAATGCAAATCAAAACTACTTTGAGATATCATATAACTCCAGTAAGATTAGTCCATATTACAAAATCTCAAGACCAGAGATGTTGGCATGGATGTGGAGAAAAGGAAACACTTGTACACTGCTGGTGGGAATGCAAATTAATGCATTCCTTTTGGAAAGATGTTTGGAGAACGCTTAGAGATCTAAAAATAGAGATCTAAAATTATAGGATCTGCCATTCGATCCTATAATTCCTCTACTAGGTATATACCCAGAAGACCAAAAGTCACATTATAACAAAGATATTTGTACCAGAATGTTTATTGCAGCCCAATTCATAATTGCTAAGTCATGGAAAAAGCACAAATGCCCATCGATCCATGAATGGATTAATAAATTGTGGTATATGTACACCATGGAATATTATGCAGCCTTGAAGAAAGATGGAGACTTTATCTCTTTCATGTTTACATGGATGGAGCTGGAACATACTCTTCTTAGTAAAGTATCTGAAGAATGGAAGAAAAAGTATCCAATGTACTCAGCCCTACTATGAAACTAATTTATGGCTTCCATATGAAAGCTATAACCCAGTTATAACCTAAGAATATGGGGAAGGTGGGGGAGGATGGGTGGAGGGAGGGTGATTGGTGGGATTA
This sequence comes from Nycticebus coucang, assembly GCF_027406575.1. NCBI lineage: Eukaryota > Metazoa > Chordata > Mammalia > Primates > Lorisidae > Nycticebus > Nycticebus coucang. The sequence continues at coordinate 59,816,094 of NC_069792.1, read as the reverse complement.
CACCTATGGTGCATCTTACAAGGGTACATGTGAAACTTAGTAAATGTAGAATATAAATGTCTTAACGCAATAACTAAGAAAATGCCAGGAAGGCTACGTTAACCAGTGGGATGAAAATGTGTCAAATGGTCTATAAAACCAGTGTATGGTGCCTCATGATCACATTAATGTACACAGCTATGATTTAATTAAAAAAAAAAAGACTCTGTGTTCTTGGCTCCCATCAAAGATGATAACTTGTATTCGCAGGGCTAGCTGAAGATGTAATGAGAGAATATGAGAATTTGTAAAGGGCATTTTCTGTTGTGGGAAACCAGTTCATGAAGCAAAGCTTGGTATGATAGAAAGAACATGGTCTTTGGGATGTTATAGAAATGAGTTCCAGTTACAGGGTGGAGATAGAATTTAAACTTGGTCTTGGTCTTGAAAATTGAAGAAGTTTGATAGCTGGAGAAAGAGAGAAAAACATTTGGGCTGAAGGGACAACCTGAACAAAAAATGGAGAGTACATTGTACATGCAGGAAACGGTGTGGGTACAGATCTGATGGAGAGTTGAATGGGGGTGAGAGCCCTTGTGGGGACAGCTGGTGAGATGGGCTGGGGCTGAACCATGGAAAACTGGCTTTAAACGTGAAGGGGTGGTCCAGAGAAGACCCAGCTTCCTACTTTAAGACAGTGATCTCCAAAGAGGCATGTGCAAGATAAGGGAAAAAATGATATGGGAAGAAAACAGCAGAATCTCCAGAGAACTCTTTCTGTTCATTTTACATCTCATTCCTCCCAATCTCCCTTTTAATGAATGTTTGTATTACGTATATGTTGGTGCAATAATGAGTACTTATAATCTACTTTGTGTGTGTGTGTAACAGTTAGTGGTGGAGTGCAGGGCCAAGAGTTCAGAGACTACACAGTACTTCCAGGCAGCCCCACAGCCTGCCCTGGGCTTCCACTCAGAGTGTAGGTAGACTCCTGTTTGGGCCCAGGGGTGAGGTTGTACCATTCAGGTTACCAAATTGGCTTTATGGCTCTAGGAATCCATGCCTGGACTCTGGCAGCCTTCAAAATAGGTGAGAAGAAACAATTATTTAAGATACTGGGAACAAATCCTATGGCCCATATCTTAAACATCTTCCAGCAGCTAACTAATTTGTCCTAAACACCCTTTACAAGTCCCTGTATATAGTTAAGAGCTTACCTTGAAGAGTTCCCTAGGGTGTGGTGTTGCTTAAGGTTAGGGAGTCAAGATCCACTTTAATACATGTATTTATTTATTGATTGAATGATTTTTAATGACTAAAGATTGGTCATAACTTATTAAAATATTTTATAGGTGGCTCGGCGCCTGTAAAGGTGCTGGCCACATACACCAGAGCTGGCGGGTTTGAATCCAGTCCGGGCCTGCCAAACAACAATGACAACTACAACCAGAAAATAGCTGGGCGTGGTGGAGGGTGCCTGTAGTCTCAACTACTTGGGAGGCTGAGGCGAGAGAATTGCTTAAGCCAGGAGTTGGAGGTTGCTGTGAGCTGTGATGCTATGGCACTCTACCCAGGGCGACAGCTTGAGGCTCTGTCTAAAAAAACAAACAAACAAAAAACAAACAAACAAAAATATATATGTATATATATTTAATAGGCTAAAATGATTATAGCCATCTCTATGGGTAAGGTTTGGGGGTCCATTACCCACATTACCCTGATGTACTCTGAATCCTTTTCTGAGGGACTTTAGCTCTACTCTAATGGCCCTCCCAAGTCAGGCTCTGCATAGAGCTAAGATGGGACACTGACATCAGGTACCTGTCCTTGAAAGACTTGTCATTCTCTATAGGAGGCTGTGACCACCTTGCCACTTAATAGGACATAGGCCTGCCTCTGACTGGTGCTGTGGGATACCTGCATCCCGGATTAGTGTCAGTGAGTAAACTTCCAGGACTGCTGTTAGAAAATGTGTTTTTGGAGCTCTGCTTCCCAGGATCCAGCCAAGCCATTGGACCTCTATAAACCTGGGCTTTGATGTTTCACTACACTATGATGTGTTGTAAATGGATCTCTGAAATGGCTTCACAGAACTGTTGCTGATTTTGTAGGGATGCTGTTGAGTTCCACAGTCTGTCTATCATTATATCACATAGTCACTTTTAAGAGGCCCAAGTGAGAAATTTTCTGTAAGTTTCAATATCAAGATAGAGTTTTTTTTCTCTTGAGCATCGAGTTTTTTTTTTAATTTTATGAATACAATAAAGCACAAAAATGAACACATTTCCCTCTATGACTGAGAAATACAGACTCAAATTTGCTTTTTTCTTCTGTAAAGTACACCAGACTCCATGGGTATGTATGTTGAATACTAAGTCGAATTTCATCTTATTTTCTTCTATCTTAATTCTCCTCTTTTCTTTCTACTGTATGGAATTATTTGTGTGTTTGTATGCTGAACGCATTTTTGTAAGTCACATCAAATATTTCTGGTGTTAAGGAAATTGAAAAGGGTACAATGGTTAAAGATAAGAGCTCTTGTGTTAGAGTGACTTGAAGTCCTATCTTACCGCTTAATGCTTGTGTGACCCTGGATAACTTATTTGAACTTGTTTAACCTCAGTATCCTCATCTGTAAAACAGGGATACAAAGAGTACTAATTTTGAAGGCTGTTGTGGGTAATAAATGGAAAACAATGTAGAGGCAGTACGTAGTAATTATTGAGTCAGTGCTGTGTAATGATTACTGTAATAAGTATTAGAACTGGTGAGAGAATAAATAAATACATAAACAAATGAATGTGCCTACTGGAGGGGAAGAAGGTCAGTCCCATCCTGCTGGAGCATTCCCTCCCCTCCCATGGGCTGAAGCAGCCTCAAGTATTAACTGTGCAAACTCTAATGATGACGGCTTAAAATCCTGCAGGAGCTTACAAGCCCCTAAGCCTCTGAGAAGAATTTTTATTTTTTATTTTTTAACCGGAAGGGAATGAGGAAGAGTCATAAAATGTTGAATTCTCTTACTGACTATAGTGCCGACCTATATTACTTTGTAACAGTAACTCCTAAAATTTTTTTAAATTTATTTTTATTAAACCATAGCTGTGTACATTAGTATGATTGTGGGGCACCATACACTTGGTTCATAGATCTTTTGACATATTTTCATCACATTAGTTAACATAGCTTTTGTAGCATTTTCTTAGTTATTTTGCTAAGAACTTTGGAGACTTTACCTCTTTCATGTTTACATGGATGGAGCTGGAACATATTCTTCTTAGTAAAGTGTAATAAGTATTAGAACTGGTGAGAATGGAAGTAACTCCTAAAATTATTACCATTCCAAAATCAATTGCAGACAACAATGTTGTGGCTGATATGTGTGCTGTCATCCGTTCAGGGGAGGTATTGCTGGCCACTGGTCACCCCCCCAACTTAAATAATAAAAGAAATTGGAACAGATGGTTATAACATTCCAGAATATGCTGATGATGCTCCAGTGAGTAAAAATCAGATGTATTTGAGAGAGGATAGTCATACCAAGGTAGTTTCTTTATTAGGTATTTTATAAACATAAGCCCACTGTTCCCCAGAGGAACTCTCTGAAAATGCATAAGATCTGGATACCAGACTGAGAGCTAATTCTGGTCTGGACTCATGTACCTAACTCACTTTTACTCTATTCCAGCACACAGCATGTGCATGGTACAAATATGTGTTAACAAAATGAACAAATAGGTTGCCTCAAATTGTGGGGGGTCTGCACCAAAGATTGGACAACCCTCCTAGAGTCATCAAGACAAAAGGAAGCTTAGCGACCTGTGGGGTGGTGAGTAAGCAACTGGGAGCTTTTAATCCCAGGAAGGGGGAGACAGTGATTGCATCCATTCACTAATTCATTAAATTTTTGTTAAGTTTCTCCTGTGGTCGTGAAGCTTTGGGAGTGGATATAATTGAAAGGAAAATCCAGGCTCTGTCTTCCTGGTGCTGACCATGTAATCACAACACAGCGTGGCAAGTGCAGCAGGCCCTCCAGGAGACGGCAAAGGAAGGATACCAAGTCCAAATGTGGAAGCATCAGAGAAGGCTGTCACGAGGGGTAAGCTAGAGGGAAAGGGGTTGGGGGAACTCAGGGACAGCCAGAAAATGAGGAAGGATATGGTACACAAGAGCCAGTGGCCTTGGCATGTTGGTGGCTTGAGCGGAAGTGATGATGGGATGATAGTGAGAACTAAGACTGGCAAGGGAAGGAGGGGCCAGAGGGCTAGGGCCTTGTCACTATGACCAGGAACATCAGCATTATGCCATGAGGAACGTGGGAAAGTTTTAAACAGCAGAGTTTCAAGATCAGAGTTCAGAAAACTCATTCTGGGTGCCATGGAGAATGGATTTCAGGGTGGAGAGTAGAGATGGGGAGACCGTTCCAGTAGAAGGCTATTGCCTTGACCAGGCAACAGACAGTAAATTTGAAAGGTAATTGGGAGCTCCAGGGACAGGGAAGTGAGATCTGTGTCCAACATGTCCAGACTATTCCAAAGTTCTCAGAGCTCCTGTTCTTACCTCATCCCAATGTCATCATCATGGTGGTCTTGGAGAGCTGCATCACACCAAGAAGCCATGGGAGCCTGCAGTTCCTCTGTTGTGCTTTGGGAGGCACTGCTGGCCACAGATGGGAGGGGGTTAGGAGCTGAAAATGGGTAGAAATCAATGAAAGGTGCAGTTGTGCAGTTGTAGCACTGAACTTTCTTGAATTTGGATGCAGAAAACCTATACCTAAGATTCATCTGGTGTGAACTTGACCAAGTCATTTAAGTGTCAGGATTAAAAAAGTCATTGAACTTTAACACTAAAATTATAATGACCTACACAAGCTCGTGAGTTATTTATGTTCTATGAATTTCTCTTTTCTCTTTTATAAAATGAAAATTAAAATATCTGCCTTTGTATATCTTGAATGAAACAAATAATGCATGTACTAGTGGTTAGAAAACTGTAGTATGATTAGTGATGTGTGTGTTGGGTCCTGTGAGACTCACTTGGTGTAGCGAGCATAGGTTTTGCGAGTCAGACAGACATGGATTTGGGTTCTGGATATACTCCATGTTGCTGCTGGCAAGTGTGGCAGGATGACTTCCGTGACCTCACCTCCTGATGTGTGCTTCCTATATAAGCCTCTCCTTGGGTGTATTTGCGGGCTGGGCTAATGACTCTAATGAACAGAATACTGCAGTAGCGATGGGATGTCACTTTGGAGATTTGGCTGTAAAAGACTGGGGCTTCGCCCTTGTTGCACCCTGTCTCTGACTCTGAAGAAGCAAGTGGAGGTGTTCTGAGCTGCCCTGAGGAGAGGCCCATGTGACAAGGGACTGAGCATGGTCTTCAGCCAATGGGTGTGGAACTGGGTGGCCCCCAGGCCACCAGCCCATGAGGAACTGTATCTTGCCCACTACCACGTGAGTGAGCTCAGAAGCAGATCCTTCCACAGTTGAGCCTTGATGTGACTGTGGTTCAGCTGACACTGGATTGCTGCTTGTAAGAGATCCTATGCAGGGGACCTTGCTAAACCAGGTCGAGGTTCCTGACTGACAGAAACTCTTGACTCATGTTTGAGCCACTAAATTTTGGAGAAATTGTTAGTCAACTTCTCAGAGCCCCTATGTCCTCATGTATAATATGGGATCCTTATACCTAGTCTGTAGGGGCTGTAGTGAGAATTCAGTTAGGGAATGTGTCTAAGCAGGTGCAGTATCTGCACCTAGTAGGCACCTAGCCAATGATTGCTATTACTATATTCAAAAGCAGCAAAGCCTAGGGACAGCTGAATGGTGTGGACAGCGGGTACATGGAATTTAGATCAGTGATCCCCATGTCTGCCCTTTCATGGTGTGACCACCTTCTGTTCTTGATGCTTGTTTTATTGAAAGTCTTTTCCAGCTGACTATGAACTGGATGAGGATGCGGGCATGTATGTTCTCTCACCACCTATCTCCTGCACCTTGCAACACTCAATGGGAGTTTGCTGAATGAATGAATGAATACAAAATAGAATTCATGATTGGGATAGGAGATTCCTTGTGCCCTTGGTACTTAAAGCAGCTGGCACTTGTCTAGGCGAAAGCATGGAGGATTGGCAGTGTTGTAATCATGCCACCTGAAGAAAGACTCAGACCCCACTTTAGGTATTAATCAGATAGTGATTTATTACACCTATGCAGGGGACCGTGGTGATTTATTATACCTGCACAGGTGGGTCGCCACCCACAGGCGGACGGCCCTGAAGTGAGGGGCAGGTGGACTTTTATGCCATTTTTTGTTGCCATGCAAGCAAGCAGAAACAAAAGCAGAACGTGGCAGTTAGCTGGGGTGGGGAGTCAGGGGGCTTATAGCGTGGCGACTACATGGTGTACTACATGGTGGTTGGCATGGGGACAACTTGGGGGATGCATTACCTTGGGAAGTTTGCGTAGGTAATTTTTTCACCATTGTTTAGCTATTGCTAGGGGGTTGGGGTAAGTTTTCCCATTGTTTTACCTGTTGCTAGGAGTTCTTGGGAACTCAGGGAACTTCTTTGTTCTATTCTGAAATCTGTTTGAGGAATAACCCAAGGGGGGAGTTTGAGATGTGCGGGGACTCAGGCTGAGATAGTTAGGAGCCTTTAGGGGTCCCTTTGCTGGGTATGACAGCAGGATGCTAGATAGAGTGCCAGGGCCAACTCTGACAGTCATTAGCAGATACTCTGGCTGTGCACATCATTTAGGCAGAAGGCCACTACTTCTCCAAGCTTCAGTTTCCCCATGTGTCAAATGGGGGTAAGAGGTGTCCTAACTGGGTAACAGAATTTCTGTGAGGATTAAATGGGATCATGAATACAAAAGTACTTTTCAAACTGCAGACACAGTACAAACACCAACCACTAGGAATATTGATGGGAACTGGTGCCAAAATGGTCATTCTTCTAAGTGGCCCAGTCCTCATCAGGCATGTTATGATGTAATTCAGATTTAGAAACTATCTTTGAATCATAAACAAAATTCATGAACCAATTTCATATAAAAATAATCTTCTGACACATTTTACCTTTTTATCTGAAACATTTTTTCAATGTAATAAATGCTTTAATTTTTATTCACCATTGTGACTGGCATGTTTGGGGTTCACAAATGGGAAACATGCCCTTTCACAGAGGAGCAAGTAGGGACACTGTGATTTGCCTTTACAATGTGGTGGTGTTGGTTCATTTTGGCTTCAAACATTTGCTCTGTGGACAGTGACATGTGAGTAAACATGCTTAATGGCTAAAGGAAACAAAGGCTCATGAGAGGGGCTCTCCCCATGTGTTCAATTTGGGTTAATTCCCAGGGGACCAAGTTTTGCTTGATGTAAAACACACCAGCATGTGAAACTGAGTGGGCAACCATTTCTGCCTCAGAGAAACCCAGACACAGCAAAAAATGCTACGCCAGTTTCCTCTGAGCAGGAAAGCTCCAGGGCCCTTTCCAAACACATCTTCCTCTGCACAATACATGTCTTTCTTCAGCATTTTTCCAAATCGAGTTCAGCAAGAAGGTCAATAGTTGGCCATAAGTGAGGCACCATGTGCCGTGAACATGAGTTTCGGAAACAAGGCATCCTATAACTCCCCCCTTGAAAAATCACAAGGCCCTTGTTAGGCCACAAACTGGAACATGACTTAGGTCAAAATAAACATCATCTACCCACAGCTAATTGCTCCCTTTGTTCTTTCTTATATCATTTTCCGAAAAATGATGACCTTTTTCCCTGGTACTTTTTTATCCACTTGTTCTCCCTGGTTACTCTAATATCATTGTGGGCACAGACTAACTTTTCACCTTTGTATTTCTCCTGGAGCCAACACAGTGCTATGCATGGAAAAAGTGCGTAATAAATGTTTTTGGAATAAACTGTTAGAATACTGAGTGTTGAATCATCTAGAGTGGGCCAAATGAGCAGAACTTAAAAGAAGAGGGTATAAGGAGACAAAATGAGTCAGCTTTTTAATTGGCCAGAATCCAACAGTTATGTGGTGCAAATCTCACTTCCTTTAGCTGCTTTAGGAAGATATGACATCAGGGACTGTATTTAATCATTGCTCCAAACCACTTATGCTCACCATTATTCAGTGTCCTATTAGCATGGTCTGTTTGTACTTCCCTGCCCAGGGACATTTCTTCATCCACAAACATCCTCTGCAGTTTTAAAATTTTTTCCTAGAGGCATTGAGTTTGTTTACCGGGGAAAGCAATTTCAAAACTGCTCATCTTGATTTGCAGTTAATGAAACCAAATACACTGCCAATTTTAAATTACCAATATGATGATCATCTTGCAAGAACACTGATGTCTTTGGCTAGATACCAATTAATGCCACGCTTTAAACATCTGTGTCACCAACCACCTTCTCTCATGTGGTCGGAGAAGGGAATCATAGAGGTTTTCGATATACTCTCAGATTCTCCATGACTCACCAGGTTTCGATTTGTTTTAAGGACAAACTCAAACAAATGGAAAAAGAAACTTAACTCAGAGTGGCCCAGGAGTCAGAATAATGTGTGTTGGTCTCAGGTGCTAGTTTTCCTCCATACATTCTATCAGTGGAGACTGTCTTTTAGTTAGCTCAGCTATATGTATCTGGGGGTCTGAATGTGAGACTTTTCAGACAATAACTCTGGCTCCCCAAACATGGCAATTGCTGAAAGAAGGGGCATCGGGATGATGTTGGGCTGGTTCATGGCTAGCAAGACAAAACTCTGGAGGGAATTCAGGCCTAAGGTCTGCATTCTTCACTGGGCAAATGTTGCCTCAATGACAGGTGAAAACAATGGTGGAATCCTTTACAGATTGGCTAGGACCTGAGAAGATTCGGGACCCATCTGGGTCTATTTTCTGAGACCCAGGTGTCATTCATTACAGAGGAAGGAAAACAAGTCCAGAAGCTATGATAAGAGAAATGACATGATCTTGTACACATTTATCAAGAGCTGTTCAAGGAGCCCAGCTGGTGGAGGCAGAATAGGTAAGGATGATCTTTACTGAAAGTGACATCTGTTAAATTGCTAGGCATTGACAGAGAAGCATGAAGCATGCCAAAGACAGAAGAATATTATTTTTATAATTACCAGGGTTTTTTAACTCCAGGGTGGGGGCAAAGCAGGGCGTGGAGGCGGGGGGGGGGGGAATGAAGCAGCAACATGGGCAGAGATCAGAAAAGAAGACTCAGAGCCACTAAGTGTCAGAGGAAAAGAAAAGAAAGCCATAGCTAAGGACAAAGGGCATTTTTCAGTGGGCCAAACAGATAAACCAGTGAATTCCTTAGGCAACAGGTGAAGAGCTGAATTATTTAATGCTGAAATAGTGGTTGGAGTTACTGAAAGGCATGTAGGAGACAAATCAGAAAATCATTAACAGAAATTAATTATCTCCTGCTTTCAGCATGAAGGATTATACTGACCTACACAAACCAAAAAGGCCATAGAAAAAGCCAGAAAACATGAGGGCTTTTGAAGAGGGGCTGCTGTCTTGGCAGGTAGAGGAGGGTTAGAGATTGGGGTGGTGGGTCAGTCTATTGTCCTTTGGAGGAAACAATATAACAGATCTTCATGTAGATGAGAGAGGGGAGGCTTCAAATGTGAAGAGAAGGTCACCACCAATGGGGACCTGGTACCCCCTTGTGAAGAAAATAACTGCTGATGAGCTCAGCATCTGGCCAAGAGTGCTGTTTGGTTTGGTTCCCCCTGCAGAACCCTGTGGGTAAAGAAAAGGCACACACTGTGCAGTGTGGGGGACAGACTGGTCATACCAAAGAGCACCATAACCCCAGGAGCTGGACAAGACCTGACAACACTGTCTGCCCTGGGCTGGAGCCCAAGACTGCCTTGCTTCCTCCGGTGTACACACCTTTGGCTGTCTAGGCAGTAACCGTGGCACAAGTAACCATTCAGTAAACCCTCTTTTTCTTCTACAGGCTGGGAAGAGGTGGAGTGGGAGACTTTGGGTCCTGGTGCTGTCCCCTTGGAAATGGTCATGGTTGGGTAAAGTACTTAGGTGAAGCAGGTGAGGGGCTTATGGTATTAACTAATGTCTAGGGTGCAAAATGTAAGAGGTGCTCACTCTCAGGGTCACTTCTGAGCCACAGCCAGCACCTTCTCATAGCTTGTACCCTGGGCATCTCACCACCTCACCCTAGCGCTGGCTGTGGTCAAGTATTCTTGGTCTGTGTTTTATAATAACCAAGTCAGCCTGGAGCCCACATTTCTGTCTGGTGTCTGGAAACTCTGTGGCCAAATCTGGACTGCATCCGGGCAGGAGTGGAGTGTTTTGTTCTCTGCAGCTCCCAGACTTCTAGGGAGCTAAGGGTACCATCAAAAAGGGGCTGTTAGGGACCTACTACTAGGGGTGCTTGCAGCCAAGACAGCTCTCCCTTCTTTGGACAGGGAGAGGTGAGAAATAGAAAGAGAGCTTTTACTGGTGTGAGATAAAGAGAATCCCAAAAGAATCCTGATCAACTTTTAAAAATAACTTATCTATTTTTTGATTAGAAAAATTAATGAATATTCATTTTAGATAGACTTGGAAAATAAAAGTTACTTGTTAATTCCATCTCCCAAAGTTATTTCTGTATCAGTCAATTCACTTAGATTTTCATCTTTAATCCCATGGTCCTGATGATAATAACAAAAAATGAGAGTGATGACTCTACAATAAACATATATTGAGCACTGATTTCTCCATGTCAAACACTATGCTTTACATGCATTGTCCAACATGACCTAATTTATTCCTCATAATAGTCCCACGAGGCCAGCAATATTATTCCTACTTTGCAGATAAAGACCTGTGGTTTAGAGATGTGAAGTAACTTGCCAAGATGACACAATCAATAAGGTGCACAGCTAAGATTCAATCCCCCAGCTACCTGACCCCACAGCTTGAGAGCAAAAAGGTGAATTTTGAAGAGATCCTCTCCTCATTCCCTACCCCAGTTTCCCCCTGTTCTCTCACATAGGAAACACAAAGTAAAAGCAGAACAGCAGATCCTGTTTTAGAGAGGTGGAATGTTGGTTCCTCCCATCCATACTACTCCAATTTTTTTCTGCACAATGGCTGTTAAGCTTGACACTCCATATAACTCACAAGTTTGAAAGAAAGACATCTTGTTTCCTTTTTGTGTTCTTTGATTTTCTAGGCTGCTTCTGGTGCTGCACGAAGTTCAGAACAGTGGAAAAGGCAGGTGTGCCTTGGAGAAGATGGCATTCCCTTCAGAGCCAACACTTGCCCATACAGATGGAAACTGAATTTGGGATGAAAAATACATGAATGAGATTAATAGGTAGTTAGATACCATAAAAGAAAAGATTAGTGAGCTGGAAGCCACAGCAATAGAAAATGTTCAAAATGAAACACACAGAGAAAAAAAAAAGAATTAAACAAGCAAAAGAATATTGCATCTCTGATCTGTGGGGCAACTTAAGGTTGCCTGATGTGTCTGCAATTGAAGTTCCCAAAGGAGAATTGTTCTTTTATTATCTAGGTTGCTTTGATTGCTTCTGAGGAACAGAAATATTAAGAGATAATAGCTGAAAAATTTCCAAATTTATCGAAAACTCTAAACCCAAATATCCAAGAAGCTCAACAAACTCCAACGATGTGAAACATGAAGAAACTACACCAAAGGACATCATTATCAAATTACTGAACATCAAGTGATAAAAAGAAAATCTTAAAAGCAGCCCAAGGAAAATATATATTTTATACAAAGATAAAAATGATAGTGGATCAGTTCTCAAAATCAATGCAAATAAGCACACAGCTGGCTAACATTATTAAAGTATAGTACTAAAAAAAAACCCACAACCTGTCAACCTGGAATTCTACCAGTGGAATTCTCCATAATTCTACCAATTATCCTTTAAGTAATAGTGAAAGAAAAATGTTTTCAGATATACACAAGCTAAAAGCATTCATAACTATTAGTGATCCTCTACTCTGTGAAAAGTACTGTACTAAGGCTATGAATAGATTCGAGTCCATTGTCTGACTTCAAGAATGCTGTTGTCTAAATGGGGGAGATAAAAAAGATGTGACAGAGACCCTCATGCCAGCAGTGGCTGCCCATGAAAGCCAGCAGCGCGGCCTGATGGACTGACCACCACATGTTCACTAATCTTTTTTAGGATTAACAGAGGCAAGGATGAAAAATTGGGAAGTTTGGTATCTGGGAGAGAAAGCTTAAGTTTATTTTCTCCTCTTGGGAAGTTTGGACAAATCAGCCTCCTCGTTTCCCAACTCTTTCTGTTCCATTTGCAATGTCTTAAGATCAAAATATATATCCATAGAGGAGGAGTTTTCACCTGCTTTTATGAGATTTGAGAACTCGAGATGGGTCAAATGTAGAGGAGGCTGTGATTCTTTTTTTTTTTTCTTTGAGACGGAGTCTCACTATGTTGCCCTCTGTAGAGTGCAGTGGCATTAGGCTCACAGCAACCTCACATTCTTGGGCTTAAGCAATTCTCTTGCCTCAGCTTCCTAAGTAGCTAGGGATGCAGGTGCCCACCACAACACCCAACTATTTTGTTGTTGTTGTTGTTGTTTGGCAGGCCCAGGCTGGGTTCGAACCTGTCACCTCCAGTGTACGTGGCTGGCGTCTTGGCTGCTGAGCTACAGGCGCCGAGCTGAGGCTGAGATTCTTACTCCTGCTCAATGTTTTAAAAAATGGAATTAGTTCTAAATAGCCAAACATTGAGAAGTTTTACATAAAACTGAATTTCTGGAATATCTTGAAAACTCAAACCTAGTAACACTGGGCCTGCAATGCTTTTCCTGGCAATAGGTTAGACCTGTATGTTGGTTGCCCCCTTTATGGTGACATGTGGGGTCCAATTTGCTGCAATGTAGTTGATGCAATTACACCATCCTCCTGGTACCCATGGTGCTTGAGTTTGTATCCTATGCTAAAGGCCCAGAGCACATTGTCTGGCCCTTTTGAGATATTCCCTTGCTAAGGTTGGCAGATTTAGCAAAGAAATATATAGGATGCCCAGTTACATTTGAATATCAGATAAACAGTCAACAATATTTTTTTTTAGTGTAAGTATGTCACATGCAATATTTGAAACTAAACTTAAAATTTAGTTGGGTATCCTATAATTTATTTGCCAATTTTATCCTTTGGAGCCCATATAGGGTCAGATTGCTCCCTTGGGAGAAGGTCTGGTTATCTCTTCTCTTTTTTTGAACACACTCTTACTATGGCCCAAAACTGAGGTCTCCTGGGAAGGCAGCCTAGACTAGGTTGGTTTCTGACTTTGGAAAACAAGCTTTAGTTCTTTTTCCTCTGTTACTGTTTGATATAGTTTGAATTAGCTTTTCCTTGCATTGCAATGGTAAGACCAGAGAGTCAAATATGAACTTGGGGAAAAATGGCCAAGATTCTGCTTTGGTTCAATGCTGCTGAGACTTAGCTAGGACAGGAAAAAAGATCCCACCCTTACAGCCTCACTTTTTTTTTTTTTTATTGTTGGGGATTCATTGAGGGTACAATAAGCCCGGTTACACTGATTGCAATTGTTAGGTAAAGTCCCTCTTGCAATCATGTCTTGCCCCCATAAAGTGTGACACATACCAAGGCCCCACCCCCCTCCCTCCATCCCTCTTTCTGCTTTTCCTCCCCCCATAACCTTAATTGTCATTAATTGTCCTCATATCAAAATTGAGTACATAGGATTCATGCTTCTCCATTCTTGTGATGCTTTACTAAGAATAATGTCTTCCACTTCCATCCAGGTTAATACGAAGGATGTAAAGTCTCCATTTTTTTTAAATAGCTGAATAGTATTCCATGGTATACATATACCACAGCTTGTTAATCCATTCCTGGGTTGGTGGGAATTTAGGCTGTTTCCACATTTTGGTGATTGTAAATTGAGCTTACAGCCTCACTTTGTTCATTTAAGTTCTTCACTCAGTTTTGGACTCAAATCTTCAGCCAAAAATAAAATGCTATTTAGCCTTACTTTGCTTTTCTTCATCTGGAGCTTAGATCTCCCTTGGGGATACTGAATGAAGAATTAAGAAAATTATTCAAAACTTGGAAATAAAGCAAAAGGATTATTGTATGACCTTTCAATGTCATCTAAGGCCATCTCACTGCAAGTGTGGCTTGCTGACTGCCAGTGTCACATGGGAACTTGTCAAAATGCAAATTCTCAGGTCCTGCCCAAGATCTACTGAATCAGTGTTTCTGGAGGGCAGAGCCCAGGAATCTGTGATGTCAAACCATTAGAGGAACATTAGAGAAGGCTGCCTAAGGCTCCTCTTGCTCTCTGGGGGAATGTAACATACTCTGTACTATTGATTAGGGCTCAGCCATTTACAATACTAGTGAGATGGTGATTTAAATTTTCTGTTCAGTAAAGAAGGCATTTTGATTTTACTGCTCTCTTGGATATTAGCCTGCTTTGTATCTGAATTTGCAATCTTTCTTTCTTCAGCATTCTTTTCTTCTCCCACTCACTATGGAGCCCTATTTCTCATATTCTCTTTCAAACTGGCTTCATCATCCTGCTGTTCTCTTGTTAATGAGATGAATAAAACTTTGACATGTGCTTACTTATCTATCTATATGAAAATTAGGTTTTTAATATTTTGAAAATTATACTTTGACAGAAGGAAAACTGAGAGAAGACAAGATTCACCTCCTCTTCAGACTCCTGGCTAAATACTGTCATAACTCTCTCTGCCTCAATCTGGGTCTATTTTGCTACAAACGACCAAGACCAACTCAAATTAGCTCAAGTAAAAAGGGTTAATTGGAAGCCTCTAAGAAAGCCTTGTGGGATTCATTTTTGGAAGTATAACCAGGCCTCAAAGGGAGTAGAAAACTGCCAGGTGGTCCCTCTCTTACTTTCTCTCTCCAAATGCTCTTGAGCTCCTGACTTTCTCCAGATTGAGGACTACTTTCTAGCTTCTTTTTATAGGAGAGTTTTCTTACAGGTATGAATGTGGCTTAAAAAGGCTGAACTTCCAGCCCCAGAAGAGAGAATCTCATTTGTCTTTGATGAACCAATAAGTCACTGGCTTTGGGTCACACACCCACCTAGGTGATGGTGGGGAGAACATGTGATCAACAGCTCAGAAGTGGCAGATTAGAGCTGATATTCTAAAGCAGTGGTTCTCAACCTGTGGGTCACAACCCCTTTGGGGGCGGAATGACCCTTTCACAGGGGTTGCCTAAACCATCATGTAGACGCTGTACAAATACAGGTGCATGAAAATAATTTTATGGTTGGGGGTCACCACAACATGAAGAACTGTATTAAAGGGCCAAAGCATTTTGAAGGTTGAGAACCATTGTTCTAAAGTATCAGTGGGCAAGGAAGGCAAATTTATCTTTAATACTCTGTCTTTAGGACTAAATAAGAGATTAAGGAAAGAAAGATGATGAAATAGGTGTTCCTTTTGGGTTTCTTCCCTTGGACATGAGAATGGTCTTGGGAACAATTTGGCACCACTTATTCCTGAGGTCTCACAAATAAGAAATCCTCTTGCTTCTCTTGAAATAGGCAGAGTGAAAGCTAAAGAAAAACAACTGATTTTTAACTCTTTAAATGGAACATAATAAAACCTCATCTGACCATACCCCCCCCCCCCCCCCCCCCCCCCCCCCCCCCCCCCCCCCCCCCCCCCCCCCCCCCCCCCTCTGGGACCAGACAATTAATTGTTTTTCTTTTTTTTTTTGTAGAGACAGAGTCTCACTGTACCGCCCTCGGGTAGAGTGCCGTGGCGTCACACGGCTCACAGCAATCTCTAACTCTTGGGCTTACGCGATTCTCTTGCCTCAGCCTCCCGAGCAGCTGGGACTACAGGCGCCTGCCACAACGCCCGGCTATTTTTTTTTGTTGTTGTTGCAGTTTGGCCGGGGCTGGGTTTGAACCCACCACCCTCGGCATATGGGGCCAGCGCCCTACTCACTGAGCCACAGGCGCCGCCCCAGACAATTAATTGTTATCTGAAAAAATAATGTCATATTGGCCAGCATTCCCCCCTAAACATTTGTAATTCTGACATATGCATGTAGTCTAATAACATATGCAACAAATAAATGTCTCAATCTTGTTGGCTCAGCACAACAGAAATTTATTTTCTACTCACAGTAGTAAGAAAATGGTATTCTTGGTCAGTGGATGTGATGCTTTTGTTTGCTTAGGCCTCTTGAAGTTTCTGTCAATAATTCTTTGCACACTTTTTGTTAAATGTATACTATCAGGTGGTTTTGATACTATCTTAAGTATTATCTTTTTATAAACATCTATTCTATGTTCTCATTATTTGTTGCTGGTATTTTGACCACATCCATTGACATGGATATGTTTATCTAGCAATCTCAGCTAAAGTCACTTATTTACTTTAGTAATTTATAGTATTAAATGTTAAATTTATAACATAACTAATTTTATTATATTCTTTTGTTTTTTCTACGTATACAATCATATTGTCAAACAAATTTTATATCTTTTCCAATCCCTTTACCTTTTGCTTTTTTTTCTGGTTTTACTGTACTGGCCAGTTCCTCGGGCATGCTGCTTTATAGAAGGGACATCTGCAGTATCCTGGCTAATTCCCATTCTCACTGGCAGCAGTTTTCAATATTTTACCAGTAAGCATTATTATTAGTCCTTGTCAGTTAGGATACCCAAACCATATCAGTTATTTTAAGAGAGAGAATTTAATTTAATGAATTGCTAATCTTATTTTGGAGAATAGAAAAGGCAAAGAGAGAACATGAGGTGTCGCCATGAGAAAGAGCTACTGTTTTCCCCTGGTGCAGGGAAAACAGAGGGAAGAAATTGATATTCATAAAACTTAAAAGCTTAGATAGACCCTTGGGGACACTGCCTGACTGGTGCCAGTGCCTGGGGACCTTGAAGAGGGCCCTTGGGGCTGGGTTTGACCTTGTAAGGAAGGACAACTACGAGGTGGTCTTGAGTTCTTTACAGGGGCACAATGAAACATTCTGAAGTAGGGCAAAACTGCACACTGGAATCAACAGCCTCAGTTAGAAACCACTGTCACCTCCAGGATGAAGAACTTCTGATACATGAAAACAAACAGAAACAGGAAGCCAACAGGAGGGACAAAGCCCCTTTCTCCTGCTTCAGCCCCGTATCCTCCCCCTCATTCTCCTTGTTGGTACAGCCTGAAACAGAGCTGGTTGGCACAGTTCAATTCTAAGAAAACTACCAGGACAACACCCCAGCAGAACATCTGAGCCACTTCTCCAGGGAACATTATCAGTAATAAAACTTAGATTTCATCTCCATCTCTTTGTTTCTTGGCTCTTATTTCTCAAAGGAACCCAAATTTGGAAGGGAAAAGGGATGCTCTTTGTCGAATCCCTAAAACTCCAGCATATTGTGAATAAGCAACCATGAGAAATAACAGTTAATGTGACTTACTATGTGCCAGGCAAAATTCTAAGTCTTCTCTTTGTGTTAATTTACTCGAGTCCTGATAGTTCTTGGAGAAACGCCTTGTTATCATGACTTTTTGCAGATGAGGAAACCGTAGCAGGGAGAGAGTAAACATGTGTCTGAGTGGAATTGTGGAAACTGGGACTCAAATCCAGGCAGTCTGGTTTTATGGTCCTTATGAGGACTGCTGCTTGAGTTGACAAGGATTGCTACTTGGGGAGAAAATAATTCATGTAAATGAAACTAAGAAGTGTTGATTCAAGGGTGGAAGCTTTCAGTTTAATCTGTTCAGGTTGCTATGATAAAACACCAGAGAAAACAGAAATTTATTTCTGGAGGGTGGGACGTCCAGAATTAAAGTGCTGGCAGATTTGGTGCCTGTGTCTTGTTCACAAATGATCATCTTCTTGCTGTGTCTTCATGTGGTAGGAGGAGTGAGGGAGCTTTCTCGGGCCTATTTTACAAGGAGACTAGCCCCATTCTTCCATTATAACCTCATCACCTTCTAAAGCTCCACTTTCTAATAGTAAGACTTTGGGGTTAGAATTTCAACATCTGAATCTTGGGGTGGGTGGGGTGGAGGGACACAGACATCAGACCACAGCAGCTTTGTAAGTGCTCAAGTAAGCGGAGAACACAAAAGTTTTTTGTGTTACTTGGAAGTTAACAGCAGCCTTTATTATAGCTAGGAACTGCCTCACACAAGAGTACTAGCTTTCTTTTTTTTATTGTTAAATCATAGCTGTGTACATTAGTGCAATCAAGGGGTACAATGTGCGGGTTTCATATACAATCTGAAATATTCTCATCAAACTGTTCAACATAGCCTTCATGGCATTTTCTTAGTTACTGTATGTAGGCATTTGTATTCTGCATTTAGTAAGTTTCGCCTGTACCCATTCTAAGATGCATCATAGGTGTGGCCCCACCCATTACCCTTCTTGCACCAAGACCTCCTGCCTCCCTTCCCCTTCCTTGGCCCTTTCCCCATAGTCTTGTGCTATAGTTGGGTTACAGCCTTCATGTGAAAGCTATAATTTAGCTTCATAGCAGAGCTGAGTACATAGGATACTTTTTCTTCCATTCCTGAGATACTTTGCTAAGAAGAATATGTTCCAGCTCCGTCTATGTAAACATGAAAGAGGTAAAGTCTCCATCTTTCTTTAAGGCTGCATAATATTCCATGGTACACATGTACCACAATTTGCCAGTCCATTCGTGGGTCGATGGACACTTGGGCTTCTTCCATGACTTAGCGATTATGAATTGGGCTGCAATAAACATTCTGGTACAGATGTCTTTGTTATATTGTGACTTTTGGTCTTTGGGGTATAAACCTAGTAAAGGAATTATAGGATCGAACGGCAGGTCTATTTTTAGGTCACTAAGTATTCTCCAAACATCCTTCCAGAAGGAACGTATTAGTGTGCATTCCCACCAGCAGTATAGAAGTGTGCCCTGTTCTCAACATCTATGGTTTTGGGATTTTGTTATGTGGGCTACTCTTACTGGGGTTAGGTGGTATCTCAAAGTAGTTTTGATTTGCATTTCTCTGATGATTAAGGATGATGAGCTTCTTTTCATGTGTTTGTAGGTCATGCGTCTGTTTTCTTTAGAGAAGTTTCTCTTCAAGTCCCTTGCCCACCCTGAGATGGGATCACATGTTCTTTTCTTGCTAATACGTTTGAGTTCTCTGTGGATTCTGGTTATTAAACCTTTTTCAGAGGTATAACCTGCGAATATTTTCTCCCATTCTGAGGGGTGTCTGCTTGCTTTATTCACTATGTTCTTGGCTGTGCAGAAGCTTTTTAGTTTGATCAGGTCCCAGTAGTGTATTTTTGATACTGCTTCAATTGCCTGGGGAGTCCTCCTCATAAAATATTCACCCAGGCCGATTCCTTCAAGAATTTCCCCTGCACTTTCTTCAAGTATTTTTATAGTTTCATGTCTTAAGTTTAAATCTTTTATCCAGTGAGAGTCTATCTTAGTTAATGGTGAAAGGTGTGGGTCCAGTTTCAATCTTCTACGGGTTGCCAGCCAGTTTACCCAGCACCATTTATTAAATAGGGAATCTTTTCCCCACTGAATGTTTTTAATTGGCTTGTCAAAGATCAGATAATGGTAAGTAGCTGGATTCATCTCTTGGTTCTCTACTCTATTCCAGACATCTACTTCTCTGCTTTTGTGCCAGTACCATGCTGTTTTGATCACTATCGCTTTATAGTACAGTCTGAGGTCTGGTAGCGTGATTCCTCCTGCTTTGTTTTTATTGCTGAGTAATGTTTTGGCTATTCGAGTTTTTTTCTGATTCCATATAAAGCAAAGTATTATTTTTTCAAGATCTTTAAAATATGACAATGGAGCTTTAATAGGAATTGCATTAAAATTGTAGATTGCTTTGGGTAGTATGGACATTTTAACAATGTTGATTCTTCCCAGCCATGAGCATGGTATGTTTTTCCATTTGTTAACATCTTTAGCTATTTCTTTTCTTAAGGTTTCATAGTTCTCTTTGTATAGATCTTTCACATCCTTTGTTAGGTATACTCCCAAATATTTCATCTTCTTTGGCACTACTGTGAAAGGAATAGAGTCCTTGACTGTTTTTTCGGCTTGGTTATTGTTGGTATATATAAAGGCTACAGATTTATGGGTGTTGATTTTGTAGCCTGAGACATTGCTGTATTCCTTGATCACTTCTAAAAGTTTTGTAGTAGAATCCCTAGTGTTTTCCAGATATACAATCATATCATCTGCGAAGAGTGAAAGTTTTATGTCTTCTGACCCTATGTGGATACCCTTGATCGCCTTTTCTTCCCTAATTGCAATGGCTAAAACTTCCATTACAATGTTAAAGAGCAATGGAGACAATGGGCAACCTTGCCTGGTTCCTGATCTAAGTGGAAATGATTTCAATTTAACTCCATTCAATACGATATTGGCTGTGGGTTTGCTGTAGATGGCCTCTATTAGTTTAAGACATGTCCCTTCTATACCAATTTTCTTAAGTGTTCTGATCATGAAGGGATGCTGGATATTATCAAAAGCTTTTTCTGCATCAATTGCAAGAATCATATGGTCCTTATTTTTTAGTTTGTTTATGTGCTGAATTACATTTATAGATTTACGTATATTGAACCAGCCTTGAGACCCTGGGATAAATCTGACTTGGTCATGGTGTATAACTTTTTTGATGTGTTGTTGGACTCTGTTAGGATCTTATTGAGTATTTTAGCATCTATATTCATTAGTGATATTGGTCTATAATTTTCTTTTCTTGTTGGGTCTTTCCCTGGTTTGGGATCAAGGTGATGTTTGCTTCATAGAATGTGTTGGGTAATAAATTGTGGTATATGTACACCATGGAATATTATGCAGCCTTAAAAAAGATGGAGACTTTACCTCTTTCATGTTTACATGGATGGAGCTGGAACATACTCTTCTTAGTAAAGTGTCTCAAGAATGGAAGAAAAAGTACCCAATGTACTCACCCTTATTATGAAACTAATGTAGGACCTCCACATGAAAGCTATAACCCCGTTACAACCTAAGAGTAGGGAGAAGGGGGAAAGGGAAGGGAGGGAGGGGGGAGGTAGGTGGAGTGAGGGGGATTAATTGGATTACACCTGTGGTGCATCTTACAAGGATATATGTGAATCCTAGTAAATGTGGAATGTAAAGGTCTTAGCAAAATAACTAAGAAAATGCCACAAAAGCTATGTTAACTAGTATGATGAAAATGTGTCAAACGGTCTATGAACCAAGTGTATGGTGTCCCATGATCATACTAATGTACACAGCTATGATTTAATTTAAAAAAAAAGAATGTGTTGGGTAATATTCCTTCTTTTTCTATATTTTGGAAGAGGTTTAGTAGTATAGGTACTAGTTCTTCTTTAAAGGTTTGGTAGAATTCTGACGTAAAGCCATCTGGTCCTGAGCTTACTAGCTTTCTAATGCTGCATAACAAATTGATGTAAACTTAGCGGCTTAAAACAGCAGACATTGACTGTCTCATTGTTCTCATGGATCAGGGGTCCCGGGGCAGCTTTGCTGGGTTTTCTGTGGCCTCCGAGAGCCACAGTCAAGGTGCTGTCAGGGCTGCGGTCTCACAGGAGGCTTGGAGTCCTCTCTGAGTGTGCACAGCTGTCGGGAGTGTTGGGTGTGGAATTGAGGCCCTTGCTCCGAGTGGCTGCTCCTCTCCACAGGCAGTTCCCAGCATGGCTTTTTGCTTCTAAGCTAGCGGGAGAATCTCTTGCTTTTAAAGCTTTCACTAGATTAAGTCAAGCCCATTCAAAACGATCTCCCTTTGGATTCACGCAAAGTCAACTGACTTGAAACCTAGGCACGGGAGTGACATCCCATCATCTCCACAGGTCCCTCCTGTACTTCAGGGCAGAAGATCATATAGCTTAGGTAGACCAGGGGGCAGAATCTCAGATTCTTCTTGCCACAGTGGATAATGACTGTGATATCCTCTGAGGCTAACCTTGATCTGACCTTACAGAAACCCTTTATGCTGTAGCAAACATGGCTGCAGGAAGGTTTGGTTTTAGAACAAATAGAACTCTTTGGACCTAGTAAAGCTAACCCTAAAATCGGCACACCTGCAATACACAAGCCTTTAGACATTGGGATATGGAACATTTGTTTTCTGCTTAGATTATGTTTCTTAGACTTTTTATAGGCAGCTAAGGCCTTCTGAGCTGCAGAGCACCACTGCGTGCCCCATGACAGACGCGGTCAGGCAGTGCTGACTCAGTTCCTCAGCAGGCTGTTTCCTTCTATCTTGTTTAGAACCCTGTTCAGGGACTAGAAGGGGAAATGGTGGCTAATCCACAGACTCGAATGACTCCCAACTATCAGGTCTCAAATTCATTCTGATTTGGTTAATTACACACATTCTGGCCCTCATTTTCCATTCCAGGGTCTCTAACTTTCAGGTGACACACCAAAAGGGTGGTAGATTTCACTAACGAACACATTAAAAGGAGTAAGAGCCACCATTTTACAAAGAATAGTCTACCTCCTTGGGTTTAGATAAAAAAGAAAGTCAAAAATTTCCTCAAAAAAGTTCAGTGAAATTATTATAAAGTCAAAAGCTAAGAAGGCAGTTTAGGAGGTCTGATCCTGAAAGAGTGTTTCTAGGATCAAGTTTACTCAGAAGTTCAAGAGGGAACTGGAAGGTGTATCCCAAATATGCTGCTGTCTCATTATTAAGCAAGATCAGAGAGAGAATGAAAACCAAATAAAAGCAGATTGGCTGATTAAACAGGAGGGAGAACAAAATTTCCTTAAGAGGAAGATTGGGATTTTGAGACAAGGTAATAGATAGTGGGGGTGGGGAGGGCAGAATAAGGAGACATATCCAGCTCAAGCTGCTCATGAACAGAAGATAGGAAGAAGACACAGCTGTCACGCGCCCCCATCCCGCCCTCACCCTCTGAAGACTCCTAGTCCAGGAACCCATGGAGTAGCATGCTCTTACAGCTGCAGGAAGAGGGTCCGTGATGGGAACCATGGGAGAAACCACACGCAGGGGGCTGCAGCAGCTCTACCAGGCGACTGCAGAAATTTTAGACAGATTCAAGAAGGAGAGGTGCCACTACAATATTAAAAAAAGAAATTAGTAGGGGAACTTCAAGGTAGAATCATTATTATAAGTAAAGATGCAGGATATATTGTCTGTGACCTAAAGTAACAAACCTAAGAAATCCATGGAATTTGGACAAAGAAAGTCACAGTGAAAGTGAGACCTTTTAAAAGGCAGCAAAGCAGGACAAAAACAGATCAGGTGCAAGGCTTGGTTACATATTGGTCTAATAGGACTCACCCTCTTAGACTGAAGTATCCCACATGTGGGAGTGAAAATGGAAACTTATGTTTGAATGATGGATGCCAGGAAGATCCAGACAGCTTTGACTCCTTAGCATTCAGCCTGAAGAACCGCCCCCAGTACAAAATCTAAAGGGGTATAACAGAAGGACAAACACACGATCCTAAAATTTCAAAGTTTTGATGTGGTTTATGGGAGACAAATAGACTTTGAATAAGGCTTGGTGAATGGAGCTGCCAGTATTGTGAATTTCTAAATTTGCTAAAAAAGCAAGAACATTTCAACATTTCCTAAAGAAGGAAATGGTTTTCCCCTGTGCCTTCTACCCCACCCCCCAATATGGTAAACCTCTTTATGGAAGATGTCTCCCAATGGGCAAGTGGCTTAGATAGACGGGCTGACATTCTGATACAGGTGAAATTGAAATTTTCTCTGTTTGCCTTCTTTCCCATAGTGTCTACGATGATCTTCATGATATTAAGTATAGAGTTGTGGGGATGTAGTTTGGCCTAAACCAGAAGATGGCAATTTGCTTATGTTTCCCTAGAAAAGTGGTAATTTTTTTTTTTTTTTAGAAGAAAGTAATTGATTATCATGGGTATCCTATTGTAATAATTCTTTGGACTTACTAAACTAAGAGTCATTGTGTTGGATTAAGTCACTTCAAAGGCACTAAAGGAACTACATGTCTTCCACTTGAAAGAACCACACCTGTATACAGGCCCATGAATTTTAATTTTATAGCACATTTCAATCCTCTTGGTCCAGCCTTAGCCATACATGCCAGGGAAGCACAGCTCCAGCCGTTGGACTCAAGATGGCCCAGCAAGATTACAAAGCACATCCTTGATGCCTTTCCTTCCCCCCAGTCTCCTGTTGCCAGCTGCTTTCTCCTGCCTCTGACTCCCCAGTCTCTTGGCCCTCCCTCCTTCCTTCTTTTCCCTTCCTTCTTCTCGCCTTCCTTTCCTTCCCTCATCTCTCCCTCCCTCTCTTCTTCCCTCTCTCCTTTCCTCTCTCTTGGTCTTCTAGATCTGTATTGTCCAATACAATAGCCACATGCAACTACAGTGCACTTGAAATGTAGCTTCTCTGCATTGAAACATGCCATAAGGTTAAAATACACACTGGACTGTAAAGGCTTCCCTTGAGAACAATAAAATATCTCACTAATAATAACTTTTGTGTTGATTACATGTTGAAATGTTAATTTTTTACATATTGGGTTAAATATAATATTCAAGTTAATTTCACTTCTTTTGTCCCCACCCTCCCCCCGCCCCTTTTTTTGAGACAGAGTCTTACTTTGTCACCTTTGGTAGAGTGCTGTGGCATCATAGCTTATAGAAATCTCAAACTCTTGGGCTCAAGTGATTCTCTTGCCTCAGCCTCCCAAGTAGCTGGGACTACAGGCACCTCCACAATGCTGGCCTATTTTTAGAGACGGGGGTCTCGATCTTGCTCAGGCTGGTATCGAACCTGTGAGCTCAGGAAATCCACTCACCTCATCCTCCCAGAGTGCTAGGATTAGAGGCATGAGCCATGGATCCTGGCTCTTTTGTCCTTTATTTTCCCTTTTAAAGATATAACTAGAAAATTTTAAATTACATACATGGCTCAATATTTCTAATAAGAGTCTAGCATCCCAGGCCCTGGGCATCTCACTCCATCCTCTCCTATTCTTGGTCTATCAAAGCACCCCAACCAATCTAACTTTCCTTCTTCTGTATAAGCATGAGATTTTAGCATTCTTAGTTGGAGAATTATTTTATAAATGGACCATCAGACCATGAGATTCATGGTTGAGTACACTTAGTTTTAGGTTTCCACCTGTGCTTCTTGAACACCTACCATGTTTATGGATTGTTGTTGGGGCCAACAGGGCACACCAAGGAAGCCTAAGACAGCCTCTGCCATCCAAAGATAATCATCTAGCTGGGTGTCCTCAATTAACACAATTAGAGGAATCTGAAATACTGACACATCTTCCCCTAAAGGAATGAATCAAACAGGAGTTCTTGGCATCCTGGCAGAATGATGAAAACTACTGTATTGTGGACTATAACGGAAGTTTGACGGAGCCCTTCTCCGCATACCGCATGTGTTTACATACTACTAGCCCACTGCCTGGTCAAGCAGTTGGAGGTTTTCTGTTTATTTGGTTTTTGATCCTTGACAAGAATTACGGGGTATCTGTTTCTCTGGTGTAGACAGTGTTGTGAAAGAAGATAAGTGACTCGAGCCAAGTTAAAATAATCCAATTCAAAGGAAAGAAAATTGAAATGAAAACAAAACAAAATGTCAAAACATCTTCTGTTTTGTTTTGTCTGTTTGAGGAGAGGAGCATCTGGAAGCTGTGCTTTGACGGGTCCACCCTGCAACCTTTCCTTCCCCTTTCCTGCTCACGTAAGAATCAGAGCAAAACCAATTAAATGGGAGCCCCGACTCTGAGAGGAAATGTATTCTGAGAAAATGGTTCTTCTGTCTCCCCTTTCCTTTCACTGAGGAAAGTAATCATCCCAGTTCAAGAAGCCAAGGATAATTTCATTCATAAACTGTATACTTTGACCACATGGTTTTTAGCACGAATTAAGGATGGGATTTCATTTCAATTCTCTTTCCTTTGAATTGGATTATTTTAAAAGAGGAATGTTTTCCTTGAAGCATTTTAGTATTTGCAGCCTAAACATGTTCTGCTCATTGCTGTCTACAGGGATGCCTTTTGGATATAAATGTGCCTAATAGATCACAGCTTGAGACTTAAAATGTCCATGTTTAACCCCAAATGTTTATTTCCTTTTTCCTTCTGCAGACAGTATAGTCAATGTCTTTTCCAACCCTTTTTATCGCAGAGAAAACAAGCTTTATCATTTGAAAGTATATCTCATGCCGTAAAACCAGGTCAATATTAAGAGAAGAGTGTAATCACATAGATCAGTATCAGAGACAAAATGCAGGATTCAGAGTGGAGAAAGATGAGACGGCAGTAACCACAGCGATTAACTGCAAAGAACAGAGAAAACAGAGCACAGCTTTCGCACGGAGAGATCTTATTTACTGGGACCCTGTGCCTGTGCCCTGGACTCCGATCCCTCCATGCAGGAGAAGAAAGAAAGCGACTGTCCACCTCAGCTGCTGTGGTTAGGTTTCGGTGTCAGGTTCTGGTTATAATCAATCTCCGACCTGTTTACTGTGTAGTGACAGATGTTCTCAGCCCTTAACACACCCAGCCTTCCTCATACCTCCTGGTTCTCATGGTCCACGCTCCTCTTTCTGCCTGTGTACTTCCCTCACGCCACCCCTGCCCTTCCCCTCTGTCCCTACTCATCCGTGCCTGCCGGCAGCGTGTCCTCCCTTTTCACTGCTCAGGCAGAACCCCTTTGAGAGGCCTTCTCACACCTGCCCGCAACACCCATACAGGCAGCCTGAAGCATTCTTTTGTCAGACAGACACCAACGGAGTCACACCATCAATCCTGGTTCTCAAGGGGAACTAGAACGACACCGCCAGTCTTTCTAGGCCTTCAGATGGAAGACAGGAGAGCCTGGGACTTCTTTGGCTGCATAATCATATGTGCCAACCCCTTACAAATCCCTTTCTATATGTTTTTATTTTTATTTTTTGAGACAGAGTCTCAAGCTGTCACCCTGGGTAGAGTGCCACGGCATCACAGCTCACAGCAATCTTAAACGCTTGGGCTTAAGCAATTCTCTTGCCTCAGCCTCCCAAGTAGCTGGGACTGTGGTGCTTGCCACAACACCCAGCTATTTTTTGGTTGTAGTTGTCATTGTTGTCTGGCAGGCCCACCAGCTCTGGTGTATGTCACTGGCGCCCTAGCTGCTGAGCTACAGGCGCTGAACCCCTTTCTATATCTTCATATACAGGGTTCATGTGCAATTTAAAATTATGCACATGTGCATAAAGTTCATGTACAATTGAAAATTGCATGCAAAATAAAATTGCACACGAACTTTATGGACACCAGGTACAACCTATTTATTCTCCTCCCCCTGGAAAATCTTAATAGAAAACCAGCTACATTTCTTCCATCAAAGCTGAATCCTGCTAAGTGCTATGGCTCACACATATCATCCTAGATACTCGGGCGGGTGAGGCAGAAGAATCTCTTGAAGCCAGGACTTTGAGACTAGCCTTGACAACATAGCCTAGCAAGACCCTATCTCTAAATACATAAATAAAGCTGAATCCCTTGTGTCCCAATCTCAATCTTTTACTTCTCTTTGAGGATGGGCTGCCTTCTTCAAGCCTGGATCTCCCAGTTCATAGGTTCCATCCTTCTCATCACTGAGTTCCCCAAAGTATGGCCTACAGCAGGGATTCTCTCATTTCTTTTATTTATTTATTACTTTTATTAAATCATAACTGTGTACATTGATGCATTTATGGGGTACAGTGTACTGATTTGATATACAATGTGAAATGCTCATATTGAACTGATTAACACATCCATCACCTTGCTTACTTATTTGTTGTGGTAAGATAATTGTACTCTCCGAGACATAATTGAAAGAGGGACTTTGCCTAACAATTGCAATCAATGTAACCTGGCTTATTGTACCCTCAATGAATCCCCAACAATAAAAAAAAAAAAAAAGATAATTGTACTCTCTTCTTAATAGTTTTGAAATGTACCATTGCATCATGCACATTAGGTGACGTCTCCCCAATACCCTCCCTCCTTCCACCTCCCCCGTCCCCTCCCATTTCTCTCCTCTTCCCATATACTTTGTGGACTATAGTTATGTTTTACCATTTGTATAAATGTGTAGGTCATTATATATTGATTTCATAGTAGTATTGAGTACATTGGATACTGATTCTCTCATTTCAATGTGTGACAGAATCAGCTGAGAGAGTTTTGATCATCCTGATGGCAGGACACACCCCAAACCAATTAAATTAGACTCTGGAGGGCTGAGATCCCGGGGACTCCAATGTATAGCCATGTTTGAGAACCCATAGTTTAGACATCTGTCTCCATTTCCTAAGTCCTCATTCCTTCTCCACAGTACAAACCTGTTTCTACCACAATAACTGCTTTTTATTTTATTTTATTTTTTAAATTGTTGTTTATGAAATCAAAACTTTGTACATTGATGCATTTATGGGGTTCAGGGTACTGCTTCGATATACAATGTGAAAATGTTTACATTGAACTAAGTAACACATCCATCACAATTATACTCATTTCTTAATAGTTTTGAAATGTACCATTGCATCATGCACATTAGGTGAGGTTCCCCCAAGTACCCTCCCCCCTCCCCTATCTCCCCCCTTCCTTTCTACTTTCTGGACTATAGTTACGTTTTGCCATTTGTATGAGTGTGTAGGTGATTATATATTGATTTCATAGTAGTATTTAGTACATTGAATGCTTTTTTCCCCATTCTTGACATACTTTACTAAGAAAAATATGTTCCAGCTCCATCCAGGTAAACATAAAAGGTGTAAAGTCTCCATCTTTTTATGGCCGTGTAGTATTCCATGGTGTACGTATACCACAATTTGTTAATCCATTCATGAGTCGATGGGCACTTGGGCTGTTTCCATGTCTTGGCTGTTATGACTTGGGCTGCAATAAACATTCTGGTGCAAATTTCTTTGTTGTAAAATAATTTTTGATCATCTGGGTATATACCTAGTAGAGGAATTACAGGATTGAACAGTAGGTCTACTTTTAGTTCCTTGAGTGTTTTCCAAACGTCTTTCCAAAAGGGTCATATTAGCTTGCATTCCCACCAGCAGTGTAGAAGTGTTCCCTTCTCTCTGCATGCTCGCCAACATCTGTAGTTTTGGGATTTTGTGATGTAGGCTAATCTTACTGGAGTTAGATGATATCTCAAAGTGGTTTTAATTTGCATTTCTCTGATGATTAAGGATGATGAGCATTTTTCATGTCTTTGTAGGCCATGCACCTGTCTTCATCAGAGAAGTTTCTGTTCAAGTCTCTTGCCCACATAGAAAAGGGGTTATTTATTCTTTTCTTATTGATTAGTTTGAGTTCTCTGTAGATTCTAGTTATCAGACCTTTGTCAGAAGCATAACCTGCAAAAATCTTCTCCCGTTCTGAAGGTTGTCTGTTTGCTTTACTAACGGTGCTCTTGGCTGTGCAAAAGCTTTTTAGTTTGATCAGATCCCAGTAATGGATTTTTGGTGTTGCTTCAATTGCCCAGGGGGTCCTCCTCATAAAATATTCTCCCAGTCCAACTTCTTCAAGTGTTTTCCCTGCAGTCTCTTCTAGTATTTTTTATAGTTTCATGTCTTAAGTTTAAATATTTTATCCAATGAGAATCAATTTTTGTTAATGGAGAAAGGTGGGGGTCCAGTTTCAGTCTTCTATAGGTGGCCAGCCAGTTTACCTAGCACCATTTGTTAAATAGGGCAGTCTTTCCCCCTCTGAATATTTTTGATAAGCTTATTGAAGATCAAATGATGGTAGGTAGCTGGGTTCATCTCTTGGTTCTCTATTCTGTTCCATAAATCTACCGCTCTGTTTTTGTGCCAGTACCATGCTGTTTTGATCATTATAGATTTATAGTATAGCCTGAAGTCTGTTAATGTGATACCTCCTGATTTGTTTTTATTTCTGAGTAATGTATTTGCTGTTCGAGGTTTTTTTCTGATTACATATAAAATGAAGTACTATTTTTTCAAGTTCTTTCAAGTATGACAATGGTGCTTTAATAGAGATTGCATTAAATCTATAGATTGCTTTGGGTGGTATGGACATTTTAACAATGTTGATTCTTCCCAGACATGAGCATGGTATGTTTTTCCATTGTTAACATCTTCAGCTATTTCTTTTCTCGGAGTTTCATAGTTCTCTTTATAGAGAACTTTATAGAGACCTTTCACATCCCAGATATTTCATCTTCTTTTGCAGTATTGTAAAAGGAATAGAGTCCCTGATTATTATTATTTTTTTTGTAGAGACAGAGTCTCACTTTATGGCCCTCGGTAGAGTGCCGTGGCCTCACACAGCTCACAGCAACCTCCAACTCCTGGGCTTAAGCGATTCTCTTGCCTCAGCCTCCCAAGTAGCTGGGACTACAGGCACCCACCACAATGCCTGGCTATTTTTTGGTTGCAGTTTGGCCAGGGCCGGGTTTGAACCCGCCACCCTTGGGTATATGGGGCTGGCGCCTTACCAACTGAGCCACAGGTGCCACCCCCTGATTATTTTCTCAGCTTGACTATTGTTGGCATATTTAAAAACTACTGAATTGTAAGTATTGATTTTAAATCCTGAGACACTGCTGTATTCCTTGATCACTTCTAAGAGTTTTGACATTGAGTCCCTGGGATTTTCCAGGTATAGGACTATAGCATCAGTGAAGAATGAGAGTTTGATCGCCTCTGACCCTATTTGGATACCCTTGATCACCTTCTCTTGCCTGATTGTGATGGTTAAGACTTCTATTACTATGTTGAATAGCAGTGGAGACAGTGGGCATCCTTGCCTTGTTCCTGATCTGAGTGGAAATGTTTTCAATTTTACACCATTCAATATGATATTGCTGTGGGTTTGCTGTAGATGGCCTCTATTGGTTTAAGAAATTTCCCTTCTATGCCTATTTTCTTAAGAATTCTGATCATGAAAGGATGCTCGATGTTATCAAAGGCTTTTTCTGGATCAATTGAGAGAATCATATGGTCTTTGTTTTTTTATTTTATTGATGTGATGTATTATATTTATAGATTTGCGTATGTTGAACCAACCCTGTAACCCTGGAATAAAACCAACTTGATCATGGTGTATAATTTTTTTGATGTGTTTTGAATTCTGTTTGCTAAGATCTCATTGAATATTTTTGAATCGATATTCATTAATGATATTAGCCTATAATTTTCTTTCTTTGTTGGATCCCTTTCTAGTTTGGTATCAGGGTGATATTTGCTTCATAGAATGTGTTGGGAAGTATTCCTTCTTTTTCTATGCTTTGGAAAACGTTGTATAATATAGGTACTAGTTCCTGTTGAGAGGTTTGATAGAATTCAGATGTGAAGCCATCTGGTCTTGGACTTTTCTTTATAGGGAGATTTCGTATTGTTGATGCTATTTCAGTGGTTGATATAGGTCTATTCAAGGTTTCTTTCTGGTTGAGTCTAGGAAGGTGGTGAGCTTCTGCAACTGCTTTTTAAAAGGTGGTTAACGAGTTCCCTCCTGAAAAATTCCCCAGATTTTTGTTGGTGTCTATCTTATTTGATTTTCTCTGGAATTTGACACTGTTGACCCTCCTTCTTCCTTGGAACAATCTTCCCTTTGCTTTCATTGCACCATTTTCTACTGAAGTTTCTCTAGCTAATTTCTGCCTCTGTGCCTCCTTTGTCACATTTTTTCTTACTTCTCTTTCCTTTTGCCCATAGGCTGGACATTTCTGGAGGCCATCTTCTCATTTCAGTCTTTGCCTTGGACATCCCCTCCCAAGCCTTCAACAGCTTCTCTTGGTGAAGACCCTTCATCTCTCCTCCTTGAAGTACTTGATTTCAACCCTACATATCCAGCTGTCCCCAGAAATCCTCACTTATTTGCCCCATAGGATGCCCAAGCAAGATGTCTGGGTTGAATTCATCCTCCCCATCTCTCTTGGCTGGTCACATGCTTATTTCTCAATTGGAACCACCTCACCCTGCTCTTCCCTTGTTAAGTTTCTGTCTCAGTGATAGAATTTTCCATCTCCCTAGACACCCAACCAGAAACCCTACAGTTGGCCTTTCCACCTCCCTATGCCTTCCTTCCTACATTCAATTAGACTCAGGTCCTGTGTATTCTGTCTCCCTAACATCTCCCAAATCTACCTCCTCTGCCTCCCCTTCACCATCATCCTTTTCATTTCTTACTGAGATTATCCCACCTGTGCTCTCTGTTTCCATCCCAGACTCCCAGATCTGTCTTCTCTATGGTCACCAGAGTCATCTCTATAAAGTACTAATCTAAGAGAAGTCTTAAATGGCCCCAGATCATTTTAGAATAAACTCTAAACTCTTTCTCATGGCCCATAAGGTCCTGAATTTCTCTCCAGCCCATCTCTTGCTAGAGCCATGCTGAAGCATTTGTGGTTTCCTGCTACTGTCTCCTGGCTCAAGTGCATTTGCACCTCTGTCTCCCAAAAACATCTTTTACCCACTTCTTTGCTGAAGCCTTCAAACCCCACCTCAGAACTTCCATCAGGAAGACTTCTGTATCAGTTTGGATATTTTCAGCTCAACTAACAAAACACTGGACTAAGTATTTAATAGTATACTAAAGAGGTTTAGTATCTCCCCAGTAAGACATCTGCAGCAAGCAGTTCCAGAGCTGGCTAACTTAGCAGCTAGCTGGTGTCTGAGCCTGGGCTGCTTTTTTTATTTGTCTGGGATTTCTCCAAATGGTCTTAAAACATCAGACCAATGCAAACCACATCCACAACCATGAAAGGAGTCAGAACTTCCCCTTAGACACATCTCTCTCTCTCTGTCTCTCTCATCAGAGAGTGTTTCCCAAAAGACTTCCCTTTTTGTCCCTTTAGGAGATCTGGGTTCCCTGTAGACAAATCACTGGCAAAGGGAGAAAAGTTATTGTGATTTATCAGTAACCAGGGGAGAAAGGCATCTTCTTTGAGTACACTGCCTCATGTAGAACAAAATAAGGATTCTCTTGGTAAGGACAAAGCGGGTGGGGAAATAGCAGTTGGGAAGGCTATTGATGGTTTTGGTGTAGCTTCTTCTCCAGGTGTCCCTTGCTTACTACTCCCTCACCAGAGTGAGTTAGATGCTTTTTAAGAATTCCATTATTGTGGGGGTGGAGACAAGATGGCTGACTGAAACCAGCTTTCCACAGAGGCTCCCATCGAGAAGGAGAGTTAAAGGACAGAAATTAGCAAGTGACCTGGGTGATTAGAGCTGCACCAAGAGAGAAGGTTGAAGAACGCACATCAAACCTGCTGAGGTGAGCTGCGACCACAAGGATACAAACAAAAGGTAAAAAATCCATCACCAAGTGGATGGGAGTTCCCTCCCCCATGAGAATGGCTTGGAATGCCCCACAAACAAACGAGCAGAGTTCAAAGGTCCTCCCACTACACTTCACAGGAGAGATCCTCTAAAAACTGGACCTACCTCCCCTACTAGGGTGCCACGGCATTCTCCTGCCAGGCATAAAACTGTATAAAACTGTATATATTCTTTACCTGCAACTCTGAGCTCCCAGCACTCCCCTCCACTCTCACTCTGAATCTCACTCCCCCAGGAGTCCAGATTCTTGGGTGATTTCTCAAGGGGTGTGGACGGTGCCTAAACTGCAGCTTGTCAGTGCTGACTCTGGGGCATGGGAGCGAGGACAGGATGGTCGGGCAAGAGGGAACCACACCAGAGCAACAGTTCCCTGAAGCACAGAGCAGCAGCCATCTTTTAGCAACAATACGGCTCACTCCCGGATATTCTGAAGCCACACCCCCTGTCTCCCTGGGCAACCACCATGAACAGATCTGGGACCAAAACGCAGGCTCTGTGAGTAAAGGATTTGCTTGAGGTGGTACCGACCTGGGTGGAGCGCAGGGACTAGAAACACACTCACAGGCCCCGGAAGTTCCCAGGGTGGGGCTGACCCAGAGGACCGCTTTACTGAGCCTAAGACGCACCTGGCCCTCAGGGGATTGTCAGCCTATAGACAAAGGAAGGCAGCAGGATAGAACTGACAGGTAACTGAATACAAACCTGCAGGAGCAAAGACAAGGTCTGAGGCACAGGCTCTGGAAACTTAAAATAGCTTCTCTTCTGCAGGGGAATTTAGCAGGAACAGAAACAAAATCCTGCAAAGTTGTTTTGCTCTGTTCTGTCAGTAACATCAATCAGGGGCAGGGCTGGAACTGAGTGAACACCCCCCAGCCTTCATGAAGCGCCCGAGGTTGTCAGGCCTCACCTCCTCCTGCCAGGTAGAGGCAGTTAAGGACTCTATCCCATTCACAGTAGTGCCAAAGAAGATGAAATATTTGGGAGTTTATGTAACAAAGGACGTGAAAGATCTCTACAAAGAGAACTATGAAACTCTAAGAAAAGAAATAGCTGAAAATGTTAACAAATGGAAAAACATACCATGGTCATGGCTGGAAAGAATCAACATTGTTAAAATGTCCATACTACCCAAAGCAATATATAATTTTAACGCAATCCCTATTAAAGCTCCACAGTCATACTTTAAAGATCTTGAAAAAACAATACTTCGTTTTATATGAAATCAGAAAAAAACTCGAATAGCCAAGACATTACTCAGAAATAAAAACAAAGCAGGAGGAATCATGCTACCAGACCTCAGACTATACTACAAATTGATAGTGATCAAAACAGCATGGTAGTGGCACGAAAAGAGAGAAGTAGACGTCTGGAACAGAATAGAGAACCAAGAGATGAATCCAGCTACTTACCGTTATTTAATCTTTGACAAGCCAATTAAAAACATTCAGTGGGGAAAAGGTTCCCTATTTAACAAATGGTGCTGGATGAACTGGCTGGCAACCTGTAGAAGACTGAAACTGGACCCACACCTTTCACCATTAACTAAGATAGACTCTCCCTGGATTAAAGATTTAAACTTAAGACATGAAACTATAAAAATACTAGAAGAGAGTGCAGGGAAAACCCTTGAAGGAATCGGTCTGGGTGAGTATTTTATGAGGAGGACCCCCCCGGGCAATTGAAGCAGCTTCAAAAAGACACTACTGGCACTTGATGAAACTAAAAAGCTTGTGCACAGCCAAGAACACAGTAAGTAAAGCAAGCAAACAGACCTCAGAATGGAAGAATATATTTGCAGGTTATGTCTCCAACAAAGGTTTAATAACCAGAATCCACAGAGAACTCAAATGTATAAGCAAGAAAAGAACAAGTGATCCCATTGCAGGCTGGGCAAGGGACTTGAAGAGAAACTTCTCTGAAGAAGACAGGCGCATGGCCTACAGACATATGAAAAAGTGCTCATCATCTTTAATCATCAGAGAAATGCAAATCAAAACTACTTTGAGATATCATCGAACTCCAGTGATACTAGCCTATATCACAAAATCCCAAGACCAGAGATGTTGGCGCAGATGTGGAGAAAAGGGAACACTTTTGCGCTGCTTGTGGGAATGCAAATTAATACATTCCTTTTGGAAAGAGATATGGAGAACACTTAGAGATCTAAAAATAGATCTGCCATTCAATCCTGTAATCCCTCTACTGGGCATATACCCAGAAGACCAAAAATCACATCATAACAAAGATATTTGTACCAGAATGTTTATTGCAGCCCAATTCATAATTGCTAAGTCATGGAAAAAGCCCAAGTGCCCATTGATCCACGAATGGATTAATAAATTGTGGTATATGTACACCATGGAATATTATGCAGCCTTAAAGAAAGATGGAGAGTTTACCTCTTTCGTGTTTACATGGATGGAGCTGGAACATACTCTTCTTAGTAAAATATCTCAAGAATGGAAGAAAAAGTACCCAATATACTCAACCCTACTATGAAACTAATTTAGGGTTTTCACATGAAAGCTATAACCCAGTTACAACCTAAGAATAAGAGGAAGGGGGAAAGGGAGGGGATGGAGGGGGGAGGTGGGTAGAGGGAAAAGGATTGGAAAAGGGATTACACCAGCGGTGCATCTTACAAGGGTATATGTGAAACTTGGTAAATGTGGAATGTAAGTGTCTTGGCACAGTAACTGAGAGAATGCCAGGAAGGCTACGTTAACCAGTGTGATGAAAGTGTGTCAAACAGTCTGTGAAGCTAGTGAATGATGCCCCATGATCATATCAATGTACAGAGCTGTGATTTAATAAAAAAAAAGGGGAAAGCCCAGAAATAAAAAAAATGAAAGTAAACCACAAATTGTAGAATGAATGAATGAATCGTGAATAATATATACAATATCATAATGTAGAGTAGTAAAATTAAATATAGTCCCAATAAATGCCATAGCTAGATCTCTGAAAAATAAAATTTAATAATAATAAAAAAAAAATGGAAGAAAAAGTATCCAATGTACTCAGCCCTACTATGAAACTAATTTATGGCTTTCACATGAAAGCTATAACCCAGTTACAACCTAAGAATAGGGGGAAGGGGGAAAGGGAGGGGAAGGAGGGGGGAGGTGGGCAGAGGGAGGGAGATTGGTGGGATTACACCTGCCGTGCATCTTATAAGGGTATATATGAAACTTAGTAAATGTGGAATGTAAATGTCTTAGCACAATAGCTAAGAAAATACCAGGAAGGCTATGTTAACCAGTGTGATGAAAATGTGTCAAACGGTCTATGAAACCAGTGTATGGTGCCCCATGATCACATTAATGTACACAGCTATGATTTAATAAAAAAAAAAAAAAAGAATTCCATTATTGTGCTTTCCAGACTATACTTTAGTTAGTGATTTACATATCTACCTCCTTACACAAAGTCCCTCCATAAAGCCAGGGACTCTTCTATTTATCTTTGATTCCTTAAGACACCTAAAACTTGAGACCTAGCAAAGGCCTAGGGCATAGGATGTACTCAATAAAAATAGATCAATAAACAATTATTGATTGAATAATTACATAATTGAATTAATTGATTGGTGAAATGTCCACGGAATTTTCCACATAGTCTAGAATTGTGGTTGCATCAATGTTAATAATTTGATCTATCTATATAGTGATAGAAAAAAATAGACTGATCCTGGTCCAATTTGTGCTATGTGCCCCATGTAATTTCTATTGTTTTACTGCTTTTGTGACTTAGGCCTATGGTTTGTTGCCACTGCAGCAGCAGTCAAAGGACCACTTTCTTCATTAAATATAGTCAGTGTTTCCAAACCATCCTGGAGATGGTAAGCCATGTTTTTCCTCTTGAACTGTCAGTGGTTTTCCAGGCCAACACGGACCAACAACATCCATAAGCTTCCAATTTCAGGGTAGAACTTCAAGCACAGAGCTTCCTTTTTGGGGTCAAGTTGATCTGTGAGTTCCATCTTCTTCACACTAACCTTCAGTCAGTAGAACTGCATAAGCCCAGTGAAGTGGTCTGAAGCTTCCCATTCCATTCCCTAGCAAATATTTATTGAGGGAATTAGTTAATGAATCATTTGACTGGCTGGTGTATAATCTTCAAAACAGTCACTACAGACAAGAGTTCTTATTGAAAAGGTAAGTTGAAACATCTTTAAAACACTTTTAAAAAACAACCAAATTAGACGTTTTATCAATGTTGACATTCTGTTCTCAAACTAGTTATCTACTTATATAACTGACCTTATTAAGGGTTGTTTCCACATTCTTAAGTTAACTTTGGCAAACAAAATCAAACCCAAATACAATTTACGATCTTGCCAGTTTCAAAAACTGCCATTTTTGATCTCCCCAGAACTCCCTATTAGACTCAGAAATCTATCGCAGATTCTTGTTGGAAAAAGGAAGATTGCGAATCAAATCAAGAAATGAATAATAAATAAAACATCCAATGATTAACTTAAGGCATGAAAATAAAAATAGAAATGTCAACTGAAGTATGCTCTGCTAATTCTCTAATGTAGTATGAATGTTAGCTTATTGATAAAAAAAAATTGTTTTTGACATGTATACAGGAGATAGTTCCTTAGCAAGAAAAGCACTACATAGTAATGTCATGACCATATCTGAAGTGGAAATAAGGATTATTATCCCTCATGGCAGAAATCATAGCCAGGGTTCTGGAGGACCCCTTAGCACAGTGGAAATATCAAATAGAATTTTTTATTAGAAATTAGGGTCTGTGAAAACAAAGTCATAGAATCATGCCCTAGACAGGTAGGCAGGAGCTCCTCTCAGCACAGGTCCCCAGAGCGGGCCTTGTCAAAGGATCAGTGAGCTGGAGATGGCTGCCCAGCTGTTAGGAGTGGTGAGCCCTACTGGCCTGGGCAGTAGCAATCTTGTGAGGATATGCAAAAGCTCAGCTCCAACAACTCGTCAATCAGAAATTGGGGCTTATTTGGCCCAAGTTATAAACCAACCTATGAAACAAAGGAACAGAAAAAGTAACTGCCAATAAACATTGCTTTGAACAAGAAACCAAAGGCCGATCTTAGCTCACTCAGTCATACAAAAATTCCTAAAAGGCAGAAATAGCTAGATGATGATACTATTAGTGAATAATATTAAGGTTTGAGCAAACTCTGAAATGCATATTCATTAAATTGCTGAGTGAAGATGAGCTTTGTAATTTATTTAATCCAAATTCCTCTCTCAACTTAAGAAGGAACGAGGGAAAGTTTTAAGGAGTTTTAAGGAGGGAAAGGGAGATGCCTCGTCTCTTAGTGCTCTCTCTGGGAGAGGCAGGACTGGACCCTGAATAGGGAAGTCAGTTGATAAAGAGCTTATAAACCAACCAGGATTGGAGCCACAGTAGGATCTTTGTCCAGTAAGGGAGGATGTATACTGAAAGGAAAACAACCTGATGGGGTTTGCGTTTCAGAAAGATTGCCGTAGCTTCAGTGTGAGAGGCAGATGTGACAGGAAAAGAAGTGAAAGGGTCTCGCTCTCTGAGACCCTTGTGGGGCTAAGTGTGTTCACACTGGATATCCTTTTTAATCTCCTCAACACCATTTCAAATACACTTGTGAGCTGTGGGAGCTGGGGCATAGAGAGGGGAGGGAGATGCCATGGCTCTTACTAGGGCGGCTAATGTGTGCTGGAGCCAGGGCTGTAGTCAGGAAGGGGCACAGGAGCCTGACACAGGAAAGGGAAGCATGATAAGGAGGACAGGGTGGATGCAAAGGGCGCTTACGACTAGTTCCCATCCATGAGGGTGGAGTGTGAGAGAGGGGAGGAGTCCACTGCCTCTGGGCTTGTTTGCTCATCTGTCTCTAGGAACCATAGGTCCTGCTGATAGTCATACAGCCTCACATCCAGGGATGACCTTGAGGAGATGAAAAGAACAGAATCGCCTGAGCTTCACCACAAAGGACAGGTTCATTTTTGTCACACTGACCTCCTTTTTTGGAGTCCTCACACCATGATAAAACTAAATAAAATCATCCCAGGGATCCTCCAGGGAAAAGGAAAATTCCAGGGAGGGAGCATGAGGACCAGAGTGGGTGCCTCGGAAATAGGAGTGTGTGTGTGTGTGTGTGTGTGTGTGCGCACGAGAGCCAGAGTTCCAGAGTCAAGGCATCTCTGCTATTTAGGTTTTCCTTGTGTTTTTTTTTTTTTTTTATTGTTGGGGATTCATTGAGGGTACAATAAGCCAGTTACACTGATTACAATTGTTAGGTAAAGTCCCTCTTGCAATCATGTCTTGCCCCCATAAAGTTTGACACACACTAAGGCCCCACCCCCTCCCTCCATCCCTCTTTCTGCTACCCCCCCATAACCTTAATTGTCATTAATTGTCCTCATATCAAGATTCAGTACATAGGATTCATGCTTCTCCATTCTTGTGATGCTTTACTAAGAATAATGTATTCCACTTCCATCCAGGTTAATAAGAAGGATGTAAAGTCTCCATTTTTTTTAATGGCTGAATAGTATTCCATGGTATACATACACCACAGCTTGTTAATCCGTTCCTGGGTTGGTGGGCATTTAGGCTGTTTCCACATTTTGGCGATTGTAAATTGAGCTGCAATAAACAGTCTAGTACAAGTGTCCTTATGATAAAAGGATTTTTTTCCTTCTGGGTAGATGCCCAGTAATGGGATTGCAGGATCGAATGGGAGGTCTAGGTTGAGTGCTTTGAGGTTTCTCCATACTTCCTTCCAGAAGGGTTGTACTAGTTTGCAGTCCCACCAGCAGTGTAAAAGTGTTCCCTTCTCTCCACATCCACGCCAGCATCTGCAGTTTTGAGATTTTGTGATGTGGGCCATTCTCACTGGGGTTAGATGATATCTCAGGGATGTTTTGATTTGCATTTCTCTAATATATAGAGATGATGAACATTTTTTCATGTGTTTGTTAGCCATTCGTCTGTTGTCTTTAGACAAAGTTCTATTCATGTCTCTTGCCCATTGATATAAGGGATTGTTGGCTTTTTTCATGTGGATTAATTTGAGTTCTCTATAGATCCTGGTTATCAAGCTTTTGTCTGATTGAAAATATGCAAATATCCTTTCCCATTGTGTGGGTTATCTCTTTGCTTTGGTTATTGTCTCCTTAGCTGTACAGAAGCTTTTCAGTTTAATGAAGTCCCATTTGTTTATTTTTGTTGTTGTTGCAATTGCCATGGCAGTCTTCTTCATGAAGTCTTCCCCCAGGCCAATAACTTCCAGTGTTTTTCCTATGCTTTCTTTGAGGATTTTTCTTGTTTCATGCCTTAAATTTAAGTCCTTTATCCATCTTGAGTCAATTTTTGTGAGTGGGGAAAGGTGTGGGTCCAGTTTCAGTCTTTTACATGTAGACATCCAGTTCTCCCAACACCATTTATTGAATAGGGAGTCTTTCCCCCAAGGTAAGTTCTTGTTTGGTTTATCGAAGATTAGGTGGTTGTAAGATGTTAGTTTCATTTCTTGGTGTTCAATTCGATTCCAAGTGTCTATGTCTCTGTTTTTGTGCCAGTACCATGCTGTCTTGAGCACTATGGCTTTGTAGTACAGACTAAAATCTGGTATGCTGATGCCCCCAGCTTTATTTTTGTTACTAAGAACTGCCTTAGCTATACAGGTTTTTTCCGGTTCCATACAAAACGCAGAATCATTTTTTCCAAATCTTGAAAGTACGATGTAGGTACTTTGATAGGAATGGCATTGAATAGGTAGATTGCTTTGGGAAGTATAGACATTTTAACAATGTTGATTCTTCCCGTCCATGAGCATGGTATGTTCTTCCATTTGTTACTATCCTCTGCTATTTCCTTTCTGAGGAGTTCATAGTTTTCTTTATAGAGGTCCTTCACCTCCTTCGTTAGGTATATTCCTAGGTATTTCATTGTCTTTGAAACTATGGTGAAGGGAGTTGTGTCCTTAATTAGCTTCTCATCTTGACTGTTATTGGTGTACACAAAGGCTACTGACTTGTGGACATTGATTTTATATCCTGAAACATTACTGTATTTTTTGATGACTTCTAGGAGTCTCGTGGTTGAGTCTTTGGGGTTCTCTAAGTATAAGATTATGTCGTCAGCAAGGAGGGAGAGTTTGACCTCCTCTGCTCCCATTTGGATTCCCTTTATTTCCTTGTCTTGCCTAATTGTATTGGCTAGAACTTCCAGCACTATGTTGAATAGTAAAGGTGACAGAGGACAACCTTGTCTGGTTCCAGTTCTAAGAGGAAAAGCTTTCAGTTTGACTCCATTCAGTAAAATATTGGCTGTGGGTTTGTCATAGATAGCTTCAATCAGTTTTAGAAATGTGCCACCTATGCCTATACTCTTCAGTGTTCTAATTAGAAAAGGATGCTGGATTTTATCAAATGCTTTTTCTGCATCTATTGAGAGGATCATGTGATCTTTATTTTTACCTCTGTTAATATGGTGGATAACGTTTATGGACTTGTGTATGTTAAACCAGCCTTGCATCCCTGGGATGAAGCCTACTTGATCATGATGAATGACTTTTTTGATGATAAGCTGTAATCTATTGGCTAGGATTTTGTTGAGAATTTTTCCATCTATATTCATGAGTGAGATTGGTCTTAAATTCTCCTTTTTGTTTGGGTCTTTTCCTGGGTTTGGTATCAGGGTGATGTTTGCTTCATAGAATGTGTTGGGGAAGATTCCTTCTTCCTCAATTTTTTGGAATAATTTCTGCAGTACAGGAATAAGCTCTTCCTTGAAGGTTTGATAGAATTCTGGAGTGAAGCCATCTGGACCAGGGCATTTTTTAGTTGGAAGCTATTTTATTGTTTCTTTGATCTCAGTGCTTGAAATTGGTCTGTTCAGGAGCTCTATTTCTTCCTGGCTAAGTCTAGGGAGAGGGTGTGATTCCAAATATTGATCCATTTCCTTCACATTGTCAAATTTCTGGGCATAGAGTTTCTGGTAGTATTCAGAGATGATCTCTTGTATCTCTGTGGGATCAGTTGTTATTTCCCCTTTATCGTTTCTGATTGAGGTTACTAGAGATTTTACTTTTCTATTCCTCGTTAGTCTGGCCAATGGTTTATCTATTTTATTTATTTTTTCAAAAAACCAACTCCTTGTTTCATTAATTTTCTGAATGATTCTTTTGTTTTCAATTTCATTGATCTCTGATTTGATTTTGGATATTTCTTTTCTTCTACTGAGTTTAGGCTTAGATTGTTCTTCTTTTTCCAATTCCATAAGATCTCTTGTGAGATTGTTGATGCGCTCTCTTTCTGTTTTTCGAATGTAGGCATCTAAAGCGATGAATTTTCCTCTCAAAACTGCTTTTGCAGTATCCCACAGGTTTTGGTAGCTTGTGTCTTCATTGTTGTTATGCTCAAGGAAGTTAATGATTTCCTGTTTTATTTCTTCCTGCACCCATCTGTTATTCAACAGAAGATTGTTTAATTTCCATGCCTTTGGTTGGGGTCGAGCATTTTTGTTAGAGTTGAGTTCCACCTTTAGTGCCTTATGGTCTGAAAAGATACAAGGTAAAATTTCAATTCTTTTGATTCTGTTGATATTTGTTTTGTGTCCCAGGATATGATCAATTTTGGAGAATGTTCCATAGGGTGATGAGAAGAATGTATATTCTTTGTCTTTGGGGTGGAGTGTTCTATATGCGTCTATCAAGCATAGTTGTTCTAGGGTCTCATTTAAATCTCTTATATCTTTGTTTAATTTCTGTTTAGAGGATCTGTCCAGCTCTGTAAGAGGTGTGTTAAAGTCCCCTGTTATGATGGTATTATCAGATATCATATTGCTCAGACTGAGTAAGGTCTGCTTCAAGAATCTGGGAGCATTTAAATTGGGTGCATAAATATTTAGAATTGAAATGTCTTCTTGTTGTAGTTTTCCCTTGACCAATATAAAGTGACCATCTTTGTCTTTTTTGACTTTAGTTGCTTTAAATCCACATGTATCTGAAAATAAGATTGCAACTCCTCTTTTCTTCTGAATTCCATTTGCCTGAAAAATTGTCTTCCAACCCTTGACTCGGAGCTTTAATTTGTCTTTTGAAGCCAGGTGTGTTTCTTGCAGACAGCAAATGGATGGCTTGTGTTTTTTAAGCCAGTCAACCAATCTATGTCTCTTCAGTGGGGAATTCAAGCCATTAACATTTATGGAGATAATTGATAAGTGTGGTAGTATTCTATTCGTCTTATTTTGTGAGAGTCCATTGCTTAGTTTTATCTTTTGCATCAGTGTGGAGGTTAGGTTCTGTCCTTTGATTTCTGAGTTCTTACTTTGCTGCTGATCCATTGTGGTGGTCAGTGTGCAGAACAGGTTGAAGTATTTCCTGTAGAGCCGGTCTTGTTGTGGCGAATTTCCTCAATGTTTGTATATCCGTAAATGATTTGATTTCTCCGTCAATTTTGAAGCTTAGCTTAGCAGGGTACAGAATTCTGGGCTGAAAATTGTTCTGTTTAAGTAGATTAAAGGTAGATGACCATTGTCTTCTTGCTTGGAAAGTTTCATTAGAGAAGTCTGCGGTCACTCTGATGGATTTGCCCCTGTAGGTCAACTGGCGCTTACTCCTGGCAGCTTGCAGAATCTTTTCTTTTGTCTTGACTTTGGACAGGTTCATCACAATGTGTCTTGGAGAAGCTCGGTTAGAGTTGAGGCGACCTGGGGTCCGATAGCCCTCTGAAAGCAGTGTGTCAGAATCTTTGGTGATATTTGGGAAATTTTCTTTTATAATATTCTCTAGTATGGCTTCCATTCCTCTGGGGCATTCTTCTTCCCCTTCTGGAATTCCTATAACTCGTATGTTGGAACGCTTCATAAAGTCCCATAATTCTGACAGTGAACGTTCTACTTTCTCTCTCTTCTTTTCTGCCTCTTTTACTATCTGAGTTATCTCAAAAACTTTGTCTTCTACCTCTGAAAATCTTTCTTCTGCATGGTCTGACCTGTTGCTGATACTTTCCATTGCATCTTTAAGTTCCTTGATTGACTGTTTCATTTCCTTCCTGCTATATCCTTTTTATATTCTTCATATCGTTCATCTCTGATTTGATTCTGTTTTGGGATTTCCTTTTGGTTATTTTCCACTGTATTAGCATTTTCCTTCATTGTTTCCATTATTTCTTTCATTGTTTTCAACATGTGTATTCTAAATTCCCTTTCTGTCATTCCTAACATTTCTGTATAGGTGGAATCCTCTGCAGTAGCTAGCTCGTGAACCCTTGGCGGGGTTGTTCTGGACTGGTTCTTCATGTTGCCTGGAGTTTTCTGCTGATTCTTCCTCATGAGTGATTTCTTTTATCTGTTTCCTTGCCCTAATTTTCCTTTCACTTCCTCTTGGTCTTTAAGTTCTCGTGCCTGTGGACTAAGGGTTACAGGACCAGAAGGGTGAGAAGGTT
This sequence comes from Nycticebus coucang, assembly GCF_027406575.1. Lineage (NCBI taxonomy): Eukaryota > Metazoa > Chordata > Mammalia > Primates > Lorisidae > Nycticebus > Nycticebus coucang. The sequence continues at coordinate 59,771,375 of NC_069792.1, read as the reverse complement.
GAGGAGCAAAAAAGGAATGAAAGAAGGGAGGACCAAGTGATAAGAAAAAAAAGAAAGATAGAGAAAGGAGAGGGGGTGGGGATAAGGAATATTGACAAAAAGAAGAGAGGTACAAAAAGAGGGAGACAGGGCAATATAGGTGTACAGTAGGGTACTTTGACACAACCTTAAAAAATCCCACCTTCTGGGGGTGCCCAGTTGGGTGGTTCCCTTGATGTCAGCAGCTCTTTGCTAACCTGATCAGACACAGTACCCCACCTCCACCAAGTAGACAAAAATGCTATAAATCAAACCAAAACAAGCAAACAGAAAACTTTACGGGGATACAATTGGGTGAAAAAACAAATGATAGGGATAGAAACACTAGCAAAAATGAAGTTGTAGTTATTAAAAAAGGCAGCAATGGGAAATTATAATTAAACTAGGAAAATTGAGAAAGAAAAAGGGATCTGTATGGAAAAGATTGAAGGTAAAAAACAAACGAACATCAACAATGTCAAAATAAACAAACAAACAAAAAAAACAAACAAACAAAAAAAAAGAAAAAATACACAACCAAAAACAAAGCAGTTTGTATATGTTATTGAATATTGTCTGGGCAACACGTGGTCTTCTGGGGTATGAGATGTTAGTCACAGTTCTGATACGACTGGAGGCTACTGATTTCTCAAACCCCAGCAGGTAGACACCCTAAATCTCTCTTCAGCCCACTTAAAAGGCACTTTGAACTTGTAAACTTGCTGAGCAGAAGCTTTCCCAGCTTTCTCGCTGGAATCACTGCTGAAGTGGCTATCCACTTACCCAGTGTGCCAAAACGGGTCTCACTCTGCCCTTGAGGGTTAGGGCTGCAAGGCCGCTCAGACCCCACCCTTAGGCTACTTGGTTGCTGGGTTACAAGCTCCCACCCGTTTCTAGCTCTGCGACCCTGAGGGCGGAGCTTGCCTGGGCAGATCACTGGCAATGGTTCCGTATGACCTACTGCCAAACACTATTAGCTCCGTCTGGCTCAGCGGCTCAGACTGGGGCCCTAGACAACAGCCAAAGTTCTCCGCACTCCCGCTCAGGCCTTCCCCAGGGCAGTTCAACTCAGTGCCAAGTCCAAGGACATCAAAACAGTTCACAGGTAAGGCCTTTCTGGTTTGCAGTCTCGCTGCTACTGAACTTACAGTTGTGGGCGGGTTTAGACGGATTGAACACACGCGACCACTTGCCGGTTTTCCACTGTTTTAGTCCTCCTCTTGGGGTCCAGAAGTCTCTCGCTGACTCCCTGTATCCTCATAGGAGTGATGCTAGGCAGTTCCCACCAGCCAGAGATGCCTGGAGTCCTATCTCCCCAGACTCACGGTGCCCAGATGCAAGGAAGCTGTTACTCTGCTGCCATCTTGCTCCGCCTCGGGAGCTGATTATGGAGGCTTAGCAAGTCCAGAAATCTGATGGCATACACCATCAGGCTGGAGACCTAGGAAAGAGTTGCAATTTGAATCCAAACACAGACTGCAGGCAGAATTCCTTCTTGATAATGGAGAAGCATGAATCTTATGTACTCAATTTTGATCTTCCTTGTGTTTTTGTTTTGCCTTTTTTGATTTCTTCTTTTTCTTTCTTGTCCTGTCCCTTTCTTATCTTCACTTTTTTCTTCTTTCCTCTTTTCTTTCCTTGGGTCTATTTCTTCTGGGGAATCTCTAAAAGACTTTGGGCAAGTATCTTCCCGGACCCCAGAGTTAAAGGGTGAAGAGTCAGGCTTCCCAGGCCCCTTAAGGTGGGGAGGCCCTGAGGGAGGGAAGTAGGTCTCCTCTGACCTCCACTCTAGAAGTGTCATGTACACAAATTGCTTAACATTTATGCCATATTAATTACATGTTCTCATGTGCATATCAGTACATGTATCAGATTAACCCTATTGTAAGGTTTATTGAATTGCAATAATAAATCATCTCCACAAATCCTCAGCCTTTAACATTTGTTGCTCATCTATTCACCTAGCCACACACATTAAGAACTGAGGAGCTTTGGTTTCTGCCCCGCCTTCTCATTCATTCATGCATCCCTCAGTCATTCATTCATTCATTTAGCAAATGTGTATAAACTGCTGTGTGCTGGGTGAAGATTATGAGAATATTACCATATCATAAAAAGATATGTGAATTTATGGAAAAATGCATTGAAACTTTTACATACTATATAAATGCGTTATCTGTGAATGCATCTTCTTTTCTCTATGCAAAGATGAACCCTCTACCCTGCCATCAGCAGGACAAGGACTTTAGCTGAGTATGGGGCTGGCGTGGGGTGCTCTAAACCATCCCTTCCACACCCCGGGCTCTTTGTGATCCTACATCTGTGCAATAGTTGCATTCTAAAACCTCATTCACACGTATACTCCAGCTTGAGTCTCCACATGGAGACTCCACAGGGTTCTGATGCCTTTCAGTTCATTTAAAAATTAAAGTTGCTTGCTTTTATTCCACAAAAGTACCTAAACTTTTCCTGTAACCACAATGGTCAAATTGGTTGTGCATGCCAAAACTATTGATTTTGCAAATATAATGACTGCATTTACCACTGACAATAAGCAGCTCCTTAATTCCTACAAAGTCAGATAAGATTGGGAGAAGCCTACCTGTAGGGCAGGAGCAGGTGCTGGGCCAGGGGGGCAAGGAGCTCTGGATGCAGATTCACTGTGGCAGGCAGACCAGGGGACCCAGCACACTCATGTCGGCTTTTTTTCATGTGTTTGTAGATCGTGCGTCTGTCTTCTTTAGAGAAGTTTCTCTTCAAGTCCCTTGCCCACCCTGAGATGGGGTCACGTGTTCTTTTCTTGCTAATACGTTTGAGTTCTCTGAGGATTCTGGTTATTAGACCTTTATGGGAGGTATAACCTGCAAATATTTTCTCCCATTCTGAGGGCTGTCTGCTTGCTTTACTTACCATGTTCTCGGCTGTGCAGAAGCTTTTTAGTTTGATCAGGTCCCAGTAGCATATATATATATTTTTTTTATTAAATCACAGCTGTGTACATTGATATGATCATGGGGCATCATTCGCTAGCTTCACAGACTGTTTGACACACTTTCATCACACTGGTTAACATAGCCTTCCTGGCATTCTCTTAATTACCAAGACACTTATATTCCACATTTACCAAGTTTCACATATACCCTTGTAAGATGCACCACTGGTGTAATCCCACCAATCCTTTTCCCTCTACCCACATCCCCCTTCCCTCCCCTCCCTTTTCCCCTTCCCACTATTCCTAGGTTGTAACTGGGTTATAGCTTTCATGTGAAAACCTTAAATTAGTTTCATAGTAGGGCTGAGTACATTGGGTACTTTTTCTTCCATTCTTGAGATACTTTACTAAGAAGAATATGTTCCAGCTCCATCCATGTAAACATGAAAGAGGTAAAGTCTCCATTTTTCTTTAAGGCTACATAATATTCCGTGGTGTACATATACCACAATTCATTAATCCATTCGTGGATCGATGGGCACTTGGGCTTTTTCCATGACTTAGCAATTATGAATAGGGCTGCAATAAACATTCTGGTACAAATATCTTTGTTATGATGTGATTTTTGGTCTTCTGGGTATATGCCCAGTAGAGGGATTACAGGATTGAATGGCAGATCTATTTTTAGATCTCTAAGTGTTCTCCATATCTCTTTCCAAAAGGAATGTATTAATTTGCATTCCCACCAGCAGTGCAAAAGTGTTCCCTTTTTGCCACATCCGCACCAACATCTCTGGTCTTGGGATTTTGTGATACAGGCTAGTCTCACTGGAGTTAGATGATATCTCAAAGTAGTTTTGATTTGCATTTCTCTGATGATTAAAGATGATGAGCATTTATTCATATGTCTGAATGCCACGCGCCTGTCTTCTTCAGAGAAGTTTCTCTTCAAATCCCTTGCCCAGCCTGCAATGGGATCCCTTGTTTTTTTCTTGCTCATGCGTTTGAGTTCTCTGTGGATTCTGGTTATTAAACCTTTGTTGGAGACATAACCTGCAAATATCTTCTCCCATTCTGAGGGCTGTTTGCTTGCTTTACTTACTGTGTTCTTGGCTGTGCAGAAGCTTTTTAGTTTGATCAAGTCCCAGTAGTGTGTTTTTGAAGCTGCTTCAATTGCCCGGGGGGCCTCCTCATAAAATACTCGCCCAGACCGATTTCAAGTGTTTTCCCTGCACTCACTTCTAGTATTTTTATAGTTTCATGTCTTAAGTTTAAATCTTTAATCCAGTGAGAGTCTATCTTAGTTAATGGTGAAAGGTGTGGGTCCAGTTTCAGTCTTCTGCAGGTTGCCAGCCAGTTCACCCAGCACCATTTGTTAAATAGGGAATCTTTTCCCCACTGAATGTTTTTATTGGCTTATCAAAGATTAAATAACGATAAGTAGCTGGATTCATCTCTTGGTTTTCTATTCTGTTCCAGACATCTACTTCTCTGTTTTTGTGCCAGTACCATGCTGTTTTGATCAGTATCGATTTATAGTATAGTCTGAGGTCTGGTAGCATATTTCCTCCTGCTTTGTTATTTCTGAGTAATGTCTTGGCTATTTGAGTTTTTTTCCGATTCCATATAAAATGAAGAATTGTTTTTTAAAGATCTTTAAAGTATGACAGTGGAGCTTTAATAGAGATTGCATTAAAATTATATATTGCTTTAGATAGTATGGACATTTTAACAATGTTGATTCTTCCCAGCCATGAGCATGGTATGCTTTTCCATTTGCTAACATTTTCAGCTATTTCTTTTCTTAGAGTTTCATAGTTCTCTTTATAGAGATCTTTCACGTCCTTTGTTAGATAAATTCCCAAATATTTCATCTTCTTTGGCACTACTGTGAATGGGATAGAGTCCTTAACTGTTTTTTCAACTTGACTATTGTTGGTATATATAAAGGCTACTGATTTATGAATGTTGATTTCGTAATCTGGGATATTGCTGTATTCCTTGATCACTTCTGAGAGTTTTGTAGTAGAGTCCCTATTGTTTTCCAGATATACAAGCATATCATCTGCGAAGAGTGAAAGTTTGATCTCTTCTAACCCTATATGGATACCCTTGATCAACTTTTCTTACCTAATTGTGGTGGCTAAAACTTCCATTACAATGTTAAAAAGCAATGGAGACAATGGGCAGCCTTGTCTGGTTCCTGATCTGAGTGGAAATAATTCCAATTTTTTTTTTTTTTTTGGCTGGGGCTAGGTTTGAACCCGCCACCTCCAGCATATGGGACCAGCACCCTACTCCTTGAGCCATAGGTGCCGCCCGGAAATGATTCCAATTTAACTCCATTCAATATGATATTGGCTGTGGGTTTGCTGTAGATGGTCTCGATCAGTTTAAGAAATGTCCCTTCTATAAAGATTTTCTTAAGTGTTCTGATCATGAAGGGATGCTGGATATTATCAAAAGCTTTTTCTGCATCAATTGAGAGAATCATATGGTCTTTGTTTTTTAATTTGTTTATGTGCTGGATTACATTTATAGATTTACATATATTGAACTAGCCTTGAGACCCTGGGATAAAACTGACTTGGTCCTGATGTATGATTTGTTTGATGTGTTGCTGGATTCTGTTTGTTAGGATCTTGTTGAATATTTTTGCATCTATATTCATTAGTGATATCGGTCTATAATTTTCTTTTCTTGTTGGGTCTTTTCCTGGTTTGGGGATCAGGGTGATGTTTGCTTCATAGAACGTGTTGTGTGGTCTTCCTTCTTTTTCTACCTTTTGGAATAGGTTGAGTAATACAGGTACTAATTCCTCTTTAAAGGTTTGTTAGAATTCTAACGTGAAACCATCCGGTCCTGGGCTTTTCTTTTTAGGGAGGTTTTGTATGGTTGATGCTATTTCCAAACTTGATATGGGCCTGTTCAACATTTCCACTTGATTCTGGCTAAGTCTTGGAAGGTGACGTGCTTCCAGGTATTGGTCAATTTCCTTCAGATTTTCATAGTTCTGAGAATAAAATTTCTTGTAATATTCATTAAGGATTTTTTGGATTTCTGAGGAGTCTGTTGTTATTTCGTCTTTGTCATTTCTGATTGATGATATTAGAGATTTTACTCTTTTTCTTCCTGATTCGGTTGGCCAAAGGTTTATCTATTTTATTGACCTTTTCGAAAAACCAGCTTTTTGATTTATTGATCTGTTGTATTATTCTTTTGTTTTCAATTTCATTTAATTCTGCTCTAATTTTGGTTATTTCTTTTCTTCTACTGGGTTTGGGGTTGGAATGTTCTTCCTTTTCCAGTTGCTTGAGATGTCCCATTAAGTTGTTAACTTTCTCTCTTTCCGTTCTCTTGAGGAAGGCTTGCAGTGCTATAAATTTCCCTCTTAGAACTGCCTTTGCGGTGTCCCAGAGGTTCTGATAGTTCGTGTCTTCATTGTCGTTTTGTTCCAAAAAATTGGCGATTCCTTTCTTAATCTCATCTCTGACCCAGCTATCATTCAGCATAAGGTTATTTAACTTCCATGTTTTTGTATGAGTATGCAGATTCCTGTTGTTACTGAGTTCAACTTTTATTCCATGATGTTCCGAGAAGATGCATGGAATAATTTCTATTCCTTTAAATTTACTGAGGTTAGACTTGTGACCTAAGATGTGATCGATTTTGAAGTAAGTTCTGTGGGTTGATGAGAAGTATGTGTGTTCAGTTTTGTTGGGATGAAATGTTCTGTAGATGTCTGCTAAATCCAATTGTTGGATGGTTAGGTTTAAATCTAAGATTTCTTTGCACAGCTTCTTGCTGGAGGATCGATCCAACACTGCCAGGGAGTGTTGAAATCTCCGATTATTATGGAGCTGGAGGAAATCAAGTTGCTCATGTCTGTTAGAGTTTCTCTTATAAATTGAGGTGCATTCTGGTTGGGTGCATAGATATTAATAATTGAAATCTCATTATATTGAGTATTACCCTTAACAAATATGAAGTGACCATTCTTGTCCTTCCTTCCTTTTGTTGGTTTAAAGCCTATTATATCTGCAAATAAAATTGCAACACCAGCTTTTTTCTGATTACCATTTGCCTGAAATATGAAAGACCATCCTTTTACCCTGAGTCTGTATTTGTCTTTTAAGTTAAGATGTGACTCTTGTATGCAACAAATATCTGGCCTGAGTTTTTGTATCCAATCAGCTAACCTATACCTGTTTAGAGGACAGTTTAAGCCATTCACATTAATGGAGAATATTGATAAGTCTGGTGAAGTTTTGGGTATCGAGTTTTTCGAAAGTCCAGTGGACATTTTTAATCCTTTTGCCAGTGTGGAAATTGGAGTTTGATCCAAAGTTTCTGAGTGAGTTTACTTTTTGGTATAGGATTGGGTTGGTCATTATGGAGGATATGTCTGAGGATATCCTGAAGAGCTGGTTTGCTTATGGCAAATTTCTTCAACATATGAATGTCATTAAAGTATTTAATTTCTCCATCATAAATGAAACTCAGTTTAGCTGGATACAAGATCCGGGGTTGAAAGTTACTTTGCTTTAGGAGATTAAAAGTCGGTGACCACCCTCTTCTGGCTTGAAAAGTTTCAGCAGAGAGATCTGCAGTCATTGTAATATTCTTCCCTTTGACGGTAATGGTTTTCTTTCTCCTGGCAGCTTTGAGAATTTTCTCCTTCATATGAACTTTAGTGAAGTTAATTATGATATGCCTGGGGGATCTCTTATTGGGGTTGAGTCATGCTAGGGTTCTGAAGCTGTCTGCTATCTGAATTTCAGAATCTCTAGGCATGTCTGGAAAATTCTCTTTCATAATTTCATGCAGAAGGGCCTCTGTGCCCAGTTCATCTGTTTCTGGAACTCCTATGATTCGGATATTTCCCTTTTCAAAATATCCCAGAGCTCTCTGAGAGAGTGATCCGTTTTTGCTCTCCATTTCTCTTCCTCTTTGAGAGTTTGGGAGCGTTCAAAGGCTTTATCTTCGATGTCAGAAATCCTTTCTTCTGCTTGCTCCATTCTGTTGCTGAGGGATTCTACTGTATTTTTCATATCTTTGAGGGCTGCAAATTCTTGCTTCAGTATGTCTAAGTCTTTGTTGGTTTTGTCTTTAAATTCATTAAATTCTTGAGACAACTTTTGAATTTCTCCTCAAATTCCTAATTCCACTTTATTAATCTTGTGTGCAATCCAAATTCTGAATTCGATTTCTGACATGTCTGCCAGTTGTTTATGAATGGGATCTTCAATTACATCTGCCATATCTTTCTTTTGGGGGGTTGATCTATTGTGGTTATTCATGTTAGAAGAGCTTTTCCACTGATTCTGCTCCATGGTTGTTTTACTCCCTTTGATTTTTTTCCCTGGGGCTTTGTCAAGGGCCTGCACAGTGTTGTGGCCTGAGAAACTGGGGCTCTGTCTGGTGTGGTGGGGCTAAGTGGTTCTGTCTTGTTTTCAGCTGGTTTCTGTTCCACCCTAGTAAAATAGATACTCTGGATTGAAGTCTCAGCTGTGGAGAAATATCAGCAATTTAGTCACCCCGCCCCCCCATAGGCAAACAATTGGAAAAGGAAAATCAAACCTTCCTACCACCGTGCACCCAGGGCACCACATGATTTGTCCTCAGGTGATTGGTTCAGTTCAAAAGGTCCAAATCAATTGTCTCAGTTTGCACCTGTCTCGGGTGAGAGAGTTTAAGAGGTCTCTGGGAACTGGATCACGGGGGTCTGGTGACTACTCTGGTGTGGCTAGCTCTAGTGCTGCGTGGAGTCAGGAGGAGCCACCCAGCCAATAGATCAGTCTGGGAAGGTTGATGCCTTCTTCCCCACCTTGCACGGCTGTCCCACCCAGTGACTGATAGCCCTGCAGTTGGCTGACCCAGTTGCCTGTAGTGAATCGGTACTCCAGGAGTTTGCACCTGCCTGAATCACAAGGAAGTCTGCCAGGCCGCTGCCCTCTGCCTCTCTCTAGCAGGGGGTGGTGAGGCCTGATAACCTTGGGCGCTTGATGAAGGTTGGGGGGGTTTCACTCAGGTCCAGTCTCGCCCTGATTAATGTTACTGACAGAACAGAACAGAACAACTTTGTGGTTCCCCTGCAGAAGAGAAGCTGAATTGAGTTCCAAATCAGCTTGTCTTTGCTCTTGTATTGTCTATAGGCTGATGATCCCCTGAGGGCCAGGTGCATCTTAGGTTCAGTAAAGCAGACCTCTGGGTCAGCCCCACCCTGGGAGTTTCTCTGGTTGGCAAGTTGGTGTTGCCTCAGGCAAATCCTATACTCACAGTCTCTGGTTGCCCAGGGAGATGGGGGTGTGGCTTAAGAATATTCGGTAGTGAGGCATATTGCTAGCAAAAGAGGGCTGCTTTTTTATGCCTCAGGAACCGCTGCTCTGGTGCAGCTCCCTTCTGGCCAAGTGTCCTCTCTCCGCTCCTGCACCCCAGAGTCTGCACCAAGCGGCTGCAGCCCAGCACTCTCTACACCCCTCGAGCAATTGCCCAAGAGTCTGGACTCCTGGGGGACAGGCCTCCAGACCTTGGAGTGAGAGTGGAGGGGAGCGCTGGGAGCCTAGGGTTGTGGGCAGAGAACACACACAGTTTTATGCCTGGCCGTATTGTGGCCAAAAGACGGCTGTTGCACTGTGCCTCAGGGAACCACCGCTCGGGTACAGTCCCCTCTCCGCTGACCGTCCTCTCCTCACTCCCGTGCCCTGGAGCCAGCGCCGACCACCTGCAGTCCAGGCACTATCCACACCCCTTGAGAAATCACCCAAGACTCTGAACTCCTGGGGGACTGGCCTCCAGACCTCAGTGTGAGTGAAGGGGAGCGCTGGGAGCTCAGAATTCCAGGTAGAGACTATATACAGTTTTATACAGTTTTATGCTTGGCAGGAGGACACCATGGCACCCTAGTAGGGGAGGGAGGTCCAGTTTTTAGAGGGTCTCTCCCGTGGAGTGCAGTGTGAGGACTTTTGAACTCTGCCCGATTGTTTGTGGGGCACTCTGAGCTGTTCTCATGGGGGAGGGGGACTCCCGTCTGCTTGGTGATGGATTTTGTATCTTTTGTTTGTATCCTTGTGGTCGCAGCTCACCTCAGTGGGGATGACATGCCTTCTTCAACCTTCTCTCTTAGTGCAGCTCAAATCCACCAGGTTACTTGCTAAATTTTTGTCCTTTAACTCTCCTTTTGGACAGGAGCCTCTGTGGAAAGCTGGCTTCAGTCAGCTATCTTGTCTCCTCCCCACCCCACACCCCCCCACCCAGTAGTGTATTTTTGATACTGCTTCAATTGCCTGGGGAGTCCTCCTCATAAAATATTCACCCAGGCTGATTCCTTCAAGAGTTTTCCCTACACTTTCTTCAAGTATTTTAATAGTTTCATGTCTTAAGTTTAAATCTTTTATCCAGTGAGAGTCTATCTTAGTTAATGGTGAAAGGTGTGGGTCCACTTTCAATCTTCTACAGGTGTCTATTCTTTATAGATTCTTTCCACTGTCTTTATTTTCAAGTTTGTCTCTTACTTTTTGAGACTTATTAACCATAAGTAAGAATATCTAGAGTATTTGTAGGTCTATTTCTTAAGTTTGTTTTATTCTGTTGATGACTTGTATACTTGTGATTATTTTATGTTTCTAAAGATATTCCATGTGCTTGGAAATTTATCTCTGAGAATTTTTTAAGGCATAGGATGAAGACGGATTCCTCCAGAGATGATTTACACTGGCTTCTGCCATGCTTTTGGAGGCCTATCATTATAAGTCCAACTTTAAATTAAATTCTTGGTTCAGTGTTTTTTGAGCTGACAGTTCCATATAAATTCAGACTTCAAATTAGCATAAGGCCCATCTTATGGCTAAAAATTGTGAGTGGATTTTTTCCTTTGATTAGCATCAAGTTTTGAGACAATTTCCTCTGCAGTCAAGGGTGAGAGGAAGGAAAAAAACAAGTAGCTTCTTAGGATCCCAGGTCTATATAGAAGGTCTATTATTAATCACCCACCTCGTACACACCTTGAATTTTCTCCTGCGGGCTGTTTTATGAGGCCATGGAAAAACAAAGATTAAGTTTATCAGAATCAGTAACTCTACACAAAGCACCATAAGCCCTGTTGTTTTCAGTAAGTAATCAGGTCACCTTATGCTTTTATAGTTACTGTACTGTGTATCTCAGGAGGTCAAAGATTTATTTCACATTGTGTCTTCAGTTTAGTGAGTTGAATCTAATTCAAAGATGGTTATCTGTGTTTTGATAATTCAACAACTAGTGCAGGGCTTCATCATTAAGCAGAAAGGAGATGACATTAATGAGAGTGGGTGGTGAGGACAATATTGTGTAACACAGGCCATATCCTTGGTAGTAGGATCATAGAAGAGAAAAGCTTGTACCTTAGATATCCTCAATGTAGCCTCTTTATTTTACAAATGATGAAACCGGTGATCAGAGATGCAATCTCATGTAGCATCTACCTAGGTTATAAATTTCAGAGCCAATGGCCAGAGACAATTCTTCAATTGAGCCTTTCTTCCTCTCAAAGCAGTGTTTTCCAAATTATGGTTGTGTACTAATACTTTCCCTATGAGTTCCTCCTGAAAGTGTTCTTTGATCAAACAAATTTAGGAAATTCTACATATTATGACTCCCTTTTAGAAATTTACAAGGCAAATAATACATGGTAAAGTATAAGAGACATGGTAAAGTAAGGAATTCTGTGTAATTATCATGTTCCAAAGTAATTTAACAACAACAAAATGATATTTTTCTAAAGAACACCTGTTAAAACTGCACAGACCATTTGTGTTCCCCAAAACAATCCAGGAAATGGTCTCAAGGAAAACTTGTCTCAGTTATTTTCTAAGTAGGATAAAATTGTGCAGTCAATACATCTCCAACAACTAAAGAAAGTGAACTCACTTGCATGTTTTGTTTTATTAGATTTGAGGTTGGCATGCCGGGAGGCCTAGATCAAAAATTTGCTTCTCATCATTAATTTTGAGTCTTTAATTATATAAATAAAACATTTTAATCTTTTAAAAAATAGATTAGAGAGGATTTCTAACTGTGATGGGGCGTCCTTTATCAGACCACCACTCTTTCTAAGAACAATTATAGACACTGAATAAAATATTAGAAATAGCTGCTTTAAGATATCGGTAATCAGTCAAGGCAGCCCAAAGTTGCTGGACCCCAGGGAGAAGAGAAGGGCACTTTTGTGAGCCTGACCTTTTCCTCTGCCAATTTGTAAATACGGGTCAAGAGGCCAACCAAAAAGTAACTTCTCAGAGTGTTCATAGTTTCATGGGGCTTCAAAAACAAAAATGGAAATTTTAGATGATAAACAAGTCAGTATCCGAAGTCCTAAAATACTAGAGCAAAAGAAACTACAGATTAAGTGGGCCCAATATTCTGTTAGTATGACTTTTCTCAATGAGTAATTTGATGATTCTCAAGTTGCACCATACACAAAGCAACAGATAAGAGGTAAAAAAAAAAGCCAAGCAGAATGCTTAGGATTCTCAGAATCCTGGAGAAGGAAAGTAGAGATCATGGCCTACCAGAAGAAGGGATCCTGGTAAACACAGAAGACTTTCTGATGAGTTTCCTGAATCTCTATCTACTCCCAGAAGAAAAACTCTGAAAATATTTTAGCTTTGAAAAGACTGAAATCCAACTTAGAATGATCAAAATTCCCTGCTCAATCAAGGTCATCTGTGTCTTCTCTAACTGCTACAAGAAAAGCTCAACCTCCCTGGAAAAGAATAATGTTAACAGAGTCTTTATAATTTCTCATGCACATATTCTAGCATGTAATATAAAGAAAACTAAGGGATATGCCATGAGAACGGATTGTATGACTAAAAACTAAAGGGAAAATTAGACAATAGAAACAGACCCACAAATGTTACAAATACAGAGTTATCAGATAGAGACTTTAAAAATAATATTTTTGTTATCTTCAAGAAAATAAATGACAAAATGGCAAATTTCACCAGAGGACTATAATCTATTGAGAAAGTATGAAATAATACTTCTAGAATTATTCATAAAAATATAATAACTAAGACCCTAGGGATGGATTTAATAGCAGACTAGAGTCAGAAAAATAAAGGATTAGTAAATGAGTGATAGATCAGTAGAAAATATATAATCAAAGTACAGCAAAGAAAAAAATGGAAAATACTGAACAGAAGGATAAGAAACATGATATGTGGTAAAAGGCCTAACATATTGTAATTAGCCTCCTAGAAAAAGAAGATACAATAAGGAAAAAGCAATATTTGAAGAGATAATGGGTGAGAAGTATTTAAAACAAAATGAAGATGTCAAACCACAAATTTTAAAAGCTGAATATAAATATAAATAAAACCATGCCTAACCACACCATAGAAACACCATAAAAATAAAAAGCCAAGAAGATACCTTGAAACCACTTAGGGTGAAAGATGCTGACAATACTAGCAGCTGAATATCCAATAGAAATAATGGAAACAATGGCATCTCTAAGATGCTTAATGAAAATAACTGCTAATATTCAGTGAAAATTGCTTCATTTAGAGAATGAAAGCAAGCAAAAAGATTTCGAGAGAGAGAGAGAGAGAAAGAGAAAGATTGGGATTGTCATTAGACTATACTAAAGAAGATAGAGAAATCGTGAGGCAGGGAAAACGATCCTAGGTGGAAAATGAAAATACAAGAAAGATTGAAGTTCAACAGAAAGGATAATTGTATTGATAATCTAAATAAAAATTGCAAAAAATGATAATGATGCTTTTAAAATGCATAACAAAATAGCAAATGCAGTAAGTGATAAAAATGTGTAGTAAGGTTCCTGCCTTCTCTGAGACGTGATGACAGAAAAGACTTATAATGTGTTCTAAGTCAAGGTTACATATCATGGTCTATAGGGTAATTGAATGGAAGAATAAAAAATGTATAACTAACAAGTTAATGGAGAGCAAAATAATAATTTAAAAATTTGATTAAGCCAAAAAAATTTTTTTTGGTTAAGCCATAGGCAAATTTTAAACAAGGTAAAGAAAAGGGGAACCAAAAACATATGAGACAAGTAGAAAAAAAATGATAAGATAGGACAAATAATAAAAATATATCAATAATTATATTGTTAATATATAAAATAATTTTATTTAAAAAATAAACTTTTTTAGACTGTATTATAAATGACCAATTACATGATCATGAAATTAAATGGGGAAACATATTTGAAAGTAAAATCAGAGAAAAAGGCATACCAAGCAAACACTAAATAAATAAAGTAAAATCACATTATAACAAAGACATATGTACCAGAATGTTTATTGCAGCCCAATTCATAAATGCTAAGTCATGGAAGAAACTCAAGTGCCCATCGACCCATGAATGGATCAATAAATTGTGGTATATGTACACCATGGAACATTATGCAGCCTTAAAGAAAGATGGAGACTCTACCTCTTACATGTTTACATGGATGGAACTGGAACATATTCTTCTTAGCAAAGTATCTCAAGAATGGAAGAAAAAGTATCCAATGTACTAAGTCTTACTATGAAACCATTTATAGCCCAAGAAGAAGGGGAAAGGGGTAAGGAAGGGGAGGTGAGGGGGGAGCATGGGGGGGGAGAGTAATTGGTGGGACCACACCAACTGTGCATTTTACAAGGGTACATGTGAAATTTACTAGGTGTAGAATATAAATGTCTTAACACAATAACTAATAAATGCCATGAAGGTTATGTTAACCAGTTTGATGAAAAAATTTCAAATGGTATATAAAACCAGCACATTGTACCCCATGACTGAATTAATGTACACAGCTATGATTTAATAAAAAAATAATAAAATAAATAAATAAATACAGCAGAGATAGCTTTATTAATGTTAAACCCTATTTTAACATTAATAACATAAAATAACATAAAATATTTAAAATAGCTGCTTAAAATCTCAGTAATCAGTCAAGGCAGCCCAAAGTTGCTAGACAAGATTACCAGCAATAAATAGAAACATTTTATAAAAATAAAAGTGTCAGTCCACTAAAAAGACATAATCCTAAATTTGCCTGCATCTAACAACATAGCCTCAAAATATATAAAGTAAAAGTTTAAAGCCTAAGGTATAAGTAGCAATCATAGGAGGTATTATAATACATCTCTCTTAGGAATTGATTAAACAAATAAATAATGACTTGGTAAAGATATGAAAGATCTCAACAATGCAACGAACCAATCTGACCTAACTGGCACAAACACTCCACCCTCAAACTAAAAAGTACACTTATTTTTTAAACACATATGGAACATTTATTAATACTTGAATTGATCACAAACTGACTGAAAAAAACTATGAACAAATTTTTAAGAATTAAAATTAGGAACAGAGTGGCGCCTGTGGCTTAGTGAGTGGGGTGCTGACCCCATATGCTGAGGGTGGCGGGTTCAGACCTGGCCTTGGGCCAAAAATAAAGTAAAATTAGGAACACATTTATAAGAGGAACTTTGCTTGACAAATGCAATTAGTGTAACCTGGATCTTTGTACCCTCAATGAATCCCCAACAATAAAAAAAAAGTAAAATAAAATTAGACAAAGTATGTTTTCTTACTGCAGTAGAAACAAGTTATAAATCAATAACAAAAATGGTGTTAAAATATCTCTCTATATTGGTAACTTTAAAATATACTTCTTTTTTGTTTTTTAATACTTTTTAGTTTAAGTTTTTGTTTTTTATTTGAAAATGTTAAGGGGCTCTTTTTTTGTTTTTTAATATTTTTTAGTTTAAGCTTTTGTTTTTTATTTGAAAATGTTAAAGGGCACAATTGTTTTTGTTACATGGATACCTTGTATGATGTTAAGTTGGGACTTTTAGCGTGCCCATCACCAGCATAGTGCTCATTGTACTTAATAGGTAACTTTTACCTCTCATCCCTTTCCACCCTTTCTCTTTGTTGGTTTCTAATGTCCTTTGCATCTCTTTGTGCCCACATGTGCCAACTGTATCGCTACCAATTATTAGAGAGTACATTCAGTGTTCATTTTTTTATTCCTGAGATATTTTGCTTAGGATAATGGTCTCCATTTCCATCCAAGTTTCTGCAAAAGACATTATTTCATTCCTTTTTATGGCTGAGTAGTATTCCACAGCATACTTGCTATATTTTCTTTATTCACTCTTGAATTGATTAGCACTTAGTTTGATTCCACATCTTTACAATTGTGAATTGTACTACAATAAATATTCAAGTACAGCTGTCTCTTTGATAAAATGACTTATTTTCCCTTTCAGTAGATACCCGGTAGAGGAATTGCTGGATCAAACAGTAAGTCCACATTTATTTCTTTGCAGAATCTCCATACTGTTTTCCATAGATCTTGTACTAATTTGTAATCCCATTAATAGTATATAAACATTTCTTTCTCCCTGCATTCACACCAAGCATCTATTGTTTTTTGATGTTTTAATTTTGGCTGTTCTGACAGGTATAAGGTGGCATTTCATTGTGGTTTTTAATTTGCATTTCCCCTCATGATTAGTAATGGGACTGAGCATTTTTTTTCATGTTTGTTGGCTATTTATCTATCTTTTTTTGAGAAGCTTCTGTCAAAGTCTTTTGCCCATTATGTAATGTTTTTTTTCCTTGCCAATTTGTGTAAGTTCTTTGTAGATTCTGAATATTAGTTCTTAATACCCCTTTTCATTTCTGATTGAGCTTGTTTGAGTCTCTTTAATTTTTGATTAATCTGGCTAGTGGTCTTTTGATTTTGTTCATCTTTTCAAAGAATCATCTTTTTGTTTTGTTGATCTTTTGTATTTTTTTAAAAAGTTTTCATTTCATTTAGTTCTGCTCTGAGCTTTGTTGTCTCTTTTTTTCTGAAGGGTTTGGGTTTACTTTGATCTTTTACTAGTTCCTTGAATGTGACATTAGTTTGTTAATTTGTGTTCTTTCTGTTTTTTAGATGTAGGCATTTAAGGTTATGAACTTTTCCCTTAGGACTGCTTATTTATTTATTTGTATCACATATACTTTGAAAGCTTGTGTTTCCTTTGTTATTCAGTTTGAGGAATATTTTTATTTCCATCAGTTTAAGGATTATTTTTATTTCTGTCTTAATTTCATCACTGACCTGTTCAGTAGCAGGTTGCTTAATGTCATGACTTTGCACAGATTTGAAAGTTTCTTTTGGAATTGATTTCCAGTTTTATTTCTCTGTGGTCTGAGAAGATACATGGTATGATTTCTTTTTTTTTTTTTTTTTTAATTTGTTGAGACTTGTTTTGTGGCCTAAGATATGATTAATTATGGAAAATGCCCCATGCATGCATGAAAATAATGTATATTTAGTAGCTTTCGGGTAGACTCTTCTGTAAATGTCTGTTAGATCTACTTGTTCTAGAGTCCCATATAAGCCCAGTGTTTCCTTCTTTATTTTATGTTTGAATGATCTGTCTAGTTCTTCAGTAGGGTGTTGACTTTCCTGGCAATTATGATGCTACTGTCTGTTTCTTTGCTTAAATCTCGTAGAATTTGCTTTATGAATCTGGGACCTCCTGTGGTAAGTGCATATGTACTTAGGATTATTATGTCTTCCTGTTTAATTGTGCCCTTTACCATTGTATAATGGCCATCTTTGTCTTTTCCCCCCTTCCATTGTTTATGTAAAATATATTTTCTCGGTTATGAGAATGGCTGCACCTCCTCACTTTTGGTTTCCATTTTTGTGGGGATAGTTTTTTCCATCCTTTTACTTTGACTCTGTTTGAGTTCTTATAAGATGATGAAAGTATGTACTTGGGTTATTTTTTGGTCATTCATTCAGCCAATCTATGTCTTGTTAGTGGACCTCTAAGACCATTCACATTCATTGTTAGTACTGATATGTAAATATTATTTTATCATTTCGGATTATACTCTTTTGTTTTGTTTTCCCTCTGGTCCTATTGTTTTATAGGACCAGTGAGGCTTACCTTTCAGATGTTTTTACACTGGTGTATATCTATTGTGACTTTCCATGACACATAGAATGTAGTTCTGAGAATTTGCTGTAGGGAAGATATAGTAGTGACAAATTCCCTTAGTGCTTGCTTGTCTGGAAAAGTCTTTATTTTCCATCACTTATGAAACTTAATTTTTCAAGATACAAAATTCTAGTCTTCTGTTTAAGAAGACTAAAAATGGGGCCCCAATTCCTTCTGGATCATAAAGTCTTCTTTACTGAGATTTCTGCAGTTAGCCTGATGTAGGTTGCGGGTTGGTGGTTGTTTTTGTCTTGTAACTTGTAGAATTTTCTCCTTATTTTGACTTTGGCTGGGTTGATGATTATGTGTCTTGGAGATGTCCTATTTTCTATGAATCTTCCTGATGTTCAGCAACCATCTTCAATCTGCACATCTGAATTTCTGGTGAAACCAGGAAGTTGTCCTCAATAATTCCCTCTCATAGGTTTTCAATGCTTTTTCTTTTTCTTCTTTTCCCTTGTGGATGCCTATAATTTGAATAGTGGCTCTCTTCATCTAGTCTTGTATTTCTCTGGGTGATTGTTCATTCTTCTTTATTCTGCATCTTTGACCAACTGGGTCACTTTTAGAGCTTTACCTTCCAGCTCTGAGATTCTTTTTTCTAAACCAGAATCTCAGAGCTAGAAGATAAAGCTCTCAAAGTGACCCAGTTGGTCAAAGATGGTCTAGCCTGTTATTGAAGCTTTTTGTTATATCTTGAAATTCCTTAAGTGACTCTTTTCTTTCTCTAAGTTCTATTATATCCTTTCTCACCTTGTCTAGATCTTTAGCAACTTGTTTTTTTCATTGAGTTGTAAATTTTTTTTTTTTGCTTCTGTGTTGCTTTTCAGCTTTCTTTCAATCCCATTCGTCTTATTTGCCATCCTTATTCTGAATTCCATTTCTGACATTTTGACAATTTCTTTTTAGTTGGGGTCCATTGCTGTACATCCATTGTGATTCCTTGGATTTGCCAAACTAGCTTGATTTTTCATGTTGCTAGAGTTCTTTTGCTGGTTTCTTGATATTTGAAGCCTCTTTTCTCAGCTATGGAAAAATTGGTTTGCAATGTATCAGTTCCCCTTTTCTGGGAATTCCCCTACTTAGTGAGAAGAAGGAGAGGTCCCTAGATGGTGGTGCTTTTGTGACCTACTTAGAAGACTGACCCAATAAGAGGGGGGCAGATACACTGAGATCCTGTAACGTAGCTGTTCTGTGTTGTCCCATTCCCCTGTGACCGTCACAATCCAACCTGGTGCTGTATGATCTTTGTGCAGATTGGTGGATTGTTCCCCAGGTTGCCAATGGAAGCATAGATGGGAGACTGGGTGAATGTCTCTCCACTGAGAGTGGTGTGAGAGATTTCTCTGCTTGGGGGTCTCCTCATGGCAGTGGTTCCCATCAGGCAACAGTGGGAGCTGTGAAGGTGAGGCTACAGCTTCCAATTGTGGGGGTGTGGATGTGGGTGGGAGGCCCTTCTGGGTGGGGCTTCAGGGCCATGGAGTCCAGCAGCACCTGCTATTTCATTGAAATGCATATTCCTCAAACACAAATCTCAGGAAATCGTTGGCTACCCTTTACCACTATGCTTCCAGAATGTATTTCTTTGCAAATGTGAGGTGGAAGTAGCACTGATGAATAATAATGAATAGATGGATGAGGAGTTCCAGATGGAGGCAGGAAATGCTGAAAGGATGGGTTATGTCCATAAATCAGCAGATGTACCATGGACTCTTAGTAATAGTACTCATTTACTCCACAGCTAAACTGTGTGCTTTGGCTTTACTGAGCTTCAGTGGAAGCCAAACTGTCCACTATGGAATCAGTGACCCAGCAAGAGGGCCTGAAATGATGAAATCAAACAAAACAAAAATTAAACCTTGTGCCGCAGTGGAAGAAGCAGAGATATCATGTGCCTCTTCTGAATATTTCAGAGGTTACTGCTTCCTGAGAATGGATTTCCAATGGCTGGAAAGGCAGAGGGATGATTGCTTTTATGTATTGACTGTAAAGTCTGTTTGTATTTTTGCCAAGGAGCAAATGAAACCAAGGCAGAAGGAGTCATTATTGGACAACCTTACATGTACCAGAGAAAGGAAAGGTCCCAAAGTCATAAATGATAATTGTTTAAGCTAGAGGGGAAAATCTAAAGCAGGTCATGGTAAACCTTGATTTTCTACCCCACTACTAATGCAGATGGGCCTGAGGATCTTTTGAAATTCTCATGAAAAACATGCAAATTTGAAATAGTAGGGTATGAGAATAATAATAAACCCTCGTTTTGGTACAAAATGGACACATAACTTGAGATAATGTAAAATCCCCTGTATATGCTGTGCTCCCAACAATAAATAGATGGCATACTTCAACTGGATGAAAGGACTATTCAAAAGTATGGTCAATGGTAGGAGAAACTTCAAGGAATAGTACCTATTATTCCCTCTCCAGACCTGAACAGACAGGGGGAGCAAACGACTGTTGAACCCCTGGGAGGGTGACTGTGTGGAGAGAGCTGCCTGACGGGAGTTTGGGCCTTTGGGAGAGAGTGAGCCAGGAGAGAGGGAGCCCTAGGATTAGAAATACCAACCTCGTTTCTCTGTATCCCTGCTTTCTTGCAAGTACTGCCCATTGGAGCATGTCTGGAGGCCAGGGAGCAAGAGAACCTGAGCATGTAATTCATATATGTTGACTTCCTAAAGAGGTAGAGCAGAGTGGAGAAGGAGCTAGAGAGCCAAACAGAAAAATCCAGCTGTCCCTCAACCTAAATCAAAAAGTGAGCCAAAAATCATATAATTGCAAATAGGCAGGATATTTTATAAATGGTGTTTATGCTATCACCACATGGCAACAACAATTAGTTGGTAAACAACACCCAAAAAAATCCTTGGTCAGGATTGCTTTTGTATTGTGTAAATTTTGAATTGGGAGATGCTTTCAGAAAACATGTCTTCCATTATGTTCAACCTTCCCAGTTCTCCTTCCCCAAAATACCACTTTGGTTTGGAGTCTCCTGCAGCAGATTTTAAGCCTCAAATTAATTACCAGGCTATAGAAAGAATCTTGGCTTACCTCCGTATATGTAGTTTCTGTGCTGCTGAAATGCCACAAAATTAAGATTTTCTAAATACAGTTCTATTTTTATTTTGAGGCATGGGATACTTGTAGAGCTATGCAGCCTTCTTTTGCCCCAAAATTCACAGGTGCTCTGGAAAATTAACTTGAACAGAATTAACAGCTGTGTTTTCACTATTCCGATAGATGCAGAAACTCTGTCTGCCAGATTGTAAGCTCCTCGAGGCAGGGGCTGGGTCTCATTCAACATAGTATCCCCAGGTTCCAGCCTAATGCCTGCTCTTAGAAGATTCAACAAGTATTTCTTAAATGAATGAACAAAAGTTTTAAAATTATGCATAGATCTAAAACTGAATCATACCAATTTCTAACCATATTTCCTAAAGTATGTTTTATTAAATGATTTCAGAATCACAATATATGATATTGTGAAGATTGACGAGTTTCTCTCTTCCACCAAAATTCTGGTAACCTACAAACTAAGAATTATGATCCAAGACATAACTCTTACTTGTGTTATATTATTTTGAGGGTTTTCTAAAGTGCAATCATCACCAACTGGAAACTTTTCCTAACTAAAACCCAAAGGAAGTTATTTATGCATTCAAAATCCCCACACGTGCAGGAAACCTGGAATCTCAGCTAAGCCAGGTAGGTGTAAGAGTTGCCATGGAGGTAGGTCTATTTGTTTAGTCACTGGCTTTATTTAAATAATGACAGGCCTGCATCTTAAACACCATCAAAGTTCAAGTTCCAAGTGGGTTAGATCCCACCCATTTTACCAGTCTGAAAATAGGTATACAGTGAAAGGAGGGGGGTGGAAGAAAGGAGAAGACCTCAGCTCTGTGATCTGTGCTTTGCTCAGCAAGTCTGCATTCTTACATCTCTTAATGATGGCTTGATTTGGGATATTTTGAAGCCAGGAGATTAAAACAGGCCATCCATTAAGAAGGTAATCCATACACTTGGTTTCCATTAAGAGGGAGAGGAAGAGAGATTTTTTTTTCTGTCTTCTTTTTGTCCTAATTTCCCCTTTACTTAGACTTCTTTTCCTCTGCTTAGTGATGTCATTGCAGCTTTCAGTTGCTTGCTGGGCCGTGGGTGTGAGCAGCTCCCTGGGCAGCCATTGCTGATTCATCTTGGTGAATCATCTGCTTGGATCTCTGACTAGGAGGGAGTGATGTCACTGCATGTCCTCCTCCTCCCAGGCCTCCTCTTCAAGACTCTGTATGTTCACAGCAGGCGTGTTCAGCTGAGGCTGCCCAGGAGCCTGAGAACTCACTAAGCTTCCCAAGCACTGGGTGATCCCTGGCAGGGAGCCCCTGGGATTCTCACCAGTGCAGAGCCAAATCCCTTCATCCTGCTCACCATTTATAGATTCAAATAGCTAGGAGGGTCAGTCCCTGCTCAGCCCTGCTCAGCCTCTGCTCTCAGGTCAATTATTATAACCTATCATTTTTGCAGGAATGCTCTTAATTCAACTGTTATATAAACCACGGGTCTGTCTTTTGGCAATTTTAATTCAGAACCTTCCAGGCAACAGTAATCCGTAGTTTGATCTTTTTTCTCCCTTTCTTCTCTCTTCTTCCATGACATCCTCTCCCTCTTGCTCCTAACTTAACAGTTTCCAGCTGTGTATCTTTTGGCTTTGTTTCCGCCCCAGCTTTTTCTATAACATGCAGTTGGATTCCCTCCAGGTCCCAGATGTGCTGTTCATTTATGCTGAAGCATCTGGACCTCCACACAGTCCTGTCACTGCAACAGGGCAAACTTGTGAAAAATCTGCCTGGTAGCCAGCTAGCAGGCTGCAGCACACTGGCAGGCAGCAGAAGCATTTCAAAGGACAGAGGAGAGGCCCCCGGAAGGGTTATGAGAGTCAGCGGGAACCCAGGTGAAGCCAGGAGCCCACATTGTCTAACGCTGTGGCTCTTATGTGGCTCTCTGGGTGCAGATGAGCCCAGGGGTAGTAGATGGCGAGGGTTTGATTCTTTCAAAGCAAGGAGGTGCAGCTGCAGAATCCAAGTAACACCCACCTCCTCAAGTTACCCAGGGAGAAAAAAGGGTTTCCACCCTTCCTTGAGGAGACCATAGGCACCACAGATGGGAAGAACCCAGGATCTGAGGCGTACATGGCTATCAGGGAGGGGGCGCTGGGCCGGGAGCTCAGTCCTTCCTGGTTCTGGTTCCAACTTTCTGCTTGTTCTCCTCCTGACCTTAAACAAGCTTTTAAATCTGGCCTCCTATTTCCTCTTCCATGAAGTAGCAAGGTTGGATTAAATTGTGGGGTTTCAAGCTTTTGTTTTAAAAATTCCAAAAAACAACCTGAAGTGGGAGCCTTTATGTAGTGCACTCAATACTTTCATGACAGGAAGTGGTAATTTTTCAACAGCCTCATGGGTGGCCTTCCAAGGTGTTTAAAGCCGGGTAGGGGTGGCGGAGGTGTGCCTTTATTCCAAGCAGTCATCCTTACCTCAAGAGGCACAGGGCTCAGCACGTGGTCCTTCTCAGTCACAGAGAGCAAACTTCCCCTTCACCTGCTCTTGTCTGCTCCTCCCCAGCATCTGCCCTTGAACTTCCACCTGCTCATCCCTAGGACGATCTCCTTCTCTTCTTGGCTCCCTGTATGAGCATCAGTCACTCAGTTCAGTCCTCTTTGAATGGGCTGTGCAGGGCAGGGGTGGGACAGGGGTGGGGCATTACCTCTGGAGAAGCGAAAACCCGACACATTTTCCAGGGGCGTCCAACTTTGTTAGTTTTTCTGTGTAGTACATTGGAAGAATAAGAGTTGTCTTGGACCACACGTTAAATACACGAACACTAATGAAAAATGATTAGCAAAATAAAATAAAAATCTGTGCATACTTTTCATGATATCCAACAACACAGATGAGCAAAAAACATCCTACAAAATCAGCAGGTGGCCTTGGGGCTGCAGGTTGGATACCTCCGAATCCAGATTATCAAGATGGGGTTTCTCCTAGTAGACATTCTGGTATATATATATATATTTTTTGGCTGGGGCTGGGTTTGAACCCACCACCTCCAGTATATGGGGCCGGTGCCCTACTCCTTTGAGCCACAGGTACTGCCCAGCTTATATTTTTTTCATTTTTATTTTTTTTATTAAATCATAGCTGTGTACATTGATATGATCATGGGGCATCATTCACTAGCTTTACAGACCGTTTACCAAGTTTCACATATACCCTTGTAAGATGCACCCCTGGTGTAATCCCACCAATCCCCTTCCCTCTACCAGCTTATATTTTTATATAAAAAGGAACTCTTTCCTCTCATCTAACTTGAGTCTCATTACTAAAAGCCCCATTGCTTCCTATTAAAATAAATTTTATTGTGTATATTTGAGGTTTACAACATGATATTAGGGGATTAAAATGGTTACTTTTTTTTTTTTTTCAGCAGACAGGAGCAGCCTGGTGTTCTTTATTGCCTCTCCCTCGAGGGCTTACAGAGGAGCCAGCACCATGTCCTTCTGGAGACCCAGGCCTCAGAACAGGCCAGGGAGGCAAAAGGAGCCGAGTCAACAGGAAGCCATGTTTGAACAACTAGGCAGGGGGAAATGCCCCCAGCACCTTGGTCCTCTTGAGGGTTGAAAGGCCTGCTTGGTCCTGACAAAAGGGCCGAAGGGAAGTCTGTACTGGCTGTGGGGAAATCCCAGGCTCACGTGGTTCAATAGGCATAGACCTATAGTGAAGCAAATTAACATATCTATCTTTTCACACAGTTACTTTTTTTTGGTGACAAGAGCAGCTAAAATTTACTTATTTAACAAAGATCTCTAATACAATACAATTTTATTAATTTTAGTCCTTAGATTGTACAACAGATCCTGAGATTGGGTCAGCCTATCTGCTACTCTCTATCCTTTGACCTACACCTCCCGATTTCCTCCCCACAGTCCCACCTGTGGTGACCACTGTTTTAGTCTGTCTCTGTGTATTTGAGCTCTTTTTTAAAGAGATGAATGTATCATATAGAAGAACAGGCAATACTTCTCTTTCTGTGTCTGACTTATTTCACTTAGCATAATGTCCTCCAGGCCCATCCATGTTGTGGCAAATGGCAAGGTCTCTTTTTTTAAGGCTCAATAATATTCCATTGTATATGTGTAGCCCATTTTCTTTATCCTTATTCCACCGATGGACTAAAAGTCCCATTTCTTATTGTAGCCCTAGCAGCTGAGTATGTCAAGCCCTCAGAAGGTAAGAGCATGTATGGGTGTGTGCCCCTCTCTCTGGCTATTTCTGAGACACCTTTACAGAACACCAAGAGCTCCCTGGAGCACAGTTTGAGAAACACTGGGCAGGATGCAATCATCATGTCTAGTCCTTGAGTCCTAAGAATTATTCCCAGAGAAGAGTGCTGTTCATGTGCATAAGAATCCTAGAAAGTCTTTGAACGAGAGAGGACCTCTGGAGACCCTCACTTTCTCACCTGCTTCTTTGTGGGAACTGCACACAATCGTGGATCCTACCAGTGTTAGGACACTTTGGGCATCTGGATGAAGGAAAATTTCAGGTTCTAAGAATCTCAGTTCATACAGGTCACTTCTTATACATAGACCCATGAGTCTAGCTGACCTGGAGGCGAGTGCTATGCCACTAAAGAAAGTCCCAAGTCATCTCGACTCTCTGTGATTATAATAGTAATAGTAATTTGTTGTTTCTCCACCTCCAGTGGGGTAGAGTACATTATTGTTTCCAAGATGAGAGAATGATCACTACCACCTACATGGATGTCAGGCTTGGTCCTTGGCTTGCTTTGGCTAATGAGATATGAGCAAAATGATGCACTTCTTTTCCAAATTAATGCTCTAAAGGCCCATGTGAATCCATCACCTGTTTCATTTCTCCTCTGCTAACAAAGGGTGACATGTGAGGAGGGTGATCGCCTAGACGGGGGCTGCTTCTTCAGCCTGGTGTCAGAGTGGTGATGGTGGCAGCAGACTTGCAGCAGACCCTGGATGGACATGGAACACAAACAAGGAATGCACCTTTGGGGTGGTGCCTGTGTCTCAAAGGGTTAGGGCGCTGGCCCCATGTGCCAGAGATGGCAGGTTCAAACCTGGCCCCGGCCAAAAACTGCAAAAAAAAAAAAGAAATGCACCTTTGTGGGCTGAGCCGCACTATATTAGGTTTGTTTCTTATTGGTTGAGAGCCAATGAGGGTTTGGGGTTTGAATTTCAGTTATATAACATTCGACAAATGATTTATTCTCTCTAAGCCTCAGTTTTCTCATTCATGACATGGGGATGAGAATGATGCTTACCTTTCTGGATTGTTTAATGATTAAATATGAAAGTGTGAATAAATTGCTCAGCACAGTGCCTGCTACTTACAAACAATAAATTCTATTTATTGTTATTTCAAATAGGTACAGAACAATAGGAATACAAAGGTATGGGTGTATATGAGAGGGAGGTTAACAATTATGAAGCATGACAACTGGCCACACATTCTCTTCTTTTTAAAAGAAATAATACGATGTCCAAATCCTAATCTCCAGAACCTGTTAATATTTTGCCTTACAAAGCAAATGGGACATTACAGATGTGCTTAACTTAGGATCTTGAGATGGAGAGATTATCCTGGGTTATCCAGTGGGCTCAACATGATCACAAGGGTCCTTGTAAGTGAAAGAAGGAGACAAGACAGTCTGAGCGACAGCAAGAGATGTGATGAAGGAGGAGCGTGAGGGCTGTGCGTGGTGAGTGCTGACTGGAAGGGCAGAGGAGGTAGAGAAGCCAAGGAAATGGATTTTCCTTGAGAAACTGCATCAGGAACCCAGACCTGCCAACACCGGGATTTTAGTCCAGTGAGGCCATGTTGGATCGTGAACCTCCAGAACTATAAAATAGTAAATTTATGTTGTTTTAAGCCACTAAATTTGTGGAAATTTGTTACAGCAGCCGTATGAAATGAACTCAGGCCCACCTCCTTTTTCTCTTATTTCAGCATTGCTGCTTTGCGGCTGCAGGTAAGTTCACCGTTCTGAGTTCAAAATTATAAAAGCTTGCTTGTACTTCTTTGGTTCCTCATGCGGGTCTGCTCATACATCAGTGCTCTGCCGTGGCCACTCTTTCCTGCCAACTCCACTCTGCTTCCACGTGATCCCACCCTGTCCCATTCTGTAAACAGAATCTCAGAAACATAAGGGCAATTTTCTATTTTAATTTGAAAATGACATTTTACTTGGTTAACTGTGTATAATTTGGGAGGTGGTTTGTCATTTTCTAGTCACCATGGAATGATAAAATCAAGGCCAGAAGATAGGCCCTTAGATAAACTTGAATTATGCCGGAATGATTCTTAACTTATCTTTTTCCAGAATTCTAGTCTAGTAAATGAAGTTTTTCATCATCAAGAGAATATCATATAGACTGTCTTGATGACTGAAGACTTTATTTGCTATAGTAATACCTGGGGCATATGGAAGTAATTTTTTTTTAACATCACTGGTCACCAAAATCTTGTTTGATTGTAAACTGGGAGGGTTGATTATTGTCATGTTCTTCTTTTAGGTACTTTTGTTTTACGTAAGTCTGTTAGAGCAATAGAAGGGAAGAGACAGGAGGAATACTGGTCGTCTCCTTTGCAGGAGATGTGTTATGGTTCAGCTCTTCTCTGCACAGCGGGTAGGACTTCAGGAGTTCCTCTGATGTTTATAAATCTTCTGCAGAAGCCTGCTCAGTGTTCATTATTTCTAGAACTATCCCTGCTGCAGTGCTGGGTTTTTTTCCACCCCTTTTGCAACAAGAGTCGAGACACGTCACATAGGGAAGCATAAATCTGGCCTCTTAAACTTTAAGTCATATATTTAGCCACAGAATCGTAAATATTCTTTCTATTCTAAGTAAAGTAACAATTCCATGTCTAAACTGCTACTTGTTCTGCTTATTTTCTCCTCTTAAAATATGTATGTAAGGCCAGTGCTCATACTTGTAATCCTAGCACTCTGGGAGGTGGAGGTGGGTGGATCGCTTGAACTCAGGAGATTGAGACCAGCCTGAGCAAGAGTGAGACTCTGGTCTTACTAAAAACAGAAAAACTAGCCAGGCATCTTGGTGGTTGTGTGTAGTCCCAGCCACTCAGGAGGCTGAGGCAAGAGGATCTCTTGAGCCCAGGAGACCGAGGTTGCTGTCAGCTGTGATGCCACAGCACTCTACCTAGAGTAACAGAGTGAGACTCTGTCTCAAAAAAGAAAAAAAAGAATGCATTATGGGAGTGGTACCCTTTTTAAGTCTGGGTTCCAGAAAACAGGTCTTTTATCTTTCCTTATACTTTGACTTGTATTTCTAGGTCTTTTTGTTCCTTCAATTATTTTACAGCTCATAGCTCTCTAGCTATGAGACTCCTATGAGAAGACTCCTATGAGACTATGAGAAAAACTATGGGACTCCCCCAGTCCCATAGTTCTTCTCAGAAAGAGAACTTTCCCTCTGTCTGGATATTTGGTGCTAGAGAAGGGTGTGTAGTTACTGTGAGAGGAATCAGCATCTTCCTGCCGAATCTCGGCCAGTGTTCTCACTGTTCTTGTGGTAGATTTCTGCTGTCACATTTTAATTCAGATTCTTCAGTGGGAGCTTCTATAAACAAACTGCCACAGAACTCACTTTTATTCAATATTTCATCTAAATATGGTTATACTCATTTTTAGCCAGATAGCGTATGAATTAGTTCTTGGACTGAATCAAGTCCAAGACCAGATGGGGCTTGCTTTTTCTGGGGAAGACAAAGCGTTAAGTTTTCTTGTCTTACTTGTGAAAAATGCCAGCTTGAGCACCTGGCTGGCATCCTAATTGTCTTAATCTGTGAAGCAGAGGGGCCATATGGCCCACCTGATCATTTATGTAGGTATTGATGAAGATGGGGAGGAAACACCATCATCCAAAGAGGCCTAGTCAGTCATTCAGTCTGCTGTTTCTGTCAAGAGCGTCCTGGCCCCTCAGTAAAAACCTGCCTGCAGCTGCTACTGCTGAAGACAGAAGGCAGCATCGGTGTTTTGTCTGAGCTGGTCCTGAAAAGCCTTTGTATTGTAGGGTGAAGAGAACGTTTGGCGAGTCTAAAATTACATGTTTAGGAAAACAGAGGTAGCATAGAACCCCCTGTATGAAAAAACTAACAGTGATTTAAAACAATGGTCATTGTCTTTGAAGGTTAAAATAAAAAAGGATGTACATCTTGCTCAACAAAAATATTCCTTATTTGTAAAAGCTGTCTTCCCCCTTGCTTGAACATAAGTTAGGGTCCTACCTTGAGTCCTATTATCACTATTTATTTTCAAAAGCTTCTCTAGAGTGACAAGAATAAAGATCTCTTTTCTTTGGGGGGAATTCAAATAATTTTCAGACTTTTTTATGATTTCACTAAAAAACGTAGTTTTTCAAAACCATGGGCATGGAATGAGGGTTGCAAAGGAGCGCCCACAAGCAGAATTGTTCTTGTTTGGCTCTGGGCTTTTAAAACGTGAGAAATTTTATACAAAAATGCATATTTCTCCCTGGCAATGATCAGTGGAAGATGAGTGGCAACTGCCATCCTGAGATGAGGCATACCCCACACTCCCCTCAACTTTTAAGGACACGCATGAGGCCTGCCTAGCCCTGTTCCGGAATCCTGACCCAAACCACCACCTCTGATGCTGTGGAGAAACTGAGGCACAGAGTCACCCTGAGGAAAAGAATGCTAGCTCCACTGGGACCTAGCTTAGTCTGAATGTGAATGAGGGAGGACTTGAAGTAGGAAAACATTTTTTTAAGCAACTAAAGGCATGTCTCTCAGGAAAGCTATGCACCCATTTGGTATGGGAAAAGAATGAAATTCAGCAGCCCATTCCTTATGTGGTATTGTCTGCCACAATACCTTCCAGACACTTTTCAGGGAGAATAATATCAACTGAAGAAGGCAGTGTTTGCAGAGGCTGACTTTGGGATGTATGTCTACCCACTGCTCTAAATTCTATGAACTGTTTTCTGGATTAAGTTACTCTAGTTTTGGACCTGAACCACTTTTGCAAAGTGTTTCTTACGTCCTGCTCACCAGTCTAAGGCAGGTGCCATGGATGTGCCATCCAGTTCTGGTCAGTGTCAGGATTCTACTGGGACTTTTCCATCCCAACATTCCTTTCTGGATTCAGCACGGTGAATACGTGTGTTTTCTCTGAGAATTTTTTTCTTCTTTTTTGAAATAGTGCAAACATTAGAATCATTATACCACATCTGATTTCTCTCCTTACACTGGTGGATAAAAGGTCAGAGTCAAAACCCACGATCTGCCTCTAGCAAGTATTTGAGACACACAGTGGAATGTTGTGCTTTTGGTACCTTACTCCATTATTTTCTGGATTTCTCAATATTTAACTTTTCTTTGCCTTTTTTCTTGACTACTAATTTATTAACTGTTTTAAAAATATCTATTGCTACTAGGTATTACATAAGTACAAAATGAGTAACCAAAGTGGGCATTCCAAACAGTATTTTCAGTTAAATTAGCCTAGGTAAAATAAATTGTCAAAATGAAACCCTATGTTTATGGGTCCTAATATATAATCAAGAATAATGCTTGCCCCTTCATTTCAAATTCAATTTAATTTTATTTCTGTTCATTTCTCCCATGTCCTTGATATAAATTCCTACCTCCAGGAAAACTGATGGCTTGTTTGATAAAATGGGTAGGGTCTTCTAACTGGTTTTGCTCACCCATCACCATAGCTGCCTGGCTGGTGTCTGAGATGTGCTGGGTTGTCTGGGGCGGGGGTGGGGTGGGGGTACCACCCCCACTCTAGGGTCCTCACTCCAGGCAGGTCTTGGTTGTTCTCCATAGTACTATCTCTTTTTCACTCTCAAATGTCACCCATGCAGGGGCTGAGAGTTTATGACATGGAGGAGATTCCAGTTTCTGTTTTTCATGTTTCCCTTTCTCAGTGACTTTTTTTGGATATCCCCAAATTCCTATCTGGCTCCTGTTGGGATCTTTTCCTCTCAATTAATCTTCCAAGTGAAAATCTTGAAACCTCACTTCTTTCTCTAGCATTTTTCTGTATTGTTAATTGGAAAAGGAAAAAGGAGAAAGGAAGTTAAGGGTGTGTCTGTATAATAGTAAAGATAAAAAAATCAGGGGCATGACTTTATATCTTTAATTGTTTAATATTTTGATGTAGCAATTGTAGATTCCTTTTCTGAATGTACTTATGTTCGTTCGTTCTTTATGAGGTTTTTTTTTCTAATCCTTATCTTAAACCTTGTTATTGTTATTAAATTTTAAGCCTTTTTAATTTTGGGAAGGCAAAAAAATGGAAACCTAATAAACACATATATATGTAAAAAAAATAAAATAAAAATAAAAGAAAGAAAGTATCCGGTGTACATGTCATCTTTCATCTTTGCTGAGCTCTGCTGAGCCTGGTCTTTGAGACCTGCCTCTCTTCTTGTTGTGTCTACTGTTGAGGCGTATCCCATGGTTTCTGATCACCAAGTCCTCTACCCGCATCTTCTGTGCCTACATTGCAAGGCCCAGTTGGCTTCCTTATCTGCTCCCTGACTCCCTTAGTTAGCCTGGGGAATGGTTGGCTGCTGTTCTACTCCATCTGGGGCCATATGGATTGGGAGCAGGATGCAGGGAGGGCAGCACAGGCCATTTCGAAACACTCTTTGTCAACACTTATTTGGTACATACTTTCATACTATCCCGCTGCTCTTTGATGGTGTGGAGTCCTCTGAAAAAATGTCTTGTTTTTGAGTTCGAGTTAACAGATTGGGAACTAATTTTCCCTACTTTTCTATTTCTATCTTATCCAGGGAAGGTTGTCTCTACCAGGGTTTTGGTACCTGGAGGGGTCACTGTGAGAACCCTTTTTCAAGATCCTATACCAACCATTCCAAGCCTCTCAACCCCAGAGTTGAAAAAATTCTTATCTCTTTTTTTGTATAGCGAAGAAATGGTTCATATCTCATCACAGGTTCTCCCTCTTTTATGGTTCATGTTATAAAGTCTTAGTGCTCTAGGATTCACTTTTGAAAATAGAAAATACATCTGTCTGCCTGTCTATCTATCTACATTTTCTTTCCATGCTATTGTATCTTTCCCTCTCAAGAGCCAATTTTAGAATTCAAAATGAAGAATTTGATTTGTTGAATTTTGCTTGCTGGGTTCTTTGGTATTTTCCCTTTTCTAGAACAAAAGCCTCAGCCTACAGATCTTTTTTAAATGGTGAAGATGTTGCAGGATAAAAAGGAAATGCCAAGAAGGAGGAATACATCTGGTAATATTTTAAAATATTTTATAGCAACTTAGATAATATAAACTTAAAAGACTTAGGTAGTTTACTATAAAATGTTGCTCTTTGGGAGGAACTAGGAAGAAGCGAGGTATGTTTCTCAAGACAATAAATCCAAACAGGCAGATTTTTCTCTTCTTTCCTCCTTGGCTATGAAAATATTCCTTATGACACAGCCTTCTTTTCCATGCCCTTTCATAACCTGGGAGGGTTGGCTGGCAAATTTCCAGTAAGCAATGCTCACTGTATCTAATAGACTCAAACTGTCTCCTTGGCAAAGAATAGAAAAGCCCTGTGGCTAACAATGTCAAGTCTGGGATGCTAAAGCTCTACAAGAGACACTATAGGGAATGTTGTTCCCTGGACTAGGGAATAGGCTGGGTAACAAATGTCTTTTTCCTAACTTGTCAATGCCTATGATGCAAAGAAAACAATATTAAAAGGAATGGGGGAATGTTCAGGGAGCAAAAATGAAGACACTTTATTTGAATATTTAAAAAAATGTTTTTATGATTTTTTAATAAATATTTGATAATGATTAAATATCACATTAAAAGGATCAACTAGATCCTTAAATAATCATGGCTTTAAGCTCATAGATAATTAGGAAAAGGTCAAAACACTCCCTTATCTCTAAGTTCATGATAGTAAAGTTCTATCTCTTTCGTAATATTCATAGAATGCTTATGATAAATGCAGCGCAAATGGATACTTTATTCCCAAAAAGGGCTGTTGAAATTAAACATGGATGCTGAGTACTGCCACTCTGGGTGTATTATATATTCCACAGACAAGTGAATCATGGCTAATTGACATAGGTATGTATAATTTATTTGTATATACACATATATGTATAATGTGTGCATGCAAGTGAAAAAAATTAAAATGTATTTTTCCCCATTAGAGAGAGTACTGTCAGGCCATAATTTTACACCATGGAGTATTGGTTAAGAGAATGGTGCTTGAATCAGATCGCCTGAGTGAAAACTATTTATTAGCTACGTGACCTCAGGCAAGTAACTGAACTGTTTTGTGTAGCAGTAACTTCATCTCCAAAATGGGAATGATAATTGCCCCTGCCCCATGCATAGGGTGATTGTGAGGATTAAATGAATTAAAACATGGCACCATATAATGTACAAAATAAATATGAATTTTCATTATAATTACTGCCATGTGTAAGGCCCCATGCTAGGTGATCTGAGAAGTAAGAGTAAAAATACACACAGTTTACACACTTATATAGTTAATTGCCTATTTGGGAAATCAAGCTACATTTCTATGTAAAGTAAAATATTAATATCTGAGAAGAAAACCAACAGTTCTGTCAAGCAGCACAGACCAGCCTCTTAGAAACAAAAGCTGTGGCGGTCTGGGTGACAAGGACCAGGGGACTATTTTTATATAAAGTGTCAGTCTCACCTTTGCGTCCCTTCACCTGATGCTTATTTCTTTGAATATGGCAGATTGTATGATAAACATGGTTTGCTGTGGTCCAGCCTGTATTTATCTGGCAGTGGTTTAGCCATGGGTAAGCATTAAATGACGCAGATACTGATGCTGGATTAAGGCTCTTGACAACAGAGATGGGGTGATCTGTGAGTGCTCTGAGAAGTGGGCCAGCCTGTCAATGTCTGCAGTTTATAGAGAACTAGTGACTGCTTTAGCTGATTTTTCTGAGATTTACAGAGAGTACCAAACTGTGATTATCCAGCTTAAGAGGTAATTCTGTACAAGAACTAGTACAGAACAGTGTGTATCTAAATGCCAAAAGAACAGCACATTTAACGAGTGCTCGATGAGGTCAAGGACAGGCTGCTGGTTTGGGATGATCATGGAAGGCCTTGGCAAAATGTGATTATGAATGAGTCTTAATAAGAATTTGAGGTAATACTTGCACTAATTAATTTCTTTTAACTCCAATATTAAGTCCCCCAACTTAATTTTTAAATTTGTTTCTCCAGATTTTCACCTAAAGACTGTCTCTGAATTCTGAATGGTGCTCCATAACAAACGACTATTTTTAGGCTAACTTATGCGTTTAACAGTTTTCTGTGGGTTGTTCTGAAAATGTAGCCTTCATCTAAAACATTGCTTTTTGTGAGGGAAGCAGAGGGTACTTACTATGAATTTCAGATAGTTAACATACAAACTCAGTTTTGAAAATTATGCTTTAATTTGTTCTTTCATTCAATAATTATTTATTAAGGGCTTTTGATATGTCAGAGTTGTAGGCACTGAGGACACATCAGTGAACAAAAACAAAGATCCCTGCCCTCATGGAGCTGACATTCTAGAGAACAGAGATAGTTAAACCTTAAATGTAGTAAATAACTGGTATACTAAAGAAAAAATAGAGTAGGATAAAAGAAATGGAGTGAGTGGCAATTTGAAATAGGATGGTCATTGAGAAGGTGACATTTAAGCAAAGTGCGAAGGGAGCTGGCCAAGGTTACCACATCTGGGGAAAAGCATATAATGTAGAAGGAAGAACCAGTGCAAAGGCCCTGAGGCAGTAGCTTATGAGTGAGTTTAAGATCAGAAAGGAGGCTAGTGTCATTGTAGGAAGTGTGGAAGAGAGAGACAAATGAGGTCAGAAAGGTAACTTGTGTAGTGGCAGGAAGGGAACTTGCCAGGTCATGTTGGGCTTTGCGGGCTATTTTAGAGGGTTTGAAATGTTAAATATCATTTGTATTGGCTGGCTTAAAGTAGGGTCCACCTATACCAAAGTAATTCCTCCTTTTACCTGCATCCTACACTTAAACTTCAATGTTCATAGAAATCACCTTGTTAAAATTTAGATTCTGATTTAGTAGGTCTGACACAGGGCCTGAGATTCTGCATCCTTTGACAAGCTTTCAGGAAATACCAGGTTGCTGCTCCACAACCACACTTTGAATAATGAGAGTAAAAGAGATACTGAGCTTTCAGGGGCTTTGGGGCTGGTTGCAAAGGCCCCCTTTTCCCCATTGAGCCTGAAAGGACTATCTCAAAAGGTTTTTCTTTACACTTTCATATTAGCCATGGGTTTCCTCACTGTTTATGGTCCCATTACCTGGCTATTAAGAGCATGGTCCAGGGCTGACTCCAGGAACATGGAGAAGGTTGTGGCTGCTTCCATGCAGAGAGTAAAAAGTTTCTAGGGCTTAACTACTACTATGGAGGCTCTGCTTCTGAACCTCAACTTGGCAAAACCTATTCTGCTCTTCGAAGGATAATTTCACACTCTGATCACGTTTATGTCTTTTTTTTTTTTTTTCCTGACACCGTTTCACTTTGTCACCCTCGGTAGAGTGCTGTGTTGTCACAGCTCATAGAAACCTCCAACTCTTGGGCTCAAGCAATTCTCTTGCCTCAGCCTCCCGAGTAGCTGGGACTACAGGCGCCTGCCACAATGCTCGGCTATTTTTTTGTTGCAGTTGTCATTGTTTAGCAGGCCTGGGCTGGGCTCCAACCCGCCAGCTTCGGTGTACGTGGCCGGTGCCCTACTCACTGAGCTATGGGCACCGAGCCCACGTTCATGTCTTACTCCAATTACAAAAGCTCTCACTCACCATCTTCACTCCTGGTCCTAAACCTTGAGTGATAGACCCCAGCACTGAAACGTAGGCCTGAGGCAGTTGGGAGAAGTGGGTTATATTCCCAGGCAGAAGAGGTACTCCTGTGTGTTAATAGGCAAGGCTGAGTTTTTTAAAGAGCCAGCACAGTAATTTACAACTGAGCAGGCCTGGCAGGATAGCCATTTGCAAATATAAACCATAGGTTAAGGAGTAAGATAGCTATGGATTTGAATTGAGCTT
Source organism: Nycticebus coucang (assembly GCF_027406575.1). Classification (NCBI taxonomy): domain Eukaryota; kingdom Metazoa; phylum Chordata; class Mammalia; order Primates; family Lorisidae; genus Nycticebus; species Nycticebus coucang. The sequence goes on along the minus strand of NC_069792.1, from coordinate 59,735,277 downwards.
CCACCCTTTACTATGCAATTTCGGGAATGTTCCTTAGTGTCTCTGAACTGCAGTTTTCTCATCTGGAAAATGGGGATGATACCAATACTTCCTTCATAAATTGAGAAGGTGACATTTAAGCAAAGTGTTAAGGGAGCTGGCCAAGGTTACCACATCTAGGGAAAAAACATATAAGGTAGAAGGAAGAACCAGTGCAAAGGTTTTTACTTTACTTTACGTACTTAGTAAAGTGCCTGGCATATACGATATAAAATACTAGTTGCTATGATTTTGATAATTTCTACTAACATCCCACCACACATCAAATCGCTTCAAGGCTTGGCATTATAACAACTACTTTTACGTCCTGAAGTGAAGGTACCAGAGCAAATCCCTTAGCAAAGGCATTCAAAGATGAGACACAGAAGCCAATAGCAGTTTCATCATGATACCTGTCGCAAGAAATAACTGAAGTAATTGAAAACGTTTAGTTTAGAAAATAGATAATACGGGGCCAGGTCGTGATGGCTTGGTTAAGGTTGTCTTGCATAAGAGGAATAGAGGAGTTCACTGAGACCCTGAGGGGACAACTAAGATTAAGCAGAAGAGAGGCAGGGCAGCACACGCCAGGGCCAAGTCAAAGAAATCTCCCCCGCAGCGCCCGCGGGTCCGCCAGGGCCGGGGTCAGGCGGGGAGGGGGGCGTCTGGTGCGCAGCTGCGGCCGCGGGGCCAATCACTGGGCTAAGCCTGTCCTCGCGCGACTGTACACTTCGTACACTCGTGACGTTGATGGTTGCCATGGAGAGGCCCGCTTGGTAGGCAGCGCGAGCTGGCGCCAGGAGTCGCAGGGTCGGAGCGTGGCTTTGAAGCCGCGTCCTCCATCACCATGAGCGGCCGAAGTAGGGGTCGAAAGTCCTCCCGTGCCAAAAGCCGGGGCAAAGGCCGCGCCAAAACCCGAGTCCGCGCTGGTCCTGACGATGCCCTGCGCCACCCGGATCCACCACAGTGCCAGAGGCTCGGGGAAGACACTAAGGCGGCACAGGTGCGGACTGGCGCGGGTTGGGGTGGCCTGGAAACCGCTGCGCCCGCGCCGCCCGCGCTGCCTGCGCCGCCGCTCCGGCCCGGGGACGAGGCCGCCTGCCGGCTCCCCCTGGATTGTGGTCTCGCCCTCCGGGCCTGTGCGGCCGGCGACCGTGGGCAGGCCGCGACTAGGCCGGGCCCGGGGAAGACCACATCTCTCTCGGAGCGTCTGGCAACAGACACTGTCTTCGTGGGAACTGTGGGAACTGTGGGAAGGCCGAAAAATGCCCCCCGCGTTGGAAATCAGCGAGGTCCTGCTGGGAAGAAGGCCCCAGAGACTTGTAGTACAGTGGGGCGCGGCCCTCAGGCTGTGGCTGGTGGGAAGCTGAAGAAAGGGCCAGCGGGCGAGTGTACCTCAGGCTCCGCAGGGGAAGAAAGGAAAGTGGATAAGGATGCAGGGTCAGGGCCCCCTGTGACAGAAGGCAGCATGGATACTCTGGAGACAGTCCAGCTGAAGCTGGAGACCATGAATGCCCAGGCAGACAGGGCCTATCTTCGGCTCTCGCGTAAGTTTGGCCAGTTGAGATTGCACCACTTAGAACGCAGAAACCTCCTCATCCAGAATATTCCAGGCTTCTGGGGGCAAGCTTTTCAGAACCACCCCCAACTATCATCTTTTCTCAACAACCAAGATAAAGAGGTACTCACCTACTTGAACAGCTTGGAGGTGGAAGAGCTTGGCCTCGCCAGATTGGGCTACAAAATCAAGTTTTACTTTGGCCGCAACCCCTATTTCCAAAATAAGGTGCTCATCAAGGAATATGGGTGTGGTCCTTCGGGTCAGGTGGTGTCTCGTTCTACTCCAATCCAGTGGCTCCCAGGACATGATCTTCAGTCCCTAAGCCAAGGAAACCCAGAAAACAACCGTAGCTTCTTTGGGTGGTTTTCAAACCACAGCTCTATTGAGTCTGACAAGATTGTGGAGATAATCAATGAGGAACTGTGGCCCAATCCTCTGCAGTACTACCTTTTGAGTGAAGGGGCCCGTGGAGAGAAAGGGAAGGAAAAAGAGGGGAGGCAGGGTCCAACTAAGCAGCCAGTGGAGACCCCAGAGCCTGGGGTGAACCAGTCCAACTGATACTGCACAAGTCTCTACTACCTCCTGCCGGATCATTCCTGGCTCACTACATGTGTGTTTGGCTATCTGCCTTCTTTTCATGTTGGCCTCTGTGTACTGTATCCCCTTTAGGACTTTCGCTACAAGAATATGGCATTTATGATCATGTTCTTTTGCCTCCTCAAAACCTTCTCTTTTATATTAATGTCATATGTTGTATGATTTCACCCTGCTGTTTATATGTTAAGCACATGTACTTCAGATGTGTTCTGCCTTTATTTACCTTGCCTGGACCCTGTTGACTCTGGCCTTTCCCACTTGTTTTTGACCTGGACACTCAAAAGTCATCCTTCTGGAGGACTAGTGCATCATCAGGCTCTGCCACTTCAAGCCTAGTGACTTGCTGGACTTTCTGTTCTTACTGGCCAAGCATGTCATCTGTGGCAAGCATTTCTGTTGCCATTGCAGAACGAAGCCAGTGCGCATGATATTGGCTATCAGCCAGAGTTACTGTTTCGTGGGTCTCGGGTCACCTTTCAAGATGTTATTTACTTTATCTCTGGTTTTGTCCTGCTGGCCATCCAGCAGAATGGCACTTGACTGCTGGGCATGCATGAGGCTATGGGCAAGAAGTAGTATGCCATGTGTTTTATGCCATCATGAGTCTCTTGCCTCTGGGACTTCCTAAGGGTGGACCTTCATTAAGGTCTACTTTATGCCATGTCCTCTTACTGTCAGCACATTGAGTTTTGCTAGGTTGCTGTTGGCCCCAGTTGGTTTTCTGGTCAAGAAGAACCTCAAGAACTGCGTGTGGACCCAGGTCCTCTTGCCAGTGCATGAAACACACATCTACTCTCCCCAGCTTCCAGAATCCCTACTAGCTGCTAGACTGAAGGACAGGCTGGTATGTGTGGACATATGCTCACAGTCACTATGCTGTGGATCCAGGTGAGGGTGGGGACTGGACTCACAGAAAATCTAGGTACCTTTGTCAACTTCTTAACCCTTTCTGAGACTTGACCAGGGTGCCATAGAGGGGATCTGGGAAGAAGTATTTCTGATCTGTGGGCCTCTACCTACTTGACTCCGTCTACATACTTCTTATCTGGCTCTCTTTACTGTTTCCTTTATTCTTCCTTCCCACCTTTCCTCCCTTGCCACTTTTTTTTCTTTTTGTTTAAGTAGTACTACAACTCAGAGAAAACAACTATAAAGCAATGGTTTTCTGCTTACAGCTAGGGAGATAGCTGGAGACTTGCTATGCACATTCCCGTGCTGGGCTGAAAGAGATTAGAGGAAACCAGAAGGCCAAGTAGATCATCTATAGGCAGACCCTGGTCCTTTCTCCTGGGCTTACTCCTCAGTTCTGAAGTTGAAAATTCTTTTCATGCTTTTGAATTTGCTTGATTATAAATCTCTGAGCAGCAGTGTTGTAGACTAGTATTTACTCTTCTTTTGACTTTTTAATTTTTTTTAGGTTCCCCTTAAGATCCAACCAAGTGCCTCTTGCTATTTTCTCCTCTTGGGCAGCCTCTGGCCATCTGGATCCTCTGTGGCCAGCTTTTCCACTCTTGGCAGTCCTTTGTTCTCTTTGCTTCTACCTTCAGTTGTCTATAGGGGTAGGCTTTAGTGTCCAGTGTTGGGGGCGGGGTCCCAAGGCTCTCCTGGGGCATGGGGATGGGCAGAGTCAGTTCTGGGTCACATCCATAGGAAAGCTGAACTGGACCCTTTCCCCCTCATCCTTAAAGGTGGGAGAAATATTGTATCTACCCCTGTCCTCTACCTAACTTTCCTTTCCTTATGGAAGACCTCATTCTAAGTTCTGCAAAGAAAGACCTTGATTCAAAGTTGTAGTGAGGGTGCGCTAGATGGGAATTGGAGCAAAAACTTAGAGCAGGCATGAACCTGGTATGGAATGGGCCTGGAAAAGCAGACGGGAATGGTTTAAGGCATTACAGGGAGAGTGTGTATGTCTCTCAGTGATGGAGAGGATGGGAGGGACCTCTCAGGAATGGGAAGGGAGAATTCAGGAGGCTATGGGCAAATGATGCCTAGATGAGAGTGTGTCCAAAGTTTCGTTTGATCTGTATCTCATAATTTGTGGATTTTATAAATTACAGAAAGAAAAACAGAATGATGTTATTTTGGATGCTTTCTCTTTTATTTTAGGTGTGACCTTGTTTATGTGGAAGATTAATGCTTATATGCTGCTTATTTGGCCTCTAAAAGGGGCCATTTTCTCAGTTTTTGCCAAATGGGAAAATAGAGCTACACAAGTCTGCATTTATGTTTTTCGTTTTGTTTTAAACTTTTTTTTCTCTTTATTATGGATATTTTCAGACATGCACAGAAATGGAGAGGCTGGTGCCTGGGTCCCATGTGCTCATCACCTGGTTGCATCAGTTATCAATTATGATTGATCTGGTTTCATCTGTATCTCCCTCTGCCCACCTGTATTGTTTATTGAAAGTCCAAGGCTCTGTACCAATGCAACCATAACTACTTTTGAAGGTTGGTACTCTACATTGATGGTGATAGTGGTGGGGTGTGCTATCATTATCACATCAACTCTGCTTTTTGCTTGTAATGTTAACTAATGAGGATGGGCCTTAGAAATAAAAGTCTTCAGAATTAACAAAGAGTCTCAAAAAGAGGTGAGGGGGTGTTGCCTTTCCCTTGTATCCACACAAGGAGGGAGAGACTGTTCTCTTGTAAAACTCTTTTAAAGACTCTAATATGAAGGTACTGAATTGAGACCATTCACCAGAATATCAGTCTTTTTTTCCTATGTAACATGGAGACTAGTGTGACTATGACAATTGTTATCAGCTTATCCTGGTCTTGGAGGTATAATTTGGAAATTGTTGCTATGTTCTGTGAAAATAGCCTCCCAAAAGTAATCAATAACTGGTTGTCATTCTTGATAATTTGACACCCTGGTAATAATGCAATATTTCTGTGTTCCTGAACTGTATAAATAATTGTAAGCTTGCTTGCATGATGGAAAAATAAAAGCCTGTATCTCTGTTATATTTCTGATTTTCAAAAAATTGGAAGGTTGCTAGCCAGAGGCTAGACAGCTGAAGGGATATATACTTGGGCCTAAGTAAGTGATTCTGAACCTTCAAAATCTCATGGTGACACAAAAAAATACACAAAATTCTGATTTCCAGGCCTTCTCAGTGATTTAGATTTTGTGGTTCTGAGGGGAAGCCAGGTAGTCTTATTTTTAACAAGCTTTTCAGATTATTTGAGTGGGAATTCAGTGCTTCCCTAATGTTAAAGAGTATATCTGAACCAGGTGGGGAATCCTGTTAAAATTTGGGTTCTGATTTAGTAGTCTGGGGCAGAACTATGATTCTACATTTGAAACATGCAGTTGATGGCAGTGCTGGTGGTTTGTGAACTGCACTTAGAGCAGACGAGGTGACCTTAAAGGCCTTGCAAACTAGAGTAATTGTGCTCAGCTTTGACTATACATAAGCGTTACCTATGAAACTTAAAGAAATACGCTGTTGGTGCTCCACACAAAGACCAGCTAAATCAGAATAGGGCAAGAGGCTAGTCCAGGCATATATATAATATATATATCTTTTTTTTTAAATTAAATCATAGCTGTGTACATTAGTGCAATCAAGGGGTACAATGTGCTGGTTTCCCCATATACAATCTGAAATATTTTCATCAAACTGTTTAATATAGCCTTCATGGCATTTTCTTTTTTTTTTTTTATTAAATCATAACTGTATACATTGATATGATCATGGGGTATCATACACTCGCTTCATAAACCATTTGACACATTTTTATCACAGTGGTTAACATAGCCTTTCCGGTGTTATCTCAGTTACTGTGCCAAAACATTTACATTCTACCTTTACCAAGTTTCGCAAATACCCCTGTAATATGCACCACAGGTGTGATCCCACCAATCCCCCTCCCTCTACCCACCCCCCTCCCTTTCCCACTTCCCCCTATTGTTAATTATTGTATGTAGACATTTGTATTCTGCATTTAATAAGTTTCACCTATACCCATAAGATGCACTGGGTATGACCCGACCAATTACCCTCCCTCCACCCCAACCTCCCCCCTCCCCACCCCTCCCCTCCCATGGCTCTTTCCCCATATTCTTGTGCTATAGTTGGGTTATAGTCTTCATATGAAAGCTATAAATTAACTTCATAGTAGGACTGAGTACACTGAATACTTTTTCTTCCATTCTTGAGATACTTTGCTAAGAAGAATATGTTCAGGCATAGACATTTTAAATGCTTCCCAGGTGATTTTGATGTCTAATGAGAGTTGAGAACTAGGTCTTCTGATCCATAACAAAGATCATTTCCCATCAATTAGCAGAAATAATGGCAGGCCACCAAATACCCACGTAAAGATTCCCAGCAGTTGGAGAACATTAGAGGTGGGCTGTTAATTGATAAGGAAATAAAATTAGTGTATACTCAGGTCATAGTAGGTGCTCCAATGGTGAATGAATGAATGAATGAATGAATTTAAAGCATTGTTTATATTCAGATCCCTTAGGACCAGGTTGGTAATCAAATTTGTGAAGTGGGCCAAGTTTGTTTCATAAGAACATCTGTATAAGTTTACTGGGGCAGCCATAAAAGAAATCCACAGACTAAGCAGCTTAAACAAGAGAAATTTATTTTCTCAGTGCTGGAGTCTAGAAATCTAAGAGCAAGATGTCAGCAGGGTTGTTCTTCTGTGGGCCTCTCCTCTTGGCTTCTGTTTAGCTTCCTTCTGTCTTCACATGGTCTTTTTCTCAGGGTGTCTGGGCCCTAACTGTCTTATACTGGGATCCACCTAACTGGCCTCATTTAATTTTAATCACATTTTAAGGACTCTGTCTCTAAATTCAGTCTGGGGATTAGGACTCATACAAATTTGGTGGGTGTGGGGGAAGAGTCATTTTAGCCCCTAACAACATCTTAACTTACGTTCTTTTGACACATATGTGTTTTTTGTTATAGTAGTTAATTTTATTGAGGTTTATCACATTCCAGGCACTGTTGCAGGTGCTTTATAGAGATTATTTATTGAATCTTTATGACAGTCCTCTGAAGTAGATGTTTTTACCCCATCTGAGGGGCTACGATGGGGAAATGGAGAAAAAAAGAGGTTAAGTAAATTGTTCAGGTTCTTGCTGGTAATGAGCCAGGCTTTAAACTCGGGCAGTGTGGTTCAAGAGTGCACACACCTATAGCTCTTGGCTGAAAACATAGGAATAGTGTTCAGTATCATCTAATTTTGAATGTTTTCAACTAAAAGTGTTTTAAACAACTACGCATTTAATAGTGTTTCTTTTAGCTGATGTGCATAGGGCAGAAGGGATGGAAGTGGTATGCTCTTTGAGTCTGAACCTGTTTGCGGTTTCTGCACAGTTCCTGGTACAAATTGGGAGGGTGACTACCCTAGTTAAGCTCATACTGTTGCTTCTCCTCATGTGCAGAACCCGTATTTTCCAGGCCGTTTTTTCAAGCAGCTCTCTTCAGTTCCTTAGAAAACCTCTTCAATCCAGGACTCGCCGCCTCTCTGGGTGGGCTCATCATTCATTGCTTCCTATAAGGACCAGTTTCTGTCAGACAGCGGAGATATAGTTATGAACAAACACATCTCTGGATTCTTCTGTCCCTCTCCAAGGTTTCAGCCTCTTCTCAGCTTTTGGCTGGGATTGTCATCAATCTGTTTCTACTCCCCTTTTTCTGCACGGAGCTGGTGAGTACCTTAAATCCCTGTGTGCCGAGAAAGGACTAAAGGAAGCCTTCCTCCCTTGGCCTTCAGGTCAAACTTCACAAGGCACTCAGACCTTTCAGAACCTGGAGAGTGAGGGCCATTTGGGGGTCATTCTGTTACAGTTATGTTAACAGTCCCTAGCCCTTTTTTCAGCTTTTGATTTTTATCACAAAAGGCCTTCTTAATGTTTTGACATTACCTGCTGGGCTTTTTTTGGAAGTGTAATGGGTTTTTGCTGTCATGGGTGAGGGGGAGAGAAAAATAAATGGTCCTTCCACCCTTAACTTACCCAAAATCTTGAACAACTTTTGACTTTGTTTTTCTACACTTTGGGCTTCTTTCCTCTAGTCTGCTACAGTGATTGGCAACAGAGGAAAGAGATACACCACTCTAAGGAAGCACCTTAGAATGACCTAGGGCAGTGATTTTCAAACCGTGTGCCGTGGCACACTGGTATGCCACGGGAGGATCTTAAGTGGGTTGCAAAAGTTTTTAAAGATGATTATTATTATTATTTTAATTTTTTGTTGAGACGGAGTCTCACTTTGATCATAGCTCACAGCAACCTCCAACTGTTGGACTCAAGTGATTCTCTTGCCTCAGCCTCTCAAGTAGCTGGGACTACATCACCGACCACAATGCTTGGCTTTTTTTAGAGACAAGGTCTCACTCTGGCTCAGGCTGGTCTCCAACCTGTAAGCTCAGGTGATTCACCCACCTCAGCCTCCCAGGGTATTAGGATTACAGGTGTGAGCCACCATGCCCAGGCCCTACAAAGATTAGTAAGTTATTTCCAAAAGGAGTTCAATGCACAGTATATTCTTTTTTTACTCTTTTTAAAAAATCAACATAGTTTAAGTGTGATGGAGAAGTTTAACTATAGGTTCAAGTGTGCTGTGAGATAAAAAAGGTTGAAAAACACTGACCTAGGGAGGGAACTTTGGCAAATTCATCTGTTACTCTGAAGACTTATAAAAATTCTTAGACATGGCAAGCCCCTGCTACTGATGAGTGCCTCAAAGCCCTCAGTTCTTAGGGCAGCAAGGAAAGTGGAGCCCAGGCTATCCAGCCCATGGTTTCTAACTCTTTTTGTCTTCAGAATCTTGTCTTCTGCTTTTGGAATCTTCTCCAACTTTGTATTCCACTGTCACGCCCATGACTTAACTTTAGTTCAGCGGTTCTCAACCTGTGGGTCATGATCCCTTTGCCCCGGGTCGAACGACCCTTTCACAGGAATTGCCTAAATACATCCTGCATATCAGATATTAAATTATGATCCATAACAGTAGTGAAATTACAGTTATGAAGTAGCAACGAAGATAATTTTATGGTTGGGGGTCACCACAACATGAGGAACTGTATTTAAAGGGTTGTGGCATTGGGAAGGTTGAGAACCACTGCTTTAACTGGTTCACTTTCACCTGAAACTCTGGCCTGGTATTAGTTTTGCTTCTATACCCTAGGTCAGCATCCTTATATCAGGTGTCCAGCTATTGACTATCCAGGGCTCAAGCCTCAAATTCTTCCTCTTCCCTCACTCCTTCCTATCAACCTGGACTGAGGTTTGGCAAATATAAGACACGTTAGCTACCACTGAATGAAACTTCATAGGTGAAAAAGCACATTCACTTATCTTGATTATAACAACTATCACAAGAAGCTCAAAGAGGTTAAATAACTTGACTAAAATCATAAAACTAGTAAGTAGTAGAGCCAGGACTCTAACTGGGTCTTCTAATTCCAAACTCTATCCATCCATGGATAAACATGCAGCCCAAGGCATATCTGGCACTATGAATTTAAGCATGCCTTTCCTCAGAACCTGTAGTTAACCTTCTGCACAGCACATTAGCCAGTCCCTGCCAATCAATTTGAGTTGTCACATGAATGTGAACCTTCTTTACCATCCAAAACCATAGCCTGAATGCTGTCAGAGCTCAGGCAGGAGCAGTGCTGGCTTGACTCAGGGTGAGGCTTCCTCCAACTGTGTTGTTCAAAAGTTAGGATTGGAGACTGAGTGAGGAGAGTTTGGCTGTAAGTATCAATACCTGCCTTTGAATGTGGAAAAAGGAGGACGTGTTCCATATTAAGTCTGGTGATGGAGGGTGCAGGCTTGCTTCAGGGGCTGGAAAACATTAGGGCTCTGAGTTTGCATCTCTGCTCCCCTTCTCTTGGTTTTCAGGATTCTCTAGTTCCAAGCATCACATCCTCACCCAGCTGCACTCAGAGGCAGCAGGGGGCCTTCTCACATGTCCCTGTTTTTATCAGTGAAGAGTGTTTGCCAGTTGTTCCAAGTGGATTTCAGGAGGCCTGACTTGAGTCCCTTGGTCCAGAATTAGGTCATACTGCTACACCCTACTTGAAGAAAATCTAGCCTCTCTGGTGAAAGTGGAGTTTTTCAGACTCTCTGGTGAAAGTGGAGGCCTGCCATCAAGGAATAAGGAGAGATCAGGGGCCCAGAGCCAACTGGCAATTTTCAGTCACTTGTAGTCTTGTCCTTTCTGGGACGATTCTGCTGACAGTGGACACAGATGATACCTGGAGGTACCAGGCACCTCCTTTCTCCCCTGGGTCTTCTTGTTTCCTCTTCTGACTAAAAGCTCGACCTTGTGCTTGGTGTTTTGTGTCTCTATTACACAGTAAATGCTTTTAAAGCCAGGCAATTCGTTTTGCTTTTCATATCTCCCACAGCACCTAGCTCAGAGTTTGTTCAACATTTGATGTGGGTGCTCAGTGAATGCTAGTTGAGGGAATGCAGTACATCAGTGAGCTTTCTGAAATGTAAATTCAGTCATGCCAATCACCTGTTCAAAGCCTTCAGCAGTAAGATCCAGAGTCCTAAGGAGCTTTAATGGGCCCTCCATTAATTATCTGGCCCTATCTTTTGTTTTTTCAAACATTTTCATTATGAAAAATTTCAAATATATAGAATAGTTGAAAGAAAAGTGCAATGATCACCTATATATCTACCACTTAACTTTAGTGATTGTAACTTTTTGCTATGTTTTGTCTATAAATGTATGTACATACTATGTATTACTACATACATTCTAATGAACCATCTGGGATTTAGTTGCTTGATGCTTTACTCCTAAATACTCTCATGCATCTCATAAAAAGTAAGGACGCTTTTCTACATAATCACAAGATGATTACCAGACTGCAGATTATCGTCTCCAAATACCATTTAGTATCCAGTCTATATTTAGATTTCTGTGTTGTTTCTAACATTAACTTATAGTGTTAGTTTTAAAATAAGGATTTAATAATGTTCAGGCATTGTGTTTGGTTGTTATAAATCTTAAGTCTTTTAACAAACCTTTCCTCTGATAACATTGACTTCCTGCAGAAGTGAGGGCAGTTGTCTTGTAGGATGCCCATAGGAAAGGAGAGCCTGCATTCATAGTGCCAGATACCTGTGCTGGGCTGCATGTTTCTCCTTTGATGGGAGGAGTTAGAAGACCCTGGTAGTCTCTACTGCTTACTAGTAGTAGATTTGTCTGATCGGTTCTTCTTGGTGTTAACTTTTCCTTCTATCTCCTGTATTTCTTATAAACCGAAGATTCAGTGAAACACCTTTTGGCAAGAATGCTACCTAAGTGAGGTGGTGTACTTCATAATGCTTCACACCAGAAGGTACACAATGATAGGCTGTTGTGCTGTTATTTTGATTTGTTGATTAAAATGGCGATCACCAGTCTCTCCTTTGTGAAGATGTTTTCCCTTTCCAATCAACAGGTATTCTCTGGGTTGGTACCCCGTCACTGTGAGGACGTTCTGTCTCCTAAAACTTTTCATTCCAAAGTCTTAGCAACCATTAATCATATTTTCTCTGATCACTAATTTCACTGTGTGTTACAAAATGGTGATTTTATAATTCTGTCATTCCTTTTATGTACGTTAGGTGGTTCTAGACCTTTCCCTCATCAGCTTATGGGTTTTAATTTATTTAATATTTTGCGGTCAGTTACAGATATTTGCTCAATCCACCCATGTTTTGTCCCTAACTAACCCTTGTGAGACTCCTCTCTTCTTTGTCCCTAACTATCTCTCATTTCCACCGTGTACTGTGGTCCAGCTAGGATGAGCCACTCTAGTTCTCTGAATATCCACATTTGAGCAAACCACCCAACAAGAAAGCCCTTTCAGATATGGCTCAGACACTACATATACTTGTTCTGTACTATTATTTTTAATCTTCCAAGGCTGAATTAATTCATTCCCCCCCTTTTGTTTTGCAGTTTTGGCCGGGGCTGGGTTTGAACTTGCCACTTCTGGTATATGGGGCCAGTGCCCTACTCCTTTGAGCCACAGGTGCCACCCTAATTCATCCCTTTTTTATTTCCACAATATTTTTGTCCACACTTCAACTTACTATAGATAATATAATAATTTGTATTTATCTTCTTAACCTGTTTGCTCCCACCACAGAAGGTGAGATCCTTAGGTCACAGAAGAATAATACCAAATAGCATGTCTTCATCATTTTTGTATTCCCACAGCTCAGTGGCTTACACATAGAGGTGCTCATTAAGCAATGAACGAACCAACAGGTGAATAGCCCCTAGAGATTCATGAAGGCATCAGTGGCAGAGAGGTTAGAAGTGCCCAGCAGCAGAGCTTGGGAAAAGCTTCAAGTGAATAAACATGATCCTAATACAAATGGATTAAAAGGGATGGGGGAGGGAAGCTATCAATCTGCACAAACTCTCAGGCAAAAACAGGGACACTGTGACACCAAGTCACTCTTTTTAGCACAGTGGAAATCAAGTAGGAGAATGGAAGAGAACAGGAAAGCCAATGAAAAATGCTGGAAATGCACCATGTGTGTTGTGCTTTAGTGAAGTTCCACAGGGTGTGACTCTGTAATCAAAGACAAAAAACAATGCTGATGTGATTCTGGACGATGCCTTTCCCAGGGTCCTTTCTTCCTTTATACATAGATATGTACATAGACTCTGAGCTCTCCTAAGAGGATCCTTGAATTTAAATAACTTGAGAAAATCAAGTTAGAATAAAGATGATCTCTAAAGGAGCAATATCACTGAAGAACAAACTAGACTGGAGGTTAACCCTGTAGAATGGAACTGAGTGAGTGAACCTGGGGGAAAATCACCTTGAGCTTCATTACCAAATAGCTGAATTTCAGGATTTTGTGGAAAAATATGACCATCAAAGCACAGTACTGCTGTAGCTCATCCTGTGGCACCAGATATTTCATGAGAGAAAATTTAGAACACTTAGAGCGGGAGAAGGGTGCAAGATGAGGCATTTGAAACCCAGGTACATTCTAGAGAAGCTTATGATCACAGAGCAGATTGTTCCTCAGGAGAAGAGGTTGTAGGGCCTTGAGTGCTGGCCCGAGAGTTCTTCATCTACTCTGAGAGCCCGTCTTGCTGCCCTGCCGTCTCTGGTTTGGGAGCCTTTGATTTTAATCCAGCATTTATGGGAGGGCTCCTACATGTTTACCGGCCATTCTCTCCACCAGAGATCTTATCTGACTCCCAGTAGAATGACCCTCCCAACCCTGCTGCTCACTTGGTGTTCTTTCTCACACTCCCTCTTCTTCACAGCATTTATTACAGTCCATGACCATGACTTTTCCTCTGAGTCTCTTTCTTCCCCTAGACTGTAAACTCCCAAGGGTCTGTGTTCACTGCTGGATGCCAAGTACCTACACGTAGGAGGTATCCCACAATATTGGACTAGTGGAAGCGTTAGTGGCGTGAGGCATGGCCAATTAAGAAGGCGGTTTGGATGGGTTATGCCTTGTTATTGTCCTATGGCAGGAGGAGGTGTCTCTGCCTAATATGTGATCGGATTTTACTGAGTGAGTACCACTTATCAAACAGTGCCAAGCACATTACCCACATTATCACAACAATAATTGTGATAATCTTATTATCCTCATTTTCAAAATGAGGTAAAAGAGGCCAAGAGAGTTTAGGTAACTTGTCCTCAGCAACATAAGCTGTGATTCTTGGAGCTGGGGCAGAGCCCCTTAACCACTATTCTGCCCTGCCTGCCGGGCTGGGGTTTGCAGTGTGAGTTGGTGAGTTAGGCTAACATTGTGCTGGTGCCTCTGGAAGGGAGGGAGGACAGTGTGCAGCTGTAGGCAGGTTCCCAGCTCTCCAGAGGGTGGCTATTCCTGCGCCTAACCACCGGGTCGGGACTGGTGGTGGCATGTGTGTGTTGGTGTGTGGATTAGGGAGTATGTATATGTGTGGGTGGGCCATGGCTAGGTGTCTGTCCAGGGAGTCCCTAAGAGTGGCCAGCAAGTCAGCTTTCATTGCTGGCTGCTTGTCCTCAGGCCCACACCACCCTGCAGCCACCAGGGCATGATGTGTTTCTCCTTGGGGACTACTGCCCACTGAAGTAGTTGAGTCCACATTTTAAAGGCTCTCAGCTGTGGGCAGCTTATGGGAAACAGAGAGACCCCCCACCCCCCATGCCCAGCCTGAAGCAGCTCAGATGGCCTCTCTAAATAGAGGCACTGAGCAGCTGGTGTGACAAGGAGGCTGAGTCGCAGACAGCACCAGGCTCAACAAAAGGCAGCAATAGCTACTGAGTGAGGGGATTTGTTTGTGCACAGGTTCTGATCAAATTATCTCCAGGTCATAGGGCAATTCAGCAGGTTCTTCTTGGAAGATTTTCTGAGTTTTTTTGTCCTACTCATGATTAGATAGAGGCACTTTAAACTCTTTAGTAAGTAGTATCTGTTTTGGATTTTCTATTTTCTTATTTCCTTCCAAATAAAATGCATATATTTATCAATGAATGGGGGCTTTTTTGGTCAAGGATATTATTTCTAGGTGTTAAATGTGATATATGGTTTCTCCTATATCACTTTTATCTCCTATATCCAAAAGTTTCTCCTAAGATTGCCATACATAGGGAAAATGGGAAAATGCTGCTAAATGTACCTTATTTACAAAATATTTATTACAAAATTTTACAAAAGAGGTGGCCAACATACAGAGAATATTTTGTAAAATTTTGAAATTACTATTTTGTAAAGGTACATTTAGCTACATTTCCTGTTTTCCCTATGTATGGTGACTTCAGGGGCAACTTGTGGGGCACCCTGTACTGCTGGTATCCTAGAAAAAATATTTTTAGAATTGGGTGTGTCTTGCTGCCTTTCCCCACCCTATTCGGTATTTTAAGTGCTCCTCAGCCCTGATTGAGCTGGAGCTATGGTGACTCAAGCCAGCCAGTTTCACCAAAGAGTCATCCATGGGTAGTTCTTTTTTCCCCTGAGTGCTCTGGTAGTTTCTGGGTCAACAAACAATTGGAGAAAGTGTTGTGGATCTCTTGGCTAAAGGAAAAAGGTAAAATGCAGATTGCATAATGTGCTTACCTTGTAGCTGGCTTGAGGTCTGTGTGTGAAAGCCCTGGCTTCATGACAAAAACCGAGCTCCAGTTGGAATCAGGAGTCATGTATATGTGCCATGGTCCAGGCAAGGCTGGCAGGAGTCACTGGCTTTGGGTGCTTGGTGGTAACACCAGATGTTCCAGAATGATTTGCTACTAGATGCTTACCAGAATTAGGCCTGGGACCTAGAGAGGTAGGGAAAGGAATATAATGGGGAGCGGTGGATGATGGCAGCCAAGACTTGGAATCAGGCATATCTGCTTTTAGATCCCAACTCTGATACTGCTGACTCAGTTTTTCTAAGGTTTCTTACCTACAAAAGAGAGAAAAAAGTTTGGAGTTAGAGATAAGTCATAAAAAAAGACTCAGGTGAATAAAAAAAAATAAAAATCAATGTGCAGAACTGAAACATTTAGGGGCAGTCTGGCTTTTAGCTAGGACTTGATCTGGGGGAGATACTTTCCTCCTTGTGGCAAGATTGCTTCTTGATGCACTAGGCCTATACATCTTACCCTTTCAGTAACCCTAATAAAGAAAAAAAGTATTTCTTCCCTGTCATTACCAAAAAAAAAAATGTCCTGACTCTTGGCTCATTAGGTCATTCTGAACGCTTGAACCAATGCTAGGAACTGCTGAGCCCTGGAGCCTGGACTGGGGCAGCCCCACCCAAGCTATAAGGATGGACAATAGGGAAAAGGTGATTTTTTCCAAATGAAAATTCCTGGTGCGAGTAGCAGAGGATGGTGGGAGGCAGTGGATGCTGGGTAGGCCAAAACAAGAGATGCCCGCTGAACAAGAGGTGCATTCCCTGGTCATCCTTGTTAATCAGGAAGTGGGAGGGCAGGAACAAAAACACTTATTATTTGTAAGGATCCGGGCCACGGTCAGGCATCAAGTATCAACAGCTTGCTACCCTGCTTTTGCTCATAGTATGACAGACTTTATACTATTGAAATTTGCAGTTGAAATGAGATATACATGTTGCTTTAAACTCTCAAGGTATCAAACCTTATCCAGTGGCTTTTTTTTCCCTCATGGTTTTGGTACTTTTTCTCTGTTTCTGGTGTGCCTCTTGCTTACAGATAATCCAGACAGTGGTTGCTGGATTTGAATCCACCAACTTGGGTGTATGTGGCTGGCACCGTAACCATTGTGCTACGGGAGCCGAGCAAGATAGTGGTTGCTGTCCAGAAAGTCTGAAAAGTGAGGCCTGTATCTGCTACTGACAGATGAAGAGGGCCTCTTTTGGGGCAGAAGCATGGGGCTAGGTGATACAGGCAGGCGGAGGACCTGGGGATGGATTTTCCTTGGGGCCACAGGGCTTTCTGTGCACAGCAAGTCTGTTTCTTCTGGCATGATCCACCTCAGGGTACCCCTCAAGAGCATGCTTGGCAGAGGAGCACATGGGGCCAGGGTGTCCTCCCACACTGGACAGTGCCATTTAAGGGATGGATGTGAGACTGGCTGTGCAGGGGAAGCCCCTCAGGAGGACTCTCCTTTGGACAGAGTAAGGTGGAACTGTAATGGATTTATAATATCATTAGAAAGATTCTTCTAAGAACATGGGTCAGAGAAAGAGAAGACCCTGACTTAGTGGGGGTGGAGGGCTCTTTGTGCTTCCCTCGGGCTGGTCTGTGGTGAGGAAGGAGGTAAGTATAAGAGAATTAAGAGAAGTTTAGATGAGTTGCTCAGAATGTAGGGACTTGGGGGTCTAGTCCTTGATGGGGGATTGAGAGAGAAGGGGAAGCCCAGGGGCAGGACGTAGAAAGGGTACAGACTAATTATTAGGTTGGGGGAGGTGCGTGCCCAGGTAATTCCACCCAGGAGTCTGAGGGATAGGCTGGGACCCAAGCAGAAAAGACATTTTCCTCCTTTTGCAATGATGGGGAGTCCAGAGGGGATGCCCAGCCTTGGGCCAGTGAAACAGGAAGAAGAAAAGCTTTGCTGTGAGGTTGCGTTTGGGAGGTGGAGGGCACAGGACCACCCAGAGTGGAGACCCAGGAGCTGAGCATGAGCCAACTATGGGAGGATGGGGTGATGAAGTGACACAGAGAGAATGTGGGCCCAGCAGGAGAAGAATGTGGGTCCAGGGCTCAGGACCAAGTCCTTCAGCAGAGAGCTCACCCCCTCCTCTTCATGCTGGGGTGGTGGTAGCTGGGAGGGAACTGGGGAACCATCATGCAGTATGACAGGAAGCTCCTATAGGCCCATCAGCCCCCTGAGGGGTGCTGTCTGCCCCATGGCTAGAGTGGGGTTTGTGTCTGCAGGGCGGACCATTTCAAGGTCTCCTACTACTCACCCCCCCTTACCCCCATCCACACTTTTAAATAGAACATCCAGTCTCTGGCCTAACCTAGAGCAACAATTTATTCTCTTAAGCTTTATTCTAATTTCCATAACAGAAAAATCCAAAACAAAAAGTAAAACCATTTTAAACAACTTGGAGTTTTGTTTGGCTGTTTTGGGAGGGGTGTGTACTGGGGGAATGGGTAATCAGGAGAGTTCATCCCTGGATAATCTAAATCAGTGAAAAGTAAGATACTTTACTAAGAAGAATATGTTCCAGCTCCATCCATGTAAACATGAGAAAGGTAAAGTCTCCATCTTTCTTTAAGGCTGCATAATATTCCGTGGTGTACATATACCACTATTTATTAGTCCATTCATGAATCAATGGGCACTTAGGCTTTTTCATCTTCTTCTTAGTAAAGTATCTCAAGAATGGAAGAAAAAGTATCCAATGTACTCAGCCTTATTATGAAACTAATTTATGGCTTTCACATGAAAGCTATAACCCAGCTATAACCTAAGAATAGGGGGAAGGGGCAAAAGGAGGGGAGGGAGGGGGGAGGTAGGCGGAGGGAGGGTGATTGGTGGGATTACACCTGCAGTGCATCTTACGAGGGTACATGTGAAACTTAGTAAATGTAGAATGTAAATGTCTTAACACAGTAACTAAGAAAGTACCAGGAAAGCTATGTTAACCAGTGTGATGAAAATGTGTCAAACGGTCTATAAAACCAGTGTATGGTGCCCCATAATTGCATTAATGTACACAGCTATGATTTAATAATAATAATAAAGAAAGGTAAGTTAAAAACTGGCTCCCAAGATGACTCAGGGAGCGGTTCCTCTGTGAAGGGAGGTCTTGGAGTGCCCGGTCCCTCCCTGTCTTCTGTCAGCCTCCCTGTCCCCTATAGGGAGCTCTGGAGCATATACCACCCAAGGTGTCCCAGCATGGGCCCGTGAGCCCCCAACACAGCCGGTGGTTGTATATGGGCTGCCTGGAAAGGAAAAGGATTCCCTTGCAGGAAGCAGCTCTCTAGGGCAAGCACACCTTGAAGGACTTGACAGCTGGAGGCAATGAGATCTTCCTTACAGGAAAGGGGTACTTGGGCCATGCAAAATGGTGATCATGATAGTAGTAACCTAGCAGGGTTTAAGTAAGAGAACATGTGTGTCTTCTGTAAACTGATGCTGGTTATCTTTCAAAGGGCACTGGGGATACTCTGCCAGGAGGCCCATGTGGGAACCTCCCCAACAGAGCTGACACTAGCCTTGTCTGATAGGATCAATTTCCCAGGAATGTCAGGGTGGTGACTCCAGAGCCCTCAGAGTTGGATGCTGGGAAGATGACCATTTATTGAGTCGCCACTGCCTTCATTCAAGTGTCTCACGTTAAATCGCAACGAGGGTTCAGAGCAGGAGGTCTCTGATCAGAACGATGACATTTAATATGGGGGAAGTCTAGACAAAGAGGAATACTGGAGGCTGTTACACTTCATTCTGAGGACTTTGAATACATTTCAGTCTTGCATCTTCCCATTCTGAAGCCATGTAGGATGAAAAGCCCAAGCTTTCTATTCCATGTCCATCAGGATGTAGGAGTCATTTCAGTCCCAAGTCTGAAATGGGGTATAGGATTAGAAGGATGCCTGTGGAAATTGTCACAGAAATTGCCCCCAGTGAATCATGCCTCCTGGAATTTAGTCCTTGTGTGTTCTTTTCCCATGCTGACACGAGGCCCAGCCGTGGGACTTGTTTTGGTCACTGGGACCTGAGCACACACAGCAGAGGCTTGGCAAAGCCTTGCACACTGGGATTTGCTGAAGCTTAGTCTCTCCTCCTCCAGGATGAAAGACCAGGTGAAAGATAGGGCTGGTCTTCCCACTGAGCAGAGCCTCCCAGCTGTCCCACAGAATCACAGAGCAACAATTGACATGAAATTCACATGACATAAACTGAAGTATTTTGAAGTGTGCAGTTTGGTGGCTTTCATTCACAATGTTGTGGGACCACCACGTCTTTCTAGTTCCAAAACATTTAACATGGGAAAAGTGAGAGATTAAATAATTTGTCTAATTGAAGCCAGACAGGCCGATCCCAGAGCAGTCCAGCCCCAGATGAAAGGCCAACTTTGGGAGATGGAAGGGCACGAGTATTTGGCTTTGTTGTGAAAGAGACACCATTCTCAGTTTTCTATATAGTTCATAATGATGATCACTGGTAGGAAGGATCAACAGCAATTAAAGCCAATAGTGATTAAAATCTGTACAGCATAAAATTCTAATCTGTGAGGTCTGATTTGGACAGACTGAGCTTTGTAGAAACAATGTCTATAAAGTAAGTGTTCTAGGGAAAAAGTTGCAGCCTTAATATTTCATATAAACAAGACAGACTGAACTGGTCAAAGCTTCATGTAGAATTTGCTTGGAAAAGAATCCCAATGAAAATAACTTCTGTGAAAGAAAGTATGAATGAAAATGGTAAAATAGGAAGGATTTGACTAGTCTATTTAAAAAAATTTGATCATTGACTTAAATTGACTTAATGGAGTTTTCCCCAGAAAATCCTATCAGTACCAAAAAGGTATTCATGATGACAAATTTGTGGTTTAAACTATATTATTCTTAGGAGTCAACATATCCTTAGGATGGAACATCTGAATGAAACCATTTTTTATCTTTCATAAAGATTCTTTGAAGACTGTGACATGCTATTTAAATGTGAGTGTGGGTCACTTTGGGACACTAAGCTCTAGACCCTTTAGAGAATAAATCCATTTAGAGTCAAACCCCAGATACTGGGATTGATTTATTATGCAAAGTGAGGAGGTGAAGGTTTCTCTGGGGAGTCAGGAATTCACCCCAATGCCAGGGAGAGTCAGGTTCTGGTATTTGTCTTGAGACATGTTTTGTGGTAGGGAAGAAAATGGCATATGGAGAAGCCACATGGTAGTCTTAGGTTTAATTAGGTCAGGGAACTTGATATAAAGTCTTTGTTAGAAGGAACCTTAATCCTTAAGAAAGAGCTCTTTGGGAGTGTATCATCTCAGGTAACCACAGAACCCTGTATAATAGGGACCTAGTAACAATAGCTGCCTAGTAGCAAGAATATGGGAGCAGTAGTTCCTTAGGCTCTATTAGAAAGGGAGTTTGGGACTGACGGTAGTAGTGCTGGAAGTGGGAAGGAGAAATACAGGGTTACTCACTGGCCACCCTATCCGAGGCTTATAAGCCTTTCAAGTATTGTAAAGCTATTAAAACATAAATAAAATTATAAAACCAAAATTAAAAAAATGAGTAAATGTTTAAAACATGTAACATTGGGTCTCTAATAAGGGATTATGTGTAGTTCTCATATAGTTTATAAATAGATAAAAAAAACTTTGGATTATAAAATGAAAATATATTCTTAACAAATTTATGAAAATTAAACATTTTTTAAAAAATGTATAGGAAAACAATACAATGTAATCTAGATGACTATATATAGAACTGTATGGGTAACTATCCATTTCCCCCATCCATGCATCTATAAATGAAGGTGGTGAGTGTGTTTAAATATGGCTGACAGACAAGAGGGGCTTAGGGCCCCTGGAGGTCTCTGTGTGACACAGACGGAGGTGGAGCATATGACATGAAGTCAGAGTAGTTAGTCTGTTAACAAAATTAGATGGGGTCTGGAGCCAATGACCTTGTTAGTTAGTCCAAGAACTTGATTTTTCTTGAGGCTGGTGTTGCCTAGGGAATAACTGTGTAAGATATAAGAATTTGAGCAGAAAAAAATACTAATGAATATGCAGAGGACAGATATATCTAGGTTTTCAGAACATGCAGATCATGGTTCAGTGATATACTAAGTGCCAAAAGTGTTAAGAATAAAATCCCCAAACCACATCCTGGGGCTTTCATGTGAATGGAGCCCTCTGAAGTTGCACAACATGGTGGCCCTGCCAAGTCCTTAGAGTCGTAGAGCCACAGAGAGGAGGATAAAACCAAGAGAATTGTCCACCCCACACTCCATGCAATGGGATCCCACTCAAGATATGAATTTGTGGTCATCCCATGGAAAGGGAAAGAGATACTCTCGGAAGAGAGAAAACCCACAGGCTAAGCCCATTATCACCTCTCCATTCTGCCTGGGGCCAGAGCCCTGGAAATGACACAGCTGTCTCTGCTTCTAGAGAAGCTGAATAGGTCTGGGCAGCTGGTGATGAGCTGGAATGCAGGGAGCACTAATTTGTTAGGAATCCCCTGTTCTGTCACTGGTCATTACTTATGTACTAAAGGCTGTCTTTACAGGGGCTTCTCTTGCTCAACAAACACATCCATAAACTAAATGTCTTTGCTTTTTAAGGGGAAGGTGTGTAAGTCAAGGACTGTTCCATAATCCGTGCTCTCCGAGCACTGCACACTGCCACATTCATCTTGTCTCACACCAGTGGGTTGGTCTTTTGTGAATACGGTTAACTGGTGCAACTGCACTTTGGAGAGAACTGGAATGTTCTCCTGGTTCCCAGTCTCAATGCCAATTTCTCTGGAATGGGAACTTCTCCCCTTGATGCTTTAGAAGCCACATGGATAATGAAAACCCCTTCTCTAACAGATGCTGAGAAATGGATCCTTCACAAACACCACTTTTCTTAAATTCAAGGCAAAACTAGAATATATTTGGCTATGTTTTTATATGGACAATCTTGTACTCTTGTAGGGCATTCATAGGAATTTGAATAAATTATCTTCATCTTCGTTTTTGCACCATGTGACTGTTCCTACCCATTCTAATCTTGCCCACCTCTGCCTCTGTTCTGAATTTAAAATCCTGTATTATTAGGCCTGAGAAGAACATGGACATGGCCTGATTTAACCTCTCTTTGTTTTTCCCCTGGGGAAAGAAAGCCTGAAGGGTGAGTGAAACGGCCAATACTTCTTCAGGTTAGCATCACAGCTATGGCTAAGTTAGGTTCATGGAGGACAGAACCAGTTTATTCCAGGGCTCCAGATTTGTGTTGCTTGTTTTTCACCTAAAGGAACTGGGGCCAAAACTCTTTAATGACACATGTGGCTGAATCCCAGACTCCTATATGAGTGGGAACGAGCCATATTCCATCCTCATGGATACAGATGGACTAGAACCAAGCTCTGTGGACACACAAGCCTGACTTTGTGAACCAAGCATCAGGCTGAAAGTTACATACACACATACATACATACATACACACACACACACACACATAAAATACTTTGTTAACAACTACATTTTATGTGTACAAAGATAGTTGGCAAGTTTGACAAACTAGAGGGATCCTTTCGTAAAGCAAGTTAGCATTTCTTATTCTCGCCTTTAGGATAAATCTGAATTTCTACAACTATGAGAGTCTGTACATTTGGGTATCATATGAATCCTTGGCAGAGGTAATCTCTCTGAGTCTCTGTTTTCTCAGCTATCACATGGTGTTGATATTCCTCAGCATCCCCTGACAGGACAATGACAAGGTCCCAGCATGCTGGGCTGGAAAGGTGGTGTTAGTTCTATTGCCTTGCACCAGTATTATCAGCAGTTTCTGTTCCATCCATCCATAGTCTTTTGCTGATGCTAGTTGGACAGCTCCTGTCCTGATTACCGAGGATAGATTAGAATAGAGTATGAAGGGCCTGGAAAGTAGTTCTCATGGAAGAGAAAACACTCATCGTCAGACGAGGCCCAAATGGAGGGTGTGATGTTGCGATTTCATTTAATTTGTGTACTGAGCACCTACTGTGTACCAGACGCTGTGTTGTATCCTGTAAATAGAGGGCTCAGTGACCAGATCTTGTCCTTAAGTGATAGGCAGGGGCAACAAGGAGCCTAAGCAAGAGAGGGCGTGTCAGAGCCCTGCTTGGAGGCAGCAGAGTGACTCTCTGTCTTGAGACTCATTCCGTCTATTGAGGGTAGACCTATTTTCCACCAATGTACTTTTTTTGCATTAAGGTGGTTTTGCAGAATCAAAGTATCCTGCAGAGTAGAGGAGGCAAGATAGCCATGGGAGAGAAGTATCAAAACACACAGTGATGGCTTGTTGTCTGTAGCTCAAGCAGCTGGGGTGCCAGCCACATACACTGGAGCTGGTAGGTTCGAGCCCAGCCTGCGCCTACCAAACAACAATGACAACCACAACCAAAAAATATCTGGGCATTGTAGTGGGCGCCTGTAGTCCCAGCTACTTGGGAGGCTGAGGCAAGAGAATTGCTTAAGCCCAAGAGCCGGAGGTTGCTGTGAGTTTTGACGCCACAGTACTCTATGGAGGAAGACATAGTGAGACTCTGTCTCAAAATAAATAAATAAATAAACAAACAAACACATGGTGACTTGAAGCTGTTATTTTGTGATGCTCAAGTGAAGAGCCTTTGGAAGAGTTCCGATTAAACTTTCAGTCTGCAGAGAAATGTTTTCCCAGTTTTCTTCTAGGTCTTGAAATCGCAAGTCCTAAAGGCGAGTTCAGGCCTTCATAGCCCCCTGCCCACTTTGTTCCACATCCCAGCAACCATGACAGCTTGCACCTGGTCATGCTGCAGTCTAATCTTTTAGAAAAGCCAATCTGGAAAGCTTACCATGCTTAAAAGGAGCATTGACAGATAAGCGGCCTTCAGGATGGCATTTCCAAAAATCCATCTCTAACTAGGCGCAGCTAACAAATGTGTATGGTGATTATTTATTCTGCCAGAGAGTCCCAAGGTGATAGAATCAGTTGCATGTGAAATTTGCTTTGACAAACGGTCCCTGATTATGTAAGCCCTCCGCTGTGCTGCAGACAGGGGAGTCTCCAGTATTGACTGAAACTTCTGATCAACTCTTCCTGCAAATGGCAGGATATAGATTGAAGTCATTGTCAGGTCTTCAGTCATGCACCATTTCCCCAGACTGCAGTCAGAAAAACAAACCTCTGAATAGCGGGAGGTTTGCCAGGGGTTGTGGGGAGGGATGTGGAGGTGGTGGTGCTGTAAGATACAGGGTAAAATGTTGTTGCTTTTCTGGGGAGAAGCCAGCTGCATCTCCTACGGGAAAGGTGTGGGAGGCATAGAAGTCCAGGTCCTGCTAATGATGATTCCAGCGTCTCAGAGAACCCTGGAAGATCAAGGGCTTTGTCTCCAAGAATGTGCCCCAGTCTCCCCAGTTTCAAAAGGTAAGAAGTCATTCCTGCCCTGGAAATTCTGAAACCTTAGACTGCTCACAGTTCACCTAAAATTATCTGTTGATGTTTAGAAAGCAACATTGCGAATTTATGGGCTCAATTTTGTAACATGGAAATGCATCAGTAGTTTTCCAGGACAAAGAAACTGGGGCAAATTGGTAGTTTACTTTGATTCAATGTAGTAAAGTCCTTAAAAAAAAAATCATAATTATCACACAATCTTATGTGTGGATTAGGCCCTGTGCTAGAAACAGAGCCTTAAATAATATAAAGGTTTGCTTTTGCTCATGTAAAATAAGTTCTGCTACTTAAATAAAATCAGAGCTCATGTGTAGGGCTCTGGCTTCCATAGCCCAAGATGGCTTCTGGGGCACCAGCCATCACATTTGTGTTCTAAGCAAGAGAAGGAAGGGGAGCAGTTAAAAAGAATTCCTCCTGATGGAGTTTATTTTATTTAAAGGATCCCTCTTTAATTTACTTTTATTGGCCATCCATAATTGCAAAGGAAGTTAATATATGTATTAGTTGAGGTGGGCATATTGCTGCTCAGAATATACTGGGCAGGTAATAGGCAGGCTCTTACATATCATCTTTTAGGAGCAACCTCTGAAGCTATGGTGTGAAGAATAATTGCTTTAGAACTTAGACATAACTACATTTGAATCCTGGCTATATTGCTTTTCAGCTGTCTGACAATGGGGCAATTTATTTTGGTTTTCTGTACCAGTTTCTTAGCTATAAAATTTCACCTTATGGGGCTGTTATAAGGATTTGATGAGAAAGGTCTTGTAAAGTACTCAGCTTAGGCCTGATGTTTGAACAGTAGGTGTTCAGTGTTGGTGCCCCTGGTTTGTTGTCCTTAGAACACACACGGAGGCTTTGCCCATCAGCTCCTTGGCTGCCGCTCAGAGTCTTCCCTAGCACAGAGGGCCTGTGAGGATGACAATCATATTTTTGACAATGCTAGTAGCAATAAGAGCTGGCATGGGTCCTGTGCCGTGCCTCCTCTGTACCAGACACTGTGCTGGTGTTTTACAATTATGTCACTTAACCAGTGCTGTGTCAGACACCACTCATCCTCTGCCCAGATCCTTGGGTCTCGTTTACCATAATGACTCATACCTGCCACTGCAAGGACTCCTGGATCCTCTTTGTCCACCGTGCAAAGAGCCAGAGTGCCTGGGCCAACCTAGCTTCCAGCTAGTAAGTGATCTGTGCAGGAGTTTGAAAGCCTAGCTCATCTGCTTGAGTTGGGCCAAACTGTGACAAACAACATCCTCCAGAATGCTCTGTGAGATCAGCCTGGGAAACTGTGTCTGGCCTGGCTTTACCTGAGCCCTGCCTGCTTCCCCAGGTGTGTGAGTAAGTGCAGGTCCTGGACCCATCCCATGCATGTGAATTCTCCTCTTGGTCTGCTCTGAGGAATCTGACCTAAGATCCATGGAGCCCCATGAGGTAGACCTAGTAGTGAACCCTTTCCCCTCTTGCAGAAGGGAAAACTGAAGCTTTGACAGTCTGAGTAACTTATCCGAGGTCATACAACAGTAAGGTGGCAGATTATGATTCGAAACTCGGTCCACCTAGCAGCAACCTGTGATCTTATTTTCCAGCTGCTTATTTTCTCTGAATGGCAGCCTAGGACCTAGAGGGACAAAGTACCAAGGGTTTTAGCATGTAGGTAGGGCCTGTTGTTTTTAAGGGGTACTGACAATAGCATCTCAGTTCTCTATGAAGGTCCTATCAAGGGTGTCCTGAAATTCCAACTCTTTTGATTGAGGTTTGGTCCTCTTCGGTTTTGGGAAAGGAGCAAGGAGGCCATTGGTGAGGACGAGGGTGTGCCTGTATAGGCCATGGCATTTGAGTCTCTGCCATGCTCCCCTCCCAGGGTGGCCTGACATGCCAGCATCAGTCCTGCCGAGAAAATTTGGCTCACTTCTCACTGTTATTTCCAAGGCATGTTTGCTTTCTCTCCAAAAGGGGCAGCCGTGGGTCTTCTCATTTCTAAAAGGCTTGGAAGTTCATTCTTTTCTGTCCCTTGGGCTGAGAAGATGGTCAGCCCCAGTTCCATTGAAGGGGATAGGGAAATAAAAATTAGCCATAATGATTCAATAATTATAGAAGTCCCCATTATATGAGAACACTTAATGTCAGAAAAAAATAAAAAGCCTTGAAAGTGAATCCTCTTAAAACATTGGCCAAAAAATCATGGTAAATAGTAAAAAGAATGCAAAATGTAAAAAACAAAAAACCCGAAGAATACAATGAAAGCCTTCTTTGTGATTTTGCCTAGACAATAAACTGAAAACTATACAAATAAATTTATGTTGAACAACATTTAGGTTGTAATACTATCAATTAATTCTTCAAATGTGAATAAAATAAAAATTTCCAACAAAATTAAATGATTTCCCGATACTAAATTCATTCTTTTTTTTGAAATTTCTAAATGTCTTTTAAAGAAATTTTAGGAATTTGCAACAGAAAACAAGGACAGAATAGCCATTTTAAACATGATTAATGGTTTCTTTCTTTTTATTAAATCATAGCTGTGTACGTTAATGAGGTATGGGGTACAATGTGCTGGTTTTATATATAATTTGAAATACTTAACAAACTGGTTAAGATAGCCTTCACCACACTTTCTTAATTATTGTGTTAAGACATTTATACTCTACACTCAGTAGATTTGATATGAACCCTTGTAAAATGTACCATAGGTGTGGTCCAATCAATTACCCTCCCTTCAACCATCCTCTTCCCTCCCATCCCCTCCTCCTCTGCTTCCCCCTTCATCTTGGGCTGTAGTTGGGTTATACCTTTCATACGGAAATGTGAATGATTATATTTTGGTTTCATAGTAGAGCTGATTACATTGGATACTTTTTCTTCCATTCTTGAGATACTTTACTAAGAAGAATATGTTCTAGCTCCATCCATGTAAACATAAAAGGTAAAGTCTCTATCTTTCTTTAAGGCTGCATAATATTCCATGGTATACGTATACCACAATTCATTTATCCATTCTGGGTCAATGGGCACTTGGGTTTCTTCCATGACTTTTTTTTCCATGGCAATTATGAAGTGGGCTGCAATAAACATTCTGGTGCAAGTATCTTTGTTATAAAATTATTTACATTTGACTTTTGCAGGATAATCCAGAAAAGAGTAATTTATTTTCCCCAAGATTTTCTTTTAGTCTTTGACCTTCACATCATTTTCTTTGAAGCATCCTCACTCTTTTTTCATCTTTGAGAACTGGCTGCCTCTGCCTATACTCCTTGGCCTGTGGCTCAGCTGCCTGAACTGAGCAGCCTCCAACATCACTTTCACTGATCTCATGAAACCCCTCATTTATTTCCACATTTGCAATTTTATTTTTCCATATATTTGCATTGCCTTTGCAAATGTGGTCATATATTGTGGATATCAGACCTTTAGGAGGGCCCAGACCTCTGCTTCTGGCAGGAAGGTATGCTTATGTTAATTGTAAGGAGCTTTGGAGTGGGGGCCAATTTTATAACCACTGTAATTTAGAATGACTATTTTTGTGCTATAAAACCTTTCACCATCTTGTTCCATTCTTTATTTCATGCATTTGCATAATGAATATTCTAGTAACACAGCCCTCCCTCTGTACCTGTACAGTGTTTCTAAACTTATGATGCCTTTGACATTTCATTTGATCTGCACTTCTGCCTGGTGAGGAACCATAATTTTCTGGATGATTTTTTGTTTTGTTTTGTTTTCTTTTTAGGAAGCTCATTGCTATGACTTCTCTGAGAGCCAGAAAGGTTGAATGACTTGCCCAAGGTCCCACAGCTGCTTGAGAAGCAGAGCCATGGTTGGAACAGGAGTGTTGGCTATTGGTCCTGGCTCATCACAGTGCTGGTTCCCCAGCAAAGGCCCTACAGTACAAATGCTTACAACATGCTCAAAACATTTTTTAGAAAGAATTCTATATATATATAAAGAGTCTCAAACTGTTACTTGGGTAGAGTGCTGTGGTGTCACAGCTCACAGCAACTTCAATTTCTTGGGCTCAAGCGATTCTCTAGTCTCAGCCTCCCAAGTAGCTGGGACTACAGACACCTGCCACAACACCTGGCTATTTTTTTGTTACAGTTGTTATTGTTGTTTTAGCAGGGCTGGGCCAAGTTCAAACCCACCAGCCTCTGCGTATGTGGCCAGTGCCCTGCCCACTGAGCTACAAGTGCTGCCAGAATTCAATATTTCTAAAATACCATGGTGGGGAAAAAAAATCAGAACATCTTAGAGTTCCTTGAAATAATTTGAAAGTTTACTACTGCATTTTAAGGTATGCATCATGGCCAGGTTGTATTTTTGGGTTCCTTACTGTCTCTGAAAGTCCCCATGTGGCCGTGTTTACCTGGGTACTAGCAGAGCACCTACAGGCTCTGAGTGGAGTGTGGGATGGACAGACCCCAGATCCTGTCGTGATCCATTCCTCTCAGCTAGGAGGCCTGTGTGAAGCGGAATCTGACACTCAGTGCTCTTCAGATCTAGATCCATATCTAGGTTAAAAAGCCCCATTAGTAAAGCTCACTTCTTACCTTCACTAAAATCAAAGTTAGCTGCTCCGCTTGTAGAAGACTCCTCCACGGGCAGGAAATTCTCTCTCTGGTCCAGAAGTGCTGTTTGGCTTACCTTGGCAACATCACTTCAATTAGGGTCAACAGCTCTCTTAATTATGTACTGTTCCTTAAGCAACAAGATAATGCTTCATTCATCAAAATTTTATCTCCTAGTTATAAGATTCCCTATGGTCTACTCCACTGAAATTATCAACAAGAATAAATCTGAGAGTTCAATATTACTGCATGCCATCCATTCGTTAGGGCTTGTTTTATTTGTCTCCTGCAGTTTGGAGCTGCCAGGAAGTGAGCAGTCAGCTGCCAGCAAAGGCTAAAATGTGACTGCTGGCCATGCAGGCACTGTGGCCAGGCCTGTTCTGGGGCAGGCCAGGGAGGGAGGACATGGCCCTTGGGAGGGCCCTGTGAGGAGGCTAGGGAGGAAGCCTGTTGCTCTTCTTCCAATCACTTCTAGTAGGTGAAGCATTTTTTTTCCTATTTCTTTCCAAGGAAGTGACCAGAGAGGCCAAGGACTCCCCAAAGTCATCTGGTTTATTCCTCTTCCTCTAAAACACTGCTTCCCACAGTGAGGCTGATTGCAACAGAGAGTAAGTGGGAAGCCATGAGTGCATCCAACACCACAATGTGCAAATGTTTCCAGATGCTTCTGGGACAAATAAAATAAAAATTCATTTTTAGAATTCACAGTAGTTATATCAACAGTCTTTTGGGAGCACCTCCTCAGCCTTCAAAGGCTCCTTTTCTCTGAGAACCAAGTTCCTTCCTCCTGTAGAAGCCAGCCCTTGGTCCAGGTTTGTACCACGTGAGCCCCTTTTGCTCAGTCTGAGTGCTTTGGACCCAGGTGGTTGGGATGTCTTGTCTAAGCCAACCAACGCCTCCCTTTCAGAAACTTGAAATGGAGATTCAAGGATAGTGTTTGAGGCAGGTGATTGGCCTTGAGATAATAATATGTGACTAGGAGCTGTAGGGAATGTAGGGTGGCATCGCCTCCACCCCTATTTTCGGTGTGGGACACAGGGATGCCGGGCACCCCAGGGGAGAAGTCTACCCCAAGGACATGGGTAGAAGTAGAAGCCTGGGCAGTGGCAGTTGGCCCTTACTGCTCTGGCTCCACTCCTTACCCCCCGGAGCTTGGGGCCCCTGGGTAGCCCAGCAGTCCTTCCAATACATTAAAAGTTGATCACAGCAGCTCCTGCTGCTTTCCATAAGTTTAACCAAAGAAACTTTGACAAAACAGGGACCTCTTGGTATCATATATTTTCTCAATAATAGATACTGATATATATTGTTATTAGGAGAGATCATGAATTTTTACATTCTTTATATGAAAGTATCAATTCTTAAAAGAATGTTTTGGGGGTGGCGTCTGTGGCTTAGTGAGTAGGGCGCTGGCCCCATATACTGAGGGTGGCAGGTTCAAACCCAGCCCCGGCCAAATTGCAACAAAAAAATAGCCGGGCGTTGTGGAGGACTCCTGTGATCCCAGCTACTTGGGAGACTGAGGCAAGAGAACCGCCTAAGCCTGAGAGCTGGAGGTTACTGTGAGCTGTGACACCACAGCACTCTACCAAGGGTAACAAAGTGAGAGTCTGTCTCTAAAAATAAATAAATAAATAAATAAATAAATAAATGAATAAATAAAATCTTGGGATTACACCTGCAGTGCATCTTACAAGGGTATATGTGAAACTTAGTAAATGTAGAATGTAAATGTCTTAACACAATAACTAAGAAAATGCCAGAAAGGCTATGTTAACCAGTGTGATGAAAATGTGTCAAACGGTCTATAAGACCAGTGTATGGTGCCCCATAATTGCATTAATGTACACAGCTATGATTTAATAATAAACAAACAAAATAAATAAATAAAAATGCGGGCCCAGGCTGGATTCGAACCTGCCAGCTCAGGTGTATGTGACTGGCACTTTAGCTGCTTGAGCCACAGGCACCAAACCATTTCCTAAATTTTTGTATACCAATGAACTCTCATCAATATCCTAGCCAATTTATAATCTAAAGCATTCTGAATAATTAAATAATTAAAAAAATAAACACAATCAATAAAAAAATAAAAAAAGAATGTTTTGAAAGGTTAAAAGTCTCTGTTTTACCTAAAAATTTTCTAGAGAAGGAGATGCCACAGTTACAGGTGATACTTTATGCAAAGCACTCAGCTCAGCATCCTTTGCAAATCAAGTACTCAGGAAGGGTCAGCAATGATTTACTTCGCACCTGTGGACTCATGACCAGTACTCACAATGATAAGGTTCTGAAGTATGTGATGATCTGACCACCCAGATGCCCTGCACCCTCAGATCTTTGCAGCCATGGTGTTTGTACTTACCCTGCTTTTTGGAGCAGAAAGAGTAGCACTGGGATGGTTGTACATGGGAATGTCTTCACGGCATCACCAGAGAATGAGTTGACTCAATCCTCAGGCCCCGTCTCAGACCCATTGAATAGAAGCTCCAGGAAGGAGCCTGGGAAGCCATGGCTTTAACCTTTTCCCCAAGTGTTCTCCTCTCCAGGACAGTGTGGGAAACACTGATTTGTGAGGATTATAAAAGTTGTCTCTTAAGTGGACATAGGTGAAGAAATGTCATAGCTGCAGAGTCATGCCAATCATGCCATGGTTTTTAACCTCAGGAGTATTGTTGTTTGCACAGTTACCCAGCATACAATTGCCACCTCCCACTCCCACCTCACCACTACCAAGATTTTAATTCTACTTTCTTCTCTTTCCCACAAAGCCTGAATGCTTCTGGAAAGCTGACCTTATTACCGGGTCCGGGCAAGGGCCTCGATGAAATCAAACCAGTCGGTGCATTAAATTTCCTGGTTCAGGTGTGGGTATGTGCACTTTATTAAGAGCAGTCCTGCTCTGGGGGGATTTTAGGGACTATTTCTTGGAAGATGTCTTAGTCCATTGGTGTCATAACAGAATAGTGGAGGCTGAGGAATTTATATAGAAAAAAGATTTGTTCGACTCATGATTTTGATGGCTGGAAAATTAAAGATGGGGCACCTAGAGTTGTTGAGCACTTCAGGCTGCTTCTGCTTATGGCAGAAGGTAAAGAGGAGCTGGTGCATGCAGAGATCACATGGCAAGAGAGAAGGAAGGGGGTAGGGTGCTCTCATAGGAACTAACTAATAGCCTGAGAACTAACTCACCCCCCAGGGGAGGACATTAGTCTATTCATGAGGGATGCACATGACCCCATAACCTCCCATTAGGTCCCACCTCTAACATTAGGGATCAAATTTCAACATGGGGTTTGGAGGGGGCATATCAGAAGGGATGGTGGAGGGGATCTGAAGGGTGGAACTGTTGCAGCTGTTTTGCCACCATGAGGAAAATAGATGACTCTGACACTGTGGAAAGCAGAGCAAATAATAGAAAAGAAACCAAACCTTTATTAACATTATTAAGGTGCCAAAGCTCAGCTTACCTCTGTACTTTCCATTTATAGGAATCAAATAATTTCCTATATTGTTTTAGTTACTTACTGGGTATTGGGTATTAATTTTCCCTAGAGATATACTTCACAATTTCTTAAGAAAAGTCAATATGTGTCTTTCATATACTGATGAAAATTGATCAAGGCATTAAATTCTTGGCTGCTTCCCAAACAAGAGAGAATGGATTTGGATTTCAGTAATGGGAATTTGGATTAGAAAGAAGGAAAAATTTTCTTGCCATGAAGATGGGGAGGTAGTTAAAGGGGTCATCCAGGAAGGCTTTAAGAGTCTCCTATTTTGAAGATTTAAAAAGAGAGAGAGTAGATTTTCCTAGGATAATTTCAGTATTGTCCTACAGAGCGGTGGAGGGATAGCATACTTGTTTTTACTTAGGATCTCTCCTTCTCTGTGATTTCATAAAATTGTCCAAACTTTATTCTGGATCATAATCCCGATTTCAGTTATGAAATTCATCATCCCAGCTCTCCCAGAGTTTCTCAAATGACACTTCGTAAACTTTCTCAGGGGCAGACCCACCCAGACGTCTTCTGAGCTGCTGAGGAATGAAAGAGCTCTTTCTCTCCCTTGTCATTCACTAACCAGATGTGTCACTTGGCCAACCAGGAACATTTTTATTGCAAACTGTGCTGTTTCCACTGACCACACTTTCAAAGCTGTTAAGACGGAAACAGAAAGAAAACCATATTATGGTTTGTTTGATTTTCTGATGTGGACAAGATGAAGTGGACATTATTCCAAGGTCTTAAATCTTTCCCACTAAAACGTCCCACAGCATCCGAAGCCTGTTCATTTGTACAGTTAACACAGTAGTGGGGCAGCAGAGATGACTTTGCTAAAAAATTATAAAATATAATTAAAGACTTTGTGTTTCCTATAAAGGGTGCCACAAGGACCAGAGTGCTCTTGGGATGTTGGTGTGACAGCAGGAAGGGTTTAGCCCCAAGCACATTCATTAGTTTGAGATTCCTGGTGATGGGCGTGGGGTAGTCAGAGTTGAATCAGATATTGCCTGTCATTGACAAAGTCAAATCTAGGAATGGAGTCACATCAGCAGCTGACTGGACCATGAGGAGTGTGAGCAGAGACCAGGGGCGTGAAGGGAAGAGAGCCGCGGAGGTGCCAGCGTGAGGCTTCCAGGACAAGGCCAACCTGCTCGGCTCCCAGCAGACACTGTGAGCTTAAGAGAACTGAAAATAACTCTTGTCTTAGAACTAGGTCTATGACCTCTTAGTCCCTCCCTGCTGCTTTTATACCTCATACAAGTCACTAAATTTTTCTGAGCTTGTTTCCTCAGCAGTCACACAGAATTTGTAAACCTACCTCACAGAGCACGTGAAAGTAGTTTGTGAACCTTAGTGTGTCACTGTGAGTGAGTCAGCTCGGTGAGGCTGGGAGGGGCCGGGTCAGGAGCCTCCTTCCCTGAGGAGACCGTGGGCAAGGGAGAAGCCCCCATGTGAGGGGGTGCCTCATGAAGGGGTCACGCAGATTCCTATGATGCCTGACCCCAGGAGTACACTTCAGGAATATGGACCCTGCCCATCTCTCCTTTCAGCCTAAAAGAGCAGAAAGCTCAGGCTATCTTAGATGGTGGGGTCAACCATTTCAGGGGCGGGAATCAAGAAAATCAAATTCCAGTTCTGCTTCCTTGATCTGGAAAAAAAAAGGTCATTTTTTCTGCTTCACTATTTTTTTTCTGTCCCTAGAAAGCTTAGTAATATTTGACAGATCAGGCTGCGTCACCATGGAGATGTGAGCCTGCCAGGTGCTTCTCTGGAGAGGACAGCCAGGCGTCGTGAGTGCCTGACGCTGCAGGGCTGAGTCAGAGACACTCAGAAGGCCCTGGTTTCTTCTTAGTTTCTCCAAGGCTCTTGAATGTTGCTTTTCACCACCAACTCCTTTAGAAAAACCTGTTGAGTAGTATATGTATTTCCTTTAATGAGGATAAAGCCCTTCATTCCCTAATTTGCCACAAGGACTAAGATGCCATTGCCCCTGGGGGAGAAAAGGACTATGTTCACGCAAAGGTACAACCCATGCCCGTCATGTCCTTTCTGAAGGGTGTCGGTAGCTAGAAGTGGGTGACAAGAGGGCCCCAAGGTACTCAGCATTCAGAAACCCAAACAGAGGCCCCACTGCAAAAAGAGAAGGCAGCAGGAAGACTGCTGTCAAAATGCTGCTCCTTTCACACCTTCCCCTAGGATTGGTCCTGTTCCTGGTGCCTGAAATTTGTGGCCGCCGTGTTTTCTGCCATATTTGCCATCAGCAGGTTGGAATGATGGAGCTAATATCTCAGTTTTCAAAGCAGGAAAAAATGTGAATTTTGGAAAACACAGGGCTTACTGTCGATCTTTACTTCAATTCTGAAATAAATTATTTGGTAGATATTTGTGAGCTCATTTCAACAGAAAGTAATGCTCATGGGTTACAAGCGCTCAGTTTGGAATTTATAGCTCGTAGTTCAGTTTCTTCCAGGCGAGCATTGTGTGCAAGGGAAGCAATGAATAAACATTTGTTAAATAAATGAAGGCAGATTTGAAGCACTCCGTAATAATAAAAATGTACCCTAAAATGGAAAATTAGAGACAGGAGAGAAAAAATGTTGGAGAAAAAAGAAAAAAATAGATTAGAAAAAGAAAGAAAAAACCCAGAAATACATATTTTAGTATCCGGGATGGTTGAATGACTTGCAAATGAACATGTGGTTTAGCTCCAGGATTTCTGGAAACCAAAACAAAAGAATAATTGTTAGGCTCTCTTATTCTCTCAATATTTGACAAAAACAAACCAACAAAAAAATAGAATTTCACCTGGATAGATGTTGAAAATTTTTTTCCTACCACTAAATTCTGTGTGAAATTTACTGCATGAAAATTGTATTTTGCACGTAACAGTAAGCAACACAATATATTTCAAAAGATATAGACAAATAGAGCTTTTATTTATTTATTTATTTTTAATCATTTAACTTTCTTTCTTTTTTTAAATTAAATCATAGCTGTGTACATTAATGCGATCATGGGGAACCATACACTGGTTTTATAGACCATCTGACATATTTTCATCATGCAGGTTAACATAGCCTTCCTGGAATTTTCTTAGTTATTGTGTTAAGACATTTACATTCTACATTTACTAAGTTTCACATATACCCTTGTAAGATACACCACAGGTGTAATCCTACCAATCACCCTCCCTCTGCCCATCTTCCCCCATCCCTCCACTCCCTCTCCCCCTTCCCCATATTCTTAGGTTATAACTGGGTTATAGCTTTCAAATGAAAGCCATAAATTAGTTTCATAGTAGGGCTGAGTACATTGGATACTTTTTCTTCCATTCTTGAGATACTTTACTACGAAGAATATGTTCCAGCTCCATCCATGTAAACATGAAAGAGGTAAAGTCTCCATCTTTCTTTAAGACTGCATAATATTGCATGGTGTACATATACCACAATTTATTAATCCATTCGTGGATCGATGGACACTTGTTTTTTTCCATGACTTAGCAATTATGAATTGGGCTGCAATAAACATTCTGGTACAAATATCTTTGTTATAATGTGATTTTTGGTCTTCTGGGTCTATACCTAGGAGAAGAATTATAGGATTGAATGGCAGGTCTATTTTTATTTATTTATTTATTTTTTATTGTGAAATGATAGCTGTGTACATTAGTGTAATCAAGGGGTACAATGTGCTGGTTTCATATACAATCTGAAATATTCTCATCAAACTGTTCAACATAGCCTTCATGGCATTTTCTTAGTTATTGTATGTAGACATTTGTATTCTGCCTTTAGTAAGTTTTGCCTGTACCCATTCTAAGATGCACCGTAGGTGTGGCCCCACCTATTACTCTCCCTCCACCCTAACCTCCCCACTCCCTTCCCCTTCCTTGGCCCTTTCCTCATAGTCTTAGATCTCTAAGTGTTCTCCAAACATCTTTCCAAAAGGAATGTATTAATTTGCATTCCCACCAGCAGTGTGGAAGTGTTCCCTTTTCTCCACATCCACGCTAATATCTCTGGTCTTGGGATTTTGTGATATGGGCTAATCTTACTGCAGTTAGATGATATCTCAAAGTAGTTTTGATTTGCATTTCTCTGATGATTAACAATGATGAGCATTTTTTCGTATGTCTGTAGGCCATGCGCCTGTCTTCTTCGGAGAAGTTTCTCTTTAAGTTCCTTGCCCAGCCTGTGATGGGATCACTTGTTCTTTTCTTGCTTATACGTTTGAGTTCTCTGTGGATTCTGGTTATTAAACCTTTGTCAGAGACATAACCTGCAAATATCTTCTCCCATTCTGAGGGCTGTTTGCTTGCTTTACTTACTGTGTTCTTGGCTGTGCAGAAGCTTTTTAGTTTGATCAGGTCCCAGTAGTGTCTTTTTGAAGCTGCTTCAATTGCCCGGGGGGGTCCTCCTCATAAAATATTCGCCCAGACTGATTTCTTCAAGAGTTTTCCCTGCACTTTCTTCTAGTATTTTTATAGTTTTGTGCCTTAAGTTTAAATCTTTAATCCAGTAAGAGTCTATCTTAGTTAATGGTGAAAGGTGTGGGTCCAGTTTTAATACTTTTAATAGTGATTTTCTATGAAATCTGAGGACTTCATATTGAATCATAACTCAGACATTTTTGCAGGGACCTATTATAATACAGGCTAGATAAATTTTGTTAGTGACCCTAAAGGAACTAGATAAATAATACGTCTTTTGGTGTAAATCTCTCAAATATTAGGTTTGAGGATGGACTTCTAGAGCATATAACATTGACAGACACCAGAAATCTTCATATTCTATATTTTTGATGAGGGAGAAAGCTAAATACTTTAGATAGGAGACATGGAGAAGCGAATTTGATATTATGTCACAAAACCTTAGGAATTTGATAAAAATTCTCACTGAGAGAGGCAATGTGGTATAGAAAAATAAGAGCCCAAGATACCATTCAGACAGATTGGGTTTTAAAATGCAGCTCAACAATGACAATGGGACCACCTTGGTGAAGTTATTTAACTTCTCCAAGCCTGGAGATTCTATTTGCCAAAATGTGGATAATAGGTCTTACTTTTAAGGCTGAGTGAGAATTAGGTGCCATATTGCGTTAGTGACCATTAGCTTTAGCTGCAAGTAGCAAAAAACCGCAAAATAGCAGTGACTTAAATAAGATAGAAGTTTCTTTTTCACTTATGCTGTTGCGTGATCAGAGACACGAGGGAGTCAGCACATTATATTTTCACATATGTCAACTTCTGATCCGTGTCTCTAGGAGTGAGGCAGTAACACCTGTGACCTCCCAGGCTTAACGGAATGCATGACTTCAGAGTCATTGTTCCCAAAACTTTACATCCAAAGGAAACAGGCCCTGTGTATTCTCAGTGGAGCCCAACTCTCTGTTCAGCTTTTTTGCTGTCTGCAAAAGCTGCTTCTGTGTTAGCAAAAGCCAATTAACCCTTACCAGGCTTATATCATGTGCTTCATGTGGGGAGCTCTCCCACAAATGCTCCAGACCAGGGACAAGACTTTTTCTAGCTTCTTATTCTGCCATAAGTGGCCTTCTATTCCTAAGATTTGGACCTCATAGTCCAAAATGGGTGCTGGGGCTCCAGCATGACCTTCACATTCCAGCAGGAAGAAGAAAGAGAGAGGGACACACACCATTTTGTTTAAAGAATACTTTTATTTACATCTTTTTGGCCAGAATTTTGTCACAATATCTCACTTAGCTTCAGGAAAAACTGAGAAATGTCATCTTTGTTCAGGGCAACCCAGTGCCAGATTTAATAAAAAAACAAACCAGCTGCATGTCGCCGAGTCCAGGCCCTGCCATGCCCGCCCCGCCCCACCCCGCCGCCCGCCGCCTGTGTCCGCTCGCCCGGCCTCCCGGGTCTCGCCGGCTCTCGGGCCTGCCCCCGAAGACGTGGAGCACTGCGGCAGCCAGGATGACCTGCCACCAACCTGAGAAGTAAAGCAGGCCTGTTAAGAAAGCATAACTACGTCTTCCCTGAATTTATGTCTAATACCTTGGAAGAGGATATTTATCTTCCTTTCCTATACTATATCGAGACTACTGTTTGATTAAATTGTGTGACCAATAAGTTACTCTTTAATTACTTTTGTATGCAATTTCTAAATCATTAAGGAGTTACAGAATAGAAGTATTGATCTGGGTGGCTAAAGATACTAGAAAACAAGCAGTCCACAGGCACGAGAACTTAAAGAGCAAGAGGAAGTGAAAGGAAAATTAGGGCAAGGAAACAGATAAAAGAAATCACCCATGAGGAAGAATCAGCAGAAAACTCCAGGCAACATGAAGAACCAGTCCAGAACAACCCCGCCAAGGGACCATGAGGTAGCTACTGCAGAGGATTCCACCTTACAGAAATGCTAGGAATGACAGAAAGGGAATTTAGAATACACATGTTGAAAACAATGAAAGAAATGATGGAAACAATGAAGGAAACTGCTAATAAAGTGGAAAATAACCAAAAGGAAATCCCAAAACAGAATCAAATCAGAGATGAACGATATGAAGAATATAAAAAGGATATAGCAGAGCTGAAGGAAATGAAACAGTCAATCAGGGAACTTAAAGGTGCAATGGAAAGTATCAGCAACAGGTTAGACCATGCAGAAGAAAGAATTTCAGAGGTAGAAGACAAAGTTTTTGAGATAACTCAGATGTAAAAGAGGCAGAAAAGAAGAGAGAGAAAGCAGAACGTTCACTGTCAGAATTATGGGACTTTATGAAGCGTTCCAACATACGAGTTATAGGAATTCCAGAAGGGGAAGAAGAATGCCCCAGAGGAATGGAAGCCATACTAGAGAATATTATAAAAGAAAATTTCCCAAATATCACCAAAGATTCTGACACACTGCTTTCAGAGGGCTATCGGACCCCAGGTCACCTCAACTCTAACCGAGCTTCTCCAAGACACATTGTGATGAACCTGTCCAAAGTCAAGACAAAAGAAAAGATTCTGCAAGCTGTCAGGAGTAAGTGCCAGTTGACCTACAGGGGCAAATCCATCAGAGTGACCGCAGACTTCTCTAATGAAACTTTCCAAGCAAGAAGACAATGGTCATCTACCTTTAATCTACTTAAACAGAACAATTTCCAGCCCAGAATTCTCTACCCTGCTAAGCTAAGCTTCAAAATGGACAGAGAAATCAAATCATTTACGGATACACAAACATTGAGGAAATTCGCCACAACAAGACCAGCTCTACAGGAAATACTTCAACCTGTTCTGCACACTGACCACCACAATGGATCAGCA
The DNA here is from genome assembly GCF_027406575.1 of Nycticebus coucang. NCBI lineage: Eukaryota > Metazoa > Chordata > Mammalia > Primates > Lorisidae > Nycticebus > Nycticebus coucang. Next base: position 59,695,210 of record NC_069792.1, on the reverse strand, counting down.
GCAAAGTAAGAACTCAGAAATTAAAGGACAGAACCAAACCTCCACACTGATGCAAAAGATAAAACTAAGCAATGGACTCTCACAAAATAAGACGAATAGAATACTACCACACTTATCAATTATCTCAATAAATGTTAATGGCTTGAATTCCCCACTGAAGAGACATAGATTGGTTGACTGGCTTAAAAAACACAAGCCATCCATTTGCTGTCTGCAAGAAACACACCTGGCTTCAAAAGACAAATTAAAGCTCCGAGTCAAGGGTTGGAAGACAATTTTTCAGGCAAATGGAATTCAGAAGAAAAGAGGAGTTGCAATCTTATTTTCAGATACATGTGGATTTAAAGCAACTAAAATCAAAAAAGACAAAGATGGTCACTTTATATTGGTCAAGGGAAAAATACAACAAGAAGACATTTCAATTCTAAATATCTATGCACCCAATTTAAATGCTCCCAGATTCTTGAAACAGACCTTACTCAGTCTGAGCAATATGATATCTGATAATACCATAATAACAGGGGACCTTAACACTCCTCTTACAGAGCTGGACAGATCCTTTAAACAGAAATTAAACAAGGATATAAGAGACTTAAATGAGACCCTAGAACAACTGTGCTTGATAGACGCATATAGAACACTCCATCCCAAAGATAAAGAATATACATTCTTCTCATCACCCCATGGAACATTCTCCAAAACTGATCATATCCTGGGACACAAAACAAATATCAACAGAATCAAAAGAATTGAAATTTTACCTTGTATGTTCTCAGACCATAAGGCACTAAAGGTGGAACTCAACTCTAACAAAAATGCTCGACCCCACCCAAAGGCATGGAAACTAAACAGTCTTCTGTTGAATAACAGATGGGTGAAGGAAGAAATAAAACAGGAAATCATTAACTTCCTTGAGCATAACAACAATGAAGACACAAGCTACCAAAACCTGTGGGATACTGCAAAAGCAGTTTTGAGAGGAAAATTCATCGCTTTAGATGCCTACATTGGGAAAACAGAAAGAGAGCACATCAACAATCTCACAAGAGATCTTATGGAATTGGAAAAAGAAGAACAATCTAAGCCTAAACTCAGTAGAAGAAAAGAAATATCCAAATTCAAATCAGAGATCAATGAAATTGAAAACAAAAGAATCATTCAGAAAATTAATGAAACAAGGAGTTGGTTTTTTGAAAAAATAAATAAAATAGATAAACCATTGGCCAGACTAACGAGGAATAGAAAAGTAAAATCTCTAGTAACCTCAATCAGAAATGATAAAGGGGATATAACAACTGATCCCACAGAGATACAAGAGATCATCTCTGAATACTACCAGAAACTCTATGCCCAGAAATTTGACAATGTGAAAGAAATGGATCAATACTGGGAATCACACCCTCTCCGTAGACTCAGCCAGGAAGAAATAGAGCTCCTGAACAGACCAATTTCAAGCACTGAGATCAAAGAAACAATAAAATAGCTTCCAACCAAAAAATGCCCTGGTCCAGATGGCTTCACTCCAGAATTCTATCAAACCTTCAAGGAAGAGCTTATTCCTGTACTGCAGAAATTATTCCAAAAAATTGAGGAAGAAGGAATCTTCCCCAACACATTCTATGAAGCAAACATCACCCTGATACCAAAACCAGGAAAAGACCCAAACAAAAAGGAGAATTTCAGACCAATCTCACTCATGAATATAGACGCAAAAATTCTCAACAAAATCCTAGCCAATAGATTACAGCTTATCATCAAAAAAGTCATTCATCATGATCAAGTAGGCTTCATTCCAGGGATGCAAGGCTGGTTTAACATACGCAAGTCCATGAACGTTATCCACCATATTAACAGAGGCAAAAATAAAGATCACATGATCCTCTCAATAGATGCAGAAAAAGCATTTGATAAAATCCAGCATCCTTTTCTAATTAGAACACTGAAGAGTATAGGCATAGGTGGCACATTTCTAAAACTGATTGAAGATATCTATGACAAACCCACAGCCAATATTTTACTGAATGGAGTAAAACTGAAAGCTTTTCCTCTTAGAACTGGAACCAGACGAGGTTGTCCTCTGTGACCTTTACTATTCAACGTAGTGCTGGAAGTTCTAGCCAATACAATTAGGCAAGACAAGGAAATCAAGGGAATCCAAATGGGAGCAGAGGAGGTCAAATTCTCCCTCTTTGCTGACGACATGATCTTATACTTAGAGAACCCCAAAGACTCAACCACGAGACTCCTAGAAGTCATCAAAAAATACAGTAATGTTTCAGGATATAAAATCAATGTCCACAAGTCAGTAGCCTTTGTGTACACCAATAACAGTCAAGATGAGAAGCTAATTAAGGACACAACTCCCTTCACCATAGTCTCAAAGAAAATGAAATACCTAGGAATATACCTAACGAAGGAGGTGAAGGACCTCCATAAAGAAAACTATGAAATCCTCAGAAAGGAAATAGCAGAGGATATTAACAAATGGAAGAACATACCATGCTCACGGATGGGAAGAATCAACATTGTTAAAATGTCTATACTTCCCAAAGCAATCTACCTATTCAATGCCATTCCTATCAAAATACCAACATCGTACTTTCAAGATTTGGAAAAAATGATTCTGTGTTTTGTATGGAACCGGAAAAAACCCCGTATAGCTAAGGCCGTTCTTAGTAATAAAAATAAAGCTGGGGGCATCAGCATACCAGATTTTAGTCTGTACTACAAAGCCATAGTGCTCAAGACAGCATGGTACTGGCACAAAAACAGAGACATAGACACTTGGAATCGAATTGAAAACCAAGAAATGAAACTAACATTTTACAACCACCTAACTTTGATAAACCAAACAAGATCATACCCTGGGGGAAAGACTCCCTATTCAATAAATGGTGTTGGGAGAACTGGATGTCTACATGTAAAAGACTGAAACTGGACCCACACCTTTCCCCACTCACAAAAATTGATTCAAGATGGATAAAGGACTTAAACTTAAGGCATGAAACAATAAAAATCCTCCAAGAAAGCACAAGAAAAACACTGGAAGATATTGGCCTGGGGGAAGTCTTCATGAAGAAGACTGCCATGGCAATTGCAACAACAACAAAAATAAACAAATGGGACTTCATTAAACTGAAAAGCTTCTGTACAGCTAAGGAGACAATAACCAAAGCAAAGAGACAACCTACACAATGGGAAAGGATATTTGCATATTTTAAATCAGACAAAAGCTTGATAACTAGGATCTATAGAGAACTCAAATTAATCCACATGAAAAAAGCCAACAATCCCTTATATCAATGGGCAAGAGACATGAATAGAACTTTCTCTAAAGACGACAGACGAATGGCTAACAAACACATGAAAAAATGTTCATCATCTCTATATATTAGAGAAATGCAAATCAAAACATCCCTGAGATATCATCTAACCCCAGTGAGAATGGCCCACATCACAAAATCTCAAAACTGCAGATGCTGGCGTGGATGTGGAGAGAAGGGAACACTTTTACACTGCTGGTGGGACTGCAAACTAGTACAACCTTTCTGGAAGGAAGTATGGAGAAACCTCAAAGCACTCAACCTAGACCTCCCATTTGATCCTGCAATCCCATTACTGGGCATCTACCCAGAAGGAAAGAAATCCTTTTATCATAAAGACACTTGTAGTAGACTATTTATCGCAGCTCAATTTACAATCGCCAAAATGTGGAAAGAGCCTAAATGCCCACCAACCCAGGAATGGATTAACAAGCTGTGGTATATATATACCATGGAATACTATTCAGCCATTAAAAAAATGGAGACTTTACATCCTTCATATTAACCTGGATGGACGTGGAAGACATTATTCTTAGTAAAGCATCACAAGAATGGAGAAGCATGAACCCTATGTACTCAATTTTGATATGAGGACAATTAATGACAGTTATGGTTATGGGGGGGGAAGAAAGAGGGAAGGAAGGAGGTGGGTGGGGTCTTGGTGTGTGTCACACTTTATGGGGGCAAGACATGATTGCAAGAGGGACTTTACCTAACAATTGCAATCAGTGTAACCTGGCTTATTGTACCCTCAATGAATCCCCAACAATAAAAAAAAAAAAAAAAGAAGCTTCCAACCCAAAAATGCCCTGGTCCAGATGGCTTCATACCAGAATTCTATCAAACCTTCAAGGAAGAGCTTATTCCTTTTCTAATTTCTGTACTGCAGAAATTATTCCAGAAAATTGAGTAGGAAAGAATCTTCCCCAACACGTTCTATGAAGCAAACATCACCCTGATACCAAAACCAGGGAAAGACCCAAACGAAAAGGAAACTTTCAGACCAATTTCACTCATGAATATAGATGCAAAAATTTTCAACAAAATCCTAGCCAATAGATTATAGCTTATCATCAAAAAAGTCATACATGATGATCAAGTAGGTTTCATCCAAGGGATTCAAGACTGGTTTAACATACGCAAGTCCATAAACGTTATCCGCTGTATTAACAGAGGCAAAAATAAAGATCATATGATCCTCTCAATAGATGCAGAAAAAGCATTCGATAAAATCCAGCATCCTTTTCTAATTAGAACACTGAAGAGTATAGACATAGGTGGCACATTTCTAAAACTGATTGAAGATATCTATGACAAACCCACAGCCAATATTTTACTGAATGGAGTAAAACTGAAAGCTTTTCCTCTTAGAACTGGAACCAGACGAGGTTGTCCTCTGTCACCTTTACTATTCAACGTAGTGCTGGAAGTTCTAGCTAATACAATTAGGCAAGACAAGGAAATAAAGGTAATCCAAATGGGAGCAGAGGAGGTCAAACTCTCCCTCTTTGCTGATGACATGATCGTATACTTAGAGAACCCCAAAGACTCAACCACAAGACACCTGGAAATCATCGAAAAATACAGTAATGTTTCAGGATATAAAATCAATGTCCAGAAGTCAGTAGCCTTTGTGTACACCAATAACAGTCAAGATGAGAAGCTAATTAAGGACACAACTCCCTTCACCATAGTTTCAAAGAAAATGAAATACCTAGGAATATACCTAACAAAGGAGGTGAAGGACCTCTATAAAGAAAACTATGAAATCCTCAGAAAGGAAATAGCAGAGGATATTAACAAATGGAAGAACATATCATGCTCACGGATGGGAAGAATCAACATTGTTAAAATGTCTATACTTCCCAAAGCAATCTAACTATTCAATGCCATTCATATTAAAATACTAACATTGTAATTTCAAGATTTGGAAAAAATGATTCTGCATTTTGTATGGAACCAGAAAAAGCCCCATATAGCTAAGGCAGTTCTTAGTAATAAAAATAAAGCTGGGGGCATCAGCATACCAGATTTTAGGCTGTACTACAAAGCCATAGTGGTCAAGACAGCATGGTACTGGCACAAAAACAGAGACATAGACACTTGGAATTGAATAGAAAACTAGGAAATGAAACTAAGATGTTATAATCACCTAATCTTTGATAAACCAAACAAGAACATACTTTGGAGGAAAGACTTTCTATTCAATAAATGGTGTTGGGAGAATTGGATATCCACATGTAAAAGACTGAAACTGGACCCACACCTTTCCCCACTCACAAAAATTGATTCAAAATGGATAAAGAACTTAAATTTAAGGCATGAAACAATAAAAATTCTCAAAGAAATCATAGGAAAAACACTGGAAGATATTGGCCTGAGGAAAGACTTCATGAAGAAGACTGCCATGGCAATTGCAACAACAACAAAAATAAACAAATGGGACTTCATTAAACTGAAAAGCTTCTGTACAGCTAAGTAGACAACAACTAAAGCAAAGAGACAACCTACACAATGGGAAAGGATATTTGCATATTTGGAATCAGAGAAAAGCTTGATAACTTGATAAATGATCTATAGAGAACTCAAATTAATCCACATGAAAAAAGCCAACAATCCCATATATCAATGGGCAAGAGACATGAATAGAACCTTCTCTAAAGAAAACGGATGAATGGCTAACAAACATATGAAAAAATGTTCATCATCCCTATCTATTAGAGAAATGCAAATCAAAACCACCCCAAGAACTATCTAATCCCAGTGAGAATGGCCCACATCACAAAATCTCAAAACTGCAGATGCTGGCGTGGTTGTGGAGAGAAGGGAACACTTTTACACTGCTGGTGGAACTGCAAACTTGTACAACCTTTTTGGAAGGAAGTATGGAGAAATCTCAAAGCACTCAAGCTAGACCTCCCATTTGATCCTGCAATCCCATTACTCGGCATCTACCCAGAAGGAAAAAAATCCTTTTATCATAAGGACACTTATACTAGACTGTTTATCGCAGCTCAATTTACAATCGCCAAAATGTGGAAACAGCCTAAATGCCCACCAACACAGGAATGTATTAACAAGCTGTGGTATATGTATACCATGGAATACTATTCAGCCATTAAAAAAAAATGGAGACTTTACCTCCTTTGTGTTAATCTGGATGGAAGTGGAAGACGTTATTCTTAGTAAAGCATCACAAAAATGGAGAAGCATGAATCCTATGAGGACAATTAATGACAATTAAGGTCACGGGGGGTGGGGGAGGGGAGAGCAGAGAGAGAAAGAAGGAGGGAAGGGTGGGGAAAGGAAGAGCAAAGAGAGGGAAGGAGGGAGGAAGGTGGGGCCTTGGTGTGTGCTACACCTTTTGGGGGCAGGACATGATTGTAAGAGGGCTTTACCTAACAAATGCAATCAGTGTAACCTGGCTTATTGTACCCTCAATGAATCCCCAACAATAAAAAAAAAAAAGATAGCAAAAGGGGGCTCATGGCTTATTCAACTATCAAAACTGATGACCCATAAGGTGCACAATTGGACATAGACTTAAACTTAGGTCTGCCTCTTAGTAGTGGTGATTAATTAAAAGGTTATAAACTGGTTTGATCTGGGTATCTTCCCATTTATTTCAGCAGTTAATTGCTCCTGAAGAAATTATGCAAAGAGGGTTGATGTTCTTGATTTGGTTCTCCATGGATGACTATTGTATGAAGCCATTATCAATTTTGGCATTCATGTGGGCTAAAGTTACTGAAGAGTTAACACTTTTTACAGATATAAAGCTCAGAAGACTGGTGAATTATATATTCTATAAATATATAGAATACATATATTCTGTATATTTCTAGTATTTGTGTATATTTTTGTAAGGCAAGAGACAAGATGGCCTTGGAAGCAGGATCATAAATATTTAGAGGAATGAATTATCAGGTAGACAGTGCTGACCCATAATTTTCAAAGCATATTACTTTTCTTGTTTTCTTCTTTTTTTTTTTTTATTGTTGGGGATTCATTGAGGGTACAATAAGCCAGTTACACTGATTGCAATTGTTAGGTAAAGTCCCTCTTGCAATCATGTCTTGCCCCCATAAAGTGTGACACACACTAAGGCCCCACCCCCCTCCCTCCATCCCTCTTTCTGCACCCCCCCATAACCTTAATTCTCATTAATTGTCCTCATATCAAGATTGAGTACATAGGATTCATGCTTCTCCATTCTTGTGATGCTTTACTAAGAATAATGTCTTCCACTTCCATCCAGGTTAATACGAAGGATGTAAAGTCTCCATTTTTTTTAATGGCTGAATAGTATTCCATGGTATACATATACCACAGCTTGTTAATCCATTCCTGGGTTGGTGGGCATTTAGGCTGTTTCCACATTTTGGCGATTGTAAATTGAGCTGCAATAAACAGTCTAGTACAAGTGTCCTTATGATAAAAGGATTTTTTTCTTTCTGGGTAGATGCCCAGTAATGGGATTGCAGGATCGAATGGGAGGTCTAGGTTGAGTGCTTTGAGGTTTCTCCATACTTCCTTCCAGAAAGGTTGTACTAGTTTGCAGTCCCACCAGCAGTGTAAAAGTGTTCCCTTCTCTCCACATCCACGCCAGCATCTGCAGTTTTGAGATTTTGTGATGTGGGCCATTCTCTCTGGGGTTAGATGGTATCTCAGGGATGTTTTGATTTGCATTTCTCTAATATATAGAGATGATGAACATTTTTTCATGTGTTTGTTAGCCATTCGTCTGTCGTCTTTAGAGAAAGTTCTATTCATGTCTCTTGCCCATTGATATAAGGGATTGTTGGCTTTTTTCATGTGGATTAATTTGAGTTCTCTATAGATCCTGGTTATCAAGCTTTTGTCTGATTGAAAATATGCAAATATCCTTTCCCATTGTGTGGGTTGTCTCTTTGCTTTGGTTATCGTCACCTTAGCTGTACAGAAGCTTTTCAGTTTAATGAAGTCCCATTTGTTTATTTTTGTTGTTGTTGCAATTGCCATGGCAGTCTTCTTCATGAAGTCTTCCCCCAGGCCAATATCTTCCAGTGTTTTTCCTATGCTTTCTTTGAGGATTTTTATTGTTTCGTGCCTTAAATTTAAGTCCTTTATCCATCTTGAATCAATTTTTGTGAGTGGGGAAAGGTGTGGGTCCAGTTTCAGTCTTTTACACGCAGACATCCAGTTCTCCCAACACCATTTATTGAATAGGGAGTCTTTCCCCCAAGGTAAGTTCTTGTTTGGTTTATCGAAGATTAGGTGGTTGTAAGATGTTAGTTTCATTTCTTGGTGTTCAATTCGATTCCAAGTGTCTATGTCTCTGTTTTTGTGCCAGTACCATGCTGTCTTGAGCACTATGGCTTTGTAGTACAGACTAAAATCTGGTATGCTGATGCCCCCAGCTTTATTTTTGTTACTAAGAACTGCCTTAGCTATACGGGGTTTTTTCCGGTTCCATACAAAACGCAGAATCATTTTTTCCAAATCTTGAAAGTACGATGTAGGTACTTTGATAGGAATGGCATTGAATAGGTAGATTGCTTTGGGAAGTATAGACATTTTAACAATGTTGATTCTTCCAAGCCATGAGCATGGTATGTTCTTCCATTTGTTAATATCCTCTGCTATTTCCTTTCTGAGGAGTTCATAGTTTTCTTTATAGAGGTCCTTCACCTCCTTCGTTAGGTATATTCCTAGGTATTTCATTTTCTTTGAAACTATGGTGAAGGGAGTTGTGTCCTTAATTAGCTTCTCCTCTTGACTGTTATTGGTGTATACAAAGGCTACTGACTTGTGGACATTGATTTTATATCCTGAAACATTACTGTATTTTTTGATGACTTCTAGGAGTCTTGTGGTTGAGTCTTTGGGGTTCTCTAAGTATAAGATCATGTCGTCAGCAAAGAGGGAGAGTTTGACCTCCTCTGCTCCCATTTGGATTCCCTTTATTTCCTTGTCTTGCCTAATTGTATTGGCTAGAACTTCCAGCACTATGTTGAATAGTAAAGGTGACAGAGGACAACCTTGTCTGGTTCCAGTTCTAAGAGGAAAAGCTTTCAGTTTTACTCCATTCAGTAAAATATTGGCTGTGGGTTTGTCATAGATAGCTTCAATCAGTTTTAGAAATGTGCCACCTATGCCTATACTCTTCAGTGTTCTAATTAGAAAAGGATGCTGGATTTTATCAAATGCTTTTTCTGCATCTATTGAGAGGATCATGTGATCTTTATTTTTGCCTCTGTTAATATGGTGGATAACGTTTATGGACTTGCGTATGTTGAACCAGCCTTGCATCCCTGGGATGAAGCCTACTTGATCATGATGAATGACTTTTGTGATGATAAGCTGTAATCTATTGGCTAGGATTTTGTTGAGAATTTTTCCATCTATATTCATGAGTGAGATTGGTCTGAAATTCTCCTTTTTGTTTGGGTCTTTTCCTGGTTTTGGTATCAGAGTGATGTTTGCTTCATAGAATGTGTTGGGGAAGATTCCTTCTTCCTCAATTTTTTGGAATAATTTCTGCAGTACAGGAATAAGCTCTTCCTTGAAGGTTTGATAGAATTCTGGAGTGAAGCCATCTGGACCAGGGCATTTTTTAGTTGGAAGCTTTTTTATTGTTTCTTTGATCTCAGTGCTTGAAATTGGTCTGTTCAGGAGCTCTATTTCTTCCTGGCCAAGTCTAGGGAGAGGGTGTGATTCCAAATATTGATCCATTTCCTTCACATTGTCAAATTTCTGGGCATAGAGTTTCTGGTAGTATTCAGAGATGATCTCTTGTATCTCTGTGGGATCAGTTGTTATTTCCCCTTTATCATTTCTGATTGAGGTTACTAGAGATTTTACTTTTCTATTTCTAGTTAGTCTGGCCAATGGTTTATCTATTTTATTTATTTTTTCAAAAAACCAACTCCTTGTTTCATTAATTTTCTGAATGATTCTTTTGTTTTCAATTTCATTGATCTCTGATTTGATTTTGGAGATTTCTTTTCTTCTACTGAGTTTAGGCTTAGATTGTTCTTCTTTTTCCAATTCCATAAGGTCTCTTGTGAGATTGTTGATGTGCTCTCTGTCTGTTTTTCGAATGTAGGCATCTAAAGCGATGAATTTTCCTCTCAAAACTGCTTTTGCAGTATCCCACAGGTTTTGGTAGCTTGTGTCTTCATTGTTGTTATGCTTAAGGAAGTTAGTGATTTCCTGTTTGATTTCTTCCTGCACCCATCTGTTATTCAACAGAAGATTGTTTAATTTCCATGCCTTTGGATGGGGTCGAGCATTTTTGTTAGAGTTGAGTTCCACCTTTAGTGCCTTATGGTCTGAAAAGATACAAGGTAAAATTTCAATTCTTTTGATTCTGTTGATATTTGTTTTGTGTCCCAGGATATGATCAATTTTGGAGAATGTTCCATGGGGTGATGAGAAGAATGTATATTCTTTATCTTTGGGGTGGAGTGTTCTATATGCGTCTATCAAGCATAATTGTTCTAGGGTCTCATTTAAATCTCTTATATCTTTGTTTAATTTCTGTTTAGAGGATCTGTCCAGCTCTGTAAGAGGTGTGTTAAAGTCCCCTGTTATGATGGTATTATCAGATATCATATTGCTCAGACTGAGTAAGGTCTGTTTCAAGAATCTGGGAGCATTTAAATTTGGTGCATAGATATTTAGAATTGAAATGTCTTCTTGTTGTAGTTTTCCCTTGACCAATATAAAGTGACCATCTTTGACTTTTTTGACTTTAGTTGCTTTAAATCCACATGTATCTGAAAATAAGATTGCAACTCCTCTTTTCTTCTGAATTCCATTTGCCTGAAAAATTGTCTTCCAACCCTTGACTCGGAGCTTTAATTTGTCTTTTGAAGCCAGGTGTGTTTCCTGCAGACAGCAAATGGATGGCTTGTGTTTTTTAATCCAGTCAGCCAATCTATGTCTCTTCAGTGGGGAATTCAAACCATTAACATTTATGGAGATAATTGATAAGTGTGGTAGTATTCTATTCGTCTTATTTGGTGAGAGTCCATTGCTTAGTTTTATCTTTTGCATCAGTGTGGAGGTTAGGTTCTGTCCTTTGATTTCTGAGTTCTTACTTTGCTGCTGATCCATTTTGGTGGTCAGTGTGCAGAACAGGTTGAAGTATTCCCTGTAGAGCTGGTCTTGTTGTGGTGAATTTCCTCAATGTTTGTATATCCGTAAATGATTTGATTTCTCCATCAATTTTGAAGCTTAGCTTAGCAGGGTACAGAATTCTGGGCTGAAAATTGTTCTGTTTAAGTAGATTAAAGGTAGATGACCATTGTCTTCTTGCTTGGAAAGTTTCATTAGAGAAGTCTGAGGTCACTCTGATGGATTTGCCCCTGTAGGTCAACTGGCGCTTACTCCTGGCAGCTTGCAGAATCTTTTCTTTTGTCTTGACTTTGGACAGGTTCATCACAATGTGTCTTGGAGAAGCTCGGTTAGAGTTGAGGCGACGTGGGGTCCGATATCCCTCTGAAAGCAGTGTGTCAGAATCTTTGGTGATGTTTGGGAAATTTTCTTTTATAATATTCTCTAGTATGGCTTCCATTCCTCTGGGGCATTCTTCTTCCCCTTCTGGAATTCCTATAACTCGTATGTTGGAACGTTTCATAAAGTCCCATAATTCTGACAGTGAACGTTCTGCTTTCTCTCTCTTCTTTTCTGCCTCTTTTACTATCTGAGTTATCTCAAAAACTTTGTCTTCTACCTCTGAAATTCTTTCTTCTGCATGGTCTAACCTGTTGCTGATACTTTCCATTGCATCTTTAAGTTCCCTGATTGACTGTTTCATTTCCTTCAGCTCTGCTATATCCTTTTTATATTCTTCATATCGTTCATCTCTGATTTGATTCTGTTTTTGGATTTCCTTTTGGTTATTTTCCACTTTATTAGCAGTTTCCTTCATTGTTTCCATCATTTCTTTCATTGTTTTCAACATGTGTATTCTAAATTCCCTTTCTGTCATTCCTAACATTTCTGTATAGGTGGAATCCTCTGCAGTAGCTACCTCATGGTCCCTTGGCGGGGTTGTTCTGGACTGGTTCTTCATGTTGCCTGGAGTTTTCTGCTGATTCTTCCTCATGAGTGATTTCTTTTATCTGTTTCCTTGCCCTAATTTTCCTTTCACTTCCTCTTGCTCTTTAAGTTCTCGTGCCTGTGGAAGTTGTGGGCGGGTTTAGACGGGTTGAACACACGCGACCACTTGCCGGTTTTCCACTGTTTTAGTCCTCCTCTTGGGGTCCAGAAGTCTCTCGCTGACTCCCTGTATCCTCATAGGAGTGATGATAGGCAGTTCCCACCAGCCAGAGATGCCTGGAGTCCTATCTCCCCAGACTCACCTTTTTTTGTTTTCTTTTTAGAGACAGTCTCACTTTATTGCCTTCAGTAGAGTGCCGTGGCATCACAGCTCACAGCAACCTCCAACTCCTGGGCTCAAGTGATTCTCCTGCCTCTGCCTCCCAAGTAGCTGGGACTACAGGCATATGCCACAATGCCCAGCTATTTTTTGGTTACAGCCATCATTGTTGTTTGGTGGGCCTGGGCTGGATTTGAACCCGCCAGCTCAGGTGTATGTGGCTGGCGCCTTAGCTGCTTAAGCCAGAGGCGCTGAGCCCAAAGCATGTTACTTTTAATAAGAGCACACAGAGATTCCTTTCCTAGTGAGAGATAGAGTCTAATTTCTCTCTTTGAATCTGAGCTGGTCGTAGTGACTTGGCTTGACTAAAATATAGTGAAAATGATGATCTGGGACTTCTGAGATTGGGGTGTAAGAAGTCTTGCAGTTTGTTTCTGGGTCTCCTACAATGCTCACACTCAGGGTTCTCCCTCTTAGAACCAGGTGCCACACTGTAAGAAGCCCAAGCCATATGAAGAAGCCATATGTAGGTGCTTCAATTGAGCATCAAGCTCCAGCCAGTATCAGCTGCCAGATATTTGAGTGTGCCATCTTGAATGTGGGCCCCAGTCAAGCCTTCAGATAAGCACAGCTGACATCTGATTGCAATTGTAAGGGAAAGCCCAAATGAGATCCACCAGTTGAGCTCTGTCAAATCACAAAAATAATAAATATTAGTTTTAAACAACTAAGTTTTGGGTGGCTATGTAACCATAGATATTTACAACAGAATTTAGTACCTGGAGGTGGAGTACTGCCACAATGAAAAGTTAAAATTTGGACCATTGGCTTGGGGGACCAAACAGCAGGAAGAGGATGGGAGATTCTGGAGTAAACTGGTAATGAGAAGTGGGAGGAAAAGGAGAAAATTATTATTGAAGGCTGAAAAAAAAGGCATCTCTTGTTTTCTAATGATTGATAGTCAGGTATACTGTTATACCAGGTAACATGAGAAACAGAAAATATACCTAGGAAATAGCCAATTTGGCTATGGAGACTTCTAGGTAGAATCTCGAAAGTGTCTACTGATTTTTTTTTGACAAGTATAATAAGGTATGAATATAGAGAGATGAGAAAAAAAGGCCTCTTCAGGTTTAAGCAAAACTTAGATGGAATATAAAGAAGCCAGACTCGCTGGTTTTATAAATAAATCTGTTTCACATTCCCAGCTTCTCCAGGTGGAAAAAAATATTTCAAAGAAAGACATGATATGAAGGTAATGACCATCTCAAAGGTAGGGCTGTAAGACGTTCACTACACTTTTAGAAAGTTTTAAGGCTGTACCTCAGACTTTGAAAAAGTCTGAAGGGCACCTGACTCAGGCCAAGGCAGAAAGGTACCTGTGGGTAAAGAGATTTGTGGGTAGGTATTTTGACCAACAGAGTGTACCCGAAAGAGTCTTTGGTAAATTTATAAAAATTTAAGAGAATTGTACATGTAGAAGCATCATCAGCTTGAATTGAATAAGACAGATACAGTTCAAACTGTAGAGTACTTTATATGGGCAGGATATAGGATAAGAAGGCTACTATGCTGCAAACTTGGCTATTTATTATAGAAACAGAAGAGTAATTCAGAGGGTAGGATCAAAACTGTAGGAGAGGTGGAGAGCCAAGACCCACAGAGAATCATTCCTGGGAAGAAGGATTGATACTCACTAATCAAGGATTCGACAACATGCACCTGGCTGTATTTCAGAATTACTATGGGCCAATGACTGCTAAGTGCCTCTCATTTACCTCCTGAGTTATCCCATCTCTGTGTCACCCTTGTATGGGGTGTGTGTGTGTGAGTGTGTGTGTGTGTGTGTGTGCGTGTGTGATAGAAAAATTACTTCTTTATCTCACAGGTCTACAGATTGAGAGGAACTGTGCTCAGGGAACTACACCCCAGGAAGGCTCATCTGCTTAGGCAATAGAATCCTGGACCTCAAGCTTGAGTGGAGGCCATAATGGGAAGGGACTTTTGGGTCTTAGGAGGAGATGTGTGTATTTTCCACGTGGGAGGAATGTAAATAATAGGTAACCTGAGGGCAGACTATGGCAGATTAAAGATGAATGCAAATTTTTTGACCCTCTTCCTGTTGAGAGGTAGTGTCTAATCTCTCTCCTCCTGAATCCAAGCTGGCCTTGGTGAATTGCTTGACCAATAGAATATATAAGAAGTGAGCATGGAAATTGTGAGGTGAGGGCATTAGGAGCCTTGTAGTTTCTGCCTAGATCTCTTGGAACATTTGCTCTTAGAACCATCTTTTTCAGAATCCACTTTTATTCTGTGATAAGCCCAAACCATGCAGAGACCACATGTGGGTGCTCAATCAGTAACCCCATGCCAGCTCCCATCTCTCAGCCAACATTTCCTGGTAGCCATGTGAGTTGTCATCTGGGACATCCAGCCCAATTGAGTCTTCAGATGACTGTAGCCCCAGCTGCCACCTGACTGTAACATGTGAAAGTCCAGTCCAGTCACCGAACCATGAGAGATAATAGTAAATTTGTTGTTGCCAGTCACTTAAAATCTCTGAGCTTCGTTTTCCTCATCTATGAGGTGGTGATCAAGACAGAACCTACTTAATGGATCTGTTGCGAGAATGAAAAGAAAGAATATATGAAAAGGCACAAGCACCTTTTCAAGTGACAAGAAGAGGGTGGGTCTGTGGCTTGTGAATCAATGTCAGTTGCCCACTTTTGTCTAAGAGGTAGATAAGAATCTTAGGGCCATGTGGGAGTAATTAATTTAAGAACCTGGTCGTTTGCTAATGACCCGAGAGTAGCACCTTATGTTGGTTGTCCATTTTGGCATAAGCCAGGAGGGGATTTTGAGTCACTGGAGAATAGTTGTGAAGAAATCCTGGGGTCAGAACAAGTATAAACACTTGTGCCTTTGAAGATGAGGCTGTTATAATTCCATAGATGGCACTCACCACCACCACATGAGCTGAGCAGGCCTAGTTCATAAAGGCCACAATGAGCAGTTTAGCAAACCTAGTCCTCGCCACCTTGAGATTCTTGGGCTTCCCAGCGCAGCAAGGAGGAGGATCTGTAATAGGCCCCAGGGCCCTAGGACAGCGCCATAGCTCACTATGCATACCTATGGGTGGGTGGGTGCTAGAATTCAGGTGGGTGAAGGCAAATGTTAAGTGGCTGGACCCCTGTAGAGAGATTTAAGCAAACATCATACTGATGTTCAATACAACATCATACTAATCTGTTCAGTGAGAGCTTTGTTACTCATTCAACAAACATTTATCACACACAGCTCTGTGTACCGGGTTCTGTGCTGTGTTCTGGAAACCCACGGCACGTATGAGACAATTCCTCCCCAAGGGGCTCCTGACCATTGGACAGACAGATGATAAGCAGGAAGTGTGACAAAGGGTAAGTGCCACAGTGGAGGGTGATGTGGGAGCACAGAGAGGTGCCCAATCCGATTTCACATGCTCTGCCCAGTGTCAGGGTTCTGTAGGGGAAGTCAGTGGGGGCATGAGCTGTGTCTGGACAAAAGGACAGGGTAAGGATGGACAGAGTGAAGCAGGCAGAGGCCACAGACCAGGGGTCCACACTGGACTCCGGGGACCATAGCCTGCCCCGTCTGAGGCTCAGCCGGGAGCCTGGCGGGTCTTCTCCACGTCTCTGACAGGGCCAGCAAAGAGCATCTCTCACAGGCAGCTTAAAGCAAAGCATCTCAACTATGTCTTGCTTTTGGCCTCAAAGATGACTTCTGTGTGGGCGAATCTTTTTCTTCAAGTGTTCTATTACTTTATATTGCTTATGCTTTAAAGCATTTTTTAACAAAAGCTAAAATAATCTGCCACAAAGTTCAAAATGGCAGACTGCCACTAGAGCCAGTGTCCTTTCCCTCCCAGCTCTGGCTCATCTGCCAAATGATCTCATACATACTTGGTGAGGCTTTGCCTCCACCACACCCATTCTCTCCTCCTCTCACTTCCCCAATTCCCAGCTGCATGAGGCTGTCAGCAGCACCAGCTGTGCTCAGAGGATTGGGTCCTGGGGTGAGATCTGGCCTGAACTCTCCTTGGGGCTTGGCTGAGGGACTTTACTCGTGTCCTTATTTGGAAGCTGAATTGCCTACTTGGGATAGGGACCCACGATGACGTTCCTGTTGGTGATAGTAGAGAATGCTCTACTACTTTTCCCATCTGATTGTCTAGGCTAAGTCAGGAATTTCGTTTTCCCAGGAGTACTCATAGATGGGCCAGCTGTCCTCATTTACAATCTGAGTGTAGTGTTCACCAGCATCAGTCAGTGAGGGTCCCAGTGCTGGCCTGAGAGCTCCTCCAGGGCAGGAACCCACACCTAGCTAGGCTAGCCTCGTGACCTCTGGAATGGCTCAGTAGTGTTTGTTGATTTAACCTGGATATCACACAGGTAGCTGGCAGCTCTCGTTATTGGGTGGAAGGGCTTCTCCAGCCAAGTAATAATAACAATAATGGTATTAAAACACGTTACCATCTGTTGAGCCCTAATACCTTACCAGGTACAAATAAACACTTTACACCCATTACCTGATTTGAGAATCAGAATTTCTGAGTGGGTATCATGACCATCGCTTTACAGATGAAGAAATGGAATCTCAGAGAGGTGGGGCAATTTGCAAAAGCCTGGTCGATGGGGCTCAGAGCTGAGCCTAGGGCAGTCAATCCAGAAAATTGTGCCTCTTGCTCATGGCAGTTTGCTGTGGATGCTCAGGCTAAGACTATGGAAGGGCTCACCCTGCAGAATTGCCCAGGTGCCAGAAGACACTTTTACACCTGAGTTCCTCTCAGGCACACCAGGCTATGCACTGGGAGGGTGAGTTTTGGGGCCCAAGAGATAAATGCCATCCCAATTACCACTGAAAGTGAGCAAACTAGGCCTGGGGCTCGAGTGGACAGAGCAGGGGGCTGAGGGATTCAGCAGGTCTATTTATTTCACTCTGCATTTGACCTTGCACTACATTCACCAAGCAACTCCCAGTGAATGCAGAAACCATTTCTGCCTCGGGAACATTTCCATACAAACAGGAACACCACACAGATGACAAAAATTAAGATGTACTCTCTAGCTCACCCTGCTGTATTGTCTAAAACAATTGCTGTATGATTTTCCTTTCACACAGCCATGGAAACCCTGCTGAAAGGGTGTTTTAATACAATTTATTGTGTGAAGCCTAAGAAGAAATCTGTTTCCTCAGTGCTGGAAAACAAAGCAAGCCAATTCCTCTGCACTTCCTACAAAGTGTGATGGATGCAAATTGTGATCTGGTGACCTCACCCAGCAGGGACCGGGCTTTCCGGGAAAGCTTTCTGGAGATAAGTGGACCTGCTTCTTTCAGAGGCAGTAGAAAACAAAGCTGGTGCCAGAGGAATGATAATCTCCTTTGATGTGCCCAGAGCTGCTTGATTATTTCAGAGAGGGAGGCACAGCTCTGAGTGGCAGGACCAAGGAGCTTTGCAATAAACACAAGAGACAAATTTCCCTGACCAGGCTACCCTGGAAGTCTCTCCATTCTCAGGCTCTTACAGATATCTCAGGCTTCAGGAGTGGGATTCTAGGAAGAAAGGGAGCCTAACACTAGGGATTTTAATGGAGAGGGTGGGCTTGCCTTGAAGCCTACTGGGACCAGTGGCATAGGTTAACCTTACAAGCCCATTAGAAACCACTGAGAGCTTCAGAAACCACTGATGCCTAAACCCTGGGCCTAATTGACTAGATTGGAATTTGTGAGGCCAGAATAGGGAGATAGGACTTGGTATTTTTAAAAGCTCTCCTGGTGATTGGAATGTGCAGTTAGAGCAGACAGGACAGCCAGGGCTTTGGGGCTTGGGCTTCTTCTGGCTGAATTCTTTTTATCTGCTTTCTTTCTGGTTCCCAGCAAGAGACCCCGTGCCTGATGATCTGTAAACCTAAAAGGGCTGCTGTGATACAAAAATCTAGACTTTTCAGTTCAACTCTTCATCCCCAGATTCAGTGGGTGGTGGGAAGAATGTACATTGCAAAAGAATTCCCTCACATTGGGGAAGCTGGGTGGGGGTGGGGGTGGGTCACTGGACTACTATGTACTATTTTTGCAACTTCCTGTGAGTCTATAATAATTCCTAAACAAAAAGCTTTTGAAAATTGCAGCTAAAGACTTGTATGCAAATTCTGCATTTGTTACTTATTAGGTATGAGACTCAAGGAAATTCAAGACTCTCTGGGCCCTTTCCTTTGGGAGATGAGGATAATTATTTCTGTTTATTGCAAGATCAAATAAGAAAAAAGAGGTCTAAAACCTAGATGTTAGCTGGAGCCTCTTAGATGAGATTGTTCAAACTGTCTTAGTCTGTTTTGTGCTGCTACAACCGAATACCTGAGGCTGGGTAATTTATAAAGACAAGAAATTTATTTCTCATAGTTCTGGAAGCTGAGAAGTCCAACATCAAGGCACAAGCAGGTTTGGGGCGTGTGAAGGGCTTGGTCTCTGCTTCCAAGATGGCACCTTGAATGCTGCTTCCTCTGGAGGGAAGAGACAGTATTTGTCACACGGCAGAAGAGCAAAAGAGACCAAGCCCTCTCTGTAAGCCCTGTTTATAGCAGCATGAATCTATTCATGAAGTTTCTGCCCTTAAGACCTAAATACCTCCCAAATGGCCCAAACTTTCAATGCTGTTGCATTGGGGATTAAGTTTGAACCTGAGTTTTGGAGGGACAAAAGCATTCAGACCATAGCACTACAAACTACAGATTAGGGGACATGTAATTATTTCCTCAAGTCGTGGAAATTTCTGGATATCTTACATGGTTGTGGTAACCTTAGGTTTTGAGCTCCTGCTTCTACTAGTCATTTTGGGCATTGGTTCACCCCAAACAAACCTCTCATGCAGCATTTTGTGTGTGTAGGTGACTGTACCAAAGGCTTGGGAAGATGAAGGAATTACAGTGTAGTATCAGAAAATGAGTCAAACACAGTGTCATCCAATCTTGTTTCTTTTTTTTTTTTTTTATTAAATCATAGCTGTGTACGTTGATATGATGATGGGGCATAATTCACTAGCTTCACAGACCGTTTACCGAGTTTCACATATACCCTTGTAAGATGCACCGCTGGTGTAATCCCACTAATCCCCTTCCCTCTACCCACCTCCCCCCTCCCTTCCCTCCCTTTCCCCCTTCCCCCTATTCTTAGGTTGTAACTGGGTTATAGCTTTCATGTGAAAACCCTAAATTAGTCTCATAGTAGGGCTGAGTACATTGGGTACTTTCTCTTCCATTCTTGAGATACTTTACTAAGAAGAATATGTTCCAGCTCCATCCATGTAAACATGAAAGAGGTAAAGTCTCCATCTTTCTTTAAGGCTGCATAATATTCCATGGTGTACATATACCACAATTTATTAATCCATTCGTGGATCGATGGGCACCTGGGCTTCTTCCATGACTTAGCAATTATGAACTGGGCTGCAATAAACATTCTGGTACAAATATTTTTGTTATGACTTGATTTTTGGTCTTCTGGGTATATGCCCAGTAGAGGGATTACAGGATAGAATGGCAGATCTATTTTTAGATCTCTAAGTGTTCTCCATATCTCTTTCCAAAAGGAATGTATTAATTTGCATTCCCACCAGCAGTGCAAAAGTGTTCCCTTTTCTCCACATCCGCGCCAACATCTCTGGTCTTGGGATTTTGTGATATAGGCTAGTCTCACTGGAGTTAGATGGTATCTCAAAGTAGTTTTGATTTGCATTTCTCTGATGATTAAAGATGATGAGCATTTTTTCATACGTCTGAAGGCCGCGCACCTGTATTCTTCAGAGAAGTTTCTCTTCAAATCCCTTGCCCAGCCTGCGATGGGATCCCTTGTTCTATTCTTGCTAATGCGTTTGAGTTCTCTGTGGATTCTGGTTATTAAACCTTTGTTGGAGACATAACCTGCAAATATCTTCTCCTATTCTGAGGGCTGTTTGCTTGCTTTACTTACAGTGTTCTTGGCTGTGCAGAAGCTTTTTAGTTTGATCGAGTCCCAGTAGTGTATTTTTGAAGCAGCTTCAATTGCCCAGGGGGACCTCCTCATAAAATACTCGCCCATCCCGATTTCTTCAAGGGTTTTCCCTGCACTCTCCTCTAGCATTTCTATAGTTTCATGTCTTAAGTTTAAATCTTTGATCCAGTGAGAGTCTATCTTAGTTAATGGTGAAAGGTGTGGGTCCACTTTCAGTCTTTTACAGGTTGCCAGCCGGTTCACCCAGCACCATTGGTTAAATAGGGAATCTTTTCCCCACTGAATGTTTTTAATTGGCTTGTCAAAGATTAAATAACGGTAAATAGCTGGATTCATCTCTTGATTCTCTATTCTATTCCAGACATCTACCTCTCTGTTTTTGTGCCAATACCATGCTGTTTTGATCACTATTGATTTGTAGTATAGTCTGAGGTCTGGTAGCGTAATTCCTCCTGCTTTGTTTTTATTTCTGAGTAATGTCTTGGCTATTCGAGGTTTTTTTCTGATTCCATATAAAACAAAGTATTGTTTTTTCCAGATCTTTAAAGTATGAAAGTGGAGCTTTAATAGAGATTGCATTGAAATTATATATTGCTTTGGGTAGTATAGACATTTTAACTATGTTGATTCTTCCCAGCCATGAGCATGGTATGTTTTTCCATTTGTTAATATTTTCAGCTATTTCTTTTCTTAGAGTTTCATAGTTCTCTTTATAGAGATCTTTCATGTCCTTTGTTAGATAAATTCCCAAATATTTCATCTTCTTTGGCACTACTGTTAACGGGATAGAGTCCTTAACTGTTTTTTCAACTTGACTGTTGTTGGTATATATAAAGGCTACCGATTTATGAATGTTGATTTTGTAACCTGAGATGCTGCTGTATTCCTTGATCACTTCTAAGAGTTTTGTAGTAGAGTCCCTAGTGTTTTCCAGATATACAATTATATCATCTGCGAAGAGTGAAAGTTTGATCTCTTCTGACCCTATATGGATACCCTTGATCACCTTTTCTTCCCTAATTGCAGTGGCTAAAACTTCCATTACAATGTTAAAAAGCAATGGAGACAATGGGCAGCCTTGTCTGGTTCCTGATCTGAGTGGAAATGATTTCAATTTAACTCCATTCAATATGATATTGGCTGTGGGTTTGCTGTAGATGGTCTCTATCAGTTTAAGATATGTCCCTTCTATACCGATTTTCTTAAGTGTTCTGATCATGAAGGGATGCTGGATATTATCAAAAGCTTTTTCTGCATCGATTGAGAGAATCATATGGTCTTTGTTTTTTAATTTGTTTATGTGCTGGATTACATTTATAGATTTACGTATATTGAGCCAGCCTTGAGATCCTGGGATAAAACCGACTTGGTCATGATGTATAATTTGTTTGATGTGTTGCTGGATTCTGTTTGTTAGGATCTTGTTGAATATTTTTGCATCTATATTCATTAGTGATATTGGTCTGTAATTTTCTTTTCTTGTTGGGTCTTTTCCTGGTTTGGGGATCAGGGTGATGTTTGCTTCATAGAACGTGTTGGGTAGTCTTCCTTCTTTTTCTATCTTTTGGAAGAGGTTAAGTAATATAGGTACTAATTCCTCTTTAAAGGTTTGGTAGAATTCAGACGTGAAACCATCTGGTCCCGGGCTTTTCTTTTTAGGGAGGTTTTGTATGGTTGATGCTATTTCCAAACTTGATATGGGCCTGTTCAACATTTCCACTTGATTCTGGCTAAGTCTTGGAAGGTGACGTGCATCCAAGTATCGGTCAATTTCCTTCAGATTTTCATATTTCTGAAAATAAAGTTTCTTGTAATATTCATTAAGGATTTTTTTGGATTTCTGAGGAGTCTGTTGTTATTTCGTTTTTGTTGTTTCTGATTGATGAGATTAGAGATTTAACTCTTTTTTTCCTGATTAGGTTAGCCAAAGGTTTATCTATTTTATTGACCTTTTTGAAAAACCAGCTTTTTGATTTATTGATCTGTTGTATTATTCTTTTGTTTTCAATTTCATTTAATTCTGCTCTAATTTTGATTATTTCTTTTCTTCTACTGGGTTTGGGGTTGGAATATTCTTCCTTTTCCAGTTGCTTGAGATGTCCCATTAAGTTGTTAACTTCCTCTCTTTCCGTTCTCTTGAGGAAGGCTTGCAGTGCTATAAATTTCCCTCTTAGAACTGCCTTTGTGGTGTCCCAGAGGTTCTGATAGTTCGTGTCTTCATTGTCGTTTTGTTCCAAAATATTGGCAATTCCTTTCTTAATCTCATCTCTGACCCAGCTATCATTCAGCATAAGGTTATTTAACTTCCATGTTTTTGTCTGACTATGCAGATTCCTGTTGTTACTGAGTTCAACTTTTATTCCATGGTGGTCTGAGAAGATGCATGGAATAATTTCTATTCCTTTAAATTTACTGAGGTTAGACTTGTGACCTAAGATGTGATCGATTTTGGAGTAAGTTCTGTGGGCTGATGAGAAATATGTGTGTTCAGTTTTGTTGGGATGAAATGTTCTGTAGATGTCTGCTAAATCCAAATGTTGGATGCTTAGGTTTAAATCTAAGATTTTTTTGCTCAGCTTCTTGTTGGAGGATCTATCCAACACTGCCAAAGGAGTGTTGAAATCTCCGACGATTATGAAGCTGGAGGAAATCAAGTTACTCATGTCTGTTAGAGTTTCTCTTATAAATTGAGGTGCATTCTGGTTGGGTGCATAGATATTAATAATTGAGATCTCATCATAGTGAGTATTACCCTTAACAAATATGAAGTGACCATTCTTGTCCTTCCTTACTTTTGTTGGTTTAAAGCCTATTGTATCTGCAAATAAAATTGCAACACCTGCTTTTCTCTGATTACCATTTGCCTGAAATATGGACGACCATCCTTTCACCCTGAGTCTGTATTTGTCTTTTAGGTTAAGATGTGACTCTTGTATGCAACAGATATCTGGCCTGAGTTTTTGTATCCAGTCAGCTAACCTATGCCTCTTTAGAGGACAGTTTAAGCCGTTCACATTAATGGAGAATATTGATAAGTCTGGTGAAGTTTTAGGTATCGAGTTTTTCAAAAGTCCAGTGGGTATTTTTAATCCTTTCGCCAGTGTGGAAATTGGAGTTTGATCCGAAGTTTCTGAGTGAGTTTACTTTTGTGGTATAGGATTGGGTTGGTCATTATGGAGGATAGGTCTGAGAATATCCTGAAGAGCTGGTTTGGTTATGGCAAATTTCTTCAACATATGAATGTCATTAAAGTATTTAATTACTCCATCATAAATGAAACTCAGTTTAGCTGGATACAAGATCCGGGGTTGAAAGTTATTTTGCTTTAGGAGATTAAAAGTCGGTGACCACCCTTTTCTGGCTTGAAAAGTTTCAGCAGAGAGATCTGCAGTCATTCTAATATTCTTCCCTTTGAAGGTAATGGTTTTCTTTCTCCTGGCAGCTTTGAAGATTTTCTCCTTCATATTAACTTTAGTGAAGTTAATTATGATATGCCTGGGGGATGTCTTATTGGGGTTGAGTCGTCCTGGGGTTCTGAAGCTGTCCGCTATCTGAATTTCAGAATCTCTATGCATGTCTGGAAAATTCTCATTCATAATTTCATGCAGAAGGGCCTCTGTGCCCAGCGAGGCCACTTCATCTGTTTCTGGAACTCCTATGATTCGGATATTCGCCTTTTCAAATTATCCCAGAGCTCTCTGAGTGAGTGATCCGTTTTTGCTCTCCATTTCTCTTCCTCTTTGAGAGTTTGGGAGCGTTCAAAGGCTTTATCTTCGATGTCAGAAATCCTTTCTTCTGCTTGCTCCATTCTGTTACTGAGGGATTCTACTGTATTTTTCATATCTTTGAGGGCTGCAAAGTCTTGCTTCAGTGTGTCTAAGTCTTTGTTGGTTTTGTCTTTAAATTCGTTAAATTCTTGAGACAACTTTTGAATTTTTCCTCGAATTCCTAATTCTACTTTGTTAATCTTGTCTGCAATCCAAATTCTGAATTCCATGTCTGACATCTCAGCCAGTTGTTTATGAATGGGATCTTCAATTGCATTTGCCATATCTTTCCTTGGGGGGTTGATGTATTCTGGTTATTCATGTTACCAGAGTTTTTCCATTGATTCCGCCCCATGGTTGTTTTACTCCATCTGTTTTTTTTCCCCTGGGGCTTTGTCGAGGGCCCATACAGTGTTGTGACCTGAGAAACTTGGGCCCTGTCTGGTGTGGTGGGGCTAAATTGTTCTGCCTTGTTTTCAGCTGGTTTCTGTTCCACCCTAGTGAAACAGATACTTTGGATTGAAGTCTCAGCTGTGGAGAAATATCAGCAATTAAGTCACCGCGCCCCCCCACCGGCAAACAATTGGAAAAGAAAAATCAAACCTTCCTACTACCGTGGACCTAGGGCACCACCTGATTTGTCCTCAGGCGATTGGTGCAGTTCAAAAATGTCCAAATCAATTGTCTCAGTCTGCACCTGTCTCGGGTGAGAGAGTTTAAGAGATGTCTGGGAACTGGATCACAGGGGTCTGGTGACTACTCTGGTGTGGCTTGCTCCAGTGCTGCGTGGAGTCAGGAGAAGCCACCCAGCCTATAAATCAGTCTGAGAAGGTTGCTGCCTCCTTCCCCACCTTGCACCACTTCACACCCAGTCACTGATAGCCCTGCAGTTGGCTGACCCAGTTGCCTGTAGTGAATCAGTACTCCAGGAGTTTGTACCTGCCTGAATCACAAGGAAGTCTGCCAGGCCGCTGCGCTCTGCCTCTCTCCAGCAGGAGGAGGTGAGGCCTGACAACCTCGGGCCCTAGATGAAGGTTGAGGGGTTTTCACTCAGGTCCAGTCTCACCCCTGATTAATGTTACTGACAGAACAGAACCGATGAACTCTGCGTTTCCCCTGCAGAAGAGAAGCTGAATTGAGTTCCAAATCAGCTTGTCTTTGCTCTTGTATTGTCTATAGGCTGACGATCCCCTGAGGGCCAGGTGCGTCTTAGGTTTAGTAAAGTGGACCTCTGGGTCAGCCCCGCCCTGGGAGTTTCCCTGGTTTGCAAGTTGGAGTTGCCTCAGGCAAACTCAGAATCTCTAGTTGCCCAGGGAGACAGGGGGTGTGGCTTCAGAATATTCTGTAGTGAGCCGTATTGCTAGCAAAAGAGGGCTGCTGCCTTATGGCTCAGGCAACCGTTGCTGCGGTGTACCTCCCCTCCGGCCAACCGTCCTCTCTCCTCTCCCGTATCCCAGAGTCTGCACCGACCGGCTGCAGCCCAGCACTGTCTAAACCCCTCGAGCAATTGACCAAGAGTCTGGACCCGTGGGGGACAGGCCTCCAGACCTTGGAGCGAGAGCAGAGGGGAGTGCGGGGAGCACTGGAAGCCTGGGGTTGTGGGCAGAGAACATACACAGCTTTACACAGTTTTATGCCTGGCCGTATTGTCACCAAAAGACGGCTGTCGCACTGTGCCTCAGGGAACTGCCACTCCGGTGCAGTCCCCTCTCCCCTGACCGACTGGTACTGGCCTCCAGACCCCAGTGTGAGTGAAGGGGAGCTTGAGAGCTCAGAATTCCAGATAGAGACTATATACAGTTTATACAGTTTTATGCCTGGCAGGAGGACGCCGTGGCACCCTAGTAGGGGAGGTAGGTCCAGTTTTTAGAGGGTCTCTCCCATGGAGTGTAGTGGGAGGACCTTTGAACTCTGCCTGGTTGTTTGTGGGGCACTCTGAGCCGTTCTCATGGGGCAGGGGACTGCCGTCCGCTTAGTGATGGATTTTGTAACTTTTGTTTGTATCCTTGTGGTCGCAGCTCGCCTCAGCGGGGTTGACGTGCGTTCTTCAACCTTCTCTCTTAGTGCAGCTGAAATCCACCAGGTTACTTGCTGAATTTTTGTCCTTTAACTCTCCTTCTGAACAGGATCCTCTGTGGAAAGCTGGCTTCAGTCAGCCATCTTGTCTGTTCCCCCTCCCAATCTTGTTTCTAAAAGCTCCTTGGCTTCCTCCACATGGCTTGGTCCTCACTTCTCCTGCTTCCACCTTTTCTTTTACCTTTTCCTTAATCCTCGAATTTCTGTCCATTTCCACTGGGGACCACTTTATATATTTTTTTTTTTGTTTTGATTCTTTGGCTTTCATCGTTCTTCCAGGAAGCTTATCAAAATGTTTTCCAACATATCCAGCCCTTCGAAAGCTCCACAGAGCTTCATTCAGTAGGTCTACAAAAGCCAGCCCCCGACTCTGACCCAGGTGTGATGATAGTCACAGTCGGCTCAAATTCACTGTCACTGCACCCTCACATCCTACACCACCCACCTCCAGCCCTGTGGAAGACCCAGAGAGTTAGAGGTGGGAATGCATATAACCCAGACTCTCACTGATTTTCCAGGTTCAAATCTAGAGATTATATTCCGGACTTTGGGACATTAAAAACTCCAGTATTCTTAGGAAGAAAGTGTGTGTGGAAGACTTCCTGTACTTGAATGAAAAATGGCACTTTGAAAAATGTAAACAAGTGAGAAGCCTTAGAATTAAATTTTATTTGAAATACCCAAGTTTATAAAACATGAAAGAAAATGCATGAGGCAAAGTGGCCTCTGCCAAACTCCACACCTTCAAGAGGAATTTGGAGTCATGATGCTGTCCAGAGAGCCTCCTGATAACAAGCCCTTCTGGAGAGGGCATGCATCTCAGGGATAAGGAGGGCTGGTGTTCTGCAACAGTCCCCTGTTTGTTCTCTTTCATGCAGTGGGGGAGGGTGGGGCTGTATGCACTTGAACGACAGAAAACTTGAAACAGATAACTAGAAGTTGGAAGGAATCTGATTGGTCCCCATAGCCTAGTAATAACTCCAGAAAGCCTTCCTACCCTCTTCTCCCTTAAGGAACTGCATCAGACCCAAAGTGGCCATGTCTGAGATAGTGTCCCTGAGAATTGTCTCCTCACTCAGGCAAGTTGAACAGCCTCCCCTGTGCCACCATGAAACACTGTTCATGCCTCCACCAGAACGGTCTTTACCTTCTGCTTACATGTGGGGTCATCCTTACCAAGCTGGTAAGGTTGTCAAAATCAGGGAACACATCTTCTCCAGGGACAGAACAGGGTTTCTGATGCAAAGAAAGCATTTGACAAATGTTTGCTGAGAATCAAGGGGCAAATGAAGTCTCACCAAACAAGAGCACTGAGTTTGCTAAGGTTATATATTTTCTTTTATTTTTTACTTATTTATTTTTTGAGACAGAGTCTTACTTTGTTTCCTTTGGTAGAGTGCTGTGGTGTCATAGCTCACAGCAACCTCGAACTCTTGGGGTCAATCAATTCTCTTGCCTCAGCCTCCCCAGTAGCTGGGACTACTGGCTCCCACCACAATGCCCGGCTATTTTTAGAGGCAGGGTCTTGCTCTGGCTTAGGCTGGTCTTGACCCATGAGCTCAGGCAATCCACCCGCCTCGACCTCTGAGAGTGCAAGTTTATTTATTTTAATATTATGCAAAACACAGAGCAGGCATCACTTCCTGCTACTAAATCCTTTGGATTGGTTAATCAACAAGTTATTATTGAAGACATCTATAGCTGAGAACCAGGTGAGAGAGAAGCCATGGCGACTGCACGCTTGGAAGGATCTATTAATCAGCTGCGTAATAATGATGCTGTATCACATTGTGAGAGCCATTCTGCTTTAATGTTCAGGATTCCACTTATAAAGTGCCTTACTTAATTTAAAAAATATCCTAGCAAGGATAAAAGACAGCATATTTTATAATTTCTTACCAGCAATCACCTGCTAGCCTGTGATAGAGCAAGATTAAATTTCAGATCTTCAAGACTTCCTACTCTGCTCTCATATACTTTTCCTTAGAATAATTCATTTAATTCATTTCTCAAGAGAGGAGATAAGTACTTCTAGTGGGTAGGGATGTGTCTCTTAGCAGCAGAAAGCTGGGCTCAGTTG
The DNA here is from genome assembly GCF_027406575.1 of Nycticebus coucang. Classification (NCBI taxonomy): domain Eukaryota; kingdom Metazoa; phylum Chordata; class Mammalia; order Primates; family Lorisidae; genus Nycticebus; species Nycticebus coucang. Next base: position 59,666,575 of record NC_069792.1, on the reverse strand, counting down.
CTAGTGATCCCCTGTCCTCCCTCTGGGGTCTCCTGCATCTGGCCCGTGATATGTCAGGACTTCTTAGCTTCAGGTTAACAGTGGCATTGGGATGGAGATGGACATGGGAAGCTGATGAATACTTGCTAAACCTTGATGCTTCTGTCTATTCAGTGACTTTGGACTGAGACAGCATGACATGTGCTCATCTGTACCCCATGGGAACTCAACCTATACACATTAAGTAACTTCTCAATGCAGGCATTTTCTAGGTGGAGGACAGTCACGGTTACTACCCTGATGGACTAGTGGAGAAAATGGACATTTAACCCATAAATGATTACAAATGTGAAATTTAATGTGAAGAAGAAGCATTGTGCAAGCCAAGGGTGTCCTGGGAGTGGCGGCAGGGGCTGAGAACAGGGCCTCCATGTGCCACTATGCAGACTGTGGTCTGTGTGAATGACACCTCCTGGTGTTACCCTGTGTCCCCCACATAGCCGTTCTGGATGAGAGGGAGGAAATGATATGGAAATTGAAAAGGGAGAAGAGGATTGGCCAGGTTAAAAAAGGAGGAAGAGCCTCCCAGAAAGAGGGGATGACATATGCAAAGGCCCTGAGGCAGGAGAAGCTGAGCCTGGTCAGAAGTGAAGGAAGAGCAGCCTGGCTGAGCAGAGTAGTGGGGCCTGCTCCTGGAGGGAGGGAGTAGCCTGTCATGCCTGGGATCCTAGGCCTCCAAGGAGGTCTGATACTATTCTAATTGCAATGGGAAAACAATGGAGGGTTTTAGAGCTGGGAATGATATGATCTGACTTCTGTCATTGCCGGTGGGAGATGGGTTGGGGTGGGGTGGCAAGGTTAGAGGTGTAGAGAGAGCTCAGGAGCCTATTGCCAGAGCCAATCTGCAAAGGGCCTGGATAACACAGTAAACTGGATACTGGATAACACAATAAACCTTGGCTTCTTTTTCCTTCTCTCTTTCATAATTGTGACATGTTTGTATTTCAAATTCATTATTTCATTTGATCAGTACAGTAGAACTTTCAATTCATTTCATTTGACCTTTGTAATAGCCGAAGGGATGAGGAAGATGCGATGATCACACTTCGCACCTTCAGCAGCTAAGGCTTTGAAGGGAACAATGCTTTTCACAAGATCCAACACCCAGTAACTCCTAGAGCTGGTTCTCAAACCAAATCAAGGAACTTGACTGATCCTCAGTTCCACCATGTCATGCAATGTCCCAACTCAATCATATAATTACTTTTTTAAACACGGAGAAGTAATTTAAAATTTCCAGGAGTCATGACTTGCAAGCAGAGTAAGAAAGACAAGAAAAACATCAGTGAAAGAGCTGATGTTTCCCGAGGAACAGCCCGGGTTATCCAAACTTCAGTTTAATTGAGTTAAGAACACTCTATTTCATCAGAGTCACAATGACTCTCTTCTTTTCATCTTTATTTACCCTCATGTGGCCCGCAGAAAAGGATCCAGTGTGCTTCAAGTCTCAGAAGACAAATTTTTGCTCATTAAACCCCAACATTTACACCAAATGAGGCAAACATTCCTTTCAAAGACTTGCGCTTCCTCTGGAAACACGCGCTACCTGAGCCATAGCCACCAAAATATGTATTTTCTATCCCTTTTAAGGAAAAACTACCTTACTGCCAAACCTCAAACACAACCTCCCAAATGGAGGGAGATGTACAGCAGGGACAAAACTCAGGTTCAAAAGCAGCTCTGTTCTCTCCACCTGGGGACTCCCATCTGAAACCATCTGTGGATAATGTTTAATAGTCTACAAATCTTCTACTGAAAAGAGATTTTGTCACAATGGCATTGTAATGTTCTTCCCTAAGATCCTCCTTGTCTAGGAGCCAACAGCTCAAATCTTGAACAAGTCATTCCCAGACCCTCCTCCAGCGTCCTCTGTGAAGGAGGAGGCAGGTGTGAGAGCAGTCTTATCTTGCCTTTCTCCCTGACACTGGGGAATACCAGATAAGTTGCCATAACCTCTAGTTTGGGGATTGAGACTATAATAAACAATTGGCCCTCCTCACTTTTATTTTTTTTGCCAGAGTTTGTCAAAATTAATTTATTTGAATGTGCTGTTTTGCTGGAATTCTATGAAAATTACCAATCCAGATCCTTAGTCTCTATGAAAGCATAAAACTTAGATGTGGGCCAATATGGCCCAGTGGGAGATGGAGAACTGTAAACATGAAGCAGGGATTTCTGCAGTAGTCCTGAAGAAATAGGGGAGGAGGGCACCAGCCCTAGGGCTGCCATGGCCTCCAGACTCCCTGGCTGCAAGGTTTGGGCTCAGGCATTCGAGAGAGGCCCTTGTCCTCAAAAGGCCCTTGTCCTACAGGGTGCCAGGCACATCCTCCTTGGCTGGGCTTGGTAGTCACCACGAGAAACTGTGACCCCTTTCCCCAGGCCACTGCCCAAAGGTGGAAGGATGAGGGTAGGTGCTAGTCCTGTGTGACGTGTCTGGATCTCAGTTCTGGGGAGAAAGATCAGTGGGGACTGGCTGATGCTGTCACACAGGAGCAGCAGATGAGGACCTCGGACACACACTGCTTCTCTTCTCCTCTTACTTGTACCCTAAGCATCCCTGTGCCTGGACTTGCTCAAGCGTTTAGGCCACTTCTTGACCCTGTGAGGGACCTTTCCAACCTCCACATATCTCTTTGATTTTGCCATCTTCCTGGATTTCTGTCCCTCCCATTCTTCCCTCCCCCCTACCCCCCCCGCCATTTTCCCTCAGTGATGGCACTTAGTGATAATTGCAGCACTTACAACATCTGCTGAGGTAAGCACAAATTTGGATACATTAGGGTTTCTTGATTGCAAGTGACAGAAAGTGACTCTGATTGGCCAGGGCAAAGGGAGGTAGATCAGGTGCTCACGGAATTGGAGGGAGTGTTGGAAAACCAGGCTAGGAAACAGGCGAGAGGACAGAGAAGCCTGAGTGGCATTTTAGCAGGACTGTGCACTCAGGGCACCACCACCCCATGGGGGTGACTCAGATACCCAAGACTCAGACATGGAGAGCACTTGTCCCCTGTGGCATGAGGCCACTGAGGAGGGTTCGGGGGAAGGGGCTTTTGATTGCCTTGTTCAGAGGGCAGGTGCTGGCTTTACCATCCCACTATGACCAAAGCCGGAAGGAAACCAGGGTACTGTGCAGGAGGGGGGATGAGTCCTGAGAGGGGCAGGGCAGGGAACAGAGCTCTCCACACTGTGTCCCCTCCCCTTTGTACCCCCAGTGCAGAGTCCTCTGTTAATGAAAATATCCTCAAATAGAGAGCAGACCTGGGGGACCTCAGATGGGAGGCTCGGGCTGCAGGTTCAAAGCAGGAGGGAGAGAGGGCCCCAGGAAGGATGTGAGGGTGCCTGTGAGTTCCTCCTGCTTGTAACTGCTAGTTCTGAACTAGCAGGAAACTGGGACCCCGCGAGAAGTCTCTCCCAAGTCCCCCGTGGCCGCAGTCCCAGCTATTCAGGTGAATCTCCAGAAGCCAGAGAAAGGCAATAGTTAGTGCAGCTGGAACTCACACCTGCTCTCCCTCTCCCAGGGACTCCTTTGCTGTCCTAACCACTAATGATGGCTGTCTGTGTCCCCTCCTTTTCCCCCATGTCCAAGCTGGGACTCTGCCTACATATATTTTCTGAAGCAATTTGAAAAATACAGCATCTCATAAAGATTGGTGGTTGAGTTACACTTTCAACCTAGGCTGAGAGTTATGTTCTAATGAGAAAAGTTATGTTGGCTCAGCGCCTGTAGCCTAGTGGTTAGGGCACCAGCCACGGGGGCTGGCAGGTTGGAACCTGGGCCTGGTCTGGTAAACAACAATGACAACCCCAACAAAAAAATAGCCGGGTGTTGTGGTGGGTGCCTGTAGTCTCAGTTACTTGGGAGGCTGAGGCAGGAGAATCGCTTAAGCCCAAGAGTTTGAGGTTGCTGTGAGCTGTGAACACCACTGCACTCTACCAAGGGTGACCAAAAACAAAAAAAAAATACCCAAAAGTTATGTTCTCTGAGGTGTTGGATGATGGCTCTGAGATGTCATGTCATCTATCTGAGCTCCAGTTTCTTCCTCTCTAAAGTGGTGAGGGCATGGGGGGCTCAAAGTGTGTCCATTCTTTATGGCCCACCACGCTCAAGGAGGATTCCACTGCTCAGCCAGGACGCATTGGAACCTCACTGATTTGGGGCGGCTCTCAGAATTGAGAGGTGCAGCTGGTCTCCTAGGTGACTGCCACGCTACACCGAGGTAATCTATTTCCTTTGCCTGTTTTCCCTTGGACAGGGCTCTGGGAAAAGAACCCAGAGGCATGACAGAGTGGGGAGAAGCCAAGGGTTTTAATATACATGCGGTGACATTTAGGACCATGTCAGCATCTCCAAACTGAGCTGGCACAGACAGACAGCTCACAAGAGGACGCTTTTGGCTCACGTTTTGCTTAAAAACAAAATGGGAATTCACCAGGAATCCAAAATATCCTTCAGCAAAAAAGGAGGGACACCTGGTACAAATCAGGGGTCGTGTGGGAGGAAGGGAGAGCCATCACTACTGACCACGCCCTGGAGAGCTGCGTGTTGGCACGTGAAACAGCCCTCGGGGTCCTATAACTTTCTATCACTTAGCAGTCCCCAAACTCTTTTGAACACGCTTATTTTTTTATTTCTTCTCACAGAACACTCACTACCTTGCATTGTTTCTTTGCACATATACTTTTGTATAGGACGGAAACTTCCCCTGTGAACTGACCCCAGGGTCTCTCCAATCTGTCTCCATAGGATTGTGACATGTTACGCAGCTTATAGAGAAATGACTCAATAAAGTCATTCAGTGCTCACCACGAATCAGGTACTGTGTTGGGTATAAAAAAGATAAATTAGTAAAATTATGTGGGTCTCTTTCCAGAGGGACTTGTAGTTTACAGTGAAAGAGACACAAGAAGAATGACATGAACTTGCCTCCAGTGTGGAAAGTACTTGAATGGCAGAGCTAGAGAGACCCCCAGGGGAGCTCAGGAGATGATGTGAGAGGCTTGGAGGGTGCCCTTGGCCACAGGGATGCATCAGGCTCAGACAGGTGTCCAGTTAGAGACCCCCAGTGCAGACTTCAGCCAGGTCCTGGAGGGACGGCAGTTTGCAATCTGGATGATCACGGTGAGAGGATGGGGAAGGCTTGGGTGGGACACGGGAAGCAGGATCTGGTCAGGTAAGAGCAGAGGCTCAGAGGGCAGACTGGGCAGCCACAGCTATGGTTACAGCCAAGAAACCATGCTGTTTCCTGAGTTACACCATCCTTATCTATGGGGCTTGCTGTGAATCCATGGGAACTTCTAGAAGCCCCATTCCAGCTCTGGGCCTCAACTTTCTCAACTGATAGATCTCGGTGGCTCTACAGTTCTGTAACTATTTGTCCCTTGTGTTAGTTTCCTAGGGATGCCATGACAACAAATTACCACAGACTTGATGGCTTAAAACAACAAAAATTTGTTTGCTCACAGTTCTGGAAACAATGCTGCCCCTGAGACTGGAGAGACTCCTTCCTTGTCTTCCTGGTTTTGATGGTTGCCAGCAGCCCCCGGGACTCTGGCATTCAGCTGTATCACTCCTGTCTCCGCTCCTGTCTTGGTCAGCTCACTGTTGTCTTCAAATCTCCATCCTTATAAGGACACCACCCATTGGTTTAGGGCCCACCCTAATCCAGCAACCTCTGCTTAATTACATCTGCAAAGACCCTATTTTCAAATAAGGTCACATTCACAGATGCTGGAGAACAGGACTTCCTCACGTTTGGGGGGACACAGTTCAACCCTCCTCTACAACCTTCCATAGGCAGAAGGGATCGACTTGCCCAAGGCCTGTTGAATCACCTTCTAGTCTATAAGTCAAAAAAGAGTCAAGACTGGCCATGTTTACAGATGACACGCTGGGTTGACAAGCCTGGCATTTGGTTCCTCATCCAGTCTCCCAGCTGCTGTTCTCTCACCCACCATAGTTCTCTGCTGTGCTCCAGGAAGGAATGTGATAAAATACAAATGCAGTCATGCCGCTCACCTGCTCAACACTGTTTGGGGGCTCCACCTTGACTGAAGCATAAATGCTTTATTCCACTGCCGCCCTTCCTGGTTTGGTCTCTTTTCCCCCTCCCCCCAGGCATAGGCTCAGGATTTGCTCCTCCAACCCATCAGAGAACTGGGAAGAGTAGTCAGAGGGCACCGTCAGGTGGAGGGGAGACAGCAGCCATCCTTCAGGGGACAGATGGGATGTGGCTGCATGTCTATGGAGGCTGCCTCACAATAGGACAAAAAGGTGTGTGCAACAGAGGAAGGCAGAGGGGTTCTGTCCAAAACAAACCGAAAGTGACCATTTAATGCTCGAGGGGCTCCTGGGATGAAGGCTTGTCTCGCTGTGTGTGAGACCACTGTTGCTACTTACCAAGTCTGGAGACAATCAGTTGGCGTAGAGTGATGGCCATTCAAACACGGCAAATGTAGAATATACACATCTTAACACAGTAAGTAAGAAAATGCGGTGAAGACTGTGTTAACCAGTGTGATGAAAGTGTTTCAAATTGTAAATAAAACCAGCACATTGTACCCCATAATTGTATTAATGTACACAGCTATGATTTAATAAAAAACAAAAACAAAAACAAGACAACCACACCATGGGCACTCACATGAGGAGGTACCTCCCTTCTTATCCTCCCTGCCCAACATCAGAAAGAGGTGTCTGGTGCCTGGGAGAGTCATGGGGGGTGGGGCGAGAACACAGATCCTGATGCACCAGGGCCCAGACTGTGGGACTTCCAGATCCAGGAGGCACCGGACAGCCTCATATTGAAACAGACATGAGCTCACAGCTTGAAAATAGATTGCACCAAGTCACAGTGGAGAACACAAACACTCTAATGGCTAAAAGTGACAGAGTGTAGCTTCTTGCAGTTACTAAAAAAATAAAATTGTGTTAGGTTCATGCATGGCAAATTGAGACCCTTCCATAATCTCTGAGATGAGGAAACTGAGGCAAAAGATGTTAAGTAGCTATCCCACTCAGTTCTGAGGAAAATTAAATTATGCCTGGGTCTCGGCATCTTACCAGAGTGCTCTAGATTTTAGCTGTTATTATTTCAAGCAGAGATGAAAACATAGAAAAACACAGGAGAGGAACAGCAGATGCCCTGCTGAACCCTGCACTGCCTCCATCTGGCCACTTGCTATGTATTTGTCTAGTAGTGGGGCTGTCACTTTGCATGTCTGCTGGCCTGCTTGGCTGTGTATACTCCCTGGCATAGAATACATGATGAAGGAGTGAGAGAATGAACATTGAATGAATGGGGTGAATAAATCAAATGAAATTCCTTTTTCTAATTCCAGGAGTGAAGAGGAGACCTGGTGGGTAGGAGAAGCTGAAATTGTTGGGCTGCTGAATAAAGATGGTGACAAACTTGGGGTTTGGTGTATTTTACCTGAGATGCAGGCTGTAACACACTTGGGTTTATGAGAAGATGAATGAGAATGGTCTGACCCCTTTAACTCACGTTCCCTAGTGGTGCAGGGGGTGGTGGGGGTTGGAGTTCAGGTGGTGTCTTTCTTGCTTTCAGGGAGGCATTGGCAGCCTGGATTAGATGGTGACCACAGGAGTGAAAAACTCTCCATTTGCTTTTCATGCTTCTCCTGTATTATTTCCAATGGCTGTGCATTAGATTTGGTCTTTAGGAGGTCAATGTTACATGGCAGGAAGTGTTCCATGTGCTCCTATTTTGCTTCAGTAATAAAAAAGAACCAGCAGGAACTAGCTTTGTATGGCAAAATCTTGACCAGAAAGGCAGTCCCAGCCCCATTTGCTGAAATTCAGCAAAGTATGGCATTTACTTAGAGTTTTAAAGAGACTTTCTCCCAATCCCACACAACAACTTTAGTCCCACGAAATTATTCCTGGAAGAAAAGCACTGACTATTCTTAGTGCCGGAACCTGAGTTTCCCAGGCTTCACCGATACAAAGGGGGAGGATGTGGGTGGCTGTTCTATTCCCAGCATTTGGGAGTCCGGCACGTGGTAGCTGTTCAGTAAATATGTGTGGATGGGAATGGAATTGAATCTGGACTTCTCAGGGAGAAAATAGCTGGCTGGTAGAGGGAAGACCCATGTGGCTGTCTTCTTAAGTGGCTAATAAGTGGTCAGTTGTGAGCACAGCCATGAGAGGTGAAAGTAGACAGCTCATGCCAAGGAGATGCCATCTGTGGGGCTCAACATCAGGGTGGTTGTAGGAGATTTTAACATGCAGTTCTTTCTTAAAATGGAGGGTCGAAATCCTGTGATCTCCTCTCTGCCCTTCAGAGCTGAAATTTTATTTTGATTTTAAAAAGAACCAAATACATTTACATAGTGCCTCCAAGGCACCTGGCCCTATGCTAGGTGCTGGCATAGGACATGGTTTCTGTGTTTGTTGGGCTTGATTTCTACCCTAGAGACAGATATATAAACAAAAACGATTAAGGATGTGCAAAGAACTGTGGCTATTTTTTTCTTCAACATCCAGGCAAGAAATATAAACACATTAATACATGACTGGCTTAGTACAGCCTCTGGCACACAGTAAGTGCTCAATCGCTCTTGTTATTTATTGCCACGTGATCGTCAGTTCTTCTACACTCTAGGCACAGATAGGTATTTAGGTCATATTTCTCTCTTTGACTTTGAAGTCATAAAAGGTAAGGCCTTTCCCATCTGTGTATCCATAGCATCTACCTAGTAGGCTCACAATAAATACCCCACACATGAAAGAATGAATGAAGGGTAAGGTGCAGTCTAAACCAAGGGATGCATATTCCCTTTTAGCAATCTCTCTTGGTTTACTTTCATCTTTCATGTTGTTGGTGTTGGGGGTTGGGGGTTGGGGGATCCCCTGAACCTAGCTGACCTGGTTCAATTACTGGCTGAGCTAGAAAGTTCAACTGAGGCACCACGGTAAACCAAAGCAAAAGTGAGTGGAAACAGAACTAAAACTAAAGCGGCACAGGCAGTGTGGGTAGCAAGTAATCCACACAGTTTCAGGGTAACAAAGATAGGTTTTATTTGAGAATTAAAAAGGGAAAGTTTAGAGCACTTCCAAAGGGAGTTGGAAGTGGGTCCCTCCCATGGAGGAAAAAAGGTAAGAGAGACAGAGGGGGAAAGGCCTGCCGGGCTGTAAATACCCTCTCCATTGGAAATTGGCTCCAAGTCTTCCATTGGCTTCCCTGGCTCCAGGCAGTATTGCCCTTTCCTATTGGCCATTGGTTACCTAGGATACTTCATGCCCACATTCATATGGGCCCTCTAGACTTGTCAGGTCATCAGGCCAGGCTCCCCCAGGTCCCCTGTCCCCGCCTTGAAACCCCTATCTTAGTGTCCCTTCTCAGTTGGCTGATCTGCGTTTCCGGAAGGTCCTTCACAGCATCTCCCTTTTTCAGGGCGAACAGGCCATTTTCCCCAGCCTTTATGTCCTCACAGGGTACCTGCAAGGAGATAAAATTGAAGGAAACATGGACAAAACTTCCTTTGACATGTGCCCTTTGAAAGCATACAGATTTTCAGATGCAAAATCAAGCCCACAGCCCCTCGGTGCCCGGTGGCTTCCAGATGCAGACCCTTCTGGATGGTGCCTGTGTGCTCTGGTCATGGACTCCCCTGGTGCCCTTTGTGGCTGTGTTCTGTAGGAAGGAAGGCTGCAGCGTTTGTTCACTAGCCTCCTCCAGGGCTCTCAAAGGACTTCTCACCCTGAGCTTCCCAGACCTTCTCTGTGGAGGACAGCAGAGGGCTGGGCTCTCGCTCTATCACTCACTCAATTCATGGCCTTGATCACATGCACTATTGTCTGTGTGTGTGTGTGTGTGTGTGTGTGTGTGGTGGGGGCTCATTAAAGTTCATCCTCAATTAGGAAGAAAACAGCCTCTAGTTTAGGATTTTGTTTCTTACATCAGAAGGCTATCGTCATCACAGTGAAGGGCAGCAGTTTGGAGATCAAACCTAGATCCAAACTCCACTCCTGCTTTTTTCTGACCATGGGATTCCACATGACCTCCCCATGCCCCAGCTTCCTCCGGGTGTCATTCCCCTCACAGCACAGTGGTGAGAGTCAGGTGAGCTAGGACAGGTAAAGCTCTCAGGAGGTACCTAAGTGTTGCACAAGTGCACCGGCAATTCTAGCTGTTATTAGTATGACCACAGGATAAACAGGGCACAATTATTTTTTTCTGGAAAATCAGTTTTACCCAAAGAGTCGGGGAAGGAGTTTTGAATTTTGATTATCTTAACAGAGCAAGAACCCTATGTAAATGTTTTTTAATTAAAAAAAAATGAGAGCTTTCAGAGAAAATAAAAATTATGTTGTTAGCATGTGTTTTGCCTCTTCAGAAAGGGCAAAACATACACTGCCTCCCCAGGTGCCAGGCCTGGGACTAGAAGCTCACAGTCTTCTAGCTGGGGCACTTTAATCTGTACAATAGGGCCCAGCTCCGTGGGGCTTTAACATGTGCAGATTGCTGGGCTCTTACTTAATCTTGAGATACCAGAAGAAGGTGGACATCAGAAGGCTGTCCCTGAGGGGGTGGGAGGAGAAAGGCTTGTACAGATGGGTTAGCAACTAAAGTGCTGCCTCAGGCCGGCCCTGAGTAGGTCAGCTGGAAAGAGTGTGGGCAGTTATGCTTCCTCGTCTACTCTGAGGTCTTTCAGTACCCTGAAGTATTTCTGTCCCAGAATCCATGCTCTGATCATTTTCTCTACATTTGAACTTGCCTCAAAGCTGTGCCGTGGCCCTCTGGACAGGTGGATAGATCGGCTGAGGATGTGACTGTGACCTTACCTGCTGTGTGGCTCTCTTGCTTGCATTTTGTGGCAAGGCCTGAATGTGTGGCTGTCAATGGCCCTTTCAGGATAACTAGATACTAACATACCAGTGAGACTTGAGGAAATGGGCGCGTGCTGCTCTGTCGCACCTCTCTGCAGGGTGCCCGACAGCTCGCTGCGCTCACATGTGGGCGTGTGATGACTTGAAGTCTCCAGGGTCACCGTAGATCTACTTAAGGGCAATTACAACAAGCACTGAGCAAGGGATTAATATAAATCTGACAAATCAGGTTAGAAAATGTATTTATTTTGTCAGATTTCTTGAGTAGTAGCCTTTCTTGGTTCAGGCTGAATGATGGCGTTCAACATGCACACTTACTCATCTTGACATTTAACAAGATAAACATGTCAGTGTGCGATTTGCCAAATACTGTCTTGTGAATTTCAGTTAGAAGTTGCCAACAGGGGACAAATTCCCAAGAGCTGAGTCACCATGGAGAGGACCCTGGGTGCATCCTTGTGGTCTCCTTGAGAAGACCTGCTCTCCTAGACCTCGCCCTTCTCAGTGTTCTTCCTGGCTTGCAGATGGCCTGGCCACCTTCTCATTTTGGGCAGTTAGAATGAGAAAGCTCGGAGGGCAGAGACAAGATGGCTGACTGAAGCCAGTTTTCCCGAGGCTCCTGTCCAGAAGGAGAGTTAAAGGACAGAAATTTAGCAAGTAACCTGGTGGATCAGAGCTGCACCAAGAGAGAAGGTTGAAGAACACACATCAACCCTGCTGAGGCAAGCTACAACCCCAAGTATATAAATAAAAGGTACAAAATCTGACACCAAGCAGATGGGGGTCCCCTCCTGCATGAGAATGGCTCAGAGTGCCCCACAAACAAATGAGCAGAGTTCAAAGGTCCTCCCACTACACTCCATGGGAGAGACCCTCTAAAAACTGGCCCTACCTCCCCTACTAGGGTGCCATGGCATTCTCCTTCCAGGCATAAAACTGTATAAAACTGTATATATTCTCTGCCTGCAATTCTGAGCTCCCAGCATTCCCCTCCACTCTCACTCTGCGGTCTGGAGGACTGTCCCTCAGGAGTCCAGATTCTTGGGTGATTTCTTGAGGGGTGTGGAGAGGGCCTAGACTACAGCTGGTCAGTGCTGATTCTGCGTCATGAGAGTGAGGAGAGGACGGTCGGCTGAGAGGGAACCACACTGGAGAAGGAACCACAATGGACCGGGGGTGCCCTGAGGCACAGAGCAGCAGCAGTTCTGGGCAACATTGGGCTCACTCCTGGATATTCTGAAGCCACATCCGCTGTCTCCCAGGGCAACCAGAGGAGGCCGGGCATCTTCTCAGGTGGCAATCACCTCAGAACAGATCTGGGACAGAAACGCAGGCCCCGTGAGTAAAGGGTTTGCCTGAGGTGGTACCAGCCTGGGTGGAGCGCGAGGACTAGAAAACTCGTGAGCAAAGCCAGGAAATTCCCAGGGCAGGGTTGACACAGAGGACCACTTTACTGAGCCTAAGATACACTCAGCCCTCAGGGGATTGTCAGCCTATAGACAAAGGAAGGCAGGAGGCTAGAACTGACAGCTAACCAAATACAAACCTGCAGGAGCAAAGACAGGGCCTGAGGTGCAGGCTCTGGGAACTCAAAACAGTTTCTCTTCTGCAGGGGAATTTAGCAGGGACAGACACAAATTCCTGCAAAGTTGTTCTGTTCTGTTCTGTCAGTAACATCAATCAAGGGCGGGGCTGGAACTGAGTGAACACCCCCTAGTCTCCATCAAGCGCCTGAGGTTGTCAGGCCTCACCTCCCCCTGCTGGATAGAGGCAGAGCGCAGTGGCCTGGCTGAGAAGATATAGATTTCCTTGTGAGTCAGGCAGGTGCAAACCCTGGAGTATCTGTTCACTAGAGACAACTGGGTCACAGCCCTGCGGGGCTATCAGTGACTGGGTGTGACAGAAGTGCAAGGTGGGGAAGGAGGCATCAACCTTCCCAGACTAATCTATTTGCTGGGTGGGTCCATGGAGCACTGGAGCAAGTCATATCTGAGTTATCACCAGACCCCTGCAATCCAGTTGCCCAGAGACCTTTGAAACTCTCACATCTGAGACAGGTGCTGACTGAGACAATTGATTTGGACCTTTTGAACTGAGCCAATCGCCCAAGGACTATTCAAGTGCTGCCCTGGGTGTGTGGTTTTAGGAAGGTTTGGTTTTCTTTTTCCAATTGTTGCCTATGGGGGTTGAGGTGACTTAATTGCTGGTATTTCTCCACAGCTGAGACTTTAACCCAGAGTAACTGTTTCACTGGGGTTGGACTGAGACCAGCTGAAAACAAGACAGAACCACTTAGCCACACCACACCAAACAGGTCCTCAGTTTCACAGGCCATAGCACTGTATGGGTCCTCAATAAAGCTCCAGGGGAAAAGCCAAACAGTGTAAAATAATCATGGGGCAGAATCAGCAGAAAAACTCTGGTAACATGAATAACTAGAATAGATCAACCCACCCAAAAAAAGATATGGCAGATGTAACTGAAGATTCCATTCATAAATAGCTTGCCAAGATGTCAGAAATCGAATTCAGAATTTGGATTGTAAACAAGATTAATAGAATGGAGGAAAATTTGGAATTAGAAATTCTAGGAGCAATTCAAAAGTCGGAATTAGAAATTCAAGGAGAAATTCAAAAGTTGTCTCAAGAATTTAACAAATTTAAAGACAAAACCACCAAAGATTTTGACACACTGAAGCAAAAATTTGCAGCCCTCAAAGATCTGAAAAATACAGTAGAATCCCTGAGTAACAGAGTGGAGCAAGCAGAAGAAAGGATTTCTGACATTGAAGAAAAAGCTTTTGAACGTTTTTGAATGCTCCCAAATGCTCAAAGAGGAAGAGAAATGGAAAGCACAAATGGATCATTCTCTCAGAGAGCTCTGGAATAATTTGAAGAGGCTAATATCTGCCTCATTGGAATCCCTGAAAGTGATGAAGTGGCCTCACAAGGCACAGAGGCCCTTCTCCATGAAATTATGAAAGAGAATTTTCCAGACATGCATAGAGATTCTGAAATTCAGATAGCAGACAGTTTCAGAACCCCAGCATGACTCAATTCGAATAAGGCATCTCCCAGTCATATCATAATTAACTTCACTAAGGTTAATATAAAGGAGAAAATTCTGAAAACAGCCAGATGTAAGAAATCCATTACCTACAAAGGGATGAATATTAGAATGACTGCAGATCTCTCTGCTGAAACTTTTCAAGCCAGAAGAGGGTGGTCATCAACTTTTAATCTCCTAAAGCAAAATAACTTTCAACCCCGGATCCTGTATCCAGCTAAACTGAGTTTCATTTATGGTGGAGAAATTAAATACTTTAATGACATTCATATGTTGAAGAAATTTGCCATAACCAAACCAGCTCTTCAGGATATTCTCAGACCTATCCTCCATAATGACCAACCAATCCTCTACCACAAAAGTAAACTCACTCAGAAACTTTTGATCAAACTCCAACTTCCACAGTGGCGAAAGGATTGAAAATGTCCACTGGTCTTTTGAAAAACTCGATACCCAAAATTTTACCAGACTTATCAATATTCTCCGTTAATGTGAACAGCTTAAATTATCCTCTAAAGAGGCACAGGTTAGCTGACTGGATACAAAAACTCAGGCCAGATATTTGCTGCATACAGGAGTCAAATCTTACCTTAAAATACAAATATAGACTCAGGGTGAAAGGATGGTCATCCATATTTCAGGCAAATGGTAATCAGAAAAAGCAGGTGTTGCAATTTTATTTGCAGACACAATAGGCTTTAAACCAACAAAACTAAGGAAGGATCAGAATGGTCACTTCATACTTGTTAAGAGTAATACTCAATATGATGAGATTTCAATTATTAATATTTATACACCCAACCAGAATGCACCTCAATTTATAAGAGAAACTCTAACAGACATGAGCAACTTGATTTCCTCCAGCTCCATAATAGTTGGAGATTTCAACACTCCTTTGTCAGTGTTGGATAGATCCTCCAATAAGAAGCTGAGCAAGGAAATGTTGGAGTTAAACCTAACCATCCAACATTTGGATTTAGCAGACATCTACAGAACATTTCATCCCAACAAAACTGAATACACATACTTCTCATCAGCCCACGGAACATACTCCAAAATCGATCACATCTTAGGTCACAAGTCTAACCTCAGTAAATTTAAAGGAATAGAAATTATTCCATGCATCTTCTCAGACCACCATGCAATAAAAGTTGAACTCAGTAACAACAGGAATCTGCATACTCAGACAAAAACATGGAAGTTAAATAACCTTATGCTGAATGATAGCTGGGTCAGAGATGAGATTAAGAAGGAAATTGCCAAATTTTTGGAACAAAATGACAATGAAGACACGAATTATCAGAACCTCTGGGTTACCGCAAAGGAAGTCCTAAGAGGGAAATTTATAGCACTGCAAGCCTTCCTCAAGAGAACGGAAAGAGAGGAAGTTAACAATTTAATGGGACATCTCAAGCAACTGGAAAAGGAAGAATATTGCAACCCCAAACCCAGTAGAAGAAAAGGTATAACCAAAATTAGAGCAGAATTATATCAAATTGGAAACAAAAGAATTATACTACAGATCAATAAATCAAAAAGTTGGTTTTTTGAAAAGGTCAATAAAATATATAAACCTTTGGCTAACCTAACCAGGAAAAAAGAGTTAAATCTCTAATCTCATCAATCAGAAATAACAAATACAAAATAACAACAGACTCCTCAGAAATTCAAAAAATCCTTAATGAATATTACAAGAAACTTTATTCTCAGAAATATGAAAATCTGAAGGAAATTGACCAATACTTGGAAGCACTTCACCTTCCAAGACTTAGCCAGAATCAAGTGGAAATGTTGAACAGGCCAATATCAAGTTCCAAAATAGCATCAACCATACAAAATCTCCCTAAAAAGAAAAGTCCGGGACCAGATGGCTTGACGTCAGAATTCTACCAAATCTTTAAAGAGGAATTAGTACCTATATTACTCAACCTGTTCCAAAAGGTAGAAAAAGAAGGAAGACTATCCAACACGTTCTATGAAGCAAACATCACCCTGATCCCCAAACCAGGAAAAGACCCAACAAGAAAAGAAAATTATAGCCCAATATCACTAATGAATTAGATGCAAAAATATTCAACAAGATCCTAACAAACAGAATCCAGCAACACATCAAACAAATTATACATCATGACTAAGTCGGTTTTATCCCAGGGTCTCAAGGCTGGTTCAATATACGTAAATCTATAAATGTAATCCAGCACATAAACAAATTAAAAAACAAAGACAATATGATTCTCTCAATTGATGCAGAAAAAGCTTTTGATAATATCCAGCATCCCTTCATGATCAGAACACTTAAGAAAATTGGTATAGATGGGACATGTCTTAAACTAATAGAGGCCATCTACAGCAAACCCACAGCCAATATTGTATTGAATGGCGTTAAATTGAAATCATTTCCACTCAGATCAGGAACCAGACAAGGCTGCCCATTGTCTCCACTTCTCTTTAACATTGTAATGGAAGTTTTAGCCATTGCAATTAGGGAAGAAAAGGCGATCAAGGGTATCCATATACAGTGAGAAGAGATCAAACTTTCACTCTTCTGAGATGATATGATTGTATATCTGGAAAACCCCAGGGATTCTACTACAAAACTCTTAGAAGGATCAAGGAATACAGCAGCATCTCAGGTTACAAAATCGACATTGATAAATCGGTAGACTTTATATATACCAACGATAGTCAAGCTGAAAAAACAGTTAAGGACTCTGTTCCATTCACAGTAGTGCCAAAGAAGATGAAACATTTGGGAGTTTATCTAACGAAGGACGTGAAAGATCTTGATAAAGAGAACTATGAAACTCTAAGAAAAGAAATAGGTGAAAATGTTAAAAAATGGAAAAACATACCATGGTCATGGCTAGGAAGAATCAACATTGTTAAAATGTCCATACTACCCAAAGCAATATACGATTTTAATGCAATCCCTTTTAAAGCTCCACTGTCATACTTTAAAGATCTTGAAAAAATAATACTTCATTTTATATCGAATCAGAAAAAACCTCGAGTAGCCAAGACATTACTCAGAAATAAAAACAAAGCAGGAAGAATCATGCTACCAGACCTTATACTATACTATAAATTGATAGTGATCAAAACAGCATGGTACTGGCACAAAAACAGAGAAGTAGATGTCTGGAACAGAATAGAGAACCAAGAGATGAATCCAGCTACTTACCGTTATTTGACCTTTGACAAGCCAATTAAAAACATCCAGTCTGGAAAAAATTCCGTATTTAACAAATGGTGCTGGGTGAACTGGCTGGCAACCTGTAGAAGACTGAAACTGGACCCACACCTTTCACCATTAACTAAGATAGACTCTCACTGGTTTAAAGATTTAAACTTAAGACATGAAATTATGAAAATAAGTAGAAGAGAGTGCAGGGAAAACCCTTGAAGAAATCGTCTGGGTGAGTATTTTATGAGGAGGACCCCCCAGGCAATTGAAGCAGCTTCAAAAAGACACTGCTGGGACCTGATCAAACTAAAAAGCTTCTGCATAGCCAAGAACACAGTAAGTAAAGCAAGCAAACAGCCCTCAGAATGGGTGAGATATTTGCAGGTTATGTCTCTGACAAAGGTTTAATAACCAGAATCCACAGAGAACTCAAACGTATAAGCAAGAAAAGAACAAGATCCCATCGCAGGTTGGGCAAGGGACTTGAAGAGAAAATTCTCCGAAGAAGAAAGGCGCATGGCCTACAGACATATAAAAGAATGCTCATTATCTTTAATCGTCAGAGAAATGCAAATCAAAACTACTTTGAGATATTATCTAACTCCAGTAAGATTAGCCCATATGACAAAATCCCATGACCAGAGGTGTTGGCATGGATGTAGAGAAAAGGGCACACTTCTGCACTGCTGGTGGGAATGCAAATTAATACATTCCTTTTGGAAAGATGTTTGCAGAACACTTAGAGATCTAAAAAGGATCTGCCATTCAATCCTATAATTCCTCTCCTAGGTATATACCCAGAAGACCAAAAATCACATTATAACAAAGATATTTGTACCAGAAGGTTTACTGCAGCCCAATTCATAATTGCTAAGTCATGGAGAAAGCTCAAGTGCCCATCGATCCACGAATGGATTAATAAATTGTGGTATATGTACACCATGGAATATTATGCAGCCTTAAAGAAAGATGGAGACTTTACCTCTTTCATGTTTACATGGATGGAGCTGGAACATACTCTTCTTAGTAACGTATCTCAAGAATGGAAGAAAAAGTATCCAATGTAGTCAGCCCTACTATGAAAGTAATTTATGGCTTTCACATGAAAGCTATAACCCAGTTATAACCTAAGAATAGGGGGAAGGGGGAGAGAGAGTGGGGGGCATGGACAGAGGGAGGGTGATTGGTGGGATTATACCTGCGGTGCATCTTACAAGGGTACATGTGAAACTTAGTAAATGTAGAATATAAATGTCTTAACACAATAACTAAGAAAATGCCAGGAAGGCTATGTTAGCCAGTGTGATGAAAATGTGTCAAACGGTCTATAAAACCAGTGCATGGTGCCCCATGATCGCATTAATGTACACAGCTATGATTTAGTAATAAAAAACAAAGAAGTTGCCAATAAGGTGCACACTTCGGAATAGGCCGGCCTGTTGCAGTTGAAGTAGTGGCTATGAAGCAGTTTGCTTCGGCCTACTCCATGTCTGTGTCTGCCTCTGACGGCTCAGTTACTGTGCCTGTGCCCAGGAGGCGAGTTCAGGAAGAAGCATTGTGGTGTGTGTGGGCCACAGGCAGCAGCAGAACAGATCAAGGGTGCCCTGTGTGTATAGGCAAAACGCACAGCTGATCTGCAGCACGGGCCATTGCTTTGGCTATGACATTTGCGCAGCTACAGATGTGCCAGGAGCTATGACACAGGTAGGGGCCAGGCACTGCCAGGCTGCCTACAGAGGGCCAGCATCCAGCCTTGGAGAGGACCTCATACACCTCAGAGGGACCTAATGCATGGCTGGGGCTTGGTAATTCAGCAGTTGGGGGCCCATGGTGTGTGGCTCCCTGTCTGCCCTTGCATTACCCACCAGGCATTGGCTTGTCAGGGGCCACTGCAGATCCTGCCCCATTTCCCTGCAGCCACACCAGCAAGAGAGAGTGCTTTTGGGCTGGTTTACTGCTTCCCCCTGGCCTGCAGCCCTTGGCAAGTGTCTAGGGACATGGGATGCTTCTAGGTCCGAGTCCTAGAAGCACTTCAAACTCGGTGTGCCTGAGTTTGAAGAACATGCTTTCATGAAAAGGTCAGTGCTACAAAAGATTCCCCACCCCCAGCCACTGTCTCCTGCCCTTGGTCATTTCCCATGCATGTACCCTGTTTCCATGGCATTTTTATGTCCCTCTAACTTGTTGAGCTACAGCCTCTTTTTAATCCACATACATGACCCTGATAGTAAATCACTCATTGCATATGCTGTGGTTTAAATATTTGTGTCCTCCCCAAATTCATACATTGAAATTCTAGTCCCCAAGGTGATGGCATTAGGAGGTGAGGCCTTTAGGGTGTAATTAGGTCATGAGAGGAGAGCCTCTTAAATGGGGCTGGGGAGCTTATGTGACTTCCCACCATGTGAAGACACAGCCAGAAGTCCCCATCAATGGACCAAAAACTCTCATTGGACACTGAATCTGCCAGCACCTTGATCTTGGACTTCCTAGCCCCTTGAACTAGGAGAAATAAATTTTTGTTGTTTACAAGCTACTGGGTCTGTGATGTTCTGTTATAACAGCCCAAACAGACTAAGACAGCATCTGTGAGGCTATTTCAAGGAAATCACTTCTGCTGTATCATGTAGGCTCTTAGGCACAATGGTTCACAAAGCCTGAAACAACTGAGAGTTCATAGCCATGGGGATAATTGCTAAATTTGTGCTATGTTCTTTTGCCTTTTTTGTTTTTAGCCAAAATTATATGGTCCTCTGTATAAACATCTTCAAATTAGCATCAAGAGAGGTCATGTTAGCCTAACAGATTTCTTTAAATTAGGACCTTGTGAGTCTATATAAAATCTTAGATAGAAGGTTCTTGTTATGAGAAATGTGACTTTGTAAAAACTCCAGATAAAAGCAATTCTCTTCCTCCTCCTCTTCATCTTCATCTTCATCTTCTTCATTTGGAAGATAATTTTCAAGGGAAAAAGAGCTCAATTTTACATTTAAGAATGAGGGAATATCAGACTTTTGTGGCAATTGCAACAACAAAAACAAATAAAAGGGACTTAATTAAACTGAAAAGCTTCTGCATAGCTAAAGATACAACAACCAAAGCAAATAGACAACCTTCAGAATGGGAAAAGATATTTATTTGCATATTGCAAATCGGACAAAGGCTTGATAACTAGGATCTACAGAGAACACAAATTAATCAATAAAAAAAGAGTTATCAATCCCAAAGATCCCTGGGAAAGAGACAGGAATAGAATCTTCTCTAAGGAAGACAGACAAATGGCTAACAAACATATGAAAAAATACTCATTGTCCCTAATCATGAGAGAAATGCAAATCAAAACCACCCTAAGATATCACCTAACCCCAGTAAGATTGCCCACATCACAAAGTCCCAAAGCTGCAGATGCTGGCACAGATGTGGAGAGAGGGGAACACTCTTACACTGTTGGTGGGAAAGCAAACTAATACAGCCTCTTTGGAAAGAAGTAGGGAGAATCCTCAAAGATCTCAAATTAGATCTTCCATTTGACCCCACAATCCTACCACTAGGCATCTATCCAGAAGAAAAAAAAATCATTTTATCATGAGGAAATTTGCCCTAGATTGTTTATCACAGCTCAATTTACAATTGCCAAGACATGATAATAACCTAAATGCCCATCAACTCAGGAATGGATTAACAAATTTTGGTACATGTGCACCATGGAATACTATTCAGCCATAAGAAAGATGGTGACTTCACATCTTTTGTAATATCCTGGATGAAGCTGAAACACATTCTTCTTAGTAAAGTATGGAAAAGCAATTATCCAGTGTACCAAATATTAATATGAATGAAGCCAGTAGATGATCTGATGCATGCCCACATAGGAGAAAAACTCATTTCAATTCAAGTTGAGGGGATGGGTAATGAGGGACAGGGAGAGGGCTGGGGTGCTCTCACTGAATGGGCAGGGGGTGGGGGTGTTTGGCACACCTTTTGTGTGTGGGACATAACCACAAGAGGGACTCTACCTAACAAAATCAAATTTTTTGATCTGGTTGTTTGTACTCTCACCTTAATCTGAAATGAAGCTACTTTAAAAAAATAAATAAAATTCAGGTTTAAATATGTCAGATGACAATGTAAAAATAAAGCTGAGATGATAGAGGGAAAACAAATCACTGATCATAGTTGAAGTGCCTCTTCCTCCAGGAAGCCCCTCTGTCTCAGCCTCAGTTGGCTGTTGCTGCCATGTTCCCATACACCCGCCTTTGCAGCATTCACCAGGGTTTACTGTCATTGGTCATTTACTTGGGCCACTCCTAATAGCTTGTAAATTCCACAAGGGCTTTATTTTACTCCCAGTGTCTGGTATGAGAACTCCCAATTTAGTAACTGTTTTTGAATGGACCAAGGTGTGAATAAGAAATAGGTGATTTTGGTGCTGTGACAATTTCCTACCTTCCCTCAGCAGATGGGGAGGACTGATTCCTCCACTACATGAGCAGGGCTGTGTCAAAGGACTCTAGGGTCCTGAGGCAGGACAAGTAGTTCAGGGTTTCAGCTGAAGTGGTTATGCCTTACTTGGAGCTTGGGTCTAGGCTTCCTGAGCCCACCAGCAGGGGTCTACCAGGACTGGTGTGGAGGGGTAGGGACCAGGAGGCATGCCAACCACCAACGGTATCTCTGTTTTCCCCAGGGTGCTAAGCCCTGTCATGAGTAACCGTCATCCCCTCTCTGGGTGGGAGCCAGGGCTGACTGGGTCTTCTCCACTCACTGGACCATAACCTGGGCACCTAACAGGAAGGGACTGATGGCCAGAGCCACAGTGAAGCACTTCTGAGACTCACCCAGCATCAGAACTCATGCCCTTTGTCTCTTTATATGGCTCAAATTGCCAGAACCAGATGCAAGTCACACTTTGAACAGTATGACATTTGTTTGGTACCTACTCGGTGCCAGACACTTTATGCTCGGGGGAGGTTGAGGCAGGGACCCTGGAAACATGGGGCTTGGCTGGCGAAGGTGCAGGACGACCACAGGGAATAGGGGTGCTTGGGCACGGGGGGCAAATGGAAAGCAGGAGAGAACCCAAAACAAATGTCGCTGTCCTCCACTCAGTTTTACCAAAGACTGATCAGGCTTTTCCAGATTCCCAGGGGAAGTGACGATGAGATTCCTCTGGGTTATATTCAACTCCCTGAGAGCTTTTGGCACAGACAGAAGGAAGCCTGTAATAAATGAGAATTCCCCTGACCTGGCTCAGGACAGAGGAGCCACTCACAGCCCTGGGTGTCCCATAGCTGTCTGGAGGCCCCGTCCGAGCCATGCAGTGTCCCCGTGGATCACTTGTGCAGACGCGCAGTGCCATAGCAGGAGGTGGGGTCCAGCTGGAGCATCCTGGCTCTCTGTGTCTCTGTCTCATTTGGGCCCTGCGGGGGTGGGGTGGGGGCTTGCATATGTGTGTGTGGTTTGAGTTGCTACCAGAGGAGGTTGCTGCGGGTGCTGGGAATATGGGTCAGAATGGTAATGTGTGCAGTGCCATTAAGAACAAACTGTCCTGCCCAAAACCCAAAGAGACTTCATTGAGAAAGTCTGGTCTGTACGTTCCAGGGACAGTACTAGAGTGGGAAGAGCACTGTCTGCTTTGGTGACCAATGCCCTGAGGTGGAATCCCCAGACTTACTTGCTGGGCTGCTCTGTGCTAGTTACTTAACCTCTCTGAGCCGCTATCCGCATTTGGGAGTGGAGATGGTCCTACCTCACTGGCTGCCTGTGTGGCTTGATGAAGGGTATGGCTCTGGATTGGCCCTCAGTGAGCAGCAGTTCTTATTTCCTGGGGAGGGAGAGGAGACTTTTTATGCTCCTCCTGAAGCGACTCTAGGCTTGGCTGCTGCTTCTGAAGGACACTGATGGTTACTTGTCATTGATGATCAAGAAGTGTCCTCCTCAAGGGGCCTGAACACTGTCTTAAGTGGGGAAGTAGGGCTTGCCTGCTAGGCCTTGGAAATGGGTGTGTTAACCGCACCCCTGCCAGGGGCAGAGAAGGAAGGCAGTTGGCAGACATGAGAGCCGCAGAAGCCAAGTAGGCCTTGTCCTCTCATGTAAGTGGGAACCCTTTCCCCCAGAATGGCCCTGCTGGGGTCGGATCCACTGGCAATCACAGGCCTGTACACAAGCAGGGCCAGGCCCCTGTGAAGGAGGCCACGCCTCCAGTGGGACCGCGGCCCTGAGGGTTTCCACCTGTGCTTTTTCTCAGCTCCGGAAGGTGTCCTTGTGTGATGAGCTGCGGGCAGGGCCCCTGGTGGCACTTGAGTACAGCCTGACTTAGACAGACACCTTTGGTCTCAAATTATGAGCAAATACCTACTGAGCCCCAGGCACGGACACAGGCCTCTGAGACCATTCAGATATCATGACATTAGTCTTGAAAAAGGAAGTGACACAGCCCCCATCTTCTGTGAGCTGTTCATCTTCTTAAGCGGCTGAGTGGAGGGAGGCTCAGGTAGGGAGGGGAAATGGGAGAAGCCTGATTCTTAGACACAGCAGAGGAGAGCTGTGCCTCCAAGGGGGTTGTCAGTTTGCTGGTCTTGCTCTTGGCTTCCCTCCGCTTCCTTCTCTACCTCTGGCCCACTTGAACAGCATTATTTCTGTGTTTCAGACTGGAGGGAGAAGGAGAGAGCTTCAGCCGATATTTATTGAATGTTTGCTCCAAATCAGGTGTTGCTCTAAATGCTTTTCGCAAACTAACCTTTCACCCTCATCTGGCCAGAGGTAGCTATTATGATTCTATTCACTTTTCAGAGAAACGAGGCACAGAGCAGCTGAGTGACACAGCTGGCAAATGGTGGCACAGGGTCCCAAAGCCAGGTGCAGATCCCCAGGGCCCAGGGTCTTACCTGGGACACTGAACTGCTGTTCAGAGAGGACTCCAAGCCTCACGACACCCTTCTCCTTAGTCTGGAGCCATAGCTACTATTTTATTCCAAATGTATCCTCAGATGTTCATTGGGTATCTACTGCATGGCAAACACTATGGTTCTGCTTGAAATTTAGCAAGTGAGGGAGGCGCCTGTGGCTCAGTCAGTAGGCGCCGGCCCCATATACCGAGGGTGGCGGGTTCAAACCTGGCCCCGGCTGAACTGTAACCAAAAAAAAAAAAAAATGAAATTTAGCAAGTGACCAAGCGATACAACCAGGAGGGGGGCAGAATGTCCATTTAGGAGGGGCTAGAGGAAGCCCTGGGGTGAAAGACTAAGAGACTTGCTCTGAAGCTTCTTTTGCACAATTCACATAAACTTGAGGACATGCTCATTACCCACATTATCATGATTTGAATGTGTTCCCCCAAAGTTCATGGGCTAGAAACTTAATCCCCAGGGTAACAGTGTTGAGAGATGGGACCTTTAAGATGTGATGAGGTCATGAGGGCCTCATGAATGAATTAATGCCATTGTCTCCGGAGTGGGTTAGTTGTTTAGATAGTGAGTTCAGATAAAAGGATGAGTTCGAGTCCCTCTCGTCTCAGGTGCCCACCTGATCTTTTTCTGAGGGTAACATAGCAAGAAGGCCTTTGCCAGATGCAGCCCCTCCATCTCGGACTTCCTGGCCTCTAGACCTTTACAAATCATCCAGACCCTGTTACAGTAGCAGAAACCAGGCTAAGATACGTGTCAGTGAAAGGGGGCATGCGACTGATGTGCCAAACACCCTGCCAACCACACTTTGGCACCACCACCATTCTCCTGCGGGAAAAAGACGCGAAGCACAGGTCTGGAGGCTCCAGGGGCGGGGCCAGGGACTTAGTGTTCAGGGTTTGGAGGTCTCAGCATGCTGGCAAGATTCTGCTATGGTGATATGAAAGAAATCCTAGATCAGATTCCCCAGCAGAGAGCCCTTCTCAGGAAATGGTCCAGCAGGGATGAAGTCAGGCATGACAGGTAGTGGGGAAGGTGGAGAGACACGGCCCGGCATTGCTTTTCTTCTTTTGGACACACTTCTGGTAGAGGGTAAGAGAGAAACATACACATGTAGGGTAGGAATTTCCAATACTTTATGCATTGGAGTGTGGTTAAAAGGCACTACCCAGGGGTAACAAACTGACCACAGAGTAATCCCTCATTTTAACAACCAGCACTCCCTCCTAGTTCAGCCTGCTCATTGCAAATACATTGCGTGTTCACTGCAAAGAGAAACCCCAAGTCTCGTAAAAGATGCCTTGCTTTGTGAATCACACACCAAGTCATTAACAAATATTGCTCATCAGAGTCATGAGGAGAAACTCAGCAAGGCATGGAAGATGGTTTAAAAGAGTTGAATATTAGGGATAAGGAAGGCCTTTGGGAAAACTGATGACGCTGGCGAGTCTCTACACAATGCTCTTGTTGTGTCCTCAGTTCACATTAGAACACTATGATGTCATGCTGTGAAATCAGTCTCCCGCCTCTGATGGCCAGACTCACGTGCTCATCATCTTCTCTCTGATCACAGCCAGGGCTGCAGGATGGGAGAAGTTTCCCTGTGGGCTTCCACACTCGGGGCTCCTCCTCATCATTTCCCCCCTGTGCTCTCTATGCTGTGGGCATCAGCGCTGCTTCCCAAACAGACACAGTAGCCCAGAAATGCTGGAGTGTTTGTGGCCCCGAAACAACCCATATGCAACTGACCTTGCTAATGCACCCTGCGTCGGGCTCTTCCCAGCTCCTTCTTCTCAGCCCCTCAGATGTGCTAATCGGCATCTCCCACTGAGTCAACCAGTGAGACACAAGTCCTTGTCGTAGGCCTCCCTTTGGGGGAAACTCAAGTCACTTTCATATAGTTTGACAGAAATAGCATATCTAATCCTCCTCTCAGTATGAGTTCCAAACGTTAGCTCAAAGTTTTAATGATAACCCGTAAATATAAAGAAAATAACATTTCATAATTTTTAGTTTATTTTTTCATTTTATGACCCTAATCAACCCTTTTCTTGCTATTAATTATAAAACTTGTTTATGTCTTAAGTGGATTCATTTAAAGTGTTCTTTTCCCATCGTATAATGGGAACCTTATGTATATATTCCCCACCCCCAGAGTTCTATACCTGATTTTTTTCATTTATAGTGTATATCTTTTCCCAATTAATAAATATCCCTCTAACACACACATTTCCTCACATGGCTGGGCCACCCGTTATATAATCAATACACTATTATGGTATTTTGAAGTTATTTCCACTTTCAAAACTACCATAAATAAAGGTGGAGAGAATAACATCAATATATGAACCTTTGGCAAGTTTTCAATTCTTGGGCCTCAATTTCCTCATGTGTGAGATGGGGATAAGAATGTACCTATGTCATGGGGCCCTGTGAGGATTAAATGAATGAACATTTAAAAAACAGTACCTCACCCTCCTTGGTGGTCCCCAAAGTTTTACGGTGATGGTGATAATGGTGACAGTGATTGTGGTAATGATGGTGATGGTGGTGGTTGTAATGGTGACCTATATCAGTGAATCAGGACTCCTATATCAGTGAATCAGGACTCCTATATCAGTGAATCAATTCCACAGACTTTTGAGTTATATGTCTTAATTTTGTTCACTTCCACCCCTCTGCTGGCACCCTGATTACGTTCCTCTGCCCTTCTGCCTTAGTCCTGCCCCTTAAGTGGTCTTTTTGCCATGAGCTTTGCTTCTTTCCAATATATTCCTGACCCCTTAATCAAAGTGGTTTTTTAAAGGCAAAACTCTGAATAGGTGAACCAGTTTATATTCCTAATAGCATTATATGAGAGTATATATTTTGGAGACCTTCACTAATATTGTCTGTAATTATTCTTAAAACATTTTTGAAAAGTGGTATCGCTTTCTATTTCTGTTCTTTGCAAAGGTTGAACTTTAAGAAACATACATTTGCCGTTTTTATCACTCCCATTATATAATGCCTGTTTATGTCCTTTGCCCTGAAAGGCCTTTAGTGTTACGACGCAGTGAATGCTACCTGTATTGAACAGCTCAAATTTGAAGCTGGGTTACATTTGCCCTGGCCAGCCTTGGCTCTGGCCCTGAAACCCTACAGAAAGGTTTCTTCTATGGTTGGTTCTGACCATACAAAGTCACGTGATCATCTGTTTTAATTTGGCTTAGTCCACTGGGACTTGAGAAACAGACCCCTCAAAGCACTAAATAATTGTCTACTCAAAGTGGCCCATTCCTCATCCCTGGACGGCTTTCCATATGTACTTTAGCTCTTTCCGGATGGCCATTTTTAGCCAAGACAACTATGCCATTTTGAAGCCTGCTGCTTTTGGAGGCTAAATATACTTTCTCTGGGAAAGGGGCCAACCTCGACAATTTATTTCCATTTGGCTTATGTCTTGAGGCGAGGCTGACTGTAAGAGGAATCGTGGAGCCAGCTTGAAGAAACAGCATGGCAGTGCTGATAGCCAGCCTCCATTGCGCACACAGCGTCTGGTGGAGAGGAAGCCAGTGTTGCAGGGCACCCCCACTTTGGAGCCCCCAGAGCGTACCGGCACCTTATTCATGACATGTGGGCTGAAGTGATATGGGTGGCTGGGTGTATGCCTACCCAAACATGATTGGGAGGTTCTGCCTGAACTCAGTTTCTCATTCTGGTAGCTCATACTGGTTGGGAAAACATATAGAGCCTTCCATGAGCTGATCCTGACCTTTTTAATCTTGCTACTCCCCTGATTCCAATTACCAAGCTCACGCCAGCCAGACTGACCTGCTCCAGCTCCCCAGTGCCTCACGCCATTTTACACCTCTATATGTTTGTGCATGTTTCCTTCTGTGCTCAGGCTGCAGGAGGAAAACTGCTGCTTCTTTTTCAAAACCCAGACCCAATGCTCCTTGACCCACCCAGTAGAAGTGATTAGAAAACCTTTGTTTTGGTGTGGTTCCCAGCTCATCCCACTGTTGTGTTAGCGCTATAGTTTTCATGCTTGTGTCTTCTCATTTGGAGTGGGAGAACGTTGAGATTAGAAACTGTCTTTACTCATTCATTCATTCATTAATTCACAAATGTTAGCTGAGTGCCTACCATGTTCCGTGCCGACTTGTCTTTGCATTCCTTGTGTTCTCTCGGCTGGGACATGGCAAGTGCTACAGAGCGGGTGGTGAGTGGGATGAAGTTATTGAAGATGGCTTCCTAGCCCCTCCCCGGCATAGGAAACTTGCCCTCTGCTGCAGTGTATTTAATCACCCTGGACTTTCACTCTATTCACAGGTGGAGTCTCTTCACATGGTCTCACTGTGTGGGAGAGGGATGATACCCTGGAACTGGTCACCACCCCGTGGCCACCCAGCCTCACTCTGTGTCCAGAGCTTCCAGATACAGTCAGAATAATCACCTGGAAAATCAGCTTCTTCCCCTGACTGAATGTTGGGGGAATGTTTGTACTCAGAAGGGCCAAAGTGGGCCCACTTCCTGGTACACTATAGACAGAATCCTGAGAGCTGCACCAAAACTTCATCTTTCTGTGTTTCATGAGTTTTAACATTAAAATATGCTGCTCAATTTTTACAATTAAAGTTTTAAAAAACATTGGTTGGAGCATTTATAATAAAAGATGGCTCTTAGTATTTTAATTTTTTTTTGTTTGAAAGCGTTTTTATTTATTTATTTATTTATTTTAGGTTTATTTAGATTTTCTATTTCTTTCTTTTTTTTTCTTTTTTTTAATTTTTATTAAATCATAGCTGTGTACATTAATATGATCATGGGGCACCATACACTTGGTTCATAGATCGTTTGACACATTTTCATCACACTAGTTAACATAGCTTTCATAGCATTGTCTTAGTTATTTTGCTAAGACCTTTACATTCCACATTTACTAGGATTCACATATACCCTTGTAAGATGCACCGCAGGTGTAATCCCTTTAATCCCCCTCCCTCCACCTACCTCCCCCCTCCCTGCCCTCCCTTTCCCCCTTCTCCCTATTCTTAGGTTGTAACTGGGTTATAGCTTTCATGTGAAGGTCCTACATTAGTTTCATAATATTAATCATCAGAGAAATGCAAATCAAAACTACTTTGAGATATCATCTAACTCCAGTGAGACTAGCCTATATCACAAAATCCCAAGACCGGAGATGTTGGTGTGGATGTGGAGAAAAGGGAACACTTTTGCACTGCTGGTGGGAATGCAAATTAATACATTCCTTTTGGAAAGAGATATGGAGAACACTTAGAGATCTAAAAATAGATCTGCCATTCAATCCTGCAATCCCTCTACTGGGCATATACCCAGAAGACCAAAAATCACATCATAACAAAGATATTTGTACCAGAATGTTTATTGCAGCCCAATTCATAATTGCTAAGTCATGGAGAAAGCCCAAGTGCCCATCGATCCACAAATGGCTCTTAGTATTTTAAGACAGAATCTCTATTAGGATATCTTAAGGATCCACCATTTAGCCTTAAGTTGCTACTCAAAACAATCATTTTCTTTATAAAACTCAGTGTCTCATTTCAGATCCTGTGAGAGATCTGCCATCTGTTCTGAAATAGACTAAGTTCCCAAGTTCTTGGGGGCAGTGCAGAGCCACCACTCATCCTAGACCGTGCATTTTCTCATTCAACCCGAATGAATTCTGATGGGTCTCTGAATTGCTGATTTCATCCAATTAGAAATTCCTACATGGAGACCGAATATCAGCAGTGATTTCTTTCTTTCTTTCTTTCTTTTTTACTGGGGTGGTGGCATTTCTAAGGGAAAAGTCACATTTGGAGGCTCACCAAGCCAGTCATTTTCAGGCTTACGTTTCTAAATCCCCAGTGTGTGAGAAGCTAGTCATTGGACATCTTGAGAGTAGATGTCATCAGCATAGATGGTCATTAAATAAAGCTCCATTCAAGAAATTTACACTTTTAGGTATGATCACCCAACTACATCTGAGATCCCATGGCAGTGTCATTTCAACCTGTTCCATACTCTTTTTTTTTTTTGGCAGTTTTTGGCTGGGGCTGGGTTTGAACCCACCACCTCCGTATATATGGGGCCAGTGCCCTACTCCTTTGAGCCACAGGCGCTGCCCTGTTCCATACTCTTTGTAAAGAAATAGACAAGTGTTCAGACTTGTATCTGCAGCTTTCCATTTCTTAGAATGAAATTTGTATCTGGGGTAGTAGTGTATAATGGGTAGGATCAAGGGTTCTTGAGATCAGAAAAACCAAATTTGAAATCTTTACTCTTCAATTCTTAGGTGGGTGACCTTGGGCATTGTCTTAATTTGTTTAGTATTGCTATTAATATAATAGAATCCATGAGAATACTTCATTTATAAAGAAAACAGGTTTAATTAATTCATGATTCTGGTGGCTGGTAAGTTCAAGATTGAGTATTTGCCTTTGGTGAGGGCTTGGGCTATTTCCACTCATGATGGAAAGTGGAGAGGGAGTGGGCCTGTGCAGAGACCACGTGGTGAAAGAGGAAGCAAGAGAGCTGACCTGAGGAAGCCGGACTCTTTTTAACAACCCACTCTCTCAGAACAAATCCATTCCTGAGAGAGTGACAATTCACCCAAATCCTCGGGAAGACATTAATCTGCACATGGGGGATCTGAGTCCATGACCCAAACACCTCCCATTAGTCCCCACCTCCCAACACTGCCACATTGGGGATCAAATTTCAACACGAGTTTTGGCTGGCATGTTTGGCCAGGACAAGCTACATCCAAACCACAGGAAGTAAGTGGCTTAATTTCTCTCAGTCTCAGATTATTCACCCATAAAATGGAAGTAATGGTTACTGACCTCACAGGGCTGTCCAAGAGTCAAGGAGATGATATATGTAAGAGATGAGGATAGCACCTGGTAGATAAGACTCAAAACACAGTGGGAAGTGGTGAAAAGGAAGTGAAAACCAACCAAGCCTTTGAAAGGTTTGGAATATTGAAGAGAGATTTTTCTAACCTAATTTATTTCTCAAGATTTCTTCTCTTGCTTGGTGCCTCTTTATGTTGCTCTCTGTCAGTCAGTTGCTGGGGCAACCATAGCATGGTGGGCACTGGGCCCTTGTGCAGTGGGCATCGGTTCAAGGGTACAGACTGCTGCACGCCAGCACCTGGCGTGGCAACAACCCCAGCTCTTTCTTTGGAAACCTGTAGCCTTATTAAAAAACAAAACAAAAAACAAAATAATAAAAAAAAAAAAATCACCTTTCCTTTTTACATGCAGTAACTGGAGATGTTTTTTAGAGTTCACACAACTTAAATAAACCATTGGTCTAGATCAGGGGCTGGAAAACTTTTTATATAAAGGGCCACTTTAGATTCCATGGCCCATATGGTCTCTGCTCAACTACTTAACTCTCTTTATAGCGTGAAAGCAGACAGAGATAATACACAAATGAATGGGTGTGGCTGAGTTCCAATAAGACTTTTCCAATAACATTTTATTTATGGACACTGAAATTTGAATTTCATATCATTTTCATGTGAAATCTTCTTCTCTCTTTTTTTTAAAAGGACATTTTAAAATATAAAAATTGGGCCATATAAAAATAGGCAGCAGACTAGTTTTGGCCCTCAGGCCTTAGTATGCTGACTCTGATCTAGAATGATGTTGTTTATTTATTTATTTATTTTTGGAGACAGAGTCTTACTCTGTTGCCCTGGGTAGAGTGCCATGGCATCATAGCTCACAGCAACCTCAGACTCTTGGGTTCAAGTGATCCTCCTACCTCAGCCTCCCAAGTAGCTGGGACTACAGGTGTCTGCCTCAACATCTGGCTAGTTTTTCTATCTTTGGTAGAGATGGGGTCTTGCTTTTGCTCAGGCTGGTCTGGATCTCTTGAGCTCTGGCAATTCACCCGCCTTGGCCTCCCAGAGTGTTAGGATTATAGGTGTGATCCACCATACCTGGCCTGGAATGATATTTTGTTAAAAATAAAATTTGGACATCGATTAAATGTGTATTTATGAGTATTGACTCTGCCTGGCCTGTGCTAAATTCTCTATATACATCATCAGAACTTCAAGAAGGAATTAGCAAATCCACCATTATGGTGAAAGATTTCAACATACTTCTTCCATAATTGATCCATTAATTAGCAACCCATTATTTCTTTTAATCTTCACCTTAATACTGCAGATAGATTTTATCATCCCTATTTTGCAGTGGAGGAAACTGAGGCTGACACTCACAGGGGTTTCTTACCTTATGGGGGGTCACATGCTGAGCAACTGACAGAATTGAAATATAAACCCAGTGGTAGGATTTTAGAGCCCAGGAGCTTTGCATGGGCCTTCATGGCTTCCCTTCACCCACCAACCTCATAATCATTTGGAAACTTACAGGGTAGGCAAAGAGCAAAACCCAGAAAGGCAGGGACAGAGTTGAACACTGACCTATTTCTCTTTTAAACCCTGATCATGGGGTTTTCCAGAGTTTTGGGTTTCTACTGTGGTAATATTAGGAAGTTTGCTTGAATTACCAGCAACAGAAATAGTTGTTTATATTTGGTTTTGTTTTTCGAATCACACTGACCGGGCATTACTGTCAGCCAGAATTTGATGGCCACACTTGCACTGAGGGCTGAGGTCATGACCTCACCTTGGGCAAAGCTGATGCAGGGGTCTTGCCACTGGTGGGAGCACCAGGGTGCAAGATAGTGGATTCCAGACCACCCTGAGTGTAGTTCAAATCTGCCTAAATCAAAAGGAAGTCAACTACATTGAGGGAATTCAGAGACAAGAAAGATAAATAATACTGACTTTGGAAAGGGCTGATTCAGAAGGGTCTGACCTGACAGACTCGATGGCTGGAAGGCTCCCTGGGAGAGCCATTTGCCTGCACTTGGAGTTGTGAGATGGGCTTGAATTGTTCCAGAGGTCATTAGCCAGTCACTGAGAGAGAGACACACACACACGGGTAAAAAATGAGAATCAAGCAAAATAATAAGAAAAACTTGAGATTTACCATAAGCAGACCCTGGAACAGTTTCTGAAGAAAGCATGTGTGTATTTATTGTGGGAGAAGCTATAATAGGGTGTAAAAATGAGTTAATAAGCAAACAGGAGGGAACTGTGTTGTCTGAAAAAGAACAGAGGGGAAATGCTGGGCCATATCTGTTTTCTTACACCATTACCAAAGTGAGCAGATTTTTAAGGTGTGACGCCCTTCCAGAGGACAGGAGACTTTGCTCCAAGGCATCATGTCTGTGGGCAGGTGGGGACTGCAGGTGGTTCCAAAGATGACAGGAGAATGTTCTAGCTTGAGTTTCTCCCAGAAGCAGACCCTGAGGCAAGAATTTGAGTGCAAATAGAGTATCACACTTTATCTGTGAATAAAGATAAGACCCCCGTAGATGCCTAAAACTACAGCTAGTACTGACCCCTTGACCCCTCTACATTCTGTGTTTTGTCCTATACAAACATAACTATGATGAAGTTTAAGTTATAAATTAGGCACAGGAAGAGATTAAAACAACTAATAATAAAATGTGAATATGTTCTTTCTTTCTCTCTCAAAGTATCTTACTGTGCTGTCCTTACCTTTCTTGTTGCGATGATGTGAGATGACAGCATGCCTACGTCAGGATGTGAAGTGAGAGATGTAGGCACTGTGACATAAATGGAAAGTTCCAGAAATAATAGATACTGTAGAATTCACACAGTGTGGTGAGTCGTGTTATGAAATCTCACGATCTGCTCAGGACGTGACCCTCCCTCTGCGCAGTGTCTCTGTGCTGTCTGTCCCCTGCCTGTGAGTCACTTAGCCCTCCTGGGTTACAAGATCCACTGTCACCATGTGGCAGTGTCTGTGTCTAAGTCATCCGCATTTTACTTCATAATGGGCCCAAAGCACAAGAGTAGTGACATCGTGTTTTTGTCCAGACCTTTGGAAAGTGAAACTGTGGATAAGGGGGGACTACTGATTGGGGAGCTGATTTTAGGAATATTGGTGAGGGACTGGAGAAGTGAGACTGAGCTGGGAAGTCAATGACACATCAAGCAGGTAATCGCTGTGGACATCAAGGGGTGCTGGGAGCCCTGTCACCTGAGAGCAGGGGCAGCTGGTGTTGGCTGCTATGGGTCAGCCTTGGCAAGGGGCTTCTCCTGCGCAGCATGGGACCACTGACTCCTGGTGGGCTTCATTGTGGGGATGTACAGGGCTTTAGCAGCCAGAGAGAGCCTTGAACGAAGCCCCACAGGCACTGGCTGGCAGGTGGGACTTGGGCTGCATTTGTGAGGATAGAAAATGCTGAGGGGCCTCAGTCAGGGGCTGCCGGCACCTGCCTTAGCACCTCTTGGCAGAATCATCGGAGAAGTGAGGATTGAAGGATTGTATTTTACAGGTACACACCCCTGGTGAAACAAGTGGGCAGGGGGTGGGCGGAAAGAGAAAGAGAGACTAAAGCTGCAGGGTGGAAGAACAGCTACAAAGGAAGCAGTTTCCGTGAGGGGCCTGTGGCATCTGAGGGAGAGTCTGAGCAAGAGAGCTGAAGTCTAGAATTGTCTTGCCTGCTGCCCATTCCCTGTGAAAAAGGAAAACTAGATATCGCCTGTCTGGTTCAATAATTCAAGCACCCTAAGACCCCATGCCGAGTACATGCTGGTGCATACAAAGATAGATGATTTTCATCTCCTCCTTCAGAGTGGAGCTGGACATGGGAGAAAGAATTAGCTATGCTAAAAAATTTAAGCTGCTTTTGTTGGCGCAGAAAGTTCCATAGATGATGGAAAAAAAGAATCTCTGAGTTGTCCTATGTGGTGGTCTAGTAGTCAGACTGATTTTCCCAAATGAATTCCCGGGCCAGGGTAAACTCCTTCTGGGGCCCACTCTGCTGTTCCTCTCTCCACCCATTGTCCTCAGAGAATGAGCCCAGCCGAGGCCTCTTCTGGTGCAGCTGAGCATCTGCAGGGCTTCCAGGGAGTCCGTTCTGTGCAGGGCCCGGGTGTCTCACTTCAGCACACATGCCACTCGTATCCAGTGGCACCTAAAGTGACTCTCTCAGGAGCTCGGGGTACGGCCTCTCTTCCTATCAGTGGGGTTTGATTTTGCTGCTGCCCAGGGGATGACAGGAACTCCTCAGCCCAGGGAACCCAGTTGGAGGAGGCTGAGTAACAGCCCCCAAAGATATCAGGTCTTGATTTGTGGAGCATATAAATGCTATCTCATTTAGAAAAAAGGATTTTGCAGATGTGATTACAGGAGGGATCTTGAGATGGAGGGATTATCCTGGGCCACCTAGGTGGGCCCCAACTGCTAGAGGGAGGCAGAGGGAGCTGTGACACCCGCAAAGGAGAGGGCCACATGCAGGCGCAGGTAGAGGCTGGAATGATGTAGCTGTGAGCCAAGGAATGCCACAGGCAGCCACTGGAAGTTGGAAAAGGCAAGGAGCAGAATCTCCCTTGGTGCCTTGGTGAGCAATTGCAGCCCTGGTGACACCTCCGTTCTGGACTAGTGTCCTCCAAAACGATGAGAAAAATTTCTGTCATTTTAAGCCTTGAAGTGTGTGGTAATTTGTTACAGCAGCCACAGGAAACTGCTACACAAGTATAGCCAACTTCTGGTCACCAGCTGATGTGTTACCGCTGGCTTGTGGGAGGAGTCAGGTAATACCCTCAGACAGGAGCCGAGGGCGGGGAAAGGAAAGGCAGGGGATGTTTACTTCCAGTAGTAGCATCTTTGGGGTTACAAATTTCCTCCAGAGGCTTGGGGAGACTAAGCAGGTGCTAACTGTTGCCCCCTATGGACATGCTACTACCCATGGGGTGACCCTACAGAGGAACATAGGTGGGGTCCAGTTCTAGCTCCACCAGCTCCTCCCTGTGTGGTGAGGCAACTGGCTTAGGACCTGTGCCTGGCAGAGAGCTAGGATTTATACCCGAGTCTCCTGAACCACCATGGACAGTAGTACAGGGGCAGGAGAATTCCAGTCTGCCATTGGGCTGCCAGGAGCCCATTGGTCTCACACACTGTACTAGATGCTTATAATATACCAGGTAGTGTCCTGAGGACCTCACATTTGGTATCTCATTTTTATCTTTATGACATCTTTGTAATGTAGGAATGATTATTCCCTGTAGGAGGCAGAGGGGGGAGAGAGAGAGAGAGATTGATTTAAGGAATTGGATCACACAATGTGGAGGCTTGGTAAATCAAAACTCTGCAGGGCAGGCTGGAGACCCAGGGAAGAGCAGATGCCAGCAGCTTAAGTCCAGAGGGTCTGCTGGTAGAATTAATTCCCTCTTCCTCCAGAGAGGTCAGTCTTTTTCTTTAGACCTTCAACTGATTGGGCAAGGCCCACTCACATCATGGAGATAATCTGCTTTACTCAAAGTCTACTAACTTAAAAGTCAGTCTCAAAAAAAAAAAAAAAAAAACCTTCCCAGCAACATCCAGATGTGTTTGGCCAAACATCTGGGCACCATGGTCTAGCCGGGTGACACACACTCGGCTAGAGCGTGTGACCATTCCGCTCCCCCACATTCCACTTTTCTTAAACAGATGAGGAAACCAAAGCTCAGGAAAGTATAGTAACTTCCTCGAGTCATGCGGCTTGGGTGCGATCCCACCCCAGTGCCAGCCAGTGCTCTGGTCAGGTTGTACATACAACCCTGGCTTTGGGCTGAAATGGGCGCTGCAGAAATACCACAATTCTTGAAGCAGCCCAGCAGCTCCCTCCCCTTTCATCACATCCAGCCTGGGCAAACAGACTGGGATTCTGTTTCTGCCTGTTTGTTGCTCTCTCTCAGCCTGCTGAGTCCCTTCCTCAGCTGCCCCTGTGGCCAGTCCTTCCCTGTACTCCTCCCCCTCACCCCCGCTAAGCTTCCCTCAGCACATGCTTCCCTGCTGGTGTTTTATTTTTTTTTTAGTTACCCCTGGGAATTCACAAAGCTGTCAGGCCCCCTAGTTTTTGTTGTTGTTGTTGTTGTTTGCTTGATACACAGTCTCACTTTGTTGCCCTCGGTAGAGTGCTGTGATGTCACAGCTCACAGCAATCTCCAACTCTTGGGCTTCAGAGATTCTCTTGCCTTAGCCTCCCAAGTAGCTGGGACTAAAGGTGCCTGCCACAATGCCCTGCTTTTTTGTTGTTGTTGTTGTTGCAGTTTTAGATGGCCGGGGCCAGGTTCGAACCTGCCACCCTTCGTATATGGGGCTGGCGCCCTACCCACTGAGCCACCAGGTGCCACCATGGCCCCTTACTTTTACCGAGAGAAAGCTCTTAGTCCTTGGGGATATCAAGGGGGTTTCTCAGGGAAGTGAGAGGAGAAGCCAAGTGCCCCTGTGCAGGGGCCACATCCTCGTAGACCCCAACAGCAGGGCCATCTTGGACTGCTTTGTACCCGGTGCTGGTCAGTATCTGTCCAGCCAGAAAAGCCAAAACACACCAGAGATTTTTTTTATCTTTCTTTTTTTTTTTTGGCGGGGGCTGGGTTTGAACCCGCCACCTCCGGCATATGGGGCCAGCACCCTACTCCTTTGAGCCACAGGTGCCGCCCTACACCAGAGATTTCAAATGGAGAATTTGGTTTGGGGAACGGGGTGAACCATCTGGATGGGATACTGGGAAGTGCGAGGAGAGCCACTGGTTAGCACCTGCTCTGCCAGCACAGGGTGCCCCAAGGGAACTGTGCCGCTGTTGCCCTAGAGCACCACAGGCCTCCTGCCCTGCGTCCTGCCTTGAGCAATGTGATGGCCATAATCACTGCTGCTATTGCCGCTGCTTCTAGAGCTGGAAAACCTGGCTTAACCCTGGATTTGAGGGTGTATTTTTGGAAAATGCCCCAAACTGGGTTGATGCTAAGGGTGTGGCTATGGCCACAGCACTCTGCAGACATGTCTACCTCAGTGAGTGTGTGTGACCTCTCAGTACTTATTACCCGGATCTGGTTGGGTCCCCTTGTCCTCTGTCCTCCTTCACAACACCAGGCACATTACAATTATTTCATGTGTCATTTGTATTAATAGTTATTTATTTTATTATAAATAAATAACTCCCCATCTGAACTGCTAGTCCCCCAAAGTGAGGCCCACACACCCGTTGTCTTATTCTGTATCCCCTGTGCCTGGCACTCAGGGGCCACTGGATTCACTCTGTTAACTGATCACCAGCTGGGACCTCTTGTCATGGAGAATATACAGAGAGAATCACAGGGCCACGTGGGGGTGTCCAGTTGTGAGAAGAAAGCTAGATTTGCAGGCTGTGTTTTCACTCAGCTATGGTTGTATCATTCAACTTTTCACAAAGGTGGCAAGGATAGGAAAGCAAAGTGCAGTAGAAATAAAACCTGGGAGGACACACGCCCTTGTGCGCAGAGGACTGGTGGGTATTGCAGCAGGCAGAACTGGAACGCCCCCGCAGCCAGGACCTTGCCCATACACCCTCTCGACACCCACTCTCCCTTCAATCATTATTTACAGCTTGCTGCTCTGATCCCACAGGCTCATCTTCACTCCCAGAGGAAAGAGAAGTATAACAGATTGATAGGGTGCTCTCCTCTGTGTGGGAATCGGTTTGTTTTGTCTGTGAGCCCTGTGGGAGTTGGCATTCAGAGAGCAGCCACCATCCTGCCAGAGAGGGATCCCCACGGTCCACAGTGTGGACTCTCCCCGAGAAGCTTCTCTTTCTCTCTCTGGGCTGAAAGTGAGCACATTGATTCTTATTCTAGAGATTACGCTGTAATAGTGGGAGTTCAGGAATGTCCCTGTCAGATTCGACCAGTGACAATTCGGCACTTGGGCCACCTCATTTGCACATGCACTTCACCCTGTCCCTGCCAATTGTATTTCACAGGCCTTGCACTTGTCCATCCACCATTTATTTGACCACTATGACATAACCTTGAGATGCCTGTAAGACATATTTTTTCTTAAAGCCCAGATTTTTCTTTTGGCCTACTTCAATTATTTAGTTGTGGCTGCCTGGAATCTTGTGTTGAGAAGGATTCTCAACACAAGAAATCACTTAGTTACAGACACTAGAAGATTTAGAAGACCCTTTTTATAAGAAATATGCTATCAACCAAAGGCCTAATAATATGCATTTCTCATAGTTTTGGAGGAATTTTACTGCTTGTCTAGAATGCGGAAGTAGCCACGGTTCTTCTCTTTCTTCTTCTTTTTAATAGCCAAATTTCCCTTCCCATCACACTCACTTACCACTAGACATGCTATCCTGTGGTATTATCAAGTGATAGAGCTGGATGGATGTTCAGAGAGCATTCAGTCTAAGCAGCTTGTTTTACAGAAGGTGGCCCTGGGAGGCTGAGTTTCCAAAGGGCAAACAGCTAGTTAGTGCGGGCGGGTTCTCTGACTCCCGTTTGTCTTCTTTTGGGCCCTTTGCTTCCAAGGCAAAAGACATGTCATATCTTGGCTCTCTGCTGTGCAAAACATGTGGTTGCATAGAAGTGGACCAGCTGGGGGGATAGCACTTTGGAGCCACATAGCTTGGCTCTCTCACTTGCTGGTTGAGTAACCATCATAAGTGGCTTAACCTTGCTAAGCTCAGCTAGTCCTCACCAGTGAGCTTGGGAAGAGGACTGTGAGGATTACCTGAGATAACGGATGTAGTGTGTAGCACTGGGCCTGGCTTAACAAGTGTTGGCTGCTGTTACCATCTGTAGAATAATGGAGTGGGACTCTGACTTTCTAAGAGCCTGTGTTTTGGGACTTCAGTTGATAAATCATGGGGTTGTTTCTTAACTACCTGTAATGAGTTTCACATTCTCCCCAGGACTATCCTATCAAATGAGATGGTATGTGGAGAGTAAGTCCTTAGCTAACAATAAAGCATTAGTGATTGTTTATTTCAGATAACACATTTATCATTGTCATTATCACTACCAACTGTCAAGGTGTAGTCTATGAATAGGGTTCTGATTCCAGTGGCAAGTTTCAAATTCATAATGAACTCTATGGAATTTTTGATTCCCCTAAGAATAACATCTTTTTGCCAACCTTTATATTCTGACTTGTATTTTCTTTTTTTTTTTTTGTAGAGACAGAGTTTCACTTTATCACCTACCATAGAGTGCCGTGGCGTCACACAGCTCACAGCAACCTCCACCTCCTGGGCTTAGGTGATTTCCTTGCCTCAGCCTCCTGAATAGCTGGGACTACAGGCGCCCACCACAATGTCCAGCTATTTTTTTGTTGTTGTTGCAGTTTGGCCGGGGCTGGGTTTGAACCCGCCACACTCAGTATATGGGGCTGGCACCCTGCCCACCGAACCGCAGGCGCCGCCCACTGACTTGTATTTTTAAAGTGACTCTTCTCAAAGAGGTGACTTTTTAGGATGATGGTCTACAGTTTTAATTAGGATCATATTTATATTTGCCTTTTAGTCATTGCTTAAAGAACATAGTTTTAAAACATCCAATAAATAAATGATATACATATGTGTCTGTGTATTTGTGTGTCCATGTGTGTTCAGGCTGAAATCAGCATCAGCTTCTGAACAGTGAGCATTAGGTGCTTGTGAAGGGGAAAGGTGTACCTTGGGATGTTATCTGGGCACAGGTTCCAAAATATGTCATTTCTCAGCTGAACTCCACAGTGAGACCAGGATGTGTTTCTATCCCAATCTCAGAGTCCTAATCTACACCATCTGTTCCAGGAAGTGGGCTGGGAAGATACCATTGACATGAACTCAATTGATTTTTCATCATAAAGTATCTTAAAGCCCCGGTGAGCACTTAGGCCTGAGCAGAGTGCCGTTGGAGATTTGCCCCCTGTGCAACATCTACAGTGGGGCTCAGGAACATTCTGATAAGGCCCAGGGAATCTCAAGTGTCCTTCATGGCTCAAGTTTATGAATTCATTAGGGAAAACTCTTGGACAGGTCTATTTTTCTTGAAAATTAGGTATAAAGACAAAGTGGAAAATCGAAGGCTGTGTGATGGAGGGCTTGGGTTAGGACTGGGATCAGACCCTGCTGTTTACTGGTCAACTGATCCTGGGACTGCTGCATTCCTCTCCCTGAGTGTCAGTGTACTCATCAGTAAACTGGGCAAGGATTAGACTCCCACTGCTGATTTATGGGTTCTTGAGAGGATCAAATGAGATCATAGATACAAAAGACTTGCCAATTCTTAAGTCATTTTCAAAAATCAACTTCTCACAATAATCATAACAAGTATAATCCAAAGAAAGTCCTGTCCTATGGTAAAGGCCCAAGAGCAGGAGTAGGAACATGGGGAGATATAGAAAGAAGAAAAGGCATCAACTCAACTCTGAAAATGCCATAGCCCAGGGACCTCCCAGGGGGCCACCAAGGAGCCTGGAAGTCAGAGTGTGGGCTGGCAGGTCTCAGCCATGAGTGATAGAGACCCTGCCCAGCGCAGCATCAGCAGAAAGGAATTTACTGTCTCTCTTGTCATCCCTGACAAGATCACAGCTGGCCCCAGAGGCTGGTGTCATCAGGACATAGGCTTTCTCACTTGGCTCCACTTTCTTCCTTGTTAGCTTTATTCTCAGGCAAAATTCTCACCCCACAGTTCATTCATTTATCCCAGCAATAAAAGAACTTGTTCCCAACAACAGTCTTAGAACTGGGTCTTCTTGGGGTCATGTTGGTCGTGTTTCCTAAACCACCCACCATGGGCCAAGAGAATGCAACGTGCTAATTCATTCATTCAGTACATACTGAGCTTCCAGCATGTTTCTAGTATTTTCTAGGAGCTGAAGATACAGCAGTGAACAAAACCGATGAACAAATATAAAAACATAATTACAGACACA
The DNA here is from genome assembly GCF_027406575.1 of Nycticebus coucang. NCBI lineage: Eukaryota > Metazoa > Chordata > Mammalia > Primates > Lorisidae > Nycticebus > Nycticebus coucang. The sequence goes on along the minus strand of NC_069792.1, from coordinate 59,624,749 downwards.
AATAAAAACATAATTATAGACATAGATTCAGGGCCACAGGTTTGGGGTATAGGACCTTGTAACTTGAGCAAGTCAGGTGCTAGTGGTCTGTGGTCCATGCTTTAAAAGCACAGTGTAAAAAATATGCTTGGGGACAGGGCCATAGTTCAGCTGCAAGTTGGAGAAGTTTGCAGAAGTGAACAGAGTGGATAGCAACACCCCCACCCCAAACAATGATAGTTTCAGGGTAGACAAGAGGCAATCTCCTCATCTGAAAAGTGAAAGCCGGAAGTGTAATTGCTTAAGACATCATTTCTTGCCCTGGAAGGTCTCCTCGCCTCCTAAGCTAAAACTCTAGATATTTCCTTCAAATATCAAAATGAGGATTTGTTTCCTTTCTCCCTTTCCAGTTTAAATATTTGGAAGGACTCAGTCTGTGTAGGAACTAACCATTTTGTGCTCTAAAAAGGCCTACATTAGGATTCAATATTAATTTCTGAAGTTGATTATTATTCCATTAGCTGTTTCCCCTCCTTCCTGCCACCCTTGCTTTAGAATGGCCTCTTGTATCTCATTTCCTTCTCATCCCCCAGAAGGCAAAGCATTGTTGAAAATGTTTCTATGTGTAGAGCCATCGGGCTTGTTTCTTGGAGGCATGGAGACAGAGATGCTTTGAAATCTGGTTTTACAAGTCTCCCAGTATTACCAGAGGTAGGACGCCAAAGCTGAGACACAGCAGCCCAGATAGTGCTTGGGAGCCTTTCTTGTGCAAATGTCCTGAGGCTATTTCTATGGAGTCTTCTACTCTTTTCTAGCTCCTTCTGCTTATTTCCTCAGAAAATCCTCATGCCGTGTCACCTCCTTTTCCAGTAAACTTTCTATCTTGCTTGTCAGCCTCTGGTTACTAATTTTTCTTTCTTCAAAAGGTCAGAAGCTGGGGCCTTATTGTGTCTTGTACCTAGAGGTGTTCAGTGGATGTCTACCCAGAAAATGAATGACTGTTACATTTGGCTGTGGGGAGGGGAAGATGATTGCAAGGAAGGCTGGAGAGGAAAGCGTAGTAGCCAATAGGCAAGTGGCAGGTCGCAGACACTTATTGGCTGCATTAACTGTCATATGTAAAGGGAGTGACCGATGTGATACCCTCTGGATAAAAGGGGAGGGGAGGATTAGAAACACTCCTTTAGAACCTTCCTTCTTGATCCCTCATAGAACCATCATTAATCAGAAACATAGGTTAAAGGTGGAGACTCAGAACTGTGAGAAGGCAGAGGGAAATGCCTCAGAGGTCATCCTGTCTGGGCTGATTGTGCAGAAGAGGAAAGAGAGGCCAGCCAGGGAGGATGACTTCACCAAGGTCAGCCAGGACAGTTGCAGGACAAAGCACTGTAAGTCATAGGCAGAAGTCAGGGACGCCCAGGATGGTGACAATTTACCCAAGGCTCAATTCTTAGTGTATTAAGTTACTTAATAAAGACAAAGTTGATATCATTTAATCATTTATGAAGGAAGAAATGACATAAGCCAAATTTCAACTTTTCTCACAAATTCTTCCCTTTGTGACAAGGCCAATGAAGATGCTCGGTAGAGTGTGGACAGTTCCATCCATGGAGGAGAAATCAGGGAAGGAAACGGCAGCTCCTGACAGATACCTGGTTCTCTTAGGTCTCATATTTCCCTTTTTGAAACAGCGTCCCAAATAGAATTTGAATCCTAACTTTTAAGAAATAATAAAATAAAAAGATGAAGTATTATTTGAAGTCCTATTTCATTTCCTGCTTTTAACTGTCCAATTCAAAGTCCTTAGCAAGAACTGTAAGAGCCTGCCTGGTCCAGCAGGTCCACTTCGGACGCCTTTCTCTGTTCTAAGCGATTGGTCCCATTCTGTCTGAGACTAAGTTATGCATTTACGTCCACCTGCTGGGAAAGTGGGTTATCTGCTTCAGGATTTGAGAATTTATCTCCCCCTTTTTCAAATAGTCAGATGAATTCTCAATTTTAATGTCTGGGACTATGAGAGTTGAATCCAAATGATGTGGTCTAGGAGAGGCGTGGGGAGAAATACAGTCAGGAATCCACTTAAAAAATATTAGTTTGACCTTATGTTCAAGGCGAATGGGGCTAGCAGGTCCTGAAACCAAGTTCTGATGTGACGTCCTTTCTGACAGGCCCCATTAAGATCATACATCAAGTCACCTTCCCCATTTGCATGTTAAAAGGCGCAGTGATGGGCACAGCGGACTGTTTGCATGGTAAATTATGAGATGTTTTATCCTTCTGCCATCAAGACACTGCCTCAGACATTTTCATATTAATTTTGCAGGTTGGAAAGCCCTTTCTGCTGTTATCTGGGCAAACCTGGAACAAGAGGCGATAGATTGATAATAAAGTGGAATGAGGCAGAAAATCATGTAGACTACCTTAATATCTTGCCAGCTGAAAGTGCTGGGAAAAGCAGGGTAGGAATCACCTGTGCAAAGGATCCATCCTGCCAGAGGGCAGGGAGAGCGAAACTGTCTTTAAGGCACAGAGCCCACCGCTCAGGCCCCCCTCGTCCAGCATCCTGTCCTCTCACTTCCGCATGGTGAGCTCATTGGAGTCGCTTCATTGTTTTTGCTTCGGCCTAAAATCTCCGGACCGGACCCTCATCAACATATTTTCTTGGTCCAGTCTGACTGACACCACTTCGAGAGATCCAGCCCAGATCCGGACTAAGGGACCTTTAAGGACCAAACTGAAGTCAGAATTGAAGTTCAGTTCTTGAACTGTCAACACATTAAAGTAACTGCGGGAGATTTAGAAAAATACTGACCCCCAGAGCTCCATAATTGGTCTAGGTAGGCCCAGACATTCTTTTGCTTAGTTTTGGTTTTTTGTTTTCCCCCTTGATTCTCATGTATGGCTGTGGTAGAACTTTTGTGCATTTGAGAAAGGGGAGGCAGGAAAGCTGCTCGTTTTTTCCATAACCGTGCCTGAGGCGTCAGGAGGCCTGACACCCATCTCTCCCAGGATACAAGCCAGACAGAAAAGGCTTGGCTTTTGGCTTATCACCCTCACTGACCCAGGGCCCCAACCTCACCAGGTACGAGCTCCTCATGCATGAAATTAGGAGGGTGGGTTGAGTCGCTACATCTTCCCGGTTCCTGAAAGGCCTCTGCTACTGGGCCTGACCGAGGTCCAGGTGGGAAACCAAACCAGCCCTCTTGCTTTGTGCCTCACTCAGCTCAGCCAGGTTGACAGGAATTTGTAAAAGTGACACCATTTTGCTCTCTCTTCCTTCAGATTTCAGTTTTAGTATTTGTTTAGTGAATTGAATTTTATATTGACATTTTCTTACCTTTAACCCTAAGTTGACTTTAGATGGTCGTCAGCACTCCTGATGGAGGAGAGGATGGTCAGGAGGTTGGGTCCCAGGTGGCAGCAAACTCAGTCCCACCGCAGAACCAAAAGGTGCCTTGGACTCGAGTCCTTAGGCCTGGCGGCCCAGCTGCTCATGCCCCTTAGAAACTTCTGGGTTGAAAGAAAAATTTTATCTTCTTCTTCTTCTTCTTTTTTTTTTTTTTTTGACAGAATCTCACTATGTCACCCTTGGTAGAGTTCTGTGGTACACAGCTCACGGCAACCTCAAACTCTTGGGCTTAAGCGATTCTCTTGCCTCAGCCTCCAAAGTAGCTGGGACTACCGGCGCCCACCACAACATCTGGCTATTTTTTATTGCAGTTGTCATTGTTGTTTAGCTGGCCCTGGCTGGGTTCGAACCCACCAACTTCGGTGTATGTGGCTGGCCCTGTAACTATTGTGCTACGGGTGCTGAGCCATATCCCTATCTTCTTGAAGGCAATCCTCCCTCAACCCACTCAAGACAAATCCCTGGAATAAACACAAAAAACACAAATGTCTGCTCAGACCCAGAAGACTGGAGTTGTTATACAAGAATAACTTTATGAGTTAATAAATAAAAGATAGCTTTCTAAATTTTAAGGACCAAATTGAAGTCAGATGAATTAGAAAGATGCAGATTACATATTTCCTGAAATGTAGCACAGGGTGCAAACGAAATAAGACCAGGGTTTTGGGTTGAGGGCTTGCTGAACCTCAGCTCTGCATAAAGCTTCTCAAGGTACTTGTGTATGTGAGCCTGCACGCTGTTCTTTTTTCTCCCTCTGTACCGGCTGCTGGAATCTATAGTCTTGTCCTTTTTCATAACCTTCTCAGCAGGGTAGATGTATTCTCTCAACTAAGGCTCTATTTGCCTTGCCAAATCCCATTCTAAAAATCAGATTTCCGAATGGCAGCTTTAAGGGGACACAAACAAGGCTGAAAACTAGAGAGCAACCTAAGGGAACAGCTTGAGTTAGGGAGTTAAAGAGAATCTGAGAGACCCTGTGGCGTGAGCTCATCTTTCCTGACGGTCCTGCTGGCTGGTGCCAGTTGAGGTGACCGGTCTCTCCAGATGGGGTGTGTGAGTTCGCACATGGGACTGTAATTGCCCATGACAACTGCAGTCTTCTTACTGTAGTAAGAAAAAGGGACACACCAGCAACAGCAGCACCCAGAAACTCAGACTGCTTGTAGCAGATGTCCTATTAAAACTTTAATTGTCTCCATTAGAGAACTTTCTTACCACATTCTGATTTTTTTTCATGTACCTTTTTTTCCCAATAGTCTTCCTCCACAACCTCTTCCAAATCTCCTGGTGTCTATTTTTGTGAGAGAGAAGCACAGTTTCTCTAACCTTGATTGACTTGACCTAACCTTGACTCCTCTGACTGTTTGGCTGCATAAGAAGCATTTTTCTTGTGAGACCCTTGCTTAGGCACTACGTTTTTGTATTCGTTTACTCACCCAATTATCCATCCATTCATCCATCCATCCATTTACTCATCCATTCATATATCCAATGCTCATGTATTTTCTGAATGCAGTGAGAACACAGATTGCTTTTGCTTGCCCAGAGCTGTTTTCTCTTTCTTTGGCAACAACACCGTTTCTCCTTGGAGAAATGCCGTCCTTCATGTTTAGTCCATGTAGTTTAAGTGGGACTGACCCCAGCACCCAGCACTGAGGGTGGGTACATCACCCATGCCTGGCCACTGCCTCTCTTAGTTATTGGATTGCTTGGGAAAATCAGTCACTCTGACTCCTTGGTATGAGGTTGGAACTCTTAAAAAAGAGACTCTTCTATAACTGGGATTGCCAAGCCATAGGCTGTCAGCTTGGAGTTGTCAATAGCCAATGGAGGAAAAGCAGAACTGAGCCATAGCGAGTGGGCAGCCACATCCTGGCTGCCTGATTAAGCCCCTGGGTCCAACTATTTCAGTTCTATCTCTGGAGATTTTCAGGTTTGTGAATAATAAATATCCCTTTTCATTGAAGTCATTTTGAGTTGGGATTGTGTCATTTGTAATTAAAAGAGTTTTGTCTACTCTGAGCCAGGCCCTGCGACCAAGATTAACCAATTTCAGAGCCCTTGCAGCTGCATAGAGTAGTTAAGAGTATGAACTGTCATCTGCCTTTAGACTCTGCCTTCCCAAACACACGATCTCACACAAGTTCCTTTGTGACTCCATTTACCCAGCTGGAAAATGGCAAACATACATATAATACCTACTTCACAGGTTGTTGTGAGGACAAGTTAATTCATCTACCGTATTTAGCATGGTGCCTGGTCTATGGAGGGCATTTACCAAATGTGAGCTATCGGCAAGTTGTAGTCAGCAGTGCCTAGAAGCAATGAAAAAGATTGCGGTCATGAGCGGTGCCTGTGGCTCAAAGGAGTAGGGCGGCAGCCCCATATGCTGGAGGTGGCAGGTTCAAATCCAGCCCCAGCTAAAAAAAAAAAAACTGCAAAAAAAAAAAAAAGATTGCAGCCATAACAACACTCTCATGAATCTACTCCTCCTCTTTGTCCCTCTGTGGCAGGTCACACAGGCTGCCTGTTTATAACAGACCATGCCCATTGTAAGCATTGTGTCAGCTGCTCCCACAGCATATCTGAGCTAAACTGACTAGTACACCATTTCTCTCCACCCAATGCAACGATGAAGACATGTTGTGTGAGAAATTAGCTCCAAGTACATGAAATGATAACCCCAAATACACCGTCAGCAAGCTATTACAGAAAGGGTTGTTAAAATTCTCAAATCATAAGCTTTCTGACATCAGTTTAAAATATGTAGCAAGAAGCAAGAGGAGAGAGATGGGGTAAGTAATGCACTTAGGATAGGATGCAAGTCGGGTGGAAGGAACCCACTGTGTGGTAAAGGGTTAGTTAACACAGTGGGTTGGGTATATTCAAACCCTCAAACCCTGGGCCTTTTAAAAAAGGACTAGCCCTTGGACCAGCTTCTGAGAGATAACTCTTGAGCCCTTGGAATAGCCTGCTTGATAAGAGTGTCATTTACCTGGGGCCTTGGGCCATACCAGATAGTTTATGCTAACAAAGTGACCTAGGCATAAACTTGGGCCTATGGTATCAGTCTGAGCTCTGATGGGCTGACATCTCAGTGGCTAAGGCAAGTTACATGTGCACTCCATGTCCTATGTCATTAAAAAAAAAAAAACCCAAAATCTGGACCAAAGTTTGGCTGAACTTCCTAATTGGCAACACTTTGTATATGTTGTCACAAATCATTGCTGGGAGAATTAAGTGCTGTCTAAGAAACTCTACTGGGAGAAGATAACTAGAATCTTGCATCTAGTCTCTCCTGGACTCTGCCCTTTGTACTTTTTCTTTTTTCTGGGATCCATCAATCTGTATCCTTGTGCTTTAATAAACTATAACCATAAGTGTAACTGCTTTTCTGATTTCTGAGTCCTTTGAACAAATCACTAAAGATAAGGGTGGTCTTAGAACACCTAACACAGGGGTCCACAGATGGACTGCTCTGGGCCAATGTCAGATACTTTTTCTACTGAAGACATGTAAGGATAGGTATGCCTGGTCACAGCTGTAGCTTGCAAATGGGCCAGATGAGCCACTGTGAATTCTATTTGTTTCTCAGGCAGAGGACACATGGAGCTGGAACAGTGCAGCCAACGGGCCACCAAATTAGAAGATCATGAATTTTAAACACTCATTCTTATGTGTTGCCTCTTGGTATTTAGTCATGTCTATCTAGTGCATTACAAATATTCAGTACTCAGGTGCATCACAAATATTAGACACTTCTCATTCCTTCCATTCTTTTCTATCCAAGTTTAATACCTACATGTTCCACTTACTAACTACTTATCTTCGGCTTAACTCGTCACATGGGTTCTGCCTATAACAATCGAACTGTTTGTTAACTAGCTACTTATTTATACTTACGTGCCTGAAGATAGTTTGCCTATGTTTGGTAAACTGCAAACTCATTAACTTAATAGACCTGAATATTCTCAAAAGCAAGCAGAGTAAAAGCCTGAGAGGTGAGTGATGGGAGATGAGTCATGAATGTATCACTGGTACGGTTTGAATGTTTATGTCCCCTCCAAAGTTCATGTGTTGAAACTTTATCACCAATGTGATCGTGTAAAGGGTAGAGCCCTTAGAAGGTGATTAAGCCTTGAGGGTGGAGCTCTAATGAATGGGATTAAGACCTCTATAAAAGAGGCTTCACACGGAATTCAGCCCTCTTGCCCTTCCTTCTTCTGACCATGAGAATGGAGCAACAAGATGCCATCTTGAAAGCAGAGAGCGACCCTCACTCAGCACCCTCATCAGTGCTGGGTAACTTGATCTTGGATTCCCCAGCCTCCAGAACTGTTAAGAGATGAACTTCTGTTCTTTATAAACTACCCAGTCTGTGATATTTTGTTATAGCAGTTTACATATCAACAAACTAAGACAATCACTAAATGCTTCAGTACTATAAGAACTTCAGTTGAGGAAGGTCATGGTGGTGAGGCCCAGCACACACATCCTGATTCCTGATGTCATGGTGGCTGCCTCCCAAGATTTTTAGGATCTAGTCATTGTTCTTGCCAAATAATTATAATAATGGCAATCACTTGTATAGAGTTACTATATTCCAGTTATTGTTCTAAACACTTTATATAAACCAATGATTCAGAGAAAGCCAATGAGGTAGAGGCTAGTTTAATCTCACTTTTACAATGGGGAGCATAAGATGCAGATGGGTGAAATAACTTGTCCAAGGTCGATAGCAGATGTGATGATAGACCAAGAACCAACCTCCGGACAGCTTGCTTCACAAAGCATATTCTTAGTCACTGTATTCTGATTTCCAGAACAGTGTCAGCTCCATATTTGCACCACGGCCTTGGCTGAAATCAAGTGAAAATGTCTTATAAACATTGCTAAATTGTATAATATTTGAAAGCTAAAATGCTTAGGCTGAATGTTGATAAGAAACTAAAGAGTGAAGGTAGAAATGCCTTAATTTTTATTAACCTGTGACATGACCATAGTTTAGTAGGTTGCCGTATGATTACCTTAATTGCCAGATGAGCATGGAGAACAGATTCAAAACAGTAGAATTTTATCCAGTGCTAGTGCAGTGAAGTAGATCTTCTTGAAAGATAATTTTATTTCAAAGTGTTATGAGAGAAAAAAAGTTACTTATCTAAACAGATACTGAAAACGCGTAATAAAAATGAAGAATCAACACATACATAGTTCAACCACTTCAGATTTGCCTCCATGTTTGTCACAAAATGTATTTACATACTCCAAAGTTGGGAAGATTAAAAAAGTCCAGAAACATATAGAGGGTGGCTGACATCAGAGTTATCACACTAAGAAATCCATAGGCGTAGACATGTTAACACTTCTTCCTTTAAGCTACTTGCTTTTGCATGCTTGGGACAATGGTTCTGATTTCCAACACAAGTAATTATTTGGATTATTCTGTTGAACCAAGGCAGAAGAGTGGAAATAGCTAAAGTCAGCCAAAGGACTTGAACACAGATGCTGGCTCTACTCAGCATGTGGCCCTTTGTGAGTCTGAGCCTGACTCTCATCATGTGCAGAACTAGTGACCAAACTATTCCCAGGGCTTGTGAGCATATAGTAGGTGCTCAATTAGTGACAGTGGAAACTGGAGCATATATACATTTTGTCAAAATATACTTTGGGGGGAAAAGCTTTTAGATTTTGTCCATCCAGGATTTTTATTTGTCCTCAGGATAGTGGCAGGGATTGGGGAACGGGCTGGGAATTGGGTTTCTGGCTCAAAATAAACTTCTTTTGACAAATCACAAAACTTTGTTTTCCAGGGCTTCTAAAGAAAAAAAATCTGTGTTTTCTTGGAAATCAAGTGCAGCTTACATGAGCATGTTTTAAGTCACAGCTGATTGCGGAATCATTTGGATGGATGACAGTGGGGGATGAAATCTTGTAAAATGTTGCCTGTACCTATTTGTTAATCCAGATGAGTCTGGGAGCCAGCCCTGGGCAAAGTCTGTTTGGAGCTTCACCAAGATCCCTAATTTTATAGGATGAGAGGTTTTGCTGAATCTTACTGGTTTGCCTTGCTGCTGCCCTCTTTCCCCTGCCAATAGTATGTCAATACCCCTGGGAAACAATCCCCACAGCTAATGAACTCCAACCTGACAGGGTTCCTGGTCCCCATATAAACCCAAACACTGTAAATGGTATTAGACTCTCCCATTAAGCTCTAGCCCAGGAAGGCCTTTGCCATCCAGCGTGGTCTCCTGGTCTCCTGATTAGCCCCTCACTGTGAAGCACTGTGATGGTCTTAGCTGAGGCTGTGGAGTTCTCTTGTAATTAACCTCTCTTTACAGTTAATGGTTCTTACTACTAGGCCTCTAATGTAGGGCAGCCAGTAATTCACCCTGAGGACTTCTTTCCACTACAAAACCAAAGCTTTTAAAAAAGTTCCTCTGATCACAGCAGCAGCACAAAAGTTGCTCAGAAGGGTAATGGGAAGGGGCCTTATGACTCTGAGGATGGTCTCACTGGGCCTGTATTTGATTCCCTTGTTCGTTTCTTTTCTTTATTTAACATCAACAAAAAACCTTTTTCAACCCCATCTAAATGTGTTCTGTGTTTTCAAATAATGCTCTTTCATATTCCTGGGAACATCTGCCTGTGGATTGCTGGAATCTGGGATTTCAGAGACTTTTCAGCGTGAGAGGGATATTATCCTTAGGAAACCTTCAGAGATGGAGAAGCATTACTGCCTGCTGTGCATACAGGGACACACTCCTTGAGACTGAGGGGAAGAGGGCTAGAACCTTCCAACAGGCAATCTGCTAACAAAAATTCCCACCAGAACACTAAATAAACAAATAAAATATAAACACACAAATCCTAAGATTCTGAAGCAAGAAAGAAATGAGTGTGGCATCGTTCAACTCTATTTGTAAGAATGGTCAGTTTGGTGATAATCACACTGAGAGGGACTGACATTTCCTGCTGATTGAGGATTTGCCAGACACTGTTTTGAGCTCTTGAGAATCGTTTCCTCACCAAGTCCTTAGGACAACCCTGTGAGTCAGATGCCTTAGTTCTATTTTATAGATGAGGCCCTGAGGACCCTGGGCTAGGATCTGCCCCTCAGCCCCTCCCACGGACTCTGCAGGAGAGCACCTGGCTGCTTTCTCTAGGGTGAGCGCCCCACCTCCCCGGTCGTGTTGATCAGTCTGGGATGGGCACCTAAGCTCGGCTCAGCCACTCAGTTCACTCGCTACAACTACTTGTTGTAGTAAGCTGTGCTGCCTTCTATACAGAGTCTGTAAGCGAGCGCAAAGGGCAAACGGAGCCACACTGGGTTCAAACCCTGCCTCCACCACCAGCCCCATGACCTTGAGCATGTTGCCTAGTCCCTAAGTAATAGGGTTTTCTTATCTACAAAATGGAGAAATGTAGGATTGTGTGAGGACTTGATGAACAAATGAAAGGCATCAAATAGTGCTTAGAGCAATGCTTGTCACACAATGGGACCTCAGTAAATATTGGCCAGGATTGTTTCCTAAGAACTTGGGAACTGGGAGAATAAAGAAAGGGGGTTTTCTGTGTGGCTGATCAGTATGCCAAGGAGTAAGTTGCTCTCCCTCGCATGGAGCAGCCTCATTATTTTATTCCCATGAGCCACAGAAATATCATCACTTCACAAAGTTGGGAAGGTGAAGAAGTCCTGAAGGCTCACTGCAGCCCAAACCTTCCGTTCATGTGATACCTCAGTATTTTTCCATTGCATCTCCTCTTTCTGCTGAAGTTACTTTACATTTATTTTGTCCTGTTACCTACAGTCCTGATGAAGAGAGTCCTAATGATAGAGAAGACCCTCAAGTATCAACCTCCGGGCTCATCTCTGCTCATAGCGGTTTCCATAGTGTTTTCTGTGCAACGAGCGTCACCCTCGAGAGCTGATTACAGAGTTTACAATTGTTGAAAAATGTACAAATCACGTGTTCCTCCTACTGCCACGGCCAGCCCCCAGTTCACATAAATATTAATAGTAATGTAACAACCTCAGCACACTGGATTTTACAGGAATATTCTGGTGCGATGACAATGACATATTTATGACTTCATAAACTTGATAGGGGTAAAAGTATCAGTTCCTGTCCTTCTTGCTGATAAGTTACACTTACCAGTTTCTAATAGGGTATTTATACAACTCTTTCAAAATAATCACTTAAGTCTTTCGAAAAATTGCTAACTCTTTAGGAGGAATTTAAACTTGTATATCAAACAGATAAATTATGGATTTAAATTTCCTAGAACAAAGGTACCTAGAAGAGAATGTGAAAGTGTTTCCGGAAAGATGAACAATACAGAAAACCTTCCCTGATCTTTGCAAGTCAGAGAATAGTCAACAAACAGATGTAGGCCATTTCATCACTTCCAAGGGTTTCAAAGAAGACCTGATTCCCGTTTACTCAGTCACCATTTGGCAGTGCAAAGATCAGGGACATCAAAGGCTTTATCTGCACATTTGAATGTGTTTGTGAAATCCCTGGTGTGTCACGGAGGCATTTCTCAGACATCTGCATTGTGGAGGTTTTATCTGCATTGTGGGCTTGGCAGGTGCCATCTGATCAAGTGAGTGGCCTTTCCCCATGCCACACACCTTCCAAATGCGTTCCAAAGGCATGAGGTGGAGAAAGGGAAAACGGCCATTTCTTGTGAGTGGGAATCAGAGGCAACCAAAGGGGTCTATAATAACTTCCCGAGGATATTTTGTTAGTCACTACTGTGGCTGAAAGCGTGTACCTGAACCTGTTATCTTCCGTTCACAAGCAGCAGCATTAAGCACCAAGAAGGATGAAGAAATCCAGTCATCCTGCAGTAGGAAGCACACTTTGAACAAAGTTTATCTGGGGCAGTCAGTCCAGAGCTGGTATGGAGCTTCAGAGTGTCATGGTCCCAAACCTCTTCCTGTTTGTTTCTGCTGTGCATGGCTTTGAGAATAATCCAAGTCTGCAACGCCCCAGCATGGACAATGGGAGGGGGAGAACACCCCACTCCCCTAGCTCTCCTTGAGGACACTTCTTGCAGGTTTCTCACACCACTCTCAGGAATGACCTATTAGCCTGCCCAGTCCCGTGGCTACCCCTAATTACAAGGTATGGTGGGAGAATATAATCCTTACTCTACCTAAGATTTAGGGCTTCTACTACCATAAAGAAATAGAATTTTCAAGGACAATTGTCTCCGTCTGCCTCCATCATCCTTCAGATGTTAATGTTACCCCAAATGATCTACAGAGTCAATGCAATCCCTTTCAAAAATCCTAATAGTGTTTTTCTCAGAAATAAAAAAAATTCATTCTAAAATTTATACAGAATCTCAAGGAATCCCAAATAGCCAAGACGATCTTGAAAATAAACAAAGTTGGAGGTCTTGTGCTTCCTGATTCCAAAACTTACTACAAAGCTACAGTGATCAAAATGGTACAGTACTGGTATAAAGACAAGCATATAGACCATGGAAGAACAGAAAGCCCATAAATAAAGTCCTGAATAAATGGTCAAATGATTTTTGACAAGGGTGCCAAGACCATTTGAGGGGGAAAAAATAAACTTTTCAATAAATGTGGTAAAAACTAGATAGTCACAAACAAAAATGACCTCTAAATGTATTAAAGTCTAATGTAAGAGCTAAAACTATAAAACACTTAACAAGAAAACATAGGGGAAAAGCTTTATGACACTGGATTTGTCAATGCTTTCTTTGGTATGACACCAGAGACACAGGCAACAAAAGCAAAATTAATTGGACCATTAAATTACATACTTCTGTGCATCAAAGAACATAATTGACAGAGTAAAAAAGTAACCTATGGAATGGTAGGAAATATTTACAAACCATATATCTAATAAAGGGCTACTATCCATAATCTCTAAAGAACTCCTACAATTCAACAACAAAACCCCAAACAATTCTATTAAAAAATTGGCAAAGGGCTTGAATAGATGCTCAACATCAGTAAGATTAGGAAAAAGTAAATCAAAACCACAATGAGATACAATTTCACATTCATTAAGATGGCTACTATCCAAACCAAACCAAGCCAGCCAACCAAATAAACAAAATCCCCAGAAAGTAGCAAGTGTTGGCTAGGGTGGAAGGAAATTGGAATCCTTGTGCACTGTTGGTGAGAATGTAAAATGGTGCCATTGCTATGAAAAACCATATGAGGCTTCCTCAAAAAATTAAAAAAGAATCATTATATATATCCATCTACTTCTTAGTATACACCCCAAAGAATTGATGTTCTTAGCAGTGCTATTCCCAATACCCAAAAGATGGAAGCAACTCAAGTGTTCATCAAGGAATCAAGTAAGCTACTCACGAAAAGACAAATAATATATGATTTCACTTATATGAAGTTCCTACAAGAGTCGAATCATAGAGACAGAAAATAGAATAGTGGTTGCCAGAGGCTGGGGGGGAGTGGGGAATGGGATGCTATTATTGAAATAGTGGAGAGTTTCGGGCGGCGCCTGTGGCTCAGTGAGTAGGGCACCGGCCCCATATGCTGAGGGTGGTGGGTTCAGGCCCAGCCCCGGCCAAACTGCAACAGAAAAATAGCCGGGCGTTGTGGCGGATGCCTGTAGTCCCAGCTGCTCAGGAGGCTGAGGCAAGAGAATCGCGTAAGCCCAAGAGCTGGAGGTTGCTGTGAGCTATGTGAGGCCAACGCACTCTACCTGAGGGTGGTACAGCGAGACTCTGTCTCTACAAAAAAAAAAAAAAAAAAGAAATAGTGGAGAGTTCTAATTTTGCAAGACGAACAGTTTTTTTTTTTTTGTAGAGACAGAGTCTCACTTTATGGCCCTCGGTAGAGTGCCGTGGCATCACACAGCTCACAGCAACCTCCAACTCCTGGGCTTAAGCGATTCTCTTGCCTCAGCCTCCCGAGTAGCTGGGACTACAGGCGCCCGCCACAATGCCCGGCTATTTTTTGGTTGCAGTTCAGCTGGGGCTGGGCTTGAACCCACCACCCTCCGTATATGGGGCCGGGGCCTTACCAAATGAGCCACAGGCGCCACCCAAGACAAACAGTTCTAAAAATGGATAGTGATGGTTGTGCAACAGTGTGAATGAATGTACATAATACTGCTGACCTGTACACCAAAGTATGGCTAAGATAGTAAATTTTATGTCATGTGTATTTTGCCACAATTAAAAATAATTCAAAAATTAACTATGGAGTTAAAGGCAGCTATTAATAATTAATAAAACCAAATTTTTACATAACAGATTAAAGCAAACATTTTCTATGCACATTTTAAACTGCTTATTGAATATTATTAATTTTATAAAATAAAACTTTGTAATTCTAGTATGAAATTTCTGTCTAGTTGCCAAGGTAAATTACGGATGTTACACTTCTGAAGTGTTTTTGTGAGAATCAAGCAAATAGATGCTTGACACTTGTGGAAAACAGTACCTCTTTATATAAGAATCTGTTGCTTTCAGCCTCTTTGAGAGGAGAGACTTGACCTGGTGATGAATTTGTCTTTTCTTCTTGAATGCTTTTGTTCTTTGTGCTCTGAAGCAGTGTCTGTCTTCACATTTGGACGCAGTCTCCTTTCGAAGGCAGGAACTGAGGAGCCGCCTTTCTTCTGAGCCTCATGGTGTTGGTGAGAGCTCAGCGCCATACTGGGGCGTGTTGTGCAGGCCCTGAACGCTGAGTCCCAGATGACAGAGGCACCCATGTGTTCCTCAATAAACTGATTGTTGTTCTGAGATACGGGGCCCTCTAAAGTGCAGGGGACCTCTTTCCTGGGCTGACGTGTGGTGCTGTTCAAACCCCACTTTCTGTTACTTGAAATGAAAATAGACCTGGTCTATTCACACAGAGAAGGTTCAAGGGCCACTATTTGGAGGATATTCAGGTTTGAGTTTTCTAGATTTTAGCCACATTTGATCATTTCAAGGACCTCAGAAAAGTTATTTATGAGCTATATGCCCAGGTTTTCTCATCTCTAAAACGAGGATTAAAATAGGACCTACTTCATTGCATTGGGGGAGGATTAGCTGAAAAAAATGCATGTAACATTTTTAGCAGCATAATTGGCCCAGGGTAGGTATTAGCAATAATGGTGATGATGATTTAGGTGGCCAGGCAGAGGCTGAGAGATGAGCTTAGCTTAGGGAAAATTCATGTTCCAACGATGTTACTAATCTCTGGGTTAGACTGGCTGGTACTTTGAATTAAGAGAATTGGACCAGCACGTGCCTTTATTATCAAGATCTATAGCTAAATGTTCTTTACACTTGGAAGATAAAGCAAGGCTTTCTAAGGTAACATCAGACCCACAGGAAACTGTCCGCATCAACAGGTCCAGAATGACTGCCAATGTTAATAAGAATGTCAGGTTCTCTTCAGAACTCTTGGATACACTTTGAACATATGAATATTTATCTGTCAAGTTTCAAGGCCAAAGGAAAGTCCTAATGTCCAGGGAAAAAGTCTTTGCCTAGGGTTGAATAACCGATTGATTGGGAGACCTGATTCAAGGAGATCTGAGTTTCACAGTCTCATTTTCCATACAAAATTTCTTTTTTTTTTTTTTTTTATCACCCTCAGTAGAGTGCTGTTGCCTCACAGCTCACAGCAACCTCCCACTCTTGGGCTAGGGTGATTCTCTTGTCTCAGCCTCCTGAGTACCTGGGAATACAGGTGCCCACCAGAACACCCGGCTATTTTTGTCACAGTTGCCACTGCTGTTTTAGCTGGCTGGGGCCAGGTTTGAACCTGTTACCCTTGGTATATGGGGTCAGCACCCTGCCCACTGAGCCACAGGCGCTGCCCTCATTTTCCATACAAAATTTCAATGACCATTGTCTTCCACCATTCCTTTGGTTAACTGTGGATAATCTAAGGGAACACATTTAAAAAAAGAAAAAAAACTTCAAAGGTAATTTCTTTGCTCCAAAAACAGTCTTGGGTTTTCCAGTTTAACAGAGAATTAAGAAGTAAGCATGCATCATTAATTTCTATGCGAGAACACTCTTCACTTCAAATGGCAATTAGTGATAACATTTCTATCTTGTGTCGTGATGAGATTTTTATGCTAATCATCACAGAGCTGTAAATTAATCATTTGGGCACAGTTAGAGAGGATGTATATTTCATGAGACAGATATAGATATCAAGATCTGTGTGGTATTTACTGAAGGTAAAAGGGAAGCATCTCAGATTATTACAAGAGGAGCCTGCTGAGCAAATAGGACTGCGTGGCAGTGTCATACATGCCATGTAGAGGCATGAGAATTTTCAAGTTACTCTTGGTGTCATTAGTGTAATTACCGTGTGGAAGGTGGAACATTTGGGGGAATTTAAACTCCAAATCATTCCTAGACACACCAGAACCCTCCCCCACAAACCATGTCATAACAACATCAAGTGCGAAATTAGCCATCAAACTCTGTTCTACTTCTCTTCCTTTTTTGTTACAGAATTCACCCTTTTTACATTATACAATATTTAAATGGATTTCTCGATTTGTTTGCACTTATGTCCACTCAGCCAAATGAATCAAGAAAAGCAACTTGACCCTGAAGTCAAATCGGAAAGCAGCTGCCTGCACAGGAACCAGGCCACCGCTCAGAGGATACATTTCTTAGCAGATGAACAGTTTCTATCACAGCAATTTATGGACAATATGAGAATTGTACTGAAAAATCTCAATAGCTGTAGATACTCAATAGCTTGTGCCAGGCCCCAAGGCTGCCTTGGTGGACTCAGCAATTACTACATGCAGATAGAGTTGTTGTGAGGAAAAAAAACAAAAACAAAAACACCTCATAGACCCCCCCATTCTTTGTGTTTTTTCCTCCTTCCTTCTCTTTTCCTAACTCTCACATACACATACTTGTCCCGCCCTTACCATCATGCTGCTGACAGCCACACTCAGCCACACGCTCTCCATGTGCACACATCCACCCTGTCCCCTTACCAGACCCTTGGCCCTCCTCTAGTAGGGGAATTAGGAAAAAATCGGGCCATTGCTGCTGTCATTTGTCCCACTTATTTCTTATTTCTTTTTTTTTTTTTTTAAGCAGAGAAATAGACAATTTTATGGGGGGAGGCAGAGATGGAATAAGATCCATTTCTTCAGAGCCACTTCTAGAATGAGGAGTTGGGGACACAGCCCTGAACGTTGCATGGAAGGGGGGGATGGAGAAAGGGGTCTGGCTTCCTGGAGGGACTAGGTGGTGCAGTGACTTCGAAGGCGGTTTGTGGGGGAGGAAATGGCAGTCTTGCCAGCTGGTGGGAATTTGAGACCTTTTAACTTCATGAGTTCTTCTCTTTCAAAGTTTTCTCTCTCAAATCAAAATTTGAGACTACAACTTCATAGTTTTTCTCTTTCAAAGTTTCCCTGAAGCTTAAAATTCTGGAGTGAGTGGGGAAGGTGGTGGTAGCAGTGAGTGAGGAATACAAAACCTTGGGGCTCCACAGTCTGCGAGGATAATCTAAAATGCTTAGTTCAGAAGATGACAGATGAATGGCCAACAAACACATGACAAAATGCTCATTGTCTTTAATCATTAGAGAAATGCAAATCAAAACCACTCTGAGATATCACCTAACTCCAGTGAGATTAGCCCACATCACAAAGTCCCAAATCTGCAGATGCTGGTGTGGATGCAGAGAGAAGGGAACACTTCTACCCTGCTGGTGGGACTGCAAACTGATACCACCTTTAAGGGAAGAAGTATGGAGAGTTTTCAAAGGACTAAAACTCGACCTTTCCTTTGATCCTGTAATCCCATTACTAGGTATCTACCCAGAAGAACAAAAATCATTTTCCCACAAAGACATTTGGACTAGAATGTTTATTACAGCTCAATTCATAATTGCCAAGTCGCGGCAGCAACCCAAATGCCTATCAGCCCATGAATGGATTAACAAACTGTGGCACAAGTATACCATGGAATACTATTCAGCCATAAGAAACGATGGAGGTTTTATATCTTTTATGTTTACCTAGATGGAGTTGAAACACATTCTTCTTAGTAAAGTATTTTAAGAATGGAAAAAAATATCCAGTGTATTCAATACTAACATGAAACCAATATATGTATAAACAATTACATGCCCACAGGAATGCTAAAACACAAATACAGTCTAGCAAGAGGGAAGGGAGAGAAGGAAGAAGGGAGGGAGGGCAACTGGTGGGATCTCACCCAATGTCCACAGTGTGTGGGTGTTCAGCACGACCCCTGGGTGAAGGGTTCTTATACAACTTGGAAGTGGGAACAATGTAATCTAAAAATCTGTACCCTCATATTGATTTAAAATAAAAGAAAAAAATTGAAAGTAACCCCAAAATTGTACCCTCATATTAATGTGAAATAAAAATAAAATAAAATAAAGTAAAATATAAAATAAATAATACATTGTTCAGGATAGATAAGCAGAAGGCACAGTAGACCCACGTTTAAGGGAGGCAGAGCCCACGAACATGGCAGCGTTTCTGTGGGAAGTTCCTCTCTGCTGTTCCTGAAGGAAATGGAAGAAGCCTGGCCCAATAGGACATAAAATTAGGGATCATAGAATCCATTAATGTGACTGACCTTCAGTTCCATTTTCTTTCAAGGCAAGATTGCTCTGTTCTGATCCCTTGTAATTTGGTGTTACCATGTACTTTTGGCAAAGAAATGGGAACAGAATTAGCAGAATTTTTTTTTTTTAACTTAACTGTTTGATGTTTAATGAGATCAGCTTCTACCCAGGTCTCACAGAAAAAGGGCAAAGCCCTAATATTAAGCAAATAAAACTCATTTTTCAAACAGATTACATGCCTTTGGGTAGAAATTTTAAGACGTGGTGTGTGATTTGCCTTCCTGTGGTAAATGGCAATGATGCAGATAATGCCTGTTCCGTGAGCTTGGACCCACAGTGATAACCAGGGAGGAGAGAACTTTCAGTCCACTGACAATGAACTCAAGCCTGACTAAGAAATAAATCTTTGTCATTAAGCTACTAATAATTTTGTGGAGGTTTTATTACCACAGGATACTCTAGCCTATTTTGATTTTTTTTTTTATCTTGTCTTGGCAGATATCAACACTTTTTATCAATTCGTGTTTATGGTGGCATGGCGTTAGCACACGGATAGGTGAATAGACCAGGGGGAACAGAATAGAGTTCAGGTCCAGAACTGCGTACACTAAAACTGGATTTGTGAGTTTAGAATTACTTTCTCTTCTATACTCTGGAATAATTTTATAAAATTAGAAAATTTTGTTTAAATTTTGGTACAACTTGCCCATAAAACTGTGTGGCCTAAGGAATTTCTGTGTGTGTGTGTGGGGGGGGGGGAGAAGTACATTTTAACTATTCAACTTATTAAATGGAATTATTAAAAGATTCTGTTAATTTATTAGCTAGTTTAGGTAATTTACATTTTTCTAGAAATTGGTCTATTTATTCATGTCTCAAATGATTGGTATAAAGCTTTTCGTAAGTAATTTGTAGTATTTTCAGAGAACCACCTTTTGGCTTTTTTGATCCTATTTGTTGAATGCTTATCTGTTTCACTGGTTTTTGTTTGGAGGATTTCTTTTTTTTCTTTTTGTTGATAGTGTCTAAACAACTGTAAATTTGTTAGAAACTACTTAACCTGCATGCCGAAAGTTTGATATGCATGTGTTTGTGTATGTGCTATTATTCAGTTTATAAATATGCTTTAATTTCAATTATAATTTTTTCTGTGACTTATAAGTTACTTAGTAGTCATTTATTTATTTCATCAAGTCATTTCTCATTTTCCAAACTTATGTCTTTTTTTTAGTTGATGAGTAGCATTGTGGTCACTGAATATGATGACAAATTTGTTGATCTTTTTTCTCATGATGTTGGGGGGGTGTTTTGTTGTATTTTTGTGGTTTCTTTAGAAAATTTAACTTTCATGGTTAACTTAACAAAGCCTAAAGTTAGTACAATTATCATTAGTCTCTTCAAGAGCAATATAAGGACCTGAGAAGACTAATTCTGGTAACTTCTTATTAATATGCCATTCAAGTATGTTCTTTCTGTCTTGTGTTCTTTTCATACACCACATCGTCATCACATTATTTTCTTTATTCTATGTTTGTTTAAATGATTATCACTTTCTCTGCTCTCAGTTTGTGCTCTGCTGCCAGGTGTAGGTAGTCAATTAGGACATTGAGCCAAAATGAAAGTTACAAAAGGCTTACAGAGACAGGGAAGCAAGAGGCAACAGTAGGCACCAGTTAGATAATGTTCCATTTTTCCCCCAGAGAAAGGCACAAGGGTCAGAGGAATCAGCCTAAATGGGGGAAATCATCTCAGGGCCAAAGAGCCCTGAACTATACTAACATTTAGTGGGGACTGAGGACAGGGAGGTGGGAAGGGCTAGAAGTGGAAAAGTAGGGAGTCAGAATGGACGAGAATGTCTTGCACATAAGATAAGGTGGCCTTGATTGGAGACGTTTGGGCAGGAACAGCTGGCTGCTCCTGGGGCCTCCGTCCTGCACTGTAACTCCCCCCAAAACTATGATCTCTGGACTGTGCACTAAATCTGGCCTGGAGAGGGCAGCTCCCTCCCACCAGGCCTGCCAGGCAAAGCCTTTGTGACTGCTGACAGTCAGGCCTGAACGATCATACACAGACACTTCTTGTGTGTTAGTGCTCACTCTAGGGTCATCTAATTTTCCCTGAAGTGCACTTTTAAAAATTTCCTTTAGTGAAGATCTGCTGGTACTCAACTCTCTCACTTGGTATCTGAAAATGTCCTTAATTTGTCCTTGTTTTTGAAAGCTATTCTTCCTGAGCACAGAAATTTTAGGTTGATAGCTGTCTCCCAGCAAGTTGAAGGTGTATTACTTCACTGCCCTTTGGCTGGCACGGCTGCTATCAGGCAGTCAGCTCCAAGTCTAATCCACCTCTTCACTCTTACTTCAAAGATCTTCTCTTTGTCTTTTGCAGTCTGTAGTTTTTCTATAAAATGTGTTTTTCATTTATTCTGTTTGAAATTCATTGGATTTCTTGATTCTGTGGATTGGTATGTTTCATTATTTCTGAAAATTCTTCATTTATTATGTCTTCAGATAAGTCTTCATCTCATTCATCTGAAACCCTGACTAAATACATGTTAGATAATACAACTCTGTCCTTCATGTTTCTTAACTTCTCACCCATATTTTCCATATCGTGGCTTTCTATGCTAAATTCTCATTAATTTCTTCACTATGGTCTTTCAGTTCATGAATTCACTTACTAAATTGGTTAAATTCATCCCTTAATTTTTAAATTTCACTTATTGTCATTTATATTTCTAAAAGTTCTATTTTGTTTTTTTAACAGATGCTTGGTCATCTTTTTTATAGTAACTTGATCTCTATTGTATTTTCAATCTCATTTTTTATTTCCTTAAATATAATGGAAATAGCTTAAAAAATTATCACCCCCTCCAAATCCCAGTACCAGAAGATACTTGTGGGTTTACTCTTATCTGTTTTGGTTTGCTCTTGTTCAGAATGCTATGGTTCCTTTTTTATTTTCTTTTTTCTTTTGGTTGTGAGGAATTTGTAGTTTTTGTAACTTTGTGAGAGTTTCTTTGGACCTTCTATTCAGCACCTATTAAATCATGGTGCCTTTTCTTGCAGTCCTCTGAGTTATTTTTAGTTCACTATTACATTAAGGTATAATTTTTAAGGGTCTCATGCTCTAGGATCCTTAATGTGGCAGCATCTGGGATTTGTCTATAGTCCCCTGAGCCCTGAAAGTTTGCAAAAATAACCCACTGAATATTTACCACATTCTTTGAATTTTCCCAAAGACAAAGATTGTTTACTATTCTATGTACATGCCTTTATTTAAAGTATTTTGTGTAATATTCTTTATTTCTTAACCAGTTCATTTGTATATATATATATATTTTTTTTTTTTTTTTTTGTAGAGACAGAGTCTCACTCTATGGCCCTCAGTAGAGTGCCGTGGCCTCACACAGCTCAGAGCAACCTCCAACTCCTGGGCTTCAGCGATTCTCTTGCCTCAGCCTCCCAAGCAGCTGGGACCACAGGTGCCCGCCACAACGCCCGGCTATTTTTTGGTTGCAGTTTGGCTGGGGCCGGGTTTGAACCCGTCACCCTCGGTATATGGGGCTGGCGCCCCACCGACTGAGCCACAGGCGCCGCCCAGTTCATTTGTATATTAATAAGGTGTTTCTCAAATGTTAAATAGCGTTTTTAGCATTTTTCAGTATATGGGTCAGTCAGAATATCTGTTTTCCACCTTGCCAGAAATAAAAGATGCTACTCTGTCCTTTAATCCTTTTAATTATTACTATTAATAAAACTGACATTTTGTCTTCTCCTTCTGGAAATCCTTTTACATGTATATTAAACCATTAGATATTATATCACAGTTTTTAGATGATTCATCTCGGCATTTTTCCCCCTTCACTCTTTCCTTAATATTTCAGTTTGGATAATTTTTATTTACCTACATTCAAGTCCAGTTATTTTTTCCCTCAGCCTTGTCCAACCTACTCATTAGTCCAATCAAGAATTTTTTTAATCTCTGATATTGTATTTTTTATTTTAACTTTTGCATTTGACTCTCTTTTATCATTTCCATCTTAAAAAAAAAATTCTCCTTCTATTCACGTGTGTAGCCCACTTTTCCTTTTTAACATACTGTGGCAATATTAAGCACTCTCTCTGACAGTTCTAACTTCTGAGTTATTGCTGAGTCTGGTCCTCTTAATTGTTTTATCTCTTGACAATAAATTTATTTTTTCTTGCCTTTTGCTAGTGTGTCTTGTAATTGTTTTTACTGAATATTAGAAATTATGTGAGGACTACAGAGATAGCACAGATTGTCCCTAGAGCAGATGGGGATCAGTATTTTTGCTCTCTAGGACCCTGTGAGTATTATTTAGCCTCTGTGAGCTTCAACCTTTTTATCAGCAAATCGTGAATAAGCCTAAACATCATGGAAATTTTTGTGTAAAATACATAAAACATAAATGTAAAATAGTATTATTATTTATCTAGTAATAGATACTAGTACTCATCTTTAATAAGGCAATGAATTTTTTCCCCCAAATGGGGGCATCTTTTCTCCTAATTTAAAATTTTTATATTTAAAGAATCCACACAATATAAAAATGTACAAATTAGAAAGCCAAAGGTGTATATTCAATAAGCTTATACTACAATCAAGTAATTCCCCTACTCCTTCAGCAAATAACATAAACCATAGTGATTGATGTTGTCATATAATGACCATAACTGAACACACAAAAAACCAGAGACCTTCCAAAGATTTATTCAGTAGATACAATATTTTTAAAAAGTAGTGTAAAGAAACGTGCCCATTGTGATCCCTACTATCTGTTGATTCTAGTGGCAGGGGGATTATTCCTTATCTAAAAACAAAAAAGGTTTTGCTTTGAAGATGAATCAGATGAAATTATTACTTGCAGAGGCTGTCGACCAAGATTCCTAGCTAGAAAGGACAATGCTTTCCTCATTGCTGTTTCTAGACCCTAGGCAGCATTTCTTCCAAGTCTGCAACGACGTAAGCGACAACAGCCCAAACAGCCGCAGCCACATTCATCTGCTTTGGATCCAGTGCAGTCATGGTGTCTCCATGGGAGTGATGGAAGAAGAAATATTTATTCAAGTCATCAAGTAGGCTGGCTCCTGTGGAGAAAAGAGGAAGAATTCTTAGTGGAATATTTTGACAGGCACTGTTAACTACTTCTGCCCCTTTGCTTTCACAGGCTTCTATTATACAGAATGCAAGAATAAAATAATTACTTCCCTAGGCTCTGTTGAAACAAGAAATGGCCATGTGACACCATCCTGACGACCAGGATATGAGTGACAAGCTTTCTAGGAAAGCTTTCACTTTGCTGACAGAGTCAGGGCTATGCCTCTAAGCCTGGGTTTGAGGTAGAGGAGAAGGTTGGAGCTGCTCGGGGCAAAAAACTCCTACACTGACAATGGCAGAAGGGAAAGACAGATGGAGCCTGGATTTAGAAAACATTGCTAACTCACTGAACAAGATCTGCAGAGCCTATTTCTGGACTTTCTGCTATGTGAAGAAAAACATACTTTTGTTTGTATAAGTAATGGATACAAATGTTCTCATATTTATAAAAATGATAGTATCCTTTTTGTGTTGACATGACTGCAAACTATGTACCTTCCTGGGTACAAGAGAGTCAATGCTCCCTTGTCCAAGTTTCTCTTCTGGAGTCATTCATTTACTCCTGTAATCATTAGTCCCCAAATCCCCAGTAACTTCAAGAGCACCAACAGAAGTCTCGGTCCCACTTAAAGCTTTCTTCTTACTCAGGAGTGAAGCTTTCCCCCAGTTTCAGCCCTGGATCACAGGTGGTCTCCTGTTTTGCATCATTATATCTTGCTATCAATATTCTCTAGCCTCTAAATGTAAAGGTGAATTGTTGGGCTACAGCACATGTGTGTTTAATTTTACCACGTAATTCTTAAAAGTTTGCTTTTTCAGTTTACACTCACACTACCACTACGTGAATCATTCTCTGGTGTCACGTACTCTCCAGCGCTTGGTCCTGTCAAACTAAGTTTTGCTAATTCAGTGAGTGTAAAATGTTTTCTCATCATCATTTTTAAAGTATTAGGGAGACTGAGAATACTTTTATATATGTACTTTTTGGTCATTTATGCTTTCTCTTCTGTGAAATTCCTGTTCATACTTTTTGCCCATTATGTAATTGATTTTTAAAAATTGATTTGTAGGAGTTCTTGACATATTTTATATATAAATCTTCTGTTGGTCGTACGTTTGTATATATCATTTCCCAGTTTGTGTCTTATCTTTTTACCCTGTTTAGTGTGTGTTTTGTTGAATAAATGTTCTTACTAGTTGAATTTATGAAACTTTTCCTTTAAGATTTGTACTTTTTATGACTTAAGAAATCCTTCCCTACCCTGAGATCATAAAGATCTTCTCTGATGTTCTAGCCTAAATTTTTTTTTTTTAAATTTTCTTTTCACTTTTAAGTTCTCTATCCATCTGGAATAGAGACTCAGTTTTGTGAAGGTGTGAGGTAGGATTTTAGTTTTATTTTTCAGTTGTCCAGAAGCATTTATTGACTAGGGCATTCTCTTTCCCCACTGATCTGCCCTATCAATTTTGCCAGATATAGTTTCCTTTTATGTGAAGGTTTGTTTTGGGTCTTTCTAATTCTTTTCTGTGGTCTGTTTGTCTATCCCTATGGCAAACTAACACTATCTTCTTGCTATTACTTTCTAATCCTTGATATCTGGCAGGGAAAATTCCTTTACCCTTTCTTCCTTCTCTTTTGGGAAATAGCTTGACTATTCTGAATCTTCTGCTCTTTCAGATAAATTTTAGAATCATTTAAAAATTCTTCAAAAATGTTTTTTGGATTTTAATAGGAATTGTGTTTATTTACACATCAAACTGAAGTGAATCTAAGATATTTTTATTAGGATATTGAGTTCTTATCCACAAAAATGTGTGTTGTTGCACTTGTATGTTTCTATTTAAGTCTTCTATAATGATTTTAAAGTTTTGTAATATAGTTTTTCACACTTTAAGTTAGTGTTTTTTCTTTGATGACTTATACTTTTTGTAGCTACTATAAATTTACATTTAAAAAATTTTGCATTTTCTGTGTTTTAATATCAAGGATATATCTGACTGACATAGTGGTATTCCTTCTCTTTTTACGTTCTGAAATAGATTGTGTTAAGATTAGAATTATTTGTTTCTTGGTTATTTTGTAGAACTTTTTACAAAGTCATCAAAGTCTGATGCTTTCTTTATAGTAACAATTTAACCAATGAGTCCATTTCTTTTATGGTTATTGGGTTATTCAGGTTTTATATTTATTCATGGACTAATTATGGAAGTTACATTTCTCTAGAAATTTATGAATTTTGCCTAACTATTCAAAATAATTGGCATAAGGTTGTCAGTAATATCCTGTTTTTAATCTTTATTGATGCCTATAGCATCTTTACTTCTCTCTCTTTTTCTTCATTGATCTTGCTGGCAGTTTGTCAGTTTTGTTAATCTTTTGAAGGAAAAAAATGATGATTTGGGGCTTTGGGGGGGATACTTTCTATTATATAGTAGTGATTCTTTCACTGATTTCTGCCTTTATATTTATTATTTTCCTCCTTCTTTGCTTTTTTTTTTTTTTCCTAACTTCTTGGGTGAATGCCCAGTTTGTTACTCTGTAGACTTGCTTCATTTCTAGCATAAGCAGGAAGGATATAATCTTGCTCCCTAATACTGCTTTAACTGTATCCCACCAGTTCTGATTGGTAGTTTCATGATTGTTTAGGTCTAAATATTTACAAATTTCAAGTTTGACTTTTTCCTTTGACTTGAGTTAGAATGTGTTTTTTAATTTTGAAAGATAGGGGTTTCCTTGGTTTATTTTATATGATTACTGATTTCTAAATCAACTGTTAGAAAATGTGGTCTTAGGATATATATTCTTTGTGTTGAGATTTGCTCTATGGCCTATTACATGATCCATTTTAAAAAATGTCCCATGTGTACTTGAAAAGAACGCACTTTCACTGTTCTGTGTATGCCCATTAGATCAAGCGTGTTAATTGTGTTCTTCAAACCTTTTAACTCTTTACTGATTTATTGTCTTTTTGATCTATCAGTTTTGAGAGAGATGTGTGAAAATGTCCTCCTGTGAGTTTGGATATTTTTTGTTCTTATAGTTCCAGCATTTTAAAAATATACCTCAAAGTTATGCTATTAGGAGCATATAAATTTAGAATTATGTCTTCCTGGAAAATTGGAAATTCATCTGTAGTAATGCTTTTTGTCCTGAATTTCAATTTTTCTTAATATATAACATAGCCACAACCACCTCCTTTTGTAGACTATTACACTAATATATATTTTACCCTCATTTTATCTGCAGTATTCCTCTGTTTCTATGTTTTTAGGGGTTCTCTCATGAATAGAGTTGAATTTTTAAGATTTAGTCTAATAATCTTTGATTTTACTGGAAAGTATATTCCATTTATGCAGATTGTCATTATTATTAAATTCATTTATACCATCTTAGGTTTTGCTTTCTATTTATCCATTGTGTTTTCTAGGTTTGTTTTTTCCCTTTCTTTCTTGCCTTTTTTGGGATTGATTTTGTTCTCCTTCTCTTGTTCCTTTTTTTCTCCCAACTCTACTCATTTAGAATTTATATACTTTATTTCAACTGTCAGTAAAGACTGTGGGAATTATAGGTCACATGCTTATCTTAGTAAGTTTAAAGTTGATAAATACCTCATATAAGGACATACCTAAGTTTTGCACCTGTCCTAGATACACTCACTCCTCATTAATACCCCTGCTCTAGGCAAACAGGGACAAGCAGACAGATGCCATGCTCCCAAGTTTTCACACCTCTTTTTTGTTTGTTTGTTTGTTTTCCCACCTCTATAGATTCTCATCCTTATTTCTTACCTCTGAGGAATTCCCTTATTTTGGCTCCTGCTAAGTCATGTATTATAAAAGGACAATTATTATTTTATCCAATGATTATTTCTGGGAAAGAGTGGGCTATTTCTATGTGTTTCTGGGAACAGCATTGCTAGAGTTTTATCCCAAAGCCCCACTTCCAGTCCTGTGGATTGAACATTTATTGTTCTTGAGTCCTTCAATGCCTTAGGATGCTGTCTGGGTTTTCTCCAAGCCCAATTCAAATTTTAAAAATTTTGCACCAAAGTTTTCTCCTATCTATTCCTCCAAAACTCTTGCTCTGGATTGGAGTAGTTAGGATGTCAACAGACAGATAGGGATGCAGGCACTCCAGGTAAATAGACTATGTAACCATTCCAGTTTGCTTGATGTGGGGTAACATGGGCTAATTATTGGCAAAGTTGGCAACCAATTGTGGAAAGCCTTAAATGTAAGGCTGAAAGTAAACAGAATGTCGCTCATCAATGGGAAGCCGTGGTTGAGCAGTGGATAGGAAGGTGGAGTGGCTGGAGCTGTACCTTAGGGAGATGCTCCAGAAAAATATGGTGAAGGAGTTGTGTGGACAACCATGGAGATGTAGAGACAGTCTGGGGGAGAAGCGACTGGACCCATGGTTGGATGATGGCATCTCTTTTTCTGGAATCTTCTGGAGGGCATGTAGATAAAGATAATCACACTTCCCAGTGGAAAGGTAGGAAGTCCCTTTTAAAACCAGAAGAGTCTTCGTACCATGAGTTCCCAGGACGCCCAAGACAGACAAATCTATGCATTTACTCTGGTAGTAGCTGGAAGCATTTTAACAGAAACTTTGACATTTTAGAATTAGTTGAAGCTAGTGGAAAGTACATGTTCTCTGGACTTCAGAGAGCATCAGGCAGATGTCAAATTTATGCACAACTTAAGGAGAGATTCAAGAAGTTCAAAGAATGGAAGTCACTAAGGTAGACTGAGGATGAATTAGAATTATGGATGTCAGGAAACAAGAAGGCACATTTAATTCCAGCAGACAGAGCAGAGCATGACTTAGTCAGGGCTGTTTTCCTCCTATTTAGAACTTTGTAAAGTCACTGCATGGTGGCTGAGAAAAAAAGGCTCCAAATTCCATATTAAAAAAATAGAGGCAAGAAATATTTCTGCATGCCCTCTTCAGGCCTCCAAAATTCTCTCTCTGTCTCAGACTTGAAAGATTTTGGCTGCTTTCCTTTAGAACTAGTGACTTAAGGAAGGCATTTCCTTAGATATTATCTAAGTTCCCATGAACATTCTGCAAAACTAAAACAACTCCAGAAAATCCTCCATCACCAGTGAGAATGCTGATAACCACTGGAGACCCAGGGTGGGCCTGCCTGTTGGCTGCCTTGCAGCTTTGTCTGTGCCGTTCCAAGGAGACATTTTATCGGTGACAGCTACTGATCTAAAAGACCAGCACTGAGGGAGATCCTACATTTCAATTTCCGAGAGCACCTGACATCGCAGGGTGGGGGGAGTGTTATCTATCCCCAGGGATAAATTGCATGGTATCTTGACAGGTATATGAGCTCTGAAGGGGAAATCATCAAATGCTTTTTAGAAATAGATAGCTGGTAGCAGAAGCCTACTCTGAAGGTAATATTCTGCCTTAGAAACAAGCTACAGCATTATTAGGGCAGTTCACTGTTGGGAAATTATTTCCAAGGAAGGTTTGGAATTCAAGGATATAAAGATGTACCCTTCAGCATGTCATCCAAGGAGAAGCTGGGCCTTGGCAGGGAGACCTAGCTGAAAAAATATGGGATTTAGAGGCGAGTAGGGCTGGATTCAAATTAAAACTGTTTAGTTTAAAACTGGGTGACTTTGAAAGAATCATGTAAGGACATTCACCCTTGGTGTCCTCAGTTATGAAATAGTATTAATGATACTCTGCTTCCAAATTGCTTGGGAGGATTAGTAGGTACTCAACTAGCTCTTTATTACAGCTGCCATATATGCGCAAGCATGACCCAATGTATATCAACAACATTGGGATCAATTAATTATAACTTGGAGGATTTAAGATTCTAATTTAATAAATTGAAGTTCTGACTGTTCTTAAAGAAGGAGCAGTTAAACTAGGAGGTCTATTCTAAGTTCAATGCCTTGATCCTGGTTTGGATTATATCGCCTCTTCCTCATTCCCTTCTTGCTTCTTCTTCTCTATGAATCTTTTTGTAAACACTCATCTCACAGAAAATATTTCCCAGCTAAGTGACTGGGTGAAGGCCATCCAATTAATATTGTAAGAAATACCCAAGCTGCCTCATACTGTTCACAGCAGATTTCAATCTTCACAGGGAGATCTCAGTAATGACTGGGGTCTGTGCAGGTTATTGGAATAAGACTGAATATCTGCTAATTCCTGAGGAGAGGGGTGGGCTCCAGCACAAAGATTCTCACAGCCCCTCTTATTGTAGGTTGACTCATCATATGTAATCAGTGGGGCTTCATATACACAAATTGCTTAATTTGTGTTATGACAGGTTTTTGAAAGACATTTGAAATCTTTGGAAGTTTAAATTCAAGTCTGTTATTTTAAGCACACACTGGCTGCTACAATGGTGCATGAAGAACGCACTCACAGGCAAGCAGCTGTGAAAAATTTCTCCTTTACAAACACATCTTGAACAATCTGGCCTGGAGTATGCAATTTAATTGCAATGGAATGTATTACAGACATTCCCCTGATCATAATAATTATGGGGTTAGAGAAGAATGTTATGATCTTAACGTATTTCCTAAAAGAAAACTTAGTCCCCCTAGAATCCTTAAAATGCTAAAAATACATTCAAAATTTAATTATTATTTTTCAGCAATATTATCAAATAAAAAAACATTGTTACCAAAACGATTAGAAAATCAATTCATGCAATATGCACACATTTAATCTCCCTTTTCAAGGAAGCAGTTTAATCCCGACTATATTAAATCTTATTGAAAATTAGAGTCAGAAGCAGTTAATTAATAGCTTCCTGACCCATAGCTCCCCAGAAGAGAAATCCAATCATAAGAGGGGGGCAAAAGGAAAGAAAAACAAAGGATAGGACAAGAAAGAAAATATAAAAAAATTCTCAATTAAAACTCCATGAAATTATAATTTCTAAACTTTCAACCCACCCAGGAATCTCTAAACTTGTGTTAAAAAGTTTCAGGTGTGCCACTGAGCACCTGTACCTTCTATCTCTCTGGGAAACTTAGTTTGGCCACTGAGGCATTTTGATCACATAGCTTAGGTCAACACCAACACGCTTGGCGGACTCTGGTGGGCAGGGCACCTAACTGTGTGATAAGGAATCATCTTTTCATAAAGTTGAAAAAATATATGGCAGCAAAGACTAAGACTAATCAGTATTACATGAATATGGCACTACAGACTCTCCATACAGGGGAATAAAAAGAATAGCAGTTATTATTTGTTGAGTGCTTCCCGGATACCTGGGGCTTTTTGGAGTTCATTTCCATTAATGGACCCCATGAGGGAGGGATCTTCATGTGTCATTAACAGATAGATGTAAAGCAAATTTAAGTAACTTGTCTAAAGTCATAGAATAGTTAAGTGGCAGAGGCAGGATCTGAACCTAAGGTCCCTGAACTAAAATTCATGCTGTGTACCTTTTCCCCCTGCCCTGTCCCAGGAAATCTACTTTTTCCCCAGGGGAGCCTATAAACATGACTCCCTTCATCTGCTGCTTTGGTTACCCGCTTTGCAACCTCATGACCAGGGGATGGAAATTCAGTCTGGAGACACCCTGGACCATGAAGCAGAGTAAGACTGAAACAACTTCATACAGTGGGCCCAGCAGTCTAGGACGATTAGAAGATGCATAACTGAGCCTTAACTGACAATGGCAGGGCTGCCAGTCTTCTTGGGATTTCCTGCCCCTTCTGTCTAAAGCCCACCACTCTGGTCACTCATATTTCCCGTACCCTACTTTTTCTTTTGTCTTTTTTTAGCCTTCTCTACTACCCAAAACTATCAGGGGTGCCCCAGAGTATTTAAACTCATTTTAAGAACTGTTATTCTCTGTACTACTTTTGGAAGTACGGCAGCAATGTGTCTGGTAGTCACCATGTGACATGCAGGACAGTCAAAGAAAATGGCAGAAGACCACTTTGAAGTGGTGTTTGAAATTTGAGAACATTATGGAAGTACAATGACACCAGAGATGTGAGTGAGCAGCAGAGACTCCAACACGCCTAACAAATTAATGCGTTTGTGGTAAGCTTGAGATGCGTGTGCTGACGGGCACAAGGGGTGGCCCAGGAGACCTCACACAGCAACCAGCCCTGCTGCTTCTGCTGTGGTGATGGAACAGATTACATGCTCACCAGACGCGTCTACCAAACAGCATGCTCGTGAGATAGAACTTGGCAGAATAAGCATTTAACACATCCTTAAAACAGCAAAAATACAGTTTTTTCCTTTCTTAAAATGTAAATACATTTTTCTGGCACCCTCTGTATATTATTCTTATAATGGTTTTAATATCGCCTGTTTCTTCCACTAGAATATAAGCTCCTTAAGAGCAGGGACTTTGTCTTTTTTACCCCAATCCTCAATTCTTGGTAAATAGTGGACGTTTAACAGAATCTTACATTGGCTGGATGCAGTGGCCCACGCCTGTAATCCTAGCACTCTGGGAGGCTGAGGTGGGTGGATTGCCTGAGCTCAGGAGTTTGAGACCAGCCTGAGCAAGTGCCAGACCCAGTCTCTAAAAAATAGGCGGGAGTTGTGGTGGGTGCCTATAGACCCAGCTACTTGGGAGGCCGAGACAAGAGAATTGCTTGAGCCCAAGAGTTTGAGGTTGCTGTGAGCTATGATGCCATGGCACTCTACCAAGGTTGACAAAGTGAGAGTCTGTCTCAAACAAACAAACAAACAAACAAACAAACAAACAAACAAAAATAGGTATCTTGCATCACTAAATGGATAAATGGATGAATTCTGAAATGTCAAATGGGAAAAAAGCAGAGATAAATATTGACTTCATCCCCCTTAATCTACAACAATTTGTGTTGAGTAAATCTCACTTTCTGGGGATTCTAATCTTGGCTTTTGCCTTGGGGAATGACAAGTTAGTGCTTCTTACCAAAATCATCTACACATATATTTACATATATAAGCTGAGATCAAACACTCTGTTATATACTACTCAGTATGTTTCTACACTTTTCACTGCTAGTATGAAAATTACTCGTAACTTCAAAATAGGCAGAGAGGTAGGCAGCCCATTCTTTCAATGTCATTCACAGCCAAGTCTACCCAAAGATTATTTAGGAGAATGTACTCATTTTCACTCACTGCTTACTGATGATTATAGGTCTCAGATTAAGTAAAGTTACATGTTAACTTTATAGACGTCTAGAAGTGACAAAAATAATGGGCAAATAATCACAAAGGTTATAGTTTATTGGCCTCCAAGATTAATATCAGTTTTTACCTAACCCAACAATTTTATTCTACATTTCTTTATTAAATTGCATAGATTTAGTGTCTCAGATACTCTGAATTAGTGTTAATATCTTATTGATTTCCTTGTTAATTAAGGAATTGCATACAATCTTTGGCTTGTGTTCATTTTCTATTTGTATGAGAGTCATGATTTTACCTTCTAGGAAATTTTATCACTACCAACCTACAGAGTTTTAAAGAAGAATCATGTTTTTTTTTCTTTATTGTTGGGGATTCATTGAGGGTACAATAAGCCAGGTTACACTGATTGCAATTGTTAGGCAAAGTCCCTCTTGCAATCATGTCTTGCCCCCATAAAGTGTGACACACACCAAGGCCCCACCCCCCTCCCTCCGTCCCTCTTTCTGCTTCCCCCCCATAACCTTAATTGTCATTAATTGTCCTCATATCAAAATTGAGTACATAGGATTCATGCTTCTCCATTCTTGTGATGCTTTACTAAGAATAATGTCTTCCACTTCCATCCAGGTTAATACGAAGGATGTAAAGTCTCCATTTTTTTTAATGGCTGAATAGTATTCCATGGTATACATATACCACAGCTTGTTAATCCATTCCTGGGTTGGTGGGCATTTAGGCTGTCTCCACATTTTGGCGATTGTAAATTGAGCTGCATTAAACAGTCGAGTACAAGTGTCCTTATGATAAAAGGATTTTTTTCCTTCTGGGTAGATGCCCAGTAATGGGATTGCAGGATCAAATGGGAGGTCTAGCTTCAGTGCTTTGAGGTTTCTCCATACTTCCTTCCAGAAAGGTTGTACTAGTTTGCAGTCCCACCTGCAGTGTAAAAGTGTTCCCTTCTCTCCACATCCATGCCAGCATCTGCAGTTTTGAGATTTTGTGATGTGGGCCATTCTCACTGGGGTTAGATGATATCTCAGGGTTGTTTTGATTTGCATTTCTCTAACATATAGAGATGATGAACATTTTTTCATGTGTTTGTTAGCCATTCGTCTGTCATCTTTAGAGAAAGTTCTCTTCATGTCTCTTGCCCATTGATATATGGGATTGTTGGCTTTTTTCATGTGGATTAATTTGAGTTCTCTATAGATCCTAGTTATCAAGCTTTTGTCTGATTGAAAATATGCAAATATCCTTTCCCATTGTGTAGGTTGTCTCTTTGCTTTGGTTGTTGTCTCCTTAGCTGTACAGAAGCTTTTCAGTTTAATGAAGAATCATGTTTGTATATTTCTTTGTGGAAGTTAAGTGACTTGCAAAGTCACTATCCATAATTGTATCAATGATTACCCTAATGAGAGTACTGAACAACTAGTGATCAACAGAAAGGCTGGCCTTCAGCCGGAACGTCTGCCTTCTACTTGTATGTAGTGGATGGTCTCTAGCTATGGTTAAGTATAACTATGTTTGGTGGGGCGGGTGGCTCATGCTATAATCATTCCAGCACTTGGGAGGCTGAGGTGCGGGTGGATTGCCTGAGCTCAGAAGTTCGAGACCAGCCTGAGTCAGAGCGAGACCCCCATCTCTAAAAAAAAAACAAACAAAAAAACCCAGCTGGACATTGTGGTGGGTACCTGTAGACCCAGCTACTCGGGAGGCTGAGGCAAGAGAATTTGTTTGAGCCCAAGAGTTTGAGGTTGCTGTGAGCTGTGAAGCCACAGCATTTTACCGAGGGCGACCAAGTGAGGCTGTATCAGAAAAAAAAAGTATAATTATGTTTTACATGGACAGATTTTTAATTTTTGACTACAGATACAAGGAGGCTACAAAGCCACCATGCAGTGCAATCAGGATTTAGCAGATATGAGATTTGAACTTAACCTTCTTCCCCATCTCTTCATGTTCACCACCCCATTTTGTTGGAAAGCAGAAACAAAGGAATTAGACAAGTTGGAATTACATGGACATGCAATTTTTGGCCAAATTCCCATCCTGAACATGGATAATTCAGCAAGGCTGGTTGGCAGGAGGATTGCAGGAATGCTCAGAAGACACCAGGGAGCTGGAGTCCCGATTTTGTCAGCCACTGTTAAATGCTCGTGGTGTTAATGGCCAAGTGGTCAGCAGTAAAATGAGAGAGATCACCTGGGAGAATTTATGAGCCTCTGACCAGTGATTTTTACTTCCTCATGGCCAAGCTGATGAGTTTATAAATTCCAAGTTTTGTTATTTAGGCTATGTCTATAGGGAAAAAGAGATCCTGGCTTTTATAATAGAAAGCCTTGACCGATAAATTCTTTATAATTTTTCAGAAGGTAAATTAAAAAAATTGTAGGCAAGGAGATGGATAAATTTTACCTATTCAAGGACTCTGATAAAAATACACTAATAGTCCTGAGACAAAGGGAAGCACGGCCACCGCTAGGCCGTCCTCTGGGCCTGGCTGCCCGAGGGACTTTAAAATATGTTGGTGATTGCCCTCAGCTGATTTGCCTAGGAGTGGAAAGCCTGGAGAAAAGACCACCCTTTTGCGTTCGTGGCTGTCCCAACAAAAAATCCTGATGGGACCATGAACCTCACCAACTAGGAGTGCGCCATTCCAGAAAAGAAGGGGGCTCTGTGGGAAGGAGGTTTGTGCGAGCTGCTGTGCTCCTCAGAGATGATCACCCGTCCTCACCCCCCAAATGTCAACTTGAAACCACCGTTATTTCACCCGAATATGTACCCTTCCAGCATGGTGTGCCTGGTGGAGGATGAGAACTGGAGGCCAGCCATCAGGATTAAACACATCTTGTTAGGAATACAGGAACTTCTCAATGAACCAAGCATCCAAGACCCAGCTCAAGCAGAGGCCTACACGATTTACTGCCAAAACAGAGTGGGGTAGGAGAAAAGGGTTGGAGCACAAGCTAAGAAGTTCCCACCCTCATAAGCAGTGGCCTGTGGCATCGCAAAAAGGAAGGGATTACTTTGGCAAGAACTTATGTAGGACAGTTTTGGAAATCTAAAGTGGCTCTGTACAATTGCCAGTCACCTGGGCAGGGCTGGGTGGGTGCCATCTTCCATTGCTGCTACGGGGATGCAGTTCTTGATTCGCTGAATTGCCCGGTTTTTCATACAAGGTCTCTTCCTTCAGTCTTTTGTATTTTTGATTGTTATGTAAAACTTGCTTTTAATATTGATGTAAAATGAGAACCTTTTATACTTGAATACGTTCCTGGCGCTAGCTCCCTCTCTGGTGCAGGCAGGCTTCACACCCTAGGGCTGCACTTGGCCTCCCCCTGGCTGCGTGGAAACAAGATCACACTAGTGGCTGCCTTCCTTGTCTTCAGAATCTCAGCCTTATTGCTTTTGGGCCTTAGATCCAAAGCCAACCAGAGTCTGATTTCTGATTCTGCATCACTTCCTCTGTGTTTATATGGTGTTTTGTCTGTGTTGCTGTTTAGAGTAAATAAACTGTTCATATAAAAATATATACTAATAATTCAGAAGGCTGACTTGTCATGGGAATTGAAGGGAATGTTTTGCAATGAATAGGAAATTAACTGGATTTGACACACCAGGACAGAAGCAACAGGTATTTCTCTGTGAGGATGTTCATTTGAGGCTGATATCTTCATTTAGAATCAGTCTTGGGAATCTACAAAATTCTTCCAGTTATAAAATACTGTTGATCTCCATTATCTTCTCAAGAAGTAGGGCAGGCTAAAATTGCTCCTTTAAAGGATTCTAGTACAAATTTATAGTGATAAGCTTTACTGGGTTAGAATGAGAATAAAATTATTTTGGAGAGGGTGCACCCAATATTTTTAGGGGGTGATGCCAAAGTGAGCCACTTAGCCCTCCACAAAATGTCTCTGGGGACATTGTCAGAAGTAGAATAGGCTAGATGGACCAAAAGTCTGAATTGAAATGGATTTTTTTTTCATTTCTGGATTCCACAGTGTCAAGGTCACATAAGAGATAAACATATAAGAAAGTTTTACAACGAAAAACAAATTCTATCTGAAAATATGCATTAAAATAGGATAAAAGCTTAATTTCTAATGATTAATAAGTATGATGTTCAGAAAAGTGAGGATGGTGTCATGCGAATGCTTTAAAGACAGATCAGGCCAATGAAGAAAATTGATCTGGGTGTGAGAACCTCCAGAGTCTTTCCAGTTTCCATCTTTGTTTACATGTCAGAACATGGATTTATCCAGAGTAAGTGTATCTATGCTTTTGTATATAGCAGTTGGCACAGAAAGATGACAAACTCTTGGCTAATGCTACATAGTATTAGTAAGGTTT
This sequence comes from Nycticebus coucang, assembly GCF_027406575.1. Lineage (NCBI taxonomy): Eukaryota > Metazoa > Chordata > Mammalia > Primates > Lorisidae > Nycticebus > Nycticebus coucang. Next base: position 59,587,180 of record NC_069792.1, on the reverse strand, counting down.
GCCCCAAATCAGGTTCCGAGGAAACAACTGCCAAGGACAGAAACATGGTGAATAAGCCTTGCTACAAACCAATGCTTCAATAATCCTTAAAGATGGAACAATGTTAGGTGTTGACAGCCTTGAAAAATTAGGTGGATATTAGCTCAGTATTCTAATATGTTTTTATTTTATTTATGCAAATAGGCTTTTCTTTCTTGGTCATTTAGTAGTTTCCCATTTGGCAACTGAAGACCCCTTTGATTGATAAAGGGATGTGCTTTTTTTTTTTTTTTTTTTGGTCAAACCTTCTAAAATATAATCTACTAAAAATTATTACTAAGTGAGAGAATAAATGAGCTAAACATGATAAGCTTCGCAAATCCCCCAAACAAAGGAGAACAAATGTGTAAGAATCTTGGAAAATGAATATGCTTTTAATGTAAATACATTTCACTTAAAGTAAAATGTTGGTTCAAAGAAGATTCCTTACATGCCAATGCCCATGGAAAGATCCTGGCTCACAGCAGTTGATTTATAGAAAACCTATGAGGCTGAGAGGCAAATTTAGCATTTCAATGTAGCTAAATTCCCAATGCTTTTTATGGTTGACCCTCATTAATGTAATTTTTTAGGATAATCCTTGTAGTGAAAAAACAGTGATTATTCTTAGTAGCCACCCAAAACATAATTACAGTACATTTGATTAAATGCTTCTATGGTGAAATAAACTGCAATTTACACATTTCTGTGTGTTTTTTGGAAAAAATAAGGGTTGATGATGACAAAGGAAGCTAATGATACTTTGTCGGGTAACATGTCATTAGCTGTTGCATCATTTATATTCAAACTCCCGGATTACTGGGCAAGGTAAACGATGCTTGAGATTTGCTGCTACAGATCCTGAAACAGTTTCCAGTGAAGAGTTTATAAATAACACCAGGAGCCCTGCTGTTTCACTCCCTGAGTAATTTGTCTTGAAAGCCTTTAGAATTCTGGACAACAGGTGGAAGGAAAGTGTGCTGTCCTTCACTGACTAATTAAACTGGTAAGAAGGTCTCAGGATGGAGGATATAGAACATGGGGCATGAATGATTTCTTATTTAATATCATCAGTGGAGAAATAATCTTCTAGCTGCTGTGAATAGGTTAAAGGACTACTCAAATGATCACTGTTACATTAACAATTCTTAACTTTTCATTCATTGCTGCATACAGGGAGGGTGGACACCAGCAAGTCTTTCCAACATTACTTGTACAGGAGGCTTCTGGAAAGGGCATCACATTCATCCAACTTACATCTTTTGCTTTCCTGCTAAGTGCCAGGTACCTTGTTAGGACCTGAGGAAATAGGAGTGGGCATAATTTACCAGGTGCCTGCTTTTATGGAACTTTCAAAATAAAAGAGCACATCTAAAAACTACTTGAGATTCCACAGAGGAAGCTTAAAAAGAAACAGAAAGCCCTACTTTCCCTAAGTTCCTGATTTTCATGCAGTGGAGACTGTTTATGGGTATGTTACTAAATGGCCCAGACTGCTTCACGATGAGCATGGTACGCAGAGTGAGAAACAGCATTCCTGCTTTTAGTCTCCGGTGTAAATGATGTACGGTTTAATGATGAAACAAGGAACAGAATCACACCAATGATCACAGCCAGGATACTAAGCACTTTCGATGAGCCATGGCCTGTGCTAAGTACCTCCAGGCATTATCTTATCAAAGCATCACAATGACTTTATAGTGATTATTACCCTCATTTTACAGATGAGTAAACTTCAGCTTAAAGGTAATAATGACAATTATAAGCAAAGGGGTCTGGTGAGAGGATCAGCAGACTGTTTACCTAGTGCTGAATCGTGTCCCCTCATGTTAAGGACCAAGGCCACAGGAAGTGAGAGAGCCCATGCCTACACCTCCAGCCTTCTTTTCTTTCCAGGAAACTTCTCACATGAACCTGTGCTCTTTAAACTCCCTTCTATTAGATTTCATGCCTGACTTGAACATTTTATCCTTCCCTACCTTCAATCCCACATGTTTGGAAACCGACATCCAACCCGCTATGCTGGTAAATGGAGGAGGGACTCCCATTGTCTGTGGTTAGTAGATTGTCAGAGCAGCCACTGTTTCTCCTAATTTTTAGGATCATTTCTCTCTGCAGGGAAATACTTCATACACTTAGAAACTTCCTTTTCACACAAATCAGGGCTGGGAGAGAACTTCTTAGTCTAGCCAAGATTTAATGTTTGAATCACTTTCTAACATCCCTGATATATGGCTGTTCAGCCTTTTCTTTAACACCTCTGGTGACAGGAAACTTGGTTCTTTCCACAGTAGCCCATCCCAGCTGCTCTCCAGGAACACATTCCTTCAGCGTGACCAGGCTCATAAAAGGATCTGAGAGAAAAGTTTTAAGAAAAGGACTGTGATAGCTGTGTCAAGTCTCCACCCCTGACGAGGCCCAAAGAGGGGAGCTAGGACTTACACTCCAAGACCAAAACATGAGATCAAATCTTCTGTAAGACTTCAAGGACAGAAAGGTCAATTCCAATTGTGATGCCCAAGAAAACCACGATCATTTCTTATTTTTTTGACTGATTACAGGAATTTATAGTACTGCAAAACCTTGGGAAAGAGTAAGTGCTAATGTGATTGCTCTTATTATTAACAACAAAATAATTAGCTTCTTTTATACAAAATTTGCATACAATAAAAAAATCCATTTTAAATGTACCTTCAACAAATTTTGACAAGTGAACACACTTGTGTCACTGCCATGGCAATGAAGATGAAGCACAATTCCATTATTTCTAAATGTTCACCCATGGCCCTTTTCAGTCCATTCCTTTCCATGCCGGCCTCAGGCCACCACTGGTTTGCTTCTGGTGAGTATTGATTAGATTTGCCTTTTCCAGCCATTCACCTGAATAGAATGTGACTGTGATCTTTTGATTGGTTTCTTTTGCTCAGGGTAATCATTTGGAATTCATCCATATTGTCGAACAATTTATTTTTTCTTGGGGTGGGGGCATTTTAGTGAGTGTGTAGCAATGTCTTATCTTGGTGTGAACTAAAAATATTAAATCCAAAGTCCCTCCCCCTCCCCTACTGAATAGAACCCCTCTTGGCCAAGGGAACCTTAAAAGTGAGTTCCTAAGGCCGAGGCATGGTGGCTCACGCCTATAATCCCAGCACTTGGGAGGCCAGGGTGGGTGAATTGCCTGAGCTCACAGGTTTGAGACCAGCCTAAGCCAGAGTGAGATCTCATCTCTAAAAAAAGTAGCTGGGCACTGTGGCAGGCACCTGTAGTCCCAGCTACTTGGGGGGCTGAGGCAAGATAATTGCTTAAGTCCAGGAGTTTGAGGTGCTGTGAGCTATGACACCACAGCACTCTACCCAGGGTGACATAGTAAGACTCTGTCTCAAAAAAAAAAAAAAAAAAGAAAAGGGGGTTCCTGGCTGTGACAGGAGGGAGATCACACATATCTTTTTTCTTTTTTGCAGTTTTTGGCTGGGGCTGGGTTTGAACTCACCATCTCCAGCATTTGGGCCCAGCACCCTACTCCTTTGAGCCACAGGTGCTGCCCCACACATACCTTTTTTACCCTCTCCCTTTGATGTTTAGACACAACAAATGACCTACATAAAACACAGATCATAAAACTGACAAAACAGAATCTTTGTGGCAATAAAATACCAAATTTATAAATAAGATCTAAGGCCATGCAAGGCAAACATTAAGTCATGCCTTACAATCCATAAACTCTAGTTAAATAGGTCTTTTTATGCTGGTTGGGTTATCACATGACGGATAACAGATCCCCTTAACTTAAATTTTTGGTCAAAGCTTAACTCTTTCAACCAACTGCCAATTAAAGACACTCTAAATTTACATTTGACTGGTAAATTCCTACTTCAAGATATCTCACTTTTCAGGCGGAACCAATGTATACCTTCCATATATAGTTATGATTGTACCTGCAATTCTTATGTCCCCGAAATGTCTAAAACCAAATTGTAACTTGAGTGCCTTGGGACCACTTCTCAGGTCATGGTCACTCATACTGGCACAGAATAAACCTCTTTATTTTACGGAGTTTTGTTTTTTCCGTTAACATTAATTTTAATTTGTAAAATTCCAGTGATAACTAAAGCACCTTTTCATGTACTTCTTGGGTATTCGTGTATTTTTTTTCTTTCCAGTTTTTATGGTTTTATTTAAACACAAATAGAATGTGCACATGAGCTGTCTATTTATTTTCTTTGCTGCGCAGCCTGACATTAGGTTGGTGACTCTACTGGCCAGCTGGGCTGCTCTTTCCACAATGGCTTTGTTGTTCTTGGAGGAAATGTCATGAGTGATCTCTGCACAGTAAAATTTGTTGCACATCAGCAGCACTTTCAGCTCCTTGACATTGTGGACGAGTAACTTCTGGAAACCACTGGGGAGCATATGCTTTATTTTTTGTTGCTCCCAGAACCAATGTTGGGCATCAAGATCTGGCCCCTCAATCTTCTTCAAAGCCTATTGTCAGTACCTCTGTGTTTCTGCCAGTTACACTTAATTTTGACCTATTGATGTGACTGGTGCTGGATGAACTTCTTCTTGGCTCTCTTTTTGACCATCTTCGGCTTCACAGGGAGTCTGAGTGTGGCCGTAATGCTGAATAAGAGATTGCTTAGCATTCATGTATCTTCTATGTGAAGTGTTTGTTAAAATATTCTGTCCTTTTTTTAAAAGACGTCTCTTTCTAGATGTATTATATTTTCTCATCTGTGTCTTGCCTTTCATTTTCTTCATGGTGTCTTTCAAAGAGAAGAAACTTTTAATTTTGATAAAGTCCAATCTATCAATTTTTAAAAACAGTATTTTTAGTAATTTGTCTAAGAAATAAAAAGATTTCTCTCTTATATTTCCTTCTATAATTATCATAGTTTTAGATTTAACTATGATCCATTTTTAGTATGAGATAAGGGCTAAGGTTCATTTTTTCCCCCTGTAAGGATATCTGTTTTAGCATTATTTGTTGTAAACACTATACTTATTTGATTGAATAACCTTGCATTTTTGTAAAAATTGACTATACATGGCATATGTAGAGACCTAGTCTATTTCAATGATCTTTCTATTCTTACGTCAACAATATGCCCATATCACACTACTTTGATTATTGTAGGTTAAAGATGAAGTTTTTGAAATCTTTTGAAATTAAGTAGTAGAAATCAAGTTCTTCAGTTTTCTTCTTTTTCAAAATTGTTCTGGTAAGGTCCATAGCACTTCCCATAGATTCTAGAACCAGCTTGTCATTTTCTATAATAAAGTCTCCTGAAATTCTGATTGTGATTACACAGACACTATGGATCCATTTGGAGAGAAATAACATCGTAGCAATGTTGTGTATTGTGATCCATGAACACTGTGTTTCTCTCCATTTATTTAGGTCCTCTTTAAATTCTCTTAAATATTTTGCAATTTTCAGCAAAATAAATTCTCTGAAATTCTCTTAAATATTTTGCAATTTTCAGCAAAATTTTTGTTAAATTTATTCTTAAGTATTCATGTTCTTTGATACTATTTAAAAAAATTGTATTTACTGGTTGTTTTCAGTGTAAAGAAATAAAATTTAATTTTATATATTGTGACCTGACAAAATTTACATATTATTAATTACACTAGCATATTTTCAGAGACTTCTTGGGATTTTCTATGTACTGTAAAAGATGTAACAATCAAAATGGAATCATTAATGTTAAGAAAACCCTGACACATACAGCAGGGCAAGGCCATTAAAAGAGAGTCCTCACGCCTGTGTGCCTGATAACAAAAAAGACTCTACAAAAACCAAAACCTTAAACAAAGTCCACCAAAATCTTTCACAAAAAATACTGCTGCAAGGACATCTGCCCAGCAACTGTCTACCCAAACTTGGAGGAGCATCACCTTTGTTATTGAGCCTGTGGCCAAGGATAATTATTTCAAAACAGCCATGTAATGATCCTCTTCATTTTTTTATCTTTAAAAACCTTTGTCTTTGTGATGTGGGCCATTCTCACTGGGTATTCAGCCACTAAAAAGATGGAGACTTTACATCTTTTAAATTAATCTGGATGGATGTGGAACACATTATTCTTAGTAAAGCATCACAAGAAGGGAGAAACAAGAATCCTATGTACTCAATTCTGATATGAGGACAATTAAGGTTCTAGTACAGGGAAAGTGGGGGGATTGGGAGAGCTGAGAAAGGAAAGGAGAGAGGGGGCGGGAGGCCAAGGGGTGTGGGTACACCTTCTGGGGGTGGGCACAATTATAAGAGGGTCCTTATCTAACAAAAGCAATCGATGTAACCTGGTTCTGTGTATCCTCAATGAATCCCCAACAATTAAATCAAAAACAAAAAAAACCTTTGTCTTCCTTTACCTCCTTGAATACACACACAGATTACTACAGCACGCATATTCCCATTGCAGTGTTCCCTTCTCCTCCCCCCACCCATTTCTTCTTTTAAAGACCCTTTCTGTTTTTGTATTAATATTTAGGTTGACAGCACACAATCCTGTTTATTCATTAATTTTACTCCTTCCTTTCCACTCTTCACATTTTATTTACTTATTTTGCCTAATTATGCTAGGTGGGAGAATGGGAATCCTTGTTTTAATGCTCATCTCAGGAGGAAAGCATCCAACTTTCAATAATCAAGCTGTAGATTTTGCACAGCTACCTATTAACAGGTTAAACTCCATTATTCCTAATTTCCAAAAGGATTTTCTTTTTTTATCATGAATAGACATTGAATTTTGTTTAATGATTTTTGTGTATCTCCTGAGGTTGTCACATCTCCCCCTTTATTCTACTAATGTGGTAAACTCTATTGATTGATTTTAAAATATTAAACCAACTTTAACGGGAGGCGCCTGTGGCTCAGTGAGTAGGGCACTGGCCCCATATGCCAAGGGTGGAGGGTTCAAACCCAGCCCCGGCCAAACTGCAACAAAAAAATAGCCGGGCGTTGTGGCAGGCGCCTGTAGTCCCAGCTGCTCGGGAGGCTGAGGCAAGAGAATCGCATAAGCCCAAGAGTTAGAGGTTGTGTGAGCCGTGTGACGCCATGGCACTCTACCTGAGGGCGGTACAGTGAGACTCTGTCTCTACAAAAAAAAAAAAAAATAAAAAACCAACTTTAAATTCCTAACATAATGCCATTGGGACATAGTGTTTTACTCCTTTTACATATTGTTGAATGTGCTAATATTTTTTTTTTCTATCAAATCTAACCTTTATTAAAGCATCAAGGAGGCGGGTTAGTACTTTGAAAAAGCACACTCTGAAACACAGAATGCTCATGAATTTAAAGCTTTGCCAGTCTGGCAAGTCCTCCCATATACTTATTAAGCCACAGTATATTTAAATAGCCAGCTAGGGGTGGCGCCTGTGGCTCAAAGGAGTAGGGCGCTGGCCCCATATGCCGGAGGTGGCAGGTTCAAACCCAGCCCCGGACAAAAACTGCAAAAGAAAAAAATAATTAAAAAAAATTAAATAGCCAGCTAGAGTTTACTAAATCCAAGGAACCAAAAGAAAAATAGATGTGTTTTCTTCATTAAAGGGGAAGGTTCTTTTTTCCCAATAGAAATAGAAGAATTTCAAATTTTGTTACAAAAATAATTAAAACTGGATAAGCCCCTATGGGAACTCAACCCATCCTTTGAATATTAACAGAGTGAAGATATTTTTTAAACTTATTCCTACCATTTTGTCTCCTATAACCCCCTCTCCCCCAAAGAATATGTAGCACACCAAACCATTAACTGTTACAAAATGTGTACACCATCGAGGTTTCTTATTTGTGATTCTCCTTAAGTCTTATGCTAGTTGGGATAAAGCTCATGAATTTCTCCACTACTTTTAGCAAAGGCTCAAGTCACAGTAAAAACATGGAAGTAATTTTTAATAAAAGCAAAAAAAAAATAATCAATAATCAAGCATTCAGAGTACTTTGTTCCATTCTCTTATCCAAAATTTCAAGGCACCTGAAAAAAAATATGAATGAAAATAGTGGTTTTGAGGCCTAAGCTTGTCACATTTTGGGGGAAGTTTTCTTTTTCTCAGCCAAAAGCTACATATTAAATTAATTTGAATAAAGCCTTTCAAAATAAAAACTTGTAAGACCATCTTTAAAAGCCATAAAAAAATTACTTTTGATACACACACACTCCTAATAATTTAGGTGGGTGTGAATAAAATTCCAAATAAAGATTAAAAAATAAAGTCACTTTGAAAATAACTTTGGCTACTCCCATTCCACATATACCATATAATGATTTAAACTATAATCAAGGATTTTGAAAAAATGTATGTATATCTTATCCATAAAAACACTAGCATACAAACTTCAAACTAAATGTTATTCAAAGTGACACATTCTAAATCTTAAGGAAATGTAAAAACACCTTTTTTGTTTGTAAAATAACAAAATCAATATGATTGTGTTATTAGGGAATTTGTCCTAGAAACTTACTAATAAATTATCGGTAGAAATTCTGAAAGTCCATTATGCCATTGCCTGAGACAGACTCAAATCCTTTTCTTGAGGAAAAGAAACATAAATAAACATAAACTACAGGCTAGTCATCCCATATCACAACCAAGTATGACTCTGACAATGACTGGAGTGCTTACACAGAACACCTCAGATTTGGCTGTTCCTTAAAGGTCTCACACTGAAGCTATTAGTCCAACCTACCTTTGGGACAATTGTATCAGTAGACAATGCATCTTTTTATCTTGTTTTGTTAAAGTTTGTATCATACTAGTCTATAACAGATAGCAATGAAATAGCTCTAGCAGGAGATGAAGCAAGAGGGCAACTGTGTTCTAGAAGAAACATTTATCTGTTGATCCAAGTTTCTCAATTAATTCCTAAAGGGGTGCTAATTCATGCCTATCAATCAGATTAAATCCCTGAACAAAGAAAATAAAGTGCTTTAAGGGGAGGTGTTGAGGTGAGCCTCCCCTTACAACTACATCACAGAATCAAAGTGCTGATGATCAATATGGGCATAAGCCCTGAACACACGCTTTAGGATGGTCTTTGCCACAGACATGAAGGTTTTGAGAAATGAGACACCAATCTTAGAAGGAAAAGGAGTTTCATCATTAAGCTGATCCTGAACCCAACTCATTAAATGGTAAATTTTGATTTGCTTTTTAATGTTAATACCATCTGCCCAGGGATATTCATACCCTGGACCTGCAGACGTGACCGGACAGCTTGCTTCAGTGCAGAATTCTGTTCCATATAACGTTTGATTTGGTTGAAGAAATCCACAGTATTAACAGCAATCCATTCATTGAGGTCCTCTCCTTCTGGCAACATAACAGCTTGTCTTAGATTCCCACTTCCTAGAGTTGCTTCTGCATGTTGTAAGAGTTCATACTGATGAGATCCTTCAGGGATATTCTTCTTTGGTTTGAATGTTTTAGAAGAGCTACTGCTGAAGAGGAAGCTCATTAGTCCTCAGATGACAGGGGTGGGGCCACTGGCCCCCATCCCAGTCAGGATTCAGAGCCAGTGAGAGGGTCCTCAGTTTGCTGACAGCTGAAGCCCTGACCACTGCTGTTCCTAGCTTGGGTTCAAGATGCCACGGTGCCCTCTGTGTGCTAAGATTTTGTTTAGGATATTCTGTGTCTGTCTTCACGAAGAATATTGGTCTTTAGAAAACCATATTCTCTTAAAATATCTTTATCTGATTTTTTGTATCAGTGTAACACTGGCCTCATAAAATTACTTGAGAAGTATTTAACTCCTCTTGTACAATATTTATTTATCCCTTAAGTATTTGATTGAATTAATAGAAAACTACCTGGGCCTGGGGTTTTCTTTGAGTGAAAGTTTTTACTTATGAGTTCAATTCATTTAATTTATCGGGTTCTTCTTGAATCAATATTTGTTTCTTTTAAGGAATTTGTGCATGTCATAGAAGTTGCTGTATTTATTAGTGTATGTTCATGATAGTTCCTTAGTATCCTTGTAATGACGCACTGTATAGTGACATGACCTATTTCACACCTAATTTTCCAATTTGCATCTTCTCTTTTTTCTTAGACTGGTCTGAGAGTTTATCAATTTTATAGATTTTTCTATAAAGTCAGTTTTAAAAATTAATTGATTTTCTCTGTTGTTTATTGTTCTCTATTCCATTGATCTCCATTCTTTCTTATTTCCTTTCTTCTATTTACTTTGGGTTAGTGTATTTCTTTTCTTTCTTTCCTTTTTTGTTCCAGCTTCTTAACATAAAATATAGATCATCGATTTTATTTATCTATTTATTTTTGAGACAGAGCCTCAAGCTGTTGCCCTAGGTAGAGAGCTGTGGCATCACAGCTCACAGCAACCTCCAACTCCTGGGTTCAAGTAAGTCTCCTGCCTTCACCTCCCAAGTAGCTGGGACTACAGGCGCCTGCCACAACACCCGGCTATTTTTTGGTTGCAGCATCATTGTTGTTTGGTGGGCCCAGGCTGGATTTGAACCCGCTGGCTCAGGTGTATGTGGCTGGCGCCTTAGCCGCTTGAGCTTTAGGGACCGAGCCTATATCATCAATTTTAAAACTTTCATTTTTTCTAATAAAATCATTTAAAATATAAATTTCCATCTAAAAGGACTGTGTTTTTGATATACTGTGTTTTTATTATTGAGAATGTAAAAATAATTTCTAATTTCCTTATAATTTCTTCTTTGACTCATGGTTCATTTAGAAGCATGCCATTTAATTTCCATATATTTGGGGAATTTCTTGATATCTTAATGCTTTTGGCTTTTTATCTAATTCCTTGGTGGTTAACAAATATACTTCATATGATTTCAATCTTTTAAAATTTATTGAGCCTGCTTTTATGACCCAGCACATGTTCTATAGTGTACACTACATGTGTACTTAAAAAGAATGTGCATCCTACAATTGTTGAATGCTGCATTCTATAATAGCAATCTGATCAAGGTGGTTGATAGTGATGCTTGAATCTTCCATTTTCAGACTATTTACTTCTTCTAACAATTGCTGAGAAATGAGTGTGGAAATCTCTGACCACAGCTATGGACACATCTATTTTTTAAATTTTGTTAGTTTTCCCTGCATGTATTTCTGAAGGCCTGTAATTGGGTGCATTTACATTTAAGATTGCTATGTCTTAATAATGAATAGATTATTTTAAGATTATGAAATGTCTCTCCTCCTAATAATATTTTTTATTTTGAATATTACTCTTTTAGTTATGGAAGTCTTCATATGTCCAAAATTAGCTGTATATCTTTTTCAATCTATTTACTTCTAATCTACCTGTGCCATTTATATTAAAAATGTGTGTGTGTGTGTGTGTGTGTGTGTTTTTTTTTATTGTTGGGGATTCATTGAGGGTACAATAAGCCAGGTTACACCGATTGCAATTGTTAGGTAAAGTCCCTCTTGCAATCATGTCTTGCCCCCATAAAGTGTGCGTGTTTTTTTTTTTTTTTTTTTTTTTTATAATAGCATATACTTAAATCTTGCTTTTTTATTTAGTTTGGCCATTGAATGGAGAGGTTTAGTCCATTTACATTTAATGTAATTATTGATATGCTCAAATTAAAGTCTACCACCTTGATATTTGTTTTGTATTTGCTCCCTTTATTCTTTGTTCTTTCATTGTTCCTTTCTTCCTTTCTTCTCGTAAGTTTTTCCCCCTAAATTCCATTTCTCTTCTCTATGGCTTATTAACTATACCTTTTTATTTTTTAGTGATTGATTTAGCATTTACAATATGCACTTTAACTTATCACAGTTCTAATTAGATATTATGGATTTCATATATTTAAGAATCTTATAGTAGTATACTTACATTTCTTCTCTCCCGTCCTTTATGCTGTTATCACACATTTTACTTCCTTATACTTATAAACCCCAGCTGTATTATTATTTTTGCTTTAAATAGTCAATTACTTTTAAAGGATATTTAAAGCAAAAATGCCTTTTAGATTTACTCAAGTGTTTATTAATTTACAAACTCTTCTGTGCAGAGCTGAGTTTCCATCAGTTTATTTTGACTTGATAAACTTCCTTGGGCATTTCTTGCAGTGTAGGGTTTCTGGTGAAAAATCTACCCATCAAATTTTGTTTGTCCAAAATATTCCTAATTTCACTCTCATGTGTGAGGGACCCTTTTCCTAGTTATAGAATTCTCGGCTGGTAGGTATTTGTTTGAGCACTGTAAATATGTCATCCCTTGTCTTCTACAAGACATTCTCTTTTGTCACCAAAAATCATTGATTATTCTTATCTTTTTCCCTTTTATGTAATGAGTTTTCACTTTCTCTGGAGGCTTTTTAGATTTTTTTGTTGTTGTTGTTCCTTTCCAGAAAGATGATTCTAATGATTTTCTTGTTGTTTAACTTGCTTGGGTTTTATTGAGCTTCTTGGATATGTGAGTTTATAGTTTTTATTACATTTGAAAAAACTTTAGTGATTAATTTCTCAATTTTTTCCCTGCCACCACACTGACATTTTCTAGAATTCCATTTTACAATTTTGTTACACTGCTTGATTTTCTCTCACAGGTCACTGAGATTTCTGTTTAATTTTTGTTTAGAAACGAGACTCTGTTCTTATTTGAATGAGACTCTCATTTTATCTGTCTTCAGTTTGAACTGCTTCTATTCTATGTTTTCAAGTTCACCAATTTTTTACTTAGAAATATACCATCTATTGAGCCATTAAGTGAATATTTTACTTATTATATTTTTCAATTATGGAATTCTGTTTCTTTTTTTCTAGTTTCTATTTTTTATTATGCTTTTGATTCCCTTTAATTCTTGAATACATGTATAATGGCTGTTTATATTCCTTGTCTGCAAATTTCATCAGCACTATCATGTCTGTTTCTTTTGACTGAATGTTCCAGTGATGGGTCACATTTTCTTGCTTCTTCACATATCTAGTGATTTTTCAACTGGACAGTAGATATTATAAACTTTATACTGTTGAGTGTCTGGATTTTCTTGTCTTCCTTTAAAGAGTACTGAATGTTGTTTGACTATTGGCAGTTACGGATGTAGTTGAGCCTCTCATGGCTTGTTTTTAAATTTTTCCAGGATGAGTCTTGATTTTAGGACTACTGATACAGTTAGGGCCTTCTGGGATCTCTATTGAATGTACCATGTACTCAACAAGTATTAAAACTCAAAATTCTGGCTAATCAGAACTCAAAATTTTCCTAGCCCTGTGGGCTCTGTAAGTCATTTAGCCTGATGGCTGTGCTCGGCTGAGTCTTGCGGAATTTTACCTAATACATTTTCAGTTTAGTATTCAGGTAGAGACTTAAGGGGATGCTAATGCAGATTTGGGGAGCTTTTTCTCTGTGTAGCTTCTCCTTCTCTGGCTCTCTGTTATAAAAAACCGACTTAGTCTATTTGCATTCTGTTCATGTGAGACTGGGTAATTTATAAAGAAAATCTTCCTTGGCTCATGTTTTTGAAGGCTGTGTAAGAAGCATAGCACCTGCTCTGGTGAGGGACTCAGGAAACTTCCATTCATGGAAGAAGGTAATAGGAAACTGGCATGTGGAGAACACATATGAGTAGATGCAAAAGAGAGAGAGAGGAGGGAGGTCTCTCCCTTAAAAAAGGTCTCAGGCTCTTTTTTAACAATCGGTTCTCACAGAAACTATTAGAATGAGAATTTGTTCATTACCATGAGGATTGTAGGCACCAAGCCATTTATGACAGATCTCCCCTCTACAATCCAAACACCTCCTACTAAGTAAGCCCCACCTCTACCATAAGATTTTGTGGAGATAATATCCAACTGTATCAAAAACATAAATGCCTCAGCTTTGTCTAATCTTTGTCTCTGCAGTTTAATGGGAACACAATACTATGGTTGGGTTTCCCCTGTCTCCCTAAAATATGCCTCCAGAAAGAATACCAATTGTAGGGGCCATCTTTTATTTCCCTAATCTCAGGAATCACAGTCCCCATCCTGTTGCCCAATGTATGAAATTAGTTGTTTAATATATTTTGTCTAGCTTTCCTGTTTTGTTTTTATTTATGTTTTTATGGCAAAGGACAAGTCCAATACCACTTTCTTTCTTATGACCTTCAGCAGAAATTCTTATTTATTTCTTGAAAGTAGAAAACATGTCATGTGTTGCTCTTGTTCCTATTTTACTTCTCAATATGGCATTGTGGTTAATAGTAAAAATTATAGAGCTGGCCTTGCTGAGTTTGATTCCTGTGTCTGCATGTATCATCTTGTGATAGGGGTAGGATATTTTACTTCTCTGTGCCTTAATTTACCCATCTACACTATAGGAACTGTAATAATTGTACCTACCTTTTATGTTTGAGCTTCAATAAGTTAATAAGTTATAAGGCTGCTTGGCACAGGATAATGCTCAATATGGTAGCTATTGTCAATATTGTTCTTGCTAATTATCCAAAGGGCAATTAGCTTATTTCTGGATGACTGATCCTTTTTTGTTTGTTTTGAAATATCACACAGATAATCTGACCAAATTAGTCAATGAAATCACATAATATTGTTTCATTTTTATTTAAAAGAATCTTGTACCTCATCTCTCCCAGCTAATCACAAATGTCAACTAACAGTAAACTCCTAAACTGAAAACAAGACTTTGACAAAAGCCTCATCTTAAGAGCTAAGGATATTTTAAGTGTACCCTGTTCTTTATCTTTACATCCTGGTCAGCATTCAGTTTTCCATCCAGAGCATATGTGTATGGATTTCTAGCATTGAGATTTTATTGGAACTGCACTGGTGGCAATAGATCAGTAAGGGAACACGACAGTGAAAAAAGCTTGGACAGTGAAGAATCACTTTATAGAGCAAATGTTTTCCCACTAATTTATCTATGCCATAAATCTTATATACCCTGTATGTTGGGTATATAAGTGGGCAGCATTTGGGCTGATGTTACTTTCAATGACTAAGCATGGCCTCCTTACATGATAGTTTTCAGCTCTATGAAGAGCTGCTCTGTTAGGGAGATTCTCCTAGGAGGTTGGAGGGGGTTTGTGGGAAAGAGGAGGTCCTGATATTTTTATGTGGTAGGCAAAGATTTGCTAATCGCTTGGATATGTGCTTAACTAGCTTGGATGTTAGTAATACATCCAAGAATCAAATAGAAATTCAAGTTTTAAGAGAAACAAATATCTGTGCTATTTGCTCTGCAAACCAGCCCATGTGTTATCACTTTTCTGCTGTCCTGGGAGTAGTCCTTCCTCATATGCCCAGAAGGTGCTGGACGAAAATGGCCAGCTTCCAGGTGACCTCGACAGAAATATTGTCATGATCTGAAGTTCATGTCTTGTAAATGTTAATGATAGTCTTCAGAGAATAAAGGGATAAAGAAGCAATTAAAACTCACACTCCTGAATGGATACTGTGATTAAACTGGATTCTGGTGCAGTATTTTGGCTTTTTTTTTTTTTTCCTGCAGTTTTTGGCCAGGGCTGGGTTTGAACCTGCCACCTCTGGCCTATGGGGCCGGTGCCCTGCTCCTTTGAGCCACAGGTGCCACCCATTTTGGCTTTTGATGTAGTACTATGGTGCAAGGGTCTGTGTGCTATCACTGATCTAAGTAATCCTCCACTGATGTACATGACAGAATGAATATCAGGGAATACTAACACATCAGTCACCATTTCTGAGTCATCTAACAGCATCTGCCTTATGAATAATACTTTGAATCTGAATTAACTTTGCTCCAGAAAAGATCGATGCTTTTGTTTTCTTATCTATGTGAACAACAGATCTGTGAGGAAAGATTGGGCTAGATTTGTTTTCTCCTCTTTTTACCATGTGAGAAACAAAGAACTGGAGAGAGTAATTCATTAGTTTGAGATCCTACAGGGATACAAAACCTAGAGAACCCTAGGCCTTGGAGTACCAATCTTGTAAACTTGCTGCTAGATCAGGGTCAGAGACTAAATATTTTAGGTTTGGGCCACATAGTCTCTGCTGCAAGGTAACTAACTATTCAACTCTGCTGTTATCACTTGAAAGCAATCATAGAGAGGACAAAATGTAAATGAATACACACAGCTGGTCATGATAACTATATATAGACAACTATTTTAAATTGCACATGAACTTTATGGACACTCTTTATATTATATATGTGTACATATAATGCTATATATGTATATATGTTTTTATTTATATATATGCATATATATATTTCCCCCAGAAAAATAGGCCATAGGCAAGTTTGGGTCCACAAGCTATAGTTTACTAACCCTTGTACTACATCATGGCACATGCTAAATAAATGCTACCTCAAGCTGCAAAAAGCTGCTGCCTTTACATGACAGAAGAATGCGACATTTGTACACGCTTCTTATATTATCACTTGATCTTCACAAGAACCCTGATAGGTAGGCTGTTGATGACTTTTCATTCTAAATATAGAGTATGAAGAAATGAAGAGCTAACCCACTTGTCCAAGACCACATTGTTGTAAATGAAGTGTGAAAACTATAGTATGAGTCTCCTGACTTCTAATATTCCTTGTCTACTAGTGTTCCATGGGAAATTCCTACCTACATTTTCATGGGAGGAGATCCTAGGATCTGGGAAGACTGAATGACTTCTCTGGAGTCAGTGGTCTGTTAGTGATTGAGCCAGGACTGAAACCACCTTTGCTGCCTTTGCTTTGCTGGTTTTCTATGTGAACATTTTCCAGAACAAAAGGTATAACTAGAGAAAATAATAGGAGCCCATTGTCGTTCATTCTGTCAACTTCCTGAAGTGGTATCATTTTATAGATTTATCCCTTTGATGTACCAAATGGTATACAGACACAAAATGATTTGTGATTTGCTTTATCTTTTGACGGCCTAATTTTCCCATTTCAAGATGGGTTATACAATTCTTATTGGCACACTGCAGTACTTTATTTAATTTTATTCTTTAATGCAGTCTGAAGATAACAGCTTCAACCATAGAACTTTATTATTTCCTCCAATCCAGGGAATGTGTGAATCAGAGGAAAATAAATTGATAGAGGACTCCTTGGCTAATTAGCACTTTGAATGGATAGGAATCATGATTTCTAGGGCGTCTTCTAGCTCTGTCTGCACAAGATAGATAAGATGACCAACCATCCTGATTTTCCCAGGACTGAGGAGTCACCTGGATATAGGGCTTTCTGTGCTCAAACCAAAAACTTCCAGGTAAACTAGAATGAGTTGGCCCCTTAAAGGCTTAATTAATATTTGTTAAATGAACTGACCACTAACTATAACCCTGTATCCCTGGAGGTAATGATCTTCATCTGAAATAGGGACTGGGGAACTGGCGAAAAATCAAGAGGGCTGTCCAGGTGCTTAAGAATAATTGAGTATAAGGCTTCACGATTTTGTAGAAAGCCAGACCCAACTATATTGAAATATCTACATGTATATATGAAAAACCAGCCAAAAGACAAAAAAAACAAAAAACAAACAAACAAAAAAAACTGGTCCAAATAATTATTACTACATGTCCTACTCATTGGTGAAAATCAAGTAATCACAACCTACAAAACATCCAAACAGAAGGAGTTTGACTCTAGCTGTAGGAGGCACCTGAACACACTTACCTGGCGTCAGCGCTCAATGTGGAGAACTAGCCACAAGCTACTGGTGATCATCATTTCCTGGACTCAACAGGGCATCTGGCTGCCAGCACAGGACCCACAGCCTGCCTACAAGCCCAGGAGGTAGTGCCAAGTATCCAGACTCTGAATTTGAGGGCAAAGGCCCAGTGGCACCTTTCTGAGCTTTCTCTGATGCCTCTGATTTTGAAAATTTGGGCTACGTGACAAGATGGCCTCTCCATCTCCCACCTTTGGGGGAAGGAGTGTCCGTTGGTCTTCCTTAGAATTCAAATCCCTTAAATGATGTTCCTTAGTTATCTACAGAGTTAACGTTCCTGGCCAGGGGCTTCATTTACACCACAGCTCAGCTACTCTACCTGTTCTGCAGAAGGTTACGAGTACTTTACACAACAAATGCAAACAACACCTAACAAATGCAATCAGTGTAACCTGGTTTATTGTACCCTCAATGAATCCTCAACAATAAAAATAAATAAAATAAAAATGCAAACATTAAGCTAATCTCATTTGTTTATACCCTCACATTAATCTGAAATTTAAAAAAAATCAAAAGACTCTTCTAAACACTTTAATGTTATTTTAAACATTTTAAACATCTTTCAGAAAAGACTATTAAAATTATTACAAAATTAATGAATCTAGTTGTTGAGGGGTTATGGAGTCCCATTTCCCGGATTCAGCTGACCTGGTTGGATTACTCACTGAGCTATAGAGAATTCAGCGGAGTCCTGGTGGTAACTGAAAGTAATAATGAATGGAAACTGGAAATAAAACTAGAGCAACACAGGCATGTGAATAGAAGGCAAAAGTAACCACACAAGTTTCAGTATAAGAAACAGAAACTTTATATATGAAGAACAAAGAACCTTCCGAAGAGAGCTGTGAACCAATCTCACCAAAGAGAAAACGTGCCAGAGACCACAAGCAAAGGCCTGCAGGGGTATAAATATCCTTTCCCTTGGAAATTTGCTGCAAGTCTCTGATTGGCCTCTCTGCGCCTCCAGGAAGCATTGCCCTTGTCTATTGGTCATTGATTGTCTCTTTCTTTTTTTTTTTTTCAGTTTATGGCCAGCGCTGGGTTTGAACCTGCCACCTCCAGCATATGGGGCCGGCGCCCTACTCTTTGAGCCACAGGTGCCGCCCTGATTGTTTCTTTCTATTGGTCATTGGTTACCTAGGTTACTTCATATCCACATTCTTATGGGCTCTCCAGACTTCCTGGTTCAGTAGGCCAGGTTTTCCTCCCACCCACCTTGAAACCCCTTTCTTAGTGTCCCTTCTCAGTACTTTAAAACCAGTTAAAAAAAAAAAAAGTAAGGGGCGGCATCCATGGCTGGAAGGAGTGGGGTTCAAACCCGGCCCCGGCCAAAAAAAAAAAAAAAAACTGCAAAAAAAAAAACCTGCAAAAAGGAAAGTAAATACTGGATACACACAGCCCAGCAATGGAGCATTTGCTGACACACAAACTAGCAGTGTTAAGAACTGCAAATGACTACAAATGTGGAAAAAGTAACGTTAAAGGTTTTTAGACTTTCCCTATGGAAACACTAATGTCTGAAAGCCTTATTCTAACTTTCAGTTACAGCTGGTGACTATTTATTTAAGACTTTGGCTAGAAAACTTCAGTTTAAATATGCATCAGTGAATTTCGCTGCCATTACAGTCTGGCCAGTCACAGTAATGAATCTGGCTGGCTCTTATTTCAGAGGCTGAATTAGCATATGCAGGGGACATTCTTACTGTCAGACTGTCCTTAGGAATTCAGCCACCTACGCTCATTAGGGGTACATCCAGCACCTCTCTGCTTCCTCCCTGTTATTCTCCAGACCTGGATGTCTCTGACTTTTTTCTTTTTTTTTATTTTTTATTAAATCATAACTGTATACATTGATATGATCATGGGGCATCATACACTCGTTTCATAAACCATTTGACACATTTTTATCACAGTGGTTAACATAGCCTTTCTGACTTTTTTCTCCGTAAGTCTTAACTTTGGTCTTCACATTTTCTATTTCCTTTTTGAATCCATTACTGAAATCCCTATCTTTTTTTTTTTTTGTCTCCTTTCTTCCCTTCTGCTTTTTCCTTGACCTCTTCTCCTTTTCCACTATATCTCCTGTCAGCTCCACTCAATTTTCCTCGTTACTTTACTCTCTCCTTTTAAGTGTTCTTGTCTTTATTAACTAACTTTTCTTCCTCTTTTGCAACTTTCCCCCTTGTTTTCCACTTGGAATTTCTTTCAGCATTTAAAAACCAATTATAACCATGTCACTTTATTTTTAATAAACCTTACTTTAAAAGTAGAAACTCCTTTTCCTTAGTGTGCTAGGCAGAGAGGTAAAGACATAAATTAACCAGAGCTTACTGAAATGGGGAACAGAAAGACAATTTGTAGCCCTGTGCCAGAGTGAATGTGAAGCAGGTGGTGAGGGTATGAACACATACTTTGATCCAGCTCAGCACACAGTGTACCCATCAAATACACACACACTGGCCATGCCCAGAGAAAATCACTTACTTCTCTGTTGAAAGCCAAATGAAGTGCTAAGTCAGGTACTAATCAGCTATTTGGGGAACAAATTCAAAAATGGCACAGAGCTTTTTGAAACTGCCATGAAGTCCAGTTTCAGCGACATGAGTATCTGAGTCAGCTGGGGTTATTCCTCCAGGATGACTGATGCCTGTGTGTTGGCTGAAGTGTTCTGGACTATTCTCCTGATCCTTGAACATTCTGCTAACAGAAAATCAAAGCAACACAGGCCCACTAACTAGAGTCAAATTGCTTCAGGTTGATAAGCCTTCAATAGCTTCTCTGTGTTTTCAGCAGGCTCTGACTCACAACTGCCAATATAGCTTTTGATTACAAAACACAACAGTTGGGCAGTGCAGGTAACAATAATTATCTCGGTAATTAGATTCTGTCATGCACTGTATACTCAGGGCCCTGGGCTTTGTGCAGACAGAAGAGGCACCCAGAGTATCTTGAGAGCACTTGGTTTCTTCTAGAGCAGGACGCTAATAAGCTCTTCCTGAGACAATGAGAAGGCAGATTGCTTCTCCCTTTATTCCTTCTCCTTCCCCTTTCTGGTTCAGCAAATTTCAGTTGTGTTGCAGAATAGAAAAGAAAGGAGGACTGCGGATGGAAACTGTTCAGGAAGAAACCCAATTTCTGTCTTGGGCTCTGTGCATTTTAAAATGGAAAAGCTACCCTCATTAAACTGCCCATTAAGCAAACAATGCAGGGAAACAATGTTAGGAAACCGGGAGGGAGGAGAAGAGGCGGGTCAGAGAGAGGAAATAAAACGAGGGCATTGTCGTTTTAAAGGAAACTATAAAATGTTTAACCAGAGTAAAGAAAATGCTGCACAGATTTCACCATAGGAGGAGCGCATCATTTCGACACTGACAACTGGCATGACATCTCCATTGCAGCTACACAAAACTCGGTTGGCGTCGGACAAGAGAGGGCTGTGCCTGGGTCATAGTGTAACTTCCGTGTAGTGAACTTAACGCTTTGGGATGAGGGGTGACTAAATACTTGATTGAATGTCTTGATGTGAAGACATAGATGAGACCTGTGAGAGGAAACATAGTTACCTAGTAGTCAAAACAGAGATGCAGAGAAGGGGGGAAGAAAAGACACCGTCTACCCGCGGGATGCCAGCTACTTCCACATATCGGCTCGTGTAATCTTGAAAACATGTGGTGCAATGGGTATCAAGCTTTGTTCACAGATGAGCAAAAAAGGCTCAAGAAGATATGTAAATAGCTCAGGTTCACACGGCTGCTCAACAGTAGAGCTAAAATGAGAGGGTGAATCCCATATCGCTCCCATCCTGCCATGCTGCCTCATGACAACACAGTACTGGTCCCTTCTAGGAAGGAAACCAGCACTTATGGATTACCAACCATGTGCCAACGACTTTGGAACATGCCCTTGCATTCTTTTTCTCTTATAATTTCAGCTCCACCAACCCGCAGACAACCTGACAGACACACAGACTGGGGCCTCTTCAAGAGATAATTCAAATCTTCAGCACTGCCATTACACAAATCTGGTGCCTGGGGCTGGGAGTATTTTGAAATCCCCAGAATTTGGCATTCCTCCTGAACAGGGAAATCTCATTTGAAAACCAGAGGAAAATCTTTGCAAAGAAACAGGGTAGAAACCCGAATGAGGTTTCTCAGGTGTGCATATACAACCTTCACAGCAGATGGAGGCTTGCTGCCCACGCCAGAGCCGAACGGTACAAACACTAAATGTTTCTACAGGCCCAGCTCCGAGGACAGCTCCGAGGTTCAAGTGTTTAGACAATAACAGCACAAGAACATGTTTTTTTAAAGACATTTTTAGTAGCCTGGGTAAGTAGCCACCAGAGAAATTCTTAATTTGAGGTTCCAGTAGATGCTGAGAGCTGCCATTTCTTTAGCACTTGCCTAATGGAGAGCTGGGTGTGATCATCCCCACTTCAGGGAGAGAGATTGAGAAACTTGCCCACAGCTCCCTCAGTTGGGAATGGAGCACAGAGGTTTGTCTAGAACCTGCCCACTAAGCTACCTCCTCCATGTGGAACTGAGTTCTCTAACCCTTTGGCAAACTGGGGAGTTAGCCCACTGTCATAGAATTTTGTTGTCAAGTGTTTAAGTAGACACTGTACCTGCATTCTCATTAGATGCTTTATATCCTAAAATTGTGTCTCATCATACATTTCATTCATTCATCCTCTTACCTCACTGTAAAACACATTAAAGTCCTGTTTATGTTTCTTCCATCTTAAAGAAAACCATTTTTTTATGCCACACTCCTCTCTAGCTACTGCTGTCTCTGTCCTCTGGCCATTTAGAGCCAGAGCTCTTGAGGTTCCTCATTTCCTCCCTTCCCATTCACCTTGCAATCTACCTTACCCCCACTATTCCTCTGAAATTGCACTTGCCAACCTGTCCTTTCCCTTGTTAAATCTGGTAGGTATACAAGTGTCTTTCTGGGACCTTGGACTTCTTTCTTGTAAGACTCTTCCCTTAGCCTTTGTTGGGGTGGCCCCTCTCCTGGCTACCCCTCGGTCTTCCCTACACACTCCTCATCTTCCTGGTCCCAAGTGTCCCTCCTCTTCTCCTGGACTGTCTACTGTTCTCTAGGGCAGCATTACTATGGGGGCACTGATGGTTTACCACCCGGCTAGCCCAGACCTCTCCTGAGGGCCCAGTTACATATTAAATTACCTAAAGGATGGCTTGCTCTGCCCCCAAACCTGGAGTTCCTTGTCTCGTGAATGACCATGATTATCCCCGAGGGCCAAGCCTGAAACCCGAGCCTCATCCTTTCCTCCTTCTCCTCCCATGACATGGCTGGTCCATCCATCTTCTCCTCTGCTCTGTCACTCCTCTCATGGAGGCCATACCCTTGTTCGGCTGGCCTTCCTGGCCCGTCCAGCTGCACCCCTTCAATCCATGTTAACAATGCTTCTGCCAGCATGACCTTTCAAACACAAAACATTCCCCTACTTAAGCTCCTGTATGGCTCCCTTTTGTTAGGAGGAGTCCTTGCTCCTCAGAACATGGCAGGAAGGCCACGCATGGTAATGCCCGTGCCTCTTCAGTGGCACCGTCCCCACTCTCTTGCACTCACAGTAGTTCCCTTCTGTGCTACATTTTCACAGTTTCTGGGTGTTCACACATGTGTCCTCCATGTGAGGCACCTCATCCCCACCCTCATGCTTCAAGTGATTTCTGGGTAACTCTTTCTAGCTTCTGGGTCACTGCATGTTTGAAGCTTTCCCAGACGTCCCAAGCCTGGACCCAGGGCTCCTCTCCCATGTGTCACAGCCCCTGCACTTTACAGAGGGCAGTCAGGACACTGGTTTGTAGTTGCCCCTTTGTGTGCCCGTGTCTCCTTGTAAAATGTGAACCCCACAAGTGGGCACTACTTGGCTGTTGTTGGACTTCTAATTCCTACCATAGGGTTCAGAAAAAAAAAAAGAGTGTTAAATATTTTTAAAACGAATAAACATATTTTGTAGGAAATGGGAGGTGGGGAGAGAGTACAGCACCACAACTGAAGGGCAAAATAAGGAAAATGGGTACTTCAGCTCCCATTTTCTAGTACTAAAGATGAAGGATTTTCTGGAGTCTCATGTAGACAGAAGAAGTTGAAAGAAAAGATTCTGCTTTCCAGGAGTCTTTTAGGAAGACATCTGGGATATTTGCCAGACAAAGGTACTGTTTTGAGAGAGAGGGAGAGAAAACAAAACCCAGACGTTGTTAGGGCCCTTGTTCAAGATATTTACCAAATTTAAGCCAAATGTTTCTATGTCTTCCTTGGCAAATGAGAGGCCTGTGTTGATGGCACGAGGCAGGGCCATTTACTCTGTGCTTTCTCCCACACCCAGAGGACTGAGTGCTTTAACATGTGCAACTCAAGCTCACAGCTGACTGGTGAGTGATGAAACATGGTCTGAAGCAATTTATTACTTTAAGACGATGGTAGGAGGCAGACAGTGCTGGCTAGAATTGGAGTGGCTCATTTTTTTTTTAATATTAAATCATAGCTGTGTACATTAATGCAATCATGGGGCACCATACACTGGTTTTATAAACAGTTTGACACATTTTCATCACACTGGTTAACATAGCTTTCCTGGCATTTTCTTAGTTATTGTGTTAAGACAATTATATTCTATATTTACTAAGTTTTGCACGTACCCTTGTAAGATGCACCGCAGGTGTAATCCCACCTATCACCCTCCCTCTGCCCATCCTCCCCTCTCCCTCCTCCCTCTCCCCATTTCCCATATTCTTAGGTTATAACTGGGTTTTTGGCTTTCATATGGAGTGGCTCATTTTGAGCAAGAGACATCAAAAGACAGGACCTGAATAGCAGCTGGCCCTCTGGAATATGGCGACTGACATCTGGGGTACACTTACACTTGTCATGTAGAGAGCTCTCTTTTGTTGTAGATGGCTCTTCTTTTTATTTTTATTATTAAATCATAGCTGTGTACATTAATGCAATCATGGGGCACCATACACTGGTTTTATAGACAGTTTGACACATTTTCATCACACTGGTTAACATAGCCTTCCTGGCATTTTCTTAGTTATTGTGTAAAGACATTTACATTCTACATTTACTAAATTTCACATATACCCTTGTAAGATGCACCGCAGGTGTAATCCCACCAATCACCCTCCCTCTGCCCAC
Organism: Nycticebus coucang; assembly: GCF_027406575.1. Lineage (NCBI taxonomy): Eukaryota > Metazoa > Chordata > Mammalia > Primates > Lorisidae > Nycticebus > Nycticebus coucang. The sequence goes on along the minus strand of NC_069792.1, from coordinate 59,562,362 downwards.
CTCCCCCCTCCCTTCCCTCCCTTGCCCCCTTCCCCCTATTCTTAGGTTATAACTGGGTTATAGCTTTCATGTGAAAGCCATAAATTAGTTTCATAGTAGGGCTGAGTACATTGGATACTTGTTCTTCCATTCTTGAGATACTTTACTAAGAAGAATATGGTGGATGGCTCTTCTAATCTAGAAGCCTTGGAAGCTAGGATTGGTGCCATCATCCCATTCTGAGAAGGTTATAATAATTCATGGGAGAGAATAGTTACTGAAAGAAGATGCAGCTGGAAAAGTTTCATAGAGATATTGGCATTCATGCCAGGCCTTGAAGACAGCTTCCAGGGAGGGCGCTGCTAGTAAGAATTTTCCCCATACTGTGGGAGAAGGAATGAAGGAGGATACACACTAGGAACACCCAGGGAATAATGATTAGAACAGCATGGCTGGAGAGGTGGGCTTCTGTCATAGAATATTGGAAGTTAAGACAGACAAAAATACCCTGCAGTGTTCCACAGGTAAGATCAATGGCTCATTTACCCAGCTTCAAAAGGCTGCAAACAGCCATTTTTTATGTTGGAAAAGAAATCCAATAATTTGTATCACTTGCCACTATGAATCTGATAAAAAGCTTTTCCCAAACACTGTAACAAATGGCCCCGGGAGCCCTGCATTCAAGCTGCACTTCTGTAATACACTGCCAGCTGAGTCGGATCATATTGATTTCGTCAGGCTACTCAGCTGTCTGTACAGAACTCCTGAGTCCTTGGCTCCTTTGTGGGTGCTATTTCACTCTGTTGGGTACAGATTTAGAGGGAGCTAACTCAAAGGAAGGCTGGCCTGTGGGATGCAGAGATGACAGAGGTGTGACCTCAGTCCTTCAGAAGCTCAAGTGGAGGGGCAATGAGATAAGATGCTCTGTGAACAACAGGGCAGCAGCATCAAGGAAAAGCATGGACAAGAAGCCCACAGAAGTGGGAGAGGGAGCAACAGGAGCCCACGCACACTGTGGCAGGGATGTGAAGACCAAGGAAGGGTTATACCTCTTTGGAAAGGAGTTTGATGGTTTCTTACAAAGTTAAATGTACCTCTCTCTACCTTATGACCAGTAATCCCACTCCTAGGTATCTTCCCCCAAAAAGAAAACATATGTCTAGGAAAATCTTGTACGAGGATGTACATAATAGCTTTATACATAAATGCCCCAAACCGAAGAACAAAAAGCTACATGTGTATTTGAAAGGAAAATGGATGAACAAATTGTAGCATATTTATATCATGGAATAATATCAACCAATCAAAAAGAAAGAACTACTGAGGGTGGTGCCCGTGGCTCAAGGAGTAGGGCGCCGGCCCTATATACCGGAGGTGGTGGGTTCAAACCTGGCCCCAGCCAAAAACTGCAAAAAAAAAAAAAAAAAAGAAAGAACTACTGATAAACACAACAACATGGGTGGATCTCAAAAACAGGATGCATTGGGAAGGACATGTGACCCAACATCCTGTGTGTGATTCCATTTACGTGAAGTTCAAGCACGGGCAAAACTTCTCTCTGGTGGTAGAAATTCGAACAGTGGTTGCCTCTGGGAGGTTGGGGTTTGACTAGAAAGTGGAATGAGGAAAATACCTAGGGTGCTGGAAAGGTTACATCTTGATTTGGTAGTTACACAGGTTCTATTATTATCAAGATTTATCAAACTGGGTGCATTTTGCTATATATCAATGATACCTCAACAAAAATAAAAGAAAAGTAGAGTTATGTGCTACATCTAAAGACATCATGGCTTTTCAGAAATGTTGCCTTGAGTGGGCTTCACAGAGAGCAACCCTTAAAGAATGGTTGGGGCAAAACAAACCAGGGGGATGAAACAGGGAGATAAAAGGGGAATGTTGGGGGAGTGTGGTGTGAGTAGCAGGAAGGTTAGGGTAGGGAACAGAGGTAAGGCCTGGGAGGCAGGATGAGGTCATCATCGTGGATGGCGTAGTGGGACCTGGAAGCACTGACTTCTTACTCCATAGGATTCACCAAGAGAGAAGGGGAATAATGATTTAAGGGGTTTGAAAGCACAGACAATTAAAACTAATATTTGTAGTATGTTTGTAGGCCAAAGGGCAGAGTCACTGAGGAAGACAGATGGTTCATGGAGCAAGGTTCTGGTCGACCTGGATGGTTCTGGTTCACCCTTAGAGAGGAGGGGAGGCTTCTGTGTCAGGAAAGAAGAGGGAGGACTGAGTGAGACTGTGAAGGGAGCAGGAGAAGAAAATCACCAGAGTACATGGTGTCCTCTGATGTCTCAACACAGAAAGAGAAAAGCCCTGTGGTGAAAGTGATGCAGAGGCAGGGTTGGGGTCCGAGAGCATGCAAAGGGGCCAGAACACAGTTCTCTAGAGCAGGCATCCTCAAACTGTGGCCCGCAGGCCACATTAAGTGGTGTGAATTGTATTTGTTCCCGTTTTGTTTTTTTACTTCAAAATAAGATATGTGCATAGGAATTTATTCATAGTTTTTTTGTTTTTTTTTTTTTAACTATAGTCCGGCCGTCCAATGGTCTGAGGGACAGTGAATTGGCTCCCTGTTTAAAAAGTTTGAGCTGGATTCATCTCTTGGTTCTCTATTCTGTTCCAGATATCTACTTCTCTGTTTTTGTGCCAATATCATGCTGTTTTGATCACTATCGATTTGTAGTAAAGTCTGAGGTCTGGTAGTGTGATTCCTCCTGTTTTGTTTTTGTTTCTGAGTAATGTCTTGGCTATTTGAGGTTTTTTCTGATTCCATATCATGAAAGCTATAATCCAGCTACAACTTAACAATAGGGGGAAGTGGGAAGGGGTGGGTGGGTAGAGGGAGGGGGATCGGTGGGATCACACCTGTGGTGCATCTTACAGGGGTATTTGCGAAACTTGGTAAATGTAGAATGTAAATGTTTTGGCACAGTAACTGAGATAACGCCAGAAAGGCTATGTTAACCACTGTGATAAAAATGTGTCAAATGGTCTATGAAGCGAGTGTATGATGCCCCATGATCATATCAATGTATACAGTTATGATTTAATAAAAAAAAAGGAAAAAAAAATAATAAAATAAAATAAAAAGTTTGAGGACGCCTGCTCTAGAGAGTTTGAAAGGGAGTTTGCCTGAGATAAATGAAAATAGTCTCAGTGTTAGACAGCTTACACCAATAATGTTGATAATTACCACAGCTGGGGACTAGCAAGGTGTGAAGAATGAATGGAAGCACACAGTGGCTACTTGAGCACCTTGAAATGGGGTGTGGCTAGAAGTGGGCATGAGATAGAGCAGGGCCAGTGGAGATTAGGGAAGGGCCAAGGGTCTGGAAGCGGAAGAAGAGGAGCAGGTTCAGGAGGCCCAAGAAGTTGCTAAGTGTAAGGCAATGTTAATCAATGAAGGTAGTTTGGGGCTCAAGATGTGCGAAGGAGAGCAGCTCTGATGGATGATGAGTTATAAGCTAACCCGATGGACAGGTTGAATGGCAGTGACATTCAGTGTTGGAAGCTGGAGTCACTAAGCATGATGGCAGAGCATGTGTCTGGAGGGAGACAGCCCAGGCGGAGACCTTGGGAAACGTGTTAGAGTATCCCCACTTAACAACCCTCTCTCTTGCCTATGTTATTGGCTACATCTAACCCCTTTAATTTTCTGAAGTTGAAAATTCTTCAGAATATGTTTTAAAGCTGATCTCCACCATGTCTCTATGAGTAACACCAAAGTGATTTTTATTCATTTTACAAATGAGGAGCCTTACTTCACCAGCTTATCTCTACTAGCCCCTCCCCACAGCCTGCCTTTCACTTGGGGCAGGAGTTGGGTACACAGTGGTAATTGCTGAAATCACTTGACTATTCAGAAAGTGATTGCATTAGAAAAAGGGCACAAAATGTCATAGATTTCAGTATCTGAAAAGAAGTCACATGTTTTGACATTTCAAAAATAAAATTTATGAGAAGAAAGAGGTTGTTTTCTTCTTATTTATCTTTCCAGGTCTTTTATTGATGTTTAAAATTGAAATAATTCCTTCCAGCTTTTAAAAATCAAACTTCTTATTTGGGAACTCTCAGACTCCAATATCAAAAAATATATTAGAAAAGCCAGTGGGAGCTGCTTGGTATATCATGAATCAGAAAAAAAAGATGGCAATATAACTGTTTCTATTACTTACTGGCCATGTGTCTCTTGATAAATCATCGTCTCACTGAGCCTCAGTTTCCATGGAGAAACCGTGCAGATGAAAGAGCCATATATCAAGGAATATAATTATTTAATACACGTAAATACAGGCGTTGTCAGTGAGACACAGCTCATATCCAAAGTCACTTCCCACACTTGTGCACTCATAGCTTCTTCCCTTTTGCCTACTCAGATTATTGCTGTGGCCATACTTTTCTTTTTCCACATCATCTGTTTTTCCCATCTACTGGATTATCCTTCTGAACAAACATGTTGTTATTTCTACTCTCTTAAAAATCTTTTTCTTTACCCCATTTGCCCACCAGTTCAGAGAGCTGGTGAGAGGGTCCCTGTTCATGGTGTGTGCCTTAGAGCACTGTTTGTGTTCTGGCTCCGCTCCAGCTCGGGGAGCATTTGCTGGGCCACGGAGACACTGTGACTCAGAGCTTACGCTTCCTGCTCTCCACATCATGCTTTGGGTACTCTGCACCCCGTCATTCTCTGCTCACATGGTCCTTAGTCCCTTACAGGTGTTCATAGTTCTCTGCTCCGGATCCATCTTCCCCAGGTTAGACCTTGCTATGCACTCCTAGGCTCAAGAGATGTTTGAGGGCTAGCTGTTTGCGGGCATGTGAACAGAGCTTGGACATGCAGGGTAGGCCATGCAGGTGGGAACATGCAGGCCACACAAACACACACACAGCCCCTTTCCCTGTGCTACCAAGTGACAGCACAGAACTCTGACTTCTAAGAATTCTAAACGTGAATCTGCACTACCTGGTTCTTATAAAGTTATATTTTTCACTGCAATGGAAAGCATATATTTATTTGATAGTTTGTTAGCCTGATATATAACTTTGATATATTTATAAATATTTATGGAGGCCTTCATTTTGCCTCAGACCCCACGAATATTAGAGGTGCACCACCTACTGAACTTTTGTGAAAAACTTCTCCTTTGCAGCAAAATCCCATTAAAGGATGGTTTATAGTCAGTAGCTCCAATTCCTCCCTTCCCAGCCGCTCTTGAACATACTCGTGCAGTTAGGATTTTGCTCCTCACCATCTATGGCAACTGCTCTTGTCAAGGTCACCAATAACTTGCTTTGTTAAATACAGCAACTGATTTTCTATCCCCATATTGGGGGATACTAATGTTTACAGCAGCATTATTGAAGTGGAAAAAACTCAAACGTCCACTGATGAATAAATAGACAAAATGTGGTATATACATACAATTGAGTATTATATATCATTAAAAAGAAATAAAACTCTGACACATGTTACGATGTGGATGAACTTTGGAGGTGCTATGCTAAGTGAATAAGCAAGAGGACAAATATTGCATAATTCTACTTATATGAGGTATCAAAACCAGTCTGATTCAAAGAGACAGAAAGTAGAGTGGTGGTTGCCAGGTGGAATCTTATATTATGTATATTTTATCAAAATTTTAAGAAAGCCCAAACTTCAGCATGGGCAGTGGAACTCTGTAGCCATGGTTTAGGTTAAGCTATCGCTAGGAGCTGCCTGCACAGTAATCAAGAAAGCACAATGCAGGGGCTGTCTTTCCACAGGTTGTTGTTATCTATATCTCTGCCCACCAGCAATGCTTTGCTAATTAACATGGTGAAAGTCAGAAATTTTTTGTTGGTGAAATTAGTAGTCAGTTATGTAGCCCAGTGAATGTTAGAAAAGGGCTCTTGTTAATGAAATTAAAGAGTTTTCATTATATGTGGATTGGCAGAAATATTTTAGAGACAGTTCCTACACCCGTTTCACAAATATGAATCCCGTTCGTGCTGTATCCTTTACTCTCAGAGATGATGACCTAGGCTAAAGCCCTAAGTGGTCCTATGCTAGCCAGAACCACTGAGGGATCCTGGATACCTGATGCTAGCCAAAGTGAGACAGAAGGCTGCCCCTGGAATCTTCATAATGACCTCTAGTGAATCTTTTGTGCAAGATGAGGTCAGTGCATTTAAAAATATGCAGCTGAAACATGCTGAAGTTTGCTAAACAGTCTTATAAACTCCATGGACATTTGTGTGTTTACTTGCTAACATGTATTTACTTAATGGATATTTTATAAGTGACAGTATTTGTGTGAGATTTCTGTTCATTATAACCTAGCAGTGAAGTAGGCAACCCTAATGTCAAATTTACTTCAGAGGCTACCATGGTTTACTAAAAAGATCCTTAGGGTGACACATGACCAAATCAGCTGAGGTCAGTTCACAGTCACCAGCACAGAGGCCAGAAAGAAATTCTAGTGTCCAAAGGAAATGAGAAACCAAGTCATGAAGAATCAGATGATTCTTCCTAAGAATAAACATTGGGATATTTTAGCTTACCCTCCTCCCTGATTTTTTATACAAAATATCAGGCTCAAAAATGTTGAGCCATTTTTCTAAGTGCAAACTAATTTCATAAGCAGAAACTAAAGGGAAACCTTTGTTACCATGAGTATTTAGAAGCTACCAGTTATAGAGCAATTATTATGTGTCAGGCCTACTATGTGGATTCATTTACTTAGGCAATCATTATATCTGGATTGGCAGAAATATTTCAGAGACACTTCCCATACCTGTTTCAGAGTGCTTTAATATGTTATCGCTAATTCTCACACAATCCCTGCGAGGTGAGGAGTGTGGTCCTCAGTTTTCAGAGGAAGGACTTAAGTTCAGGGAGGCCATTCCAGTGATGTTGTCAATGGCCCACCCACAGCCCCTGGCACTCAGCATTCCTCACTAGATGGGGTCGTCCTATGGCAAACAGTCTCCCCAGGGCTTTCTTGGCTTGTAGGCTAGAAGTGCTGAAGATAATGCTCCTGGGATCAGGCCTCTCGGCCCATAGAAACTGCTCCCTTCCTGCAGGTGGGATACCTCGTCTAAGGCATGTTCTTCACTGTCCTCCCAGTGGCCCACAGGAGTAACCTGCTTGCTAACATACTGTTTATTAGCCTCTTTCCACTCATTTCCTCACTCTCCATCAGTGCTTCCTGGGATCATCTTTCGGATAAACTACCTGCCTCCATCATTGTTTCAGGAAATGCTTTTGGGGAATGCACCAAGGCATTGGTACACATGACTTTCCCAAGGTAAACCCAGTGAACCATCAGATTACACAGTTGGAACATGAACCCAGGTCTATGTGAGTTTTAGGATCACGCTCTTCTATTCTGATTCATTGAATTATATTTTCCTTCCTGAGCAAGTAGAGATAACATAGAGGTGGAATAAGAGAATGGATGTTCAGAAAAAAACTCTTGAGTCTCCTAAAATTTGATTACCATCTTGAGCACTCACCGCTGTGCATTATAGCAAGAGGGAGTAGATTATCTCAATTGACGTTCAATAATATGATTGATTACTCAGTGTGGGATGTTGAACAATAGCCCTCAAGATGTCAACACCCCCAATCCCCAGGGCCCATGAATGTCCCTTGACCTCATACAGCAAAAGGGTACTCACAGGTGTGATTAAATTAAGGATCTTAAAATGGGGCATTGCGCTGGATTATCTTGATAGATCCAATGTCATCACAATGGTCTCTATAAGAGAGACTAGAAGGCGGTGAAAGGAGGAAGCAATGAAATGATGAAAGCAGAGATCACAGTGATATACTTTGAATATGGAAGAAGGAGCCAACAGGCACTAGCAGCTGAAAAAGTAAAGGAAACGGATTCTTCCTTCAGTTCCCCAGAAGGAGCCATACCTGCTAACACCATAACTGTAGCCCAGGGAAACTGATTTCTGACTTTTCACCTCCAGAACTATAAAAGAGAATTTTTTTTAATTTTGTTTTATGCCACCAAGTTTATGGTGATTTGTTGTAGTGGCAACAGGAAACTGACACAGCTAATGAAGCATGGCCAGTGATACTAACAGACAAGATTTACTTAGCCCTTCCAAGGTCTAGGCACAGTGCGGGGTGTTCTACGTGCAGCCGAATCCCCTAGAAACACTTCTGAGAAACTATTTTTAATCTGCATCTTATTGATGAGAAAATCGACATTTAGAGAGGCTAAGACCTTGCCTCAAATCACACAGCTAATACCTGATCTTAGGTCTTTTAGACCCCAAACCACGTTTTTAATTAAAATACCAAAATCTGAATCCTTGAAACTGTGAGTAAAAGGAGGTAAATAAAGAGATACTCCCTGCTGAAGGCAGACTGCCTTCAATTACTTATTGAAGAGTGAGAAACAGAACACACACAATCAGTCTTTTTTTTTTTTATAAAATCTTATTTTTTTTTTATTAAATCATAGCTGCGTACATTAGTATGATCATGGGGCACCATACACTTGGTTCATAGACCGTTTGACACATTTTCATCACACTAGTTAACATAGCCTTCCTGGCATTTTCTTAGTTATTTTGCTACGACCTTTACATTCCACATTTACTAAGATTCACATACACCCTTGTAAGATGCACCGCAGGTGTAATCCCATCAATCCCCCTCCTTCCACCTACCTCCCCCTTCCCTCCCCTCCTTTTCTCCCTTCCCCCTATTCTTAGGTTGTAACTGGGTTATAGCTTTCATGTGAAGGTCCTAAATTAGTTTCATAATAAGGGTGAGTACATTGGGTACTTTTTCTTCCATTCTTGAGACACTTTACTAAGAAGAATATGTTCCAGCTCCATCCACGTAAACATGAAAGAGGTAAGGTCTCCATCTTTCTTTAAGGCTGCATAGTATTCCATGGTATACATATACCACAATTTATTAATCCATTCATGGATCGATGGGCATTTGGGCTTATTCCATGACTTAGCAATTATGAATAGGGCTGCAATAAACATTCTGGTGCAAATATCTTTATTACGATTTGATTTTTGGTCTTCTGGGTATATGCCCAGTAGAGGGATTACAGGACTGAATGGCAGGTCTATTTTTAGATACCTAAGTGTTCTCCATATATCTTTCCAAAAGGAATGTATTAATTTGCAATCCCACCAGCAGTGCAAAAGTGTTCCCTTTTCTCCACATCCACGCCAACATCTCTGGTCTTGGGATTTTGTGGTATAGGCTAGTCTCACTGGAGTTAGATGATATCTCAAAGTAGTTTTGATTTGCATTTCTCTGATTATTAAAGATGATGAGCATTTTTTCATATGTCTGAAGGCCATGTGCCTGTCTTCTTCAGAGAAGCTTCTCTTCAAATCCCTTGCCCAGCCTGCCATGGGATCCCTTGTTCTTTTCTTGCTAATGTGTTTGAGTTCTCTATGGATTCTGGTTATTAAACCTTTGTTGGAGACATAACCTGCAAATATCTTCTCCCATTCTGAGGGCTGTTTGCTTGCTTTACTTACTGTGTTCTTGGCTGTGCAGAAGCTTTTTAGTTTGATCAAGTCCCAATAGTGTATTTTTGAAGCAGCTTCAATTGCCCGGGGCGTCCTTCTCATAGAAAACTCTCCCAACCCAATTTCTTCAAGGGTTTTCCCTGCACTCTCTGCTAGTATTTTTATAGTTTCATGTCTTAGGTTTAAATCTTTAATCCAGTGAGAGTGTATCTTGGTTAATGGTGAAAGGTGTGGGTCCAGTTTCAGTCTTCTACAGGTTGCCAGCCAGTTCACCCAGCACCATTTGTTAAATAGGGAATCTTTTCCCCATTGAATGTTTTTAATTGGCTTGTCAAAGATTAAATAACGGTAAGTAGCTGGATTCATCTCTTGGTTCTCTATTCTGTTCCAGATACCTACTTCTCTGTTTTTGTGCCAGTACCATGCTGTTTTGATCACTATCGATTTGTAGTATAGTCTGAGGTCTGGTAGCATGATTCCTCCTGCTTTGTTTTTATTTTTGAGTAATGTCTTGACTATTCGAGGTTTTTTTCTGATTCCATATAAAACGCAGTATTGTTTTTTCAAGATCTTTAAAGTATGACAGTGGAGCTTTAATGGGGATTGCATTGAAATTATATATTGCTTTGGGCAGTATGGACATTTTAACAATGTTGATTCTTCCCAGCCATGAGCATGGTATATTTTTCCATTTGTTAACATTTCTCAGCTATCTCTTTTCTTAGAGTTTCATAGTTCTCTTTATATAGCTCTTTCACGTCCTTTGTAGATAAACTCCCAAATATTTCATCTTCTTTGGCACTACTGTGAATGGGATAGAGTCCTTAATTGTTTTTTCAACTTGACTGTTGTTGGTATATATAAAGGCTACCGATTTATGAATGTTGATTTTGTAACCTGAGACGCTGCTGTATTCCTTGATCACTTCTAAGAGTTTTGTAGTAAAGAGTCCCTAGTGTTTTCCAGATATACTATCATATCATCTGCAAAGAGTGAAAGTTTGATCTCTTCTGACCCTATGTGGATACCCTTGATCGCCTTTTCTTCCCCAATTGTGGTGGCTAAAACTTCCATTACAATGTTAAAAAGCAATGGAGACAATGGGCAGCCTTGTCTGGTTCCTGATCTGAGTGGAAATGATTCCAATTTAACTCCATTCAATATGATATTGGCTATCAGTTTGCTGTAGATGGCCTCTATCAGTTTAAGAAATGTCCCTTCTATACCAATTTTCTTAAGTGTTCTGATCATGAAGGGATGTTGGATGTTATCAAAAGCTTTTTATGCATTCATTGAGAGAATCATATGGTCTTTGTTTTTTAATTTGTTTATGTGCTGAATTACATTTATCGATTTATGTATATTGAACCAGCCTTGAGACCCTGGGATAAAACCGACTTGGTCATGATGTATGATTTGTTTGATATGTTGCTGGATTCTGTTTGTTAGGATCTTATTGAATATTTTTGCATCTATATTCATTAGTGATATTGGTCTATAATTTTCTTTTTTTGTTGGGTCTTTTCCTGGTTTGGGGATCAGGGTGATGTTTGCTTCATAGAACGTGTTGGGTAGTCTTCCTTCTTTTTCTACCTTTTGAAACAGGTTGAGTAATATAGGTACTAATTCCTCTTTCAAGGTTTGGTAGAATTCTGATGTAAAACCATCTGGTCCCGGGCTTTTCTTTTTGGGGAGATTTTGTATGGTTGATGCTATTTCCGAACTTGATATGGGCCTGTTCAACATTTCCACTTGATTCTGGTTAAGTCTTGGAAGGTGACGTGCTTCCAAGTAACACAATCAGTCTTATCCTCACCCACTTCCCATCGCAGAACCTCTTCCCTGTTCCCCTCTGTGTTTCTGCAAAAGTGTAGTTTACCACAAATAGTAGTGTTGGTTGGACGGGGATAATTTAGGAACTGTGTGTTTGGTTTCTAAGGTCTTCTTAGTTTCTGGCCTCTATCAGAACTGAGCCCTCAGGAAACTTCCCCATTAACTCTGAAATCAGAAATGGCTTTGAAAACCCAGAAAGAAATACATCCTTTTTACTACTTTTTTTTTTTTAGTTTGAGAGCATATTCATTGTTATAAAAAAAGCTCAAATGATCGCATTCATTTTCAAAAGGAGCAAAATTTGATGGATTCACATAGCTAGATCTTATCTCACTAACTAAAATGTATTGTATGCTCTTCCAGAGCAGCAAGGAGGTCTTACATACCTTTCTCTGTTTAGCATCCAATGTAAGGGGCGATCAGGAGAGAGAGAGAGAGAGAGAGAAAGAGAGAGAGAGAGAGATAGAGAGATAGAGATAGATATTGATTCACCAGTCTAATAAATAATGAAGGTCCAAATGAATGAAGAAAGTTACATGTGGGAAAGGAGGCCAAGGCAATACCTTCATATAAATCCTACGTTTATTGTATTCAGTTATACATTTGTAGGCCATTAAGAGTGATAAGGAGGGGTTCCTTGTTTGAGCCCCGCTTTATCTAAGGGTAGTGCATAGGTTTCATCTGGCCTATGCCAACTCTGATCTACTGCTATTGGCTGCCTAGAGCCCTACGTCTAAAGAAACATAATGGCCAAGACTCGGTTGGAAATAATGTGTGGTCCATCAGGGATGGCCACTGTGGACTCAGATGAGAGGAGCTGTAGAAGTGCTGTACATTGCTGACCCTGCCTATGCAATCTGACCACTGTGGGAAGAACCTAGTGTCCAAATTTGTTCTAAGACAATATAACTTGCAAAACTATCTCTACTCTATGAATATGTAGTTTTTACCTCTCCTTCAATAATTTCTTTTATGTGACAACCAACAAATCTTATTATACTCTATGCTTTTAGGCATACACAGAAATAATGACTTTAATTTGAGAATACATTTGAAAAGAAGTTTAAATCAATGTTTGTCAAGTTCTGTGAGGATGAGGAATATTTTACATGCCAAGAATCATTAACAACAATAGGCTTTGTCTAATATTCCTTAACAATACAAGCATGGTTGAGTATGATTCTAATCGAGTTTCTTTGCTAACTTGGAATGAATGATACTTTACTTCCTACATAATAATTTTTGCAAAATGAATGTATATAATTCATAATAATTTAAATTAATCATATAAATTTAACAAATCATTTCTAATACTTAGGAATCTTAAAAGAATTTTCTCACTTGTCCTATTTTAAAATGTTCTAACAAGCAATCAATCACTAGAGTTCATCTTTTTACTTATTTCGTCCCAGGAATATATCCTGGGGCCATTCTATGAATAATTTTTCCACTAAGAAAACCACCAGAATCAAAAGGCCAACCAGAACACTATAGTCCATAATAACAATAATAATACCATTTTTAAAAAAGCTCTTCAATCAATCTATATTGATTGAATACAAATATATATACACAAAAAAGTTCTTCAAATTTACAACTCTTTCACCCATATCTCCTTGACTTCTATTTAATATATATCCTGTGTATTATTCTTAAATTATAGATATCAAATGAGGCTAAAACAGATTATTTATCCAGTTATTAAATAAACATCAGAACTAGGACACAAGCTTAGATGGTGGGTCTGTGTTTTACCCCCACGTGCCTGGTGTACCACACTCATTCCCTCCACTATTGCTTTTCTCATCTTTTCTCCTGCCTGTTTGACCATCCCTCTCTCCTCCACCTATACAAAGTCTGTGGCTCTGGTCAATATCACCCCCTCCATAAAGTCTTTTTCGCCATTCTCACTGAACCCCTTCTACTCTTATAGTTTTAATACTTGATGTATATTGCTCTATGTTTTTGACCTCCATTCATTCCACAAATAATTCTTGAGGACTCTACCATATGCCAGGCAAAACTCCAGGCATTAGGGATTCAGCAGTGAATAAGGTAGCCTCTCATGGAGCTTACATGATAGTTGGGGCTCCCACTTCTAGTGTTCATGTCTAGATTTTAAGCTTCTTGACAATAGTAATTAATTATGCTTATGCTTTCTCTGTGTCTATGAAGGAACAATGTAATTTTACTGCTATACATGCAGCTTATCACTGAATCAATAAAGTGGTTGTCTTGGTGGTATAGATATAAAGCTAGTTAATGTCAGGGGATTTGACAAGTAAGCATACTGATATACCAGCTCTTTGGATTCTCCCACAATGTTCTAATCCTAGGTAATCCATATTACTATTGAGGAAAGTAAGTCAGGAATTCTGTAAGAAGAAACTTGTATAGGCAGTCTCTGAGTTACAAACATCCAACTTACATATAACCTGTACTTCTGAATGGAAGCTATTCTAGTAAGTACCCAAGCTATAAATATCCAACTGATGTATGACTCATATTTACAAACAGAGGCTAATACAGGTAAAATGTAAATGTACCTGTTCCAACTTACATTCAAATTTAACTTAAGAACAAACCTATAGAACCCATCTGGTTCGTAACCTGGGGACTCCCTGTAAAGGTAGAGGAACTTCCTGGAGACTGTTTCCCTGTGCATGCTAAAGCAAACTCCAAAATATTAATTTCTTAGATAATATGGCCAGAAAGTCCTACCACACTTTGGGAATGGCATTTTAAGAGGTTTCGAATTATTGTGCTTATTAATATATTTTTCCTTTCTTTTGATCTTTTCCTTGAGGACAACTATAGATGCTCTTACAACATTTTAGGCACAGTGAGAATTTAGCATCAGGAGAAACTACTTACTTAGAAAAAAACACTTTAAGAACTTTTATCACAAGTAAAATGAACAAGAGTGGAGTCGAACCCATCAAAACAAAATACTTGTCCCTTCCAAGTCTTATAGAAAGTGATCAATGAGGGAGTTTGGGGATTTATTCTAGAAAATCCACCTTGAGAAATTTGGCATCTTTAATGTTTAAAAAATTGTTTTGTTTAAAAAATACCTAATTGCTCTAGGTTAAATTAAAAGGTTATTGAATAGGCTTAGGTATTATTATAGAATTTAGTTTTCATGTCTCTCTTGGGGAACCATGGAATACCAATGTCTGTTTCTGGGACCAGATTTGCTTAAATATCCATTTTCCTTATGGGATGACATGTGATGGGAAACTTGAGTCTATTGCTAATTCTTCTAGGAGAACAGACTTCTTCTAGAGGCATACAGTGGTGTGCACTGACCATTAGGACAACCAGATCCCTTCTCAGTGGCTTAACAAAACATTTAGCCCTTGCTCATGTCACAGTGCAAGGGGGATCAGCATGAGAGGGGCCTACGAGAGAGTATCATGTACCACACAGGTATTTAAGTACGCAAACTCTTCCATCTACTTGCCTTGCTGTGCCCTAGAGGGCCCAGAGTCTTGAAGCTCTTCACTGGAACCTCTGCATCTGGTTAATTAGACAAGCAGAGTTGGGGTGGCGGGGAAAAGATAGAGAGAGAGAGAAAGTTTGAAAGAGAGGTTTTCAGAACCAAGCCTGAAATTAACACACATGACCTCAGCCCCAATTCCATTGATCAGTTACATGGCCTCATCTAAGTTCAAGGAAGCCAGGAAATGTTGCCTTCCCGTGTGTCCAAGAGAAAAATAAAATGATCAGTTGAACATACAGCACTGTCTCTATCACAGCCTTTATCCCCTTTATTATTCCAGTTATTTTGAGTATTTTGGAAGTTCCAAAGTCTTTCCTTTCTCTTAGATGTCAAGGCGGCTTCATAATAGGTTGTTGTAGAGAGCTGAGAATACAAAATAATATAGTTCTTTCGGCTCTACACTACATACTTTTTCCTTGATCATGGCTATCTGTAGCCATTTTCCATTTAGTTCAGTTCAAAAATACTAATAAAAGTTCTGCTATGAGCAAAGTGCTGTCCTACAGCCTAGGGAGTCAGTGATGAACAAGAGGTCCCTGCCCTAAAGATGCTCAGTCTGGTGGGGCTTCTTCTACCAGGGCATGTCCTGACATCTGCTCCAGGAGGCTCTCTCCAGCACCCTTCTCCCTTCCAAACTTCTCCTAGGCCCTTCAGAGAGGGGCATGTTCCCTTTACATGTCAGCTCCAGAAAGCACTCTACAGAAACCCTACTGGTTCCTCCAGGCACTTGGGGTCTCTAAAACCCTTCTTTAAACATCCCTTAAATTTTAAGCAGAAATAGTAAACCTAAATGCCTTTAGGGTCCAGACAGGTAACATGAGAAAAGTAAAATCTAGAACTTGGTGGTAAGAAAAACAAGCAGCCAATTGCAATAGAGTGTGCACTCTCTCTTTCCCTCTCTCTCTGTATATATGTGTATGTATGGATGTGTATACACACACACACACATATATATAATATATGAAAATACAGTGAAGCACGCTGTAGGTTTACTATGAAAGCATGGAGCAGTGAACAGAGGAGAGGCTGCATTTAGAAGGCAGCACTGGCACATCTTGAGGGCTGAATAGGACAAGGGCGAATGAGAAGAGAGGTCCATGTTCATGCTCAGATTCCAGGTTTGAGTGACCAGGATAATACTTTGCTACTCCTAAGGAACAGGTTTTAGGAAGAGTGAGATAAAAGTTCATCTTTAGTTATGCTGGGTTTAAATACCTTTAGGACATCCAAGCGATACATTGGCTACATGGATTCTGAAATCTGGAGGTAATGATTTGGGTATCTATACAGTTATCTTCCAGGAACAGTGACCTGAATAAAGAGTCCAGGGTGCTACTACTGCACATACTAACACCTAAGGGACTTTCACAGGAGAGTAGGCCAAAAAATAATGGGGAAGAGAGAGGTCAAAGCCAGGGAAGAGGAATACAGGGAAGCTAAGGAAGCAGAATTTAAAGATACAGGTTGTGGTCAACTGTGTCGATGCTTCAGAAAAATCAAGTAAGAAAAGAACTAGCATGAGCCAGTTCAATCTGGCTAAAAGCAGGACTTAGGTAAGGTTCCAGGTAGAGTTCAGCGTGCACTGGGAGAAGAAATGAAAGAGAGGAGAAAAATCTTGGCTGAGAAGAAGAGAAAGAGCTAGAGGACCAGAGAGTTGAATGAAGGTATTTATATTTTGTTTTAAATGGGAAAGACTTGAAATATTTTATATTCTGAAGGGAAAACTTTAGTAAAAAGAGAGAATTGAAGTTATAGAATAGAAACATACTAGTTGCCAGTTTGAGAGGCTTGCGGGTGTAGAAGTGGCAGGACCCAGAACACAGCCCTGGACAAGGAGAGAGACACATGTCCTCCTTTTTCAGAGAGGAAGAGTTGGGCCAGGGGGTGGGTTGCTTTGCTGAGAGGGTAGGAGGGCAGTGGTGGTGACTGTTTGGGAGAGGAGCTGACTAAGGCCACCTAGCAGGATTATGCGGTCTCACTGAGGGCCCAGTTAAGATTGGAGGCCATAAATTTGCAATGGCACCAAGTTAATAGGTATGTGACAGCCCTGGGCTGTCCAGCATGGAAGGGGCAGAGAAGGCAGATGAGTGAATTGATAAAAGATGTCCAGACATCCGAGGGAAATGCTCATGTTTAGTGATTTCCTCAGCCTGAGATTTCATTATGAGTCTGAATAATTTGCAAACCTGCAAATCATCTGAGCTTTTCCCAAAGCTATGCTGAATACTAATTCATCTAGATAGACAGTATAACCTGCAAGGGAATTGGAGCCTTTAAACTCAATTCTCTCTTGACACTTGAGAAATGAATGGAGAATTATGTATCCAATTCTTGGTCCTTGGAGAGTCAAGCACAAAAGTGTTTTATAAGAGTTATCAGAGAAGAGTTTTGTTCTTCTCAAAATGCTAAAAAAAGACAAAAGAAAAGAGAAGCAGGGAGGTTTTCACAAGAAAAGGAGGGTCTTACCAAAGGCATTCCCTACCTTCATTTGTGAAGTCTCACACCTTATGGGATTCCTACAATTCAGTGGATTTAGGATACCACAAAACAGACCACAGTATCTCCCCTCTGACCCCAGTATTGGCTATGACAAAACTTTCAATCTAAAATAGAAGGCAAAAAAAATAAATAGCAGGCAAATGGGTTTCTTTAAAGATTTCAGGTTCTAATTGGTGGTTTAACCTCTCAGGAGGCCTAGTCCTTACAAAGAGTACAGAAGACAGGCCATTGTCCAGATAATAAGCACCAGGTGTGAGTTCAATCTCCACGGTTGTCTATGCCACTCACATGTGACAACAGGGTCCTTTCCCACATCTCCTTAGGAAAGATCCTTTTGACTGGGTATTTCTATAGAAGTACCTATTAAAAAAGGAGTATACCCCCCAACTCTGAATCTATTCTATGTTCATAGGAAACTGAATATTTTTGCAGCCTAGAAACCTTAGGATTCTGAGGATAATCACAGTTGATGATAGATTTTGACAAATTTCAAAGGTAGTAGGTGTTAAATCTAAACATTGCACACAATTTTCTACTGGAATTTTCATCCTACCTATTTTCTCTTTAGTTATGAAGCAAGAAAAGTCTACTGAAACATTAGCTGTTCTTTACCGTAATTTTAGCAGTCCATGGTTTCAATATTACGTGTCAAACAGGTGCAATGCATATGTATGTATGCACATACATACAAACATAAATGAGTAAATAGTCAAAGGTGGGAATCAGCTGCTCTGCTGGGTTTTGGTTCTAGCTGTATTCAGGATGACTGCAGCTTCTTGCGGTGGTAAGAAGTTCAGATGAGCCCGCTGTTTTCCATCCATCCATCTATTTCTTTCTCTCACTTCAGTAGACTTTGGCAACCATTTCATTCTCTTTGCTGTCTCCTATTATTTCCCTAATGACCCACTGGTTCATGGGAGAAGCCTTTCTTGCCATTTCTAAATCCTTAAATATTTTTTTTTTTATTTTTTATTTTTTTATTTATTTTTATTTATTTATTTATTTTTTTTTTTTATTAAATCATAACTGTATACAATGATATGATTATGGGGCATCATACACTCACTTCATAAACCATTTGACACATTTTTATCACAGTGGTTAACATAGCCTTTCTGGCGTTATCTCAGTTACTGTGCCAAAACATTTACATTCTACATCTACCAAGTTTCGCAAATACCCCTGTAATATGCACCACGGGTGTGATCCCACCGATTCCCCTCCCTCTACCCACCCCCCCCTTTCCCACTTCCCCCTATTGTTAAGTTGTAGCTGGGTTATAGCTTTCATGTGAGAGTCCCAAATTAGTTTCATAGCAGGGCTGTGTACATTGGGTATTTTTTCTTCCATTCTTGGGATACTTTACTAAGAAGAATATGTTCCAGCTCCATCCATGTAAACATGAAAGAGGTAAAGTCTCCATCTTTCTTTAAGGCTGCATAGTATTCCATGGTATACATATACCACAATTTATTAATCCATTCGTGGATCGATGGGCACTTGGGCTTTTTCCATGACTTAGCTATTATGAATTGGGCTGCAATAAACATTCAGGTACAAATATCTTTGTTATGTTGTGATTTTTGGTCTTCTGGGTATATGCCCAGCAGAGGAATTACAGGATTGAATGGCAGATCTATTTTTAGATCTCTGAGTGTTCTCCATATGTCTTTCCAGAAGGAATGTATTAATTTGCATTCCCACCAGCAGTGCAGAAGTGTTCCCTTTTCTCCGCATCCACGCCAACATCTCTGGTCTTGAGATTTTGTGATATAGGCTAGTCTCACTGGAGTTAGATGATATCTCAAAGTAGTTTTGATTTGCATTTCTCTGATGATTAAAGATGATGAGCATTTTTTCATATGTCTGAAGGCCATGCGCCTGTCTTCTTCAGAGAAGTTTCTCTTCAAATCCCTTGCCCAGCCTGCGATGGGATCCCTTGTTTTTTTCTTGCTGATGCGTTTGAGTTCTCTGTGGATTCTGGTTATTAAACCTTTGTCAGAGATATACCCTGCAAATATCTTCTCCCATTCTGAGGGCTGTCTGCTTGCTCTGCTTACTGTGTTCTTAGCTGTGCAGAAGCTTTTTAGTTTGATCAAGTCCCAGCAGTGTATTTTTGAAGCTGCTTCAATTGCCCGGGGGGTTCTCCTCATGAAATACTCACCCAGACCAATTTCTTCAAGGGTTTTCCCTGCATTCTCCTCTAGTATTTTTATAGTTTCATGTCTTAAGTTTAAATCTTTAATCCAATGAGAGTGTATCTTGGTTAATGGTGAAAGGTGTGGGTCCAATTTCAGTCTTCTGCAGGTTGCCAGCCAGTTCACCCAGCACCATTTGTTAAATAGGGGATCTTTTCCCCACTGAATGTTTTTAATTGGCTTGTCAAAAATCAAATAGCGGTAAGTAGCTGGATTCATCTCTTGGTTCTCCTTAAATATTTCTAAGTTTATAAGTTCCTAAATGCTAGGGACATACATCTTGAGATTATATCAACTGATCATAAATGAACAATGGCAAAACTAAAAGATTAATTCTTTTTTACCTTTAACTGAAAGATTAATTTAAAACACAGCACCTACAAAGAGAACCTGAAATGTTCACTGTGAAAAAATTCATGCTGCTTCGTCTAAGACTGATTTTATACGATAAAGACATTTGATCTAAAAAAGAAGAAAGCAGCCCCTGACATCTAGGAACTGGCCTGACATTTACAGGTAAGCATCAGTGCTGTTGAAGAAATCAGGCCACCCTGTTCTCCTGCCCAATACATAATTAATCTCACAGAACACTAGCATGAGGCAAGGTCACTCTGTGACTGTGATGAAATGACTTCATAATTTTGGCTAAGCCCAGAAAAAAAAAATCATTGTACAAACTAAAAAATACCAGCCATCCCTTTTTCTGAGTAACATATGAGTGACTATTGCATCTTTACCAATTAAAACTTTAGTCTCCATCTGGTCTGCCTTCCCTCTAGATGCAGTTTATTAAGATACCCAGTCATAGAATTGTCATTGATTCCTAATAGCACCCAATCTAGAGCAAACTCCTGTTTCCTTAGTTTCTCCCCAAACCCTCCTCTAACCAGAACCCAAATCCTCCAAATCCCTTCTGACATTCTCTTACTGAGATGTCTCCTGTTCCTCCTCCCCCAGGGCATATGTTCACTCACATGGCAATAAGAAATGAACCCAACTTGTTCAACCACAAGTATGTTCCTGGTCTTAGACAAAGCAAAGGTTAAAGGGACATGGACTCCTGTCTCCTGTTCTGATGTGAAGCTGCAGCCTTATGTTTGGAGAAGATGAGGTGGGTAAAGCAACAAGAGAAGTTTCTGTAGTGACGGCTGGCAAGGATACTTCCTTGCACAAATTCTAATTCCAAAGAATCACTTGAGAGCGTTCCTCCACTCAGCTCTTTCTGCTCTTTGGTGAGGTCTTACACAGAGGCACCCACACACTGACTCACTGTTGGGAAGGGTTTTATGGTTTAACCTGACTTTTTATCCCATACAAATCCCAGGCTAGCTCAGCAGCTGGTTGTTATTTTTAGCAAGTCAAATATGGTTGACCTCCTAGGTTCTGAGTGTGAGAACTGTAAGATTTCCAAGGACACCCATTAGAGGGTAGTTTAGAAACATGACATGTAATCTGGCATCTCAATATCTTTACAGAAATGAATTGAGACAGGAAGAAGGTAAAGTAGTTATGAGGAAAGTCTCTGAGGAAGTGGTTTTATAAACTGTCATCTAAAACTGAGGGAAATTATTATAAAACTTAAAAAATGCTAGCTTTTCAACAAGTATTTGGTTTCTGGAAGTCTGTTACTTATATAACTACACTACCATGTAGAAATTAGTTTATTTTTACAAGTTGTACCTCAACATTTGTCAGAGGATTGGTATTATGTGGGTAGGAGGCAAAGATAATTATCTCCACTCATACACTAGAGAATTGAGTCATATAAGTTGTATAACATTCCAGAACCTCAGCGACAGGGCCTTGGAGCTCACCTGGTCTTTCCACTCCAGAGTACTCTTAGAATCCATCCAACTGCTATTTGTGTGAGTAGTCTCTTTGCCAGCCTTTTGGTTCTGAACTTGATGCATTCATATCCTGGGGAAAACACTGCCTCGATCACATAGTTCCTAGGTGGTTATAATAAGGTCGTTTTTGTGGAAACCGATGAGTAAGAACTCAGAGCCCATCCTGTTCCCCAAAGGATGGTTCCCAAACCTCCTGGATCTTAGCCATAGGGGAATTTGGGAAAGGTGAATATTTTTAGTCTCATCCTACACTAGCTACATTAAGGTAAAGGTATCAGGAATCTGCACTTGTAACAAGCTTTACAGGAGATTCTTAAGTACCTTGTTTGAATACTACCCATCTAGGGGTCTCCAAAGTCCACTCAAAATTAAAAGAAGGGTCAACACTCACTACCCCATCCAAAGTTGAGTTCAACACACATAAAATGGTTGAGAAGGAAAAGTGGCAAATGTTTGAATTACGAGTCACTAAGAAAAATTTTCAGAAGGAGCCTTCTCAGTTTTTTTTTTTTTTTTGAGACAGAGTCTCATGGTGTTGCCCTGTGTAGAATGCAGTGGTGTCACAGCTCACAGCAACCTCCAACTCTTGGGCTTAAGCAATTCTCTTGCCTCAGCCTCCGGAGTAGCTGGGACTACAGGCGCCCTCCACAACGCCCGGCTATTTTTTTGTTGTTGCAGTTGTCATTGTTGTTTAGCCGGCCCGAGCTGGGATCAAACCTGCCAGCCCTGGTGTATGTGGCTGGCGCCCTACTCACTGAGCTGTGGGCGCTGAGCCTAGTCTTCTTAGTTTTTACTGACTACAAATTAAACAGATCTCCAGCAGAAAGGGATCCAGAGTTTATTCAGATCCACTAGCAACAAAGCTGCTGCTCTTACAACCAAAGGGGAGAAAGATCCTGTACTAATAACTAAAAAGGAACCAGCAGACAGACTGACAGCAGCAGAATCTGCCACCGCTGCCACCCGTTGGACCTTGATGGCAGGGAAGACTGCGGATGGAATCCCGGATCCTTAGAGGGCTTCTAGGTCTAGGCTTTTAGGAAGGAAGCACACACATAGTAAAGAAGACAGAGCAATGGAACTTTCTTAAGAGCAATGGTTGTCCAGGCATTTTAACAGTGGTAAGACTATACTTTTTCTTTTTTTAAATAGAAGGGCCACCTATAAAAGCTATTTCAAGCACAGCTTAAACATCCTCTTTTACAACTAAGCTGCAGACAATCTATTTCTTTTCTTCCTGGACATGTAGTAGTTTTAGTCGAACTATTCTTTTGAGCTACCTAGGGTTAAAATTAATCAAATTTGATAAAAAATAATGGACACACCAGTCTATTACCTTAAAATAGCATTTTTTAAAAGCAAGGCTGTAGGTTCTAAATGCAAAAATCTCCTGTGGACTAATGAGGGCAACATAAGGGAGTGTGGGTCCTGTGGTAATACAGGTTCTCAGAGAGACATTAGCCTCAGCCACTCTAGCATTTAAATCTCAATTACTCTCATTTTCACTGTTGAAAGGGGTAAGTTTCCATCCCTCAACAACTCTATACCATTTGAAAACTCACAGTGAAATCACACATGCTGATTTTTAAGAAGCCATTTTAGGTTATGTAGTCTATAATAAGGTAAGCAATTTATGTAAAATTTCTTTTTAGAAAAGCCTCATTTGAAACTTGATTGCACATATAGAACCAAACAACATGTATTAAGTGAAGTCAGTGAACCTTTTCCCAAGTAGTCATTTGGAACACAGATGTTCCAAATGTGCTACGAATGTATCAATCAAGGCACAAAGTTATTTATAAAATTAAAATTCCTTTGATCAAAGATGAAACATTTATATTTTTACCCCACTACCAGCTTTGCAACTAGTTTGGTGAAAATCAACTATATTTACATGAAATTTATTACATTGCTTTCATCACTACCATTTCTTCTTCGCTATTAATAATTTTAGGGCAAATGCAAAGTATGAAGTAGTGCAAAGATGTATTTTTTCTTTTGAAATTATATTATGAAAAAATAGCTTATTCTCCCTCCTGTTTCTTTGCTTTTGACCTCTCTTTGAATATAACTGAAAGTCATATATCCTCTGATAATAAAAAAAATTTCCCATATTATCTTATAAACTATGCTTCTACCTCACCAAAACAAAATAACTAGAAATATTTAAATTCTTTCTAGTGCTCTAAATGTATAACTTTTTTGAAACCAGATACCATAAATAGGCATTTTAAAACCAGGCACAGACTATGAATATAACATATTCTGTGTTAGCAATAACCTTTTGTGTTTTTTAGTGAGATCTTTTCAAATTAATCTTTCAACACTCATATAGAGAAATCCCAGTTCTTGTCAGTTCTCAAATTTAATGACAGCCTTTTGCATTTGTGATGCTGAGGATTAGAACGAGGTAATGAATGCACAAACTTGGCTGATTTAGCCTACCTTCAGTCCACAAAATTAATGCAATGGGATTTCTGGTGGAAAAGCTTTTAAAATTTATAACTCTGTTTTGGATTTCGTAATTTACTATTCAAGATGTGGTGCTAATTACCATCATAACACAAATTAAAATACAAAGAAGATCCTACCACTCTTTGGGATAGTGATGACTTGTTGGGGAAGAACTGCTTATTAGGAAGGGAGGGCGGGCCTTGACCTCAGTGGCCAGCACCCAGGAGAGGTGTGGGCAGCAAGGCAGGAGCCACAGGCTATATTGATGCCCCTTTGGTTTTTCACAGTGCAAGGCCATTCCTTCTGTCACATGTAATTTGCAGCCATTATCGTAGATCTTAGATGTGGAAAGGCTTGGCAGGTCACCTAATTCTCCAGCCCCTGAGTGCCCCTGTTAAATATTAATAAGCCAGTTGTCAGCAGGTGCCTGTAGAAGCCACAGTCATTTACCACCCCCTGGGGGCAAACAACATCAAAGGAGCCTTAAAACATAACTGTAAGTGGAAAAATAAATAATGAAAGAATGCCATGTTCTAGATATTTGACTAATTGTCAAATAATGAGGTTCCTAAAAACTTCCATGGAAACTAGATTCCTCTAATGTTCAGGGATCAGTTGAAAGGACTCTGAAGCATACCAAGGAGGTGGATTTCTCTTCTTTTGTGTAGGCAATTCTCAAAACGGTCTCTTCTCATGCCAGAGACAGAGCACACTACAAAAGCCAACCTGAAGGAGTCTTGATTTAGGTGCCATAAATTCAATTAATATGCAATAGCATAGCACATACTTAATTAACATAAGATAACAGTCTTAGTTTTCCTCTAGCACAAAGTGGATTTGGGGGCACATTAAGTTAGGTACAAAGCAGAAACTAGAGGAAAATCTAGCCTTGTTTGATACATGGGATAATTTAGGCACAAAAGTCCAGAAAAATCAGCCTCCAGGTGGCTTTCTGTTGGTGAGGCTGGGGGTGTGTCAGGCTGCACTGATTGCAAAACCTACATGAACTATAAGACATCACCATTCTTTGTTGTTTTCAACATAATTTCAGGAATGTAAAAACATAAGAGAAGGAAACAGGCCTTTAAGGAAACAGGCTTTTCAGGCAAACGGAGCAGGTTTTAGATCCATCCTGTACCGCATACTGCTTTGGTAACTCCTCCTAGCCTGTTTTAGCCTCAGTTTCCTCACATGTAAAACAGATCAGCAGGACCTACTCATGTGGGTAGAAGCAGTAGAGAAGATGTACTGGGCATCTTGTAGGTCTTCAATAAATATTAGTTTCCTTTTCCCCTCTGAGCATTCTATTTAAATGTGTATTTCTAGAAGATAGACTCTATGGATAAAGCAAAAATTTTATTACAGGTAAATGTATGTGGCTCTAAATGCAATCAAATTTGGGGGATATTTCTAACCCATTGAACAGTAGAGCAGGTTTTTTAAGTGCCAAGCAATTAAATTGCTTCCTTCACATATCCTTGAATTTAATAGGAAACCGATGCAAAATTTAATGCTAGAGAAGAGACACTCTCAGGCATCCTGTTTTTCCCATTTGAAGGACTTGATACCCAGAAATTTATTTACTTATTTATTTTTTGTACATGAAAGTTCAGAGAAGCTTTATTTGTAACTTAAAACTAGAAGCAATCCAAATTTCCATCAGTATGTGAATGAATAAACAAAACAACCAACATGAGAGCTTAATTAAGGACACAACTCCCTTCACCATAGCCCCAAAGAAAATGAAATACTTAGGAATATACATAACAAAAGAGGTGAAGGACCTCTATAAAGAAAATTATGAATTCCTAAGAAAGGAAATAGCAGAGGACATTAACAAATGGAAGAACATACCATGCTCATGGCTGGGAAGAATCAACTTTGTTAAAATGTCTATACTTCCCAGAGCAATTTACCAATTCAACACCATCCCTATTAAAATACGAACATCCTACTTTCAAGATTTGGAAAAAAGGATTCTGCATTTTGTATGGAACCAGAAAAAACCCCATATAACTAAGGCAGTTCTTAGTAATAAAAACAAAGCCAGGGGTATCACCATACCAGATTTTAGCTGTACTACAAGGCCATAGTGTTCAAGACAGCATACACAAAAATAGAGACATAGACATTTGGAATTGAATAGAAAATCAGGAAGTGAAACCAACAACTTACAGCCACCTAATCTTCAATAAACCAAATAAGAGCATCCAGTGGGGAAAGACTAATTAATTACTCTTAATAATCCCTATAATTAGTCATTTATTAATCCCTATTCAATAAATGGTGCTGGGAGAATTGGATATCCACATGTAAAAGACTGAAACTGGACCCACACCTTTCTCCACTCACAAAACTTGATTCAAGATGGATAAAGGACTTAAATTTAAGGCATGAAATGATAAAATCCTCAAAGAAAGAATAGGAAAAACACTGGAAGATATTGGCCTGGGGAAAGACTTTATGAGGAAGACTGCCATGGCAAAAGTAACAACATCAATAATAAACAAATGGGATTTAATTAAACTGAAAAGCTTCTGTACAGCCAAGGAGACAACAACCAAAACAAATAGACAACCTACCCAATGGGAAAGGATTTTTGCATATTTTGAATCAGACAAAAGCTTAATAACCAGGACCTATACAGAACTCCAATTAATCCACAAGAAAAAAACCAACAATCCCATACATAAATGGGGAAGAGAGATGAATAGAACCTTCTCTAAAGATGACAGATGAATGGCTAGCAAACACATGAATAAATGCTCATCATCCCTAATCGTGAGAGAAATGCAAATTAAAACCACCCTGAGATATCATCTAACCCCAGCGAGAATGGCTTATATCACAAAATCTCAAAACTGCAGATGCTAGCGCGGGTGGGGAGAGAAAGGAACACTTTTACACTGCTGGTGGGACTGCAAACTAATCAACCTTTTTGGAAAGAAGTATGGGAGAAATCTCAAAGAACTCAACCTAGACCTCCCATTTGATCCTGCAATCCCATTACTGGGCATCTATCCAGAAGGAAAAAAACCCTTTTATTATAAAGACACTTGTACTAGGCTGTTTATCGCAGCCCAAATATAATTGCTAAAATGTGGAAACAGCCTAAATGTCCTTCAACCCAGGAATGGATTGGTAAGCTGTGGTATATATATAATGGAATATTATTCAGCAATCAAAAATGGAGATTTTGCAGCATTTGTACTAACCTGGATGGAGGTGGAACACATTATTCTTAGTGAAGCATCACAAGAATGGAAAAGTATGAATCCTATGTATTTAACTTGGATATGAGGACAATTAATGACAATTAATGACATGGTGGGGCATGGGGGAAGGGGAGACCAGACAGAGAAAGAGGGAGGGGATGAGGGAAATGAAAAATAAAAAAGAAGAAAAGAAAAGAAAATAGTGACTAATTCTCACATAAATTGGATTTAATTTTGACCCAAGTACATTACTTGAACATAATTTTTAATTCAACTTGTTAATATGTTGTTTAGGATATTGCATCCTCATTTATAAGTGAAATATGTTTGTAATTTCTCCTTTATAATAATATATTTTCTTCAATTTTAATATCAGGTGTAAGTAGATTAAGTAGAATGATTTTGAAGTATTTCTTCTTTTTCTATTGTCTATAAGATTTGGCATGATCTGTTTTTTGAAATTATCTTTTACTTTTATTTATAAATATTAGTTGTCTATTTTTTGAGACTCTGGAAAAAAATAATAATAAGAAGTTAACTGATGATTCCATACTGAACCTCAGAGTCAAAGCATTCTATAATAGTCATACTCTTATTTGACAATGTGAATGTTACTTTCTTTGCATTATTATTATTATTGCTTAATATTTCGATGTAGCAATCATCTGAAAATGATTAGCAAAAATAAAAATGGTTCATGAATAGTTTTCATGATATCTGACACTACAGAAAAGCAAAAAAAAAAAGTCTTCACAAAATCAGTCTGTGGCCCACCAGCCTCAGGTTGGACATCTCTGCAAACAATTTGTGGGCCACTTCTTCTTTTCTCCAATATGATGGTAATTAATTTAGACATTAAGGATAGGTCAGCATTACAACACACTTGATATTTTAAAGATTAAGAAACACCATTAACCACCATGGATGAAACCATCATGGACTTTAACCTCGTTATCAACTTTTCACTCTCCTACTTCCTTCAGTCATTAAATAACTCCTTTAAGTAGCTCTTCGGCTAGAATTCATTTAATATTCCTATATGAATAAGTGCTACAATGTCCAAAAGCAGTACCTTTCTTTTAAATAAAAAAAAAATGTTATTATGGTCATGCCTACCCAATATTAAATATTTGGATGAAATGGGAAATGATTAATATTCTGGATATTGTCAAATATCCCAGGTGTTAAAATTAGAGAGATGAAGTATCTGAATAGATGACTTGTAAATTCTGCTTCGCTTGTCTACATACTAGATATTTCTGGAATAATATGGCTTAGGGAATGAAAAATGCCATATGCTTATTGGTCAGGAAGAAATCCAAAAGAAAGCAAGCAAGTTACAGAGAAAGTCCCAGGGCTTTTAATTACATTTATTGTGTTAAGAAGTCTGACCCAAATTTTGACTGAAGAACATGATGATATAAAATCAGAACTAAACTATTCAAAAAACAGGAAAAAGTCCAAGAGAAGCCAAGAATATGCTATTAGAGCAAAATAATTCATAAAAATATTAGAGCAGCACCTTACAAGAAAGGGTTGTAAAAGGTAAAGAAAGGCTTTACATTCATTTTCTGGAGTCATTGGTTCTTCTTTGGTGTCCGTGTAAACACACACACACACACACACACACACACACACACACACACACACACACACGAGATAATAAGGGAAACCAAAAAGGAATGACTAGCTCCTTTACAAGGCACATAAACACATTCTCGGGCAAAATTAAACTCCTGAGTTCTAGGACAGTTAAAAAGCACACACTTTGTAAATGTCCCCGAGGGTCTGTGAACTAGGGCCCAGGGAGACACATGCCCTGATGTGAATGGCATTGTATGTGCCTCTGTAATTGTCTACAGATGTGGCATGCCAAAAGATGAGAAACACAGCTTAACACATGCCTCCTGGTAACTGACAGAATTGGAGTCCTTGAAAAATGAATGTTTGATGAATGAGGCATCCTGCTTAATTGTGCTAAACTGTTTAGTTCAAATTTTCATCAATAGATGCAACAATTAAGAAATAGGAAGCCTTTTCAGATTCTCTCAAGAAAAAAATCAGGGAAGGATAGGAAGGAAATGAAAGAGAGAAGTAAAAGAACATGTTGCCATGGGATACATAAACTGTAAAACTCAGGCATTTATGTGCTATATTAGCAGAAATTGAAATAAAATTGGTTCCAAGGCCAGATGTTGAAAAAATTAAGAAAATACTTTCCTTCACTTCTAAGATATTTTCATCAATTTGTTCCCTACGTTTTAGTACAATGAAGAACCAATTTTTGGAACAATTTAAAATCCATAGATGATCTTTATTCATAAAACCATAGCTAATCCAACCCCCCTGAAACACCACTATCAACTGTATGGACAATTTACACAATTTCATCTTTTGCTCCTAAAAGTTCATGAATAGACAACTCCTTTATTCAAAACACTACTGTTTTATATCATAAACAATTTTCACTTTTAGAAAAATAGAGGGTTTTTATTATAGAGTTTTAACATTAAAAGAGGCTTACTGAGGTAATTGTTCCTTTTCCAGGTCAGAGAAGATGCATAGTGTATGTTTTTTCTTTCTTTTTTTGATACATATATAGTATTATTTTAATATTACTCTTTAGGACGAGGCTTCTTGACAGTGGAGAAAACTCAGTGAGTCCATCACACATAATCTAGAACTTGATGTTGCCTGTAAGAGTCAGTCAGAGGCTATTTATTCCGTGTTCTACTCATATAATCCTTCCAGCAAATTTGAATAACCCACGGTCAATACATTAATACTTTGGCCAAATAGGAACTATAAAGGGGCCTCAAGTTCTCAAGCCATTCTTTGAAATAAAGACCTAGTAATGTTATTAATGTTTGACTTTTTTTCTCCTTTGCTTCATTCTCATTATACCCTGTGAGTCAGGTTGCTTTCCTAAAAAGGCCGCTGAAACAGTATGTAGCGGAGTTGTTTAGAACAAATACTAGTAGTTCCATCATTCTTTCATTGTAACCACAAAGTAAGCATGCTAAAGACACAACAGGTGGTGAATACTAATAATACATGAGCATCTTCGCCAATGTTTCCTAGGATAGTCAAGTATACCCCCAGTCACCCCCCCTGCTGTGTCTAAATACAGAGAGCAGGTTCACAGCAAGGCCTCTTTTATATATATATATATATATATGTATTTTGCAGTTTTTGGCTGAGGCTGGGTTTGAACCCGCCAGCTCCAGTATATGGGGCCAGCATCCTACTCACTGAGCCACAGGCACCGCCCTTTAATATATATATTTTTAACATATAAGACTATCCACCCCACCCCACCCCCAAAAAAGCACTATCAACTATATAGAGTGCAATTGACTTTCAGAAATGCTATTGCTTATCAAATACATTAAATCCTCACAATAGGCCTCTGAAATACTACTGCCCTCATTTTACAGATCAGGGAAAGAAAAGTTATTCAACTTATCAGAGCTCTGAGAGGTAAAATAACTTGTCAAAAGCCCACTGCCATAAAGCAATGGATCTGCTCCTCTTTTGTGACATCTGCTGCCTCTCCACTGCAAGTGTTAGGTAAGTGGTTACAACAACTCAAATGTTAAGGGGTGGCTCTGGGTGATTGTTCTTCCTCACTGCCTTATACTTGGCTAACACACACTATAGAGTAGCTATAGAGGCTGTGTCTATAAATAACAACTAACTCTGTTCACTTTGTATGGGTAAGGACAGACTATGGGGTAGGAGGAGAGAGCACTTCAGGTATTAGCCAGTGCAAACTGCTGGGAGTGTGGTGTAAGTTGATACAACTCCTCACCTGCCTATCCATCTAAGCGTCTCAGAGAGAGAACAGAGGGGCCCTTCCTTCTGAGGCCTTACTGCTGTCCTTCCTCATATGCTAGTAGATGATGGGATGGAGGGCAGAGGTTTTATGTATCTTATATATCTTGAATCAGGTCTCAACAGCGAAATAGAGGTGCTTATTGTACCCCTGTATCCCATGTTAATGACTACACCCCCTGACTATAGGGATGGACATAAGAGCCAGGCTGGGCCACTGTGACTTTCCCAAATAAGTTAGGCAGGATGAATTCCTTGGCTTTTTGTGCTTAAGTGACTGTAGAGATATAAGCCTTGAGCTGCCCATGGTCATGGTTTTGCCTAAGAGGGCAGCTGGCCTGAAAGAATGAAGGCATCATGGAAAGGGAAGTTGAAATAAGCAGTAGAGAGAGAACATATTTCCTAACAGCATTTGAATGCCCAAATCTGTGAGGCCACACCCAACTCCACCCTTCCTGTAGCTTGCTTAAATTCCCCATCTTTGCTTTAGGTCTTGAGTTGGATCTCTGTAACTCAGCATTGAAGGAGCAGAGAGTAATACGGAAATCTTGCTTTAATAGGTAAAATAGTAACAGTGGCTCATTGAGCATTAATTTTGACTCAAGCTTTTCACTTTGTCCATCTTCTATTTTCTTTTACACAGTCTCACGAGGTAAGTATTATTATTATTTTATTTAGGAAGAAATTGAGGTTCCAAGAGGTTAAGCAACTTTCCTAAGGTCACACAGCTATTACAGAAAGCATTAGAGCTGTATTTTTGAATCAATTTCTACATGGCTCTTTAATCTGTGCTCTTAATCTAAGCTACATTACATCCCAATGAATCTCAAGTCTGCTGTTATGTGGTACAACACCTGGGAAGCTTCTGAAACCAGTTGTACTCAAGTTCTATACCTAGGGTTTCCAAATTTGCACAAGTATGGTGGGTACTATTCACATTAAATACAGCCAAGTTGTGCTCCAGGAGGCTGGATGGCCAGGGGGATGAATAGGTTCTCAGTAAATCGTGCTCCCTGGATTTGTGCAACCGTTGCAGCCTTCCAGCCACACCAATTAAATTTTAGTCTTTGGGTGTAGGGCCGGTGCACTGATATATTTTTAAAAGCCCCTCAGGTAATTTTAAAGTACAGTCCAGGGTATGGTGCATAACTATAACTTAAACACATATCTTCGGTTTATATGGGGTTCGACTGGGTCTGTACTAGCACAAAATGAAACATTTAAGCTTATGGGGCAATCAAAGTTAGCCTTACTGCTAAGTGACAGTAATTATTAGGGTATCTCAGATAAAATCTTCTGTGAGGAACAGTGAGTCTAGAATCACTGACACACCTAAATAGAGGATTTATTTCTGCACTGCATTTTGCAAGATAGTGCTAAAGGCATTAAAATAGTATCTGTGTGTAGCTTCATCCTATAAACATGACATCAATAATAATTTAATAAACTATTTCTGCAAAAAATGTGGATTTTGTAAAGATGTATTCAGCAAACATTTTCTACTTAGGTTTAAAATCGAAATCCATACCCTATTTCTACTTAAGATTCTGTTCTCCCACCTGCCAGGAAACTATTTAAACTATTATAATAAAGGGAGAAAAAGAGTAAAGAGGAAGGGGGGAGGAGAGAGAGAGAGAAAACAGTAAGAATACTGAGGATACACTTCTTACCTAATCCTACCATAGGCAAAAGATTACTCAGGTTGCAAAGATCCATAACTAATAGATTTCACAGAGCTCAGCCATGTTTGCTTTATACACTATGGAGTGGAAAGACAATTAAGATAGAAAATGTCATATTTTAAAACAAAGTTTAGTTATCATGAATTGTGCAATCTTACATTCTCTTATAAAAATGGGATAATAGGGAGATTTAATTCACTATGTTAAAAATACCTCTGAGAGAGATATATAAGAATTGCAGGTGAAGTGGTTATTTCTGAACTTTAATTCTCAGCAAAGGGAAGATTTTAAGCTAATTAAATGAGCTAAACTAGGAGTCTATTATGTACAATTTAGGTATAACTTATTTCTGTGGTAAAAAATCCTTCCCTAATATGAACTCAACTTTTAAAAAAAAATCTCTTTAATTGTGATATTTTTCCTGTTACTTACAATCCTATAATTATTAAAGTAATTAAATTGATAAGCATCTATTTTAGCAGAGCTATTACAAGAAATCAATGAGATGTCATGGTACTTTAAGACTTATTTGATTCAAAGGTTCAACAAACAGATTGAGTATGTCCAATGAGAGTCAGCCTTCATTTTTCACATCTGAGAACTCCAGTACGACCTCTGCCAATTCAGTGCCATGATTTGTGGGAATACTCTGTATCTCTCAACTGGGAGATTTAATTTGGCAAAACTTCAAGTAGAAAAACATCAAAGAAAATGCATCTTTACTGAAAAATTGCTACAAGATTTGCAGTCACCTAGTGAGATCTGTGGACCCATGAAGGTGAGTCTTGTCTTGAGGTCCTCAAAGGAGGAGGATTTGAGTTAAATGGAGACTTCCCAGGTCCCATCATGTTTCACTCCTGCTCAAACCCTCAGAATGTCATTCCGATCCCAACTGCTTATTCCAAGCAACATTTTTAGTTTTATCTCTATTTCCCTGTATTAAGCTAAACTTTGGCCCAACCAGACTATTTATTGTTTTAAGAATCCATTACCTACAGAATTTTGTTCATCCCCAACTTTTGATAAGGAACACACTCCCTCTCCATCCAGCAGAATTCTATTATTTCTTGAAAATCAGGGAAAGTGCTACTTCTTTTGTGATGCCCCATCAATTTAATGCCTCTTTTGCCTGAACAGAGTTGCACTTTGTTCTTCCTCTATCTCAAGTCTGCATTAACTCCTTAAGAACAAAGACTGTACCTTACCTGTGAGAGCAAAACAGAACTTCTATGTTAATTCTGGCTTCTCCACTTAATGTCTTTGTGACTTTGCACAAAGAAAACTTCCTAAGCCCTACTTACTTCGTTTGAAAATTAGTTACAGAATAATGTATACTTCAAAATGGAATTATATGAGATAATGTATATAAGGCACTTATCATAATACTTCACACGTAGTAGACATTCAATATATGTTAAATTCTTTGTACTGCTTGACTAATTTCTGTATAGTATTAACTAGGCTTTTATTGAATGATTGAGTGAAACTGTGAGCCAGGTCTAAGAAGAAAGAGCAGGTAACGATATGTCAAAGGTCTAACTATGATACTCCAAGGTATTTACTTTAATAAATCCCACAGTGATTCCTATTTGTAATTTCTTTTCCACTTCATAAAGAAAAGTAGAAATAAGTATTTAAATATTTTACAAATCAATAGTTTTGGATTTTAAAACAATATAAAAAATTTAGAAATGATATCACATTTGGAGTAATATGTATTATAGTTTAACAGAAATTTGTATATCTCTAGTAGACTATACACATTAAAGACAAAAAGAACTAACCACTTTTCCATAATTACACTATTGGTGATTGTGCCAGGGAAGTTTTCTGAGACTGCTGTGTGTTTATTATGGGATAAAGTAAAAGAGTGATTATTTTGTTCCACTGAGAACCAGTATTTTTGGCAAAAGGAAAAGGAGATATAGATATAACATCAGCAAGATTAAGTGCAAACTGGTAGCCCTAAACTTGAATTGGGAATATCATTTCTCTTTAAGCAGTGGTTCTCAACCTTCCTAATGCCGCAACCCTTTAATATAGTTCCTGTGGGTCATGGCCCACAGGTTGAGAACCGCTGCTTTAGAGGAAAAAAATACATATTTGTTAGTTTGCTGAAAATACCTAAAAATAACAACCAATCCAGTAGTAACGAGCACACTTACTGCTCAGACTGTGGCTTCTAACTACTGTGATCTAATAAGGGAAAGTGGGCTTTTTAAAGAAATAGTTGATTTCAGATCTGTGGCAGGAAATGTATAAGAAAGCCTGGTACAATTTGTCATACTAGAAAGCTAGGACATTACATTTTTTTCTTAGAAATTTCAGTGTAGTTTTACTTAATTTTACATGATGAAGTCTTTCTTCTTATTTTTTTCACTACTAAGTCAACCAAATAGGAGTCAGTTTTCTATTATGAGTTCTGGGAGAGAAGGGGCCTAATCTAATTTTCCTATCCTCCACAATTTATATGTAATATAGCTACTCATTGACTCAAGTGATACATAAGCAGTCAATTTGTAAAGCATTAATTGAAACTGATGAAAAATCAATTGCATAGGAAGGGGAACTCAGAAGAGCTAACCTTGAGACCTTGAAAGGGCAGAGAGAGAAGTGGAATTTTCCTGGGCTATGTTATTAGAAGGCATGGGAAATAGCAGATAGTGAGACTTAAGTCATAGTGTTTTATGGGTCATTATAGTGAAGAAAATGGAGCAATACTAAAATGCTGTCCTCTGATTTTCCAAATGAATTGCTTTTAACCCTTTGGTACTCCCTCAACCTCCTGCTTCCTGCTAGGTGTTTTCCCAGTTAGCCTCATACCTGAGCATGCTCTGATATGCGGCCTCCCACACTGCACCCCCCGGCCTGGGCGTTGGGGATTCCCACCCTGAAACATTCCCACCCTGAAGCACTGCTTTCATCATGTCTCTCCTGATAAAGACTTCTGATGACTTTGCATCAGCTACAAGAGTTTTCAAGCCAAAATTTATGGCTCTTCTTCATCTGGTCCAGAGATACTAAACTGTTCTTGCCACCCACTGTTCTCTAAAGTGAACTGCTCAGTGAAGTCACATTCCTCGCTGCTCCCCACAGACAGTAACCGTGGCACAACACCTGCCATGCTTGTATTATTTCTCTCCCTGGGAATCTTCTTCTTGTTGGACTCGTTTTGTCCATTCTCATCCAACATATCTTTCAGTGTCTACCTCAAACTCCCCTCTTCCAGGTCTTCTGTCCTGTGAACCCCTGGTTATTCTGCACGTATTATTTATCTTGGTACTATACCAAAAACTCTCCTTTACTCTTACTTGTGTTAATCTTTAGATCAATACATCTAATAAGTTGATGTTCATGGGATAACTTTTATGTGCCAGATAATAACGGGCATTGTGGGTATATAAGCAAGAATGAAATAGTCTCTTCATGTTCAATCCAGTTCGAGATAAAATATAAAGTATATTTACTTTAAAGTATAAGTGTGTGAAAAAAAAGAAAGTGAAAGTGTGTGTTTCAAGTAATAGTTCAAGGCCTCAATAGGAGAGACTTCACTAAGGCAGTGCATGACTAACTGCCCATGACAGAAATGATGCCCTCTTCTCCTAGCCCGTAATCATCCTAGGAGGCATGAGTTAGGTTTGCTTTGGGCAAGATACTCAATGGTTTGTGTTCAAGCTGACGCAGGTCTACTGCAGGGGGGAACAGCAGAAGAAGCTGTTCTGATGAACAATTTCAGGAATGCAGTACTGATGGGGATGTTATATACACCTACTTAGCAGATAGCAGTCAAAGAATATTAAAGCAAAAACTCTAATTCACCCAAGTTAAAGAATTAAGAGGCACCTATAATTATTTGTATAAATATATACAAATTATATACCCTATAATTCTTTGTATAACTGTTATCACTCCCTAATATGTTTCTGCATTCTTGACTTTTTTTTTTATTTTTTTATTTTTTTTTTTTTTGTAGAGACAGAGTCCCACTTTATGGCCCTCGGTAGAGTGCCATGGCATCACACAGCTCACAGCAACCTCCAACTCCTGGGCTTAAGCGATTCTCTTGCCTCAGCCTCCCGAGTAGCTGGGACTACAGGCGCCCGCCACAACGCCCGGCTATTTTTGGTTGCAGTTTGGCCGGGGCCGGGTTTGAACCCGCCACCCTCGGTATATGGGGCCGGCGCCTTACCGACTGAGCCACAGGCGCCGCCCTTTTTTTTATTTTAGTCTGAATCCTCCCCCAATGTAAAGTCTATGAGAGCAGAGATCTGGTAAGTGTTCTTCAGGTTCTATCTCCAATGTTTATTTTAATTTAATTAAACTATAAACACATTCATCATGTATACATTTATGCATTTATGGGGTACAATGTGCTGATTTCATATACAATTTGGATATATCACACTAGTTAATATATCCCTAACCTCATTTACTTAATTATTGTGTTAAGACATTTATACTCTATTCTTTTTTTTTTTCTTTTTTTTTTTTTTTTATTGTTGGGGATTCATTGAGGGTACAATAAGCCAGTTACACTGATTGCAATTGTTAGGTAAAGTCCCTCTTGCAATCATGTCTTGCCCCCATAAAGTGTGACACACACTAAGGCCCCACCCCCCTCCCTCCATCCCTCTTTCTGCTTCCCCCCCCCATAACCTTAATTGTCATTAATTGTCCTCATATCAAGATTGAGTACATAGGATTCATGCTTCTCCATTCTTGTGATGCTTTACTAAGAATAATGTCTTCCACTTCCATCCAGGTTAATACGAAGGATGTAAAGTCTCCATTTTTTTTAATGGCTGAATAGTATTCCATGGTATACATATACCACAGCTTGTTAATCCATTCCTGGGTTGGTGGGCATTTAGGCTGTTTCCACATTTTGGCGATTGTAAATTGAGCTGCAATAAACAGTCTAGTACAAGTGTCCTTATGATAAAAGGATTTTTTTCCTTCTGGGTAGATGCCCAGTAATGGGATTGCAGGATCGAATGGGAGGTCTAGGTTGAGTGCTTTGAGGTTTCTCCATACTTCCTTCCAGAAAGGTTGTACTAGTTTGCAGTCCCACCAGCAGTGTAAAAGTGTTCCCTTCTCTCCACATCCACGCCAGCATCTGCAGTTTTGAGATTTTGTGATGTGGGCCATTCTCACAGGGATTAGATGATATCTCAGGGATGTTTTGATTTGCATTTCTCTAATATACAGAGATCATGAACATTTTTTCATGTGTTTGTTAGCCATTCGTCTGTCGTCTTTAGAGAAAGCTCTATTCATGTCTCTTGCCCATTGATATAAGGGATTGTTGGCTTTTTTCATGTGGATTAATTTGAGTTCTCTATAGATCCTGGTTATCAAGCTTTTGTCTGATTGAAAATATGCAAATATCCTTTCCCATTGTGTGGGTTGTCTCTTTGCTTTGGTTATTGTCTCCTTAGCTGTACAGAAGCTTTTCAGTTTAATGAAGTCCCATTTGTTTATTTTTGTTGTTGTTGCAATTGCCATGGCAGTCTTCTTCATGAAGTCTTCCCCCAGGCCAATATCTTCCAGTGTTTTTCCTATGCTTTCTTTGAGGATTTTGATTGTTTCATGCCTTAAATTTAAGTCCTTTATCCATCTTGAGTCAATTTTTGTGAGTGGGGAAAGGTGTGGGTCCAGTTTCAGTCTTTTACATGTAGACATCCAGTTCTCCCAACACCATTTATTGAATAGGGAGTCTTTCCCCCAAGGTAAGTTCTTGTTTGGTTTATTGAAGATTAGGTGGTTGTAAGATGTTAGTTTCATTTCTTGGTGTTCAATTCGATTCCAAGTGTCTATGTCTCTGTTTTTGTGCCAGTACCATGCTGTCTTGAGCACTATGGCTTTGTAGTACAGACTAAAATCTGGTATGCTGATGCCCCCAGCTTTATTTTTGTTACTAAGAACTGCCTTAGCTATACGGGGTTTTTTCCGGTTCCATACAAAACACAGAATCATTTTTTCCAAATCTTGAAAGTACGATGTAGGTACTTTGATAGGAATGGCATTGAATAGGTAGATTGCTTTGGGAAGTATAGACATTTTAACAATGTTGATTCTTCCCATCCATGAGCATGGTATGTTCTTCCATTTGTTACTATCCTCTGCTATTTCCTTTCTGAGGAGTTCATAGTTTTCTTTATAGAGGTCCTTCACCTCCTTCATTAGGTATATTCCTAGGTATTTCATTTTCTTTGAAACTATGGTGAAGGGAGTTGTGTCCTTAATTAGCTTCTCATCTTGACTGTTATTGGTGTACACAAAGGCTACTGACTTGTGGACATTGATTTTATATCCTGAAACATTACTGTATTTTTTGATGACTTCTAGGAGTCTTGTGGTTGAGTCTTTGGGGTTCTCTAAGTATAAGATCATGTCGTCAGCAAAGAGGGAGAGTTTGACCTCCTCTGCTCCCATTTGGATTCCCTTGATTTCCTTGTCTTGCCTAATTGTATTGGCTAGAACTTCCAGCACTATGTTGAATAGTAAAGGTGACAGAGGACAACCTTGTCTGGTTCCAGTTCTAAGAGGAAAAGCTTTGAGTTTTACTCCATTCAGTAAAATATTGGCTGTGGGTTTGTTATAGATAGCTTCAATCAGTTTTAGAAATGTGCCACCTATGCCTATACTCTTCAGTGTTCTAATTAGAAAAGGATGCTGGATTTTATCAAATGCTTTTTCTGCATCTATTGAGAGGATCATGTGATCTTTATTTTTGCCTCTGTTAATATGCTGGATAACGTTTATGGACTTGCGTATGTTAAACCAGCCTTGCATCCCTGGGATGAAGCCTACTTGATCCGACGAATGACTTTTTTGATGATAAGCTGTAATCTATTGGCTAGGATTTTGTTGAGAATTTTTCCGTCTATATTCATGAGTGAGATTGGTCTGAAATTCTCCTTTTTGTTTGGGTCTTTTCCTGGTTTTGGTATCAGGGTGATGTTTGCTTCATAGAATGTGTTGGGGAAGATTCCTTCTTCCTCAGTTTTTTGGAATAATTTCTGCAGTACAGGAATAAGCTCTTCCTTGAAGGTTTGATAGAATTCTGGAGTGAAGCCATCTGGACCAGGGCATTTTTTAGTTGGAAGCTTTTTTATTGTTTCTTTGATCTCAGTGCTTGAAATTGGTCTGTTCAGGAGGTCTATTTCTTCCTGGCTAAGTCTAGGGAGAGGGTGTGATTCCAAATATTGATCCATTTCCTTCACATTGTCAAATTTCTGGGCATAGAGTTTCTGGTAGTATTCAGAGATGATCTCTTGTATCTCTGTGGGATCAGTTGTTATTTCCCCTTTATCGTTTCTGATTGAGGTTACTAGAGATTTTACTTTTCTATTTCTCGTTAGTCTGGCCAATGGTTTATCTATTTTATTTATTTTTTCAAAAAACCAACTCCTTGTTTCATTAATTTTCTGAATGATTCTTTTGTTTTCAATTTCATTGATCTCTGATTTGATTTTGGATATTTCTTTTCTTCTACTGAGTTTAGGCTTAGATTGTTCTTCTTTTTCCAATTCCATAAGATCTCTTGTGAGATTGTTGATGTGCTCTCTTTCTGTTTTTCGAATGTAGGCATCTAAAGCGATGAATTTTCCTCTCAAAACTGCTTTTGCAGTATCCCACAGGTTTTGGTAGCTTGTGTCTTCATTGTTGTTATGCTCAAGGAAGTTAATGATTTCCTGTTTTATTTCTTCCTGCACCCATCTGTTATTCAACAGAAGATTGTTTAATTTCCATGCCTTTGGGTGGGGTCGAACATTTTTGTTAGAGTTGAGTTCCACCTTTAGTGCCTTATGGTCTGAGAAGATACAAGGTAAAATTTCAATTCTTCTGATTCTGTTATTTGTTTTGTGTCCCAGGATATGATCAATTTTGGAGAATGTTCCATGGGGTGATGAGAAGAATGTATATTCTTTATCTTTGGGGTGGAGTGTTCTATATGCGTCTATCAAGCACAATTGTTCTAGGGTCTCATTTAAATCTCTTATATCTTTGTTTAATTTCTGTTTAGAGGATCTGTCCAGCTCTTTAAGAGGAGTGTTAAAGTACCCCGTTATTATGGTATTATCAGATATCATATTGCTCAGACTGAGTAAGGTCTGTTTCAAGAATCTGGGAGCATTTAAATTGGGTGCATAAATATTTAGAATTGAAATGTCTTCTTGTTGTAGTTTTCCCTTGACCAATATAAAGTGACCATCTTTGTCTTTTTTGACTTTAGTTGCTTTAAATCCACATGTATCTGAAAATAAGATTGCAACTCCTCTTTTCTTCTGAATTTCATTTGCCTGAAAAATTGTCTTCCAACCCTTGACTCGGAGCTTTAATTTGTCTTTTGAAGCCAGGTGTGTTTCTTGCAGACAGCAAATGGATGGCTTGTGTTTTTTAATCCAGTCAGCCAATCTATGTCTTTTCAGTGGGGAATTCAAGCCATTAACCTTTATGGAGATAATTGATAAGTGTGGTAGTATTCTATTCGTCTTATGTGGTGAGAGTCCATTGCTTAGTTTTATCTTTTTCATCAGTGTGGAGGTTAGGTTCTGTCCTTTGATTTCTGAGTTCTTACTTTGCTGCTGATCCATTGTGGTGGTCAGTGTGCAGAACAGGTTGAAGTATTTCCTGTAGAGCTGGTCTTGTTGTGGCGAATTTCCTCAATGTTTGTATATCCGTAAATGATTTGATTTCTCCGTCAATTTTGAAGCTTAGCTTAGCAGGGTACAGAATTCTGGGCTGAAAATTGTTCTGTTTAAGTAGATTAAAGGTAGATGACCATTGTCTTCTTGCTTGGAAAGTTTCATTAGAGAAGTCTGCGGTCACTCTGATGGATTTGCCCCTGTAGGTCAACTGGCGCTTACTCCTGGCAGCTTGCAGAATCTTTTCTTTTGTCTTGACTTTGGACAGGTTCATCACAATGTGTCTTGGAGAAGCTCGGTTAGAGTTGAGGCGACCTGGGGTCCGATAGCCCTCTGAAAGCAGTGTGTCAGAATCTTTGGTGATATTTGGGAAATTTTCTTTTATAATATTCTCTAGTATGGCTTCCATTCCTCTGGGGCATTCTTCTTCCCCTTCTGGAATTCCTATAACTCGTATGTTGGAACGCTTCATAAAGTCCCATAATTCTGACAGTGAACGTTCTGCTTTCTCTCTCTTCTTTTCTGCCTCTTTTACTATCTGAGTTATCTCAAAAACTTTGTCTTCTACCTCTGAAATTCTTTCTTCTGCATGGTCTAACCTGTTGCTCATACTTTCCCTTGCATCTTTAAGTTCCCTGATTGACTGTTTCATTTCCTTCAGCTCTGCTATATCCTTTTTATATTCTTCATATCGTTCATCTCTGATTTGATTCTGTTTTTGGATTTCCTTTTGGTTATTTTCCACTTTATTAGCAGTTTCCTTCATTGTTTCCATCATTTCTTTCATTGTTTTCAACATGTGTATTCTAAATTCCCTTTCTGTCATTCCTAACATTTCTGTATAGGTGGCATCCTCTGCAGTAGCTACCTCATGGTCCCTTGGCGGGGTTGTTCTGGACTGGTTCTTCATGTTGCCTGGAGTTTTCTGCTGATTCTTCCTCATGAGTGATTTCTTTTATCTGTTTCCTTGCCCTAATTTTCCTTTCACTTCCTCTTGCTCTTTAAGTTCTTGTGCCTGTAGACTAAGGGTTACAGGACCAGAAGGGTGAGAAGGTTGAGGAGCAAAAAAGGGATGAAAGAAAGGAGGACCGAGTGATAAGAAAAAAAAGAAAGATAGAGAAAGGAGAGGGGGTGGGGATAAGGAATATTGACAAAAAGAAGAGAGGTACAGAAAGAGGGAGACAGGGCAATATAGGTGTACAGTAGGGTACTTTGACACAAACTTAAAAAACCCCACCTTCTGGGTGTGCCCAGTTGGGTGGTTCCCTTGAGGTCAGCAGCTCTTTGCTAACCTGATCAGACACAGTACCCCACCTCCACCAAGTAGAGAGGAAAGACAAAAATGTTATAAATCAAACCAAAAGAAGCAAACAGAAAACTTTACGGGGATACAATTGGGTGAAAAACCAAATGATAACGGTAGAAACCCTAGCAAAAATGAAGTTGTAGTTATTAAAAAAGGCAGCAATGGGAAATTATAATTAAACTAGAAAAGTTGAGAAAGAAAAAGGGATCTGTATGGAAAAGATTGAAATTAAAAAACAAAAGAACATCAACAATGTCAAAATGAACAAAAAAAAAAAAAAAAGAAAAAAAAACAACCAAACAAAAAAAAAGAAAAAAATACACAACCAAAACCAAAGCAGTTTGTATATGTTATTGAATATTGTCTGAGCAACACGTG
Organism: Nycticebus coucang; assembly: GCF_027406575.1. Classification (NCBI taxonomy): domain Eukaryota; kingdom Metazoa; phylum Chordata; class Mammalia; order Primates; family Lorisidae; genus Nycticebus; species Nycticebus coucang. The sequence goes on along the minus strand of NC_069792.1, from coordinate 59,519,480 downwards.
GTCTTCTGGGGTATGAGATGTTAGTCACAGTTCTGATACGACTGGAGGCTGCTGATTTCTCAAACCCCAGCAGGTAGACACCCTAAATCTCTCTTCAGCCCACTTAAAAGGCACTTTGAACTTGTAAACTTGCTGAGCAGAAGCTTTCCCAGCTTTCTTGCTGGAATCACTGCTGAAGTGGCTATCCGCTTACCCAGTGTGCCAAAACCGGTCTCACTCTGCCCCTGAGGGTTAGGGCTGCAAGGCGGCTCAGACCCCACCCTTAGGCTACTTGGTTGCTGGGTTACCAGCTCCCACCCTTCTAGCTCTGCGACCCTGAGGGAGGAGCTTGCCGGGGCAGATCACTGACAATGGTTCCGTGTGTCCCACCGCCAAACACTATTAGCTCCGTCTGGCTCAGCGGCTCAGACTGGGGCCCTAGACAACGGCCAAAGTTCTCCGCACTCCCGCTCAGGCCTTCCCCAGGGCAGTTCAACTCAGTGCCAAGCCCAAGGACATCAAAACAGTTCACAGGTAAGGCCTTTCTGGTTTGCAGTCTCGCTGCTACTGAACTTACAGTTGTGGGCGGGTTTAGACGGATTGAACACACGCGACCACTTGCCGGTTTTCAACTGTTTTAGTCCTCCTCTTGGGGTCCAGAAGTCTCTCGCTGACTCCCTGTATCCTCGTAGGAGTGATGATAGGCAGTTCCCACCAGCCAGAGATGCCTGGAATCCTATCTCCCCAGACTCACGGTGCCCAGATGCAAGGAAGCTGTTACTCGGCTGCCACCTTGCTCCGCCTCCGCTTATACTCTATTCTTAATAGATCCTACATGTACCCTTGCAATATGCACCATAGGTGTGGTCCCACCATTCACCCTCCCTCCATCTGACCTGCCCCCTCCCCTCCCATGCCCCTCCTCCTCCCTCCTTCATCCTGGGCCATAGTTGTGATCTATCATCATATGAAAGTGTGAGTGTTAAGACATTTATATTCTACATTTACTAAGTTTCACATGTACCCTTGTAAGATGCACCGCAGGTGTAATCCCACCAATCACCCTCTCTCCGCCCATCCTCCCCCCTCAGTGTGATGAAAATGTGTCAAACCGTCTATAAAACCAGTGTATGGTGCCCCATGATCACATTAATGTACACAGCTATGATTTAATAATAAAAAATATATATTAAAAAAAAGAAAGTGTGAGTGATTGTAAATTGATTTCATAATAGTACTGAGTACATTGGATACTTTTTCTTCCATTCTTGAGATACTTTACTAAGTAGGATATGTTCCAGCTCCATCCATGTAAACATAAAAGAGGTAAAGTCTCCATCTTTTTTAAGGCTGCATAATATTCCATGGTATACATATACCACAATTTGTTAATCCATTCATGGGTCAATGGGCACTTGGGCTTCTTCCATGACTTGGCTATTATGAATTAAGCTTCAATGAACAGTCTGGTGCAAATATCTTTGTTATAAAGTGATTTTTGGGCTTTTGGATATATACCTAGTAGAGGAATTGTAGGATCAAATGGTGGGTCTACTTTTATATCCCTGAGTATTCTTCATACTTCTTTCCAAAAGGAACGTATTAGCTTGCATTCCCACCAGCAGTGAAGAAATGTTCCCTTTTCTCCACATCCACACCAACATCAATAGTTTTGGGATTTTGTTATGCGGGATACTCTTACTAAAGTTAGATGATATGTGAAAGTGGTTTTAATTTGCATTTCTCTGATGATTAAGGATGATCAGCATTTTCTCATGTGTCTGTAGGCCATGAACCTATCTTCTTTGGAGAAGCTTCTGTTCAAGTCTCTTGCCCATAATGAAATGGGATTATTTGTCCTTTTCTTATTAATAAGTTTGAGTTCTCTGTGGTTCTGGTTATCAAACCTTTGTCAGAAACATAACCTGCAAATATCCTCTCCCATTCGGAGGGCTGTCTGCTTGCTTTACTTACTGTGCTCTTGGCTGTGCGAAAGCTTTTTAGTTTGATCAGATCCCAGTAATAAATTGTTGGTGTTGCTTCAATTGCCCAGGGGGTCCTCCTCATAAAGTATTCTCCCAGGCCAATTTCTTCAAGTGTTTTCCCTGCACGCTCTCCAAGAATCTTTATAGTTTCATGTCTTAAGTTTAAATCTTATCCAGTGAGAGTCAATTATTATTAATGGTGAAAGGTGTGGGTCCAGTTTTAGTCCTCTACAAGTGGCCAGCCAGTTCACCCAGCACCATTTATTAAATAGGGACTCTTTCTCCTAATTTGTATTTTTGATGGGCTTATCAAAGATCAAATGACGATAAGTGTCTGGGTTCATTTGCTGGTTCTTGTTTTGATCATGAAAGGATGCTGGATATTGTCAAAAAGATTTTTCTGCATCTATTGAGAGAATCATATGGTCTTTGTTTTTTATTTTGTTTATGTGATGGATTATATTTATAGATTTATATGTATTAAACCAACCTTGAGACCCTGGGCCAAAACCCACTTGGTCATGGTGTATAATTCATTTGATGTGTTGCTGGATTCTGTTTGCTAGGATCTTACTGAATATTTTTGCATCTATATTCATTAAAGATACTTGTCTATAATTTTCTTTTCTTGTTGGGTCTTTTCCTGGTTTAGGGATCAGGGTGATATTTGCTTCATAGAATGTGTTGGGAAGTATTCCTTCTTTTTCTATGTTTTGGAAAAGTTTAAATAATATAGGTTCTTGTTCCTCTTCAAAGGTTTGGTAGAATTCTGATGTGAAGCCATCTTGTCCCAGACTCTTCTTTTTTAGGAGATTTCGTATAGTTGATGCTATTTCAGTACTTGATATAGGTCTGTTCAACGTTTCCAATTCATTCTTGCTAAGTCTAGGAAGGTGGCATGCTTCTAAGTATTGGTCAATTTCTTTCAGATTTTCATATTTCTGAGAATAGAGCTTTTTATATTCATTAAGGATTCTTTGAATTTCTGAGGTGTCTGTTGTTATTTTGTCTTTGTCATTTCTGATTGATGATATAAGGGATTTTAATTTGCTATTTTTGGTTAGGTTGACCAAAGATTTATCAATTTTGTTGAATTTTTCAATGTTTAAACAGTGTCTTGTCATGGTAGGCACTCAAGACATGCTTGTTGGTTGAAGGAAACTTCTCCAGATATTCAAAAGAGGGTATAAGAACTATAGTTACAAATCACAGAATGTCCTTTTCATGTTCCCAGTGGGGTTGAGGGTTTGTTCACCATGGAGCACTGATCTCTTCAAACATCACTGCACAGACTATTTTCACCATAAGGGAGGCATCTTTTAATTGGGGACAGCAGGGGACCTAGAACTGCTGGGTTGTTCTATTCCATCTGGTGATTGGAAAACATAGGAGTCCTGGTCCAGAGGCTGAACCTTTAATTTAGTTTGCATTACCATTCTTACTTGTCTGATTGTCTGATTGTCCTTACTGTCTCCTTTTTGGGGAAATGTTTTAGAAGAAAAGCCTTTGGAAATGTAGAAATGGAAAGTTTTAATTTAGTTCTGCTTAATGCCATATGAGGTATTGGACAGAAATAAGAAGATAGAAAATATGTGAAATTCTGAGTAGTCTGTATATTTGGTATTTTAACATGGTATCTGAACTATTATAAAAAATATGAAAGAAATTAAAATGCCTTTTAAAAAACAATTCAATATGTAAAGAAAGAGGATGATTCAACGAAGCACTATCATTATTAATCACAATAAGCGATTTTAGTCACGTAGCACATTACAGCTAATATGCCTGTCTCTCATTATCTTACTCTTTCTATAAACTTAGACCCTATATCTTCAGCATTTGACTCACAGACATTTGGTAGAGGTTCAGGACTTCTTCTAGGTCCTGGGAATTCTGAGGAATTCACAAGTGATCACAGTGATAATAGCAAGATAAATGCTAAGGGAGAGGTGAACACAGTGCATTCTAGGAGCAAACCTAAGAGACACTCGGACTGTAGAACATTGGGAAAGCCTTGTGAAGGAAGAGAAGGAGGAGCTGAATCATAGGTGAGTAGGAATTAGCTGCTGGAAAATACAGAGGAGGGCAGGTCTAGGGGCAAGGAAGTGAGACAGCAAGAGGGTATGCCAGGAACTTCAGTTAAACCTGCATCACTGAGGGAGGGATAGAAAGGAATGGAGGAGCATGGGATGATGGGCTACACAAGCCAGGAGGTGGAATAAGAAGAGTCTTGACTCCCCTGGTAAGTAAACACTTTCATAATATAGAACATCCAAGGGAAAATGGGAGACACAAAAGGATTCCAAGCAAGGAGCAGAGATGATGAGATATTACAGCTACTCTTAATTGCTTACCCCATGGAAATCCTCAGGTTCTTTCCAAAGGATCCCAATTTTTCTCACATGTCAGGAAGCTATGTTTTTTAGTAGAAACTGGCACCCAACCCTATGCCTAGGAGGTGAAATTAGATCAATATAAGCCAATCTTAGTTATTGCACCCCATTGATGCTGCATGATTTAGCCACTGGCATCTGTCACAATTGTGGCCAAAACTATTAAGGAGGAAACTTTTTTTAGGGATTCTGGAAAATATTTCCCCACTCTTAAAAAGGAATATAAGCCAGGCATAGTGCTGGACACCTGCAGTCCCAGGTACTTAGGAGGCTGAGCCAGGAGGATCTCCTGAGCCTCAGAACTCTGGGCTGTGGTGTGTCCTGCTGATTGGATGTCAAATAAGTTTGAAATCAATATGGTGACCTCTTGGGAGCAAGGAACCAGTCACCAGATTGCCTAAGGATAAGTGAACTGGGCCAGGTTGCCAGCAGAGCAGGTAAAACTCCCATGCTGATCACTAGAGGGATTTGGGCTATGAATAGCCATTGCACTCCAGCTGGAGCAACACAGTGAGACTCTGTCTCTTAAGATGGTGGGGGGAATATTAATCATGGATATTGTTTTCTTCCATTATTGCACAATGTATGAGAATGTGTTTCTTGGAGCAAATGCAGCCATCTTGGGACCATGAAGGGTCCAGCCTGAAGACAAAAGTCAATATATTGGGATGGAAATGTCAAAGATGTAAAGAACTATGGTCCTTGATGCAGCTGAATAAATTATAGACTCTGTAACCACCTAATCCAGAATTCTTTTTAAGTGAATTTTTAAGAGCTCCTTGCCGAAATCCCCTTACTATCATTCTCTTTTATTTTGTAAGCAAAAACATCCCAATTGATATATTGATTTTCAATTTAGAAAGTTCATTCTGGAAGCTGTGAGCCAACTAGGTGGAAGGGCATTAAGAATGCAGGTCAGGATATTAGTAGGAGGCTGTTGTAGAAGTCCTGATGAGACCATGTCTATAGGGTGGAGAGAAGGAAATGATTTAAGAAATAGGAGGAATTTGAAGTAAACAAGACTTGACAACCATTTAGTTATATGTCCTGAGTGATTCTGAGGTGTTTGGATCATTGGGCCAGACAACGAGTTAGGGGACAGAGAAAGAAGAGGAACATATGTGGGGCTTGGTAGAAATGATGACAGGTAGGCTACCATGCCCACTTTGCAGATAAAATAACCAAGTCTCATTCACTAGTCTATAGTCTGTGAGAATATATACATCTTGTTTATCATTTTACTACCAATTCTTCAGGGGTATACAATAGTTGATTAATAAGGATGCCTAATAACAAATGAGTGAGGCTCAGCAAAATTACATTATTTGGCTATATAATTAGAAGTTTTAAAGCAAGAACACGCACTCAAGACCTCTAACTGTTTCTAACGGTTGCCTACCACAAGTCAACAACATAAAAAAAAATAATGTTGAATCTCAGACTCTGAAGCAGAGGAGGAGATTCTTATTGACAGATACAGAAAAAGAGTGGGTTCATTCCCTCAGATCACCTTAAGAAGGTTTTTCATTTATGTGTACGTTATGGAAGAGTTTCTAAAGAGAGAAGATGTTCAAGAAGCATTCATTTAGGGACATCTAAGGTCCCTGGATTATGCTTCATCAGTGACATATTATACAGAATGAAACAGACTACTCTTATTCTAACCTAGAGCTTGTATTTGGAAAATTAGGCAAAAACTTAAGATTTATAGCTTCTCTGTTGTCTGGAGTGAATAGTGACTAAGTAAATCCCTTTTAGATAACTTTAAGTCATTTCTTACATTGTCTTTGAAATTGTCAGGGAATAACTGTTCACCAGTTTATGTGTGATAATCATTAAAGTACTAGAAGATATTATTCAAAATATTCTCATAATCTTTATTCCTTTATGAGAAATAATCCTTATTGCTCTGGCCTTCTTAAGTAATAGCCTTCTTTTAAATACTTTCATATATTTTCTGTCTCTTTTCTTAGCACCCTTTATTTTCTCCACGCTCTTCGGCTGAGATATCCAAAATCTTGTTGAGAAAATAATTACTTAAATGTTTTTGTTTCTTCTCTTAAATCAAATTTATAAGAATTGAAATGTTTTCTCAAATTAAACTAAGAGTCATGGAGGAGGCAAAGAAGTACAAAACACTGACCCTAACCTCAAAGAACTAATCCGTGGATAGAGGAGACAGGATGCACATAAGCTCCTAATAATAAAAAAACAATATCATGGGGAATAAATCAAGTGTCTGTTTGTCAGATAAAGACTAGAAATGCTTTGGCAACTTAGAAAAGCAGTAGAACACCATAGACTAAGAGAGAATTCGTGAACACCAACGAATACAGAGTCTGCCTTTAAAGCATCTAAGATTTGGATGGGAAGAAGAGGAATATGGAAGGATGAAATGGAAGAGGGCTGGAGTATAAAGAATTACAGCAGAGGGTTTATGTGGAAAGGACATCCAAGATACTTATTCTCCCACCAAAGCCTTATATTTATGTTGATAGTCATCCTGTCCATTATGGATATTATACAGATGGGTGAAGGATATCATCTCTCTTCTCCCAAACATGGTGTTTTCATCAATTGACCTATTTGTCTTCTATAATTTATGAAAGTGATGTTGAATTTTAATTCTATCTTTATTCTTAATTAGTATTTTTGTATTCAGTATACATAAAATATTTTAAAAATTGGGTTTAGTCATCATATGGTTACCTCAGATTATAGAAATTTAATAGACCTAGAATATGGTAAGAACTCCATAGATGTTTATTGAATCAATGGAAGAAAGAAAAAAAAACAAAGGATGGATGGAGTTTGGAAATGCTATTTCTTGCTCATTTTCAAAAGTTAGGGGAGCAGTTATCAATAACTTAATTGGTATTTGGAATCTAATAATTAGTATTAGGTTTAAGTTATTATGATTTGCCATGTCCCAAAGAATATAAGGTATACAACTGGTATATTTTTATTTTCTTTTTCAGATCAATATGGTTATTAATCTTTTTATAAAGTTCTTGAAATTTTCAACAGGTCACCACAGTTTTAACATAACCAGTTCCATTGTTTCTTCCAGGAGTAGTACAAATTTGAAATATCAAAGGATAGCTCAAAAGTAATAAAGTGAAGACAGCAATAATTTGGTTCCATCTTACAATGCTCTAAAGGTAATAATTCTGGCAACATTCATGGTAGTCTAAATGATCTACTGACTTTATGTAAACCTTTCTGATCTAAAAAGATAAAGGGGGAGTGGAACAAAGAATGTGAGAAGAAATGAGTAGTTATATACAATAACAAACTCCTTTCTCCCAGGGGTAAATTATTCTGGAGCAGGAATGAACTGAAATCGTTTGCATAAGCAAGAGCTGAGTAAGATAAACATCTCAGACACTGCCAGAGATTTGGAAGACCATCTCAGCATTCCAGGCTCCCTGCATTGTAGCATATTGTGGGAAAAGGGCCGCCAGCCTTGAAGCCAAAATGGCCTGTGTCAGGGTGACTTCTACCCTCAGCGCAGTATAATCCTGGGCAAATCATTTAACCCTTCTGAGTCTGTTTATTCACTGCAAAATAGGGAAGCTTGTACCTATTTCACAGGATGGTTGCACAGATAAAACAAAATAATGTCCACAAAAGCCCAACTGATTACTTCATAAATAACAGGAGTTCAATGAGTTGTATAACTCTTATTAATTCTTAAGCGAACACAAGGGGCTAATTTCTCAACTCCAGTCTGTTTGGTAGAAATCAAATATGACCTCACCTTATTGTGGCAAAGAGGAAAAAGGTGCTCTTACCTCAGGTGAAAAGAATCAAATCAATTTGCTCGTACTAAACGCAACCATTCTTATGAGATATGCACATGGCTAGGAATAAAGCTAGAGCTAAGTGTCAATCATCAAATACAACAAGAGCGGGAAATACCTCAGGGTAAGAGGTACAAGCTTTTTGTCCCAATTCTGTGATAGGTTTCAGCTCCTTCTCACCTCCTCTTTGAGTACCCCAGGTTCCCCTCCGACTCCCCCCTAATCTATCAGTCTTTTCCTCACAGCTACTACCTGGAAGCTTACTTAGGGTTTCTCCAATTTTAAGAAGTTCCTGTTGAAAAATTTAAGGCTCCAAAAAAATCAAATAAATTATTTTGTACATTGTAAAGGGCAAACTCTCTCCCCTATACTTAGATCATGTCTATCAATGACACATATGAAGAGACGTGGGTCTATCCACGAGATGTACAGCATTATAAGTAGAAATGTTGCTTTAAGAGAATTTGAAAATATGATTAAAATATGCACGGAACAAATGAAGATAATTTGGGGTTTTGTATTAGAATAAAGAAAAACTCCTAGTTTAGTTATGAAAGAATATAAACTTTAAAACCTAAAGCATGACTTAAAATCTATAATATCTAGGCTTTGTGCCCATAGCACAGTGGTTATGGTGCCAGCCACATACACTGAGGGAGCTGAGTTTCAACATGGCCCAGGTCAGCTAAACAGCAATGACCACTGCAACAAAAAATAGCTGGGTGTTGCGGTGGGTGCCTGTCCCAGCTACTTGGGAGGCTGAGGCAAGAGAATCGCTTAAGCCCAAGAGTTTGAGGTTGCTGTGAGCTGTGACCCTATGGTACTCTACCAAGGGCAACATAGTGAGACTCTGTCTCAAAAAAAAAATCTATATTATCTCAGGAATAAGAATTTTAAAAATCTTAAATCCATGTAACATGCTGTTGGAAAAATCTATTTTGAAGTTTAGAAAAAAAGCTGAAGTACAGTGAGTCTAGAGACACTGTTTTTGTATACATGACGTGTTTTGTAGTGGAGAAATGATTCTAGAAACAGTAACGTTAAAGCTGTTCAAAGGCTGAGCTTTCTTACCTATGTGATGCAAATAAAGAACAATTTGCAGATAAATCCCTTAACTTGTTTTTGTTTTTGATTATGGATATAATTGAGGGAACAACCTTGGTTCACACGCTTGTAATAACAATAACACTTTTCTGTGGCCAGTCTCAGGCAACTTTGTGAAGTAGTATAACTTTGTCTTTAAGACTGTTCTAGAGCCTGTCCTGTAAGCTCCCAAGGCCTTCTCCCATTTCATAATTTCTTCCCTGCCCCCAGGGGCTTCTGCTGAATATTCACATGATAAGTCACTGATCAATGTTAGTTTGTGTTCAACCTCTTAACAGGAGTCTTTGCATTAAGGAAAAAACATGATTAGTAAGAAGTATTCCAACCTCAAAGAAGGAATCTCTAATGGTAAAATTTCAGATGCCACAGTAGTTGAATAGGGAATTATTTGGATCATGAAGATTTCCCATCACAGGATAAGAGCTAGAAGAATATTAATACCCATGTTGCCTTCTGCTCCATTTCTTAAATTTTAGTTGTGAGATCACTTGTGCTACAATCACCAGAGATACCTCAGTGAAAAACAAAACAACAGATTTCTAGGCCCAGTTCCAGAATCATTAAATAAGAATCTTGGACAGTGAAAAGCTTATAATTCAGAAAGAAAAGACAGATGTAAGCAGACATAAGGTACTAGAATCCCAATTTTGAAAATCATCAGATTATGACTTGTAGATAAATCTTAAGATTTCCACATATTAACTGGCCCACCAGTATCCATTGTGCCATATTAGAACAGAAATTTTATTTCAAATCAGTAGCAGTGTGTAAGGAACAGCAATTTCATCTTTTGATCTTACCAGGCACACCGGCTTGGATCCAGAAGTTAATGTCTTCCCCTTCTCCGTTGGTGAAGACCTGAGTGATATTAAGGGGCCGCAGCAGGCTCATGACCTCTTCCATGATGGACCTGGCCTTGTCACTGCCAGTGAACTGCAGCCCAGTAGGTAAGTAGGTTCCGGCATCAGACTCCATCACCAGGCTGTACTGGGAAATATTTACCTAAAAAAAGGAGGAAAATGGTTCATGTCTGTTGTTCTGTGCTTTCTCTCTGAGAACTATCAAAACACACTAACCATATACTATACCTCCTTAAAAGTTGTTGCTGAAGCATGTGTTGCATTCCCTGACTTAAGGTCTGTATGGCCTACATACTACCTTAACTGTTCTGAGATGCATAATTACTCAGCTTGGGATTTGACTTGGAAGGATTCAAGAAATAGAAATTATAGGAGACCATGCACCAAGCTTGTGAAAGCGGCCACCAGTTCTTGAGGGAGGTTCTGGGAGCAAGACAATTTCCTCGCTGGCATGGAGATGTTTGGCTGCCTGGAGACAAGCCCTCAAGCAGCTGCATGAGATAATGAGGTAAGATCCATGGCTTGTTGGACATTCGTGGTGCGTGGTGGGGGTGGGGGTGGGGGGGAATCGAGCCCGTGGGGAAAGAGCACATAGTGATCATTAAGCACATAGCTCTTGTGCGTGGGCCCCCACACCTGTTGTATAGGAAGCCCACCTCTTGCAGGCATTTGTACCTTTGATCCATGGTCCCAGATGTTTTATTTGCATGGCGATGGAGTGCCCACGGTGGGCACCAACAAGAAATACAATGAAGGGAAATATAAAGCCCTATATTAAAGTTGTTTAATTATTTCTATTAGCAATAACATTCTTTTAACCCATTTTCTGATGTGTCTACTGTGTACTAATACACAATTCCTCCTATGTGGCAAGGATCTCCAGATAATGTTAGCCATGCCCAGACCCCCCCCAAAAAAAGCATGCTCTGTGAACTTATTTCTTTGCACTTCTTCCCTCTAAATAGATATTCTATCTTGCTGGAATTGTGAGCTCTGCCAAAGCTTTAAGGCATCAAACTGACAGGTTTGTCTTGGGTTTCTGATTTTGTAGCTGTTCCATCTGTTGAATCCCCAAGGCAGGGGGTAAGAGAAGAAGACATGAAACACAGCACTCCCTGGTGTAAAACCACAGCACTCTAATCTCAGGCAACTCTGGCAGGCTACTAGTTTGTAAACTCTTTCCAAATAAAGTTGGGTAAGAATGAATGCAGTGATTTCATGTAGCCAATATTGTCACTGCAAGAGCTTTGAAAATAACAGGCTCTCGACAGGTTGCATAGTTAAATTGCTACCCAGCCCTACAACTTACCAGCTTAAGGCCCTCAAACTAGCCAGGCCATCTGTCTCCCAGAATTCTCCCAGAATCTATCCACTTCTTCAAGACCTTGACCACCACTTTGGTCGAGGTATTCCCAAGCTATCCTTGGACGGTGCTGCTCCTCAGTTCTCATCATTCCCCTTATGAAAATTAATAGTAATATTTGTACAGTGCTCCCAGACAGCATTCATATTTGTAATAATCTTTGGTGTTCTTTGACAACCCATAAAATAGACAAAACAGCTTTATTGCTTTTTTTTTGAGACAGAGTCTCAAACTGTTATCCTGAATACACTGCCATGGCATCATAGCTCACAGCACCCTCCAACTCTTTGGGCTCAAGTGATCCTCTTGCCTCAGTTTTTCTATTTTCAGTAGAGATAGGGTCTTGTTTTTGCTCAGGTTGGTCTCATGACCTCAAGCTATCCACCTGCCTCGGCCTCCTAGAGTGCTAGGATTACAGGTGTGAGCCACCGTGCCCAGCCAAAACAGCTTTATTGTTGATGCTATTTTATAGGAAAGAATCTGAGGATCAGAGAGGTCAAATGATTGCTTAAAGCCACACAGGTGGCAAATGGTAGCGCTGGTTCTGAAATTCTATACTTTCTAAAACTCTAAATTGCCATCACTAGCATGGGACTGGACTTCTAAGTAATACTCATTCTGTATTAGAATGATTTTTTTCACTTACATAACAATTTTGAGGATTGCATAAGTATTTTTTTCTAAAACAGATTTCACTTACAAAGATTTCCTAATATTTGCCATGGAGTGCACTCCTGCTACAAGAGCGAGAACAGTGGCAGGTTGTAACAGAGGACATTGCCTGCTGAATGCAGGGCCTTGGGACACCATTGCTTTTTTGGTTGTTGTCATTAGTGGTGAGAAGGTTAACAAAGCAGAAGTCTGCTCATATTTCCACTCTCACTTCTAAAGAGTTTCTGTCTTCAAGGTGATTTTCACCGAAAGACCCCAGGCATTTATAATAAAAAGTGCCACGTCAGCTTTCAGCTGTGGCTACTGCATTATAGTAGCAGCATCATTAGAGTTAATAATATGCAAAATATTTGCATTAATGTCTTACATTCAGGGCTCATTTAACTAGTATATTGGTGCTAGATCAGCAGGTTGACATATAATTTGGTCTTCCCTTGAATGCCCTGCCATACCCCTCACCTCAAACACTTTCCCTTCCCTGCAAAAAGAAGAAGAGAAAAATCACATTGTATTTTAAAAGTGAAAACAGAATTGGGCAATCTTATATGTGAGGATTCCCAGATTGCAGGCAGATCCCATTCTTTCAACAAGAATATCAGGCGAAGTGTTCCTAATTATGTGTATTTAGATTAAAAGTGGAGCTAGTTAGCAGTTTGGCTGTCAGACTCAACACTAATGAGCAGCCCAGTAAGGTGGACATAGCCCTGGACACACTCTGTTTCGTGCCTGACTCAGCTACTGACAGACTGTGCTACCAAGGAGGTGGGTGGCTGGCCTCTCCCTCTGTCCCCAGGTCATGTCACCTCGGTCTTTGGCTTCTCCATCTGCAGGATGGGATAAAAGCTTAAATAATGAGCCTGTGCAAATGGAGCTTCAACCACTTTTAAAGCAAAGGCCTTTGTAGACCAAATTACATGAATTGAACTTACCAGGGTTTCTTACAACATGTCTATTAAGTGCTTCCTGGCCCACTTTAACTGCAAATGAACAGATGTCCTGGGGACAGGGGACTTCGCAGTATATGAATGCTACTGTGCGGTGTCACAGGATGTTGGTAGGAACACAGCAAATATGTAAATAAAGAAGCTTACAAATGTACTGTAGGCTATGTAGGTGGTTACATGGTGCCCACTTGTAATTATTCAGACTGGGTTTGCTCCTCATATCAACCGTTAGCTGTGTGACTTCAGGCCGTCTATGGAGCCTCTCCATTTCTTCTTCTGTGAACTGGGGATGATAATGGCACCCAGCTCAGGAGGTTGTAAGAAGCAGTACCTTTTACAGCCTAGGGCCTAAATAGCACTTGACAGCAGCATTATCGTTAGTCACTGGGCATCTCTACCTCTCAGATATTCCAGGATGGTCCCGAGCTGAGCCTTCTGTTGGGCATTTATAGTGATGATAGGTAGTGCTTTTGCAATGCTTCCTATAAGCCAGACCCTGTGTGAAACGTTTTATAGCTCATTGCATGTAAAGTGCACATTCTATAAGTGCTGTTATAGTTCTCATTTCACAGATGAAGTAACTGAGGTTTAGTCAGGTTAACTAGCTTTCTCAAGGTTATCTTTCTCAAGGTTATCTATCCAGGTAGTGGTGCAGCCAGAATTCAGACTCAGAGGTCTGTCTGCCGAGTGTGTGCTCTCAACCTTCTACCGCTCTGTCTCCTGAAAATTACTTCTCTAGGCTAGACCAAAAATCCTCACGTCTAATTCAGAAACATAATCTCTATAATTTCAGAGATTATAGTTAAACATATGGATTTTTAAACATTTATTCGTGATCAGAACACAAGCTATCCTTGGATGGAATTTATTGTTCTTGCTAATAAAGTAATTTAATTAAGCAAAGAGAGGAATATAAAAAACCCAAACCAAAAGAAAAAACAACCAAAACCAATAAACAAAAAAACCCCTCTTGCTCTACACTTTCCTCTCAACCAGCAATAAAAAGCCTAAAACAGTAAAACATCTTTTCAAGCCAAATTAAGACAGGATGCACAGATATCAGTAAAGCAGAATTCTGGCACAGGTAGAGAAATGTTTGATTTCCATTCACATAGAATTTTATTAGCTGCTGCTAACGTGATGGCAGCATTCGATTGCTTTCTATTTATATATAAACATCTCCATATGTTTCCAATGTGGAACTAAGAAAACAAACCACCCACCCTCCTTGACACTGCTTTTTCTCCACACTTACGGAGTCATTATCTAATTGTTAGCACATGGTGAAGGAGTTGGGAAAAGAAAAGGTCTCTGCAGGAAGAAACTGGGATGAATAGCTGGGTCACTGGTTCGAATTGCTGCTTCTGGGGAATGTGTAGTCACAAATATTCCCCTTCCTCAGTGTGCCCTGTATGGAGACACACTCAGTGTAGATATGAAGAGCTGCTTATAGCTAGTGACAGGGAGCAGAGCCATGCTTGCTCGTTTTACTCAATGCATTTTAGCACTCCTAACAAGGTATTCATCTTTACAGGGCATAGGAAGAAACCTGCTCCTAGAGACTGAATGCTTTATTGCTGAGATAACCAGCACTGATAGGGACAAGCTGGGGCACACAGATGAGGAGGCTGAGCAGCTCAGTGATAAGCTCAGATATTATCTGTAACCCCCTTCCCATGCTTTGTTCTTTTAATAAAGAGAAACATCTCTTTATTAGGAGCCATGAAAACTGTCATTCCAGATGAATGGCCAGCAAACACATGAAAAAATGCTCATTGTCTTTCATCAGAGAACTGCAAACCAAAACCACCCTGAGATACCACCTAACTCCAGTGAGATTAGCCCACATCACAAAGTCCCAAATTTGCAGATGCTGGCATGGAAGTGGAGATAAAGGAACACTTTTGCACTGCTGGGGGACTACGAACTAATACAAGAAATGGAAAGAAATGTGGAGAATTATCAAACAACTAAAGTTGGGACTAACAACTAAGTTTGGGACTACAAACTAATACAACCTTTTTGGAAAGAAGTATGGAGAATTATCAAACAACTAAAATCTGCCAATTGATCCCACAATTCCATTACTAGGTATATACCCAGAAGAACAAAAATCATTTTACCACAAAGACATTTGCAGCAGAATGTTTACTGCAGATCAATCAGAATGTTTATTGCAGCTCAATTCATAATTGCCAAGTTGTAGAAGCAACCTAAATTCCCATCATCCCTTGAATGGATCAACAAACTGTGGCCTCTGTATACAATGGAGTACTATTCAGCCATAAGAAAAGATGAAGACTTTACATCTTTTATGTTTACCTGAAACACATTCTTAGTAAAGCATCTCAAGAATGGAAAAACCCCCAATGTACTTAATACTAATAAGAAACCGATATATAAACAATTGCAAATCCACACAAATGACAAAACACAAATAGAGTCCAGCAAGGGGAGGGAAGAGAGGAGAGGGGGTGGGGAGGGGGGAGGGTAATTGGGGAGAGGAGAGAGGACAATTGGCAGATCTCACCTAGTGTACACAATGTGAGGGTATTCAGCACCTCCCCTGAGTGAAGGGCTCAACTATAACTTGAACTTTACCTTGGAAGGTAACATAAAAAGTTGTACTCCCATATTAATTTAAAATTTTAAAAAAATCCCCAGAAACCCTCATTCATTACCAGGAAGTGCACACAAGGCAATGCAAAGGAAAGCTCCCAGACAACCTCCTAGGTTGGCATCTCTGGGTCAGTTAACACCTGCTCAGGGTGGAGGGTTTATAACTTGGTCTTGTGCTTCCATCACATCCTATAACACTTTTTTCTTTCCTTTTAAGGGTCAGGCTACTCTGCCAAAGAACAATTTAGTAACCATTAGCATTCTTTGGGTACAACGCAAGATTCAAAAGAAGAAAAGTGTTTAAAATACATGTTTTAAAATACTTCATAATATAAACACAAAGATTATATTTGTGTTCTTTGCTTAAAACTTCCAAGAGATTCTTCTTCAGAAACATTGACCCAAGTTCAATAACATTTCCTTTTCCCCAAATCTGGTTTCTTTTTCAAAAAACTTTTTATGGTCTCATAACCTACAGAAAATGGCCTATGAGAAAAGCATGAGAATATTAACTTATTTTCTCATGTTTCTCAACATGTCTTTGATTTTGAAGTAAAGAGAAATCAAATGAGAAGAAAAAGAGATTCATAATTATTTGAGTTAATCATCTAGCTTCCTGAATTTATTCTTCCAAGAAGCATACTCCATGATGACAGAGAGCAATCAGCCTCTACAGTTTTCTCATCCCAGCAAATGTTAATGTTTTACAGATAATTGTAGTGATACTGTTTGGTTAGGTGGTAGGCTCAAAACAAGTTCTTAGAAGCAAATCATCATGTGTGTGCTGAGTTGCTGAAATCCTCTTTTCCAGCTCCGTAACTGACCCTGGGATCCCCAGTTTCTGGGGGTGAAGGTGGTGGTTCTTCAGAGAGCCTCAGCTTAAACCACCATCAGGACTGGGTGATAGGTAAAGTAGTTTTCCCCCGTGGTGCAAAGTCAAAAGCAGGCTTTACTTTCTGGTCAGGTCTACCTTAAAGTTTAGACTTTTATTTCTGACAGTCTCTAACAGTCACTTTGAACAGACTTGGGCACCCAAGGGAAAACCAGGAAAGAGATGATGACAAGGTGGAGTGCTGTAAGTTATTTTTATTTGACAGCTAAACTGGCTGCAGCTTGGGGAAATGGGCAGTCTTGGGTAAGCTACATTAGTACTAAAATTGCAGACACCTTTTGTGGTTTAGCCACCATCGTGCCTGGAGTCAGGAATGAATAGCTTCTGGAGATCCCTCCCCACCCTATCATTCTGTGTTTTGTGCATAGAGGCACTCTGTTGTGAGACAAACCTGTTTACAGGCGATCTAATTTTTACAATGTTATTCAAAGCACTATAGATTTTAGTGAATTCTCCTCTTGTGCTAGTTAAGGTCCATGGATAGCCCTTAAACTTACTGAAAACACATGATCCTTCTATAACTGTCACTATGGTAATGATAGTGAGCCAGAAGGCTAAAATATGGCATAAACATTGGATAAAAATTTTTTTATTTGTGTTATATAGCAAACATGACTGTATTCTATTTGCTCTTAGAAAAAAGAACGCAACATCCAGGGCATTTGTTAGACAGACTTAAGAAAGACTTACATGGCAAATGAATGTCTATCCCAGTTTATTCTTTCATGTTGAATCAATATAATATTATAGTAATAGAAGCAGTGGGAATTAGAATCTCACAATTAAATTTTGATTCCATTAATGACATACATCGGTAAAGTGTTTCATGTTACTGGTTTCATATACATTTCAGTGTGCAGTTTCGGAAAAGAAATCTCCAACACAGCTGGCTTTGTCATAGCAGCCTTCTTGGCTTTTCATATTCTCTTTCCCTCTCCGCCCCCATCTCCCAGGCTACCTCCCTGTCAGTCTCTCCCCTTACACTCACAACACTTCCACCCTTTCCCAGTTTCAAAAGGTAGAAGCTAAATTGCCTAAATGAGGAAACTTTTCTTCAGTTGACCCTCTTCCTTTAATACTGTGACATGCTAAATAAACATAAAGATGTGTTTCTTGTTTTTGGCTGCTGCACCAGTCAAGATCGTGCTTCCTGGTTGACCTCTCATGCCCTTCTCTTGGTTGGGAAGACCACAGCAGCTTCTTTAAGTCCCATTCTAAGGTTATAACTCATCGCTGAGTTCATCTTCTCTTGAGTAGACAGGTTATTTCTTTTTAAACTATAATACTCATCATTTTCTTGTCCAGTAAAAATAGGCTACTCAATATTCTAGAACCCAAATATTTATTCAATCCTAGAGCATATCATATTGAAAGCCAACTCATGAATTTTCCTTTTTCTATAGCCTACAGATAAGCAAAGCATTCCTAGATTATGACAATATCCCCATATGCTTTATTTGATCAAGGGCCCTTTCCTAATATTATTATAGCAAAGATGCTAAACATGATTTTAGAAATGATTATATTTTCTCAAGAAAACTTTTCCTTCTTTCTAAAAAGCACAGGAGTGAGTTTGAAACCTTATTTAAAAAATTCCCACATATGAACTTTAGGGTTTTTGGTCTGTTCAAGTGACTTCGTGCCCTATTTCTGCCTAAGCCTTCCATGACTAATACACCACACCCCAATCTAACATGATGGCGTACCTCATTTAACATGATTCAATTTGTTTTTTAAACCTATCTTGCTCCTGTAAAAATTTGAGACTTCCTACAAGAAAGGATCTCAATGCCATATTATAATAAAGAGTAGGCAAACACACAAGAACCAAGGAAAGGCCAGGAAGGCAGGAGTCCCATCCGTGGGGATCTCCGCCATAGCTCCAGCTTCAGAACAGAGCTCAGCACATGGTGGGTGCTTAATGAATGTTTGCAGAAAAGGAAATGCCACAACTGGGAGAATTTTGATGTGACCCCAATAGCAACTTGAGGATATAATTTAGCTCTAGCTTGTGGCTGCCAATGTAAGAGGGAAGATTGATCTATTACTAAGCTCTCATTATCTAGGAAAAGAAAGCATACCACCAGCTCCTTAAAAAAGCAATTCTTTTTCTAGCATTCAATTCTAAGAGGAATTATTATGTGGCTCTTTATATGAAGCACATTGAACAAAATAATAGACACTCTCTAATAACAGTTTTACAAAAGATGCAGAAACACTTACTTTTCCCAACACTATTTCCTACATATTGATCCTCAATTAAAGCAAAAGCAAAATATTAAGTCATATTTCAGTTAAAGTGTTGCTTTAGGGAGCAAAATGTATTTATTTAACAGGGATTGAGACAGAACTGAGGAACAGGGAACCCACACCTCTCTCTCCACTTGCTCTGGGCTGTCCCAGTTTACATCTTTTATTGTGGTCTTAGCCTTAATTAATAGAGCCTCCTTTCTTTTGCAAACATTTCCTGATTTTAATAATAAATCACATTTCCACCCTTACATAATGAAGGAATTATGTAAAAGATGACTAAGATCAGATTGCTTTCCTATGGGAGGTCAGAATTTACCAGCAGAGGCAATTACTGGCTGTTACATTAAATGTGCTGAGCACTATAAATATGTACAAGAAAGCGAAAGCAACTACTGAAAAGAGTTGGCAAAAACTTGATAGGAGAGGTGATGTTTGGCCTGAGAGAAGCCCCTGGATTGAAAGCTCTCCTGTGAGAATGGAGATCTTGTTAGTTCATCAGTGTATCCCCAGGACCTAGCCAATAGCAATTTGAAAATACTTGTCAAATGAATAAATTAATGACACTATTCACAGCATCTAAAATAATGCTGTCCAAATATGTAGCTTTTCAACATAGAGGACCAGATTGTAGCTAACCTCTAACAGAAAAAAATATAAGCGTGTTCTACAGAATATCCCAAAAATCAATTGTTTCTCCTAGAATTTTTGTTGGAGTTAGCAAAAGATTCAAGATTGAGATTATTAGTGGGCATTAAATTGCAAACCTTTGTTGGAGCTGTACTGGACACTCATTTACATCTGGAAATGCATCTTCCCTTGACTTCTGGGACTGCAAATTCTTGGCTCTCTTGATGCCTCACTGGATGCCCCTTCTCATTTTTCTTGGCTGTTTTTCTCATCTCCCAGGCCTCTAGACTTTGGGGTGGTTGGAAATATCCTGAAGGTCTCTTCTTTTCTCTATCCACACTCACTCAGCTGGAGCTTTTATTCCGGTTTATGGTTTTCAGTAATCTTTACGGTGATGAGTCCCAATTCATATTTGCATGTCTCTCTTTTGAATTCCAGACTCATATCCAGCAGCTACTCAGGATCTTTACTTAGATATCTAACTGTGTATTAGGTTGCTATTGTTGCTGTAACAAATTACCACAAATTAATTGGCTTGCACCAACACAAATTCATTCTCTTATAGTTCTGGAGATCATAAATCTAAAATAAGTATTACAGGGCTAAAATTGAGGAGTTGGCAGGACAGCCTCTAAGATAGAATCTGTTATCCTTGGCTTTTCCAGCTTCCAGAGGTTTCCCTCATTCCTTGGCTCGTGGCTCCTCTCCTGTGGCCCTTTCTCCTCTTGCTTCTATTGTCACATTGCCTTCTTCCTCTCCAAACTTCTTGTGTCCTCTTGTAAGGTAGGTCCAACTCAGCAAAAGTGAAAGCATCCTCCTAGTTGCTGAGTCTAAAAATGTTGACAGCCATTCTTAATTTCTCTCTTAACTTGCACACCTCTAATTCAATCTAGCAACAAATCCTGTTGGATCTATTTTCAAAATAGATCTACTCCCCAACAAGTTCTCACTAGCTCCACTGATCCGGTCTAAGCCACCATCGCCCTTGCCTGAAGGACTGCAATAGTTCTCCAACTGCCTCCCTGTTGAAACCATTGCCATCTTGCAGACTATTCTTAGTCAGTATAGAAGCCAGAGCAATCCTGTTAAAAACTTCTCAAACCTTCCACCTGCCTTCCATCGGTGTTGGATTAAAACAAAACTGATAACCCTGATAGACAATAGAAAGATAGACTGATATCCCTAGAAAGACAATAACTCGAGTTATAACAAAAGGAATAGCTAAACAAATAAAAAAAATTAATAACAATTTTGCAATATATACAGACACGTGTCTTTTTATATTTTTAATAACAATTAGAAGTTTTCCATGTAGAAATACTATATATTTCTGAAGAATTATTTCTATGCATTTCATAATTTGTGTTGTCATTTTAACTTTAATTCTCTAATTGTTAATGGTATACAATGGATATTTGTATATTGAACGTAAAAAAATAATAAAATAAAGGTAAACATTAAAAACAAACAAATGAAAACAAAGCTTTTATATTCATCTGTAAGGCCCCAGATGTAGGGCCTGGCCTTCCGTAATTCCTCTGACCTCAACTCCTACTAATCTCCACCTCACTGTCACTGTTCCAACCACCTTCAATTCCTCAATAATGCTGTGACCTGGAACTTTTGCACTTGCAACTTCCTTTCGCCTTTGTACTTGTCTTCTGCATATCTTTTGCTTGTTTCTTCTGGAGATGTGCTGAGATGGCCTCCTTTTAGGGAAGTCTTCCTTCCTCGTAGAAAATGAGACTTTCTCCCCAGTGTTCTTGATAGCATTCTCTAATTCCCTTATTATGATTATTTTTCTCCTTTTTATCAGTAAGTGTTTGTTTTTATCATTTGTCTTCCCTGGAAGAATGTGCAGCTCCTGATGAAAGGGAATTTTCTGTTATGCTCACTACTTGTGATAGATGGTTTAATGGTTATAAGTTCCTGCCTTCTCTGTATGCCATGAATCTGGGCTGACCTTCTGACTTTCTTTGACTAATAGTCTGGGGAAGAGGTGACCACATATGACTTCAGAGCATGGACAAGAAGCCTTGCAGCTTGCACCTTGACATTTTGCAGCCCTGAAACTGATATGTAAAGAAACTTCCTCTGGGTTGAGGCACCATATGGGGGGAGTAGCCCAGCTGACAGGCAGCCCCAACTTCCATGCACATAGGTGAGGTTTTCCTTCACCATTTAGCTCCACCAAGCTACTGGATGAGCATGGCCTCAGTGACCAGTGTCACAGTTAAAATGCAGGATATTCAGTTAAATTTGAATTTTAGCTAAACAATTAATAATTTTTAGCACAAGTATATCCCATGTAGTATTTGCAATCATGTAAGCTCTATAATGACAGGGAGCCTGAATAGCACCAGAAACATGTAACAGGTGCTCACTAACTATGCACTTGTCAAATGAGTGAACATTCAATAATATTGCTTCAAAGGAGACTCATGTGTTTATATATAACCTGGATATGTAGGAAAGTTAGAATTTTAAGTATTAATGAGTCTGATTTGTGATATTTCCTGTGTGATAGATCACCATTCTTCTGCTAAGTTAGGCTCAAGAGCACATATATGAACAAAGACAAAACTATTCTCTGAGTTTTCTGAAATGCCTAATTAGTTAGTTGAATTCCCAGAATTCTTCACCAGAAAATTGGAAGAAATGATCTTGGCTAGGAAGAATCTGGAGGCAGTATTTAGTATTTATTTGGTATATGATTAAAGAAATCTCAGGTTATCTATAGAAGACTGCACCTCAAAGAAGGCTGAACAAGTTGGCCACAAAACCATCTCTATCTGAGCAAATAAACTGATTTTTCAAAGGAAAGATGGTGCACCAATTGCTTTTAGGAGCTGGTTGCAACAATGGCTCTGGGGGAAGAAGAGAGAGATTGAGACATAAGGAGCAGAAGGAGAATAGCTCAGAGACAGTGAATCCCAAGTGAGGTTCGTGAGGATGGGATGAAGGAGACCTGGGGAGAATCCTGAGCCTGGGGACCAGGGGATTTTCAGCATGAAGCATGAAAGGACCAAGCTTCTAAGGACACTATATTCATTGGACAGCAAAACCAACAATCAGAGTATTGAAAGTATAAAAATTGAGCTTCCATTGGGCAGGAGGCCTGAGTGTTGAGAGAAGGCAAGCATTGTTGTTGATTCAGATGGAGCATTTACATGAAGAAAACTCCATGCCCATTGCTATCCACAGAGCTCTCCCCTGAAGTCTACACCCTACCAAACTGCCTACTTGTCCTCTGCATGTGAATGGCTCATATCTCAAACTTCACACATTCAAAGCTGCATTCCTAACCTCCACCTCACCATCTTCTGCCCATTTCTGTTGCTCAGGCCCCTGACTGTGGGGTTACACTTGATCCCTCTCTTTCTCTCTCACTCCACATGAAATCTACCATGAGATCTTGTTGGCTCTTTTCTTATTATAATTTATCTGGAACCCGGCCACTTGCCCTCCACTGCTATTATCTGGTCCTGAACTACCATCATCTCTGACCCAGATTGTTGCCTACCTTTAGCTCTAGTCCCCCTTTAGTTTATTCTCAGCCCCACAGCCTGATGGTCATTTTAGAATGTTAATTCTTCTGCTCGAAAACCTCCAAATTCAGAGAAAATGGCCTGTATTGCTGAACCAATCTGGGCTCCTTACTCTGAATGACCTCACAGCCTACTTCTCTCCCTTCTCTGTTCCACATCAAGCACATTGGCTTCCTCCCTCTCCCCTGAATGCCAAGCACAGTCCCCACCGGCACCTTTGTAACAATCCTCTACTTTCCCTAGAATGTTCTCCTCCAGATTTCCATGTGGCTCCTTATCTTTCTCATGTCTTCACTCAAATATTAGCACTGACATGAAGTCTTCCTTGTCCCCCTCTAGTAAAAATCAAATAGCTCCCTCCTCACTACCCTATCTCTGCTTCCTATTTTGTTTTCCTCCTCAGCAGTTGTCTTCATATACTATACTATTTCACTTATTTATTCCACTTATTATTAATCTTGAGCCACCAGAATGGAAGCAAGGTGGGGGCAAAGCTTAAAACAGTGCCTGACTCTTAGAAGGCTCTCAATAAACTTGTGCCTAGTAGATGAATAAGTATGTAAAACATGTTTAAACACATTTGTGTGTGTATGTGCACACGGGAACCCATGTGAGCACTTAACTAGATGCCATTTTCGATGCTGGTGGTGGCGGCAGTGAGGGTAATGATAGTGATGATGCTTCTCCCAGCGTCAGTGATCAGAGGCATCGGGTTTTCAGAATCTGTTTTTCTGCTTTGCTTTCCTTTGAAATTTTCTCCAGAAAGCACAGGGTTCAACAACTAAGGTTAAAGCCGCATTTTTAGTCTGTTATAAACCTCTTAAAAATATACAAGGTTTTATTTTATTTATTTATTTATTTATTTATTGGAGACAGAGTCTCATTATGTCACCCTCAGTAGAGTGCTGTGGCATCACAGCTCACAGCAACCTCAAACTGTTGGGCTTAAGCCTCCCAAGTAGCTGGGACTACAGACGCCTGCCACAATACCTGTCTATTTTTGTTGTTGTCATTGTTGTTTAGCTGGCCTGGGCTGAGTTCAAACCTCCCAGCCCCGGTCTATGTGGCCGGCACCCTAGCCACTGAGCGGCAGGCACCGAGCCTATACAAGGTTTTATAACATCCATTTTAAGTGATAAAAATAAATACTTATCCAGAAGGCTATAAAGAATCATAATGATTTTTTTAAAAATGACCATAATTCATTAAAATACAAACGAAACATTTAAGGTTCCTTCAATAATGGAGTAAGAAGTGCTTATTTTGGAAGCTCTGTGGCAAAAGTTGGCTCCTTCTCAGTCCTGAATACATCTTAGCAGACCTTACTTAATCATCATTTCACCTCCAATGTGCAAGATTTGCCAGAATAAAATGGCTATCCCTCAGAGGAGAAGGGGATGAGCAATTATGACTGAATTTCCAACACAGAATTTTTAAAATAGTAAATGTATTTTTTTAAGAACTTAAGGTTTGTTATGCTAAGGTTAGTACAGCATGAGGCTAATAATACACACATAATCAAGAAGACTCAATTACAGTTACTAATAAATGCATCCTGGGACCACTTGGAACTTTTAACAACCGCTTCACATACTTTGTAACTTTTAGAGTATTCAGACAAAATGAAGGAAAATAATGAACAGATGAGGCAATTTACCTTCGAGAAGAGTTAACATAATTTAATAGGTATAGTTTAGATAAAAGGAGGCTAAGGAATTATAGCAATTATAGAAAAAAATTCAAATAGCTACCTGTATTGAGCTAAGGGAGGTGAAGAAAAACAATTTCCCTCATCTGAGAATAGTAATAAGCAGAAGCGGTAATCACCTAAAGGTAGGAGAAGAAAATAGCTGTGGTAGAAATAGCATCAAATATGTTGGAAATAATGATCATTCTGGGAAGCCACCTGAGGACCACTTAGGGGACACTGAACGCCAGAAATGCTCAAGGCAAGTTGAATAAAAGCAGTTATCAGGCACACAGAGCAGCTCTCCTCCAATTTCTCTTTGGACATCTGTGCTCTTCATCAAGGGTGTTGCTGATGTTCAAAGGATGAGCTGGTGATTAGAGAAACCATCTTGAGGAGGTTATGGGTCTCAGAGCAGGGTGGGAACTGCAGTTCCCTTGATTGTCACCAGGGAGCAAAAGGAGGTGATGTGTAGATGTTAAAGTCATTTTTCACTTACTGGCCATTAGGTGAAAAATGTTAGGCAAGTTACATTACTCTGGCCTCAGTTTACTCATTTATAAAATGGGAATAACAGATGCTTTGCAGATTTAGTCTAAGGCAGAAGTTCTTAGTCTGGGGTCCCTTGGGGGTTCACAGACTTGGAGGGTGAACAGTGAAGGAGGGGGTCTGTGAAGTTGAGTGGGAAAAAATTTACATCTTTATTTTCATTAACCGCAAACAGAAATTTAGAATTTCCTTTAATAATGAGTGTAAACAACAAACCCCAGTGGTATTAGCAGAAGCTGTCACTTTGTCACCAACAGATACCACAGATATTTTTATGTCACATTGGACTTGTTGCAGAAATCTCAAGGTAATTTTTATGTTTGTCACTATTTCAAATTACAATAATGATTAAATAATACTTGAAGACCTTATGTAATGTGTTTGCAAAACCACAAATGTACCTATATCACAAATTTAGCTTAAAATTTTTGATAACTGTATTTTAATAAAATTCACATTCTTGCAATACGTTGCATTTTATTTTATGCATTTGAAAATGGTTATGATTGAAGAAAAGACCCTTGGTTTCACCAGACTGTCAGAGTGGTCTATGATACAAGCAAGGGCCAAGAACCTCCTTTGGGCAAATGGTAGCTTTATTAGTACGGTAATAATGATGATGATGGTAATCATTCCTACTATTTTTATTAAGTTCACAAGAGTTAGTTTGTCCTGGACATCTGGGTTAGAGTTCTGGTCCTGTCACAAGCTAAATGACCATGGCAACCAATTAATCTCACTGAGCTTCATATCCTCTTCAACAATGGGAAAAGATGTATTTAATAAGGTTGTTCTGAGGATAAATGTATTATGTATGTTCAAAGATATATCATATACCAAGCTATTCTGTTCTCTTGAGAAATTATTCTTATCAACAAGTGTTTGAGTATAGGTACAGTAACCATTATTTAAGTTGCTGTCTAAGCCAGGATGCCTTTGCGAGTGGAAGGGGATGCTGTCAATGCATTCTTCTTAGTAAAGTACTGCAAGAATGAAAAAATAAATATCCAATGTACTCCATACTAATATGAAACCAACATATAAACAATTACATGCTCATATGAACAATAAAACACAAATATAGTCTACTACAGGGGTAGAGAAAGGTGCGGGGGTGGGTGGGGTGGGAGGGAAGGGGAGGACCAATGGCAGAAGGAGGAAGGGCGAGACGTGGGATCTCACCTAAAGTGCACGTTGTGAGGGTGCATAACCTGCCCCATGGGTGGGAGGCCCTTTACAACTGGAGCTCCACCCTGGAGGTGAGAACAATGTAATCCAAAAATTTGTACCCTCATATTAATTTGTAAAATAATTATAATAATTACAGCAGGGCAGGGGAAGTGGAGTAAGACGGCCAATAGAAACCCCCTGCTCTCTTCCTTCCATCCCTCCATGAGAACACCAACTTCCCACACGAGTGAGCAAGCACTTTGAGAAGGACCAATAATCAGGTGAGCAATCACAGTACCTGGTCTTAACATCGTCTCAAGGATAAAGGCACTAAAGCAGGCAGAAAAGACAGTTTTGCCTTGTCTACACCGCCTCTCCTCCATCCCCTGGCAGTACCGCCCCCGTGCACCTAGTGGAGAGAGAATCTGTGCCCATGGGAGGAGGAGTGAGGCGCCTACTGGACTATTCATTGGCACTCAGGGCTTCCATAGGGAAGAACAGCACAGGCAAGGATTTTGCCAGTGGTCACAGAGGGAGCATTTAGACCAGTCCGGCAGAGGGAAATCCTTCACCCTGAAGCCTGAGGTCTGGCTACACCCACCATGGTCTGAGAAAATGTGGCCTGGGGCCCTATAAACATAGGTGATCTTTTGTAGGGTACCTGTCATCATACCTGCCACTTCCATATAATGAAATGTTCCATATACAACATATACAACTATTACATACCCATAGTAGGGGTAATTCAAAATAAAAAATTTAAAATATTATTATGGCAGGGCAATGAGTGAAAACTAGCCTACCTCAGCCAAATCAGGAACAAAGGCTACTTAAAAACTTTTCTGATTTTTTTTTTTAATCTTTCCTGCCACTATTTTTTAATAGTTTCTGCCACTAAAATTTCAACAGATAAATACTTTATTTCCTTAATTATTAGAGTCATATTTTCTCCTATTTTAACATTTTAGAAATTGGAATGTATCTTGCTACGTATGCACTCTGTAAGAAACTTGCCAAATACCAGGCAAAGAAACAAATGTGCCATATAGCTGTTGTCATTGTTTATCAGGTGTAAACTTTATCACACAGAAAAGGCCTTGGGTGATCCATTTTATGCCTCACTTATTTGCACTGGTATTAACACAGATCATTAAATTTTAAATTAGAGTCCCTCATTATTGATTAAAGTTCTTGGTAAGGTTTGATGTACAGAGAATATCAATTTTCATTTTTGAGGCAAAACAATTAAAAGCAGTAGGAATCACCAAATTGTCAGAATAGACCCTAAAGAAGCAATTCTCAACCTGTGGGTCGCGACCCCTTTGTAACACTGAAAATACATCGCGGCTTTAGGAAGGTTGAGAACCACTGCCCTAAAGTGTTCAAGGTTAGCAAAGACTGGCATAACCAGCCATGTCACATGGAGGCCTCCCTCTCAGGTATTGAGTAATTTGCCAAAATCTCTATACAGACTTTCAGGAGGAGCTATATGTTTCTTAGAAATATTAAAATTAAAAACAAAGTGAAAAAAACTGAGCTAAATTAAAAATACAGAAGAAAGTTGTATTTGATATGGCTCCTAATAGACTGTCATCCTGGTGCATTGTTGGCACAACAATACAAGGAGCACAGGTTACGGGAAGTGGCCGCCCACCCTGGTGCCCAGGCCTCACCGCTAATGACTAAATGGTATTCAGAGCACTCTGCAGATTCTGAATTGATGATGTTTTAGACATAGTTTAATTCTAAAGACAAAAGCATAGATTGTATGCTATTATCAGCTTAAAAGAAACTGAATGTTGAATGTAGTTTCATTTTTCCTGAAAATCTGTATTAACTCTACCTGTACTCCTTATAATTGACAATTGTTATATCAGAGAAATAAAGAACTGCTATCTTCTGACCAATCTCACTATGTCCCTCTTTAGTTTCCGCTCTTCGCCCTCAGCCGTCACTATTTTCTAGTTTACATTTGAGAATACGGTATTGGATCTCCTATTGTTCTAACTGGAGGGGTGTAAACGGTCTTTTCAACTTTTTTTTTTTTTTTTAAGAAAAAGAAGTTTCTTTCACTGCTATTCTTAAGACAACTCCTTGAACCATGTTTGAGAAGAGAGGTACAGGCCAAGATCATCACAGCTGCCGGCAGCTCTAACCCTGACAGCCCTTGCGTTTCCTTGTCAATAATAATTTACTCACATTAATATCACTACCCATTTACTAGTAAAATATCTGCCAAAATATATTTTATTATACACACGAATTTATTGAACACATCCATTTGGAAAGCATTTTTCACGTAATCAGAGTAGTCATGAACAAAATGCACTTCACTCCGTTTAAAAAGTTCAATATTAAAGTCCACAATTGCTGGTTCTTACAATGTTAATTACTTCACACCTGCCACTTCCATATAATGAAATAATTAGCTGAGAAATTATATTTGCATTCTCAACACTTTGTACAATGGGAATGTCAGTATAATTAGGCATTCACTACAATTTTAGAGAATTTAGTGAATATTTTTTCTTTCCCTTCATTTGTTCCATTCTTGTCTTGGTGATACAGAAAAATATGTTTAAATAGAACCTTTTGAGGGAAGCCATCACTACAGTATGCCACATTAAGGTAACTGCCTAAAAGATGAGAAGGTGGTCAAAATCTTTCTGCCAAATTCTTTGGAAACCAACAGCTTTAGTTCCTTAGGTGCCAACAATTTGTTACACTCTTGAATATGCCTTTCATTCTTATTTTCCTTTCCACTTGTGTTGTATGAGATTTTGGCAGGCTGAACAATCCAAGAGGCGCAGCTCTTGGTCACAGCCACCTTTCACTGAAGAACACAACCCATCCATTTTGGCAAGTGCAATTTTCAATACATTCGGAAAACAATTTGCAAGAAAAAGTATTAACAAACTGAGCTCTGAATTAGAGTCTACTCCATAAAAACAAAAACAAAAACAAAAACAGAACAAGTGAATCATTGGTGCTTTGAGTTTAGTTTGCAAATAATGTTTAATTTCTCTTTTGCAATTCACAATTCATCCCCGTGTCCCAGTTCACTTATCCTTC
Source organism: Nycticebus coucang (assembly GCF_027406575.1). Lineage (NCBI taxonomy): Eukaryota > Metazoa > Chordata > Mammalia > Primates > Lorisidae > Nycticebus > Nycticebus coucang. The sequence continues at coordinate 59,489,960 of NC_069792.1, read as the reverse complement.
CTTAGGGCTTTCATGCAGAAACTATTAAGGGAGGTCGGATTAAAGGACATTAACTTTTTCAGACCTATAACTACCTTCTTTTATAATTATTCCTCCAGTCTTAAGTCTTTAAGTTGTATCCTTAAATTAAGCATCCACTAAGTGGACCTGGCCAGGTATATTCTCATTGTCTGATAATGTTAGAAAATAATGACACAAGTGAAATTGCTGTCCTTGGAGATCTCTAAAAATAGCACAGGCAGAGGTCCATCCTGGTGTAACCTTGTCTTTGGTGTATTAGGCACAGTCACCCTGAAAGAAGACGGCTGGACTCAATTCGTGGAGGATCGTCCCGTATTTTCCTGGGTGTCTAAGCTTCACACACGGAGAGAAGATGGAAGGAGACATATACAGACACTATTTCCATCTCTCAAGGGTCAGGGTTCTGTTCTCATTTTTCTTTTCTTTTAAGACTAAGGCAATGGGAAATGTCTTGGGGTGGTATCCTGGGGACCTCTGATCTAAAGATAGTATTTTAAACAGTGGAATTATTATTTATTTATTTTTTTGGTTTTTGGCCGGGGCTCGGTTTGAACCCGCCACCTCCGGCATATGGGACCGGCGCCCTACTCCTTGAGCCACAGGCGCCACCCAACAGTGGAATTATTTTAACATGTATTACTGTGCAAATAAGTTTCATATCATTAGAAGATCTCTTTGAAATTTTAAAAAATTTATCTATTGTTTACTTAAAACTTTAGTTAGAAATGCCCCACATTAAGGGAAAATTACACTGAATTTTGAGGTGTTTTTGGCTACTTAAAAAAATCATTTAGAGAGTTAACTTCAGGAATAAATACAATTTTTTACTTTTATACTCTCTAGAGAAAGTGCCAATATAAAATATTGAGAATTACTAGCAACAACTGACATCTGGGTGGTCACATAATATCCCTTGGCATTTTACTCCAAAATTCTGTTCTGTATGTATTTTAAATTAAGTACCTTGAAGTGACTTCTCCATCCATCCATCCATGTATTACCCATTATTCTGCATTCCTGAATATATTGGTGAGTATGTATTCAGTCTATGACAAGTGGGTACACATCTATATTTAAGATGGGTGGCAGAGAAGTACATGGTAACAGAAGTCATTATGCTGATGTCTGGAGATAGGAGATCTAGGTCAAGTTCAGATTCTAGACCTCATGGGTAGGGCTCGGCAACCTTGGGTACATTCTTCACTGCTCTGAGCCTGTTTCCTCATGGGTGAAATAAGGAAAACAGTACATGGTTTGGCATCTCACTATCAGTGAGACATTATCTATGAAAAGGTGATTTATAAACCATCATATGGATGAAAGAGATTATAATGATGTCTTCTAAGAGCTTGTTACACATTTGTTTGGGGAATGGGATTTGTAAAAAAATGGCTCAGTAAGATGGTTTCTTTTCTCTCTATCTATGTCTATATGTCTATCCAAAAAATCTCTAATGCTAGAGATTACTTTCCCTTACATGGAAAAAATGGACAACTTTCACCAAGAGCTTTTCTGTCCACTATTATGTCCTCTTCCCTTTGACCTTTCCTAATTCAAATGACAAAACAGCTTGATTGCCTCCCATTTGGTTCTGTGAGGTATAAGAAAGTAACTTCCAGAGCTTTGAAGGGGAAAAAAATCATTCAGCTATGGCAGTGACAGCAGATTGGTACACGGCATCCATTCTCCCAGCCCTCAGTTAGCACCTGGTGAGTTGCCTGAAACATTTACAAGTATTTACCCCAGCGCTGCCTCTGATTTCAGGGGGCGATGCTTCTCACTGGATGAGTTTTATTAAAGGAAACTATAGAAATCCATAAAAGCAAATTATATTCCTTTTAAACTAGTAACAGAAATTCTGTTTAATCTCAAAAAACTCATGTTATCAAACCACTTCAAACCTTTGTTGAAAGGCCTTGTTAAGCTCTCTACACATTTGAATTGTTGTTTATACATGTTTTGCTGTGTAAGATATAAAAACTCTTTAGAAATTGATTTTAAGAAACTCTCCTTTAAGAGAATGCTGAAACCAAAGCAGTTTAGACAAACTGCTGGTTGTCAGGGGTAACCTCAGTTTCCAGAACGAATAATTACAAATGTGGGACAGGCACTTGATAAGAGTATGCGAGAGGGACGTCTTCTGAGAAAAAATTGGAAATAGAAGTTCAAATCTGTTTAGGAAAAAAACAATTATGCGTTTGAGGTGAATCAGCAGGAATTATAGATGTGAACCAATTGATAAGGAAATTAAAACCCAGAGCAAGACCAACTCTGTCAAGGGACAAATGGTACCTTTAAGACACCACGGGACTGGGAGGTGAACACCTTTAGAAATGGCTCAGTAAGACCAGTTCCAGAAAGCAAGACAAAGGGCTTCGACACACAGTCACTCGGGTCACATTCACAGTCATGTCGGCAAGGCTGCTGTTCAGTTCCCCACCTAATCTGCAGCCCTGGACGTAACATGGTTTCAGTACTGTCTGCTTACCTTCTGGACTCTGCTGCTTCTCAGAGTACAGAGTGAGTTCACCACTAGGAGCTGCTTCCTAGCATTGATCTTGCAGGCGGCCCAACCAGCTATTCTGCTCATTCACCTCTCAAGTCATCTTAGACAAACCATTTTTTGATGTTTATACCTTAGTGTCATGGAAGGACTGGAAAACCATGATAACCAGAAGTAGAAGATAAACTTCCAGAAGGAATATTGATTACCAAAGACCTAACGTTCAGTGGATCTCTTGGGAAAAGCCTCTCCCAGATAATGATTCATTCAGGTTTAAAAAAGAAATACTGTAAGCAAAACACAGCCCCGGCCAAAAACCACAAAAAAAAAAAAAAAAAAGAAATACTGTAAGCAAATCCAGGGGTAAATTACAGCTTGCTTAAGCAACAAATGGTAACTGCTAAGCCTTGGTAGGAAAGTTGCCGACATGTATTGGAATGTTCATTTCTTTGAAAGACCCTTTTGTCTGTGTGAACTTTCAAAAAAGATATTATGTATTTTAATACATAGTATGTATTTGGGGGATACATATTTAGTCATCTTAATATAGTGTTCTGCTCTTGCTTGAAAAATATTAGAGAAGGATCTTAACCTCTTCCCCCAACAAGGTAACCACGCCTGTGTACCTGGGCCACGGCTCCCTGGGCTGCAGCTCAGGTTCTAGGTGACCTGCTGATGGCGTTCTCTTGACCAAATAAGGGAAAACAACTGCAATCTCCTCAGTGCAAAACTCACTAACAACAGTCATAGTATTAGCCTACCAAGATACAATCTCAAATGCTAGAATTCCATCTTGTGTTACAAATCTTTCACCAAAAAGCTATGATTGTGAGATTGAAAAGCCCTTCAAGAATGTTTTCTAAATTACTGCCCCAAAAAGGTTTGGAACAGTGTTCAGCGGAGTATCTGGCCTGCCTTTTTTTCCCTTGTAGATGAAGGTTCATTGGCACACAGCCATGCTCATCCATCCAGGTTGTCTATGACTGCACTGCAGCGGCAGGGGTGAGTAGAGAGACAGCATAGACTGCAGTCCTCAAAAATCTTTACTATGCTTGACCTTTAAAAAAAGTTTACTAACTTCTGGTTTAGAAGACAAAAGGGTAGAAGACGGATCCAGTTGAATTAAAATAGTTCTAGTGATTGAAAAATGGTTTGCTGATTCTTAACTTAGTAAGGACCAAGTACTGTAATGGGATAATTTAGTCCTAAAGGCTCTGACCCACGGAGGTAGGTCACTTGTGAGCCCGGGGCATGACACCTCAGTTCAGATTTGCATGTCCTGGTGCACCAACTGGATTTCCTCAGAAGGACCAGGCACTAGATACACTGTGGGAACTTCTTGGATAGGTCATGACTTAGTTCAGAATAGGAAGGCAATGAGGCAGAAACTATCTGTACCAGTAGGCAATCTCTAGTAAGCTACTAAAACAGACAAAACTCCATGGTTTCAGGAGTGAAGGATAAACACCATCCACAATAATTCACAATAAATCTCAGTGTTGTGGCACAATGTTCTCAGAACCAACCTTAAAAGGCAATTGCTTTATTTGAATTGGTAATGGAAACAGAGAAATTACAGTATTGTTCTTGAGATGTACTGGGCTGAAACCAACACCCAAGCCTAACTTAACTATGATCTAAAACCAGGAGGCATTCAACAAAAGATATTACCCAGAATGACAGGCAACGTCTTACTGTCCTAGGAACATAGAAAAATTCGATTCTAAAAAAAAAAAATTCGATTCTAGGTGTTATTATCTTTTTACTTTAAACCATTTCTTTTCTCTTATGTAGAAAAAACAATAAAAGACAGTTAAGAAGGATGTAAAGAGAGATAAAGAGGTGAGTTGAAGCCGACTCATGGTCAGTTACAAGCTGGCATATGATGTTCATAATATTGAAGAGAATATTTTGATAGCTCTGCCCAGCTATCATAATTATGATACATATATAAGATTCAGAAGTGCCAGTGCCATAGTCATAATGCAATTTTACACAAGAGAAAGCAAACAAATGCAAAAGACAGTCTTTTCTTTTTTTTAAATACAATCTATAAATTCTAATAAGACCCCTGAGAGCTCCCAGGTGTGCTGTACAAAGTATTTGAATGGACAAACTACAAGGGTTGCAGACCAAGAACACACTGAGAGAAATGGAAGTTAAACCAATTTTGTGATGTGCTTGACGGACTAATGCAATATCTAGGCACTGAAAGAAAAACACAGGATGCCTAGAAGCCCGGCAGTAATGATGGAGACAATAACCTCTGATTAGTATGCCTGTATTGCATGGGACATTAAAGATATAATAAAAGGCTGTGCTGGAGACACAGTCCAGACACAATTATGCCGAATGAAGACATCAGCTCTATTATCTTTATAACCAGAGCTGAACATGAGTACAACATTCTTACTCTTGCAGCGTCATCCTCCTAAATTAACATTACATAGTGGCAATAGGGTTGGTAAAATAAAAATGCCAAAGAAGCACATTTGCCCAGATAGCATGAAGAGGCCTCACAAGCATTTCTAACATTTTCTTTTATTTTAGAATGAAACATGAAACCTAATGTGGGTTGGGAAGCTGGCAAGAACTTCACTACTCAAAGAAGCTAATGTATTTTATATTTACGTATGTAAGAGGAAATTTTGTTCCTCAGCATGACAACACGGGAAATTCTGACAAAATACCACACATATTCATTTTTCCTTTTTCTTTTTAGAGTTGGCTAGAGTTTGGATAGACTGATGTGTTTAGAATGGTCATACAACCCATCCCTCATTTAATAAAGCCTATTTAAAATATTGCCCTTATTAATGACTACCAGAACACAGCAGTGTTCATTAGCCCTGTAATTCAATTGCCAGAAGTTTGTGCAATAAATCAGGGGAAGGTTAAAATATTTTTCATGCCAGAGTAGAACATATCAATCTATTTTATTTGATTACCTTCTGTAATGAGGCTTTCTCAAGGCTAGATTACCTTACTCATTATAATTATGCCAGATCATATTTTTGCTTTAAGTGGAAAAGATTAAAAAATGCCAGAAATCCACTTGAAACTAATCTAGGATTTCCCCCCCTCCTTTGTACATTTCAGGACATGAGAAATGACATCCTGCTTTTCCTTCTAAGAGAAGAGAGCAACATTGTTCCCATGAAAAGTAGATTAAGCAAATGGCATCTGGACAACCCTCATTTTAGGCACTGACTTGAAAATTCAATAAAATTATCTATAATTTTTTTAAACTTCAAAGTTAACTTCTACTCTTATATATAAACTGGAGCATAATAATATGTGTTACCCTATGTAGTGACATCTCCTTCTAAGTGAATGCAAGTTAAATTCAATCAATAATGGAGTTCATACTTTTAAAAAATAACAATTTTATCAATAAGAATAGCTCAAAGTCATTTTCTGAAGTTTTTTCCTGCCTCTCTAGAATAACATTTTTTCCTAAGAGAAATCTACCTACGCAGGCCCTTTTGGGGCTCATCCTCCCCGGTTGGCTCCAGTTGAGTTCCAGCAGCCTCCAGGCTGGGCTCCTGGACGTCAGCTGTGGTTGTGAGCAGAATAGCATTTCTTATGTTCTGCTCTTGCCAGTGTTTCTCCAAATGGAAACAGGGTCACTCCAGCCACCATCATGCAGGGTAGAAAGGTCTTTGGCCCATAAGGCAGAACAGCAGAATGAAAATAGTCTTGAGGTAAAAAAGCAGGGAGGATGAAAGAATGGTGACCATTAGAAGTAGGGGCAGAAGTTTTCTTGTGACTCTCAGAACTTTACCTTAAAAATATAAAAGTGTGACACCTACAAGAATGGCTAAAAATAAAAAGACTAACAGTACCTCATACCGGGAAGGAAGGAGAATGACTAGGACTTTTGTATGTTGCTGGTGGGAAGGTAAAATGGTACATGTTTCCACCTCTTTGGCAGTTTCTCATATGCAGTAAAGATAAATATCACCTATCCTATGACTCAGAAATTCTGCTCCCAGGAAAGGAAACGAAATGCATATGTCTACTGAAAGATTTGTACAAAAATGTTCAGAGCAGCTTCATTTATAATAGCTAAAACTGGGAACAACCCAAATATCTATCAACAGAACATCTATGCTGCATTTATCCTAGATAATAAAGAAATTGTGGTTTCTGTGGTGGTATATTCGCAATAGAAAATTACTCAGCAACAGAAAGGAACAAACTACTGTTAATAATGCAACAACATGGATAAACCACAAAACCTGACGATTAGTGAAAAAAGCCAGACTCAAGATTACATACTGTATAATTTCATTTATAGGAAGTTCAAGAGCAGGAATAACTAACCTGTGGGGATAAAAAGTAGTACCTCTGGAGAAGTGGGAGATTGGTTAGAACGGGATGTGAGGAAACTTGACGTGGGTGATAATTACACAGGGAATCCTATTTTCCAAATAGGTTTTTCTGTATACTTAAAATCTATGCATTTACCAAATGCTACTTAAACCTCAGTAAAACACTGTTAGCATGAAAAATGAGTTACTTCTAAAAAAAAAAAATCAATAAACATAAGGCGCAAACAATGTTATACATGTGAATAATTCTCAAGTTCATGTGCTAATACAAAAAGAGACACAGAGATGGTGGGAAAGACTTTAAAACCAATAGAGAAAATTTTACATCTTTCAAAATAAGTGAACTATCTTTTTTTTTTTTATTAAGAGAAAAGTATGTATAAAAATCCTTTATGGGGCGGTGCCTGTGGCTCAAAGGAGTAGAGCACCAGCCCCATATGCCAGAGGTGGCAGGTTTAAACCCAGCCCCGGCCAAAAACTCCAAAAAACAAAAAAAAATCCTTTATGGGACTTTCTGCTCTGAACTGTTACCAGCATGCTAGATGGACTCCGGAGTAATTTCTATTCTAGCTGACTCCAAAATAAAGTGGAAAATCTCAACATTTTCTGTCTGAGTTATTTTACTTGTAACTACCATCAAAATGTTTATAGATTGTTTTTGAACAAAATTTGGTTTCTTTGAAAAGAATGCTTTAGACGTTATAATAAACTTGCATATGAATCCCCGAATTTGTACAGAAACCACACATAGCCTCCCATATTTCACGATTTAGTAAATTGTTTGGTAACTTTTTAGTAAATTTAATGAATTTCAGCAGTTGTTATAATAATTGTGCTAATGTTTCAGAAGAAAGCATAATAATGACATAAAGGTATTGATCTGAGTACAATTTGGAAGTTGGTTCGGCAGTACCTTTTACTATACAATTTAAAATTTCTTTAAGTTATATTTTTCTATACACATATTAATAAAAGTACATTATAAACAAAAATATATTTGCTCAGAAAAGCATAATGCATATCAATGCTAATTTTATTTCCTCAAAATTAAGCTAACTATATCCATTAAAATAGCTTTTGTAGAACTTTACAAAGAATACATTCAGAGCAACTGAAAGAAAAAATAACGCTTTTCTAAGTACTGTCTCCATAGTTGGTATCATATAAGTTTAGCCAACTTTACCATTAAACTCTACCAAATAAGAATTAAAAAAAAGATTATACACTCAAATTCATATTATTACAAAAATATCTTCCTGCAACATACTTACATTGGAAAATATTTGGCTCCAAACAAAATTTACAAACTATCTTTTAGATCATTTAAACCATGAAGAAATTATTGTATGGAAATACAGTAGAACCTCTGTAAGTTGACCACCCAAGAGCCTGTGACAAACTGGTCAACATACGGAGGTGGTCAATATAAGGAACTAGGTCCCTGTACTGATACATACATATGATGCATCTCTGATATATGAAAATAAGGTCAACTTGAGGTGGTCAATGTAGGGAGGTGGTTAATTGTGGAGTTTTTGCTCTAATGTGAAAACATTTTCTGACTTTTATCAGAATATACTAGGGGTCAGCAAACTTTTTCTGTAAAGAGCCAGATAATTAATATTTTAAATTTTGCTGGCCACATGTAAGCTCTGTTGCACACCTAGCTAAAAACATAAAACCCATTCTTAGCTTGAGGTCTATACATAAACAAGTGGCAGGCTGGATTTGGCCCATAGGCCATACTTTGCTGATTCTTGACAGAGATCACTAACAGCATAAATGTATCATAAAAAGGCCAGCAGTTATGAAAAAAGCTCAACTCTTTTACTTTTATAATCTCTAAACTAGAGCTTCCCGAATAAAATTTTTGTTCCTGTGCAGTATCAGCCACACCAATGCAAAGGCACACCTTGGACCCAGGACTCCCCATATGAAGGGGAACAGCTGTCCCTTCTCTTCCTTCCTAGTTACTTACTGAAATCCACTTTCTAATCAGATCTTGAGTCCTTCCTCATGACTAACATGTCTTAGGGATTTCTCCCTTTTCTAACTCCTTTACATTTACTGTGCTAAGACTTTACACCATCCAGTATATCGTTGGTGATATAGAATCCTTTGTAAAAATAAAACAGTTTAACCGCAAATGTTCTTGTGATAAAATGACTTGTTTTCTTTTGGGTGGAAACAACTCAGGAGCCCATCAACCCATCAACAGATTAATAAACTGTGATATATGCATACTATGGAATACTATTCAGCCATAAAAAGATGAAGAGTTTGCATCTTTTGTATTTACCTGGATGGATTTAGAGAACATTCTCCTAAGTCGGTGTTTTTGAACCTCTTTTATCTCACAGCACACTTAAACTATAGTTAAACTTCCTGGTACACTTAAACTATGTTGAGCAAAAAAAAAAAAAAAAAGAGTAAAGAAAAGAATATACTTAACTGTGCTTTGAACATTTTTCAAAATAATTTAATTAATTATGTTGAAGATTTTTGCAGCACACCTAAGATGATCCTCTCATGGCATACTGGTGTGATGCAAAAATCACTATCCTAAGTATCTCAAGAATGGAATAGCAATATTCCCATGTACACCACAGTACTAATCTGAAAATGGCAGACTGACAACTACAGGCCCACATGAGAGGAAAACACCAATTCAAGAAGGGAAGCAGGGGGAGAGGGCTCGATTAGTTCCCACCTATCAGGTACAAGGTAGGGGTAGATGGCACACTTCCTGGGTGAAGGACTCCACTACAACCCAGACTTTGGACTTTACCTTGCAGACGCAAACAATGTCACCTAATCACATGTACCTTTGTACTAACCTGTGATAAAAAATAAAAATAAGTAAATAATAAATAAATAAAATACTTTCAGTAAATAATTTAAAACCTCATTTTATATTGTCTGATATACTAAATTTCTCGTGTGTAAGTTTAAAGTTACTTTCAAAGTAGAATGTAAGGTCCTCACAGCCAAAGACTGACCTCTACTTTTGTGTGTGCTGATTGGAAAAGGCCTCCTTTGGTAGTGGTGGTGTGAGTACTTTTAGGCAGCTCACAGAGCTGTCTTTTTGAGCACCATGGGAGGTGAAGGCCTCAGGGCAACTGGACTCCTGTTTAGTCGGAAGTGTTTGAGAAATCAGAACAAAGTGAGAGGAAGTTCTTAAAGTGGGTCAATGCTCCACCAACGTGCACTTCCCTTCTGCAGAGTAGAGCTGTTGCTAAGAAGTGGCTGCCTAGCCAGGGTCTGTATTTCGTAGCCTCTCAAGCAGCTGGACTATGTGACTAGTTCTTGCCAATGGAATGTGAGAAGAAATGATGTAAGCTGCTTCCAGAACTGTCCCATAAAAACCTCCCACCATCCCCCTGCCTGCCAATCAGAGGTCAATACTTGAGGCATTTTAAAAGCCATGTTGCTACAGAGTCTGCCATCTTGGATCCTTGAGTAACTATAGCACAGAGCCCTACTGCAGAGTGGGTGTTAAGTGAGCAAGGAATAACTTTCTACTATGTAGAGCCACTAACATTTAAGGGTGTATTTGTTTCAGCAGTTAATTATTACCTGGAGCAAGCTGGACCTTGTTGGACTGTCGGCTGGCATTCAATAATCCTATAGAGAGGCCTAAAGACAGTCTAATTTATCCCCTTTGATTTGTGACTTGCTTATTATAATTACTTTAAGTTGAACTCAGCCATCCTAGATACAATTAATTATAATCTTGACAATGTCAATACCAACATACTGATCATAAGGATACAGAATAAGTCCTTTGAAATTGGCTGTATCTTATAAAACATGTAGGATGTCTTTTTTTTATGAAGAGATGAAGAACTACTCTAAAACAAAAAGCTTATGTTGTCCGTTTCTGGAATTTCTTCTTCTCATCCTTGAAAATGCAGTGCAGACTAGCTACTGGGATGAAGGCAGCGCGGATATTAAGATAAATCAGCTCTGTTAATGTGATTGCACATCCTTTGAGTGTGTATATCCCTGTTAACCTCTTTGAAATTTAAAATCCAGTCATTTATGACTTCATCCATGCATTTTAGAGGGCTACAGTGAAACTCAAAATCTTATAGAGAAACACATAATATACCTTCTTTTTTCAGATCCTAGGAATTTCAGTGGTAAGGAAATTGTGAACCAGACCCATTGCAGTTTAAATTCAATTTCTTTTTTCTGGGAGTAGAGTATATTATAGTGAACAAAAGAGCTTTAGGACAGTTTTCTTTTAGGTATTCTGTTTTATATAAAGCCCCAAATGTAAAGAATTTTAAAGCTCCTCCTTAAAAATAATGCAGCTACTCTTCTTGTCCTGAGGATGAAGTCCAAACTTCTAAGCATGATTCACATGCCCTTGTTCAGACTCTTGTTCACCTCCTCACTGCTTGCTCCCCACTTGTGTGCATCTTGCGTCTTTGCACCCAGGCACTCTGAATCCCTGTTTCCCCAGCATGCTCTGTCCTTTCTTGCCTACTGCCTCTGCCTTGGCACATACAGTTCCCTCTGCCCAGGGGCAGCGATCCCTCCTCCCTTCTACTCCTTTTCCTTAACTTCCTTCTGGGCAGTCTTCAGGTCTCAGCTTAGATGTCGTTTCTTCCTCATAGCTTATTCTGACTGCCTTCCAAAGCCAGGTTAGGTGAACTTCTTGTGTCTGTGTCTGTCGTCAATACCTTATTCTTTATTGAAGACTTTCTATGTACAACCTTGTATTATAACTGAACATCAGCCAGTCTTTCTAAGGTCAGGGTGAAACTTTTTAATGATGCTAATGCTAAAGCCTAGCATTGTATGTGGAACATAGTAGGTGTTCAGAAAATATTGATTGAATGTTGCTGAATCCAGGACAACCCTTATCTGATATTTTAGTCTACCACAACATATAGAAAATGATATCACTGACCCAACCAACTAAAGGGCACTTGTCTTAAACGATCCTATCCTCAGGGTTACCTGAGGCCAAAAGAACTAATATGGGAAGGGTGGGGTATTAGGCATAGGTTGTCTTTTGTATAGTAAAGAATTATAAATTATATTCAGTGACCAAATTCATAACCTTGAACTCATTATACTCTAACTGAAATAGGGTAATAGGAGACTGACTATAAACACAATTCACAAAACAAATAGATCCCTCTCTGATTTGGATAATTTCAGCTTGTAATATGTTTCTTCTAATCTGGACATCCAGGAGAAACAATTCTTGCCCAAACCCCATTGCTCAGCAGCGTGTCCATTGCTTTGGGAATCCCTTCTGGAAAAACATTTGACTTAAAAGATGTTCTTGGTATTGATCTCCCAGTTTCCCATCCTAAATGCAGTCTTGTACTTCTAATCCCTGTTCCCAAAATCACCTTCTTGCTTCAAGCTTCACTCTTGCCTAATTATAGTCAGTGTAAAACAAGCCTTCCTTCTCATTGCCAGCACAGGGACTTCCGGCTGCTGCCGTTCCTACCATCATCATGGTAACACTCCTGGCTGACTCCTCCAGGGTTTCCAGGAGGATTGGGGGCATTCGGTATGGGATAGAAAATGTTCACATGTTACGATTTTCTGGCCCACAGGGCAGCAGAGCTAGGGAGACTTTAAGAAAATGGCAGCATCTGCAGCTGGACTTTGTATTTCTACATCACAGTGTGTGGCCACCATCTGTGGACCTTTGTAATACCTAAGCTGGGTCATGTCATTTCTCTGGTCAAAACCTTCAATAAGCTTCACAACATAGCATTTTCAGTTCACCAGCTTTCTTGTTTACAAGGTTGGATGAAGAGGGCTTATACAGGGGTGTTTGCCAGGGTCTGTCAACCACAAAGTGTTACTGAAAGTCTCAATTACAGGGAAATTCAAAACTAAAAGCAACAATCAATGCTTTTGGCTTATACTGATATCATGCAAATGCACAGTAATGCATGGATGAGATTTTACCTTGTGCAACTGATAATACTGGGAAGCACCAACTCCACCTTGCTCCTCTGCAGTCCAGAGCACCAGGCGCAGAGTCCTCTTTGGACGCAGCCCTGGGAAAAATAACAAAATTAAAAACTGATACTGCGGCTGACTTTAAACTTTTAAAAACTGGCAGGGCCCCTCATCTGCACTGTGGAGGCAAGAGGAAATCAGAGGCACTCATCTTTCATTGGTTGGGCTTCCTGCCTCACGGTATGGCTGACCCAGCAAAGTGGCAACTTCGGGGCCAGTATCCTGGGCAGATTAATGGAGAAAGGGGTTGTGAGAAACACTATCTGTAGGCCAGTAAGTGAGCACCTCTGATCACATTCTTAACTGGATATCCTGTCCAGCAGGACCCAAGTGAGGGCCAAGTTCAGTGAGATATTAAATTATATACACAGATGAAGTTAAGAGGACCTTAAGCAGATCATGGGGTCTTCCAGTGATATTAATTGAAACCAAATCATATGAATCTACTTTTGAGACAAGGCATGTGGTCTAAATGTACAAGCAGAGCTAGCTGCCCATGGCATCCTCGGTAATACAATAACTGATAACAGTAGATGCAACGTACATGCCTATTCATGGCCAATTTCTTCTTCTACTTGGAAATACAAGGTCGTTCATTTAAGGCCAATTGAAAATTAATTGGATATGGATAATATTTATTTACTTTGTCAATGCACAGTGTGGTGGCAATTTATTGACCTGTGATATACAAATTTATATCCTGACCGCCGTCCTCGTTAGTATAGTGGTGAGTATCCCCACCTGTCACAAATTTATATCCTGGAGTTATTATTAGTTAATGGCAGGTCTGGCAGACCTAGAACCAGTTTTGAGTGACAAGGCTCAGTAATTTTAACTTCAGAGAAGCTGCTTTCTGAACTTAAAAAAATAGTGAAGCAGTATGCTAAAATTCCACTTTGTGACCATGAGTTAAAATCAATTCTGATTCGGACCTGATAATGTTGTTTTTAAAAAATAACCATCTGGGCCACCACTCTGGTCTAAGCCTCCACCACCTGCTGCTTGGATTGCTGCAGTTGCCTCCCAACTGGTCTCTCTGTCTCAGTCCTCACCTCTCTTCTGGTGATGCTCCTCACTGTAGCCATGAGGACCTTTGTAAAACCTAAGCTGGGTCATGTCATTTCTCTGCTCAAAACTTTCAATAACCAGAATCTAAGCTTCTGGAAGTCCGTAATTTATGCTTTTTAATTCATTCACGTCTCTAGTTTCCAGACTGCAAACAATGTTAAGTTCCCAAAATATAACTACTGAAGGAATAAATGAATGCAAAACTTGGCTTTGAATAAAACCAAGTTGGAATTACAATAAAATTCAAAGCCACTTCCACAGCCTGATATCCTAAAACTCTTCTCCTAGCTCATTTCCATGTAGGATGTTATATTTGACAAAGGCAGAAAGATCGGGAGAATCCTGCTATTGTTAGATGCTCTCTGTGTAACCACTGGGAGATTGAGCTATCTGAACTTCAGGCTCCTTAACTGAACAGTGGGGTAACATTATATGCCGACACCATAACTTTCATGGGGTAGTGATAAGGATTAAATGAGATGTGACAATGTACGGAATACAGCCTTGTGGCCAGCATGTAATCAGCCAATAATGAACTATAACCCCACACAGTGGGTATCCAGGCACAGGGCACACACTTGCACCCTGCAAAGGAGAAAGGATTTCTAAATGCCCATAGAAGAAATTCTTCCAAAGGCCTGTGAGCATCTGGCAAAGAAGAATCCTGGAGTGTCCACTGCTTGCTCCACAGTCAAACCACCTGCTCCATTGATGGTACAAACTTAGCAGTCTCTTGTCTGAGGAAGAAATCTAATCAGAATTGCTAATGATCATAATCTTTGATTTCTCTAAAAGAGATGTATTTAGTGTCAATTTAAATCAAATGACATTTTACTTGTAACCAAGGAAAAGAAAAGAAAAATAGGGTACCATTGCTTACGTTCTTCAAATAAAAATTCTAAACATTCTATAAATCCATAAGAAAAGGAAAAAATACTCTTTTTACATATCTCTATACCTATCAGTAAAACAATTCCAAATTATTCAAACGACAGAATTTGAGTAAGGATAGCCATGCAGCACAGGCTATAGAATATTCATTTTTTAAAAAGCAAATATTCTGGATATCCCTATAGATTTGGTGTGCCACGCTAAAGTTATTATCATGCAGGATTAGTCTCTTTCACATTACAAATCAGCCAGATGGCCAATGATGTCATATTAAGGTAATAAAGAAGTAATCAGTTTGAAGTGAGGGATGCTAAGGCCTCAGAAGAACAACAGCATAGCTGCTGGCATGGAGCAGGCCCTAAAAAGACCAACAGAGTCTCAGCAAGCCCTTGAGAAGGTCAGCGCCCCTCAGCATGGAACCCTGGCATCTATTTTCCAGAGTGAAGGCCAAAGAGGTTGGGAGGCCAGAGGTTTAGTAGATACCTGAGTCCAAAGTCTCTTTCCCCTCTGATTGTCCCTAAACCTATGAGGAATGTACGAGACTTCACCCAATAACTAGACCCTAAACCTAGAATGGAGTTTGGGCCCTCTGCCAATTTCAAAGCTCACCATGGATAGTGTGGGTGATGGGAAGGCACTGGCTACTGAGTCAGAAGGAGCTGATTTCATTCCTGGCTCTGCCACTCTGATTCTGTGAGGTTAGTGACCTACTTTCTGCAAGCATCAGTGTCTTAATAAAGAAAGTGGTAATTGTCTTATGGGATTGTTAAGAAAATTAAATGAGACAAGGCAAATATACATCAAGCACAGTCTCTGACACATAGTAGGTTTTCAAGAACCATTTACTGTCTTCTCTCTCCATCACTGTAGAGAACTTTCCAGTCGGTGCTAACAGTCACTAGGGAGAGCATGGGGGGAAACAGGAGCCTTAGAACGTCTTCGTCTATCCAGAATACATAACTCAGCTAAGGCAAAATGCAGACCTTATCTAGCCTGTAGGAAAACACATATCCTCTCTCAGTATGAAATACTCTCTCATCCCAACAGAGAGCCTACCCAAATCTAAATAAATCGACACAAGCTCCACAAATTTCCAATATATAAAATAATAGCAACAACAATAATAAAGCAATAACAGGGTGATAAGCGGTCAGTTCTAAGGAAGTAGTTGTGTGGGAGAACAGAGGTAAATGAACAGCTCAGCAGTACTCCTGGCCCCAGCTCTGGAGCCAGCTGGGCGCTATGCAGCACCTGTCCAAGGCAAACATGTAAAAGGAAGTCCTAGAATTGGAGGATGGAGGGAGAACCCTGTCTAGTTTTGGATGGCTAGGATTCAGGTCTCACTGAAGTTTTGTTAAAGAATAGCAATTAGTTCTCCCACAGATCTGCAGCGAATGCCAGAGAGATTCCTCGACCTGTTAGAATTTCTAGTAAGAACTCCAGATAGTGCAGCAAACAGTTTACAGCATCACGATTCTCTTCTAAAACAGTGATTCTCAACCTTCCTAATGCCGTGATGTATTTTCATTGTTACAAAGGGGTCGCAGCTATGATTTAATTAAAAAAATTAAACACACACACAAAAACAAAGGGGTCGCGACCCACAGGTTGAGAACCGCTGCTCTAAAAGAACATAAACTATCAAGGACATGTCAGAACTTGGTTTTGGTTTATGAAATATGACATACATGCATTTCATTTTCATTTTCATTGAGTAGAATAAAAGTGCTGGGGGAAGATAGTACAATTTCAGAAAAGGTGAAAAAAAATTTGGTTGGCCTTTTCTTTTTTATTCATTATCCTTAAATTTAAAGATGAGAGGGCTAAGAGATGACTGTCATTAAACTGATAAATTGAAAATGTCAGTTGACTATGTTACACTCCCAGCAAGGAGGGGCAAAGCAAAACAAACTTGACATTCAGTAAAAAAACTGAGATTAATCAAGCTTGTAGACAGCTTTTCCAAACCGTAAGTTCTTAAGAATACTTTGTTAACAAGGTGTATTTACATTTTTTTAAATTTCAGATTAAAATAAGGATACATATGATTAGGTTGCATTGTTTGCGTTTGTTAGGGAAAGTTCAAGTTAACAAAGTGTTTTGACCCCCAATGCCCATTTTCTATTCAGTTTCAAGCTCTCCAGAACTATGGAAACCACATATCTGTAATCTAACTTTATAGAGAAAACACTTTCTCTTATAGTAAACATATTCATTTTCCACATAATTGTGCTAGTTTACAAATACACTCGCCTGACTCTCTTTTAGCAACAGTTTGGAAGAGAGGGCCTATGCCTAAAGACATTTCTATTGGTGAAACAGGACTACATATGACTAGTAAGACTACAGCATCTGAGTTATAAACATAAATAATGATGGAGCACAGGAGAAAACGGGGGAGCACAGTGGAAGAGGTTAAGCTCTTGGGTTTGGGGTGGAGATCTATTTCCACCTTGGGCAAATTACATAATTTGTCATATACTATATGAGCACCTTATCACTGATTTTTAAAATAGAGAGCATGGTTAGACAAAGATTAATAATTCTAGTGAAGTACATTGTACGTACTTCTCTTTGTGAGGCAGGGATAGAAAATCCCCTTGATGATCTTTGTTCTTGGAAGAATCACTAGTTGTAGCTGTTTAGTTATGTAAATAGAAAGCAATTAGGCACTTTAGGAGGTATTGGGCAGGGCAACAGGGTGTTTTGTTTTCCTCGTTAAGCAGGAACAAGCTGATGCACAGGGCGGGCGCTCTAACCACGGAGCCTTGGGTGCCCAGCCTCCCAACTGGGTATGTTTTAAACTCTGTCTTATAAGCTGTTACCTTTTGAACCACCTGGAGAAACAACTTGGACACTGGGCAGGAGGAGAATCAGGGTATTAAAGGAGCCCAGGGCCTTCTTGAGGGAAGCCCTAGTGTCCTCACCCCTGTTTCCTCCTTTTAGGGGCTGAGGATGAGATACTTGTTGGGTCAGGGTGACACTGAAGAGGGTCCCAGGGCAGGGAAGGTAATAAAGTGATTCTGATGAAGGGAGGAGTCTGGGCTGTTGACCTGGGCTTCATATAATGGCCTAAGTTTCTAGGGGAAGGACTAATTTCAGCCTAGTATGAGGCCCACTCCAGAAGTGACTCCGGACCCAGCCAGGCTGGGACAGTGATTATTATTTAGGGAACTATGTCTGAGGTTGGAATTGTATGTAAAGGGAGTTGTATCCTTGTTACCCAAAATGGGCACCACAAGGTTCTGGAGAATGACAGACCCATTTGGCCTAAGTGAAGTCTGAGTATTCAAGGCCTGTGGAAGGAATCTCACTCAAGAGGAGATTAATAGGCTTCCTGCTAATAAACCCTGTGGAGGCTTGGGTGATTAACTGTAAAGAAGATTAAAGAGATGTGATAATATTTATAACCTGTGTTTGTGGAACGGGTCATAACAGTTATAATTTCCATAATTCAAAGGCAACAGTCCTACCTCATTATGATGATTAGGCTTCTATCAGCCAGGAAAATCACTATTAATCATTGGGGAAGGAGAATCACTGTGACTACAGTTAGTGAAGGCTGTTTTTGGCCTGCCCCAGCTCTCCACTCTCATTATCTGCTTCTGTCTCTCGTCCTAAGCTCTGGCTACACTGCATTTCCTACCAGTCCGTCAACACGCCATGCTTTCCCAGACTTTTGGCCCTTTGTATATATTCTTCTCCCTGTCTAGAGCGCCTCTTCACCTCTGCCATCCAGCAAACTGCCATTCATTCAACAAAAGCCCATCTCTAACATCATGTTCTCTGGGAAGGCTTCCCTACCTCAAAGGCAAGTTTGGCTGTGGTTCCTCAGTGTTTCTAGAGCTTTCTACAGACCTCTATTTTCATTTTCAACCACACTCAAATGTTGAGCTTCCCATTAGATCATTAATTTTCTGAAATTTACTCATTTCCCCTTGTTACAATCTGGACCAGTACCTGACATTTAACAAGTGCTGAACAAATGTTTGTTTATTGATCGGCAGAATGACTAATATATTTATATAAGTACAAATTAAAGGTACTGCCTTTTCATTAATATAAAGGCTATTACTACCTACTCAGTTCAGAAAGCTGGTAAGATGGGCTATTTTTGTAAGATCAAAGCCCACTACCACTGGTGAAAACACCCCAGCAGCCAGGATAGTAGAACATTAGAACACACAGACACACACACACAAACATATATATGACTCAGTCAACAAAAGCTATTGATGTTCTAAATTTTGACTAGACCCTGCTGTGCTACAAAAGCAACATGGAAACTGAAGCACATTTAATATATGTGCTTCATATATATACATATATATTATATATGCATATATTATATATATGTCACAAATTTTCCATCAGCTAATTGAACTAGAGGTGTTTGTATTTTAAACTCTGACAGTTGTCTTTAACTTTTTACCTTGATAATTTTTCTGAATGTGAAAACAGTTATATCCTTTTTAAAATGTAAAATTAAGGTAAATAAAAAATTAGAAAACAAAACAACCTATAGGCACATTGTTGTATTTCCTTACAGTGTGTATATGCATATGAATGTATACAAGCACACGCATACAAAATTAGGTATCCACAAACAGTGATAGTTTTCTACTACCTTTTCCACTTAAAATCATGGCACACATATATGGTCTTTAGTATAATCAATAACCTTCAAGAAAATGGTTCTTAGTTTTTTCAGTTATTCCCTTATTATTAGGAATCTAATTTTTATTCTAGGATAAGTTCTTAAAATCAGTACTTGAGTCTTAATAGGATAAGCATTATTAAGGCTCTTGACACATATCACTAATGCCCTAAAAGTTTACCAATTTAGATTCCTATCAGCAGTGTGTGAGAATATTCACTTTTATTTGATATAGAGCTTTTAATATTATCTCTCTTTTTTATGTATCATATATCTATTTTTATACACTATATTCTACTCATTTGCAGCCCAAATAAACACACACACACACACACACACACACACAATTTTGTCGTCTATTTTAACTTGATAGAGACAAATGTTAAGTTTCTATCTGATGCTTGACTAAAGCATGTGAATTTGTTTTTCTTATTTAAATTGCCTGATCATAGGGTTCTTTTATCAATATGTTTCTAAAATAATGCTGGTATCATGTAGGAATCTCAAAAGCCTGGTCTAGTTACCATTTTGAGGCATGCTATTTCTTTTTCCCTGTCATTGTTTAGAGTGTTTTTATCTGCAAGGAGAAAGTGAGAAGGCTGGTTAATGATAGATGTAAACTCTGAATCACATTTTTGTTGAGAATTCTACCTTACAAAAACATCAACTGGTGAGGAGCTAAACCAGCAGTACGATTTTTAAGGAAATGATGATAAATCAAGTACAAGTACCAGAACTCCTACAAATTCACATTCACCAATATGGTTACTTACATTTTAATGTTTGTGAAGATCAAGCTGTGTGAGGAAGAACAACTATGTTTGCACTTGAATCTGGAATCATCAAAAAGTAATATCCAACAAGCAACTGGAATGAGAAAATCTCTGGGATCCCTTTTCAATACCTAATGGTGGACATGAAGCATACTTTTTTTTTTTTTTTTTGAGACAGAGCCTCAAGCTGTCACCTTGGGTAGAGTGCTGTGGCATCACAGCTCACAGCAACCTCCAACTCCTGGGCTTAAGTGATTCTCCTTCCTCCGCCTCCCAAGTAGCTGGGATTACAGGTGCCTGCCACAACGCCCGGCTATTTTTTGGTTGCAGCTGTTATTATTGTTTGCCAGGGATACATTTTTTTTTTTTTTATAATGCAGGAACCATAATTAAGCTGCTTCTTTTAACTCTTTCAAATGCTCCTTTCTATGGCTATGATGGAGAAGATGCTATTTGTATTTTCAAAAATTTTCCTTCTGTATAAAATTAGTTATGAAGTGACCTATACTTTATATGAGGTTATATTTTATTAAAGGCTTACTCCTTTAATCCTTTATTATTTTTGACCAATAATTAATTTCTTTTTCTTGGTTCCATTTAAATTTGGGATTTTAAAGCATAGAACATTTCTTAATATAATCCATTTTCAATCAGTTTTGAACATAAAAACTCCCTTTCCCGAGCACTACTCTATTTTTGGCCCCCAAAGTGCTGAATACTCTTGCTAAGGGACAGTTCTCACTGTGAAAAGAAAAAGATCATCAAAATGTCTCTGGAACTTTCCTCTTCCTTTCTATTCCCACTGTGGCTATCATAAGAGCCCTTTTGAATTGCTGCAATCGCCAACTAACTGCTTCCTCTCATCCTTTCTGTGTAACTGCTGCCAGATTCATCTTAAAATGCTGCTTCGAACATGTCACTGGCTACATGAAAACCTTTAATCACTCCTTATCATCTGTAGCAGTAGTCTGTCTCTTTCAAATGTGCACCACTGTTAATAAAACAATTTTGATATTTTCAAACAAATTTGAAAAAAATAAGAATCACTACATACATACGTTTATGTGTAAATGACACATACAATATTGTCGATACAAATCATTATTAGTGAAATATATTTTTTCTAAGTAAAGAATAAATATTTTCCTATACTCAAATGGATTTTCCTACACACTCTCTGGCTTTGGAGGCTGCTGGTCTATGGGACAGGGCATCCTCCTCAGGATAGCATTTGAGGCCCTATGCAGAATGATTCCAATCTGCCTCTCTAGACTTACCTCCAACTACTCCCCTTTCCAAAGCCTCATTTCCATATACACAGATGTCTTCCCTTCCTTCCCATTCCTGTGCTTTTCCTCACACCATTTATGCTATCTGCTTGTCCTTCCTTCATCTCTTAGCTTACCCAGATCTCAACCATCTTTCAAGACCCAGTTCCAACTCCCCTGTTCCATTTTCTCCTTTCTCTGTTGCTATTTTCTGTTCTGCCAATTTGGCAATTGATCATGATTTAATGTACTTTTTGCTTGTGATTTTCATACAGCTTGTGATAAATCAACGATCCCTGTATATATTTGTTAATGTATGTATTAGATACCTAATCGAAATAGTTTTAAGTGGCAAGAAGAGAGTTATAGATTAGATCTATGAAAAGAATTTCTAGACAAATGATATTTTAAAACATTAAATCAGTTATCTTTTACATTTTCCTAGAGGAGAATAAAGCCTGAAAATAAGGCTGGTCTTGGGCAGGTAGGGTAGATAGAAATAGACTAGAAGCTTTGAGTTCTTATTAGATTTAGGATATTATAAGAGGTGACTCTACAAATATTGAAACTTACACACAGGGACCTGGGAGTGGCATTTATTTAAGAGAAGCATTTGGCCTCCCAGGAGAAGGGCTGTTCTTATCTCAAACACTTGTATCCTTCAATTATGGGAAGTGTGAGACATATCTGTATTCTTGAGATAAAAGAAAATTTAGAGCAATCTCAGTGGTGTTTACGTGAGATTTCAATGCTTCAAATTTTATGTACCTTACAATGCCAAGGTAATGGATTAATCTGACCTTATGAAGCTTTTGCTGTTCCAGGTCATTTTCACATATCTTAATATACAAAAACTGTTAAGAGAGACATTTTATATAGTCTATTAAAAGTAGTCCTAGGAGCTTGAAAAAATTTACTTAAAACTTCAGGGAATTGTTGTCTTAGAAAGACTCCACAAGTTTATCTGCTGTTCTCCCAGGATTGAGTTAACAGGTGTGTGTTCAGTCTGTGAACACTCCATTTTTGAAATGAAACCAAATCCAGGCAGAGTTATGTGTTAGTGTGGGAATTAATGCAATGCCTCTACTCTCCATACTTTTCTCAGGATCCTCTGTCCTCAAACCTTAAAATCAATCTACTAACTTTTTTTTCTTGTATAGACACCATTTCAACAACATTATTTTCCATCATTCTGTAACTTACTTATTTTTCACTTCTACATTTAACACTTATGAAAACATATCATCACTGTCTACCTTGGATGCACAAGTATGCACTTAAGAATTATATTCCATAAAAAGAGAATCTAAAATTTTATAATAGGAGGAGTGAGAAAGCAAATTAACAAATAGTCATTTGGACTAACTGTGCAAAAATCAAACAGATAAAATGACACCTCTGAGCTATATCAGACTCATTCATTGAAGACAATTCCTGGTCCAGGAACTGAGGAATTTGGGGATAAAGATGATAATCATGCTCTATGAACTCACAGAAATTAAAAATTCAGAGGACAAAGGGAGTTAAGAAACCCCCACATTATTCTTATCATTATCATCACATCATTATCATTGTAGGTGCTTTGAATTCATCTAAAGAAAACTGATGAAGTTACTTGGGTGTTTAACATTTTTTTCTGCTGTCCGTTGGAAGAAGAAGAGTTGTCTTGAGCTGCATGTTAACTATCCAAACACTATTTAAAGCTGATGAGCGAAAAAAAAAAAAGGTTTGTTCAAAAATTTTGTGACATCTGACAACATGGATAAGCTAAACAGTTCTCAGATAATCCATATGTGGCCTGCAGGTTTCAGATTGGACACCCTGAGAATGAGGTTGAGAAAGGGAGAGTGTGCTATAAGTGCATCTGGGAGGGAAATGGCACAGTGGGGAGGCATCAGAGCACTGCTAATATGATTTTAGAGATGGCCAACATTCAAGGGGAGAAAAGACCAAGATTAACTGCATACTCTGAACCGCACTGGACACTGTGCTGAGGTGTTTCTAGACAATGCCTCATATACTTTTAAAAACATTACCTCAATTAATATTGCAAATCAGTAATTTTGCCTTCTTCTTACAATTATGAAACTGGGAGTAGAGGAATTAAGTCACTTGCCCACTGTTACCAGCAAATAAGTGGCAGGACTGGGATTCGAACCTGGGACTGTCTAATGCTTAGTCGATGCCCCTAACTGCTTTACACTATTGCCCTTCCAAAAGATAAACTGAGTGGAAGGATCTGACCAGTCATGTGCAATCTCTGTCTTCTTCTGTCTCTTTTTTGGTTAAAATCTCACGTTAGAGAATATAATCTAACAAAAGTATGGCACCTGTTCCTGTTATGCACAGGCCCATGTTAGCACCTGCAAATTCCATTTAAAACTGTCTGATTTAAAGAAGCAACATGACAAGAACATAACCTATAGCAGTGTATTTAACCATTTTTATCTCCTGACAAACTCGAACCTATAGTTGAACTTCCAAGGCACGCTTAAATTATATTGATCAAAAAAAAAAAAAAAAGAGTAAAAAAAGAATAGACTTACTGTGCTTTGAATTTCTTTCAAAAATAATTTAATTAATGGTCTTTAAATTTCTTCTGCAGCACATCTAAGATCCTTCGGCACACCAGAGTGCCACAGCACTCCTATTGAAAATCACTGACCTATAGCCATTAGGTTGGGTATGGTCAGTAGGGGTAAGAGCCAGGACCAGTGCAAAGAAAGACATTTTCTAGGCTGCTGGAGATAAACAATTGGTCTCTAAGACAGTCAAAAACTGAAAACACTGGAATGTCCAGATTTATGTTAACAGGAATGACACCATCTTGCTAGGTTAGAAAATTATCACTAACTTTAAATAAGTAGGAAATAGATGAAAATGCAAGTGAGTCTTGAGGAAATTGCTCAAGACTGACTTGCATTTAGGGGGAATAAACTTCATAAAAATTAAAAATGAACATAAAAATTATAAGCCTAGTAGCCACTTAGATAATCAAAATGCATTCTCTGCCTAGAAAAGATTTTTCAAAATTCAGGTGAGTATGAAAAATAAGCTACAACTGTAAATATGTATATTAAATTCTGTTGTCAACAATAAATCCTGTTGGAAGTCAAAAACCCACAGTGACATGTTGGCGGCCTTAAGTTCTTCTGAGGAAAAATGAAATTGTTAAATATCATCAAGGTTAAATATCATCATCTTAGTGGGAGGGAGATTATAACAGAGAGAGATCATAATTGAGTTTAGGAATAGATCTGGCAGGGAGGCAGAAAGGTGATCAAGGAGTGGATTGGTGGGGAGTAACTACATAACTGGGAAAGTATTTATGGTTCCACTGATGCTGTGTTAAAGACAGCTGGCCAGCTGGGGAGGTGATGAGGCTAAGGGAAAGAAGGGATCAGGATTTACTGGGCACTTAACACTATGCCAGGCAGTGTAGTAAGTTCTTTCTAGACATTATCTCACTTAATTTTTATAACAATCCTGTAATACCTGACAGTATTATTATATCCGGGGTACTATCCCCAAGTTATAGATAATGGAACAAATATTGAAAGAATGTGAGAGATTTGCACAATGTCACAGACCTAGTCACTGCTAGAGGCAGGATATGAATCCAGAATCTTAGTTTTTTTACTCCAGTGCTTGTGCTTTTCAACTAGAGCACCCCGACTCTGGATCCCTTATATTGAGAACATTCTCTGACATAACAAAAACAAAAATAACTTAGGACAAATACTAATGGCATAGGTAGACCTTCCATGTGGGTTGGGCTTCAGTAACAAGGTGGGAGTAACCGAATTGCTTTATAATGTAAGTTTTATTTAACCAGCACCATGCAGAGTCATTAGTGTTAAGTTATCATCTCAGCAGGGTGCAGGGTCTGTTCTCAAGTCTTCTAGTGGTGTCTACCATGGCTCCGCCTTCCTCCCCTCCTCAAATTTCTAGTACAATCTTCCCCAGGAAAACAAGGATTGAGATGAAGTCAAACAGAGTGCCAGGAAGAAAAGAGGCGGTGCAGAGGCAGACACAAAGCAAAACACAGCAGATCTCACACTGTCTGCCTGGTACTTGTCTAAGTCACAGAAACTGTATAAATCACTGCGAGCTGAGGCCATGGGACAGCCCCCCGCCCCCATTCTCCCTCTGTACACTGTGCACAGCACGCTGATCAAATTTGTCACCTTCCAACTCGGCAGCCCTTACTCCCTCCTTAAACTGACTGACTGAAATTTAATTGAGAATTAAGAAAATCCAGAGAGCAAAACGACTCGAGATATGGATGATGTAGATATAATATAGACATGCTTAATACCCATTTCAAATGATAAAAGCCAGATGGCAACCTGTGTGTCTTTTAAAAGGATATATAGAATAAAAAAAATCTTTTTCCTATGGATGAAAAACTCTTCAAATAAAAGCTGTGACTATAAACAGCCCTATCATAAACTCAAGAAAATATGTGGCCACCTTAGTCGGTCATTTCCTGAACCTCTTGCCAACACTGCCCCATTGGGGCATCTGACAGAAAGCTACACTCATTCCTTAGGCCCTGTACCCCGCTACTAGAGTAAGAGCAGTTCAGATCCGACATGGAGGCAGTGAGTCGGAGAGCATCTGGGACCAAGAAGAAGAATTCCGGAGCCAGTCAAGCATGGAGTCAAAGAACCCTGAGAGGGAGGTGTCAGTCTGTCTGGCTCTCTGAGACATCAGCAGGTGCATTCTGGATGCTAGAGTTAGCACAGAGCTCCTGAGATGGAGAGCCAGTGCCCACTCACTGATGTGCAGGGACTAAGCAGCTGGCTGTGCAGAGTGACAGCAGATTCCACCACACACAGCAAAGTGGCTGTGCTCCTGACTCTGTGCACAGGGCCAGACAGGATCCAAAGCCAGAGAACAAGGAAAGGACAAAAATCCAAGCTCACCAGGTCAGCAAGTAAAGAGACAGTCATGTGAGCAACAGGCACATGCAAACTAGACAGACTTTCTGCGGTGTCATGCTGACCTTGACACAGACAGGGGAACTCTAACTGGAGAATATAGATGTTCCATAAGGTAAACAGAAAACTAGCATTGGTCAAATGTTTATTATGCTCCAGGAATTTTATGTACATTATTAACTTTTCTCAACTGAACCTTATAATAACACAAGGATGTGGGTATAATAATTTTTCCTATTTTATAAATTAGGAAGCTGAGGCTTACAGAGGTTAAACGACTCACTCATGGTCACGTATGGTAATGACAGGCAGAAGCAGGACTAGAACTCAGGTTCTTCTGATCCCAAAGCCTATGGCTTGAACCTTTTTTCTACATGTGAGTCCCCATCGGTGGACCCAGTGGCCTGGGAATGACTCACCTGGGGATTAATCTCATGGAAACCTGGCACAGAAGGAGGTGATAATTCATTAGATACACACTTACAAGACCCTCAACATGAAAAAGTATACTTGGGGCCATTTACACTGCTGAAAAATAAGGCACCCAGTCCTAGGGAAGAGCTATCCTTTGGCACTGGGTTCACCCTGGCTATAAGCTGAAGATATATTTGTTCACATTTGTATAAACAGAAACCCTAAAATCTCCAAGCATAAATTGACACATTGTTACGGAGAATACTGAGCTATCAATTCCAGCTCTCCTTGGCTTGATTCACCACCATGTTTTTTAAATCCTCCATGCTAGGGATGCACAAAGCATCAAATTGTTCTGGGTAAATAATTTTGTCTTTCAGTTCTTCAAATGATAACTTACATTAAAGAAGTTTTTTTTTTTTTTTTTTTTTTTTAAATAAGAGATTTCAGGTCATGTCCTGATTGATTTCAAGGCTTGATTTTAAGTTAAGCCTTGACTTCACAAGGGACCCTAACAGGAAAGGGTCATTCACTACCTCACCACCCAACACACATATGTTCAAGTACTCCGTACAGTAGCAATGTTGATATATTCATTTTTGAGTCTTGAACCTGGCAGACTTTGAGTCAACTGCCTAATCTAATCTTAGCCAGACTATTTTACAGTTCCAGCATTAAATACTGGCACCAGCGTGAGTTTGGTTGTGCCTGACGGACTATGGGTAATAAATGGTAAATAAATAAGATATCCCAGTGTTCCATGGCCCACTTATTTATTGTATTAAAACTATTACTTCATGCCCCTGCAGTTCCCAAATAAGAAAAACAGCCCATGTGTTACTGTAAGCAATAAGAATTTCTCCTCCCATCAGAAATGCATGCCATTGCACAGAATAAATTTTTATTTCAAGAATTAGATCACCTTATAAAGCATAACTGTCCTGGCTGCCTGTGTTTTCTGGGGTAAATCACAATCCACTTCAAAAATTTACACACATTTGTCACTTGAGAAATAGTTCTTTGCTTTGGCTTTTGAGTAAGCAAAGTATTTTTCTAAGGACAGTGTCAAATAGTCCTGTGATTACTCCCATTTTAATGTGCTAATCATTATCTTCCATTACCAGGCTACAGACATTGTCAGTTTTGAAAACAGTTCCTTTATGGAAACTAAAACATGAGTCAGGAGGTAAGCAAGTTCTCAGTGGAATTTGCCTGTGTCACTTTGTCCTTGGCAGTACTTGTGGCATTTCTGCAGGGTGGGCCTGGCTGTATTGGCTGCCAGGGGCCCTGTGAGAAGACACTAGCCCTCAAAGATCTAACTGAAAAGCAACACACAGCCTCTGATAAAACAGTCAGATGCCAAAAGTAAGCTACACATCAAACTGTTTTGTAAAACTCCAGTGAAATGAAAGATTATGTCTCCTACAAGCCCCTCTAAATTCTAGAACCAGCTGTTAAAGATGTTGGTATATTTGGGGCCTGCTTGGAGTTCTACAGAAGAAACTCTTCAAATAGACAAACTTTTGGAGGGGTGGAAGAAGGCAAGATTGGGAACAGTAGTGTGCCTTTTAATGACTGAGACTGAATATACTTTCCCCTGCTTTTCTTTTATGTTTCTTCATAAAGCATTTTTCATGCTTTCCTGCTATTTTGCAGCAACTTTTTTTTTTTAAATAATATACTTAGGTTACCAAACTAAAAAAGAATCTCTGCCCCATGTACTCTGTTTAGTTGAAAGACAAGTTTCTATTCCTCACAGGAGAATGAGCCATCAACCTGCCACAGAAGTCGAATAACAAAAGGCCCCCTTCAGAGGCTTTCAATTTCCAGGCCCTGATGCTCTGTGACCAGGTAAGTCCACTCCCCCTACCCCCCACCTCTGCCTGTGCACCTGGGTCTCCCTGGGTTGCTAGCAAGGGTTGTCAGCATAACACATCAGGGATCCAGCCGTTGTATTTACATTTTAATAACTATTTTGTTTTCATTATTCTTGTTTTTTCCCAGGGTTTCTAAGAAAGGGAGAGGCACAGTAATAACCAAGTCCTATCTAATAGAATCAGCAACATTTGGTTGAACTGAAATTTAGACTAAGAAATGAGAGCTGGAATTTTTCACAAGGACAAATATTTAGAAGGCTACAGATATGATTTGAATGGGTTTTATTTCCCTTGCATTTCTTTATACATGGAACCATTCCCTGCTGTCTTGTTTCTTGACTTATAAAGGGTATGATGAGGTAACAACCAGCATGAGAGTGTCTGCTGTATTCAAGCCCCTGGTATCCTTTCTGGGGACAGGCTTATGTAAATCGAAAAAATATCAGAACACAGGCATAGGAAGAGAGACTTTCAAAAGGCAACTCAACTTTTAGATTCTTTCATCCATTTCCATCTCACTTGTATTCCTTAGGCAAAGTGTAACAGTCTTCGTGGCTTCAAAACTACTCCCTCACTTTTACTGAAATTCTTAGAGCCTTCCACTGTAACCACCAATAACCCCTCAAAAGACCACAGAGCCAAGGACCTCAGATCAGTACATAGATTCACTGATTGAAAGTACAGGATCTCTGTTAGCCCAGTTGAGCTTATTTAGATTACTCTCCCCATCATATATTTTTTGGGAAAGTATTGAGGATTCTAAATTGCAGAGGGTACCTGTGACACTGGTTGTTACCGCCAGTGCATTTTATGGAGCATATAAAATAGGCAATGATCTTTTTTTTTTAATACACAATTGGAAATATTTTCATCACACTGGTTAACATAGCCTTTCTGGCTTTTTCTTAGTTATCGTGTTAAAACATTTATATTCTACATTTAGTAAGTTTCACATGTACCCTTGTCAGATGCACCGTAGGTGTGGTCTCACCAATTACTCTCCCTCCACTCATCCTCCCCTCTCCCCTACTCAGCCCTACTATGACACTAATTTATAGCTTTCATATGAAAGAGAATTTCATTTAGGTGTCCATAATCACAGCACTTTTAACTTGTGGTGGGGGAACCTAAAAGTGAAATGCATAGATGGCAAGACCAGTCAATTCTGTGACCTCATCAGTGATCCCCAAGCTTGCTATAGCCTTTCTTCTCTGGCTTTATTCTCAGTTTCTCCAGAAATTGTGCCATATCTAAAGCCTGGATTCACACAGAACTAACAAAATACTATCTTTTTCTGCCAGAGACAAATGGAAATTTGGAAACAAACAGCTTCTATGGAGGACATGTGTCTTTACTCTGTCTTTCAATATGACCTCAACAATCCTCTCCTGAGTTAGGAAAACCTCCATGGACAACTGATTGGGGTAGCTGCAACCAAGGAAGTGTGTCCATAGTTTGAAGGACTTCCTCAAAGACCAAGGAAGTATGTCCATATTGAAGGACTTCTCCAAAGACCAAGGAAGCATGTCTATATTGAAAGACTTCCCTGAATACCAAGGAAGCATGTCCATATTGAAGGACTTCTCCAAAGACCGAGGAAGCATGTCCATATTGAAGGACTTTCCCGAAGACCAAGGAAGTGTGTCCATATTGAACAACTTACCCAAAGACCAAGGAAGTGTATCCATATGGAAGGACTCCCTGAAGACAAAGGAAGTGTGTTCGTATTGAAGAACTTACCCGAAGACCAAGGAAGTGTATCCACCTGGAAAGACTCCCTGAAGACCAAAGAAGTGTATCCATAGTTTGAAGGACTTCCTCAAAGACCAAGGAAGCATATCTATATTGAAGGAATTCCCTGAAGACAAAGGAAGCATGTCCATACTGAAGGATTCCCTGAAGACCAAGAAAGCATGTCCATATTGAAGGACTTCTCCAAAGACCAAGGAAGCATGTCCAAATTGAAGGACTCCCCAAAGACCAAGGAAGTGTGTTCATATTGAAGGACTCCCCAAAGACCAAGGAAGTGTGTCCATATTGAAGGACTCTCTAAAGACCAAGGAAGTGTGCCCATATTGAAGGACTCCCTGAAGACCAAGGAAGGGTGTCCATATTGAAGGACTTCACCAAAGACCAAGGAAGTATGTCCATATTGAAGGACTTCCCAGAAGACCAAGCAAGTGTGTCCATATTGAAGGACTTCCTCAAAGACCAAGGAGGCATGTCCATATTGAAGGACTCCCTGAAGACCAAGGAGGTGTAATAGTTTGAAGGACTTCCCCAAAGACCAAGGAAGCATGTCCATAGTTTGGAAGGATTTCCTTGAAGACCAAGGAAGTGGTCTTTAGGGACCACTCGAAGGACACACTGAAGACCAAGGAGGTATAACCTTCTGTGGATGCCTGTTCTGTAATCTCTACAGAAAGCTTAACCTGCCTTCTTGCCTTAACTGTACGAAATTCAAAAGTAGAACCAGCATCTGTTTTCAAGAGAAAGACATGAGAGTAAAGCAGAAATTCTTTCCTGTTAGAATCTATAGAAGTTCCTAGGGCTCTATAAAAGGACTCAGAGTCTGAAAGGTTTCTGGTTCTTCTAGAAAAATATTTCAGGGCTAACTAAATTGGCTGAGAAACCATGCAGAGTCTGAATGGTTCTGGCCACATGTGGATCTGAAAACATCTGTAAAATGATCAATCACTTGTCTAAGGAACAGAATTTCATCAATCTCAATGCTACAGGATACAGCCCCTTAGAAGAAAAGGCTGATGTGGAAGATTGTTTAAAGTTCCAATAGCTTTCCTAAAGTGTTTTTTTTTTTTTCATAAAAAAAAATCATAGAATAGTCATTAAGAATTTTGGCTTAGAATTTGACTTTATTAAAATCTAGGATGCATCACTTAATACACTACTGAAAGCTATATGACCTTGGGCAAGTGACTCAGCTTCTCTAAATAAGCCTCATCTGGAAAACAGGGATGATACCACAGTACCAGACTCATGGGAATGGGTTGTGAAGATTAACTGAGAAAAGCTTTGTAAAAGTGTCCAGTGGGTAGCAAGATTTCATTATGCTAGTATTACATGCCTGGCTTAAGACTACTCTTCTTTGAGGCTTTAATAGTTTTTTGGTTTGTTTGGCAAATATCAGAGAAAAGCAGTAAACTAAAAAGAGTTGGAGGCCAGTACAGTGACTGCATGAGAAGTAGCAGCAATTAAGTAACTAAATCAACGTAAGAGAAAGCTTTATCAAATGAATGCCAGAATAAAACTCTAGTAATCAAGGAAAGCTTCAATGCTATTTCATATCTCCCCATTCAAGAAAGCAAACATTTTGCCTTTGCTATTCTTTAGCTTCATTATAATGTAAATATAAAAAGAGGCTTTTAAAATTTAATCTGGCATGGCATTCTTTATCCTTTTATGAATATGAACACTCATGTCTTGCCTTAATTCCACATAATGTTCAGCAATTTTCTCTATTTTCTTCTACTGAAACTATTTACTGATGTATAATAGAACTTCTTATGTTTCAAAATCTTTTATATTTTCAATTCTCTTTTCTCCCTTTATACAGTTGGTAATTTTCTAATTTCCATGATCCAATTTATAAAGTCTCTCTTTGACAGCATTCTCTCTTTGATTACTTATTCTATTGAGAGGGACGGAGGGAGGGGGGGTGGGGCCTTGGTTTGTGTCACACTTTATGGGGGCAAGACATGATTGCAAGAGGGACTTTGCCTAACAATTGCAATCAATGTAACCTGGCATATTGTACCCTCAATGAATCCCCAACAATAATAAAAAAAAAAAAGAAAAAAAAGCTAAATGACTGTACATTTTAATTTCTAATAATTTAAATTGGTTCTCTTTTGTATCTGCATGTTCTAATTACGTAACTTTATTTTATAAGCTCCTATTATTTTTTAATTGGTGCTACTCATTTTTTATTTTTTGAAGATTTTAAGTATACATATTTTTTAAGTCTTTTCCATTTTAATCATGCCACCCTATGATGATAAACTCAAGTTGCTGGACAGCGTAGGGAAATGTAAGACCGAAGGAACAACATAAGAAAAAAGAAAGTCACCATGTAATTTATATTTTTCTCAAGTTGGATTTCAAGACATTTGGAGAAAAATGTTGAAGTTTAAGTAATATCCTAGATCAAGACATATGATAAATGGTTCTCTTTACAAATTCAAAATGCTAACTGTTACTGGTTGTCTTTATTGTCCAATGCTTAGCAAAAAAGCTTAAGCTTAATACTGAACTTAATACTATTCTTAGTGACTGCGAGTTGAGCAGATAAATGAGGAATAGATGGATGAATATTAAGTAATGATGATTCTCACAAATAGGAGGGCTCAGTCAAGTAAAATGACAATTAATGTCAGAGCTCCAATGCTAGTAGCACATTTTTTTTCACATTTAAAGCTTTTGAAATTAGAACAGCTTTATGATCAATGTACATTCATTAAGAAGTGGTTTTTCTCTTCAAAATATTTTCTTATATCAAAAGTACATCTTTCAACTATGTTATTGAGAATTAAAGAAATAGAATATTTCAATATCATAATTATGAAAAGGCTTTAAACATATAAATGAAAATAAATAAAATGATAGCAAAAATTCTGTGAATTTCTAATCAAATAGGAACAACAGAGACCAATCTCTAACTGAAATTGTTAGGCTATATTACACAATAAGGTCAGCAAAAATCTGAGCTTGGTCAAAACCAGAGGAAAATTAAAGTATAGGACTTGAACAACCTTTTCCTAGCTCCCTAGAGTCTGTCTATATGAAAACTTTAACTCTTCAAAGCTAAAGAGAGTTTTCTAATAAACCAGTGGAACCAAGTTTATGAGCTTTAATCTACCAACCTAAGAGGACTTTAATTGGTAGAGAAAAAAACTAGAAATAGACTTGTGAATACTTTTGATCAAAATTGAGGTACCTCTGGGGGCAACTTTTTCCCCTGAGGCTAAAGAAACGTTTGAAGAGACTTTCCAAACACAAGATCCTAAATGAAAGGCTGTAGTATGGAACTATGATGCAGTTACAAATTCTTATTCTCTAATGCCTAGCAAGAGTGGAGAGAGTGGTAGGAGACCTAGGACTTTTCAGACACAAAGCATTGGCCTCTCCCACTAGAGTACTTCCAGATGCATAGCCTACCAGTAGCAGCAAACTAACTGCTCTGGTTAGTCAATAAACCCACCAAGGCGCTGGGGGCAAATCTTAAACAAAGTCTTCGAAAAGAATTATCATTCAGTAAACCCTAGAAGAGGTTACTGAATCTAACTTAATGATTTAATAATTTCTTTCTGGAGAAGCTGAAAAAACTGGCATTAAAAAACTATTCAAAAAGGCAAATTACATATAAGCACAAGTAGTTGTTTGAAAATAAGAACCAATCATGACATTATTTGTAAAGAAATTGAATGCCTATGATACTAAAAGATTAAGAACATCATTCATAAATACACTAAGTATGGGTATATATTTTGACCCCCAAAATACATTTCCTTAAAGACTTGTAAGAGAGAATTAAATTCTAACTTAAATTTGCTAGGATAAGACAGATTTTTACCTTCTCTATAGGTATCAGTCTGTGAAAATAAAATATGAAACTGGATACTTATTAAGTAAAGAATCATAGAATAATAAACACTTGGAAATGGGAAGAACTTGTAAGGTCATGCAATCCCAAAATTTCCTGGTATGCAAATCCTTTTTGCAACTTTGGAACCAAATGATCTCATAGACCATGCTTTTTAAAAAGACTCTAGCCGCCAGGTAACTTCCTTCCTTCATTTTTTGAGACAGAGTCTCACTTTTTTGCCCTGGGTAGAGTGCTGTGATGTCACAGCTCACAGCAACTTCAAACTCTTAGGCTCCAGCAATTCTCTTGCCTTAGCCTCTTATTTTTTAGAGATAGGGTCTTGCTCTTGCTCAGGTTGGTCTTGAACCGGTGAGCTCAGGCAATTCACCTGCCTCAGCCTCCCAGAGTGTTAAGTTTATAGGTGTGAGCCACTGCACCTGGCCCAATCCTTTCCTTTCTTTCACAGTCAAGCACCCGAAGAAAAGGTTAATATTGTGCAATCTCCATGTCCTCTCTTCTCATTTTCATGTCTGCCCTTAGTGATCTGCTCAGACTTCCTCCTTCTCTATTTCCTGAATCTATTCTCACTAACATCAAAATAGAATGCAAATGCTCAAGCTAGGGAATTCATTTCTGTTCTTCTTTATTTCTGTTTGGCACTTAACACTGTTGTCCCCCTTATTCTTTCCTGATTTTCTTTTCGTCTTTGCCTTCCTTCACAACACTCACCTGCTTCTCTTCTATTTTTCTGGGCACCTCTTCTTGTCTTTTTTCATGGGCTTCTTTTCCCAAGTCCTCTAAACTGTGGCCTACCTCAGATAGCTGTTAATAGCCTTTTCATTTCTCACTCTGAACATACTCTCTGATCATTTTCCCATAGTTCTTTGGGTTCAACTGCCATCTAGATCCTGAAAACTCTTAAATCTATATTTCAGCTCAGTTCTCTATCTGAGCCCCGAACCTAAATATTCAGCTGCCTATTTGACATTGCCATTTGGATACCACCTGTCCCTCAAACTCAGCATAATTGAACCAAATGCATTATTCTGCCTACTTAAGTTGGTCTTCCCTGTGTTTACTCATTTTGTAATACATTCAAACTACATGCATTCTTATCACCAAATAAATCAGCTGCCTCTGCATTTACTATTTTACATAATCATCCACCGAGACACCCAAGTCAGAAACCCTGGGTTTTGCTTAGACGCTTCTCTCATATTTAGCCATTAAGAAAGAACGACTTTTCCTCTGCATCCTCCTTTTCCTTCATTATTGTAACCGTAACAAATATTAATTATTTGTTATATTTTAAGCACTCTCATAAGCTTTATAAGTTTCATCTTATTTAATTTTTCACAACAATTTTATAAGCATTATATAACCCCCCTATAACATCCTAGTAAATTGAGGCAGAGTTCAGTTGGTAACTTCTCAAATTATGGTAGCTAATAAGTGGTAAGTACCAGGTATTCAAACCTAGGCAGTACTACTTTCAAATCTAAGGGTCTTAAGCACCGTGCCAATTAGTTATCAAGCCCAGTACAATTTAATTCCTTAACCTCTTTCAAATATGTATCCTGTGCTCTATCCTCCAAGCTATTGCCTTATTTAGGCCCCATCATTCACTAGACCAGACATTATATTTCATGAATACTAGGATCATATGAGCCTTTGTTGACCAAAGTCCCTAGTACTTAGTATAATGATTAGTGTTTAGTATATCCTCAATAAGTGTTTTCTGATGAAATACATAAAGTATTTTCATTATGTTAATAGGTAGGCATAGTTGGCTATATAATTTAATGTCCAAACATGGAAAGTTTGGAGAATGAAAAGAGCACTATTAATAATTACTCTGGTAGCTTGGCACTGTGGCTCATGCTTATAATCCCAACAACTCTGGGAGGCAGATGTGGGAGAATTGCTTAAGGCCAGGAGTTTGAGACCATCCTGGGCAACATAGCAAGACCCCATCTTTACAAAAAATCTAAAAGTTAGCCAGACGTAGTGGTGCACAGTGCAAACCTGTAGTCCTATCTGCTTGGGAGGGTGAGGCAAGATCCCTTAAGGCCAGGATTTTGAGGCTGCGGTGAGCTATGATCTTGCCACTGCACTCAAGCCTGGGCAACAGAGCGAAGCCCTGTCTCAAAAAAAAAAAAAAAGGAAAAAAATACTTTGGGTCAACATAAAGAGATTGGGATTATTCTAGATAACTGGAATATATCTTCACCCTAATAATTTGGATACCTTTGCATGCCAGCTTAGTTTTTGGCAACCCCACACCATTTTCCCTTCTCTCTTCTCCCTGGTATTACAGGGTTGGAAGCATCAGAACTATATTTCCTAGATTCTGTGCAAACTGTGTAATGGTTTAGATTAAGATAATGAGACACATTCATATAAGATTCCAAAGACAAAAGATAAATAGAAATCATTATTATTACTCCTTTGAGTGGGTAGTCACATGGGCTTTGGTAGACCCAGATGTGAGCTTTTGCCAACAGCTTCCAATTATCTTCCTATAAATCAGTCACTTTGGCGCTGTAGGTGGCTAAGATCATTGGGAACAGTTTCCCGTAGTTCTTGTGTTTCATGATTTTCTGCATATTAGTAGTTTCACCCTGATCATCCCTCTCCATACCCTTTCATCATTTTTATAGTTCCCAGTATTTGTAAGTTAATTCACCCTAGCTGCTTCAATATTACAACTCTCGAGTCTCTGGGGATTAGCCCAGGAAAAGTTAGCTTTGTGCTGATGTGAAATCCAGGGCAGGTTAGTGAGTGATCTCCTGTCTGGTGACTCAGATGATGAGGATTCATCTGCCTTTTTTTTTTTCCATTTCAACATACATCTTCCGAGGTGGCTGGCAGGAGAAATGAGGGTTGAAAAAGGCATACATGCTCTTAACCAGGGAAATTAACACTTCCATCAACGTGTTTCAGGTGGGACCATCATAAGGTCTCAACCAAACAGCAAGAGAAGATTAGGAAGCAATAAAATATTTGGCAAGCATTAACTCTTTCTGCCATGGGCTCTAAGTCTCTAAATGAAACCACTCCCTTCTTGAAATAACTAGAATAATTTCTGTTCTCTTTATTGATACCATATAAAATAATACACAATTATAGAACCTGACTATAAGCATAGTAACTTTATAAAGAGGCACTAATTATTTGTTTCCACATCTAAATATGTAAATATTTGCTTACTATGTATGCATATAAGCATATAATCTTATATAAAATTTAATATATGTAGGATGACAATTAAGTTCACACACTCATCCTAGAAAGAGTGCTACATACTTCATTGCTGAATATCACTACAGTCACCTTTGAAGTCCTCCCCTTGGGAAGCTATGCACCAACATCAGCTCCTAGCCCACCCTTGAAACAATTCTATAATGGCCATCAGAATTGTCATATTACCCTTGATGTCCTGAGTGTCATCAAAATGTCTTCCTTTCAATATTTCCTTTATCTTTAGGTAAAGAAAAAAGTCATTGGGGGCTAGATCAGGTGAGTAGGGAGTATGTTCCAATACAGTTATTTGTTTATTGGCTAAAAAGTCCCTCACAGAGCTGTGTAAGTTCTTTATATTTATTCGTCGGTGAGCTTTTTTGGGACCATTTTTGTACACAACTTTCTCATTCCA
Source organism: Nycticebus coucang (assembly GCF_027406575.1). Lineage (NCBI taxonomy): Eukaryota > Metazoa > Chordata > Mammalia > Primates > Lorisidae > Nycticebus > Nycticebus coucang. The sequence continues at coordinate 59,451,960 of NC_069792.1, read as the reverse complement.
AGATTTTCAGTTAACATTTTCCTAACTGTTTCTCTGTTAATGTTTACTTGGTTTGCTATCCTTCTCACAGTCTTGCAATAATTTTGAAGCATAATGTGATGAATTTTTGCAATGTTTTTGTCATTTCTGCTTTTACTGGCCACCCTGAGCTGTTTTCAGCAGTGATGCTTTCTCTCCCCTCAGAAAAATGTTTAATCCATTTGTGTGCAGCCATTTATTCATGGCATTATGCCCATAAACTTGGATTAACATGCCCTTGATTTCACTTTTACTCTCGCCAAGTTTAACCAAGTTCAGCAAGAAATATATTTGTTCATTGCTCTAATTCAATCTCCAACATTCTGATGATAGCACACAAAAACACATAACAACAATAACGAATGCTGCTCAGAAAGTTGCCACCAAACATCGACATGAACACAGATATACCAAGGTTATGAAACTTACTGAGCTGGGCGGCGCCTGTGGCTCAGCCAGTAAGGCGCCGGCCCCATATACCGAGGGTGGCGGGTTCAAACCCGGCCCCAGCCAAACTGCAACCAAAAAATAGCCGGGTGTTGTGGCGGGCGCCTGTAGTCTCAGCTACCCGGGAGGCTGAGGCAAGAGAATCGCTTAAGCCCAGGAGTTGGAGGTTGCTGTGAGCTGTGTGAGGCCACGGCACTCTACCGAGGGCCATAAAGTGAGACTCTGTCTCTACAAAAAAAAAAAAAAAAAAAAAAAAGAAACTTACTGAGCTGTTTGTACAGTGCTGCTGAAACACCCACAAGGTGGAAAGTTTGCGAACTTAATTGTCAGACTTTTGTACATGTTTAGTGTTTAGCTCATTTACCTACTAGTGGATATTATTTGAATTAGCAGATTCTACAGTAAAGACTAAATTAGGATTAATGTCTTTACAAAGAGAATAAAAATTTTGTTGATATGGAATGTATTCATACATATATCTAATTATTTTAAATTAAAATGATCTATATGTTTTAGTGAATGATAATGCTTTTGAAATTTATAGAGATATAAAACTATCACCATTAGTCCTGTAAAGACCAGGGACCACAATTATCATTTTTGTATAAGACATGCCTGATGATGTATAAGGTTGTACAAGAGTGAGCAAGAATGAATGTAAAACAGGATATTGACTCTAGAATTTGGTAATTATTTTAGTTTAATGTAAAGCTATTAGCTTCTGTTCAGCTCTTATTCAAGAAACATAATTCAAGTATAAAACCATTCATCTAACACAATATCTTAAAACATTTTCTAAGTGGTAGAGTGAGAGCAATGTAAATATTAACACAATTATAACTGTGGAGGTACCACATGTACTGTGCTAGGCCTTCATCCTTCCCACTTGAAGGTGAATTTCAATGGCCAAGTGCTTCTTTCCAGCTTGATGACTATGGTGAAGAAGCAGGGATGATGCATCATCAATGCAGGTGGCAGAGCTAGCTTACTCCACAAGCAACATTCAACTCCTGCCTGAATTGAGACATTCATCACTGTGTTCTGCCTCTTCATGTCTGTCAACAAATGAAGGTCATGATACTCCCTCCAACTTGTGTTAACACGAAATGTGAGTACAGCAAGCAATCTGAAAGATGGATATGAATTGAAAGGAAGCAATTCAGGTGAGCCATTACAGGACTGAAGTCTTATTCTGACACTTGTCATCTCCGGTTAATTCAGGGAGAAGAGAATATGGGGAAAGAAAGTGGGTGGAAGCTTACCTTTATTGAATACTTACTTTGGCCAAATTCTATACTTAGTAGTTTCACTTATATTTTCTTACTGACTCATCACAACATCTCTTGAAGAAGGTGCTATTATTATCTCTATTACACACACACAAAATCCTGCTGTGGCACTAGGTGAATCAAAAACTGTGAGCAGTTTTTGCTTCTCTCAGACTCAGCTTTTTCATCTGCTGAATGAGAATTATAATACCTACCCTACTTCTAGACTTTCATCACACATATAATTATTTCTTTAATATTACCTTCTCTTCTAGATTGTCAGCTGCATAGGCTCTTAAAAGCAGATCCATCTGATGCTAGAGATCTTGCTTTTTCCTCTGCCTCTCAAAGCCTACTCATAGGAGGGTCTTGAAAATAAGTGCTTAGCTAGAAAATCAGGTCCTCCTTAGACACGTGTACACCTTCAGGCAGAAGCTACATTTAGTGCCATACTGTGAGAAGATTATCTCTACCACTAAAAGCACTCATACATCAAAGACCAAAGAAGAATAGTACAGAAGAAACGTGGCCAGTGATGACAAGCAGAGAAGATCATATTGCTGTTGATAATTGCTGGCACATGCCTATCCAGGGACATAGAACAGACCCCTGTAAGGGTCAAATCCATCCACTTTGTACACCATGTACTGATATTACAAAAATATCTGTAAAGAAATATCATGCACTTTTGAAGTTACTTATGATCAAGGTCAGTGGTTGGTCTCTGTTGATTCATTGTGGGACTTTTGCCTCAGTTCCTTCTCAGTGATGGAGAGTGGAAAATAGTAACTTAAACTAAAACCAATAGTAACCTAAACTAAACTCCAACTAGGGAGCCAGAACAACAATATCGAAGAATCATAATAATAGTTTTTACTTGGTCTAACTTCTCCTTGTCACTTGGTCAACCAAGCAATGCCCTACTAAGTGCCAAGTTCTGGGGATACATTGGTAATGAAGATACATATAGACCCTGCCCTCATATAGCTGACAATCTGTCAGGGAAGGAAATGTTAAAGAAATAATTATATGTGTGAAGAATGCCTGGATGTAGGGTAGGTATTATTATTTACATTTAACAGATAAGAAAATTGAAGCTGGAATTGGTAAGAGGCTTTTCACGAAGTGTGTGAGACAGTGACGTAGGCCTCACAGCTGGGTCTTTGTAATTTTTTATTCAAAGCTCTTTCTGCATGGCTATGCTTCCTGATTGCCTATCTGTGAAACCTCATTTCTATCCAGGAACTCTACCTCAACTCTACTAAGGCTTGAATATGGTGAATACAGACTAGGATGGGAAAAGATTAGCTTCCTGTGGTGGGCATTTACCAGAATACCCGTCTGTGGTTTCCATCCCTCCTAAAAGGGTAGCTTCAGAGAAACCCATGAGTCTCCAAACTATAATAGTGGCAAGGCCTTCAAGAAACTTCTGTCCCAACAATGATAGGAATTGTCTCTTGCTTGAACTGTCTCTAGAGAGAAGAAATGAATGGAAATGGCTGCCGGTGTACGTACCAGAAACATTTGACCAGTGTTGGCTAATTCTGAGAAGACACAAACATCTTTGCATTTGAGTTCCGTGTGTTTGGATCTCCCTTTCCCTTCTTGTACCTTCCCAAGGGCTCAGAGTTCCAGAACAGAAGGCTATTCAACATGCCCATCAACAAGTAGAAGTCCACTATGGCGAGATGCAGGGCAGGTGTTTTCATATTTAACAGGCAAGAAGACAGAAGTAGACTGACATACGCAGCCTGACAGGAGGTGCCGGGAGGACTGCAGGGGGAGAAGCCCAAAACCCAGACTTGAAAGAGCATGGTCTGGTTGGGAAATTAAGATCAAACATGAAATACAGAATGGAAAAGGACCTGACAGAATCCAGGGAGAGGAGACGCCAATTTGGGATGGAAGAGTAGCAGAGCTTTAACTCTGGAAATGAGATTGGGTTAATTATTAGGGAATTTGATGGGCTGTGCAGAGAAGATGGAGGGGAAGGGTGCTCTGAGCAGGGCACACAGCATCAGCAAATGTGCAGAGGAGGGAGTCAGGATGCCTGGGGAGAACACAGCCAGGAGGCTCATTTGGTGCTGCAGAAGAGGTAAAGTATCAGGAAAGAAATGGGACTTATCTGGTGTGGAGTGCTAGCGCACCCTGGGCCACAAGTCAGAAAACCTGTGTGGTGACAGACTGTGGGCCATGTCCCTGCATAAACCACTTTCTCTCTGGGGTTCAGTGCATTTACATGAATAATCACACTGTCTCTCCAGACAGTCTTTGATATCCACTTCTAGTCTTTGATCTAGGAAGCTATTGTGGAAGAAAGGGTACATCATCTCCACTTCTGGCCAAAGGTTCAGAGGGGACAAAGAACAAATAGAAATATATTCTATTAATTTTAGCACATCCAGAACCCCTGGAATTCCTTAAACCAGAAGAAATAAGCCCAGGAGGTTTAATGTTAGATGCTGAGGCTCACCATTATTTTGCTCTCAGGACTTGCTGCCCAAGTTAGTGGGGTTTGAGGAAATCCAGCTCACATGCCCATTTCCCTTCGGCTGTATGTGTGTGTTTTTGATAGGAAGACAAGCCCTACTAGTCATGTGACATCCACTCAGTAAAACTAGTCATGCACATTCCTGCCTTAGAATCATTTCCTCTTGATGCTTCCTCATAATCAAAGCACCAGAGAATCAACTCTGGTGGTCTTCATTTAATGCCTCAGTTCCAGGGCCTGCAGAAGGCCTGCTTTTCAAAGGCAGCTCTTAGAATGACAGGAACTGCCCCTGCAGATGAGTGGAATTATTGTGCAAAAGGCCTGGTGAGAGTCCATCTCTTGCAGATGTTATTCACACAGCAGATGTTGTCTGCGTCTCAACATCGCTAGGGCAAACACGACATCTTAAACAGGCTTTTATACAGAACAAGTAAGTACTTTGAAAACAAATTTGATCTAGATGTATTTCCCTCAAAGAGAATAAGAAATACATAAGAAAATTCATCTTTAAAGACCAAGTAAAACACACACACACACACATATACACATTCATCAAGGGAAAGCTTAAGAGTTTGATTTTATTACCACGAGGCAGCATCCTCAGTTTGTATTTAACTGAAGGAGGCATTTCTGTTTGATAATTTTTATTTCCTCCCCCTTAGCAAGGGTCTTCTTTTTAAATTCTCAGAGAATGATCAAAGTTTCCTTTTCCTGAGGGTATCTTAGAGGGTTTTAATGGGTAATATTACTGCTTCCACCATGAACTCACATGAGATCAATCTTTCTAAGTTTGTGAGGTCAACAACCAAGGTCTAGTCAAAGCTGGAAAACAGCATCTGCACTTGGATGTTTCTCATGGTTTCAAGCAGTAAATCAAAGGGAGAGAGAAATAAAAAGGCATTTATTGAAATTAAATCATCTGCTTACACATAGTACATTTTTATGAGTCTGGAAGATATGGGAAAAAAATCCCTAGATATGTGTATAATAGATAGGAGTAAATGCTGGTCTGTCGTTAAGTAATTTATACCAAAATTTTTAGAAATAAGATGTATATAAAGTAGTAGGTATATAATTTATCAAAAATTGAATGAAAAGAAGTCAATGTCTCTGAGAAAATATAGTACATTAATTTTCTTCTGTAGCCATTCTTGAGTAAGTAAAGGGTAAAAAAAAAAGTATGCAAAGGCTGCATGTGAACATAAAATTCCAGGACAGATAAACATCAAAAAACTATCCCATAACTGAACTAGCGGATAGTGACCAGATCCAAGAAGCACAACAAAAATGTCTGAATTCCTTGGATGTAGATCAACTCATCTCACGCATTTTTGAATCTAAAACAAACCCTACATAGTTGTTGACAGACAGTGTGGAAAAAAAAATACCACTTCAAAGAGGATCACAGCAAGTCACAGTGACAAGATAACTTCTCTCATGGGAATTCATTTCAAGCCATTAGTTTATTCTTATAGCTCTTGGAGAATTATAAAATATTTGCTGCTGTGACCACAACTAATCTCTATACTTAAAAAAATATTAAATAAGATCTGTCTTCCATAAGAAGAAATAACAGGCACTTGAAGCATTTATGTATTAGAAGGGACTGAGAGCGGCTCACCTGGAGATTTCCTTGGTCAAAAGTTCTCCAAGTTAATGTTAATGTGATGTTTAAGATAGAGAGCCAAAGAAAGACAAGAGAAAAATGATTAGATATTAAGCCAGAGTTGAATGATTACCAAAGGTTAAAATCCAGATAGAGTACAATGCTGGTGCCCAGAATAGCAGAAGTAGATGTGGGCTTCCCATCTGACCTGAGGACGTGAGTCCCACATGTCATGCCTCCAACTCAGCTGCTCCAGCCTGAGCCTCTGCTTCTTTTGAGACAGAGTCTTACTTTGGCCCCCTTGGTAGAGTGCCATCGTGTCACAGCTCACAAGCTTACAGCAACCTCAAACTCTTGGGCTCAAGCAATTCTCTTGTCTCAGCCTCCTGAGTAGCTGGGACTACAGGCACCCACCACAACACCTGGCTAGTTTTATAGAGACGTGGTCTCGCTCTTACTCAGGCTGGTCTTGAACCTGTGAGCTCAGGCAATCCACCCGCCTTGGCCTCCCATAGTGCTTGAATTACAGGCATGAGCCACCATGCCCCGCCTTTGGTTATGTTTCTTGACTTTCTTTCTCTCTCTCTTTCTTCCCTTTAGGCATAGTTATGCATCCATGCCATTCCTGTGTCTGTAAGAGACTGGGGCCCCTGCAGATTGGCTCCTCTGCTCCTCAGAGGGAAGCTTTCCCTGGCCCCACTCACTTTCCTGTCCTACAGCACTTGAGTGTGGTCAGTTCTGCTAAGACTGATAGATACTATTGGTTTTCACTTCATGTTGGGAGTGCACATGCTATAAGATGAAAAGTCATGCTTCAAGGAGCTCAAGTCTGACAACGCTAAGAACACTTAGCGTATGGAGACACGTTAACTGAGGAGTGGAGAAATTGTATGGCATATTCAGGCATGGGTGAGTAGACGCAACATGAAATGTCCTTAAATATAAAGAGCAGGCAGTTGGATCTGCAGGGGTGCCCATTTCCCATTTGGTTACTACCTGTGCGCACTCAGGGACCTACCCCACTCCTGCCAGGGACACTAACCAATAATGTTCATAACGCCCCCATCCAGTCTCTCTATCCATCTTACCCAGATTTCAATATGGCAACCCTCAGCATACTCAGTAACATCCTCAACTCTCATTTAATGTTTTTTTCATTATGTTAAAAGAATAGTGCATAGGGGTGTATCAAGTAAGTTAAAAGGCTAGCAGTGTGATTCAAAAGTCAGGATAATATAACTGAATTGTTTATCCCGCCAGCAAAGTCCATTCTAAAAATATGCTCTAACTACATAAAGTGACAAAGAGATGGCTGTACCTCCTGATGACATCCTGATTTATCCTCCCACTGTCTCCCTAGGCTCTCCAGTGACTAGTGTTCTGCCCACTGTCCTTAGATGACAGGACAGCTTCAGAATAAGCCCAGCTGTTGAGTGTCATAAGTGGCTTAGTTTGGAACTAGGAAGTTTTTTCTTTTTTAAATATTGGGCATTGGGTTTAGGAGATGGAGAACAGGGAAGATTTGCCTAACAATTGCCAAGAAAACTTACTGTAAAATTTTCTCAGGCACTATTTTGCAAGAATAAATAAAAGTTCATAGAGAAAAATCTTTGGCTCGGCACCTGTAGCACAGTGGTCCTGGCGCCGGCCACATACACCGAGGCTGGTGGGTTCAAACCCAGCCAGGGCCAGCTAAACAACCATGACAACTGCAACAACAAATAAATTAGCCAGGTGTTGTAGGGCACCTGTAGTCCCAGCTACTTAGGAGGCTAAGGCAAGAGAATCACTTAAGCTCAAGTGGGAGGTTGCTGTGAGCTGTGACGCAACAGCACTCTACTGAGGGTGACATAGTGAGACTGTCTCAAACAAAAAAAGAAAAATCTTTAAGTGGGGTCAGGCATGGTGGCTCAGGCCTATAAGCCTAGCAGTCTGGGAGGCTGAGGTGGATGGATTGCTGGAATTCACGAGTTCAAGACCAGCCTGAGCAAGACCATGAGCAAGACCCCATCTCTAAAAAATAGCTGGGCATTATGATGGGTACCGGTAGTCCCAGCTATTTGGGAGGCTGAGGCAAGTGAATCACTTGAGCCCAGGAGTTTGAGGTTGCTGTGAGCTATGACAACATAGCACTCTACCAAGGGTGACAAAGTGAAACTCTATCTAAAAAAAAAAAAAAGAAAGAAAGAAAAGTCTTTAAGTGAAAGCCAATTATGTAAGCTACATTCAACAGATCAGCAGATTTACTAGAGCTGGGCAGAATTACTCTTATGCCATAAAATCATTTGCTTTGATGGTCCATGACTTAGTAATCTGGCAACAGAATAATTTTGTATATTTCCTTGTGTTAGTCCAAATAACATCCTCTGAAAGCTAATCAACACCCACACCTAGACCACTTGGGAATTGCACCTCTAACCTCTGCAGATGCTGTGACTTGGATAAAGCAAGAAATGAGCAGCATCTGCAGAGTTTCTGGACAAGCTAGCCATAACTAAACCTTCAGAGGAAAGAGGAAGCCAGGAATGACTTCCCTATTTCTAGAGCTCCAAACAGTACCTAGGACCATGAAAGATGCTCTACAAGCCAGTTCCAAATACAGCAGAAACTCTGTCAGCTGACCACCCGAGGGACTATAACAAGAAGGTCAAAATACATATATACATGTGGGGTATGTCCGGTCTATGAAAATTAGGTCAACTTAAGGAGGTGGTCAACTATGGAGGTTCTGTTGTATTCTAAAAAACATAGAAGAATTATATCTTTTTTTATTAAGTCATATATACATAGATCATGAATACATTTATGCCTTTGTGGGATTCAATGTGTTGCTTATTTCTACAAATTAGAGTGCTTATATCCTACTAATTAATGTAGCTTTCACCTCATTTACTTAATCACAGTGTTAAAACATTTGTGTTCAATACTTGATAGATTTGACTTGTACCCTTGCAATGTTACAAGGTGTGCTCCATAGGTGTAGTCCCACCATTAATCCTCCCTCTATCAAGCTACCCCCTCCCTTCCCATCCCCTCCCCTTCCCTTCTTCATCCTGGGTTATAGTTGTGATTCATCTTTAATATGAAAGTGTGAGTGATTATAAATTGGTTTCATAGTAGTACTGAGTACATTGGATATTTTTTTCCCCATTCCTGAGATACTTCACTAATAAGAATATTTTCCAGCTCCATCCATGTAAACATAAAAGTCTCCATCTTTTTTTAATGCTGCATAGTATTCCCTGGTATTCATATACCATAATTTATTAATCCATTCATGGGTTGATGGGCACTTGGGCTTCTTCCATGACCCAGCAATTATGAATTGAGCTGCAATGAACAATATGGTACAAATATCTTTGTTGCCAAATGATTTTTGGTCTTTTGGATATATACCTAGTAGAGGAATGCAGGATCAAATGGCAGGTCTACATTTAGATCCCTGAGTGTTCTCCAAACTTCCTTCCAAAAGGAACGTACTAGCTTGCATTCCCACCAGCAGTGAAGAAGTGTTCCCTTTTCTCCACATCCACACCAACATCTGTAGTTTTGGGATTTTGTGATGTGGGATACTCTTACTGGAGTTAGATGGTATCTCAGAGTGGTTTTAGTTTACATTTCTCTGATGATTAAAGATGATGAACATTTTTTCATGTGACTGTAGACTATGCACCTGTCTTCTTCAGAGAAGCTTCTATTCATGTCTCTTGCCCACAATGAAATGGGATCACTTGGTTTTTTTCTTATTAATAAGTTTCAGTTCTCTGTGGATTCTGGTTATTAGACCTTTGTTGGAAATATAACCTGCAAAAATCCTCTCCCATTCTGAGGGCTGCTGTCTACTTGCTTTACTACTTGTTCTTGGCAGTGCAGAAGCTTTTTAATTTGATCAGATCCCAGTAATATATTTCTGATGTTGCTTCAATTGCCTGGGGGTTCCTCCTCATAAAGTATTCTCCCAAGCCAATTTTTTCAAGTGTTTCCCCTGCACCCTCTCCAAAATTTTTTGTAGTTTCATATCTTAAGTCCTTTCATCAGTGAGTTTAAATTTTTGTTAGAGGGGAAAGGTGTGGGTCCAGTTTCAGACTTCTACAAGTCTCCAGCCAATTCACCCAGCGCCATTTGTTAAATAGGGAATCTTGCCCCCAATTTATATTTTTGATAGGCTTATCAAAGATCAATGATTGTAAGTGTCTGGGTTCATCTGTTGGTTTTCAATTCTGTTCCATACATCTACCTCTCTATTTTTGTGACAGTACCATGCTGTTTTGATCACTATAGATTTATAGTATAGTCTGAAGTCTGGTAGTGTGATTGCTTCTGATTTGTTTTTATTTCTGAGTAATGTCTTGGCTATTCGAGGTTTTTTATGTTTCCATATAAAATGAAGTACTAATTTTTCCAGATCTTTTTAAAGTATGGCAGAGGTGCTTTGACAGGGATAGCATTAAATCTGTAGATTTCTTTGGGTAGTATAGACATAACAATGTTGATTCTTCCCAGCCATGAGCATGGTATATTTTTCCATCTGTTAGCATCTTCAGCTATTTCTTTTCTCAGAGTTTCATAGTTCTCTTTATAGAGATCTTTCACGTCCTTTATTAGGTACACTCCCAGATATTCCATCTTCTTTGCACTATTGTAAAGGGAATAGAGTCTTTGATTGCTTTTTCACCTTGACTATTGTTGGTATATATAAAGGCTACATATTTGTGAGTATTGATTTTGTATCCTGAGATGCTGCTATATTCCTTGATCATTTCTAGGAGTTTTATAGTTGATTCCCTGAGGTTTTCCAGATATACAATCATATCATCTACAAAGAGGGACAGTTTGATCTCCTTTGATCCTTTTTGGATACACTTGATTGCCTTCTCTTGCCTGATTATGATGGCTAAGACTTCCATTACAAGGTTAAAAAGCAATGGAGACAATGGACAACCTTGCCTGGTTCCTGATCTGAGTGGAAATGATTTCAATTTTACTCCATTCAATATGATATTGGCTGTGGGTTTGCTGTAGATGGCCTCTTCAGTTTAAGAAATGTTCCTTCTATACCTATTTTCTTAAGAGTTCTGATCAAGAAAGGATGCTGGATATTGTCAAAAGCTTTTTCTGCATTAATTGAGAGAATCATATGGTCTTCGTTTTATATTTTGTTTATGTGATATATTATATTTATAGATTTACACATATTGAATCATCCTTGGGACCTTGGGATGAAACCCACCTGGTCATGATGTATAATTTGTTTGATGTGTTGCTGGATTCTGTTTGCTAGGATCTTATTGAATATTTTTGCATCAATATTTATTAGAGATATTGGTCTATAATTTTCTTTTTTTGTTTGGTCTTTTTCTGGTTTGGGGATCAGGGTGATATTTCCTTCATAGAATGTTGGTAAGGATGCCTTCTTTTTCTTTGTTTTGGAAAAGGTTAAGTAATATAGGTACTAGTTCCTCTTTAAAGGTTTGATAGAAATCTGATGTGAAGCCATCTGGTCCCGGGCTTTTCTTTTTGGGGAGATTTCTTACAGTTAATGCTATTCCAGAACTTGATATAGGCTTGTTCAACATTTCCACTTCTTTCTGGCTAAGTCTAAGAAGGTGACATGTATCCAAGTATTGGTCTATTTCCTTCAGATTTTCACACTTCTGAAAATAGACATTTTGTTATTTTTTTTTTATTAAATCATAGCTGTGTACATCAATATGATCATGGGGCACCATACACTTGTTTCATAGAATATTTGACACATTTTCATCTCATTAGTTGACATAGCCCTCCTGGCATTTTCTTAGTTACTTTGCCAAGACATTTACATTCCACATTTGCCAAGGCTCACATGTACCCTTGTAAGATGCACCACAGGTGTGATCCTTTCAATCCCCCTCCCTTGACCCACCTCCCCCTTCCTCCCCATGCTTTCCCCCTTCCCCCTGTTCTTAGGTTGTAACTTGGTTACAGCTTTCATGTGAAGGTCCTAAGTTAGTTTCATAGTAGGGGTGAATACATTGGATATTTTTTCTTCCATTCTTGAGACACTTTACTGAGAAGAATATGTTCCAGCTCCATCCATGTAAACATGAAAGAGGTAAAGTCTCCATCTTTCTTCAAGGCTGCATAGTATTCCATGGTGTACATATACCACAATTTGTTAATCCATTCGTGGATCGATGGGCACTTCGGCTTTTTCCATGACTTAGCAATTATGAATAGGGCTGCAATAAAGATTCTGGTACAAATATCTTTGTTATGATGTGGTTTTTGGTCTTCTGGGTATATGCCCAGCAGAGGAATTACAGGATTGAATGGCAGATCTATTTTTAGATCTCTAAGTGTTCTCCATATATCTTTCCAAAAGGAATGTATTAGTTTGCATTCCCACCAGCAGTGCAAAAGTGTTCCCTTTTCTCCACATCTACGCCAACATCTCTGGTCTTCAGATTTTGTGATATAGGCTAGTCTCACTGGAGTTAGATGGTATCTCAAAGTAGTTTTGACTTGCATTTCTCTGATGATTAAAGATGATGAGCATTTTTTCATATGTCTGAAGGCCACTCGCCTGTCTTCTTTGGAGAAGTTTCTTTTCAATTCTCTTGCCCAGCCTGTGATGGTATTCCTTGTTCTTTTCTTGCTAATGCGTTTGAGTTCTCTGTGGATTCTGGTTATTAAACCTTTGTCAGAGACATAACCTGCAAATATCTTCTCCCATTCTGTGGGCTGTTTGCTTGCTTTACTTACTGTGTTCTTGGCTGTGCAGAAGCTTTTTAGTTTGATCAAGTCCCAAAAGTGTATTTTTGAAGATGCTTCAATCGCCCGGGGGGTCCTTCTCATAAAAAACTCACCCAACCCAATTTCTTCAAGGGTTTTCCCTGCACTCTCTTCTAGTATTTTTATAGTTTCATGTCTTAAGTTTAGGTCTTTAATCCAGTAAGAGTCCATCTTAGTTAGTGGTGAAAGGTGTGGATCCAGTTTCAGTCTTCTACAGGTTGCCAGCCACTTCACTCAGCACCATTTGTTAAATAGGGAATATTTTCCCCACTGGATGTTTTTAATTGGCTTGTCAAAGATTAAATAATGGTAAGTAGCTGGGTTCATCTCTTGGTTCTCTATTCTGTTCCAGACATCTACTTCTTGTTTTTGTGCCAATACCATGCTGTTTTGATCACTATCAATTTGTAGTGTAGTCTGAGGTCTGGTAGCGTAATTCCTCCTGCTTTGTTTTAATTTTTGAGTAATGTCTTGGCTATTTGAGGTTTTTTCTGATTCCATATAAAACGAAGTATTGTTTTTTCAAGATCTTTAAAGTATGACAGTGGAACTTTAATAGGGATTGCGTTGAAGGTATATATTGCTTTGGGTAGTATGGACATTTTAACAATGTTGATTCTTCCCAGCTGTGAGCATGGTATGTTTTTCCATTTATTAACATTCTTGGCTATATCTTTTCTTAGAGTTTCATAGTTCTCTTTATATAGATCTTTCATATCCTTTGTTAGATAAACTCCCAAGTATTTCACCTTCTTTAGCATTACTGTGAATGGGATAGAATCCTTGTTTTTTCAGCTTGACTATTGTTGGTATATATAAAGGCTACTGATTTATGAATGTTGATTTTGTAACCTGAGACGTTGCTGTATTCCTTGATCACTTCTAAGAGTTTTGTAGTAGAGTCCCTAGTGTTTTCCAGATATACAATCATATCATCTGCAAAGAGTGAAAGTTTGATCTCTTCTGACCCTATGTGGATACCCTTGATCGCCTTTTCTTCCCTAATTGCGGTGGCTAAAACTTCCATTACAGTGTTAAAAAGCAATGGAGACAATGGGCAGCCATGTCTGGTTCCTGATCTAAGTGGAAATGATTCCAATTTAACTCTGTTCAATATGATATTGGCTGTCGGTTTGCTGTAGATGGCCTCTATCAGTTTAAGAAATGTCCCTTCTATACCAATTTCCTTAAGTGTTCTGATCATGAAGGGATGTTGGATGTTATCAAAAGCTTTTTCTGCATTGATTGAGAGGATCATATGATCTTTGTTTTTTACTTTGTTTATGTGCTGAATTACATATATAGATTTACGTATATTGAACCAGCCTTGAGGCCCTGGGATAAGGCCAACTTGATCATGATGTATGATTTATTTGATATGTTGCTGGATTCTGTTTGTTAGGATCTTGTTGAATATTTTTGCGTCTATATTCATTAGTGATATTGGTCTATAATTTCCTTTTTTTGTTGGGTCTTTTCCTGGTTTGGGGATCAGGGTGATGTTTGCTTCATAGAACGTGTTGGGTAGTCTTCCTTCTTTTTCTACATTTTGGAACAGTTTGAGTAATGTAAGTACTAATTCCTCTTTAAAGGTTTGGTAGAATTCTGATGTGAAACCATCTGGTCCCAGACTTTTCTTTTGGGGGAGGTTGATGTTATTTCCGAACTTGAAATGGGCCTGTTCAACATTTCCACTTGATTCTGGTTAAGTCTTGGAAGGTGATGAGCTTCCAAGTATTGGTCCATTTCCTTCAGATTTTCATATTTCTGAGAGTAAAGTTTCTTGTAATATTCATTAAGGATTTTTTTGATTTCTGAGGAGTCTGTTGTTATTTCGTCTTTGTCATTTCTGATTGATGAGATTAGAGATTTTACTCTTTTTTTCCTGATTAGGTTGGCCAACGGTTTATCTATTTTGTTGACCTTTTCAAAAAACCAGCTTTTTGATTTATTGATCTGTTGTATTGTTTTCAATTTCATTTAGTTCTGCTCTGATTTTGGTTATTTCTTTTCTTCTACTGGGTTTGGGGTTGGAGTGTTCTTCCTTTTACAGTTGCTTGAGATGTCCCATTAAGTTGCTAACTTCCTCTCTTTCCGTTCTCCTGAGGAAGGCTTGCAGCGCTATAAATTTCCCTCTTAGAACTGCCTTTGCAGTGTCCCAGAGATTCTGATAGTTCGTGTCTTCATTGTCGTTTTGTTCCACAAATTTGGCAATTTCCTTCTTGATCTTATTTCTGATCCAGCTATCATTCAGCATGAGGTTATTTAACTTCCATGTTTTTGTATGACCATGTAGATTACTGTTGTTACTCAGCTCAAGTTTTATTCCATGATGGTCCGAGAAGATGCATGGAATAACGTCTATTCCTTTAAATTTACTGAGGTTAGATTTGTGACCTAAGATGTGATCGATTTTGGAGTAAGTTCTGTGGGTTGATGAGAAGTATGTGTATTCAGTTTTGTTAGGATGAAATACTCTGTAGATGTCTGCTAGATCTAAATGCTGGATGGTTAGATTTAAATCTAAAATTTCTTTACTCAGCTTTTTGTCGGAGGATTGATCCATCACTGCCAAAGGAGGGAGCTTGGTTAACAGCAAGAAAATTGTTTCTCCCAGTCTCTCGCCCGGTTGTACTGCCGCAGCTCAAGCCTTTAGGCTTCAGAGTGGGGGCGGGGTGGGGGGAGCGGCTGGAGCCCAGAACCACCGGGAACGAACCGACTCAGCTCCATCCAGTTCCCTGCCCGGCCACACAGCAGGCACTCAGGTCTCCAGAGCACAGAGCGAGGGCAGGGGGAGTTCCAGGAGCCCAGAGCCAGCAAGGGCTCAGAGTTGCAGGGAGCCCAGTCGGTAGCGAGCAAATTCAGTTTCTCCCAGTCTCTCGCCCAATTGTACCACTGCAGCTCAAGCCTTCAGGCTTCAGAGTGGGGGCGGGGTGCAGGGAGCGACTGGAGCCCAGAACCACTGGGCAGCGAACAGACTTGGCTCCCCCCAGTTCCCTGCCCGGCCACATGGCAGGTGCTCAGGTCTCCAGAGCACAGAGTGAGGGCAGGGCAGCACCTGGAGCCCAGAGCCAGCAGGGGCTCCGAGCCGTAGGGAGCCCAGTCCCAGTCGACAGCGAGTGAATTCAGTTCCTCCCAGTCTCTCGCCCAGTTGTACTGTCGGAGCACAAACCTTCAGGCTTCAGAGTGGAGGTGGGGTGGAGGGAGCGGCTGGAGCCCAGAACCGCCGGGCGGCGAAAAACAGACTCAGCTCCACCCAGCTCCCTGCCTGGTCACACGCAGGCGCTCAGGTCTCCGGACCACAGAGCGAGGGCAGGGGGAGCGCCAAGAGCTCAGAGCAGCAGGGAGCTCAGAGCAGCTGGTAGCGAGTTCGACTCAGTTATATGCGTGGTTGTATTGTTGCCCAAGGAGGGCTGCTGCACCTCGCCTCGGGGAAGTGCCGCCCTGGTGAGGGTCTCCCTCTGCTGACTGTCCTCACCTCTCTCCCGTGCCCCAGAATCAGCGCTGACCAGCTGCAGCTCGGGGACTGTCCTCTCCCCTTTAGGAGTCACCCAAAAATCCGAACTCCTGGGGGACAGGCTTTAAGACCTCAGAGAGTGGAGGGAAGTGCTAGGAGCTCAGAGTTGCCGGCAAAGGATATTTACAAATTTATACAGTTTTATGCTTGGCAGGAGAACGCCTAGGCATCCTAGTAAGGGAGGTAGGTCCAGTTTGTAGTAGGTCTCTCCCCGGAAGTGTAGTGGGATGGCCTTTGATTTCTGCCCTTTTGTTTGTGGGGCCCTTAAGCCAATCAGGTGGGGGAGGGGGGACTCCCGTCAGCTTGGTGATGGGTTTTGTACCTTTTGTTTGCTTCCTTGTGGTCGCAGCTCTCCTCAGTGGGGTTGATGTGCGTTCTTCAACTTTCTCGCTTGGTGTTGCTCGAATCCATCAGGTTACTTGCTAAATTTTCGTCCCCTAACTCTCCTTCAGGACAGAGCCTCTGTGGAAAGCTGGCTTCAGTCCGCCATCTTCCCATCATCCCCTGAAAATAGACTTTTTGTAATATTCATTATGGATTTTTTCAATTTCTGAAGAGTCTGTCATTATTTGGCCTTTATCATTCTAATGGATAAAATTAAGGATTTTACTCTTTTATTTCTGGTTAGGTTAGCGAAAGGTTTATTTATTTTATTGATCTTTTCAAAAACCAACTTTTTGATTGATTGATCTGTTATATAATTTTTTTTTATTTTCAATTTCATTTAATTCTGCTCTAATTTTAGTTATTTCTTTTCTTCTGCTGGGCTTGGGGTTGGAATGTTCTTCATTTTCCAGTTGCTTGAGATGTCCCATTAAGTTGTTGACTTCCTCTCTTTCCATTCTTTTGAGGAAGGCTTTCAATGCTATAAATTTCCCTCTTAGGACTGCCTTTGTGGTATCCCAAAGGTTCTGGTAATTCATGTCTTCATTATCATTTTGTTCCAAAAATTTGGTATTTCCTTCTTAATCTCATCTATGACCCAGCTATCATTCGGCATGAGGTTATTTAGTTTCTATGATTTTGTAGATATGGAATATGCAGATTCCTGTTGTTACTAAGTTCAACTTTTATTCCATGATGGTCTGAGGAAATACAAGAAATAATTTCTATTCTTTTACATTTGCTGAGGTTAGCCTTGTGACCTAAGATGTGATAAATTTTGGAGGCTGTTCCATGGGTCTGATGAAAATAATGTGTATTCAGTTTTGTTAGGATGAAATGTTCTGCAGATGTCTGTTAAATCCAATTTTTGAAAGGTTAAGTTTAAGTCTATAATTTATTTGCATAGTTTCTTATTGGAGGATCTATCCAATACTGCCAAAGGGGTGTTAAAATCTCCAACTATTATGATGCTGGAGGAAATCAAATTGCCCATGTCTGCTAGAGTCTCTATTATAAATTGAGGCACATTCTGATTGGGTGCATGAATGTTAATAATTGAAATCTCATCATGTTGAGCATTGCCCTTAATAAATATGAAGTGACCATCCTTATCGTCCCATACTTTTGTTGGTTTAAAGCCTATTGTATCTGCGAATAAAATTGCAACACCTGCTTTTTTTTCTGATTTCTATTTGCCTGAATTATAGATCCCTTCACCCTGAGTCTATATTTATCTTTTAAGGTAAGATGAAATTCTTGTATGCAGCAGATATCTGGCCTGAGTTTTTGTATCCAGTCAGCCAACCTGTGCCTCTTTAGAGAACAATTTAAGCCATTAACATTAATTGAGAGTATTGATATGCCTGGTAGTATTTTGGATATCAAGTTTTTCAAAAGTCCAGTGGACATTTATAATCCTTTAGCCACTGTGGAAGTTGGAGTTTGAACTAAAGTTTCTGAGTGAGTTTACTTTGGTGGTAGAGCATTTTGCTTATCAAAGTGGAGGATGGATCTCAGAATATCCTGGAGAACTGGTTTAGTTATGACAAATTTCTTCAACATGTGGGTGTCAAAGTATTTAATTTCTCCATCATAAATGAAACTCAGTTTAGTTGGATACAGGATCCTGGGTTGAAAGTTATTTTGTTTTTGGAGGTTAAAGGTTGATGACCATCCTCTTCTAGCTTGAAAAGTTTCCATAGAGAGATCTTCAGACATGCTAATATTCTTCCCCTTGTAGGTTATGGTTTTCATATGTCTGGCTGCTTGCAGAATTTTCTCTTTTGTATTAATTTTGGCAAAGTTAATTATAATGTGTCTAGGAGATGTTTTATTTGGATTGAGTTGTGCTGAGGTTCTGAAACTGTCTACTGTCTGGATTTCAGAATCTCTTGCCATGTTTGGGAAGTTCTCCTCTATTATCTCTTGGAGCAGAGCATCTGGGCTTTTCGAAGCAACCTCTTCCCCTTCAGGGATTCCTATAAGGTGAATGTTTGCTCTTTTGGGGTGGTCCCACAATTCTCTCAGGGAATGGTCCATTTTTGATCTCCACTTCTCTTCCTCTTTGAGTATTTGGGAGCATTCAAAAGCTTTGTCTTCAATGTCAGAGATCCTTTCTTCTGCCTGTTCCATTTTGTTACTAAGGGATTCTACTGTATTTCTCAGATCTTTGAGGGCTGCAAGTTCTTGCCTCAATGTGTCAAAATCTTTGGTGATTTTGTCTTTGAATTCATTGAATTCTTAAAAGAACTTTTGAATTACTCCTTGAAATTCTAATTTTGTATTTACCTCCATTCTGTTGATCTTATTTGCCATCCAAATTCTGAACTTGATTTCTGACATCTCAGCCATTTGTTTATGAATGGGATTATCGGGTGTGTCTGTTTTGTCATTTCTTGGGGGAGTTGATCTATTCTGATTATTCATGTTGCCCATGGTTATTTTTTGCCATTTGGCTAGATGGGCAGATAAGGTGAAATTAGATTGGGTGCTCCTGGAATTGTGGTTAAACAGCCTTTTGCCAAGGATCTGGGACTGGTGACTGTAGCTTTTTCCCCTACAGCTTTGCAAAGGACTTGTACAGTATTACAGTCTGAGGCTCTGGGGACCTGCTTACTGTGGCAGGATTAGGTGGCTCTGTCTTGTATTCAGCTGATCTTTGTCCGATCCTAGTGGATCAGTGACTCTGGGTTGAAGTCTCAGCTGAAATTTGCTTTCTTCGAGTCATAGCTTGCCTCACAGAGGTGACGTGCAGTTATCACTTTTCTTTCTCAGCTTGGATCCCAGTCTTCAGCTTTATTGAGTACTTTCTGGTCATTATCCTTCCCTCTGGATGGGAGCTTCTGTTGAAAGCTGACTCCAGTCAGCCATCTTGCCCCTCCTCCTCTGAAAAATTGTATCTTTATGGGTGAGTTGGTACCCTGAATAAACTAAACTGGCAAATTAAATTTCTTTGCTATTAGCTGAAAGAATATCAATTTCAGATATTCAAGATACAGTAACATTGGTCATCTCATGATGAATTAAACTGTGATTATTATAAATTTTTACAAGTAGCAAAATTAGGAAATGAATTATTATTAGTTAACCAATGTATATGTTGTTTTGGTTTTTATAAAACTTTGCAAAGCACACAAACAGAAAATAAGAAACTGATGGTAAACTGATAGGGGATCACTGGCCTTAGCCACCCATGCTTTTAACAGTTCTCCTCATCTCCTTTTATCTAATGGGTGTCACAGACCGGTCACTGCTCTGATTTTTCAATTCTTGTCTTCTCCAGATGCCAGGAATTAGGCCAAACTTTTCAGTGTTTTGCTTTCTTATAAAAGAATTACAAGACTTCTGGCTGATAAGGTTGATGAAGAGATCCCTTTCTCATATATACATATTTAGAAAATACAAAATTCAAAAATTATTGTTTAATGCATAGCATAACAAAATAAAAAGGGAAAGAATTGAAGGAAGCAAAGAAACAAGGGAGAGAGGGAAAAAGGAACAAAAGAAAAAGAGGCAGAAATCCTCAGATACCAGAAACAGTAAGAGAATTTAAGCTATACTGAAATTAAAATGAAGTAATCCACTGGAATCTGAAAACTCCTGAGAATGTTATAAGAAAATTAGTCTCACATGGATGTGCTATTAGCACCCCGCCCCCACTCCACTCTGAGGAAATAAAAAAAAGGAGGACCCAATAAAGATAAGAGCATAATGAAACACTACACACCCAAACTTTATGTAATAATAAACCATATGTAGTTTAAGTTAAAACTGAATGGAAAAGACAGAAGTAGAATGGTGGTTGACAGGGAATGAGGGGAGGGGAGAAGAGGGACTTGATGTTTAATGAGTACAGAGTTTTAGTTTCGCAAGATGAAAAAGTGCCAGAGACGGGTGGTGGTAATGGTAGCCCAGCAACATGAATGCGCTTAATGTTACTGAACTGCACACTTCCCAAACAGCACAGAATAGACAAGGGGCAAAGTTATGGTAGAAAAGCCTAATAAACATACCTTGGCCTGGTGATTCAGGTCAACACTGACAGTGTTCCATGCTCTCACAGGGAGAGCATGTACTCTTGATATGATGTGATGAAAATGGCATGTCACCCCTATAATCTTTCTCTCGAAAACACTTAACCTCAGTCTAACCCTGATAAAAATGTCACACAAATCATAATCAAGGGGCATCTACAAAATAGTTGACCATTGCTTCTTAAATTGTCAAAATCAGCAAAAAGAAAGGAAGTTTGAGAAACTCTCAGAACCAGGAATAGCCTAAGGGGATGTGATGACTAAATGTAATGTATATAGGATGGGACCCAATGACAGAGAAAGTATATTAAGTAAAAACTAAGAAAATCTGAGTAAACTAAGATTTTATTTAATGTGTCAACATTTGCTCACTAATTGTAACAAATGCACTATGCCCTCTGTTACAGGGGAAATTGGGCACAAAGTATGAGGGAATGAATACTGAACTGTCCTTGTGATCTAAAACCTTTCTATTAATAGAATAAAAATTATTTAAGAAAATTCAATGGAAGTATTAAATAGAATTAAAAACACAACTGAAGAGGGCGGCACCTGTGGCTCAAAGGATGTGTGTGTACGTGTGTGTGTGTATAAATAATTCCTTTCTGTCTGTATCCATGCCAGCATCCATTGCTTTTAGATTTTTTTTAAGAACAGCCACTCTGATACAGGTACAGTGGTATCTCATTGTAGTATGAATTTTCATTTCTTGATGATTAGTGACACTGTACATTTTTTAATATGTTTGTAGGCCATGCCTCTATCTTCATTCGAAAAAAAATGCTGTTTGTGTCTAACCTACTTTTTGTTGGGGTTATTTTTTTCCTGATGATTTGTTTGAACTCTTGTAGATTCTGGATGTTAGTTCTTTATTAGATCTATAGTTTGTGATTATTTTCTTCTATTCCTCATGTTATCTATTTACTCTGTTGATTATTTACCTTGCTGTGCAGAAGCTTCTTAATTTAACTAAATACCATTTATTTATTAATATTTTTGTTGTTTCTGTATTTGCCTATGGGGTGTTAGTCATAAATTCTTTGCCAAGGCTGATGTTTAGAAGTTTTTACTATCTTTTCTTCTAGAATTTTTATGGTTTCATGCCTTATATTTAATTCTTTCATCAATCTTGAATTAATTTTTGTATGTGGTAAGAGATAGGAGTCCTGTTTCATTCTTCTACATCTGGTTATCAAATTTTCCAGGACTATTTACTGAGTAGGACTTTCTTTTCCTAGTGTATATTGTCAAAGATCAACTGATTGCAGCAATAGAGTTTC
Organism: Nycticebus coucang; assembly: GCF_027406575.1. Lineage (NCBI taxonomy): Eukaryota > Metazoa > Chordata > Mammalia > Primates > Lorisidae > Nycticebus > Nycticebus coucang. The sequence goes on along the minus strand of NC_069792.1, from coordinate 59,430,141 downwards.
ATTACTGGATTCTCTATTTGGTTCCATTAGTCTATGTTTCCTTTCTAGTCTAATTTGAAGTTAGGCAATGTGATGCCTCCAGATTATTCTTTTTGCTTGGGCTGCTTTGGTATTTGAGGGATTTTTTGGTTCCAAATGAAGTGTAGCATTATCTTTTCTAGGTATGTGAAATAAGTTGTTGGTATTTTGATGGAAATTGTATTGAATCTGTAAATCACTTGGGGCACTGTGGACATTTTAATTATGTTGATTCTGCCAGTCCATGAGCAAGGGATGTTTTTCCATTTGTTTGTGTCATATATGATTTCTTTCATCATTGTTTCATAGTTCTCCTTGTTAAGATCATTCACCTATGTGGTTAGGTATATTTTTAGGTATTTTATTTTCTTTATAGTTATTGTGAATGGTATTGAGTCCTTTATTTGACTCTCAGCTCAACTGTGGTTAATATATAGAAATGCTATTGATTTGTGTACATTGATTTTGTAACCTGAGACTTTGCTGAATTTATTTATCAATTTCAGGAGTCTTTTAGTAGAGTTGTTATAGTTCTCTAGATACAAGATAGTATCATCAGTGAACAGGGATAGTTTGACCTCCTCTTTCCTGATCTGGATGCTCCTTATTTCTTTTCTTTCCTGATTGCTCTCAGACTTCCAATACTATGTTGAATAGAAGAGATGACAGTGGACACTGCTGTCTTGTTCCAATTCTTTGAGGACATGCTTTCAACTTTTCCCCACTCTGTATGATGTTGGGCGTGGGTTTGTCATATATGCCTTTTATAACTTTGAGGAATGTTTCTTTCTTTTTTTCTTTCTTTCTTTTTTTTTTTTTTGAGACATAGTCTCAAGCTGTCACCTTTGGTAGAGTGCTATGGTGTCACAGCTCACAGCAACCTCAAACTCTTGAGCTTAAGTGATTCTCTTGCCTCAGCCTCCAAAGTAGCTGGAACTACAGGCGCCTGCCACAACACCTGGCTATTTTTTGGTTATAGTTGTCATTGTTGTATGGTAGGTCTGGGCTGGATTCGAACCTGCCAGCTCCAGTGTATGTAGCTGGCGCCCTAGCCGCTGAGCTACAGGTGCCGAGCCGGCATGTTTCTTTCATGCCTAGTTTGTTGAAGGGTTTTATAACGAAAGGCTGATGGATTTTATCAAATGCTTTTTTCTACATCTATAAGCATCAGTGTATTTGGTAACTTTCAATTTCTTTTGAACTAGGGCTCTGAAAGAAATATTTAAATTGTTAACATTTATGAAATGTAGGTGAAGGATATATCTGCATTTATTATTCCGTGTTATTTTTTCATTATTTGCAATATTCTTTAAAAAGGTGTAAAGAAAAAATTTAAAGAAAACCCTTAAGAAAAAGAAATAAGAGAATTTCTACTTTTACAAGTTCTGAATTTATTAGCCTTGGGCCCTTCATCTATAAAAGAAGTAATAGTAGTTCCTACTTCCTGGATGCAATGAGAATCACACATCTAGCACTCAGTTTAGGACTCAGAACAGTGTGTTCAAGCACACCAACTGCCCTTATTAGATCATCCTAAAACCAGGAATAGTCTCTTCTCATCAATCAAAGAAGACTTTGGATAAGAAATCTTATTCATCCCTTATACATCAATCAAAGAAGACTTGGATGAGAAATCTTATTCAACCCTTCATTTAAGTCCTAAAGCAAGACTATTCACTGCCAACTCTTTCTGAAAATATCATTTTACCTCTCATTTGCCTCCATTTTACTAAGTGGAAATATATAACAAGATGTTATACATTTTCACCCAGTAAAATAATGCTGCTAATATAAAATGCTGTAGGGCATTATTGAATTTTTTCCTTATTATAACCATTGTGAAGTTTGCCCTGTCTATGTCTCGCATCACTGCTCCACCAAAGTGTTGCATTTGAGTTCCAGGCCAGTGAGACCAGCAGCAGCAGCAGCAGCAGCAGCAACATCATTGCCACCAGTTTTCTTTGACACTATGTGCCATGCGTTTTCCACCTTTGCAACTCTGATAGACAAGTGTTTTGCTTAGATAACACTTGATCCATAGAACAGCCTTGTAAACAAATTGTCACCAGTGTACTGGTAAGGAATTGAGTCCCACACAGGTCCTGTGACCTGTCACAGGTAATAATACATGTCTTAGAGGGCTATTTTGTGGATTAAATAGCATCATGCAAAGCGACTGGCACATAAGAAATACTCAATAAATATCAGTTCTCTCTTCCTTTCTCCTAGATGTAGATTGTAAAAATGAAAATATACAACATGGAGTTCTCTTAGAAGATATTTTGCACTTTTACCAAAAACTTTTGCATTATGATAAGTTTAATTACAGTTTTTTGCAACAACACACTGTAAGGTTTCAGAAAGGTAATCCATTCAAAAATTCCTCGGCCGAACTCTTCGTTTGTGACCAGAAATGACATTCAAATGACTTTATATAAAATTATTCAACTATAAAAGATGAATTCATACTTTCTTCTTGCAGAAAAGGAATAATTCTAGTGTAAAGCACTTCACAAAATATTTCTTTGTTCTAAGACGCTGCCTGAAACAAGTGAATGTTGGGTGGCTAAATGGATCCACAGTCTATAGTGACGAGAACAGAAATATAGCCTTTGAAATACTTCCTGAATTATATTCTCCCACACACATTAATCAAAGCAATAACTCAACAGTTTCAATTGCATTTTAAGTATATTTCTTTTTAAAGATCCCATTATTATAGAGAAAGGAAAACAATACAAGCATCAGTGGTCATGGTTCTTGGTTTCTTACACATGAGCATCTTCTGAGAATGCCTGAAAATTGTAAGACTTTGACTCCATTAAAAACAGAAAGATTTCTTGAGAAGTCAGTTACCAGGGTAAATTATAAACAGTAAGCACTCGATTTGATTTGTTTTCTCTGCCTTGATTTTCTTCCATTTCTCAAAAAACTTCCATTGAAGTAAATTATGTTGCCCTCAACAGATATTTCCTGTTTTTACTATTCTTTTCTTCAGGATTATTATAAATCTTTCTATATGCAGTGTTACTTAGGTTAACAACATTGATAAAACAAAGGGGAGAGGAAAAAATGATTTTTCCATCTTCACATACCAGCAATGTCATTTTAAGTCTGCACAACATTTATGAAGCATCTACTAAATGCTTCATTACAGCAATGAGGAGCGAATCGGCCATATATTAGCCTTATAGACACTTGTGGACAGGGCTATCCTGAAGTGAAGGGTTCATCAGAGCCACCTACTATTCTTTCATCTTGGGGCCTTCTCCAGTATGGGAATGGCCCTGGTCAAGATGAACTGTGTGATGGACACAGATATGAAGATCTGAGAGCTAAGAGCCCGTCTTGGGATTATACTCTCTGCTGGAATATCCACAGCTGTTGTTTTGGCCACTAGCATCCTAATAATGATGGTTACCCTTATTGATGGCTTAGTGGGGGCTGGGTAGCATCTAAATTATTTTAAATAATCCTGTCAACTATGCAAGATAAATTGTTCCCATTGTAAAGAAGAGGAAACTAAGATATAAAATTTGTTCAGGATAATTCAGTTACTGAGTAGTATAGAAGGATTTGAACCTAAGATATTCTAACACAGAGGATATGCTTATTCTACACCCCCACGCTGCCTCTCATTATCTAAAAATTCTGGGTTATTTGAGAGTTAAGGAAAGATGACTTAAAGGATTGAAAAGTCACTGAAATCTTGGTCACACTGTATAGTCTGGAAATGCCGGTGTCAGGCAAGAGCATGGGCTGAGCACTGGTTTGTCAATGATGATTATCTAACACACAAGGAGAGCCTGGGTAGGACTGCAAATTAGTACTCTCATTAGAACTCCTCTCAATATGTTCTTTAACCTGTCACACACCCAGTAGAAACTCTCTGTTCCTAGTGCTGGCTTTGGAGAATGTTCATAGGAATAAAGGGATCTAAGAATAAATGAAACTCTTATGTTCCAGGACAATTTTAAAAACCTAGTTAACAATAAAGGTTCAATCAGGTGTTCATAGTACATTTTCTTGTTTCTTGTAGACCTCTGTTTTCAGGCAAGTTTACTGGAACAGAGTTCATTGGAAGTTGGGTAAACCACAGCTTTTGTAAATGCAGCGTTAGCATGCTGCAGAGAAGTGTGTAGGCAAAGAACCCTGCAGCCTGGAAACCCCATTACTTCCTCTTTGGTATATTTAGCATAGAGAGGTGGAAGCTGGCTCATCTACCACACGGCAAATGCAATTTGCTTCACAACTCCAAAGCTGTGGTTTCCAAGGCTCAGTACAGCTAGAATTTCCCTGTTCTACTTTTCTGTGTGTCCATTCTATTTATCACAGTACTTTAGGAATGGAAACGAAAATCAGCCCACTACCTTTTACAAAGAAGCAATCCTGTGCTTAAAATTTGCAGTGGCTTCTGCTGCCTATTGCATCAACTCCAAACTTCAGTTTTGCATCCAGTACCCTTCCCAAACTGACTCTCACCTTTCATTTACCTGATTTCCTACCACTCCTCACTTGCTTATTGCTCTAGAGTTACAAAAACACCCTCCAGTCCTCAAAGTATGTACTTTGACAAGTTCTAATTTTGTTCTCTCTTCTCCCACTTCCTACCTTTTTAAGGCCTAACTCAAATTTCTTTCTATGTAAGCCATTTGCTGACTGATTGTGAGCTCCTTGATGGAAGGGACTGTGTCCATTCATTTTATTTGTATGACATGAAGTGGGCACTCAAAGGTTATTATTTTTTTTATTTTATTTTTTTTTTGTAGAGACAGAGTCTCACTTTATGGCCCGTGGCCTCACACAGCTCACAGCAACCTCCAACTCCTGGGCTTAAGTGATTCTCCTGCCTCAGCCTCCCAAGTAGCTGGGACTACAGGTGCCCGCCACAACGCCCAGCTATTTTTTGGTTGCAGTTTGGTCGGGGCCGGGTTTGAACCCGCCACCCTCGGTATATGGGGCCGGCGTCTTACCGACTGAGCCACAGGCACCGCCCTCAAAGGTTATTATTGAAATAGGACATCCCCTGTAAGACAAGCTGTGCAATACCACAATGATGCGGTTTTGGTGATGTAGCCTAGGTTTTCTGGACAGCCCTCCCCTAGATTTGCATGCATTCCCCTCTTGGGTGGAAGGAAATCCTCTCGGGCACTGAGGATACCATCATTAAGTCTTCCCATGATCTCTCTTCTCTGGGATAAATAATACCAATTTCTTAAGCTTCCACTTCCTTTACTACCACATTTCTTTACTTTCTAAGGCAAACAGGCCAAACCAAAGCATATGTGGGGCATGCGCTAAGCATTCTGTAGAGAAAGGGGGTCCTGGGGGCCTTCCTGTCATAGTATTCAACTGCCACCTCAAGACTCTCCAGCAGACAGGAAGGAATTTGTTATAATGCTACATGCCACTGGGCCTGCTTTGCATCTACTAGTGGTATATTCTAACTAAATGATAAGATAATAGCAGAAATAGTCATGCAGGATATGGCTCTAAAATGACTGTGGAATCTCCCACACCCTATCAAAACTAAAAGGTAGACCTCAAGGTAGACCACATTCTTAGCGATCTGCTTTTAATAAATCTTACTTTATCCTACAGACATATTTAGCAAATCTCCACAGGATTTGTTTTTTAACATATGCCAATAGAAATGTGTATATTAGCTGAATGATGTCTACCACGTAAGGATACTTAAGTGTGTTAGTGAAACTTATAAATGTGTTCAAACTTCAGGAAAAGTTCTTAGCAATTCCCGGCTTAAAAAAAAAAAAAATGTTATCTGCCATGAATCTTATGGAAAAGCCAGATACTACATAACTTGTCACCGGAGGAAATAACAAATCTGAATAAAAAATAAGATCATCTTTAAAACACATGAGAAAATGAGTCACAAATGGCCCATGACCAGAAACATACTTTTAGAAGTAACAGAAAAAAAAAAACAGGAAAAGGCACAAATAAATTCTTAAAGTTCCTAATTCTTCTATTATTTTAGGTATTTGACTTACTTAGTGCAATACAAAAAGCCAAGACCAATATTTTTAGATAAAAGCAAACAACCATCTATACATTCAAATTTAAATTAATAAAAATGCAATTTAACATTGGAGGGAAATTTTTTTGTGATTAAAGCAAGTTAATTTCCTGAACAGTTTCATATGCAGATGTATTATTCTCTAAAAATATTAAGTACCAGTGATTTCATATTTTACCTATTTTTTCTCTCTGAAATAAAAACAGAGAATGAAAGTTATTTTTAAAGCAATAACTTTCTCAAGGCCATTACTCTCCCTTCTTATGTTCACAGAATAATTGTAGAGAAAGAACAACCAAAATCAGACTAGGGAAGAGTTCATGGAGAGTTGTAAGACAAAAATTCCATCTAGAAAGGAAAAATCCTACCAAATTCATGCCCATTTGGGCCATAGAAAAACATGGTAGAAAGAGTCCTTAGTAAATTTCAAACATTTCCAATAATACTATATTTGGGTAGTATAGATAAGAAGTTAGTCGTTGGGTAAGGTTTGCAGCTGGGTGGATACAAATTCACTCCGAAGAGCAATGCAAGAATAAGTTCTATCGTGTCAATTACAGAACCATCATGTGGTTCTGCCTTGTCAATGTTCTGGCAACTGCAACCTCCCAAAGCTAGCTCAGAAAATCTAGAATGAAAACAAATCCAAAGTCATTCATAACTTAGTTTTAGAAGCAAATCTGAGCAAATATTCTTGGATTGTTCTTCAAGTCTGCTACTACCAAAGATCTCAAGGGCTGTGTGTGCTAAAGTACACTGTATCCATGGAAAACTCTCCCAGCAAATGGTTTTGATGAATAAAGCAATTACCAAGAGGGAGTTTCCCAAACTTACTTAACAAAAGAAACTTTTCTGTCTTTCTGTGTAACATCTCTGGATATCCTGAGGATGCACTTTCCTAGAAACAGAATGGGAATGCTGTTCCAGCAAAACAGTATTATGAAGTATCGGGTATAGAGTCAGGAGGCCTAGATTTATAATTTTCACACAATAGGGCTGTGACCTTGTGCAGGGTACTTAGCTTTTTTTCTGCTTCAGTTTCTTCATCTATAAAATGGCTGTAACAAGAGTTACCTGCTTCTTGGGTTATTGTCAGGAAGAAGAGAGAACATGTACTTGTAGACTACTTAGAACAATGCTGACAGCATAATAACACGAGTATTTAGTAAATCTACCTCTTAGTACCTTTGTTATAACTGGAGGTATGGCTAAGCCCAAAGGAGGTCCTAAGTGAGATTTCCTTTCTGGGTTTGGACTTAGTTCCAAAGTGGCTTCAGAGCTCCAGCTGTTTCTGGCTCTGCTCTTTAGGTCTCCATTTCATTGGGTGCTATTCATTCTTTCCCCTCTGGTAACTGGACTGGATTTCCTGGGGCTTTTTCAAGGCAGACCTCACCAGAACCTTCAAAAAGTAAAGCCCCTTCCCAGATGGAACCCCACTTCTAAGAGGGAACCTGCTGTAGCTCTAGCTGCAGTGGGGCTTGCTTCAAAGCCTCAGGGTGCATTAGACTGCCTTCACTGGTGTATTCTGGGTCAGGAAGGCTTGGCCTGCTGTGTTGCTCCTGTTAGCAGACTGTTTATAATAATAGCAATATCAAGAATTTTTCTCTTATTTTTCCTGTCTTTTTTTTTTTTTTTTTTTTGTGGACAGGTTTTTGAGGGCTGTTTCTTGATTACTAAAGTAACACAATTATTACACAAAAGTCTAACATTATGTAAATACATGTGTATCAGGCAAAAAAGTGAGCATCTGCTGTGATTCCACAACTTTTCCCTCCCCTCACAATCCCAGAGCTGCTACTATGAACAATTGTTCCCTCATTTTTAACGATGTGCAGAACTGGGAGCGCTACACTCTGCTGGGAATTCTTTATTTTGCTCCTTTTGCTTCAGGAATGTCTATTTATCTTTAGAAAAGAAAGCTCAAATATCACCTTAGTGAAGTTGCCCTGACCTGGACAAGCCATGCAGGTTGCTTTCTTCACCGGTGCCCAAAGTAATTTGTACATACTATATTTAGAAAACTGACAACAACTTCATTGCAATTGCTGAGTTAAATATCTCTCTTATTTCTAGGATTTCAAAGGGCAAGTCTCCTCCCTATCTGGTACAGGGCATTTGGTGCACAAATACGCATTTAATGCACAACAAATATTTGTTGAAAAGTTATGGAATCACATGAATGAGTGTAAAAACATACAGATAACATTTTTCTAAGAGATAGACTTTCCAACTCTATAATAATCACAAGCAGGATGCTCCCATACACATTTTTCTAGAAATGTTTCTTAAATATCCTGCATTTCAACAACCAGATAATGCTGTTAATTCTCATTTATTTAGGCTTGAAAACTCAAAATTATAACTTTTCCAAAAACTATAAGGTTAGAAGAATTTGGGGATAAAGGGTAGTTTATTTTTCAAATGCCAAATGGTCATTTTGAAAGCATAGTATCTGTGGCTATAGGCTTTGTGCCTTGCTACCAGAATATTCTAGGAAATGACATTTCCAATAAACAGTTTCAAGTCCAGTAAACCACAAACACAAAAAAGTATTCAATAGCACTTCACAGTAAATAGCCTTCTGTTGACAGTTATTCAGGATTGACCGATTATATTTACAAGCACAGATACCTCCTTCATTAGATTAATTGAATATAATGTAAGCTGATGGCTCGGGCAAGAGAATGAATCTATAAGAGCAGTGAAAGAGGGAAACAAGGAGAAGATACCAGAAGGATGAATCTTAGAAAAGTATTCCCCAATATCAGAGAACCCCAGTGGACCAACACTTCACATTAACAAGCCCCACTGAGGGATGCTGATATGCATGGGGTATGACATATCACCCAAGGAACGGTATTTTTCCTGGAAAAAGAGATTGCCACAGAGCTTTCATATTTCATCAATTAAACTATTTGGGCTCAATGTAATTAAGTAATGTAATTATGAACCTATTTCTTGGTCTCAAGCCCAAGGCTCTATGTCTTAGTCAAGTATATTAGCAATTTTTATCTTGAACTCATATGTTACATGCTGGACCCAGCTCTTCATGTTAAAATACATAGACAATCTATAAACAGAAATTCACAAACAATTTTAAGCTAAAAGTGTAAGATTCAAGGGGGGCAACTGCAGGAAGCAAGATACAGGGTGGATACTGGGCATTCAACAAGAGCAAGACAGGGAAGAAAGAAGTGACTGGGAGAAATGTAATACTCATGAAAATTTAGGATGAAAATGGAAAAAAGTAGAGGGGTCACCAGGTTTCCATATACAACAGAGAATGACTTAAATTGTAAAGGGGAAGGCTATTTTAGTGATATGATAGCAGCTAGTCCTAGAGTTACATTAATATAAATAATAAATTAAGAGGTAATCACTAATGGGGGTATAAAAAATTATCCCCTCTTATATAAAAAATACGATACTGTTGAGAGTTCTGCTATTAAGTTATAAAAGTTAATATTTATTAAGAACTTGGATAAGTTCAGGCCCCTTTCTAAGTAAATCATGTAAACAGCTTATTTATTTTTTAAATTTAGGAACTATTTTAATACCTATTTCACATATGAAAAGACTGAGGCACAAAGAGGCAAAGTAACTTGTCCAAAGCCACACAGCTAGGAAGTTGCACAACTGAGATTTGTTCTCAGGCAGTCTGGCTCTAGATTCCTGTGGTTTCTCTTTAACGGTATATCATGATGTTTCATAACACCACTAATGGGAAATATTACTCTTTATTTTAGAGTTTCATTCAAATGTTTACATAGGTTGTCAGAAATCTTTTGGAGATTTAAGTCCTGAATTAAAGACACTGATCACTGATCAAAAGGAACTGAAGTCAGTGTACTTCAGAGTTGGAAAAAGATACTCAATTCACCTTTGCACAGCATTTGACATTTCTCCATGCAATTTAATTCAACTCAATTAACAGCAATTTAGGGTCTCATGCTGAGTACTAAGGAAGTAAGATTCAAAGCTTAGAGAAGATATACTTTCTCTTCTAATCTAGAGCAAAAATACTTTGGAAACTTACAGTTGAATAGAAGATGAGGAAAATGGAGCCCCAAGTGCTTAAAAGATTTGCTTGAACCCCACAACATGGGTTTGTAGAACAGAGAGACCTAAGTCCACTTCAGATGGATCTAGTTTTTCTTTTTACCATACCATTCCAATGAAGCTAGTTGAACACGTTGAAATAAAATGAACCTCCAAAATAAGTATCTGTGCTCTACGAAGAGAAAAAAAAAATGTTTGTCTTTGTCTACTTTGCTGTAGAAGCCTCTTCTTTCTAGAATTATGTGAAGGGAAAAAAAAAGAAGAGCAAGCTAAGGGAAGATTTTTTTAAGGGAAAAGGAAAAGGAAAGAATTCATAGAGTCTTACCAGATCTTCTGTGAAGGAAAGTGTGTTTTTTGGTTTTATTTGTTAGATAATTTCTCTTTCAAACCTTATCCAGTTCTGTAAGTAGATGTTGAAACTACATCTATATTGCTAACTATGTCCATAGGTGTATTATGTAGGTTGCCAATTATATTCCAGGGATTTTGAAAACAGAAGACATGATTAAAACCTGTGTTTTTACAGAGTGCTTTATAAAAAGCACGGGAGGTGGTCAGGTATTTTTTCTGTCATGCATGATAATGGTGCTAAAAGTATAAGTATATACAATTTAAGATTTCCAATTAGTCTGGATTTTGTTTGTTTGTTTTGAGTCAGAGTCTCACTCTGTTGCCCTGGGTAGAGTACCCTGGTACCATAGCTCACCTCAAACTCTCTTGGGCTCGAGCAATCCTCCTGCCTCAGCCTCCCGAGTTGCTGAGACTACAGGCACCTGCTCCCATTCCCAGCTAGTTTTTCTAATTTTAGTAGTGATACAGGTCTCACTGTTTTTCAGGATAGTCTTGAACTCCTGAGCTCAAGCAATCTACCTGCCTCAACCTCCCAGAGGGCTAGGATTACAGGTGTGAACCACCGCCCAGCCTGCCTGCCTGCCTGCCTTCTTTCTCTCCCTTTTCTTTCCTTTTTTTTTTTTTTTTAAATCCTGTACTCAGGTTACTTAAAGATTTTTTTGTTAGTTTATTTTAGTAGTTGTGAGGCAGTTGTCACCCCTGCCCTCCCCAGAGGATATCTGGTAATATCTGGACACACTTTTGGCTGTCACAACTTGTTGGGGGAAGGTGGGAGGGGCAGTACAGCCAGAGATACTGTGAAACATCCCACCACACACGGGACAGACCCCACAGCAAGGAATTATCTTGTCCAAAGTGTCAGTGGTGCCAAGGTTAAGAACAAATAGCCAATTTAGAAGTAAAAAATGCATGACCACTTTTCCATTTCTCCCTTTTAAATTATAAGTAAGACATAAATCAAAATGTTACACTAAGGATTTGCTCCCAAACAAGACAATTTTCACAACTTACTTTTAAGACGATAAACAATTATTTAATGGGCCAATTTATCAGGATTAGAAGGACTTACTAAAAGCTGGAGAAAAAGAAAGAATTTATGCACATGTTCCTAAATAAGAAATAGAATGTTCTGATTTTTGCCACATCTGGAACCAGGTTATTCCACAATATGACTCAAGACATTCTGCTGATGAGGCTTTTGCAAACCACCACTGGTCTGATTCAGATATGAAACACTAACTTCAGACTATTGCATTATTTCTTACCACTCTCAAAATCCACACCTTTTGACCAGCACATAAGGAGGTAATGAATGTTTTCTGTTTACAAATATGGTCATCAAAATTAGTTACCTTTACTATCAGCCCTTCCTTTTTATGCCTGTCCATTTTCTCCACAGTTAGGTTTAGCTAGGTCCAACTTTTCAGCCTGGGCTCCTCATTGTAGCTAGGAATCATTTTTTCAGTCCTAGGTCACTCTTTTGGATTTTTATAATGAAAGATGACCAGCAACTTTGTCCATTATCTGACTAGTCTGACAATAGCTAAAGTTGAACAAGGAAAAGGAAGTAGGAGGCGCTGCTGGTTTATCTTTGCATTTGGTCACGTTTTCCTTGCATAGTCTCTAGCTGATGTGGTTACATTTGCTGAAATTTTATTTGCTTGTTCATTTTTTCCAGTGGCTAATAATAATATTTGATGATCTGGATATCTAGAGTATACCTAAGTAAAAATTTATTTATATAAGGGGATAAGTTAGTTCTTTTCTGGGAATCAACCAACCAAAAAATGTATAGATTTCAGGAGGATCTTTGAGCACACCATAGTCACTAATCTGTTAAGTATTTTGTGTATTGAATTAAACATGTCATTACTAAGATCCTCACATATTAATTAACAATTTTTTAAATATTTACCAAGATCTCTGATAAGTGAGAGTGCTTCCCATGATATAAAGGCTCCACCACCGTCATCCATGGCCCCCTGCCCAACATCCCAGCTGTCCAGATGTCCACTGACCAGTACAACCTGGAACAAATAATAGAAGGAGAAAAAAATAAAGCTAAGTAACAAAGATATCACACAAAAATGAAATCTTTATATTTTCTCTTATATTTTCACATCTTAAAAGATATGTGTGATTACTAGTGGAAAGCTTGGTAGAGAGGCATTATATAAAATGTCTAAAGTCATCCTAATTGTAATAAAAAAATCCTTCCTTTGTACCTTTTAAAATATAATTTTGAGTACTAAAGAAATTAGCTTATTTCTAACAGATAGTTCATAAATTTGTTACATGCTTTAAAACCTAAATGACATAAAAATGGAGCCCTAAACATCAACCATATTCTCGACTGTCCCAAATTCTAGAAGACACATAAAAAACTTATGTTGAATTCAAATGAAAAAGTAAGAATTAAAATTTATTAAAAAATGATTTTTTGCCCTATAAATTACTCTAGTGCTAGATAAATAAATTGATATATTTAAAAACTAGATTTAATTGAACAGAAGAACTTTTAAGAGAGATTTTAATTTACTTGTGTTAAATCTAGAAATTAAATTATAAAATTTAAATCACCATAGTTTTAAATTATTTTTTCAGGAAGCATTAGTTAATTCTTCAACTAAATGTTGTGGACACATTTCAAACAAGTTAAAAACCAAGTAAAATAATGCTGGGTCAATAGAATAGCGATATGGAAAAAAATGTGCCTTTATCTCTACATTATACAATATACAAATTTCAAGTCGGATGGATTATAGAACTAAATAAAGATTTTAAAGAAAAGCTTAGAACAGCTTTGACAATGGGGCTAGGGAAAGATTTCTTAAACTAGACACAAAAAGCATAAAACATAAAAGAGAAACAAGTAAATTGGACTTTTTAAAAATTAGGACTATCTGGGCATCAAAAGACCCCATTAAGAGTGTGAAAAGGCAACCCACAGAGGGGAAGAAAATACTCACCATGCATATCATATACACAAGAAAGAACTCAGATCCAGTTATAGAAAGAATTTCTATGAAACAGTAACAAAAGGAATCAACCCCTAGAAAAACACCGAAAGACTTGAAAAATCACAAAGATATACACATTTCTTTGTGTGTCAGAGGTTACTCAGGTCCATTGTCATCAAGGAAATACAAATTGAACCACATTCAATACATATCCTCCAGAACAGCTAAGGATAAGCACATAAGGAGGAATATTTTTAGTTTTGAAAAAGACGGAATATGCCAATTATCGGTGAAGAAATAGTGACAGAAACTCTCGTAGGTTTGCTGGAGTGAGTGTTAAGTACACACAACCACTCGAAAAACAAATCAGAACATATATATACCTTATGACCCAGAAGTCTTACTCCTAGCTATGTATTCAACAGGAATGTAGTGTGTGTGTGTAGTTTAACCAAAAGACACGTGCTAGAATGTTCATAACAAAATATTCATGATACAGGGTGAAGCAGAAGGATTGCTTGAGGTCAGGAGGCAACCCAGCAAGACAACATATCTAAAATTAAATATGATTTTTTAAATAACACTATTCATGGTAGTCTCTACCTTCCCTCACATCAGACCCTATTCAAATGCCTGTTAACAGGAGAATGAATAAATTGCAGGCATTCACCAGTAACAATGGAAAAATGCACAAGCACAATACAGGATAAATTTGGATGAATCTCATAAACAGAATGAAAAATGAAAGAAGCCAGATACAAAATAACACATTGTATATAATTCTGTTTATACAAAGAATAAAAACAAGCAGAATAAGAGAGTGGGTACCCTTGGTGAGGAGATTTAGAGACAGGAGGGAGGGGTGCTCCTCACGTTCTGTTTCCCAATCCGGGTAGCAGTTAAACAGGTATGCTCAGTTTGTGAAAATTTCACCTTGTTATACACTTTAGGATTCGTGCACTTTCTCTGAGAATATTACACTTCAATAAAAAGTTTAAAAAGGCTAGGCCTGTAATCCCAGCACTTTGGGAGGACAAGGTTGGGAGGATTGTTTGCCTTGAGGCCAGGAATTCAAGACCAGCATGGGTAACACAGTGAGACCCCATCTCTACTAAAAAATAATTATAAATCATTAGCTAGATATGGTGGTCCATGCCTGTAGTCCTAGCTAGCTGGGAGGCAAAGGCAGGAGGATTGCTTGATTTCAGGAGTTTGAGGCTTCAGTGAGCTATGACTGCACCACTGATCTCTAGCCTGAGTGACACGAGCAAGACTCCAACTCAAAAACACAAAATGTAAAAAGTTCACCAGATTGATAGCTGTGCACAGCATATAGTAAGCAACCAAAGTTGAACCAATTTTCTTAATGGCTAAAACAAAAATTCCCCATGACCTTGGTAAACAAGGATTTGGGGTTTAAAATATCCGGGTAACTCTGCACTGGCTGATTAAGGGAGCATCTGCAGGACCTCCTGTTGACTTGCACACAGGCCCGGCCTCCTAGGACTTCACTGTAATTGCAAACAAGTGTGATGCCCCAAATGCACAAATGGCCATGTAATGAACCCAAATGGACTGTTTCTAAGGGGGGAATAAAAACAACAAAGAATAAGGAACAAAACATGTTGCAATTGCAGGAACTTCTGATTCAGAAAGTGTTGTAATCCCATGTGGGACGAATAGCTCAATTAGTCAACATTCTCACAACCCTCAGAACGATTTTCCCAACAACATTCCTGTGGATTAAAAATGTCAGAATATGTTTTAATGAACTTTTCCTCAGACAACGCATGGGAGTAACTAAATCTAAGCACCTATTATTCTATTCTTCAAATTTCCTTCAGAATAATTCAGGTTGTTTACAATCATGCTTCTTTACATTTTTAAAAAATTCCTCTATTCTTTAATCTAGAAGTACTACTTAAACTAGCAGTTTAAGAACAGGACAAATGGTTTCTGAATCATAGGAAACTAAATGTGATCCCAAAGATAAGGTCTTTCGTGTAGTGCTCTGGAAGAATAATAACATACTATTTGGATTATGAGAGCTTATGTTAGTATATATTTTTTTAAATCAGGAGAAAAAACTGGTGCCACAATGAGATAGCAGTTATAATTTTAATATCTATTGATTTTAAATTAGGTAATAACAAAAAGCTACTTCCAATTCAGTAGCATTTTGAATGAAATTGGATTTTCCTAATCATAAGAACTTCTACATACACTTAGAAAATAGTAGTGCAGAGAGTCTCATCCAAAATGGGATCTGGCTAGTATTCATTAAGGCAGCCTCACAAAAGATATTGCAGAAAAGCATATGAGTTGCGAGATCACCAAGAATCTGCTGTGTGTCAGGGTCAGGTATAAATGAGCATTAATTATAATAAAGTTAGATCTTATTTAAGCAAAACAAAAACAGACTACCCAGAGATGTAGTAAACTCCAGTTCAGTTATTATGAATGATAATTACCTGATAAAAGACAGGAAAATGCACAGCCTCTTCACTGCCACTCTTGCTAGATATGGATCTTTAGACCCAATGGGGAAGTGGGTGCTCCTGAGCACCCAACTCATGTCAGTGGATGCGGCATGTACTACACTAATCCATTCCTTTGCACCATCTTTCTTTCCATCACCATCTCTTCCAAACACGGTAGAGAGTATAAAATTACTAAAACAAGAGCCACAGCCGCAGCCATAGCCACCAGAGCAAAACAACTAGGAAGACAGAATGGGAACTCTGGTTCTCTGAAATGTAGGGTTCATTATTTGGGAAGCACATATTAGCCCTGACTACGTCGGGAATGAGGGGCTTGGGAGTAGGGGGAGCGCCTACCACAGTAGGGCAGAAAATGGTCTGGATGAAAGCCTGCTGGGATGAGGAATTAGACTGTCAGCATGATACCCACCTGCATGCCAGCTATGGATGGGGGAGAGGAGCAGGACAGAACCGAGAGTGCCCAGGGAGCAGCCCAAGGACAAGCCCTCACTTCTCCCTTACAGGCAGGATGAGGATAGAGTCCAAACAGATTCACTTGATTATAAAATGAATCAGAACACAACCAAGATATGGCAGAAGGAAGGAGAGCAAGCAGCCTCAGAGGGAGTGCTTTCTTATGAAAATGAGCTAATGCAAGATACTGGAGAAGATTTCATTTTCTTTGGCATTCATTCATGGTTTTCTTCATCAATTTGTATCAGTTCCTTCTAGGCACTAGAAACACAGAAATGACTGAAAAAAGCAGATATTCTGCCTTAATGGAATTTACATTTTGGTGGAAGAGATGAAAAATAAATAAAAAATCACAATATAATGTTAGTTTTAAGTGTGATAGAGAAAAATAAAGCAGAGAAAGGAAATAGAGAGTGGTGTTGGCAGGGAGAGGGTGGAAAATGAGGCTATTTCAGGTAGAACTGTCAGGGAAGGTCTCTCCCTACAGAGATGATATTTGAGCAGATCCCTGAATGATGACAGAAAGTGAGCCATGCAAAGCCTGGGGAGTGAGGATTCTAAGCAGTGTGAAGAAACGTGGAAAAGCTCTGGGTAGGCACGGTGTGGTATGTCTGAAGATGGCCAGAAAGCTGGTGTTTCTAGACTGAAGACAGGAGTGAGGAAAAGTGCGCCCAGGGAGATCACTGGAGCAAGTAGAAACTTGTCGGGCGCAGCGAGGAATTGGATTTCATTCTAAATGATGAGAAGCTACAAAGGAATTATAAGCTCCCATGTATATCTTTAAGAATCATTGCTAGTGGGGAAGCAGACTGAAGGATGAAAGGAAAACAGGCCAATTCATGGAAACTTATTCATCGAAAATCAGTTTGTGGGGGGAAATCAGTCTACTTCCTCTTAAAATGTTGATATCTACAAAGGAATGCTATGCCCACACTAACAATAAGATAAAGCTGGGTCATCTATAAAATCTTAACTTTTCAAAAGTCCATCAGAGATCTGAGATAGTAATTTGATCAGAGGAACTAAATTCCAGAAGATGGCAAGCCCATTCCAAGGGGAGATGAGACACAAGAATTGTTTTGCCTTCGGCAGTGATAGCAGGGAGAGGGGGCAGTCTTAAAAACTGGAGTGAAGAATGCAACTGAAATGTTGATGATGTATACTCACAGGGCAAATGTGGATTAGCACGAGAGTTCAGAGTCCCTGGAAACCCACACATCAGGGCACTGGGTACATTTTCCAGATCTTTTCCACAGGCTTCCATCAGGTACTCAGAAGGAAGATTGGCAACAGGGTGGAAGAGCCCATCGCAGCAGTGCAGAATTGCAGGTGCTGGTTGGAGGCTGCTGGAAGCTGCTGGAAGCCAGGTGGCAAACATGCGGGCTTTGGGGACCCTTCTTTAATAGGAAGCAGAAGCCATATGGCTTTGGGGGAGAGGCAGGAAACTGTCCTTCATGCCAGTCCCAGGCAAAGGCATTGGCTATGGGGAGAGGGTTAGAAAATTGCCCAGTCTTCATTGACATTAGGAAAAGCACTCATCTCTGGGGGAAGAGTGAGAAACCCTCATTCCTAGAAGAATCCTGATATAAAGTAGAATCCAGATATAAAGTAGAGCTCAACTGCCACCAGGTAAGGGGCAGGATACTCACTCCCATGACACCACTTGGAGTGTGATCCCCACGGGGAGGAGCAGAAATATTCAGAAAGCCCTACCCTTGAGCTCAGGAACACAGGGCCTAGCTAAGACTGTGGGGCAGGAGAACCAAGAAATCACCTTGTCCCCACCAAGAGTTTTGCACTGAGTACCAGGCAGAGCAATACTAGTTTATGGGGCAGGGGAGAAGGCAAGACCACAGAGACACCTCCTGTGGTGCAGACATACAGAGCCTCCGGAAAGTGGAGAGAACACTGGGAATACTCAGCCCTAGGCTAAAGAATAACAGCAGCCTGTGAAGTATGTGAGTGAACAACAAAAGGTAAGGAGATAAATCACAAATTCCAAACCTAGCTCAACCATGAACGGATTAACTCAGCTACCCTCATGCTAATGGTTTGATAAGAGAAAAGGTGTTCTCACTTTAGACATAAATATTATCCATCTCAGGCTCTACTGTTTGTTCTCTTACATACAATGTCTGGCATCCAATAAAAATTATGAGATATAAATTAAGAAAAAATAAAAAGGTCCATTGTCACAAAATGTAATATTCCACAGAACCGGACGCAGATATCACCACCTAGATCTTTAAACTATGAGATGAGGACTTTAAAAAAATTATGATTAATATGTTAAAGGCTCTAGTGGAGAATTTCATTAGACATATCAAAACTATAAAAAAGTCAAATGGAAATGCTAAAAAGGAAAAATACAGTATAATTATAGATAAACTAAACACTGAAATGAAGACGTCAAAAATGAAAACTTTCATAAGGAAATAAAAATATCTTTATGCATTCAGTGGGGGCAGATGATTTTCTAAACAAGATATAAAAATTCAAAACATGAAGAGAAGATGCATAAATTAAATGAAGCCTTTATGTTCATCAAGAGAAATCACAGAATGAAAGGAGTTGCTACAAATTAGGAGAAGACTTTACATATAACCCCAAATGATTTACATTCAAAATAGGGACAGAATTTCTACTAATCAATGAAGAAAAAGATAAGCAATCTAAAAGACAGATGAGCAAAAGACATAAATAGGTCTTTTACAGTAAAGAAATTATGAATGGACATCAAGCATTTGAAAAGATGACCAATTTCATTATTGATCAGGGAAAAGTAAATTAAATTGTCAGTAAGATAACGTCTTTGTACCAACTGACAAAAAAATTTTAAATCTGATGATATGAGATCTTCCCAAGGATACTGAGTCCAAGAATTTTTATCTGCTTCTAGTAGGAGAAAGAAATTGTTAAAATCACTCAGGAAACACAATTGGACATATCCTTGTAAAGTTGAAGATATGTGCAACCCAACAATTCTAATTTAAGTGCAGACATTAGAGGAATTTTTGCACTTGGGTTTCATGACACATGCACCAAAATGGTCAGACAGAAACGATCAGAAGGTCTCAAACTGAAAACAACCCAAATGTCCATTGACAGTAGAATGAATAAATAAATTGTGATATGGTCAAATAATGGAATATTACAAAGTAGTAACAGAAATGGAAAATGACCTACAATTACACATATAAATTAATCTCAAGACAAAAAAGGAAACAAAAAAAGAAAAAGGAAAAGAAAAGTGACAAAGGAAATATGAGTGTGATTTTATAATATAAAGTTTGGTGAACTAAATAATATAATCTCTAGTAATACCTACAAAGATGGAAAAACCATGAAGATAAGCAAAGTAATGGCAAACCAAAATTGGGATAGTGTTTATAATCAGATGGGGGTTGGGACAGAGAAGAGGAGAGGTTCAAGAAGGAGCACACAGTAGGTCGAAGCCTCTGATAGTATTGGTTCTACTGAAACAGTGGTGAGAACATATGTGATCCTTCCATTACTATTCTCTACATTGTACATAGATAAATAAAGTCTTGGTATGTGTGCTATATTAAACAATAGTAAGAATTATCAAAGATCTACCTTTGAAAGGCACAGGCTCAGATAGATTTATAAGTGAGTTCAACCAAACAAATGACAGCTTGGTCTTGTCTTATCTCAACTATTCTAAAGAAAAAAAAAAGGAAATGTCTATATTTATCTAAAAAGTTGTCATAATCTTGATGCTAAAACCTGGCAAAGATTGTATGCTCCTTAAAAACTAGCTAAAGCTCAAATATAATCGTAAAAATATAAAAAAACTGTGTCCAGTTAGTAATAATATTGCAATAATGGCTGGGTAGTCTTCAAATGCTCTTAGTAACTAGAAGCTATATATGTATCCCCAACGCAAAACCAGGCCACTGTTCGGTCCTATTTATCTTCCTGGCATACTTAACTTTTAACATCTTCATTTAAAATTATGTGCGTTGTGAGTTGCAGTTATTTATCCAACCTGACCACATCCTTGTTGCTCAATTGTCAGTAAACAGGATGCCCATCTGACAGTGAAGTATGCTTCATTTTACAAATACTTTGCTCAAAAAAACCCAGAAAGACAACTACTTAGTGTTTCTGATTTTTGATTTTGTGATAGTTTGGTTTATTTCCAGCTCCATAATTCTTTTAATCTTAATTGTATTTGGTGTATTTTCAGAGATAGGAGACGTCGTCTTAAGAGTTACAAAGTTCAAGGCCTACTGCATTTCCAGATACAGGAAATCCTCAATCAAATTTTTTACAACAAAAATCATTAAATGGTTGAAAATTATGACCTACAAAAAAGGAGGAAAAAACTCTCATTATTTAGCCTTTTAGAGAAAAGGCCAAAGAGTGACTTAATAATGGGCTTTAGTTAAGACAGGTCCCACAGTGGAGGATGTAAACATCAGAAGAAAAGCAAAGGGAGCCAGGCTGGGGCTGCAGCAGTGAGCATTAGGGTCATAAAAGTAAGCAAGAATTTTCTGATAAGGCATTTGTAGAAGTAAAAAAAATGGCTAACAGGGGAAGAGTTATGGAAAACTTTTTTTCTTGTAGAGTTTCTAAAATAGGATACATCCTTAGGTCTTACATGGAAAACTAGAGAAGGGATAAATAAAACCTTCCAAGCTCCATATAGTACAATATCACATGAGAGTTTTCAAGAATTCCTGCTGTCTTCTAATCACATTAAAGGGAGAAGAATCGCTTAAGCCCAGGAGTTGGAGGTTGCTGTGAGCTGTGTGATGCCACGCACTCTACTGAGGGCCATAAAGTGAGACTCTGTCTCTACAAAAAAAAAAAAAGAACTTGTCTTTCAAAAAGTCTCTCTAACCTCAACAGACTTCTCCTTGAGCATCCCCTTTCAGGCTGTCAAGCATCTTCCAATAAGTTAGAGTTTAAACACAGGTGGGCAGGCACATTTCAAGAAATTTCTGTTTTTATAATATTGTTGGAGACAAAGCCTTGGCTTCCAGAGGGCAGGTGCTGAATGGACTGTGCTGTTGTCCAGTGCAGACACAAGGGACTATGGTTGAATGAATATTTTCCTCCCCAGTGATTCAGACAAGGTGGGCTACAGAATGAAGCTGGGCTCTTGACATGGGATATGTTCAGGGACAGCGCAGCAAATGCGTAAGTTCCTTTTGGGTTGATCTCTTATTAGTGAAGCTATTGGGTGTTAGCTTGTAAGATACAGACTGCTTTCACAAGAAAATGGGCCATCTGTCCAACTGCTTGTGCATCACCACAGCTATTCCTGAAAAGAGCTGTTTCTGCTCCCAGACTACCTACCCCCTCTTACTTATACAGGACACTCAGATTAGACTCATGACAGGAAGATCATGGCCTCTGATGAGCATGTTACTGAATTGACATCTGAGGATAAAACAATAAGTGCCTAATTTATCTGTGGCGGATGAAAACCAAGCCTTAGATACATTTATAAAATGTGATTGCATTGCGTTTGGAAGAAATGGCTGAACTTGATTCAACATTGATTTCATGATAGAAACACAACAGACAATATCTGTGGAAAGAAATCATTCTGATGAAAGGAGCCATCTAGGTTTCACTCAGAAGTCATGACTGGATCAACGAAAGACACTCTTTTAAGTGACAGAACCATGCATCTGAATTCCTTCTCCTTTAGCCTCAGCAATCAAGGAATGGGTTGTCTCATTTGCAAAGATGGGAGGAGTAGAAGAATTGAATGACAACATTGCATTTGAGTTTCCTGAGAGGAGGGAAGGGGCGTAGAGAGTTTAGGTAACTTGTATGTCAACATATTTCCTATGGTCAAATCCAAACATGGTACAGCACACAACTAGAATTTCTCACTCCTTACAACCATTATGTCACCTGACTTTTTTCAGGCTTAAGTGGGTAGGATTAAAAAAAAACAAATAGAAACATGGGTGCCTATGGACACTTGTAGTCAGATTTAAATAACCTAATCTTTCATTATAGAAAATGGGGGTCAAGGTGATTGCTACCAAGGGAAACTTTCTTTGACTTAAATTTTGACCATTTACGTTTATAAGCTGAAGGATTCTTCTTGGTCTCTAATGATTTCTAAAATTCCAGAAGCCTTTGTAGCTCTCAGAAACACCCAGCCATGTGTACTTTATACAAATGTGACTCAGAGTGTTTCTATCTTAATGGTTGGCTCCCCTCTGTCATGCCCTGGCAAAGCGGCAATGAGAGTCAGAAGTCAACCATCTCAAGTCCCATGACTTGTCAGTGAATTTTAGGGTAGCTGTGTGGCTTCCTAGGATGACAATACATAAAAACAACTTTTATTTTGACGTGTAAATTCAAGCTTAAGATTAAAAGAAATAAAAGTATCAAAGTATGATTCTCACTAAATTATATTTTACATTAAAATTTAAATGTCAGCATTTAAATTTTATCTCCCAGGGGTCCTTAAGCTTTTTAAACAGGGAGCCAGTTCACTGCCCATCAGACCATTGAAAGGCCAGACTATAGTTTAAAAAAAAAAAAAAAAACTATGAACAAATTCCTGTGCACACTGCACATATCTTATTTTGAAGTTAAAAAACAAAACGGGAACAAATGCAATCACACTGCCTCATGTGGTCTGCGGGCTGCAGTTTGAAGACCCCTGTTTGAATCCATCCATTGTTGGATGTAAAATGTAAAATCCATTGTTTTACATTTCCATCAATATCTTGGAGATATGCTTATGAATTTTAAGATGACAAAAGTATAAATGAATTATTCATTTGTTGCATCAAATAAGTAGGACTATTATGAAGCTGAAATTGTAGCTTAAAACTGATCAGACAGTAGAAAGAAATATGAAGGTACACACTTTGATCTGGTGGATTGATAGTAGTGTTTCTGGCATAATTCAAGAAATTCAGGTGGCCATATGCATATTTAGCAAACACCATTTCTTAGCCATGAGAAAATGTTCAAATAATTTTTAGGATTGCTAAAGATAATATTCTTGAATATATGAAATGATTTACTCTAAACTAATCAAATGACTTTTTCTTCTTTTCCTCCAGAACACTTGGGGAGAGCTTTTGGAAGAAAATGTGGGCAGAAAAGTGCTATCAGTATTTTACAGTGACTTCAAATGCATTGTTTGGAGAGTAACTGAGTGTTACCTTGGAGAAGAGAAGGTGTCAAAATGCTATGCTTCATTTGCAAGAAGAGTAGGCTGACCAGAAGGCAAACCAGGTCAGTGAGAAGAGGGCATATGCAGGTGGATTTCAGCTCAGGAGAAGAATAAATCTGAGTGGTCCAACAAGGGAACAGTACTCCCCAGATGAGTAAGCTGCCAGATACTGATAGCATACAAACAGAGGTGTGAGGAACATCTGTCAGGTAAAAATAAATTCCCAACCTGAGAAGGTGGTGGGAGGAGGGCACTAAATTACATAATCTCCAAGGACACTGTCAACTCTAAGATTCTATGATTCTAAAAAGAAAAGTGACTTATCTTGGCCATTATTCATCAAGATGGAACTGTTAATACTTCCCTATGATACCAGTATTATTTTCTAGTATAAATTTCTATCTTCGTGCTTTTCTTCAACTGGAACCAAAACAAAATTTTAAAATTATATTGTAATACTAGTAATATTAATTATTAAGGAAATTTGCCATTCTATAAAGAACTTTTTATGACTTAAAATTTGTCTTTCTGAATTGGTGTTATGCTGTATCAACATCTTCCATTGGGGTCCATGGGCACACTGAGGGAGGGCATAATAACTGTGGTCCCTGTTAATACCAACTTTGAAGAATGAACTCCATAATTTATAGTAGCCTCTGATAATCCATGAATGACTGTCATGTCTACGTTTGCATAAATGTTCTCAAAGTTATTTTTACCTTTTGTATCCACAGGTAGAAATTTCTATAAATATTTTAACCACTGCATGAAACAGTACTTCTATCAGAGCTAACATTACTTTCTTAAGTATGAAATACATAAAATGATGATTTTGTAGGCAATTCTAAATGAAGCTTTTTTTACTCCTTTTGCAGGGTGAAGATTGCCCCACCTCCTATATAGTCTCATTGTGTGCTTTTGATGGTTCCTTCTAACTTTGCATCACACCAGATTTTGTAGATACAAATGTAACAACCAAATCGATGATGGATAAATGCTATAAATTTGCTATAAATTAAACATAAAGAATATCAGCCTTACTGACAGCTCCCAGAATTTACTTAGCCTCTTTAATTGCATAGGATTATATAAATTAAGAAACCTACCATGACTCTAGATTTCTTTGCAGGCTCCTACCATCACACCCTATTAAAGCTAGAAGGACTTGGGAGGTTACATGCAAACTCTTCTTTACACAGAGAAGTGAGATTATTTGTCCAAGTGGCAGAGCCCAAGAATAGAAGCCAGAGCTTTTGACTCAGAGCTAAATGTTATTTCAATCATATCCCTCCGATTGCTTTATTAAAGATAGTACTGAACCTATGTTTGATTGCTTTTCTCTAATGTATGACCATTTACTTGCAAAAATTTAATGTGCTACTTTTTTGCCTCTACTCATAGCTTAATGAGTGCTTTCAACAACTTATCCCTAGATGTTTGACATGGGTAAGTTACTGAACCTCTCTAACCTTTATTTCCCTATCTGCAACATGGAAATAATAATACAAGCCTGCCTTTAGAGTATGTTGTGAGAATTAAATGAGATGACATGTTTATCACTGTCATATTCTCTGGCATGCAGCATGAACTCTGTAAATTGTTGCCATTGTTGATTATACCATAATTATTATAAAATGACCTTAAACATTGCAAACAAACAATTTGCTCTAGGAAATATTCACTTGGGAAGCTGGAAAGCATAAGCAGATTTCATACAGAATGTTTCTGCAGGCACTGGCTTGGGATACTGTGTACTGCCAGTTTGAATTAGAAGGAGTATCAATCACATGTTATTTAGATGTGTGAAATTACATGTTATTTAGTACAAAGTACATGTTATTTAGATGTGTGAAAATTTCTAAAAATGTTGTTTGGTGAGCCTAACTTAAAATAGCATGAACTTAATCTATTTGAAAACATCCATGCACCATGAAATAGTTAAGTTACATTGTCCTTTTAATAATAGATTTTAAAGGGGGGGAAAGTTAAAGTTCAAACAACCACATATGTGTAACTCTCTCTAAGTAACACTGGAGTTACTAGGTAACCAGGTAGCATTGGGTGAAAATGAATTCAACTGTTTGAACTGAAGCTTCCCAAAATGCACCTGGGGTTAGTTTAGTCCTGGTGATGGCTAATCTTATGAATGATTCCACATCAATTGTATTTACAAAGTTAGCAAGACTGGCCACAGAATGGCTCTCTCCTTTGAAGGGCCTTGACTACAGGAAGAGGGTCCAGAAAAGAACCTTGGAGAAAGCATCAGACGTCTGCCATATCTAAATTGGAAATGAAAAACTTAAACTGAGGACAAAAATCATTTTCTGACATCCCATTTGAGCATAATCTCTGAAGAGCAAGTATAAAGAGTGCCAATAAGAAAGACTAGATGAGAAAGGACAAATATCAATTTTTATTTTATTATAGACAAACATTAGTGTGACATTGTTTAAAGATTAAAGAAAAAATAAATAGCTAGTCAAAGGAGAATTTTGTCATCTGTCATCTGTTTTAACCTTATATTAAATAATTTATGAATTTTAATCTCCATATGTTCTTTCAGTAAACTGTAATAAAGCAGGGCATATTTCAACCTTGTCTTTGTACCTCTCATTGCAATAGAGTAGTTAAGACCTTTAGAGGCAGGCAGGCCTGGCTTTGAAGTCTACCTCTGCCGCTTACTAGGAACCATAAATAAGCTACTTGAGCTTTCTACACTCCCATTTCCATGTATCTAAAAAATGGACATTGCCATATGTCCACAGTATTGATATAACAGCAATTGCAAGCAAGGACCTCATGCACTTCCTGGCACCCAGTGTATGCTCGGTCTATCTAATTTCCTAATCCATCTTAGAATCTAAGTCCACGTTTTACTGTTATAATGCCCACTTGATATGTTGTACATTCTTGGTAAAAGTGGTACTCTCTGATAGTTATTCTCAAGCAGTTGGAGGAATAGGAAAATACTCCTTTGGTGGTAGGGAGCTGGGGAAAAGAGACAGAGCACATAGTTTGAAAATAAAAAGCCTTCCATCTTTGCTTCTCATAGATTTCTACTGGGAAAAGTGGAGGAGTGTGCCTTCCAGCATTTTTCAGTCGAGAAATACTAGAATTCCTAACGACAGAGACCTTTTTATTTTCTTCACATGCATTTCTCACAAGGCCTAGCATATCGCAGAAAGTCAACAAATCAATTTGAGTTGATTTGTTTCTGTTTAGTAATAAAATGTGATTCATAATCAAGCTAGCACAGTACCTTAAAAAAACAATATTATTTTTTGGAGTCAGTGTACAATTAAAACAAATTTCCCATTAATTCCTTTGACCTTTATAATTTTAGTCACATAAACCCATGAAAGAAGTTTATTCTTAACTATTATATAATGTAAATCACTTTATCTCAGCGATGAGTATAAACAATGAGTATATTAAAAAAAGATTAACCTTTATTATGATTTTCAAAGGTCAGAACCATACAGAGCTATAGACAAGAAATTAGGAGCAGAAAGAGAATAATGTTTAAAAGGTAATGGTGAGACTGGTCAACATGGTGCAATAAATTCACACTGTTATAGGCCTACTCTATTCTAAGCATGTGGAAATTAGAGGCAAAACAGAAAACAGAAAAAGCATAAGTTTACAGTTTGACTCCAAGAACAAGATAAACATCTCTGTGGACTAGAAATGTGTTAGAGTCACAAGCAGTTAATAGGTCAGAAGCCAGGGGGCCTGCAAGGCTCCTGTCTAGAAGCTAGAACTGACTGCTGGGAATTCTGCTTTTACCAAATAAAAGAATATAAAGTTTCTTCACTAGAGATAAAGGGACCTCCCAAGCCAGGTTAATTTTGTGAAGCCAAACAAGGAGGCTGGGCTTATGAGAAGAAGCTTAAAACAAAACAAACAAACAAACAAAAAATCATACCAAGAGGTAGTTTTATAAAAAGTTTGAGTCTGTGGAGAAGAAACAGACAAAAATATGGCTCAGAAACAGGCACTGAATCAAGCTACCTGCTAGTCTGATAACAGATTATGTGATATCCTCAATATCACCATTAGTAAGAGTGGCTGATACAACATACTAAAATCTGGCTCTGAACTGGAAGTCTTGGAAGCAAAACCTCTAAAAAAGAATAGTAAGTTCAAAGAAAGAGAAAATCATACAATAAAAACTAAATTTAAAAATATCCTACTCAAAATGAATCAGCAAATCAAAATTCCAAAACATCTGCAAAGATACAATGCTAAAATTGTCAAAAAGAATCACAGCACATCAATACAAAAGTCAACAAAACACAAAGGAAGACAGAAGGAGAAGAAAGATAGACAAAAGTATGATAAGACTGGCACAAAACAACTACCAAAATGGCAATAATAAATCCTTCCCTTACCAATAATTACATTAAACATAAATGGATTAAACTCCCCAATCAAAAGATACAGAGTAGTTGAATGGATTAAAAATAGCACTAAGACCCAACTACATGTTGTGTACAAGAAACTCACTTTAGATTTAGTGACAACAGGTTGAAAGTAAAGGGATAGAAAAAGATAGTCCATGCAAATGATAACCAAAGCAAGCATGGGTGGTTATTAGATCAGACAAAATAGACTTTAAGTCAAAAACTATCACAAGAGGAAAAAAGGACATACATAACAATAAGAATGTCAATCTACCAGGAAGATATAAGAATTATACCTATCTATTCATGCGCCTAACATCAGAGCACCTAAAATATATAAAGCAAATATTTACAGAACTTATGAGAAATAAATAGCATAACAATAATATTGGGAAATTTCAATATCCCACTTTCAGTAATGGATAGAATATTAAGACAGATCAATAAGGAAACAGAGGATTTGAATAACACTATAGACTGCATAGACCTAACAGATATAAATAGAACATTCCACCTACCAGCAGAAAAATACACATTCTTATCAAGTGCACATGGATCTTTCTCTAAGATAGATAACATGCTAACTCATGAAATAAGTCTCAGCAAATTTAAATAGACTGAAATCATACTAAGTATCTTTTCTGACCACAATGGAATGAACCTAGAAATCAATAGCAAAAGGAAAACTAAAAATCTAACAGAGCTCTACACTTTTTATTTCAGGTTAATTTAAGGGGACAAAGAAATAGATTACAATGTTTGCATTTGTTAGGTAGAGTACCTCTTATAATTGTGTCCCACCCACAAGAGTTGTATCATACACCCTAACATTGTGCTCATTAAGTGGGAACCCACAAATCCCCTCTCTTTTCTTCTCCCCCTTCCTCATGCCCCCCACCTTGAATTGATTTGAGTTTTTCTCTTATGTGAGCATGTATTAGAACATCTACTGGCTTCATTGAATATGTTGGATACTTACTTTTCCATTCTTGTGATACTTTACTTAGAAGAATGCATTTCAAATCCATCCAGGTTAATACAAAAGATGTAAAGTCTCCATCGTTTTATGGCTGAATAGTATTCCATGGTATGCATATACCACAGTTTGTTGATCGATTCCTGGGTGATGGGCATTTAGGTTGCTTCCACATCTTGGCAATTGTAAGAGCTGCAATAAATATCTAGTGCAAATGTCCATATGATAAAATGAGTTTCTTTCTTCTAGGTAGATACCTAGTAATGGGATTGTAGGATCAAATGGGAGGTCTAATTTGAGTTCTTTGCAGATTCTCCACACTTCTTTCCATAGAGGTTGTATTAATTTGCAATCCCACCAACAGTGTGAAACTGTCCTTTTCTCTCCACATCCACACCAGCATCTGCAGCTTTGAGACTTTGTGATATGGGCAATTCTCATTGGGGTTAGGTGATATCTAAGGATGATTTTAATTTGCATTTCTCTGATGATCAGGGACAATAAGCATTTTTTTCAAATGCTTGTTAGCCATTCAGTCTGTCGTAGTCGTCTTCTTTTTTCTTTTTTTGAGACCCTCCATAGAGTGCCATGACGTGGCATCTGTCACAGCTCACAGCAGCCACAAACTCTTAGGCTTAAGCGATTCTCTTGCCTCAGCCTCCCAAGTAGCTAGGACTTACAGGCACCTGCCACAATGTCCAGCTATTTTTTGTCATTGTTGTTGCAGTTGTCATTGTTTGGCAGGCCCAGGCCAGGTTCGAACCCACTAGCCCTGGTGTATGTGGCTGATGCCTTAGCTGCTGAGCTACAGCCACTGAGCGTCAGCTGTCTTTGTTGGAGAAGATTCTGTTCATGTCTCTTGCCCAGTGGTAGATGGAATTGTTTGCTTCTCTTTTGCTGATTAATTTGAGTTCTCTGTAGATTCTAATTATGAACCCTTTATCAAATTCATACCATGCAAATATCTTTTCCCATTCTGAAGGTTGTCTTTTTAATTATTCTGTCCTTAGCTGTGCAGAAGCTTTCCAGTTTAATTAAGTCCCGTTTGTTTATTTTATTTTTTGTTGTAGCAATTGCTGCTGAAGTCTTCTTCATAAAATCTTTCCCCAGTTTGACATTATCAAGAGTTTTCCCCAGACTTTCTTATAAAATTTAAAAAAAATTCATGGTCGTAGACTTAAATATTTTATCCATCTTGAGTCAATTTTTGTAAGTGGTGAAAGGTGTGGGTCCAGTTGCAGTCTTTTACATGTGGTTATCCAGTTCTTCCAGTACATTTGTTGAATAAGGATTCTTTTCCCCACTGTCTGCTTTTGTTAGGTTTATCAAAGATCAGATGGTGATAAGAGACTGATTTCATTTCTTGGTTTTCTATTCTGTTCCATATGTCCAGGTCTCTATTTTTGTGCCTGTACCATGCTATTTTTATCACTATGGACTTGTAATATAATATGAAGTCTGGTAGAGTGATGCCTCCACCTCTGTTTTTATTACTAAGAATTGCCTTGGCTATACAGGTTTTTTTCTAGTTCCATACAAATGTAATACTATTTTTTCCAGTTCTTCAAAGTATGTTGTTGGCATTTCAATGGGATTGCAATGAATCTGTAGATTTCTATGAGTAGAATAGACACTTTAACAATGTTGATTTTTCCCAGCCAAGAGCATGGTATGTTCTTCCATTTGTTAATGTTTTCTGCTATTTCCTTACTTAGGGTTTCATAATTCTCTTTGCAGAGATCCTTCACCTCTTTTGATATTTCATTTTCTTTGAGCTATTGTGAAGGAAATTGTGTCCTTGATTTGCTTCTTAACTTGGCTGTTATTGGTGTACACAAAGGCTACTTATTTGTGAACATTAATTTATACCAAGATGTTACTTTATTTTTTGACCATTTCTAGGAGTTTTGTGGTTGAGTCTCTGGGGTTTTCTAAATATAAGATAATATCACCAGCAAAGAGCAAGAGTTTGACCTCCTCTTCCCTCATTTGGATGCCCTTTATATCCTTCTCATGCCTGATTGCTTTGGCTAGAATTTTCAGAACTATGTTGAATAGTAGTGGTGATAGAGGTCATTGTTGTCTGGCTCCAGTTCTAAGTGGAAAAGCTTTCAGTTTGGTTTCAATCACCTTAAGAAATGTGCCACCTGTGCCTATTTTCTTAAGAGTTCTTACTAGACAAGGATGCTGAATTTTATCAAATGCTATTATGTGCATCTATTGAGATGATCATACAGTCTTGGTGTTTGATTCTATTGATATAGAAAAGTACATTTATGTATTTGCATAATTTAAATCAGAATTTCAACCCTGCGACGAAGCCCACTTGATCATAATGTATATTTTTAAAAGTATGTACCTGTAATCTATTAGCCAAGATTTTACTGAATATTTTTACACTGATATTCATTAGTGAAATTGGTCTATAGTTCTCCTTTTTATTTGAGCCCTTTCCTGGTTTTGGAATCAAAGAGATGTTTGCTTCAAAGAATGTGTTTGGGAAGGTTCCACCCTTCTCAAAGTCTTGGAATAGGTTCTGCAGTATAGGTATAAGCTCATCTTTGAAGGTTTAATAGAATTCTGGTCTGAAGCCATCTGGTCCAGGGATTTGTTTTTTGTTGGAAGCTTTTTTGTTTCTTCAGTCTCAGTGCTTGATATTGGTCAGTTCAAAAGATCTATTTCTTCCTGGTTAAATATAGGGTGATGGTGTGATAACAGGTATTGGTCCATTTCCTCCACATTAT
This sequence comes from Nycticebus coucang, assembly GCF_027406575.1. Classification (NCBI taxonomy): domain Eukaryota; kingdom Metazoa; phylum Chordata; class Mammalia; order Primates; family Lorisidae; genus Nycticebus; species Nycticebus coucang. Next base: position 59,398,462 of record NC_069792.1, on the reverse strand, counting down.
CAAATTTCTGGGCATAGAGTTTTTTGTAGTATTCAGAAATTATCTCTTCTATCTTTGTGGTATCAGTTGTTATTCCACCCTTTTCATTTCTGGTTGATGTTATTAAAGATTTTTACTTTTTTGTTTCTAGTTAATCTGGTCAATTGTTTATCAATTTTATTTATTTTCTCGAAGAACCTTTTGTTTCATTAATTTTCTGAATGATTTTTTCAATTTCATTTACTTTTTTTTTTTGAGACGGAATCTCACTTTGTCACCCTTGGTAGAGTGCCATAGCATCATAGCTCACAGAAACCTCAAACTCATGGGCTCAAGCAATTCTATTGCCTCAGCCTTTACAAGTAGTTGGGACTACAGGCATCTGCCACAATCTCTGGCTATTTTTTAGAGACAGTGTCTAGTTCTTGCTTAGGCTAGTCTCAAACTCCTGAGTTCAGGCAGGAGTTGTCTTGGCCTCTCAGAGTGCTGGGATTACAGGTGTAAACCATCGTGCCCAGTCCCCCCAAATTCCATTTACCTCTGATTTAATTTTGGTTATTTGTTTTCTTCTGCTGGGTTTTGGATTAGATTGCTCTTCTTTTTCCATTTCTTTAAGATGATTAATTAGGTTGTTTATGTGTTCTCTTTCTGTTTTTCAGATGTAGGCTTCTAATGTGATTAATTTCCCTCTTAGCACTGCTTTTGCAGTATCCCACAAATTTTGTTGGCTTGTGTCTTCAATGTTGTTATCTTGGAGAAAGTTAATGATTTCCTCCTTTATTTATTTCTTGACCCAACTGTCATTCAGCATAAGGTTGTTCAGTTTCCATGCCTTTATATGAGGATGAAAATTTTTGGTGAAGTTGAATTCCACCTTTATTGCCTTGTGGTCTGAAAAGATACAAAGTATAATTTCAATTCTTTTGATTTTCTTGAGTTTTGTTTTGTGTCCTAGGATATAATCTATTTTGGAGAATATTCCATGGGCTGCTGAGAAGAACATATATTTCTTAGCTTTTGGATGGAGTATTCTGTATATGTCAATTAAACCCAATTGTTCTAGTGTTATGTTTAAGTCCCTTGTACCTTTGTTTAGTTTCTGTTTAAAGGATCTGTCCAGTTCTGTAAGACTGATGTTAAAGTCCCCAGCTATTACAGTGTCATTTTATGCATAAGATATCTGAAAATATTTATTGCAGCAAATTCACAATTGCAAAGATATGGAATCAACTCAAATGACATTAACTGAGGAGTAGATAAAGAAAATGTGGTATAAGAAATAAAAAAATGGGGTGGGGAGAAGGGCAAAAAGCCAACTGAGAGCAGCTTCCGAGGGAGGCTCCTGTCCAAAAGGAAAGATAATGTCCAGAAATAGCCCAAATAAACTGAAGACTGGGAGCCCAGCCAAGAGAGAAATGATAACTGCAGGTCACCTCTGCTAGGTCAAGCTATGACTCCAAGAAACCAAGTTTCAGGTACAAAATTCATCTAGAAGGAGGAGTGTCCATCCCCTCCCCCAAGAAAGCTGTGGTTCTTCTTTGTTTTTCTGTCTCCTTTCTTTTTCTCTCTTTGTTTGCTCCTGGAGGTTTTCTACGGACAAGCGGAGAACTGTGGACCTCTTGCCTCATCCCACAGGTCAGTGCTGTAGGAAGTGGGGACTACTTCCTCAGAGGGACCTTGCAATGACTCTGAACACTCTCTTGATAGGCAAAAATATCAAACTAAGATCTTCCCTGCATTTCTGAACTTCCAGTATGCCCCTTGCCCGATGAACCAAAAGCCTAACCCCTGCTGAGACTGAGGGAGGGAGGAGGTTCTTGAGCAGTGCCTCCTGCTCCATAGGCCGGACCAAGAGCACCCCCAGCAGGAGACTCTGGGGGCCGTGCGGAGCCCCCCCATTCCAGGATGTCCACCAGCAGCCATGCAGCCTCACAAATGGTGACCCGCGGCCCCCCGAACCACCATATGAGTGGCATCGCGACCTGTGACCCATGACTGGTGGCCCACCCGGACTCCGGACGAGCAGCGCCGTGACCTGCAACCTGCGACCTGCACCTGCCAGTACCTTGGTATGAGTGGCGCCATGACCTGCAACCTGCACCAACCGGGCCTCCGCACACCCCGACAAGGAACTCTGGGAGCTGCACAACCCTGGGTCCTCCCTCTTATCCCCTCCCTGTGTTGACACCAGCCCGCTTGTCTGGCCAGGGACTCTGGTAGCTGTGTGCCCTCTAGAGCCCTCACTGCCTTTGCATGGAGCCCTTCTCCTGGCCAGAGACTGCTGGAGCTTTGGGTTCTCTGTGCCAAAGTCATCAGGCACCAAGCAATCCCAGAACTGGGTGCACCACCCCCGCCCTGTTGCTGCATCCAGGTGTGTCACACTCGGGAGCTGCTCCCACAACCAGAACTCCCTGGCTGGGACAGCCCCAGAGGAGCTACACAAGGTCACTCCCTACAAGGATCCAGCAACAATAGAGTGATCCCATTGGGGTCTAATCTTGGAGTGACACCTCCTCAACTCTGAGGATGGCCAGAGGTAACCGTGAAAAACAACCATGAGGCAAAGTCAACAGAAAAACTCCGGCAATACAAATAATCAGAGTAGATCAACTCCCCCAAGGATCAATGGGGCAGACACAGCACAAGATCCCATGCACAAACACATAGCTGAGATGTCAGAAATCGAATTCAGAATCTGGAAAGCAAATAAGATCGAACTAGAATTCCAAGCAGTAACTCAAAAGACATCTTAAGAATTCAATGAATTCAAAGAGCAAATGACCAAAGATTTTGACACATTGAGACAAGAAACTACAGCCCTCAAAGCTCTGAGAAACACAGTAGAATCCCTCAGTAACAGAATGGAGCAAGCAGAAGAAAGGATTCCTGACAATGAAGACAAAGCTTTTGAACACTCCCAAAGTCTCAAAGAGGAAGAGAAATGGAGGGCAAAAACAGATTATTCTCTCAGAGAGCTCTGAGATAATTCAAAGGAAACCAATATTAATCTTATAGGGATCCCTGAAAGTGATGAAGTGGCTTCACAAGGCACAGAGTCTCTTCTCCATGAGATTACAAAAGAGAATTTTACAGACATGCCAAGAGATTCTGAAATTCAGATAGCAGACAGTTTCAGAAGTCCAGCATGACTCAACCCAAATAAGACATCCCCCAGACACATCATAATCAATTTCATTAAAGTTAATATGAAGGAGAAAATTCTGAAAGCAGCCAGGTGAAAGAAAACCATAACGTACAAGGGGAAAAATATTAGAATAACTGCAGATCTCTCTGCTGAAAACTTTCAAGCTAGAAGAGGATGGTCATTGACTTTTAATCTCCTAAAAAAAAATAACTTTCAACCCAGGATACTGTATCCAGCTAAACTGAGTTTCATTTATGATGGAGAAATTAAATACTTTAATGACATTCACATGTTGAAGAAATTTCCCATAACTAAACAAGCTGTCCAGGATATTCTCAGACCTATCCTCCATAAAGACCAGCATAATCCTCCACCACAAAAGTAAACCCACCCAGAAACTTTTGATCAAATTCCAACTTCCACAGTCACAAAAGGATTAAAAATATCCACCGGGACTCTCGAAAGGCTTATCAGTATTCTCAATTAATGTGAATGGTTTAAATTTTCCTCTAAAGAGGCACAGGTTGGGTGAATGGATACAAAAACTCAAGGCTGATATCTGCTGCATACAAGAGTCTCGTCTTACTTTAAAAGACAAATATAGACTCAGGGTGAAGGGATGGTCATCTATAATCCAGGCAAATGGAAAGCAGAAAAAAGCAGGTGTTGCAATCCTATTCGTAGATACAATAGGCTTTAAACCAACCAAAATAAGGAAGGATAAGGTGGACATTTCATATTTGTTAAAGGTAATACTCAATATGATGAGATTTCAATTATTAATATTTATGCGCCCAATCAGAATGCACTGCAATTTATAAGAGAGACAGAACAAAACAGACATGAGCAGCTTGATTTCCTCCAGTTCCATGGTAGTTGGAGATTTTAACACCCCTTTAGCAGTGCTGGATAGATCCTCCAAAAAGAAGATAAGCAAAGAAATTTTAGATTTAAACTTAACCATTCAACATCTGGACTTAACAGACATCTATAGAACATTTCATCCCAACAAAACTGATTACACATTCTTCTCATCAGCCCACGGATCATACTCCAAAATCAACCACATTCTAGGCCACAAATCTAACCTCAGGAAAATTAAAAAAAGAGAAATTATTCCTTACATCTTCTCAGACCATCATGGAATAAAAGTTGAACTCAATTACAACAGGAATCTGCATACCCGTACAAGAACTGGAGGCTAAATAACCTTATACTGAAGGATAGATGGGTTATAGAAGAGATTAAGAAGGAAATCACCAAATTTTTGGAACAAAACAACACTCAAGACATGAATTATCAGAACCTCTGGAATACTGCAAGGGCTGTCCTAAGAGGGAAATTTATAGCACTGCAAGCCTTCCTCAAGAAAATGGAAAGAGGAAGTTAATAACTTAATGGGACATCTCAAGCAACTGGAGAAGGAAGAACATTCCAACCCCAAACCCAGCAGAAGAAAAGAAGTAACCAAAATCAGAGCAGAATTAAATGAAATTGAAAACAAAGAATTACACAACAGATCAATAAATCAAAAAGTAGGTTTTATGAAAAGATCAATAAAATAGATAAACCTTTGGCCAACCTAACCAGGAAAAAAAAGAGTAAAATCTCTAATTTCATCAATCAGAAATGGTAAATATGAAATAACAACAGACCCCTCAGAAATTCAAAAAATCCTTAATGAATATTACAAGAAACTTTACTTTCAGAAATATGAAAATCTGAAGGAAATTGACTAATACTTGGAAGTACACCACCTACCAAGACTTAGCGAGAATGAAGTGGAAATGTTGAACAGGCCTATATCAAGTTCTGAAATAGCATCAACTATACAAAATCTCCCTAAAAAGAAAAGCCCAGGACCTGATGGCTTTATGTCAGAATTCCACCAAAGTTTTAAAGGAGAACTAGTACCTATATTACTAAATCTCTTCCAAAATATAGAAAAAGAAGGAATACTACCCAACACATTCTACAAAGCAAACATCACCTTGATCCCTAAACCAGGGAAAGATCCAACAAGAAATGAAAATTATAGACCAATATCACTAATGAATATTGATGCTAAAAATACTCAATAAGATTCTAACAAACAGAATCCAACAACACATCAAAAAAATTATACACCATGACCAAGTGGGATTTATCCCAGGGTCTCAAGGCTGGTTCAATATATGTAAATCTATAAATGTAATTCAGCACATAAACAAACTAAAACATAAAGACCATATGATTCTCTCAATTGATGTAGAGAAAGCTTTTGATAATATCCAGCATCCTTCATGATCATAACACTTAAGAAAATTGGTATAGAAGGGACATTTCTTAAACTGATAGAGGCCATCTACAGCAAACCCAAAGCCAATATTGTATTGAATGGAGTTAAATTGAAGTCATTTCCACTTAGATCAGGAACCAGGCAAGGTTGCCCATTGTCTTTATTACTCTTTAACATTGTAATGGAAGTTTTAGCCATTGTAATTAGCAAAGACAAGGTGACCAAGGGTATCCACATAGGGTCAGAAGAGATCAAACTTTCACTCTTCGAAGATGATATGATCGTATATCTGGAAAACACCAAGGATTCTACTACAAAACTTTTAGAAGTGATCAAGGAATACAGCAATGTCTCAGGCTACAAAATCAACACCCATAAATCTGTAGCCTTTTATATATACCAACAATAGCCAAGCCAAAAAAACAGTCAAGGACTCTATTCCTTTCACAGTAGTGCCAAAGAAGATGAAATATTTGGGAGTATACCTAACAAAAAACGTAAAAGATCTCTACAAAGAGAACTATGAAACTTTAAGAAAAGAAATAGCTGAAGATGTTAACAAATGGAAAAGCATACCATGGCTGGGAAGAATCAACATTGTTAAAATGTCTATACCAAAGCAATATATAATTTTAATGTAATTAAAGAATTAACATTGTTAAAATGTCTATACCAAAGCAATATATAATTTTAATGTAATTCCTATTAAATCTCCATTGTTATATTTTAAAGATCTCGAAAAAATAGTACTTCGTTTTATATGGAATCAGAAAAAACCTCAAATAGCCAAAACAGTACTCAGAAATAAAAACAAAGCAGGAGGAATCACGCTACAAGACCTAAGACTGTACTATAAATCAATAGTGATCAAAACAGCATGGTACTCACACAAAAACAGAGAAGTAGATGTCTGGAACAGAATAGAGAACCAAATTTTGATCTTTGACAAGCCAATAAAAAAAATTCAGTGGGGAAGATTCCCTATTTAACAAATGATGCTGGGTGAACTGGCTGGGGACCTGTAAAAGACTGAAACTGCACCCACACCTTTCACCATTAACTAGGATAGACTCTCACTGGATAAAAGATTTAAACTTAAGACATGAAACTATAAAAATACTTGAAGAAAGTGCAGGGAAAACTCTTGAAAGAATCAGTCTGGGTGAATATTTTATGAGGAGGACTCCCCAGGAAATTGAAGCAGTATCAAAAATACATTGCTGGGACCTGATCAAACTAAAAAGCTTCTGCACAGCCAAGAACATAGTAAGTAAAGCAAGAAGATAGCCCTCAGAATGGGAGAAAATATTTGCAGGTTATACCTCCGATAAAGGTTTAATAACCAGAATCCACAGAGAACTCAAACGTATTAGCAAGAAAAGAACGAGTGATCCCATCTCAGGGTGGGCAAAGGACTTGAAGAGAAACTTCTCTAAAGAAGACAGACGCATTATCTACAGACACATGAAAAAAAGCTCATCATCCTTAGTCATCAGAGAAATGCAAATCAAAACTACTTTGAGATATCACCTAACCCCAGTAAGAGTAGTCCACATAACAAAATCCCAAAACCAGAGATGTTGGCATGGATGTGGAGAAAAGGGAACACTTCTACACTGCTGGTGGGAATGCACACTGATATGTTCCTTTGGAAGGATGTTTAGAGAATACTTAGAGATCTAAAAATAGACCTGCCATTCGATCCTATAATTGCTTTACTAGGTATATACCCAGAAGACCAAAAATCACAATATAACAAAGACATCTGTACCAGAATGTTTATTGCAGCCCAATTCATAATTGCTAAGTCATGGAAGAAGCCCAAGTGCCCATTGACCCACAAATGGAGTAGCAAATTGTGGTATATGTATGCCATGGAATATTATGCAGCCTTAAAAAAGATGGAGACTTTACCTCTTTCATGTTTACATGGATGGAGCTGGAACATATTCTTCTTAGCAAAGTATCTCAAGAATGGAAGAAAAAGTATCCAATGTACTCAGCCCTACTATGAAGCTAATTTATAGCTTTTATATGAAGGCTATAACCCAACTATAGCACAAGAATACGGGGAAAGGGCCAAGGGAGGGAGGGTAACGGGTGGGGCCACACCTACATTGCATCTTAGAATGGGTACAGGCAAAACTTACTAAATGCAGAATACAAATGTCTACATACAATAACTAAGAAAATGTTATGAAGGCTATGCTGAACAGTTTGATGAGAATATTTCAGATTGTATATGAAACCAGCACATTGTACCCCTTGATTGCACTAATGTACACAGGTATGTTTTAACAATAATTAAAAAAATTAAAAAAATAAAAAAGAAAGAAAGAAATGGGACATGATTTAGCTAAAAAGCTTCTGCACAGCTAAGGACACAATAACTAAAGCTAACAGACAACCTTCAGAATGGGAGAAGATATTAACATGGTATGAATATGAAAAAGGTTTTTTTTTTCCTGTTTTTGTGTTTTATAACTAGGGTTATAAAAGGGTTTTATAACTAGAATCTAGGGTGGCACCTGTGGCTCAAAGGAGTAGGGCACCAGTACCATATACCAGACGTGGACATGGTGGTTTCAAACCCGGCCCTGGCCAAAAACTGCAAAAAAAAAAAAAAAAATATATATATATATATATATATAGAACTCAAATTAATCAACAAGAAAATAGCAAACATTCCCATTTATAAGCAGGCAAGAGACATGAACAGAACCTTCTCTGAAGAATACAGATAGACAACAAACAACATGAAAAAATTGCTCATTGTTCCTAATTGCCAAAGAAATGCAAATCAAAACCATCCTTAGATATCACCCAATCCCAGTGAGGATAACCTACATCACGAAGTCCCCAAAGTGCAGATGTTGGCATGAATGTGAAGAGAAAAGAACACTTTTACACTATTGGTGGGACTGCAAACTAATAAAACCTCTATGGAAAGAAGTATGAAGAATCCTCAAAGAGCTAAAAAGTAAACCTTCTATTTGATTCCACAATCCCATTGAGAAAAGGTATCAGTGGGATCTCACCTACCCAGAAGAAAAGAAGTCATTTTACCATAAGGACATTTTCACTAGAATGTTCATTGAAGCTCAATTCACAATCACTAAGACATGTAATCAATCTACTGCCCATCAGCTCATGAATTGATTAATAAACTGTGGTATATGTATACCATAGAATACCATTCAGCCATAAAAAGATGGAGATTTTACACCTTTTGTATTAACTTGTATGGAGTTGAAGAAGAACATTCTCCTTAGTAAAGTGTCACAAGAATGGAAAAGGAAGTATCGAACATATCCAATACTTACATGACACCAATAGATACATGCCCACAGGGAGAAAAACACAATTAAATTCAAGTGGGGAGGGGGAGGAGGAGAAAAAGAGAGGGGAGGAGGGAGGGTGATTGTTAATGTCCATCTAACATGCACAATGAAAGGATAGAGACTTTACAGCTTTTATGTTTACCTGAATGTAACTGAAACATATTCTTTTTAGTGAAGTATAACAAAAATGGAAAAAAGTATCCAATTTACTCAATACTATTCTAAAACCAATATTTAATCACTTACATATCCATAGGAATGATAAAACAGAACTATAGTCCAGAAATAAGGAGGAGAATGGAGAAAGAGGGGAGGAGACAGGGGAAGGCAGGAAGAGAAAAGGTATCAGTGGGATCTCACCTATTGTGCACAATGCAATGGTACATTTCAAAACTACTAATCGTATAATATAAATGTCTTAACACAACAAATAAGTGAGATGATGGTTATGTCAATCAGTCTGATTTAAACATTCCACATTGTATATCAAATCAGCACATTGTACCCCATAATTGTACACAGTTATGATTTAATTAAAAAAACATGAAGAGCCAATTCCATTATGAAAAAGAAGAACAAATCTGGAGGCATAAAATTTTATGAGTTCAAAATGCATTACAAAGCTATAGTAATCAAAAAAGTCTGGTACTGACCTTAAAGACAGAAAATAGAACAAGAATACAATCATTCATTGCTTAACAATGGGGATACATTCTGAAAAATACTTCATTAGGCAATTTCACCATTGTGTGAACATCATGGAATATAATTAACAAACCTGCATGATATAGCCTACTTCATTATATAGCTCCTATAATATTAAGAAACCACTGTCATAACAGCTGCTAGTCATTGACTGAAATATCATTATGTGGTTCATGACATAGATATATAAATATAAATATATATGTAAATACAAAATATGTATATGCATGTTCATAACATACATAGGTATGTTCTTAGTCAAATATATTTGGAAAATGCTGTACTAATATATCTCATTCTAGAGAAACTGGTTTGACCTAATGTTATGTATCATTTCTCAGATGTTTTATCCCCACATTCACCAAGGACTTATCATACAAATATGTGCCAGCCTCCACACTATGTGCTGGGGATATAGCAATGAACTAGACAGACTGGACCTCTGCTCTTCTGAACTTACATTTTAGTTGGAGAACAGGTGATGTACAAGTGAACAAAAATAACTCCAGATAGTGACACATACTTAAAAAAAATAAAATAAAATGATGTGATAGTCAGTGAAAGAGGGCTCTGTGGCCATAAAAAGGCCTTTCCAAAAAAATAGGTTGAGTTGAAACTTGAATGGTAAGATTGACCACATAAACATCTGGGAGAAGAACTCCAGCCAATTGGAGTATCCAGAGAACAGGTGAAAGGGTCAGAATGAGTTTGAATGCTCCTGTCTTTCTTCAGAAGTTGGCATTAAAAGGAGTGGAGCTGCAGAGCCCTATCCAGGAAATACATGAGGTACCAGATATACTGATTTCATCTGAATTTGGGGATTGAAGGTGGAAATGTTTATTTAAAAAATTAAAGAAATAACAAAATGCTCACAAACAGATCCATCTGGCAATGCCAATAATAATTCTCTTTCAAGTAGTGAAATGCAGCAAAATTAGATCTGGAAGTCCCAAGAAAGATCCAATATGGTAAACTGCCATGTGATTTTCTGGGATTAATTTTCTAATTATATACAGTCATCAAATAATTTTGTTTTTAAAAAAATGAATGTAATTCAAGCATCGAATTGCCATAGAATTCCTATGGGAGGGAATCAAAAAGGAAAGATCATATTTTGAAAAATATCTATTTAGTAAGGAAAATTTAGGAAGAGATGAAAGCTGAAGACAAGATCAAATGGAAGAAAAGTTGGATAACCAGGAGGATACTAAGCAGAGGTCTATCTTTTCAGAAAGTTAACTGGAAGGCTGACATCATGGAAAGCAGCCCTGATCGAGCAGTCCATGACACTGGGAGCACCACAGGCCAGCATGACCCGGATCTGCAATGCGTGACACGAGCAGCAGCTGCTAAAGGCAGCCACCTGGAAGTCGCTGGGCTGACTCCAATCACACTGTCACCAGGACTGGGCGGAGAGCCAGCTCAGGGGAATCTGAAAGCAAACAGTGTGGAGACCTTCTTCCAGAAGAGGACATGGTTTTGGAGGAAGAAAGAAGCCAGTTAACAGAGAATTCACACCAGGCAAATATGATAAAATGAAGAGAAGTGAACAAGTTAATGAGAGTCATGCTTTAGTAAGAAATGGAATGTGGTATCTTTACAACAGATTGTCTTACAGAACTGTATTCTAAGTTCCTCCAATCTCAAATCTAACTTGAAAGGGGTGTTAAATTGGATATGGGTACAAAAAATAACTATGCTGCTGGGTATTCTTTCATCTTGAGAAAAAAACATGCTCAGTCAAATCTTTGATGGGAGTATTCTGTTTAAATCAATTTCCCCAATTAGATTGATTAGATTTTTAAAATACAGTTGTAAATCTCTCTTAAAGATATCAGCTAAGATCAATGGAAGAGAACAGACAGCCCTGAAGCATATCTGTGTATGTGTGTAGAAAAGAACTAAGTATATTATAAAAGATGTACCATAATGCCAATATACTATCTGTATTATGAAATATCCACAATACAAAGTCAAAATGAAATAAACCTTAGTTGTATACAGTAGAACTTCATAGTTGACCACTACCCTATACTGACAACCTCAAGTTGATCTAATTTTCATAGACCAGACATGCACCACATGTACTTATCGGTACAGTAGGCCTAGTTCCTTATGTTGACCAGTTTGTTACAGTCTCTTGGGTGGTCAACTTATACTTGCTCTACTGTATTTGCTTCCAACATCCTTATGCATATCTGCACACCCACTTTGGAGGACTGATGTGCTCTCGGCCCCCACTGACCCTGGTTATACTATACGCATGACCTCCAGGAGTACAGGAACCATGGTTGTCTTGCTCATCATTCAATTTTCAGCACCTTAGACTGCTCAAGAAGCATTATCTCCCTGACCTCTTTCCTTCCCAGGAGGCTGACATTGGACACAGGAAATAATAAGCTTCTCTTTATATTCTCTTTAAGCAATCTAATTCTGTAAACTCTAGGGACATGGAAAAGAACTTCACCCAAGAAAGGATGATAAGCACTGGGTAAAAGTGAGTCTTTTAGCCTAAGGCTACTGCTGAAGGTAAAGGGGAATGTTTTACACACTCTAGGAAATGCAATCCATGTAAAGAAGAATTCAAGGTATTTCCCAGTACCCATGCCACTGGAAGAACTTTGAGTTGAAAGGAATAATACCTGAACATTGTAGCCTTTTAGAAATACAACTGTTTAAAAAAAGTACACTGCCAACCTGCTCAAATATTCTAAAACAATAAGCAGCTTGACATTTTTCAAACAAATATTTTAAAACTTAGGTCCACATGTGCATTGGAAATTAATGCCATTTGTTCAACAATAATAGATTGGATTCATATCTACTCTCATACAGTGGATTATATTTGCTGATTTCATTAAACCTGCAAAAGGTTACAGCTGGTTGACATGAAAACAAAACAAAACAAAAAAAAACTCCACATCTCTAGAACAGGGAATTTTGTACACATTTTTATTGTTTTTAACAAAACTACTTTTCAGAAAGAAGTGGTAAAATATAGGACTCTGTCCCTTACAATCATGTATTATATATTCAAATTTTTCTTCTATCAGGATATACTAACAAAGTAACAGAAGCAGGTGATCATGAACAAACCTGGGACTGAGCACAGGAGAGACGCCTCTGGGAACTCCAGGAGCTGCCTGGGGGGGACTTTGTAGGGAGCCCTAGAGCCCTGCAGCTCTACAAGCCAGGTTTTCAGGGTACAAAACTGGGCAGGAACCATAATGCAAACTATCTTTGCACTCTGAGCTGGAAGGCCAGGGGACATTTTAAGCATAGGCAGGACTCTGGACTTCAGAACTATACAGTATCAATTGTCTTACTTCTTCTTTTAGAACACTAAAAATAAAATAAAACATTAAACCTCAAAAGAGATCCTTCCAGGATTAATAGAAAGTCTGTGTAACTCCAGAGAGAATGAAGCTAGCCTTTAAATATGTTTTATAAAGTACTAGAATCAGGAAAATAACTTCTTGACCATGCCAGAAGCATATTATGATCAATGTGTGTTAAATTAGGGCTTCCATAATCATGACAGTAATTTTTGCAATAACATCTTTAACAGCTACTAATGTACAAAACTTTCCAGCCTAAAAGGTTTAGTAACACAAATAACTATTATATTGTCAAATCCTGAGTGACGATAAAAGTCCTGGAATTAACCCCAATACACATTAGAGGCTACAGCTACTGTACCTAGATAGATAGATAAATACATACATACACACACACACACACACACATATACACATGCACACGCGCGCGTTTATATTTTAAACTTCAGAGGAAAAACAGCTACGATACTTTTCACGACTGCTTGTGTTGTGTCTCTGCACTATCTTTCATGTATTTATTTCTGTACTCTTTTGAAAATTGAGGTTATCAAAATTCCTAGTTTCTTCAATGACTGATTTCATTTTAACTTACACAAATCAAAAGGGCCAGGCTGCTATTTTCTTGCTGTGCAACATTATGCAAGTTACCTAACTCCCCTGTGCCTTGGTTTCTTGTGTGTAGAAGAAGGATAACAATAATACTTAAAGTACTGGTTATTATGAGAACTAGTAGAATATATACAAACCATCTGCCTGATCCATGGCAGTCAATTACAAATGATTTGTATTATTTTTATTATTTCAGTGGTGTCTATAGACTGTATGAAAATATATTCCACCATGATATAGGGAAATAATATGTAGGATTTTTATAAGGTAAACAATTATTTTTACATATATACACACATGTACCTCAGGGCTGTCTGTTCTGTTCCATTGATCTCATGAGACATTCAAATTATTCATAATTTACTTGCAGCTTTTCTAATTAAAATTCCAGCCTGGCATTCTCCGACTTTTACATTGGAGTGCTAGAGGGCTTGCCACAGGAAGAGGATCTGCACAAGTCTGCAAGGCTGGCTGCTGATTCCAGCTTTCTGTCATTCAAACCACTGGACATCACTTTGGTCCAGTGAAAGCCTTCTAGAAAGCCAGATCTCCAGTAAATAATGTACCCAAAGTCCTCTGAAAGAGTTTAACCAGATTAAACAAAAGTACATCACAGGAACTCCTGCTCCAGCTCCTAGTAGCGACATTAAAAGAGTCATATTCAAAGTTTCCCTCTGAAGTAAAGGCAAAGAGCCAAAGAGAAGAGCTCACAAGAGGCACCAGGGTGGTGTTTCTGCAGGTGTAGCCCTCAGCATCAGAGTCACTTGCGACATCTGCACAAATGCACGTTTCTGGGGCCTCCCTAGATGTATCGAATCGGAATGTGAACATGGGTCCCAGGCAGTCATCCACATTTTTTGTGGCTATTGCTTTGATTTTATTTTTTTGTTTTTGTTGTTTGACTTCTTAGGACTCGACATTTCTGTCAATCACCCAGAACTGTTCCAGAAATTCCACACAGGTCATGGGACTGAGCCACAAGCCTGTGCTGGTGGTGATGGATCTTTTGTGTCAACTCCAGGCTGCCTGACCTCTAGCTCTCCTCTTTTATATGTCAGTGGTCCCTTTTATCATTTGCTTGGTCCCTACACCAAGCCTCAGAGAATCTAACTCTACAAATTATGCTGGGACCAGGCAACTGGGTAGAGCTGGCCACCTTGCTAACTTGGGTCCAAGAACACTGCCTGCAGAGGATTCCTTCATTAACGTAACATCTGCCAAGATTATAAAACTGTGGGATTTAGGTCAAGATATTTAATAGTAAGGTTTGTAAAAGCCCAACTCAACTCCCTGCCTTATAGAGAAGAATAAAGGGAATGGAATATGGCAAAATATACCAAATAATTGCTTTTTGTGGTTTACTTGTGCAACCAAGTTAAGTAGTCTTTGGAAGGACAATGCTATTTCAAGTTCTGCTAACAAAAGCAGCTAAATTATTTCTCTAAATTAAGAATGAGTATGTGGCGCCGGTCCCATATGCCGGAGGTGGCAGGTTCAAACCCAGCCCCGTCCAAAAAAAAAAAAGAATGAGTATGTGTATATACCCTTCTCAGTTAATTAAATATTGCCAAATAAATTAATCTTTTCCAAAGGAAAGGAAGTGAAAAAAGAATAGGGACAAATGTTCTAGCACATATATCACCATTCAAGAGATTCAACGTTTCAGAAGTAGCATGAATGATTAAACACCTTCTTTCTTCTTTGTTCTGTTTTCTGCCTTATTCTCTTTCTTAGTTTAATTTTCTTGCACTCTTATACTTACACAACTATCAATGATTAAATTTGATTCATAGGCATGAAAAGAGGACTTAATGATGCATAATGTATATAAAGATGTAAAAAATCATGCTTAGCCCATTACTGTAAGGGGCACAGAATAAAATTATGAACTTTCATTCTAAACGTTTTGGAATCATAGTTCTCAGTCATGCTCATGACATCCCTAGTAGGAAATGAAAACATCACCTCTGGCAGTAGTGGAATAGGAGACAGAGTTGAGTGGCAAATTCTCCAGGGTTCCACAGTGTTTGCTGGGAAACCCTCTGTCCTTGCTCCATCTACTCAACCTCATACTGGTGCTGGATAACAACTCATTACTACTAATAGCAACCATATTGTCCAGTTTTAAGACACACTGTTAATGTTTGGACAGGAGCTTACAAAGAAAGAACTCTTTATAGAATGCAAACTGGGGCAACTCATGGGCAGTTGAAAGTCTGAAGCTGATTTACATGCAAGCCAGTCAGGACAAGAGATGAAAGAAATTAGGGACTTGGGCAAATTCAGCTGAGCTCTGGCATGCAAATAAAGTTTACAAATGAGAAAGACATCAAGATTATGACAGTAAGAGTGCAAGGCTAGCACAAGGTCAGCCAATCCCAGCAGCTTATTAAAAACAATTCTCCCCATACCCCACAGAATCTGCTTCCTGATCTCAAAGTTACATAACCCTATCAGCAGCAGCAGCAGCACCAGGGCACTCTATCCATCACCCACATTCCATCCAGCTAATTATTGAGTGCCAGACGTGCTTCTATGGGAGAGAGCTGAGAGCAATTTTGTAAGTCCTCGTGTTTTCATTAATGTGAATTTCTCAGCTTTTCTAGGTCAGGGAAACACTGGGTAATTATAAGCTCTAACTTGTATGGAAGTGGGGAAAGCATGCTGGCTCATTTTAAGGAGCTGGTGCCAGTTCCCAAGATTTGGGGAAAGAAAATAGAGTGCTTGAAAGAATCAAAAATTTATTTTTAAAAAGTAAAATAATTTGATAGAATATTGATATCTCTTGAAGGAATCAACCAAGAGATCATATAAGGTATTTCGAGTATTAAGTTTCCAAAGAAGACTAACTTCAGTTATAGAAGACTGTCTAGTTGGTTAGAATTCAACTCCATGTAGCTCTTCCTAAACAATACTGAGTAAAGAACTGAAAACTTGTATAAGTATCAACTCACCCATTTATTTAGCAAACACTCAGTGAAGCCTACCCCACCTCAGAACTGAGGGAAACTCAAGACATACAGAGATCAAGTTTCCTCCTCTGCACTCCAGAAGCTTCTATCTATTCCTCATCATTCCATCTGCAGCCGACACAGCAATAATTCATTTGTCTTCTCCACTAGGGTTGTTGCTAGTCAGTGAATGAATAAATAAAAGAAGGAAAGAAAGATGGCCTGGAGGGAGGGAAAGCTGGAGCGAGGGAAGGAGAGCAAGATGGCGAGAGCGTGTCCCTTCACAGAGCACACCACCCAGATCACTGTCAAAGTAGCGGAGGCTCTGCAGTTGGGTAAAAACAGACCATGGAGAACCATTGGCTTTCTCTTTCCTCTTTGTGAGCTAACTTCTCCACATGGGCCCAACCCCAACCTTCAGTTTTACGGGCCATAATTTGTATGCAAAGCCCTGTCAGAATCACATTAATTTTAGAGTTGGAATGAGCTGAATGACCCAGATTTGTTTTCAATGACTACCTTTCAATACAGTTAATAGATGATATGAACCTCAGAAAACAATGAGGCAAATAAGATAGAGCAGGAAAGGGAAAACTATATTTATAGAGAAAAGTGGAACTCACTTTTAGAATAGCCAGGTAGAAAATATTTACTATGATAACAGAGTGAGACTCTCATTAAGATTTTGCCTGGTATCCCTGAAAAGAATATTAGTGGTAAAAAATTAATATGTTTGAAAATGCCAAGCATTAAGGAAGGCAAGGAACAACCAGAACTCTTATGTACTTCTGGGGGGAACATAAATTGGTACAATCCCGTTAAAAACAATCTGGCATTACCTAGCAAAGCCAAATATGTGCAAACTCCACGACCTAGAAATTCCACTCCTAGGTATATGCCCTAGAGCAGGCGTCCTCAAACTGCGGCCCACAGGTCACATGAAGCGGTGTGAATTGTATTTGTTCAGGTTTTGTTTTTTACTTCAAAATAAGATATGTGCAGTGTGCATAGGAATTTGTTCCTAGTTTGTTTGTTTTTTTTTAAACTATAGTCCAGCCCTCCAACAGTCTGAGGGACAGTGAATTGGCTCCCTGTTTAAAAAGTTTGAGGACACCTGCCCTAGAGCAACTCCTACACGTATGTGCCAGGAGACATGGTCAAAAATGTTTATAAACAGCATTGTTTGCAACAGAAAAAACTGGAAATTATCCAGAAGTCCATCGTCAGTCAAGTGGGCAGGTGGGTTGTGGCATGTTCACAGACGGGAGGATTATGAGCTATGGAAACAAATGAAGCACAGCTCTGTACTGTGATACGGATGCCATGTTTAAAAGAAAACAAACTATGCAAGACTAGCTACAATCAAAAGAGCAATTTTGTAAAGCCTGTAAAATAGTAAAATCATGTAATACACTATTTATAGATACTTACATATGTGGAAAAACTATTGTTAAAAACGTAAGGGAATTAACGCACACACAAATTGAAGTTAGCATTTGCAGGGTGAGAGGACACAGGAAGCCCACACGGGGAGGAGCCTGGGGGAGGGTCACTGGTATTAGGGGTATCAGGTTGAGAGAAAGATTTGATTTACATGTGATCATTTTCTTGCTAGGCTTTATAACTTCCGTAAGTGATACATATTCTGTTTTATATATCAACTACTACACATACAGAATTATTAAAAATTCTGATACATTGGGGTGGTGCCTGTGGCTCAAGGAGTAGGGCGCAGGTCCCATATGCTGGCGGTGGCAGGTTCAAACCCAGCCCCGGCCAAAAAAAAAAAAAAAAAAAAAAAAACCACACACACTAAATAAATAAATAAATGAAAGTCACTTTATAAAAAAAAAAAAAGAAAAAAAAATCTGATACATTGTACAGTGAAATACTATGCAGCTAACGAGTAAGCATTCCAAATTGTATATAAAATCAGCACATTGTACCCCATAAATGCATTAATGTACACAGGTATAATTTAATACAAAAAATATATTAGATCCATATATCCCGAAGTAAAAAGGATTTCAAGACAAATGGTTGAGGTTAAAAAAAAAAAAACAAGCCATAGAAAAGTACCACAATAACAATCTCATTTTTGTCATAAGTAAAGGAAAAAAAGCTTATAAAACTTTCTGATACACATGTGTGTGCTGGAGACCTTCTCCATGCCCCTCCGCACACTCTGCACCTTCTCCACTCTGCTGTCTGGCCGAGGCAATGGACACGTATGAACTACACCTGCAGCTCTGCCTGTTCTCTGGCTTCCGTCCAGGGATGGGGAACCTGCAGCCTTCAGGAAACTTGTGGTCTTCCTGGTCCTTAAGTGTGGCACCTTTTGACTGAATCCAACTCTACAGAACAAATCCTTTAATGACAAGGGATGCGGCAGAGGAAGATGAAGATTTTCTCGCCTCCTTGAAGTCAAAGGCAGGGTCTCCATCAATGGGCCTGGAGCTTCAGCAGGAAAGTGGAGGGAGCATGTTTATGCCCAGCCACCGCCCTGAGCTCTTTAAGGACTAGCTGCATTCTCCATCGAAGGTCTCGGGGCCTATTAGAAGCCCGTTTACACAGCACCCTCTCTGTGTCCAGGTTTCTGTGACACTCCCTCACCGTGTCCCTTTAGATCTAAAGGTAGTAAGCCTGGTCCCTTAGGCTTTCCTTACACCTTCCCCATACCACGTGAACAGTCCCTTTATTAAACTTAATTTAAATTACCCTAATTTGAATGTACCATTTGTTTCCAACTGGACCCCAACTGATACATTATATATGAATATGCAAGCATAGAAAATAGACTAAGAAGATATGCAAGAAAATGTTAGTGGTTAATGCTAGTGAAAGAAGCTAGAATTGGGGGCAGAAGAAAAACACTAATGCTTTCATCCTTATATTTTTTATTGTATAACTTACGTGTAAGCCAAAAGTTGTCATGTATTATCTGGGCAGAACACAATTTTAAGAGTGCCAGAAGATAATTTTTTAAAATGTACCCCATGCCAGAGCAAACTGTGGCCTCTGTGTCCATAGGCTGCTGGCACTGAAGTGGGTTGCACAGAGGAAGAAGAAGAAGGAAAAAAAATTGTACAAGCTGGGTAGATTAGTTAAAAGAAGAAACCAGGTCCTTTTACTTCTGCATCCCCTGTGCCTACCACAGTGCCCGTCTAGCATAGCATCAGAGGTTCTCAGAAGGAATACTGACACTATCACCCAGGGAACATTAGACCTAAAGGATTTTTCAAAAGCAAGTATGTGTCTGTAGGGTTTAGTTTTATTTATTTATTTTTTTTTGTAGAGACAGAGTCTCACTTTATGGCCCTCGGTAGAGTGCCATGGCCTCACACAGCTCACAGCAACCTCCAACTCCTGGGCTTAAGCGATTCTCTTGCCTCAGCCTCCCGAGTAGCTGGGACTACAGGCGCCCACCACAACGCCCGGCTATTTTTTGGTTGCAGTTTGGCCGGGGCCGGGTTTGAACCCGCCACCCTCAGTATATGGGGCCGGAGCCTTACCAACTGAGCCACAGGCGCCGCCCGTCTGTGGGGTTTAGTAATAACAAGGAAGGAAAAAATACTTCGGAGAGTAGCTCAACAGAGACTTCCTAGAAGTGGTCAATGGTGGCCCCCACTGAACACAAGTGCAGGCAAAAACTGGGCTATCAGCCTGGTTCCTGAACTGTACTGTGTATAGAAGGCTCAGGCCCCAAGCCCTCTGCAGGCTGAGGCTGTGCCAGCATGGCCTCTGGGCATTAGAATTGCACCTGACCTACTCATGCAAGTGTCTCCTATAAGGTCTGACAAACTACCTCTTCTCTTCCTTCCCAGGGTCTGGATGCTTTTCCTGACTATAAACTTGATGGCCAAACCCTTCGGCTACCACACTATGACTACTGAAGTGGATGGACTCTATCTGAACACCTGTACTTGGGGGTGGCCACTAACATCTGCCTCACTCTAATAGGGAGATTAAATCCAGGCCCAGGATCCTCCCATCTGGCCCACTCAGCCACAGAGAGTTTGATTAAGTGCTCTCCTTCTCAAATGGCACACAGGCACTTTGTACTTCCTCTATGATAATATTTATTAAACTGTGTTGAAATTGCCCATTTATTTGTATGCTTCCTTTTATAAAACTTTAAGTTCTTTGAGTGCAGGGGCTAAGCCTTATTCACCCCTGTATAATAAGAAACATTGACATAGAGTAGAAGTTCATTAAATACTGAGGGAAAAAAGAAAGACGGAAGTGAGAAGGTCTAGGAAGGAAAGAGGGAAGGGAGGAAAAGAGGAAGAGAGAGAAACAAAGAAAGAAAGAAAAGAAAAAGGAAGGAAGGAAGGAAAGAGAAAGAAAGATAAAGGAAAGAGAGAAAGAAAGATAAAGGAAAGAGAGAAAGAAAGATAAAGGAAAGAGAAAGAGAGAAAGAAAAGAGAAAGAAAGGAGAAAGAAAAAGAGA
Source organism: Nycticebus coucang (assembly GCF_027406575.1). Lineage (NCBI taxonomy): Eukaryota > Metazoa > Chordata > Mammalia > Primates > Lorisidae > Nycticebus > Nycticebus coucang. The sequence continues at coordinate 59,377,666 of NC_069792.1, read as the reverse complement.
AGAAAGAAAAAGAGAAGAAAGAAAGAGAGAGAGAGAAAGAAAGGAAGGAAGGAAGGAAGGAAGAAAAGAAAAGAAAAGAAAAGAAAACATTCTGTTGGATCCATAGATACGATAATGCAAAATACATCACCCTGTTTTGCCTGCTGTAATAAGCATTAAAGCTGTGGCTATTCAAGAATCAATGTAAAGACAAAGTCTCAGATTCATCATATACTTAGCTGAGAACCTTCTTTCCACAATCACTATGCCAAAGGCTAATGATACGTGATACCATGGTGAGGACAAAACAAACCAGAGTCCCTTCCCCCCTCTCAGGCTTACAAGCGAGAACACTTGGGTTTTCAAATTTCTGATGTTTCTAAATGTTCTGAGACATTTTCCAAAGATCTCTCCAGTATATTTGGGCTATTTAGATATTTCTGTATATTTCTACTAATTGTTGTCAGACAGGAGATTTTGTGCAAGTGAGTAATTAGCAGTAGGTACAGCTCTCAGAGATCTGACTGGATCCTCTGTGCTGAATTATCTCAAGGATTTTTGCCAGAGTAATGAAAATGAATGTTTAATGTTGGCCCCTCTGTCTCTCTGATGGCTTTATAGAATTCTGTGGTATTTGAAAAGCATCCTGGAAAGCAAATAATGAAGGTTTGGTGTTGCTTTCTTAAATGCAAACACAAACGAAACCATTAAGCAAATGAATCAGAAATCATACGTGTATAAGAGAACATCAGGAATTAAAACATCTGAAAATGATTTCTAAAAGAACTTAGGCAAAAATTCCATTTAATTCTGTCCAGAAAGACTGTATTTGTCTCACCATGTTGAACAACGCTACCTTCTAATGACTCTTTGCCACCTTCCTGTCCTCTAATGTGTGCCTGCTGTGCCCCATCACCATACTGTGTCTGGGGGAGGGAATGCAAGCACTTCCTTCCTAACAAGGAAGGCCAGAGTTTTCTCCAAGCACACGAATACCACACAATAAGCCATGAAAAGGAAACAAAGAAAACACACAAAATTATAATTTCCTATCTGATGTTCACTACTTTCCCTTGGTTTATAAGGCAATAGTTATGCTCATGAAAAAAGTAAGCAACATATGATATGAAAAGAGGTAGACTGGCTGGGTGCCACAGCTCACCCCTGTCATCCCAGCACTTTGTGAGGCTGAGGCAGGAGGACTCCTTGAGGCCAGGAGTTCAAGACCAGTCTGGGCAATGTAGTGAGACTTTGTTGCTACAAAAAATTTAAAAGCTGGTTGAGCATGGTGGCATGTGTCAGTAGTCCCATCTACTTGGGACGCTGAGGCAGGAAGATTGCTTGAGGCCTGGAGATCAAGGTTGCAGTGAGTTATGATGGTGCTAGGGTACTCTATACTTGGCAACAGACTAAGACCCTGTCTCAAAATAAATAAATAAATGAATGAAAGGGAAGGAAAAGAAAATAGGTAGACCAAATTAGGACGCATAGTTGGAAGGACAATTAATCAGAATCAGCTTTCGACCATCCAAGTATGATTCATGAGAGGAAACCTTTTCATCTCAGACTGGTTTCCCCGGCCACTATCAAGATAGAATCTATAAGTAGATTACCTCACACTATGTCATAAAGTAGACAGTTTGTACTATGATTTAGTGGAGCTGGAAGAACCCTGAAATCCAAAATCTCCACCTTCTCCAGCCCCCTCACTGGCTGGTACACCACTTTCCAGAATATACAAAATTTCCATCTTATACTCAGAAAAAAAAGATGGACAGTCTCTCACAAGACAGCAATACTCTCAGGGATACAATACCTTAAGCTGTTGTTATCAGCTGTGGCGAGTTGTGTGTGAGTGATGTGTGTGGGGCTTCACACACACTAGCTTAACACCCATTTCTCTTTCCTTTCAAAACAGAAGCCCAGTTACCTCTTAGGAATCACCTCTTTCCCATTCTCAGTCTATGGTTTGGGTGAGACTGCCCACAACCCTTAGTTCCAATAGTGGGCACCTGACGACCTAGTTCCAGGCAATCACAGATCTCCAACCCAATCCCCACAATGAAAGCAGGCACATGACTTATGTCTAACCAATGAAGCCCTATCTAGGACTTATACCAGAAAAATTTCTTTATTTCTCCTAGGATGCTTAAGTGCTGCTTTCTGCCCTTAAGTGCTGAACCTTGGACACATCCTTTCTTTAAAAAAGATGGTAGTTAAAAGCCCTGTGCCATTAAAGCCTTTTGGGCCATTTGTAAGAATAAAATCACACTGAGAAAAGCAGAGCCTTTCTTAGGAAAGAGAAGCAAGCACTTGACATCTTCTGGAAACCTGGTTTCACCCTTACCAGAACTCTTCAGTTACACCAGCCAAGCCATTCCCTTCTTTAGTAAGAAGGAACCAGTTTCTGTAGGTTTCTGACACTGAAAACCCAAAGAGTCCTGATTAATACATAGGTAATGATTTTTCTTAATTAATAAGCATCAAATTAATTAATCAAAATGCACAGTTGGTACCTCAACATCCCACTGTCACAGCTTGACAAATCATCAAAGCAGAAAATAAATAAACAATGGATGTAAACCAAACTCTAAGTCAAATAGACCTAAAAGACATTTACAGAACTTTCACTGAAAAAAACACAGAATACACATTCTTCTCAGTAGTACATGAGACGTTCTCCAAGACTGACCATATCTTAGGCCAGAAAATAGGTCTGAGCAAATTTAAAAAAAATTGAAATCATAACCATGTACCTTTTGGAACACAATGGAATAAAACTAGAAATCATTCACAAGAAAAACATTTAAACCTACACAACGTCATGGAAATTAAACAACCTGCAGCTGAATGTTTTGGGTCAAGAAGTTTTTGATTTCCATGTTAATTTCAAATGGCAACCTGGATCCAAACTGAATAAATACCACATATACAAGGGATGTCTGAAAAGTATCCAGAAAATCTAATATGAAAAACAGAGACGTATGAGATTGAACAATTAAGTTCATGAACTCATCCTAGAAAAAGTGCTACATAATTCACGGTTGAATATCATCATGGTCACCTTTGAAGTACACCTCTTGGAAAGTTATGCACCCAAGCCATTGCCTAGCCTACCCTTCAAAGCACTTTTTCTAGGAAGAGTTCATGATTTTGTCAGATCTTCTACAATGACAGTTCTGATGGTTATTCCAGAAAATGTGTTCCAAAACTGCTTTGAGGGGTAAACTAGGTCCTGATGTTGGTACATAGCTTCACAGGGGAGTAGTTTGAAGGTGACTCTAGTGTATTCAGCAATGAAGTATATAGCACCTTTTCTAGGACGAGTTCATGAACTTAATTGTCTAACCTTGGTATGTATACCATGGAGTACTACTCAGCCATAAAAAGGATGAATTAATACCTTTTGCAACAGTCTCATGGAACTGGAAACCACTCTCTTAAATACATGAGAATGGAAAAACAAACATCACGTGTACTCACTATTAAACTGGAACTAACTGATGAATACACATGTGTACTGAGGGAAGTAAAACTCACTGGACATCACTCTGGGGGAAAGGGAGGAGAAGAGGGGGAAAAAACCAACCTAATGCGTACAATGAACACTATTTGGGTGCACACCTCTAATTAGGTCTTAAGCTAAAACATTTGTATCCCCTTAATATTTTGAAATCAGAAAAAAAAAAGAAATATGATGAAATTTAAGAAATGCATGGTTGGGAGAAATGTAGACTGCATAGTGGATAAAGGACATAACTAAGAGATCACAACAATCTGGTTCACTTTTCTTCCCTTAAGTGCTGAACCTTGGACACATCTTTTCTTTAAAAAATAAGGAGGATTACACATATAATAATGAACTATAAGCTCCCTCCAAGCTTTGACACACCAAAATTCTAGGTATGCTTTTGAGGGTAAGAAGAAGAATCACAAAATCCTGCTATCAGGATATTTTGGTGGGAGTGGGGGGCTTGTTTAGCCAAGCTAGCAAGAATGCACAGGAAATAGAAGGGGGGCTGGTGAGAGAAAGGTGATTGGCCATGTAGACTAACTTCAATGACTTGACAATTTTGCCAGAACCAGCCCTGACTATCAAAGAAACTTCTGAGTCAAAGTCAAGACCTTTGTTTTATCCGTTCTCCTCCACAAGAAAGGCTGCCCCAGAGGTGAAGAGATGAAGGAAGCAGCTGACATACTTGACACGTGACTTGGCCCCCTTTGCTCAATCATGCCCCTGCCTGGAATGCCCACTCCACTCAGCTCTTCCTGTGTACAGTCTACCTAGCCTTCAGCACCCAGCCTGAGGCCCTTTTACTCTGCAAAGCCTTCCCAAGTCACAGCATGGCACAGTGATCTCTTCATTAATTTTGGGTGCTTGCTATGTGTTCCTTTCATTTAGAAAATATCTGATTCATGGGATGGGCCTCTCTGCACTGATGAGGGGCCCCAGAGAATGCTAAAGAGGACATTCCCAAGGGCACACCATTCAGTGACAGCTGGGTGAGAACCAAGGTTCCCAAACCCCACACCCAGACCTCTTTCCTCTCTATCCACTAATGACAGCCCCTGCCAGGTGCCTTCTCATTCTTATTGAACACTTCCCGTGTGATAGGTGCTGTGTTAGGTTCCTTATGAATATTTCTTTGATCATCACAGTCATCCTGGAGGTACATGTTACTGTTTCCTTTTTACAGATGAAGCACAGAGATGCTGAGTGACTTGCTCAAGGTCACAGCTAAGGACAGGAAGAGCTGGGATTTAAAACTAGGGTTATCCAGTTGGGAAGCCATCTTTTTCCTTCTCTATCATCTCCACTACCATCAATACCACATTTTAATAATTGTTATTACTAAGCCAGAAGCAGGATGTTTAAATACATTACCTTAATCTCTCTTCCCTTTCTCATATTGATCCCATATTACAGATGTAATCACTTCCCCCAGGAAGCCTTTGCTGACTCACATCCTGCCCTAGAATAGCTTGGGGCTCTTATACCATCACCCTGTGCTTCCTCTGCCTGTTTTAGCATTTATCCAGTCCTTTGAAAATAGCAGCTTTGTGTCTCCTCCATTGAATTAGAAGCAACTTGGGGGTGGTAGCATGTTTTGTCAAGTACTTGTTAAGTAAATAATAGTTGAATGAATGATGTTGACAAAAGCCCACAAGAAGCCTTTGCTGATGACATAGGCCACTTTCCATTTCACCCCGAACACTCCCACCATTTAGTATTGTTCATTTCCAGGAAAAGCAGGAACAAGCCCTCCCTGGTCTGTCAAAAAGAGCAATATATGGGGAGAACTGTCTCCCTTTGACTGGAGCTACACGCTAGGGATTTTCTCACCAAATCTGGCATTCATGACCTTGCTGGGGCCTAGTGAAAGCCAAACCAAAGCAACTTCCAAGAGACAGATGGCAAAAGAGTGTAACATCTGCCAGGCCTTTAAAATCACCAGTTTCCATGTTGAGGGCTTTTGGTAGCTCTTTGCAAGCTGCCAGTGGTCCTCACTGAGCAATGCAGGCAATGTGACAGAATCTGAAAAAAATCATCTCTTTATTATGGCAATTTTGAAGAATAAATCACTAGCAAGAAGCCAAAAGTTGCAAGAGAATGGTGTGAGCATTTTAGGAAAGGCCTTAATACCTTCTTACATATATCGGAAAGACAGCATTAAAACCTATTCCACAGCCATCTACTCTTACTTATGCAAGCATTTATCTAACAAATATTTATTGCACACCTATTAAAAATCAAGCACTCTCCTAGATGCCAGAAAGATGATGGTGAACAAGTAAAATCTGGTATCTCAAATAAACTCTCTTATCTGGGAGACACTATTCATGCACTCACTAGGGTCGAGGTACATTTTATCAACTAAATTAATGATTCTTTTGAAAAGCAGCACCAAAGGGAAAGTGTCCTAGATCATGTAATTCTAGGTGCTTGAATGGCAGGTTGCAGTTGGGTTGTGAGGAGTAGAAGAACATAATCAGCTTTCCGCAGTTAAGTGGCATTTAGAGCAGCAATGACATTTAGTAAACTTCAATCGGTACCTGTGGTTAAAATGGATGAACTAGAACGGGATGCATAAATATGGATGAGTCTTGAAATTTAATAATAATAATATTGAGTAAAAATTAAGGTGAAAAGGATGCATAATTTATGAAACTGCTTGTTTAAAATGACAATACTAAAATCAGTAGCTTATTGTTTATGAGAACATGCATAAGTAATAAAAATAACTAAAATACGTGTAAGAATGATATCTATATACTTCAATTTTGAATTCCATGGGGAAAAAGGGAAGAGACCATGGAAATCAATGCAAAACTTTATATTTGTATTTTTAAATTTTGTTTGTTTTCTTTCCTTCTTCCCGTACCTTAAGGAGAAATATGAAGCAAATACAGCAAAGAGGTAACATCTGTTCAGTCTCAGTAGTATGTACATACTTGTTTTTTCTGTGTTTACTTAATATATTTGAAAAATTTTTAAATTAAAAATAATAAAAGAAAGAAAGAAACATTGGGCCGAGTTAGGATCCAGAATGAAAGGTTTCAAGTTTGTCCCTGGTGAATTTACTGATTGCTAGAGGGAAATAGTTCAGGGTGATCTATAAATATCATTCAAGGGAATAGCACCAAGAAAGCACCAGAAAGACCTTGATCTGCTCAAGCCTTTCACCTCACCAATATGCCCTCTGGCTCTTCTCCTAGCCCTACCAAATGAAGTACCTTCTATTTGGAGCAATTATTCTCATAGAACGCTTTTTGGAGTGGATGGGTAAGGTTTGGATAGAGGGGAAAGCAATAGTTCCAAAACTGAAGATACTCAGACCACTGCCTACCAAGCCATGGGATGGTTGCTTGGGGAGTGATTCCTGGTGAGGAAAGGGAAGTCACATTGAAGCAAACTGAGCCTGTGGCCATCTCAAGTGCACCCTTCCTGTTCTTTCTCTGAAGGCCAAGCTTCACCCAGCCTAGGTGATCATAGGAACTGTGTCGTGCCCAGGACTGTCAGCACTCCAGGTTGGTAAATAACACAGAGGCAAAAAGAAACATGGAACTATGACAAAAACAAACCAACCAACAAGCAACGGTACTGTGGAGATAGCAAGGCCATTTCTCTAAGGCTCAGTAAAACTATAGGGCCAAGAGTTCATTTTTGCCATTTAGATGAACAGGAAATACACTTGTCTTTTGTGGCACAAAAGAAAAAGTTAAAGAGAAGTGAAAAGAAAGGAAGCTGAAAACAATACCATTTTATCTATTTTGTGTTTGAACCTAGCATGGCTGTGAGGCATAAAGGTCAACCTTGATCCCTGGGATAGTCTGTATGTGGCAGCCTGTTACCTAATATCCTAATATACCTAATAACACGATCTCTGCTTTGTAGGTGAGGGAGGGAGGGCAGGCTAAAGCCTGCATGCACGTGTGATGAAAGATCGATCAACAGCCGTCCAAGTGTAAGCAGCCACTGACAGAAGACAGGGAGGAACACTCTTGGATTTCTTCTCATCTACATACCTGGACGTTCAGCACATCCCTGGGGACCATGTTCCAAGGTAGTTGCAGCAAAGGAACTTTATAAGACTTGGGACACTGATGTCCATCTTTGCCCTGTGAATGTCTTTCTACAGGACAAACATCCTCCTCCTGTCAGCAGTGTTGCCAGATCCAAGGTCAGAGAGATTTGCCAGATCCAAGGTCAGGGAGATTTGAATCTGTCTGAAATTCCAATTGCTTAACAAAATCCTTTCTTTATCTTGGAGTCTAGCCAGATATAAGTATCTCAATTCGTATCTTTATCCCAGGAATTTAAATGACATGTGTGTCCCTGTGAAGGAGTCACTGTCCTCTTCATTCTGCACACCTGAAAAGTCATTTCTGGTCGAACCAGGACAGTAATGAAGGCTTTCCATCTAAACACTGGGAAACGGATGCATGCAAATTATGCCTCTGATAAAATAGGTGATTTAAAACTAAAAGTTTCCAAAGAATGCTACCCTCACTGCTAGAGATAACACTTTTGGTAATAGCTTTTGTGAAGGTTTAACTTATATTTTGGAAACAGCTAGCCAAAGAATCAAATTTCTGAAACAATAATTCTATGGATTTCATTTCGATGAAGGAGCTAGAAAGTGAGATAAACTCTCACAAACAGCTCTGAACAAAGGAATAGGACCATTATTTCAATCTTTCCCCAAAATCACTCTAGAAGAAAAGAAATACAACAGTTCTCTCAATTCCTCGTCCAGTCAAAATCTTCTAAAGAGGATACGAGTCAACTGCTGGGCTGAGAGAACATGTGTCCCTCTTTGCTATGTGACTTTCTGTGTACTTTATTCCTGATCATGGGCTCATGTGAAATGGAAGGATCTTAAGAAGAGAAGAAGACACTGTATTTTCATTTTTCATTTCTGTTGCCATAGAAACTCCTCTATTTTCTGAATATGTCTTGGGAAACCTATCTCTCTCCTCAATCTCTTAACAGTGAAGTTCAGAAAGGAAAAGATTCTCCCCTCTTGGTTTTTGACTTCTCCAGCTGCGGTATGTCTTATTATACCTCAACCCAAGCTTTGACCTGTACATAGCTCCCTTTTGAGTTCTCAGCATACAGAAAAAGCTGTTTTCAAAGCATGGCAATTACTGTAAAGAAAGTTTTGCCTGCTGAGACATTTTGACACATGAGCTACTGAATTCTCTGTCCACTTTTTTTAGAGGATACTTTTAGGAGGAAGCAAGTATGGGCAATTGCGTCTCAAAGTATAACTCATTTGGGTGCTTATGTACACACTCCTAAAAATAAGAGACAGTAGCTAAAGTACATTTTCGACCTAAACTCCACAGTGTAAGGATGGATATAGAAAAAAACTAAACATGTTTTAGAGAGACAGTCTGATAGGGAGTAGCCATGTTTTGAACTATGCTGAAGAAAACTGTGCTAATAACTAACCAGATTTCTGAAATTTAGCCAAAAGGGATCACACTCCAGCATTCTAGCATCAGAGCTGAGAAACTTATACTAAGGGAAGCGTACAAAAAGAGCCTAGATTGTGGCGGGCGCCTGTAGTTCCAGCTACTTGGGAAGCTGAGGCAAGAGAATTGCTTAAGCCCAAGGGTTTGAGGTTGCTGTGAGCTGTGACGCTACGGCACTCTATCCAGGGCAACATAGTGAGACTCTGTCTCAAAAAAAAAAAAAAAGCCTAGGAAGGTGACACCTTTGCTTAATCTCAAAAAGCAGGTCAAAAGAGTCTCCAAGTATAACTTCTTTACAAAACAATATTGGTGAAAATATACATTTCAAACAGAATAAAACATCTTCCAACATTCCTCCCCAATACAAGGCGGCACCTCTGCTCACTGAGAATTTAATAAGGCCTTCCTCACGCTGACAAAATGGAATACTATACATTTTATTTCTTTGCCTTTGAATAGTAAGTTCTTTCTGGGCAGTTTTAGTCCTTCTCCTGCCCCACGTCAATAAACAATGATATTCCATCATTCACAAGCCCGAGCAAGCTCTTAATATAAATGCTTGTTAAAAATTCCTTACAAAGTCATGTGCAGAACTGAGTTGAATGGGGACGGAATCTACTCATTGGGAATAAGTTATAATTTAAAAAAAAAAAACCACAGATTTAAGTAACTAATAATTCCTTAAAAGCAACCTGGGTTGAGAAGTTTGGGTTTTGTGGTTAGACTCCACAGAAAGCTTTCAGGCCCTGGACTCCTGAAATTAAAAATCAGACCCAAATCCAAACAAATTATTTCTTCTGATTAGCTGCTCTCAGATTTGGAGTATAATTTTCCTTCCTTAGGATCTGAATTTTCGGAAGCCCATCCTGCAAGCAGCTTTCAGCCATGAACAAAGTGGAGCGGAGGCTTCTGCTTTTCACTGGAGAGTCAGTGATGTGGAGACTCTGGCTCATCTACATAGCACAGCCCGGTGGCTGCAGCCTAAACACACAGGGCTGTTTACTTTCAGTTCTGGAACTGCTGAGCACAGAGGTAAACTGCTTCACTGTGTTTGCCTGCTCAGTGTGCCATGGGTAGGAGAACCCGACCAAGAGGCAAAGAGACTGGCATCTGATAAACATGCTTCACTCACAAACCTCAAGTTTGCCTATGTTTGCGCCTCTCTCTCTCTCTCTTTCTCGCAATCCCTTCATTTATACAAGGGCCAAAGTCTTGGCTTATTCTCAATTCAGAGTAGGCAGATACTAGATAGCTCATAAGAATGGAACGTTAACCCTTAATATTGAATTTCCTGACATTTGATTTATGCTACCATGCCAATGTTAACTCTATTTAATTTAATTGCTTTGGTTTACATTCTTTTGAAAAGTACAAAAGGAGGGAGGTTATTAGTGCATGAATGCCCCCGGGTTTGGAAGTCAAAGAGCACTTTTCCCTATTCCCTGTCTTGTAATATTAGAAAATGCTTCCTGAGCATAAAAGATGGGCACAGGCAGCCCATAAAATGAATTGAGTAATTGGTTGGTGGTAAAACAACATCATGAACTGGAGCCGTGGGGGGCTTGCTGGTCTGCACCTGCATGTGTTAAGGCTGCTTTCACAGGGATGCAACTAGAGAGAGCACAACTACGTCACGGCATGATGTATGTCACAGAATAAAGCAGGGCAGTTTGGAGGAATAAGCCAGAATTAATCCCCAGAGAGCAGAATTCATACTCTGAGATTAGAAGGAGCTCAGATCATCTCAGGGCTGGTGTGTGTGAAGGATGGGAGGATTGGGGATCTAAATAGGCACGAGAGGGTGATAGAAATAGCTAGCTCAGTGCCTGGAGTATTAAATGCCTCTGTGATGGGTTTGTTGTTTGGAGGAAGTGGACACATGCTCTGGCTCCCAGGAGAAAGTCCCCAGGACCCTATAGAGATAGTAGAGAGCATTCAACAACACTCCAGCACCAGGTCTTCTATGGGGCACACATCTCTACCATGCCGTAGGCCCAGGTCACATAATTACACTGCTGCAGGGGACGCCAGTCCAGGGAGTCTATGGAACCTGTGAACACAACCCCTCGGGGGTTCACTGTGAATGGAACCCCTGGAGCTTGGTGTTCCCTGTTTTGTTGGGAAGCTGTAGAAGTCCGGGGTGACCCAGATCCACCTTTTCCGGGCTTTGTTACCTAGGAAAACCTTCAACTTCAGGGAACTGGCACACCCAAGCACTGCTGGATCGAGATTCTCCTTGGAGAATCTGGCTGCTTTCATTGTGGGGGAAAAACAGGAGGGGAAGCAACCTTGTTTCTTTCTCCAATAAACATCATCCGGAAGTGAAGCAAGTAACTTAATCATTCACTCTGGCTTCCCCAGGGCCGCTGCACGTAGAGACTTAGAATGACTCAGAACAAACTCTGAGAAGTGACATAGGGCATTGCCCTCTGCCCTCAAGGCGGTATATAAGTAGAGTCACATGAAAAAAATGTCATATTTAAAGCCTCAAGGAAAGATTTCACAACATTACTCAGAAAACTATTGCCAAAGTCGAATAGTCACCACTCTGCTACCTAAATTTATCATATTGTAGCTTAAGCCCGTTTGTTCTTTTTCTATTCTAGCCTGGGATAATCCTTTATGTAAGAAATGTAGCAGATGAGGAAACAAAACAAACAGAATTTATTTATATAAATGAGGACTGACTTTCAAATCCTCCTCGAAAAGAAGGAATTGGATTTTATTTTCAATGAGGTATCCCAGTATCTAACACATAGGAGGAATTTCATGAATGTTTATTGAATGAAAAGATTGTTCAATTTTTTAAATTTTTCTTATTTTTATTTTCAGAATATCACATGGGTGCATGTGTTTTGGTTATATAAATTGCTTTTGTATGCATTACCCCCATTAGATGTGAACTAACTCAACCCTTCTTCCCTGCTTCCACCTACTTGATTGCTATTGAGTAACACTTCCATAAGTGTTGATTGACTAGTTCCAATGTGGTGTTTGTTTTTCCATTCTTGTGATACTTCTTTTAACGAATGGTCTCCAGTTCCATCAAGGTTGTTACTAAAGATACTAGAGCACCATTTTTTATGGCTGAGTAATACTCCATGGTATAGCTATACAACATTTTATTAACCCATTCACATTTTAATGGGAATTTGGGTTGTTTCCACATCTTTACAATTGTGATTTGTGCTGTAATAAATGCTCAAGTCCAAATGTCTTTTTAGTAAATTGTCTTTTTTTCCTTTGTGTAAATACCTAGAAGCAAGATTGCTACCTCAAATGATAGGTGTACTTTCAGTTCTTTGAGATCTCTCCATATTACTTTCCACAGAGGTTGTACTAGTTTGCAGTCCCACCAACAGTGTATAGGTGTTCCCGTCTCTCTGTTGTTTGGGGACTTTTTGACAAAAGCCATTCTCACAGGAGTTAGGTGCTACCTCCTTATGGTTTTGATTTGCATTCCTCTGATGATTAGAGAGGATGAGCATTTTTTCATGTGTTTTGTTGGTCATTAAATTATCTTCATTTGAAAAGTTTCTGTTCATATCTCGTGCCCACTTTTTAATGGGGTTGCTTGATTTTTCCTTGTTTATTTTCTTGAGTTCTTTGTAGATTCTGGCTACCAGCAATTTATTGGATGTAATAAATTGCTGGTAGCCAGATATAGCATGCAAATATTTCCTCCCACTCTGCAGGTTGTTTATTTACTCCATTGATCATGCCCTTGGCTATGTAAAAAAGTTTTAATTTGATCAGGTTCTATTTGTTTACTTTTGTTGTTGCTTTTGGAGTTGTCTTCATAAATTCTTTCCCTAAGCTGATATCTATAAAAGTTTTTCCAACATTTTCTTCTAGAATCCTTATAGTTTCCTGCCTTAGGCTTAAGCTTCATTCCAGAGATGCAAGGATACATACACAAATTTATAAATATAATTCAATATATTAAGTAGCAAAAACAAGGACAGTGTGATCCTTTCAATAGATGCAGAAAAAGGCATTTGATAAAATTCAGCACCTCAAAATTAAAAAAACCCATATATGACAAAACCATACACAACATCTATTGAATGGGGAAAAATTGAAAGCATTCCTGCCTAGAACTAGAACCAGACAAGGTTGCCCACTTTTACCATTTCTATTCAATGTAGTGCTGGAAGTCCCAGTCAGAGAAATCATGCAACAGAAGGAAAGCCAGGATATCCAAATGGGGAAAGAAGAGGTCAAACTATCACGCTTTCCTGACAATATAATCTTATTTCTAGCAAATCCCAAAGATATAACCAAGAGACTCCTGGAATTGATAAATAAATTCAGCCAAGTCTCAGGCTATAAGATCAATGTACATGAATCAGTAGCTTTCATATCTGCCAACAGCAGTCAAACTGAGAATCAAATCAAAGACGCAATTCCTTTCACAGTAACAACACGGAAAATAAAATACCTAGGAATGTACTTAACAAAGGAGGTAAAAGATCTCTATATGGGAAACTATGAAGCACAGAGGAAAGAAACTGCAGAGGATGTAAATAGATAGAAAAATAAATGATGCTCATTGATTGGGAGAGTCAACATTGTTAAAATGGCCATACTACCCAAAGTGATTTACAAATTTAATGCAATCCCAACTAAAATATCAATACCATTTTTCATAGATCTATAAAAAATAGTTCTATGCTTTGCATGGAACAAGAAAAGATTCCAAATAGCCAGTACAACCTTATGTAATAAGAACAAAGTGGGAGGCATCACTTTACCAGACTTCAACCTACATATTATAAGGTTATGTAACCAAAACAACATGGTACTGGCATACAAACAGAGACATAGACCTATGGATCAGAACAGAATGAACCAGAACCCAGAAATGAAGCCATACTCTTATTCCCATCTTATTTTTGACAAAGCAGATAAAAACATACACGGGGGGAAAGAATCGCTGTTCAATAAATGGTGCTGGGAAAACTGGGTGGCCCCATGTAAAAGACTGAAACAGGATCTGCTCTTTTCATCACTGGATTGTTCAAATATTTGAAAAACTTCCTAGGAAGAATCCCCCACCCTCACTTCCACCCCAAAGTGTTAGAAACAGGAAGAACAGCTTGAGGCTACAAGGAGACAGACTTGTATGTGAATTGGTCTGCGCCTCCCAAAGATGGACAAGGGCCTCCTGCAGAGTAACATATCACTTTGGGTATTCAAATCAGACAACTGGGAGGCTTTCTGAGGTATCTGGGAATTGGAAGGTGGTTTGTCTAGTTGATCTTCAAATACCTTGAACCATACTACAAGGCCAATTACAACTGTCTTAAAGAGGTGCGATCAAGGTTTTCTGGGTCTTCAAAGAAGACAGCAATCACATCCAGACACAGCAATAGCTCCTAACCTTGGTTGCACATTGTAATCGCCTGAGCTTTTAAAAACAGAGGCCTGAATTCCACTCCTAAAGGCCCTGATTTAAATAATCTAGGCAAAAGAGTTTTTAACAGATCCCTAACTGCAGCCAAGAATAAGAAGCACTGAACTGGAAGAAATTGGGGAAGCTTCATTAAAGGAGAAATTATACCTGGGCCTTAAAGGTTGAATAAGATTTAAATAAATGGAGAAAAAAGAGGGACATTCTTGATATAACCTGGTAGGTGACAGACACACACACAGCATTTATAAATGAACCACAAAAGAAGTTAGGATATTAATTTTTGTGTTCTTATGTATAAATCCCAAGTGGATTTATTTTATTCATTCAATAAGCATTTCCTATATATTAGTCATTCACAGTTCCTTTTAGCCCCAGCCTCGTGATATGTAGAGTAGAAGGGGTTACACAAAAGGGTGAACAGTTGTGTTAAAAAAAAAGAAAAGAAAAAATGAACAAGGGCAATTCAGTTTTAAGGGTTAGTGAAAATCTTTTTAAAGGACTCAAAGTAGATGGCATTTAAACTTTAATACTTGAAAGTATTATTATTTTCATAGAGTTTCATCATTTTTCAATCAGTGCAATATTACCTGATAAATTAAGCCCACCAAATAAGTACTTAATGAGTTATGGGATCTAGCTGGGTTTAAATCCACCTCCTCTTCTCTGAAAGGTGGGCTGAATCAAATATTTCTTTGCTAACTTTCCATGTATGGTGTTCTCTTACTAAGACACCACAATTAGGGAGCAAATGGGAGATAAAGCAAACTGCATTAGCCATTAGACGAGTTATGCTACATGGATGTAATCATTCTTGGTAAAAGAAAAATAAAATCAATGTACAAGAGTTGCAAAATATTCATTTCAAATGACAGATAATAAATCAAATGGCCATGATTAATGTCAGTACAGTGAAACTTGCAGTGGTGCTTTCGGTTACAATATTTGTCTTGTCTGCATAAATCTGCTGAAAAGAGATTTTAGAGAAAGAGAAGCTATATATATTCAGGAAATGAGTAAGTCCAGTTCTAAGCAGTGCTGTGTTTCTACCCATGAAAGAGAATAAATGCTCACCCTGGTGCCCTCTACCAAAAAAATGGAAGACTCTGGTGCACTTCCATTTAAGGAAGTTGGACTGGCCACAGAGATGGGAACAGATGCTATGGAGGCCCCTCCCCACAGCCTCTGGGCCTACCTCTGAGCTCATCTACAGCTTAGGTGAACAGAACTTGCCCAGGCCTTTGTCTTCTATTTTTCTGAGGGCTTTTTCCAGCACTAAGGCTGCAAAACCTGTTGCAAGGGCATCCTGAAAATGCCAGGAGAACTCTCAGCCGATGAGTCAATCATTTCAGTTTTTTATCCTTCAGTGGGAAATTCTGAGGCATGTTCTATAAAGTTTCTCAAAATATCCTCAGCAGGACTAAGCCCAGTTGCCTACACCAGTTTCCCACTTTTTAATGCATTCTTTATTGTTTTTTTCCCTTCCTCCTCCTTCTTTACCTTACTTTTGTTGTCAAATAAACTACTTGTGCCCCATTCCTTATTGTAGGGTACGCTGTTGAAGAAAGAAACTGGGACAGAACTCATAATCTCTCATGTCATTCTAGTTTGGCCAGGGAAACTGTGTTTTGAAAATTTGCACCATGTAGCAGAGGCTCAGTAGTGGTTGACTGGATGGATGGATGGATAGATAGATGGATAAGAAAGACTATGTTACTGGGGACAATGGATAAAGCAAGAAGAGAATTTATTATTGGAGTCATAGGAAACAATGAAATTTGAGGGAAGAAAGGAAAGATGAAAACAAGCTGAAAAAGGAGACTGAATTATTCCCAATGGCCAGATTCTAAGATCTGGTTGGGTGATTCTGGTGGAAGAGATGTGCTAGTTTAAGGATGGAAAGGAATTATTTCGTGGAATAGTGGGGTTAAGCACATTTAAAAAGGTACTCTCTCTCAA
This sequence comes from Nycticebus coucang, assembly GCF_027406575.1. Classification (NCBI taxonomy): domain Eukaryota; kingdom Metazoa; phylum Chordata; class Mammalia; order Primates; family Lorisidae; genus Nycticebus; species Nycticebus coucang. The sequence goes on along the minus strand of NC_069792.1, from coordinate 59,361,336 downwards.
TTCAGGCATCCTCAAACTTTTTAAACAGGGGGCAAATTCACTGTCACTCAGACCATTGGAGGGCTGGACCCTAGTTTAAAAAAAAAAACAAACTATGAACAAATTCCTATGCACACTGCACCTATCTTATTTTGAAGTAAAAAAACAAAACGGGAACAAATACAATTTACACTGCCTCATGTGGCCCGTGGGCCGCAATTTGAGGACCTCTGATAGCTCATCTATTTAACCACCTAGCTTCTGATGATTCAATTTCATGTTTTATACTGTTTCTTTATACTCTTTTGCATCATAATTTTGACTTCAGGTTAGTATATTATTTTTAACTTCCAGGAATTCTGATTTACAGAGAGATAAATCAAGCTGGTTAAGTGTGTCCAAGCCAGTGAGAGGCCCTGTACAATCTTATCTGAGAGGTCCTTACCCCTCCCTGCAGCTGAGTCCCAGCTAAGCTGACTCCAACAACCAGTGGTAAGAGCTCATAAAGAAACAGTCAGCTTATAGCCTACTACCTTCTACTTACTACTGCCCCAAGAAAGACGTGCCTGCTGTAATAAAGGCAGCTCTTACAGAATTTTTATACCTACAGGAACTTAATTCCCAGTGAAACATATGGACTGGTTTGAGGGGAGGGGTCGGTGTTAAGAAGCTGTCTCAGGTAGGCGAGGTGGCTCACACCTGTAATCTTAGCACTCTGGGAGGCTGAGGTGGGGAGGATTGCTTGAACTCATGAGTTTCAGACCAGCCTGAGCAAAAGAAAGTCCCCATCTCTAAAAACAGTCAAGTATTGTAGCACACACCTATAGTTCCAGGTACGCGGGAGGCTGAGCCAAGAGGATCGCTTAAACCCAGGAGTTTGAGGTTGCTGTAAGCTATGACGTCATAGCACTCTACCCAGAGTGACAGAATGAGACTCTGTCTCAAAAAAAAAAAAAAAAAAGAAGCTGTCTCAAAGGCATAATCCTGCCACTATGCCAGTTGGAAGGACAGCTAATCCTATGGGCTATGCCAGGCAATCTCTCACCAGAGTACTAGTCTCACACTGACTTGGATACTTTGTGCTTTGCACACCGCAACAGTCTCATCAAAACCAATCATTCAATCATATACACAGTCTTCCTAAAGAAATTAGCTTATCAAGTATATCATGACTTGAGTTATATATTCACTTGACAGGGGTTTCTGCAGTGGAGACGGGGGCTAGCTAGAAGGAATTTGTAAAATTGTTATAGTTAGGCAGCATCATTCTAATCTATAAGAAAAAGATAAAATATTTAACAGCCTTTCAGGTTGAAGGAGACATTGATTTAAACACTATAATATGATCTTACTTCTTTTAAACAAAATAAAACTTTATTACACAGGGCCATGGAGAGCAGGATAACAACGAAGTGTTCCTGCCTCATGTTTCGGCCCCCAGTCAAATGGTTCCAGTCATGTTTGGCAGCTTTGACTGAGTACATGGAATTCACAGAAGTCTGTCCCCTTGGAAAAGGAAAAGGAGAAACAAACTGGGGGTTAATCCCAGCTGTCTGATGAACTCCCACTGTCCTAAATCACATGCTGCTGAACAACCAGCTTTGTAGCCTCTGTTTGCAAAAAAGCATTTGATTATCATCCAAAGATTTTATTTTCTTCTTTTTCAAACCCTCTACTTACGTCATCTTGTAAAACAGACAGTTGGGAAAGTGTTAGGAGTTGAGCATGGTCAGAAGGAATGGGTTGTCGTAGATACTGTTTATAAATATGGGCTTTGAACCAATTCTAATGCTGACCATTCTTTGGAAACATCTTTCTCATTAGATGGCCAGACACTTAAAGTTATACTCTGTGTTGTCCCTCAAGGATGACACAGGTTTCCATAATTTAAAAAAATTAATTTAACTCAAAAAGTCAATTTTTAAAAAATTAAAAGAATGGAGCATTCTCCATTTCTTGAAGTGATATCTTTGGTGAAAAAACACAATACACACAAACTTAATTATAGACTAAAAATAATAGGGAAGAAATCCCAATGGACGTTATTACTTAAATGCCCTGAGCCTGTCTATATCTATTCAACTCCTTCTCCAAGATACTTCCACATATGGGCATTTATAACTTTAATTATGAATGACTATAATAGTAAACTAAGATTATAAAAAAAAAAATTTGTGTCCTATAATATTTTGAGACAAACTTTATCAAATTTCTATAAAAATCTCTCTGAGAACAAAGAAGAGCACCAAAAGTTTAATTTATGGGTGGGCAAGGTGTAGTGTATTCCCAATGCAGCAAAGAAGCCATGGGGCAGTATCCTAGAAAGGCCCTCCCTAGGTCGAAAGTCAAAAAATTAAGAGTTTTCCCTTCAGCCCCATCTCTCCATGCTAAACATATTAACTTCTACCTAAAAAACCCCCTGATATCCAAATCATCTTGGTGTTCATACAGGTACTCAATATATATTTGTGAGAGGAATGAACATCTGAATGGTGATCTAACCACATGGAATGGCTTAAAAGAAGAATAAAAGCAGAAAAAAATCAATACTCCATTCTTCAGTTTTAGTAGAACCGTAAAGCAGAATTATAAATAAAAATGTTCTTCCTTTAGATGTGGCATTAGGCAGCAATCCATTGCCATTAACTGATGACCCGTCAGCTGTACAAATGCATAAACAACAATAGAAAGAAGCAGGTGCATACTCTACACTCATGGCAAGGGGAGAGGGAAGAGTAAGAAACAATGGGAAAGTGAAAAGAGGAGGAGATTTAAGTCAAATAGATTGGGTTCAAATTCCACCTTCCCCCTCAGCAGCTACACATGTATAGACTCTCTGAGCCTCAGTTGCTTCATCTGTACAATGGAGTTAATAACAGCACTTACTCTAGGAGATTGGATGCAGTTCAAATTATGTGTGTAAGAAGTGTGTTAAAAACTACAAAGGATAAAATCAGAAATTCCAGTCTAAATTTTACAGGTCCATGCCGACTATCTTAGTTTGCTAGGGCTGCTGTAACAAAGTACCACAGACTGAGTGGTTTCACCAATAGAAATTTATTCTCTCACAGTTGGGAGACTGCAAGTTAAAGATCAAAGTGTTTAAAAGGTTAGGTTTCTTCTGAGGCAGTGGTTCTCAACCTTCCTAATGCCACGACCCTTTAATACAGTTTCTCATGTTGTGGTGACCCCCAACTGTAAAATTATTTTTGTTGCTACTTCATAACTGTAATTTTGCTACTGTTATGAATCATAATGTAAATATCTGATATGCAGGAGACCCCCAAAGGGGTCGCAACCCACAGGTTGAGAATCGCTGTTCTGAGGCTTTGGCTTGCAAGAGACTGCCCACTCTCTCTTTTCCCATATTTGTCCCTCTCTCCCTGGCTTTGCTGTCTCTTCTTGTGTTAAAATTTCTTCTTCTAGTGAGGACACCAGTCACACTAAATTAGGCCCCAGTCTAAAGGCTGAATGGCCTCATTTTACATTAATCAACACTTGCAAGGCCCGGTCTCTAAATACGATCACAGTCGGAGGTGCTGCAGGTTAGAGTATATATGAATTTTGATGGAACAAAATTCAGCTCATAACATCAACTAAATAAAAGCTTCACTATGAAAAGCTGGTGAGAGGATGGGATATTGAAATGATGCTGAAGACTGAGCTGACTACTTAGAAGAATGCCAGAGTTAAATTATAGCATTTGGAAAGAACAATATATTATGATTGTTAAGAAAACAAGTCCATTACCAAATAACATATTTATTTACACTGATGGCCTCACAACATTAATAGCTAAATGGAGTAACTAATGAATTTTAGATCATAAGAAATGATTCGTATAGCTACTAGCTACTCTTTCCTTGGCTTCTAGAATGCAATTCTTAAATTTAATAGGGCTCAGTGAAAAAAGTGTCATTATTTCCCTGTACTGCTGATTTTTTTGTACCCAATCCCCCACCCCTCAATTTTTTTCAGTAAACCTTTTCAAGTTATTTCAGATGACCATCAAATATTTTCTCAGCATTGTATTAACGGTCAGGATATATAACAACAAATAAAGGTGATATTTATTTAAAGCCTACTATATGCCAGGCATTACGCTGTTTTGCATAGTACATACATTATCTTGTTTAATCTTCATACAAACCAATAATGTATGTATTAGTATTATCCCAATTTTAATGAGGGAAACTGAGACTCAAAGAAATTAATGGTTTACCTATTTAGTAAGTAAAGGAGCTAAAATTTAAATTCCGACCTAATTCCAGAATGCGTATTCTTTGTTACCTCATGTGGCTTTTTCATCTTTAACTGACTTCTAAGCAAATAACTTTGTAAAAGTAATTATTTATAAAGATTAGGCCACGCCAAAGTCTCAGCAAATCTGTACAGAAATGAAATTAAGTATGAAAGATGCTTCTATCTAATTAGAAAAATTGAGTTCTTTGGGGGAACTTCCCAGATCATAGTATCCTCAGTTTCTTCCAATTCTTTTTCAAGGTAACCCAAGAATTCCTCCTAGGGGCAGCATGGTTGTGGGACATAAAACTGGGTTAAGACTTGAAAATGTGAGAGTCTAGTCCAACCCATCATTCTCACTTAACTTCTCATATAGTGCCTGAGCAACCATAATATAGCCCCAAGGTTTTAGTGCTTGTTCAGAAACAAAGTAGCAAACTGTTAGATTCAATAAGCATATTGTGAGGAGGACACCTAGCAGAGTCAGGCTGCCATAGGCTGAGAGTGTACCTGTCAGTAGATGTGGCCCTTGCCCCAAATGGGCTTATGGTCTAATGGGAAAAATGAACAGGTGTATTACAATAGAGTGTGGCATGTGCTCTGACATAGGATCAGTCAGAAAGCTGTGGATAACAAGGGCAAAGCAAATTATTTTGCTTAAAAGATTTGAGATTACCTTCTCCAAAGAGGGAACATGAGCTGAGTTTAGGTGGGTTGTAGAAAATGTAGACCAGTCATAGGACTTCTATGTTAAGTTAGCACATCTTTCTCCAAAATCACCTCTCACAACCACCGCTAGCCCAAAAAACATTAACATAAATTCCATTTGTGATGAAATTTAAAAATATCTACAACACTGAATATGTAAAGTGAACATAACGTGAGGATTCCTCACAGACATAAGAATTATTGACTCAGCAGAGTAAAGCCAGAACAACTTACGTACCACAGAGGGTACCCCTAATCAAACAAACTGCATTACTTTGGAGAACCTAAGGAACACGCAGGAATTAGAGGTACCAGGTGCCGCCAAAGCAAAGATGAATCATAGGGTTAAAAGTAGGAAGCATGTATGGGCGGTGCCTGTGACTCAGTGGGTAGGGTTCTGGCTCCATATACCAGGCCCCGGCCAAACTGCAACAAAAGTATAGCCAGACGTTGTGGCGGGCACCTATAGTCCCAGCTACTCGGAAGGCTGAGGCAAGAGAATTGTTGTGGCCATTGGAAGTTCTTTCAGTGGGCTCCTGTACGCCTTTGACATACTCTCATTATTGCCTCTGTGTGTGTGTGTGTGTGTGTGTGTGGTGGTGGGGGGGGGTTCTTATTTATTTATTTTTTTTATCTGGTATTTTTCAGGAGTTGGAGGTTACTGTGAGTGGTGACCCCACGGTACTCTACCAAGAGTGATAAAGTGAGACTCTGTCTCTACAAAAAAAAAAAAAAAGTAGGAAGTATGTCTGAAGGTATGTATGAAAAGCACATAAACCCCAGAACCCCAAGCTCTTCATGCCCACCCAAGCAACTGCAGTCTACATGCTCCCAATGCCAGAATTCAGCAGTATGTCTCACAGAAAGTGATTCAGAAAGGCTTCAGACTCAGTGACCTGGGCACAGTAGAAGGCAGAGGGAGCCACTGATGTGAGCACAGGAACAAAGTGAAAGCCTGCATATATGGCAACGAGACCTTCAATCTCCTCCTCATCCATCTCCCAGATATCAGCAGCCTTACTTCTAGTGATGCGTACTTATTCTATGAAGTAGCCCAAGAAAACAGAAATTCCTGGAAAGTAAGGATGAGGGGTGAAAGGGGTAAGAAAAAAACCAGGCACTGCCTAGTAAGTTTGACCACATGGGAAAAAAAATTGTGGGAGACATTGGTACAAAAAAAATTAAGTAATTATTAATTCCAAGATTAAATAAAATTGAAAGGAAAGCAAATAACATAAATACTGATAATTGATTAAATTAAAAAATTGTGAAATAAAACATCTGTGCTTTTCCTCCCCCAAACATATTACTCCAGTCTAATGTGTCAAGGGAAGGAGGTATAATAAGGCCAAGTTCTCATCTACAATAAAAGAAAATCAGTGGATAATGTTTAAAGTTTATGTCTCAAGTTGTAAAGTACATTATTTAGATTTTAAATGAATGTATATAAATAGATGAAAGAGTTGAAAGTGTGGTTCTTGGAGCACAGTTTTTACAAGTCTGGCAGCACTCAACAACCTCACTGTAAGAGGAATGGGATAAGGGCTAGTCTAAGTAAGTGTGGAAATGAGCAGAGTCTATAAGCACTGTGCTCTAGTTGATAAAGTTACTTCCCACAGGGGAAACATGTTACTATTCTGAAACAACACTGTATGTGTACTGGAGTTGAACAATTAAGTCCATTGGTAGAGGGTGGTGGGAACAGGATTTCTCACTGCTGGGAGGCTACAGAAGAACAAGGTGTCACAAATGTAGAATGTAAATGTCTTAAGACAATAACTAAGAAAATGCCAGGAAGGCTATGCTAACCAGTGTGATGAAAATGTGTCAAACGGTCTATAAAACCAGTGTATGGTGCCCCATGATTGCATTTATGTACACAGCTATGATTTAATAAAAAAAAAAAAAAAGAACAAGGTGACAAGGTAAGAATGGGATACAGGATTAGAGTTTGAGACATTAGGATGCACTTACGTTTTGTTTAACATAGATATAGATGGTTATATACAGAAATATTTATAGGTATGTGTATAGAGGTGGGTGAGTATGCACACATACAACTCCTAGCTCTGTCTGCTGAGAGGATCTAGAATCAATGACACTTCAGGGGTAATGATCATACCTCACACCAGATCTTTGTTTTTAATGACAGTCTTGTATTTAAAAACTAGGGCTCCTTGAAGAAATGGATGATTCTAAGACTGAAGCAGGAAATATGCCTGAGATCATCTTAGAGTGCCAGAAAGGAAGAGCTACAACCAAAACAAAACAAAACAAAAAACAAATAAGAAACCCCCCACACACAATAATGAGAGTATGTCAAAGGCATACAGAAGCCCACTGAAAGAACTTCCAATGGCCAAAGTGGGAACGATTTGAGCAACATAATAAATTAACTAGTATGCATACATACTAATATAAATAAATAATTAAATAAATACATAAAGGAAAATAAACAAATCTCTATGCATAATAATTATAAATAATTTATATAGGAACTACACACTTAAGGAGCGCAGTATAATTCTCCACCTCTTTAGTGTGGACTGCACACACTGACCTCCTTCCAAAGATTATAGTAAGTAAAGGGAGGTGGGGAAAGGAATAACTTTACAGAAGAGACACCTGACAAAGTACCTCAGCCACACAATGAAGGTTAACCTCAACAGTAATAAGTCATGGTGACAGTTTATACCCTTGACAAAGATGTGATGAAAATGGCATTTTACCTCTGTGGTTTTCCTCCCCAAAACACATTACTCCAGTCTAATTAATTGAAAAGTATCAGACAAATCCCAACTGGGGGCATTCTACAAAATATCTGACCAGATATCTTCAGAACTGCAAAGGCCATCACAAACAAGGAAAGTCTGAGAAACTACCCCTCTAAGAGGAACCTAAAAGATGGGACTTCCAAATGTAATGTGGTATCCTGGATAAGATCGTGAAATAGAAAGAAGAAATTAGGGAAAGACCGAGAAAATATGAATGAAGTATGGACTTGAGTCAAAAATAGTGCTCTAACTTTGGGACTTTGTGAAGTGGGCTATTCTCACTGGGGTTAGGTGATATTTCAAGAACATTTATATTTGCATTTCTTTGATGATTAGGGATAATGAAAGGTGTTTATTGGCCATTCGTCTGTCTTCTATAGAGAAGGTTCTGTTTATGTCTCTTGCCTACTTATAAATGAGATTGTTTGCTCTTTTCTTTTTGATTAGTTTGAGTTCTTTGTAGATTCTAGTTATCAGCCCTTTGTCAGATTCATGCATGCAAATATCTTCTATTCTGAAGGTTGTCTGTTTGCTTTAGTTGTTATGCCCTTAGCTGTGCAGAAGCTTTTTAGATTGATTATGTCCAGCCGTAAAAAAAGATGGAGACTTTATGTCTTTTTCACCTTAGTAAAGTATCACAAGAATGGAAAAGCAAGTATCCAATGTACCCAATACTAGTATGAAACCAATAATAAACAACAGGAGCCTATGAAAGAAAAACACAATTAAATTCAAGTGGGGGGGGGCAAGAGGAGGAAAAGGAGAGAGAGGAGGAGGGAGAAATATTGCTAAGCTCTCACCTAATGGGCACAATATAAGGGGACAGAGCACACCCCCCAGATGAAGGGCTCAACTACAACTTGGACTTTACCTAACAAATCTAAATAATATAATATAATCATTTGTACCCTCATATTAACCTGAACAGAAAAGTTGGTTAAAAGAAAATAGTGTTTCAATATTGGTTCATTAACTGTGACAAATATACCATACTGATGTAAAATGATAATTTCAGGGGGAACTGAGTGTGTGCTATATGTGTAAGTTTTATAATATAATTCTATAAATATAAAATTGCTCTAAATTTTTAAAAAATATTTTTAAAAAAGATAATGTCTACAAATTTCTACTTAATTTCTGCTCTAATTCTCCATTTTAAACTCACAAGTTTTTAAAACTCTGGTAAGAAATGAATCTGTAAGGGAGTATATTATTTGGTTTAATTCATATCTATGATCTCTTTTATTATGAAAACTTTTGGAACCTAATGCAGCAACCTTCCCTATGGCTTTCAAAATGCTTCAGACCAGCATGACACAAAAATAAGGACTAGAAGACAGGCTGTAGTAAGATACTTTGTCAGCAAACAACAACTGATTTTGGCCAACAGAAACAAAATAAAGTGATGTATGAGAAAGACAGGGCAGCTCACAGATTGTAAGGTAAAGCTCTCAGGCCTCATAAAGGATGGGAAGTAGGCAGGTTGAACACAGGCTGTGGGATATGCTGCCTTCTCTTCAGAAAACTCCTGGAAAGGAATCAGCTCCTGCTCTTGTCATTCTCAGAGTGACTCTGCTCAAAGCTCAAATTCTCAGAGCAGAGATAGTCTGGATAGCCTCAGATGAATCATATGGTCACTGTCAGGCAGAAAAGAGCAGAATCTCTGATGTTTTTGGTTCGATTGGCCAGAAACATCAGCTGCCCAAATTCTGTCAAGGAATTTTACAAACCAAAGGGAAGCTTGAGTCAAGTAGGCCATTTAGACCCAAGCATCCTGAAACAGAGGACAGAGGAGGAAAATTGCAAAGCAGGGAGGTACGACCCTCAAGATAGGAAGCTTCAAGATTTGTCCTCAGCATTGGGAGGACACAGAGTAGACACCTGGGAGGTCTTCTGAGAAAGGAGTATCCAACTAGAAGGAAGTATAGAAAAACCTAAGTAACTTGCAATTCATCCATGAAGAGAAGAGCCCGTGTGGTCTGCGTGGTGGGTGGTATGTTTTCTCTTTATTTCCTTTTACGTAAATCTTATTTTTAGAGTCTTTTTTTTCCTCTCTTTTAGACTATGCACAAACCCATGAATGAAAAAGAAAAAGTATGTTCAGTCTTGGGCATGCTTCCGGTGATCAGCAGTAGTTATTTTGGTGTTGAGCGTTTCAGCGATGGCCTCTAGATACACAATGTGCATGCTTCCAGAACAGGATGTTACAGAGGCTTCAGAAGCTTTGCACACAGGACAGATACTGAAAAGGAACCTTCCCAAGGCCCCAGCTTTTAAAAACATAGACCCAAGAAGGGGCAGGGTAAAAAGGGCATTTGCTGGCATCCTTATCACTGTGCCATGACAAACTCCACCATTCTCTGGCTCTTTGGCTCCTCCCCTAAATAAAAGCTTTCACATCATGTTAGACAGATAACCCTGGAAACCAGCAGCCAGTGCCCAAGTCCATCTTTTCTGATAACCTAGAAGACTTTCCGATTATTCCATCTGTGACCTTAATGCCAAAAAGCCAGCTGCAGTAAGTAATTTTTCCCATTTTGACTGTACAATGGACCAAAATTGGCAGATACGCATCCCACAAATCAGCTTCTAACCTATGATTTCGGCTTACATCAACACATTCTTCCAAACTGCCAAGTGTTATTCCATCCGAGCAATCACCTTACTCCTGGCATGTAAGCATGCCACTTCCTGTTCTGAGCACTGGAGGGGGAGACGTTTATGGCTAGCTGGAGTCAGCAAACTCGGTTTGAAATGAGACTGGTGGAATTCTGACCTAAAATCTCTTCCTATAATTTTAAAATAAACCATTTCCAAATGACAAAGTAGGACCAGGGATGTATTTCCCTCATTGAAAACTAAGATGTTTAATGGAAAGGAAAATGCCAAAGCTTCAGGGAAAATTACTGTTATAAAAAATTGTATTTCACATTTCCAAGCATAAGTCAATTATATTTCCTAAACCTGTTCAAGGGATAGATAAGATGCCAGCCAACCTTGTGACGTTCTATCTACTAATTTTCTACCACCAATACTTGCTGACAGTACCACAAGAGGATTCCTGGAATTCCAAAAAAGGCCTTGTTCTTTCTTTTCAAAATCTTACCACCATTGCTATAAACTGCTCTGTGATAGAAGCATTCCAGAAATGAATCAATTTTTTTTTCTCATACATATGTTGTAGTGAGTACTACCCTGGCCTTCTTGTAGCTATAAAGTCCTTGAATTCTTGTCTTCTTTCACAAAACTAGTCAAAGCAAAACACAAACAAAACTTTCATCCCCAAACAGAGGTGAAGTTTCTTTATGACATATTGAAGGTACTCAATAAATGTTTTTCAATTAATTTAAAAATGAAATTATCTGTAACACTAATATAATTTTGTCTATTAAAAAACAGCTAAATTTGTTTTGGCTGTACGCCTCAACTTACCACCACAATCCCCCAGCACACATGTGGCAAAATTAAGTAAAGAAGCTTGAATGCAATAAAAGGAATAGGAATTACTTTCTTTAAAAGCCATTTATAATCACATTGTAAACCCAATATGTGTTTAGAAAGCATTATTTTGCAATTTCTTTTCTGTGGTGTTCAAGGTAATTATGTGGGTTTGTAAACAGTAAAGTAATGACTAAGAAGTAAATGACCACAATATCTTGCTGTTTGTAAAGTTTTCAACAATCAGCAAGACTCTAAACTGAATGATAATAATTTATAAATAGCTAGACAACCAAAACAGCTTTTTGGAAATTAACTCTTTGAAAACTAGCTTATAGGGAAGTTCCATGAAATGGGAAACACAAATAATTTTGTCTCCGTCCTAAAATCACACCTTGGAGTTGGCTAACGGAGAGAGTTCAAAGCACTGAAAAGAGGGAAGAGAATCCAATCCCTTTAATTTCCTCTTCCTACACCTAACTTCTCCTGCATCTTTGCCTCTCCTCTTTGCATGGGCAGGGTGATGGCAGAGCTCCCTGTCTCTCTCTTTCTGTTAAGAATTAATTTACCCACCATCTTGTGTTAGGGAAGCACATGGAGTTCCCAACTTGGGTGCAGGTAGAGTTTTGCTATCCTGGAAGTATCACAGTGATGATGTGGTTAGAGTTAGCAAGACCACAGAAGCCAGAGCAAAAAGCAAGGGACCATATCTATTATGATAGTTTTTAAAAATGCTGCCAGCCCCACCAGCAGGGTGGACAGTGGCCTGTAAATATGATACATCTGGAGTTATACACAGCGTTGCCCAACTGCTTTGCTCAGTGCTTTCACACATTAGTTAGAAGTAAAGGATTTAATATATAGATTCTCTTTCTTATCTCTTTCTTTTCTCCCCAAGAATATCATTGGTGGGAGCACAGGAGTGGGAGAAAGCCGAGGGGAAAGCAGGTCACCCTGGCCTCTCCAGAGTGAGGATGTCACCGTGAGATGATGGCTGTGTGTGGCATGGCTCACACATTCTGCTCTCCCACTGCTCCTCCTCACACTGGGCTCAAAAAACAGTCCCATTCAGAGATAAGGAGAGGAGAGGAAGTTTGAGAAGAGAGCATATGGAATCACTCTGTGTAGCTGAGGGAGATTTGATCTTGGAGACTATTTAAAGATTCTAAGCCTACAGCAATATAACTCGGTTGTTTCTCTTAATGCTCCTTAGAGGTAGGTCAGACTCTACCATTTTCTTCAAAGAACTGGCAAAGGAATTCGCATTCCTTTATTTTAGCATTATTTCTATAAAACTCTTTTAAAAATTCCTATATAAGGTCATGCATTTGGCTAGCACATGTCTGACTTAGTACCTTTATGAAAAATAATAACCTGTTTATATGCCCCAAAGTCCTCAAAATAGCCTTATCTTTTAATGTGATTTTTAATAAGCTTTTTTTAGACATTATTATTATATAGGAACTTTGAGATTTTCTTGACATTAAAAGGCTAGCTTAAAACAAACAATATGCTCACAAAGATGTACTTGGCACAGAGAGGATATTTTCACATTCATGTGTGAGATAACAGAAAAAGGCCTTTCTTACCACCTTGTTCACAGTGAAAGGATAAGGGAAACCTACTGATGTTATAATACAGCTTGACTTCTAAGGTGAGGTACAAAACTTTTAAAATATTTCTTATCACTTTCAATAAAATGAGTGTATTTCATATGTTAAAAGAATCCTGTATGACCTTTGTCTAGCTAAAGCTTATTATTATTATTATTCTTATTGAGACAGAGTTTCACTTTGTCACCCTCTATAGAGTGCTATGGCATCCTAGCTCACAACAACCTCAAACTCTTGGGCTCAAGCGATCCTCTCACCTCACCCTCCCTAGTAGCTGGGCCCACAGGTGCCCACCACGACACTCAGCTATTTTTAGAGATGGGGTTTTGCTCTTGCTCAGGCTGGTCTTGAATTCCTGAGCTCAGGCAATCCACCCACCTTGGCCTCCCAGAGTGCTAGGATTAAAGGTGTGAATCACTATCCTCAGACTAGCTAAAGCTTCTTAATTGGAGAAAAACATCACAAATGAGTCATTCATCTGGTTCTGGAGAGTGAGATCATGCAAAAAATGTTGTTCTGTAACTATGCACTTTGCATGTGGTAGCTCATCTGATTCTCACAGCACAAGCCAGTTGGTGGGCACCATTATTTTCACTTTACAGATAGGGAAAGTGAAGCTCAGAGAACTAATGTGAAGTCACACAGTTAAGGCGTGGAGCCAGGACCCTTGTAGGAGTGATCTGACCTTTTTGTTTTCTCTGTCACACATTGAAAGAAGAAAGTCTTGGGCCACACATTAAATATACAAATACTAATGAAATCTGATGAGCAGAAAAAAGGTCCATGCATAATTTTTTCAGTATTTGACACCACAGATAAGTAAAAAGGCCTCAAATAATCTTCATGTGGCCCAGAGGCCACAAGTTGGACACCCCTGCACACACTTACCTTCTGAACAATGCTAACAGTGCTGCTCTTAACTGCTTTATAGATCTGCATTCGGCAAAATGCCCACAGAAATAGCAGAAATGATAGGACTAAATTAAGTTACATGGGAAAACCTCAGAATGTCAATATTTACATTTTACAAATGTTCATGGTTTTCTATAGTATATGGTCAATAGTAGGGTTGCTGAGATTAAAAGATATAGTTTTAATGCAGGAAAGAACTAGTTTTTAGGAAGGGTGCTTATTATACCATGGGCCCAGATGGCTTAGGACAGCATGTGAATTATTCATGGGAGATAGGACGTAAGTGAAACTGACTGTGACATTACCACCAGGAATTATTAAGTCACACTGTAAGGAACAGACATAATACATGGCCTAGAGATTGGGAAAGTACAAAGACAGCTCCTTATTTGGATGAGAGGATTGGTATGAAAAGGCAAGCACAAGGTTCAGAAACTCTTTTCTTGCCTGCTACTGAGCTCTCAGACCCACATTTGAGAACATGCGCCATTTTTCTATTTCCTGGTCTGAATCTGAACTTGGCAGGAACAAATAACTCAATGGTCTCTTCATTTATAAGCTGCATTCTTGAAGTAGCAAATGACTTGTTTGCATTTTGGAGCGAGGGCCTTTTGTAGTTATTATCATATATGTTTTGTTTTATAACTACTCCCACTGCAAACCTGCTGTGTGCTCCACCTCTTTCCTTACCCAGGAAAGCCTCATAAAAAGTACATGGCTCACTAAACTATTAATATAATTCAAGAAAACTGTTTTGGTTTTATAGTCTCCTAATCCTAAAATATCCTAAGTACAACTACAAAATTAGAGATCACAATATTGATTCCTATTTGCTTCATCTTATAGTCCTCACCTAGAGGTACTGATGTAACAGTGAGAGTCCACTTAAAATAGAGTGAAGCCCACACATTTGGAATCTCACGAACCTCAGTTCAAGTCCGGACTCAACCTTCAGTGTGACCGTGACAAAATACTTGGCCTCCCCCATCTTTTCTTCTCTTCTTCCTGCTCTCCTCTCTCTCCTCTCTCTCTCTCTCTCTCTCTCATCTCTCCTCCCACTCCTTTCCCTTTCTCTAACATAAAATAAATTTACACCTTTATATCATTATATTATGCTTTTATGTTTTTTTATTTAAAAAGAAGATACTTGGCCTTTCAGAATTTCAGTTTCCCCAACTGCAAAATAAGAGTAAGAATAAGATGATACTACTACCTCACCTACTGGATGTTCAGTGGGAATATACATTTGAAAAAGTTCTTTACATAGAGGGACTTTACCTAACAATTGCGATCAGTGTAACCTGGCTTATTGTACCCTCAATGAATCCCCAACAATAAAAAAAAAAAAAAAAAAAGAAAGAAAAAGTTCTTTACAGATTTAAAAAGTATCATATATATGATAATTGTGGTGATTCAATGTGCAATAATCCAATGGTGACAAAGATGGAGAAAGGTAACAATGAGTCTAGATATGACATAGTGAAAAAAGGACCTTAGAAGAGAATCTTAGAGAGCTTTACCTCTACTTCCGGGACTACCCTTAACTAGCTGTATGACATTGGGCAAGGCATTCGATGTCTTTGGGCCAGCGTTTCTTCATTTACCATAAATAAGGATAGGAAGAAGGGAAGAAAACCATGGGCCACACAACAGCTAAGATTTACTTGTTCTCTCCATGTCAACCAACAGAGGCTTCATAAGAAGCATGACAGCCACTGTCACTGATGAAGAGAACTCAGGCACTGAAGACTCAGGAAGAGAATTCACAGCACACAGTGGTGGCTCCAAATTTAAACTCTGTTCTGCTGATTCCAAATCCCACGCTCACCCTGGTCATGTACCACACTCGAAGGAAAGAGCAGTGATTTTGGCTTTAATCGGGGTCATTTTTAAGGTTTGTTTTAACTCTACAATTCCATGCATCCAAAGTTTGATTAATTTCCTAGTTAATGAAAAATAAAAGCCTAAAAGATCTAAGTTAAAGATGTCTCCAGTTTTTACATGCTCTCCCTCCATAAATGTCTGCTTGTTTTTCACAGACAGGCAGGTTCGCTACTGAAGTTCCTTAGATGTCCACTCCCAACTTTTCTCTGGGGGATGGACATGACTCATGTCATTGGACTATTACAATTCATCTCTATTTTCACAAAAACACAGGCCAGTAACAGCAAGACAATCACACCACTGGTTTCCAAAACTGTGAGAAAGAGCTGCCCACACATCCCCAGTTCCATGATAGAAAATAAACATAGTGCTCTCTCTCACTCAAAGAAAACTGCTGAATTTATAGCATGATATTATCATGGTAAGTATATTGAGAAGGGCGGGGGAAATCATTGAAAAATTCTCCTCTCTGACCAATATCTGCAACAGAAGAAAAGCATTAGAGGAAGCCTGCCTTGTGTTATCCACAAAGCCTCTAACTCCATTTTATTTTCACTGTTAGTGATGTAATTGTGAATTCCTGCTGCATTTATAATTAAGAAAGAAACAGATGGTAATGCTTAGTATGAAGCAATAAGGAGTGGCCATTAAAACAATCTAGAACGCCAGCACTTGTATATGATATCAGAGGTTTAGTTTACCATAACAAAATTTTATATCCATGGGAAAGGAGAAATTAAGGTCCTCTCCCACCAAAAAAAAAAGAAAAGAAAAAAAATCCATTCACATCACAGCTGTCCCTTCATTGAAGGCACATTACACATCACACAGGCAGAGGCCAACTTCTTCATTGCAGGACACAAAAGAGGTCATATCTTTATTCTGTTATAAATTGCTATCACAAGTGGCAAAACATGAACTCCAGGATGAAATATTCACCAAGCTATAGAAATACCACTGGTAAGGCACTAGAGAATCGCAAACATCACACTTGGATGATGAAGCAGGCTGAGGGTAGAGGGGGAAATTTCAGAATCCTGTGGGAACCAGCGGAAATACAGATCTCCTAGAGAATATAAAGGTCTATTAAATGCGATACAGAAGTAAAACAAAACACCTCTCTCCTAAAATATATTGGTGTGTGCACACATGTGTGTGTATAACTTAAAAGAGAAATGGTTATATAATTTTTCCAGGAGGGCAAATGTTAATGATGTCAACTAGTTTCTAGGAAAGTAACCTATCTCTCACTCCACCATTTACACATATCAGTGTTTTTAATCTTTGGTGATCTGAGCTTCCTAAACAATTTGTTAGCCATCAAATCTGCCTTCATATGTATTTGTTTTAGGTAATTTAATCTCCTGGAGTCACACCACAGTCCCACAGGGATCCAGTTCCCATGGTGAAAAAGTCACTCTCTAAACCAATGAAGCCATCCAGGCAGCAGCTCTCTCTGGTACCACTCTGCTTCCACCCCCCTGATGGCCTCTGTCACATGTCAACCTCCAGTCTATGTCCCTGATCTTGCAAGATGAATAGCAGTAGAGTGACTTCATCTTTAGAAATCACCCGTGGCAGCTCATTATCAGAAATTTCTGATATGAATAGTGCTATGTATCACAGAATAATGAGGAAATAGGTATTGTCATGGTGGAACAGTCCCTCTCTCTCTCTCACGCACACTGCGGGGGAGAAATAGATAAGAAGTATAGAATAAAGGGAGTGGTGGAGGGATAGGTGTAGACTTAGGAACCATCAGTAAAAATGTTGAAAATCTACGAACTCATTTCTGCCTGGGTGAACCTTAAGAAAAGGTTCTTAATGTTCAGAGTCTCCCATTATATGACAGTGGTTACACTTGAGATTCATTAGGTCACAGTTGTCAGAAGGTAAATGGAAGACAATCATACTGACATGTTTGTCAACATTTCCCGACCAACCACACATGTATTAGCTGTAGAATAAAGATTTAACAAGGCTTTCCCCCAAGACCTGTACAGGATACAGGAAGAGAATCCTAAGACTAAGAAAAGAGAAAACCAGCACCCACATTGTCCAGAAGGATTCACAGGCCTACCTGGATACCATAATAGGAATTAGGCTTTAGACAGTCTAGGCACAGCACATCAAGGAAATATGGGTGCTCGGGCCAACTAGTGAAGCCCTGAAAGGAGTGTCGAGTCATAGCTGGATACGTAGGTATTTACCTTGGCTCTCCTTCCCAGCCTCCCTTTTACGTAGGCATGGCTGTTACAAGCTTGTTGTAGAGTGGAGGTGACACATGCCACTTCCCAGGCCTGAGCTGCAGGAGACCTTCTTCCCTGAGGCTGGTGCTGTGGGAACTGCTCTGCCTAGGGTCTTCCCACAGAGAAACAGCAACAGCTGGACGAGGCTGTTGTGGATCCCAGGCTGTGAGGGCTTACTCAAAGCAGGCCACAGTGCACAGGTGACTGGAAGCTGGGTTCCCTGGTGGAGCACTGGAATTTGGAGTAGCTCTTCCAGCCTTGTGGCATGGTGGAAGCTCTGGAGTGGGTTCTTATGGTCCAGGTGCAGAGCTAGAGACTTGAGAATGGTGCCTTAGTCCTGGAGGAAGCTCTGGAGGCACAGAAGCAGGGCCTCAGATTCCAGTGTGAGAGCCTCAGAGCTGCGGTGGGGAGGAGCTGGAAGCAGTGCTTCAGAGCAGGACCTTGGAGCCAGAAGGACCACCCAGTAGGGCTGATATAACTCGAAGGGCAGGATGAGGGCCAAGCAAGCAAAAGGCAGCTGGGGCATGGAGGGTGGAGTCTGGCTAAGCAAGTGGCTGGCTTTTCTGCAGGCCCCAGTGCAGAGGTTGGTTCCAGAGGCCCAGGGACCATGGAGTTCTCCACACTCCACCTAGGACCTGCTGAAGCGGGCAACCAAATCCTCTCAAGTCAGAGCCTACTACACCTGTCGGTTCCCATGTTCAGGTCCTACTGTGCTCTAGAGGTGAAGCACTTGGCTTCAAGTTACAGGGGATGGACAAGGCAAGCCACAAGTTAGTCTACTCCCTCTCCAGCCAAGTGCATACCTGGCACGGTACAATGGAGCGCTCAGGACAGCTTCAGCTGCTGCCCAGTCTCTGGTCTGACCAGGCAGATCTCTGGTCTGACCAGGTAACAGGTCTTTGCGGGTGGTGGGAGCCATCTTATGCTTCAGCGTGCAGGTGCCAGCAGGGCAAGCATTGCATTCCAGCCTCTATCCTCCTATTGTCCCCTGCTGAGTATTGTTCCTAACTGAGTATCCCATATAGCTTCTCTGTGCTTTCACGATGCTGCTTTGGAGAAGAGCAATCCTTCCACAGGCAGCTGCCTGCACCCTTCGCTTCTTTCCTTGGGAGCAGCATGCTGGCAGGCTGCTTCTAATCTCCTCCCACATAGTTTATCTATAAATATTTTTGTGAAACCTATAGTTTTGGTAGGGGAAGGTATTATTATCCATATTACATAAAGGGAAACTAAGGCTCAGAGGAGTTAATACCATTCCGAAGAAACACAGGCTCTATTCTGGGTCGGAGTTCACCATCTTTCTTTTCATTGCTTAGGACAGCATTCTCTGAGCATAGTTCCGGGATGCTCATGTAAAATACAGGGTCCACATGTCCCTCTGATACTTACTGAATCAGAATTAGCTAAGGCTGTGGCAGGAATCTGCATTTTTGACAAATGCCTCAATCAATTTGCAGCAATTTAAGCAAAGTTTAATTCTGGACAGTGGACACACCTCAAGTCAGCTCAGCAACAAAATCATTTAATAATTATAACTACATGCCAACTCTCTTCCCCAAGAATTTCAACCTTTTTGTCTGCCCGAATACCCACAACTCTTCCAATATTTTACCAACATAATCTGGCTTCTGGAAGCTCCAGTATTGTCTCTACCTGGGCTGACATGTAAATAAATCTGCTCCTTTTGTAAAGTTTTTAATTTTGTTAAGACAGGGCTGTACTTATTTTTGAAAGGAGTTTCATAATGTGTAAAGGGAAAACAAGGTGAATGAAGTTGTAATAGAGAGACAGCCTTGCTTCTCTTCCAACCCAGTCTGGAGAACCCTGACCCAAAGCTCACTTCTTGGGCAAAGCTTTCAATGACCTCCGTTCTTTACTCATAGACCTATTCCTTTTGTCAGATGAGCACAAACTGTAATGTTATAATGTGGAAGGTCACCTTGTAGTCTGCTCCCCATGGGACAGTGCTCACTAACTGCTCTTAAGCTGCCCTCCATTTTCCTATCCTATGGTCACAGCTGTTGTGCCTTCATCCTTCATGCTTCCAGGCCACTGTCTACTCAGCACCTCACTCTACTCTACTATCATAAAATAGAAGAAGATCAATGCTTGGAAATGACCCTCTACAGAAATCAGCTCATACAGGGCTGCTGGGTTGCACAACTCTGATAGGTTCTGCTCAGATTCTATACCACGTGAACACAGTGCAACGGCCCCCCTGGAGTTGTACATGTGGCAGGACTGCAAAAAGGTTTTCCTCAACTGGGCATAAAAATGACCTAAGGAATTTTTTAGAATTATGGATTTTAGGCTTCCACTCCTCCCGACAACCTCTTTTCTCTTCCCTCCACCTGAAGAATCCCGAGAAAGCACCTGTGGCGATTCTGAGAGGCCCGAGAAAGCACCTGTGGCGATTCTGGTGCACAGCATGGTTTATCACTCACCTCTACCATTTTTCAGATGAATGTACTGACTCCCCACAGTACCAGATGACAGATCAAAGTCATACACCGATGGTAAGTCAGAGCAGCAAACAGATCCCAGATCTTATGACTCTCAACAAAGGCCTTCTGTCATCATTATTTAAATCAAAAATAATAATAACAGAGCAATAACAAAAACTCACTAGGGAAAATGAAAAATGGTATAAGGCATCGCTAAGGTGAATACGAAATGTTACTTATATTCTTCATTCTGTAGACCACCTACATCATGGCTTCATTCCACAGCCAGTGTGTGCCCTATTTATTCTATGAACACAAAACCCTATGGTTGTACTGAGGAGGGAAAGTTGGAAAATAAGAGCCTTAGGTTCAAAAGAAAAAAATTTTAAAGACAAGTTGGCTCCCCTAACAACACCTATCAAAGAAGATATCAAGGAAGAATCCTGCTGGCTGCCTTGGGCTGGGTCACCTCTGTAAGGTCACCATGCTCAGGTTTGCTTCTGCAAGCAGACTTAGAGGATTGATTTATGCCAATCCAATACATTAAAGCTTTATCAAGAAGCTGGAGGGTCCATTTATTATTTTATAATAGCAGGTGTTCTTAGCTTGAGAATATTCAGTCTGCTACCCAGAAATGGCCACTTCCTCCTCGGAGACAAAGATGCTCCAAACATCAGCAACTGGCTCCAGCAGAAGTTGCTTTGGGAGCAGATTAGAGCAAAGGGAATATAATGCCCTCACATCATTTTTTTTTCCATATATCTTTTCTCTGCTCCAGATAACTTATTTTGATAAGGAACTTTGCAGAAGATAAGAACATGTCAGGTTTAGTACAGCCTTCAGAGTTAGGCAGACCGGGTTTGAAATTTGCCTCTAGCATCCATTGGCTGTTTAACAGTCACTTTTTTTCTCTGAGCCTCAATTTTCTACCTCACAAGAATAAATGAGAAAATATATGTAAGGCGCTCACTATGGTCTCAGGCATATATTTAAGTGTTTCGAGTCTAGTGGCTATTTTCACTATGGGTAAAAGTAAGAGGAAGAGGAGGCAGGTGTAACTGACAGTAAGCAAGTGTGACTTACAGTCCACCTCACCAGGGAATTCTTCCCTCCTAAATCCCCCCTTCTCCATAAACGCTCACCTTATGGTAACTTAATCATACCAAGCACTGCAGCTTACATTTTAATTATAAAAGCAACTTCTACCTCATCCTAAATTCATTTTTCAAAGAATCTGTGTCTTGTCTCTGAAGAATGCAGTATTGTGAAGAACTGTGTCCACTACTCTGCTTGTTTCCAATTTTTAGCACAGGCCCACTTGCTCAGCTCAGCCTTTAATGGTTTCTTTGAAAGAAGCAAACCCAGCTCATCTAGGGTTAGAAAGAAGGAAAGTGACTCCGGCAAGAAGCCAAGCAACGCTAAGTGAAGTATCGCTACGCTGCCCGTTGTTCCCAGGAAGCCACACACGTCCTTCACGGATGAACCTGTTAGACAAGGGGGAGAATGAGCTGGAAGGGAAACTCATGCCTCGGAGCAGTCAACTGAACAGAGGAAGATGAGAGAATTGAGCTGATCCTACCCCCACTCCTGCCTTCCAATTTCACCCCGCAGGAATTAACTTTTCTGCATTTCCAGGTCTTATCATCCTCCCTCCACTGGTCAGGGGGCCACATTCCATGCCTCTTGGATTGGTAGCTCGTCTAAGTCCTCAAGTGTCAGGAGGAGCCAGAAGCTCCATGCAGGGGGGGTGGTTGACCCAGCTGCACAGTGACAGGTAAGGACAAGGGCCTGGCTCCTCCAGGGCCCTTGGCTAGGTGGTTCCCTATGCTGGGCTGTACAAGAAGCAGCTGGTCCAGACAGATTGGAGGAGGCATATAAAATGTGCCACACACATTCTAGATCTATTTTGGCCTTTAATTAAGGAAATTTATAGTTTATAAAAACCTTCTGCCTCAGAAGCAGGTATGAAAGAAATATACAGTATTCAGAAGAACATGAACTTTGGGAAAAGACTACCTTGGGTCAGCCACTTACTAGCTGTGTGACATTTGATAAGTAATTAAGCCCCTTGGTGCCTGAGTTAATCTCATCCACTAGATAGGTTCGACAATAATAATAGTACCTCTTTCCAAACCTTTCTGTGAGAACTAAATTACTTATACATGTAATATTCGTAGAATAGCACCTGATATATAATAAATAACGTATAATGAACATCTGCTGTTGTTAGACATCTGTTCAACAACCTCTGACTCTGATTTCCTGGGCTCTCTAGCATAGGGCCCTATCTCTTTTTTTTCTCTCAGTCTCCTAACTAGAGCCCTGATTCTGAGATGAGCCTCCTGAACTGAATCAGTCTATCCCTCTTTGCCGTAACTGACCTTCCTCCTCCCATGCTTTGGGCATCTCGTCTTATTGATGAATAGCTTTCACCAGCTCCTTCCCTTCCTTTATTACCAACCTCTCCATCCTAGGCTGCTCAGTCTGATTATGCCAAATTCCCAGGGTGAAACATATGAAATTCTTGACATGTTTTGCTAGACAGTGCAAGTACTATCAGGACAATGTCATGCAGGTCTTGGGACTCAAAGCTCTCCCAAAGTAAATAAAAATGCTAATTGGCTGTCTGACTGCATTGTCCAATCTCTTGAAGAAAGCCCACACACAGCTTTGCTTCTTGGCATGCCACAGGAACTCATTAGGAAGCTACCAGTGAAAAACTATGACATGACAGAGATTATTGTGACCAATCATTTCAGCAGCTGATTCACACATAAGGAATCTGCTAGAACACTGCCTCAGTCCATACAAAGAAAAGTCTTTCAGTTAGATTCCAAGCCACCTCTCAAGTCCCTCACTCCTCATCTCAGTTTAACAATAAGCTACTATGTGGCTTAACACTGTAACAGTCAAATCTCTGTGACATTCAATAGTCAGTGGACACATGGCAGCTAAATCAAAGACATCCAGGGAACTTGTGGACAAAATATTGTCAAAATATTTGGTAACAAATGCCTACTATTGGCAGAAAAGTATGAGGGGCACATGAACCTTTCTATAGAGGTATCTGTGATTTCCCTTTGTGGTATTTACTGTTCATATGTCTGCTAGCTGAGATAGTTTATTCATGAGTGCAAACTGCTTTCCTACGTGGAATTCATCAGAAATTCTCCCTACCTCTCAGAGAAGAGAGTGGCAATAGTGCCATGGACTTGTTAGGGAAGACTCTAGTTCAGTGCACTTTGTTCTTCACAGAGAGTCCTGGGACACACACAATACCACCTATGGCTAGCCCCTTGCATCAGCCTTCTCTTGTGCCCAGTCTCACATCTCTCAGTCCAACATTTACTCCCAACACTGCTTTAGCAACTACTTGTGCATAGGGCTAACTCGAACATCTTGCCTTAGCCACACCTGGCATCTCTCTTTTCTTCCCAGAACTTTCAGCACCTGCTCTTGGGGAGGATGCCAGGTACTCACTCACCTGTTCTGAGGCATGTACAAACCTGGAAGTGTAAGGGAATCAACACCTCATGGATCAATGTTTGGCCAATGGGGCTGAGGAGATGGTAGAGAAATACTCTCTTCTTCCATCCTCTGGCAGGCAATTCCACATGGCTTCCCAGAGGGTCCCAAGTCAGAGTACGTGCAGGTGTCCATGGTGGTAAGTAGCTCAATAATAAACTCTCGAATTGGCTTTCCCTCCTTTGCTGCTACTTCTGTTCCTTGGGATAATTTCCCAAAATAAATTACTCACATGTAAGTCCTTAGTCCTTGTCTTAAGTTCTGCTTTTGAGTGGGAACATAAGCTAAGACATTCTCTACTATATAAACTTTATATACCAGATTCATAGGAATGAAATTTGATTTAAAATATTCTTTAAGCATATAGGAGATTATATCCAGGTATCCAGCCACTCTAGGGTCCTCATCAAAGTGTCCACGTTCACAAACAAATTGGAACGGTGTCATAGGAAGACCTGAAGTCACACATTGCAAGCTTTATTCCCCAGGAAGAACTCTGCATCATGGTCTGGCATGCAGAATGTTCATGCCCTTCCACCCAAGAAAGGAAGGAGAAGCACCCAAGAAGGGACCGAAGGAGAAGTCAAGTTGTAATATGGCCCAATGGTGGCCTTGGCTGACCTCCTGAGCAGCTGTGAAACTAAAATGGCTTGTCAGAGTTGTCACACATTGTGCTGGGCTTCTTACCCCTCTCTGAACCAATGACTGTAATGGACGTGAATCACACTGGATGGGTGCGGCCTTGAATGAGTGGCTGTCTGTCATTGAGACAGTGCCTACAGGGGATGACACCAGAGCCATCTGCTAAATGCAATCCCATATCCTGGGCTAACAAGTCATTTCCTGAAGACTAATGTCCTCCAAGGAACCTCTAGAAAACAGTGAAGAGCTTAGCCCAGCAGAGACAAAGTAAGGAGAGACATGGAGGCTGTTTCCAAAGGTGTGAGCTTTGATATGGAAGAGATACTGGGGTTTTGTCCTTTATGAGTAAAACTAGGAACAATCTGTTTAAAGGCAACCTTAAAAGTGAAACCTTTTATACAGGGAGAACTAGTTAAAGGACTGGGATATATCAGTCAGGACTTATGAAAGTGTAAAGCAGACAGAATGTAGAACAAATCCAAGAGAGAAATTAAGCTCCCATCCAACCTTGAGATTCTGTGATTCCATGAGTCAGAGTAACGATCATAATATAAAATTGTCACATATGTGTCATTTGTAGGCAGCACTATCCACCCTTAGGCACAAAAAAATAAATAGGAAAGTTCCATTTGTCATGGCTACATAAGAAAATAAAGTTGCTAAGCAATAGCAATACCGATTAGTGATTGCAGACATTTCCCAACTACCAAACAGTGCACCAATAACTATCTATTTATCTACCTACTATCTATCTATCTATCTATCTATCTATCTATCTATCTATCTATCTATCTATCTATCATCTCTGTTTGTCCAACTTATCTGTGCTCTGCTAATTGTGCAGCCAATTAACCACCCCAGGTTTGTCCATCTCTACCACTGGGCAATAAACCAGGATTTCCTCTATGACTGGACAATAGAAAATGGCTATTACAAGGTAGCTGAAAACAAACATATCTAAAACCAAGTTCATCTTTCCTTTGCCTAAACCATAACCCAACCCATATTCTTTCTGTATTCCTTTATTTTGCTAATGATGGAGCTATTAAGTTAGGCATTCTGAGCCAAAAATGTTGGAGTTCATATACAGCTTTAAAGCAAGACATGTTTGATTATAAAACTGGCTTTCTCTCTTTATTTATTATATGGGCATACTTAAGTTACAGAAACCTCTTTATGTGTTATTTTTCTCAACTATAACACAGAAATAATATTTATTTCATTGGGCTGCTCTGCAACAATAGAGTTCTTATTAGTCAGAGAGAAAAGGTACCAGGAATTGGAGGGAGAGGACCAAAAAGGGGGGCCATCTACAACATGATCTGTTTTTTTTTTTTTTATATAAGAGTTGGCCCAAAGTCCTTAGATGATAGGAGAAAGTCTTCCTCTATCATCCCATGCCCCTCCTACTGACTGAGTTTCTCCTACCTTCATACCTTGTTCTGTACACCCAATTCTAGAATGTGAATTAAACCGTCATTTGCAACTTCATGTCTCTGTGAAAATGTATTCCAAATTCCAAATGGCCTCCCATTTGTACAACTTCTGGTAAATTGGTGATTATTCAAACTCGAACTAATGTAACTTACTCACATTGTAAGTAGGTATGTGGCTGTTTATATGGCTTCTAATGGTCTCTCCAGGCCCCCCAATAAAAGGTCAAAGATTCTTGCTCTATCAACACTTCCCCTTTACTTCCTATCAGGCTTCCTCCCGCCAGCAGTATCCTTTGTTTTTTCACCTGAGCACCCAAATTTTACCCACAACCTTTCATTGGCTAGAATATATAAAACCTTAATTCTAAGTTTCCTTAACTTTTTGTTACCTGGCTAAATTGTATAATGCTGAGGTCAGGGCTTTTAGTATATCCATCACCAGAAGAGCATACATTGTACACAGAAGATCATTTTTATCCCTCACACCCTCCCACTCTTTCTCTTCTTAGTTTCCAATATCTATTACAACACTTTATGATCATATGTACCCATTCCATAGCGCCACTTGTGAGAATTTTGCCATTCCTGACACACCTCACTTAGCACTGTGGACTTTAATGGCAGTATCATAACCCACAGTTCACAGTCACCTGTTTATCTTCTGCCAACTCATCATTTGAGTCAGGCATCCTCAAACTGCGGGCCGCGGGCCACATGAAGTGGTGTGAATTGTATTTGTTCCCGTTTTGTTTTTTACTTCAAAATAAGATATGTGCAGTGTGCATAGGAATTTGTTCGTAGTTTTTGTTTTTTTTTTTTAAACTATAGTCCGGCCCTCCAACGGTCTGAAGGACAGTGATTTGGCCCCCTGTTTAAAAAGTTTGAGGACACCTGATTTGAGTGGTCTAATATTCCCCCTGCCTCCTCAGTAGAAAGTCTCCTTTTGCTTTTCCATCTTTAGGGGAGATTTGAAAAAGAAAACTTCTCCTAGTTCTACTAATCTCAAAACAGTGGTAACTAACATTCCCTGGATAACAATGCCATGTCAAATCTTTCCTGGACATCATCTTACTGAATCCTGAAACAACTCAGTAAGGCATATAAGTCCTATTTTATAAAAAGAAAAATTGAGGCTGAGAGATCCTGAACATTCCAGGGCACCATCATGGATGACTCAGCCCTAACCACCTCTGTCCCTGTGTGTCTCTGTTTAACATTCCAGTTCTTAGGAGTGGGAGCTAGCAGAAGCACAAATCCCAGGAGAGGGGCCCTTTCCAAAGGAAGGAATCCTGGGCAGACAAAAATTCCTTTCTCAAGCCTCGATTCCATAACAAGAGGTCCCCTACCATCTTCTCTGTGAGTTTTTCCACTTCTCTTCCCTAGAAGTATAAAAGTGTGTTATAATAAATATGATTTAAAGTAATTCCAGACTTTTGAAAGAATGATCATCTCCAGACTACTCTGCTTCTGCATGGTATCAGATTAAAAGGGAACCTCAAAGAAGTACAAATTTTTTGAGACGCTACCCTGAGTCCGTGGTTTCAACAATTGTTTTCAAACAAACAAACCCCAGAGTCTTATAAGTTGAATATTCCTTATCCAAAATGCTTGGACCCACTGGCTTTCAAGGCAGTTGCCTGTGTCCTAATACATGGGGTTTCAGGTAGCTGCCTGGGTCCTTGGTTCATGGAGTTCTCCTGGTTAAAGAATGAACAGCACCACCAAAACAAGGCAAGCATGAAAAGTTTATCGAGGAAGAGAAACATAGGTTTAGAGTAACAGCAAGATACAGGCTTACAGAGCAAGATATGATTGCATAGACAGCAAATAGGCCCCCATTGTTGCAACAAGGGAAAAAGCTTAGAATGTGGCCAGTGGTTCCCTTTTATTAATATATTGCTTGGGTTGGGCCTACCTCATGGTTCAAAGGTCACCTTGGAACCTTCCCTATTGAGATGATCCAATATGGAAACCATACTGAGGGTGTTTTATATATTGGAAACCCATACCAATCTTATATCTATTTCAGTTTAACTATTTGAGTTTAGCCATTAGCATTGGCTGGTACAGAACATATAACTTTTATTCATTAGTTCATTCATATATTCATTCATTTAGTTTTTTTCTTTCATGATAAAAGTATTTTTAAGTGCTACTATGTGCACCTATTTGTACAGAAATGAGGTAGAGAATTTGTGAAAAAGGAAAGCATAAAGAAGACCCATGGAAGTTCTGAAGAAACTTTATATATAGCTCAGTATTTAGGAAAGGCTTCTCAGGAGGTACCATTTGAGCAGGCCCTCAAGCAGTGTCTGACATGAAATCAGTGTTCAGTAACTACTAAGTAAATGAATTTTATTGGAAGGATCAATGTATAAATGAACAAAGAGTAGGCAAGATTTTAACAGGTAGATTTAGCAAAGGGGATCAGTAAGGAGATGGCACAGAGATAGGGAAGTGACACCAAACATGGAACAGAGTCTTCTGGGCGTCTACAAGATAGGTGGAAAAAGATATGACCAGTATAATATTTATTGATTCAAAGTTTTGAGTGCCACATTTAATGGTTATTATCTTATAGGCGGTTTGAAGCCATTGACTTTTTAAAATAGAGAATTGATATAGAGGTCTATATGTCAGGAACAT
The DNA here is from genome assembly GCF_027406575.1 of Nycticebus coucang. Lineage (NCBI taxonomy): Eukaryota > Metazoa > Chordata > Mammalia > Primates > Lorisidae > Nycticebus > Nycticebus coucang. The sequence goes on along the minus strand of NC_069792.1, from coordinate 59,332,844 downwards.
TGGATGGGTAGTGGCATGCAAGATAGAGACGGAACAATCCAAACAGAGGTGTTAAGATGGCACAATATCCCCTGTAGGATGAAGAAGGGCTGGACCTGGTAGCCTGATCTGCACTGATTCCAGTGCCCTCACAGCCAAGCTAGCTTCAGAGAGACTTATGAAAATATACAAATGTAGGCTTGCAATATAAACTCAAAGGCTTCCGATATAAACACTGAGGGAAAAATAGAAGAAAGTGCTACTTATGAATCTGGTCAGAATAAATTTGGAATGAAATATTGTAATTTTGCAAAGAGATGAGGCATAACTAAGGAAGAACATGCATTAACTGCCCATAATTGCTGCTAAAAATTCACATGCCATTAAATTAAGTTAGTTTAACCTTAAATTAAGAATCAAGAATGTGCACAGAATAATAATGTTCTTCATCCAATCCTTCATGCTTAATTTAACTAACGGTGTAACTATAATGGCACATTCGGCACAAGGCCGCGGGAGCCATCTTAGAGCCTCACAAAGGCAGTGTCTTGTCAGGAGGAAGCCATGTTAACCTGGGAGGGGGCTGGGGCCTTGGTGTGTGTCACACTTTATGGGGGCAAGAAATGATTGCAAGAGGGACTTTACCTAACAATTGCAATCAGTGTAACCTGGCTTATTGTACCCTCAATGAATCCCCAACAATAAAAAAAAAAAAAAAAAGTTATCCAATTACCACAAAGTTCATAAACAGTTCGAAAGACAAACTTAAAATTCCCTAGCTACATATTTATTTTGATATTACATCATTTTTATTGAAAGATTGATTCTTGTACAATCAAACCCCCTAACAAAAGATTAAATAAATTATACAATATTCATTTGTTAGAATATCTTAAATATATCAAGGGATGGATCTGTTTCAAGGGATATTTTGCCTAACATAAAAAAAAAAAATTAGAATTTCACACTATCTATAAAACGTGATAACTGTGTAAAGATAAACGAAATAAAAATGCAGTGGAGGAAATGCAGCAAGCAAGCCAACAGCGACTGCCTTGGAGTTAATACATTTCCAAGTAAAAATCTGTTTCATTTTTCTCCATTTTTGAAGTAAGTATTAATTTTATATTAAAAACTCAATTCAAACAATAAGCATGGTCCTTTTACCAGGAACTGGTATTAACTTTAGAAAATAGTAGAGCTGAAACTGGGATGCAAAGGGATTTTTGTAACCATAAAGGTTTGGTTTATGGGCCTATCACAGGGGTAACACATGGATCACACTCAATAAATAGTCAGTCAATGAATGAGGTATGGCAGAGAATAACAAGCCAATTTGGACAATTCTCTTTTTAAAAAATTCAGTTGGTAAGCTTGATGCAAAGCAAAACACATAATTGGTTATAAAATGTTAATTTCTACTTGATTGTTGTAGCAGAACTGGGGCAGTGAACGCCTGTGGAAAATCCAGGTGTTGTTCATTATTTATTTCTTGGCTCTACAGTTAAGCTAAAATTTTCAAAACATGGACCCAGACAGTCTAGTGCAGTAACAACACAGGGAAAAGGCTATTCTGGATAGCCTAGACTCTAACTAAAAATTCATACAGTACTATTGTTTTTTAATTTTTAAAGTAAATATTGTAAACAATGTTTTGATTATTTTCCTATCATCTTAAATAGTCTGCATGGAACCAAATTTCTTGCAGACTCAAAGTCACTCTCAAGAACATCAGGTGTGACATTATGATATAATAAGTTCCTAGTGGATTCCTATACTCAAAATGCTATGCTTTTCACTCTGTGTGATTTTGTCTTGTCCGGTGCATTGTAGTTTGGGAGATGGGCCTTGCTGTATGTATTTCCATGCTTTTATGTACACACTCTACTCTTTGCTCATAACACCTCCCAGCAAATTCCTTGTCCACCTACTAAATTCCCACTCATATTTCTCATCTTTTAGTGTCCAGATTTCATGACAGGTCAGACACAGTTCTTCCTTTCTGTGTATCTTGTATACCTCGATTGTTAAATAAGTTTATCTCAAAACTTAGTGGCTTAAAACAATAAACAGTTATTATCTTACACAATTTTTGTGGGTCAAGAACCTGGGAGTGGCTTAGCTTAGTGGTTCTGGCTCTAGATCTCTCATAACGTTGTGGTCAAGATATTGGCCAGGGTTGACGTTATCTGAAGGCTGGAATGGAACTGTTGGCTAGTTTGTTCTGGTTGATAACAGAAGGCCTTACCTCCTCACTACCTGAACTTATCCCATATGGCTTCTTTAATATCATCACAATATGGCAGCTGGCTTCTCCCAGAGAAAGTTATCCAAGAGAAAGAGCAAGGAGGAAACCACATTGCTGTCTACATTCTAACCTTGGCTGTCACACCTAGCACTTCTGCTACCTTAGTAGAAAGTCATAAATACAGCCCACATGTAGGAGATTAAACAAACACATGTACTCAACACCAAACTGGAACTAATTGATCAATACCTAAGTATACATATGGAAGTAATCTCAATGAAAATGAATCTGGTGGGGGTTGGGGAGAGAGGGGGAGTCGTAAATTCACACCTATGGGTACAGTACAAACTACGTGGGTGAAGGGCACACTTCTACTATAACTTTGACTCAATCTGTAAAAAAATAAAGTATGTACACAAAACACGAGTACCCCTTAATATTGTGAAATTAAAAAAAACACTAAAATTTCTCTGATTACATAATTATACTGCAATTATTTAAAGGCTTTCATTTTTAGGTTTTGTCTCAGGCCATATTTATGCTATATAAAATTGCAAGGCTTTGAGCAATAACTACAGCAAGTTACAGAGAAATCACAGTTTGAATCTCCTCTCCCACTTGTTAGGTATGTGTATCTCTTTAATCAAGTTATTTAATCCCTCTGAATCTCAGCTTCCCCAACTTGGGGACTATAAGAATCTGTCAGGATTATGCAGGATAATACAGGTAAGATTACTCTGCAAATTGTAAAGTACTATGAGCCTGCATTAAGTACCAAGTGATCCTGTGCTGTGGGCCCTGTGTTAGTTCTGTAGAGTCTGAGTTTAAAGTCCCAGAACTTTACTCACCAGCCACCACTCAAGAACCCCTTATCTTCTTCTTATCTACCCTGGAGTATTTCCCCAGTTTGTAACATAGAGCCCTGCACATAGTGGTGTTCTACACACAGTGGCTGATGCTGATGCTGATGGTTGTGCTGGTTTTCTCTTTATTTAGAGTAAAACAGGGGAAACTCTTTCAGTAGTGGCGCATCACAAACTAGAATAGAAGGCACTAAGTACAGGGTAACAAATTATTAAGAATACAGGTTCTGGGATAGAAGAGGCTTAAGTTTAAACTCTACCTCTGCCACTCAGAAGCTTTGCAATCTTTAAAGTGATCCAAACTTGAGTTTCCTTCTCTGTTATAGGAGGATAGCAGCACTGTTTATTTAATAAGGTTATAGTAAAGGTTAAAGGAGGCAAACGTATGATAAGTATCTAGAATCTCCTTGTCCTGTAGTAAGTACTCTATAAGTGTATATTATCCTTCATCTTATGATGATCATTAAGTGGCTCCATCATTAATAAGAGCAAGGCATTCAGATCTATGAAAGATCACATCCTCCTGCTTACAAGTCCCAATAGACACACTGAGATGACTTGAGTCTAGGAAAGAGCAAAAATGTTTGCTTTGCCTACCTGGGTGGCTATCTATCTAAAACAGCCTGTCTGACTTGAGCTATTTCCATTTGCTGTCTTTATGAGCCCAGAGGCATGCATAGCTATGAGCACATTTCAGAAATTTGAAAAATAAACAATGAAATGTCTCACGCTTGCCACACATGTATTTTTCCTTCCATGATTTAGGCTGGCTAGTTCTAAGCCATAAAAAGTTTATAATAAGAAAGGAAAAAAAAGAAAAGAATGAATTTGCCAGCTTAGAACTCTTTAACCCTACCCCCTAAAACTTTCCAACTCAAGGTTAAAATGTGAATAACTGTTCTAAGCAATATGTTCATGAAAGATTTAATAATTACTTTGCTTATGAAAGCTTACACAGCTGCTTAGGTTAGTAAAAAGGCTCCCACCTAGGCAGAAAAACATGTTCTACTTTCTAAGAAGGTTTTACAAATCATTAGACTACATATTTAGATGAAATGAAAAGTTGCATTTGCTGCAAGGCTTCTAACTATTCGATTATGTATGGAACAAGTTTATTCACTGGGTCAACCAGGTTTTGTTTATTCCTTTGACAAGGGTCTTGACAACATCAATGTTAAAGCAGTTTCCAAAGGGATTGCTGAGCTTTTCAATAATTTATTTTTTAAAAACACATATACATGAAATAGGCCATGTCTTTTTCTTTAGGTTACTTAACAGCATAACTCCATGAAAACAGGGGTCATTATCAAATGGATTCAGAAATTATAGGAAGTCACATCATATTACTTAAAAAAAGAGTGACATTACTCTTCGGGCTTTCATATGGACTACTTCCTCAGCTTGGAATATATCCCATTTCAACCACATCCCTGTTAATCTTTAGCATGGTGTTAATTTCCTATTCATGCTGCAGGAGTAAATGGAATCTCTCCAGAGAGCCTTCTTTGGCCTCCTGGACCAAGATAGTTGCCCCTGAAATGAGCCCCTACAGAACCACATACCTGCCATGTTACAGCATTTCTTCCAACCTTCTATTGCTATTGCTTGATTGCCCATCTTACCACTCAATCCCAAGTCCTATGGGTGCCATTTGACATACTAGAAAATAATAGATGCTCAATAAATTCCTACAGAATTAATGAATAACTTAATAATAGATGCTCAATAAACTCCTACAGAATTAATGGATGACTTCTCCTAGTCACCAAACTGCACTTCTTCCTCTTGTTTGCTGCTATGTTCAAACTTTAACTCTTGCTAATTTTATTTCCTAAATATTTTTTCTGAATCCTTTTTTACTAAGTTTGAGCTCTATTATCTCCTGGCCGAATTTCAGTCTTTGCCTACTCAAATGTGTACAATGTCTAGAGTGAAGTAGAGTAAATCCACTGCTAGAACCCTATGGTGACTTCCTGCTGCATATAGGACAAAGCCCTGGCCCTGCCTGTGGCAGGAAGGCCCACTGCAGTCTGTCCCTCCTAAAGTGTACCTCTTGTTTCTCAGCTGCTTGCTTTTTCATGAACTCTTCCCTCTCCAGAAACACTAATATTCATGTTATAAAGGCAAAATAACCTACCAAAAATATGAAACAGGATTTTAATTCTTCAGGCTGTTTTTAGACACAGAGCACTACTGCCCACCCAATGCTATTGCTATAACTCTTGTGCCTGACCCATATCAAATACTCAATAAATATTATATATGCTGAATTAATGAGTAATCTGGAAAAAAGAACACAATAAAAAACGCCAAAACATCTACAGACTTTCATCGAACAGTTTCTCAAAATGTGTTTCATGTCAGGAAACTGTGAAAAAAATTTTATGATCAAAAGTTTGCAGAATAGTGCAAAGCTACCTCTTAAAGATTCCCAGTGCATATCAGCACATTAAAGGTGTAAAAAATGTCACAAAAAGGAGCCTGTTGAACTTTTTCAATAAGAGTTCCAAACTGTATTTGAACACAGAATTTTTAAAAAAAACCCTTACTCTGTGAATTAACTCTCTCTCCAACACCACCTTTAGGAAGAGTTCCCACTATATTTGTTACTATCTAATAATACAGTTTACTATCAGTCTGATGATAAATTTCATCTCCAAGTATTTTTTTTTTTAAATAATGAAATTTTAGGGATGGCAATAACTTTGGAGCTTTTTCAGACAAAATTCCTCCTCGTATAGATGAAGGACTAAGTAATATAAGGTCACTCAGTTTATTTGTGGCAGAAATAAAACCAGAAACAAAGTCTCACAACATTCATCCCATCTTCCTTCCATTACTCCATATCAGTGAATCTCAATTGGTATGACTTTTGTTCCCCAGAGGACATTTGTTGATGCCTAGAAATATTTTTGATGGTCAATATAATGGAACTTGAGGGGTGGGGGTAGGGAGTGATACTAGTGATTAGAGGCCATGAAAGCTTCTAAACAACAAACAATGTATAGGACAGCCCCCACAACAAAGAGTGATATGGCCCCAAAAGTCAATAACAATGATGTTGGATTCAGTAGATAATTGGGTTGTGTTTTCTCATCCATTCAGTCAGTCTATAACTTTTGAGTTATGCCTTCAGACTATTTACATTGAGTGATAGTATTGATATGCACATGTGAGATGGTGTTCTGTTCATCACATTTGGTAGTAGCTTATTGCTTTGTTTTCCCTCTTGTACTATTGCTTTACACAAGCTGTGAGCTTTCACTTTTGGGTGATTTTATAGTGATAGGCTTCTATTGTGCTATTCTATGTATAATGCTGTTCTGAATATTTCCTGTAGGGTAGACCTAGTCATGAAAAATCCCTCACTGTTTCCTTTCTGGAAAACTATTTCTCCATTCTTTCTGAAATTTAGTTTTATGAGATACAAGATTTTTGGCAGGCTGTTTTTCTGTTTAAGAGAGCTGAAGAAGGGACCCCAAAGCTTTCTGACTTGTAAAGTCTCCACTGAGAACCCTGCCATCAGGCCTGATAGGTTTTCCTTTGTAAGTTAATTGTTTTCATCTTGCTTCTTATAGAATTTTCTCCTTGATTTTGACTTTGGCCAGGTTGATGACTATGTATCTTGAAGTTGTCCCATTTGCTATGAATCTTCCCAATGTTTAATGACCATCTTATAACTGAATGTCTGAATCTCTAGCAATACAATTGAAGTTTTCTTTCATAATTCCCTCAAATTAATTTTCCATGCTTTTTGCTCTTTCTCCTTCCTCTGGGATACCTACAATCCTTACACCTGTATTAGTAAACTTTGCATAGTCCCATATTTCTCTCAGTGATTATTTAGTCTTGTATATTCTTTTTTTGCATATTTGAATGACTGGGTTAGCTCCAGAGCCTTGTCTTCAATCTCTGAGATTCTTTCTTCTGCTTTGTTTAGCTTGTTCTTGAAGTTTTCTGCTGTATTTTTCAATTCCCACAATGACTCTTTGATTTCTTTTTTTTTTTTTTTTTGACTCTTTGATTTCTTTAAGTTCTACTACATCCCTTCTTATGTTGTCTGGCTCTTCAGTGACTTTTTCATTTTTTCCATTGATTTCCTAGAATATAATGCACCATGACCAAGCAGGCTTTATCCCAGGAATGCAAGAATGGTTCAACATATGTAAATCAATAAATACAATTCACCAAATTAAACAGAAGCAAAAACAAAGATCATATGTTCGTCTAAATAGACACAGAAAAACATTAGACAAAATCCAGCACCCCTTCATGATAAAAAGCTCTAAATAAATGAATCATAAAAGGAATATAATTCAAAATTATAAAATCCATGTATGACAAATTCACAACCAACACTAAACTGAATAAGGAAAAGTTGAAAGTTCTTCTTCTAAGAACGGGAACAAGACACTGCCACTACTTTTATTCAATATAGTACTGGAAGTCTCAGCCAGAGCAATAAGAGAGAGAAATAAAAGGCATCCAAATTGGGAAAGAGAAGGTCAAACTATCACTTTTCACTTATGATATGATCCTATGTCTAGAAAATTTCAAAGACTCCACAAATGACTCCTAGAAATAAATTCAGCAAAGTCTCAGGTTACAAAAGCAATGTAAACAAATCAGTAGCACTTCTAATAACAGTTAAGCTGAGAGTCAAGTCAAAGACTCAATGCTATTTAAATAAGTACATAGAAAATAAAATACATAGTAATATACTTAACCAATGAGGTAAAATACCTCTACAAGGAAAACTACAAAAGATTGACAAAAGAAATCACAGATGACACAAGCAAATGGATAAACATATCATGTTTGTGGATTGATAGAATCAACATTGTTAAAATGTCCATACTGCACATAGTGATTTACAGATTCAATGTAATCCCCATCAAAATATCAACATCATATTTCACAGATCTAGAAAACACATAATTCTATGCTTCATTTGAAACCCAAAAAGCCTGAATCATTAAAGCAATATTTAGCAAAAAGAATAAATCTGGAGGCATCACATTATCAGACCTCATATTATACGCTAAGACTATAATATCCAAAAGAGCATGATATTGGTATAAGAGACATAAACCAATGAAACAAAATAGAGAACCCAGATATAAAACCAAAAATAGAGAACCAGATATACAATCAATAGATCTTTGAAAAAACAGACAACAAAAAAGACACTGGGAAAAGAAAGCCCTATTCAATAAATGGTGATGGGAAAACTGAATAGTCACATGCAGAAAATGAAACAGGACTTCTTTCTCTCATCATATACAAAAATTAAGTCAAGATGGATAAATAATTTTAATGTTAGACATGAAGCCATAAAAATTGTAGAAGAAACTATGGTAAATACTCTTTTAGCATCAGACTAAGCACATAATTTATAACTAAGGCCCTAAGGTAATTACAGCAACAGCAAAAATAAATAAATGTGACATGATTAAATTAAAAAGGTTCTGCACAGCAAAAGAAATAATCAATAGAGTAAACAGATAACCTACAGAACAGGAGAAAATATTCATAACATCCAAAACTACAAAGTGTTCAAACAAATCAACAAGAAAAAGAACCAAACAAACTCATTAAAAAGTGGGCAAAAGACTTAATATAAGTTTTTCAAAAGAAAATAGACAAATGGCCAACAAACATATGGAAAAAGGCTCAACATCTCTAATCATCACGGGAATGCAAATTAAAACCACAATAAATATTACCTTACCCCTTTCAGATCAGCCATTATTAAAAAGTCAAGAAACAATAGATGGTATGGATGCAGAGAAAGGAACACTTATATAGTATTGGTGGGACTACAAATTAGGATTACAAAGAAACTCTATGGAAAATAGTATGGCTATTACTCAAATAAATAAATATAGACTTTATTTATTTATAAATAAAGAAACCCCATACTGGATATCTACCCAAAGGAAAGGAAGTCATTTTATCAAAAGGACACCTGCACTCAGATGTTTATTACAGCACAATTCACAGTTGCAAAAAGGTGGAAACAACCTGTCCATCAACTTATGAGTGGATTAACAAAATGTGGTATACATACACCATGGAGTACTACTCATCCATACAAAGGAATAGATTAATGTATTTTGCAACAATGTGGATGCAACTAGAAACCATTAACCTAAATAAAGTATCTCAGAAATAGAAAAACAAACACCACATATACTATCTACTAATTTGGAACTAATTGATGGGCATAAATGGGTACAGAGAGAAGTAAGGTCACTGAAAATCATGAAGGAGAGAAGGAAGGATGAGGGGACAGGTAAAAACCTGCTTAACAGATATAAAGAACACGATTCTGGTGATAGGCACACTAATAGCATTATAAAAGCTATCCAGGTAACAAAACATTTGAAACCTCTTAATATTTTGAAATTAAAAAAAAGTAAAAATAAGGGCGGCGCCTGTGGCTCAGTCGGTAAGGCGCCGGCCCCATATACCGAGGGTGGCGGGTTCAAACCCGGCCCCGGCCAAACTGCAACCAAAAAATAGCCGGGCGTTGTGGTGGGCGCCTGTAGTCCCAGCTACTCGGGAGGCTGAGGCAAGAGAATCGCTTAAGCCCAGGAGTTGGAGGTTGCTGTGAGCTGTGTGAGGCCACGGCACTCTACCCTGAGGGCCATAAAGTGAGACTCTGTCTCTACAAAAAAAAAAAAAAGTAAAAATAAAAAGTTGAATGATTTTTAGGAAAGTTTGTCAGAGTTTATGAGAGCTGAACTCCCTCACTGGCCTATGAAAAAAGTTTTCTGTTGACTTTAAATCTCTATCATACCCTTCCTTTCTACAGCATACATTTCCTTTTTTCCTTTCTTTATTCTCATTTTCTGGTCATTTATGAATGGTACTATACCATTCATAACTGCCTCCTACCTAACCGTCCCAAGCTCCCTTCCCTCTTTGTCTCATTTCCTCTGTCTTCTGCTCACCTCGGATCAATCACCCCAGCATTCATCCTCATCACAACCTTCATCTTACAGAAAAAAAGAGATAGAGAGAGAGGTACCTCAAAGCAGGGAAACATCATGTTGAGATCAATGTTTTAAAACATAACTTTGAGCTTTATTCCAAGAACAGGTGCAGTATGGGAGAGACCAGAAGAACAAAAAGAATCAGGAGGGAAATAGTGAGTGCCTGGATTAGGGCAGTAATAGCAGTAAAGGCAAAGTGGAAACAGAATTTTAAAAAATATGCTGAAAGTAGTTCAACTCCTCCATCTTAGTATATGTAAAAAATGTAAAATCTCCATCTTTTTTAATGGCGACATAATATTCCATGGTGTACATATTACCACAGTTTGTTGATTCATTCATTGGTTCATAGGTACTTAGGTTGCTTCCATGACTTGGCAATTATGAAGGAGAGAGGTCATGAGGTAGGATCTCACTTAACGTGCACATTGTGAGGGTGTATAACACACCCCCTGGTTGAGGGGCTCTTCTACAATGGAAGTAAGAACAATGTAACCTAAAAATTGTACCCTCATATTAATTTGAAAAAATAAAACATAAATAAATAAAATAAAAAGTAAAATCAAATGTTCAAAGTAGACTGGATAGGATATGATGCCAGATTGTAGGACAGTGATAAAGAGGAGGGAATAAAATATAACTTGAAGTTTTGTAACTATGCTGATGGGTAGATGTGATTCATTAACAGACATAAGAAACTAAGGCAAGGAACTGGGTATGAGGGAATTGATGTGTTCAGGTTTGGATACTACCTTCAGGGGTGACGTCCAATATACCAATGGACAATATTCTAAAATGGCAGGAAGACTTCTAGATTTAAAGAGGATAGAAATTAACAAAATTGTCCAACCGTTTCCCTCTTTACTTACTGCCTTCATTCTACCAAAAATAAAAAGAAAAGGTGTTGAAAATCTACTGCATGCCAAGTCACGGAGTAAACAGAGTATCTGCTTTTTAGGACATGTGCAAGCACTGGTAGGAGATGACATCATAACAGTGGCCTAAAGTGTCAAATGAGGGGTTACCAGGGGAGGCTTCATGGAATAGGTGGCATTTGTCAGGAATCAGGAGTTTTTACTCAGGTTCATTCACCAACCTAACCACTGAAGGGCAGACTATATGCTTGTCTTTTCTTTTCACAATTGCTATGTTCCTGGTGGTTCCTGGCCAGCATAAGGCAGATTCTTTCAAAAAACACAGCCACAGATTTGACTTTTCTGTGATCATTTATATTCCTCCTATGGAAGCAATGCTGTAACTCCTTTGGGGAAGAACTTTTGTTAATCTTCTACCTTTTATATCTTGGTAAGAAGATATTTATGACCAACCTTTAGAATGCCAGGATCTTTAGTACTGAGCTCTCTCTGGAATTGTCCATCTACCTTCCTGGAGAACATACGTCCACAGAAAGACTTGGGTAAGAATGTTCACAGAAGCTTTACACATCATTGTCAAAAACTAGAAACCACCCACATGTCCATCAACTGCTGATAGATAAATAAATAAATTGTGGTATATCCAGACAATGAAATATTCCTCAGTGACATAAAGGAACAACTTATACACTATGGATAAATGTCAAAAGTACTATGCTGACTAAAAAGAGCAGACATGAATGACTGCAGATTATAGGATTCCACTTATGTATGAAATTCTAGAAAAGATGAAACTATAGTTCCAGAAAGAGCAGTAGCAGCCAGGATGAGTGCAGGAGGGTGAAGTTGGAAATGGACTGCAAAGGGGCACAGGAGAATCTTAGGTGTGGTGGAAATATTATGTATTATGATTATGGTAGTGATATGTTACTATATATATTTTTCAAAATTCATAAAAACCCTCAGGACAGAATCAGCCTGCTAACTCAGACAACTGATTGTACATAACCTTAACCCCCCACACCCTGGGATAGCAACCTGAAGGTGACAAAACTTTATCTTGGAATTACTGACAGGGTGAAATAGCTGAAAAGAATTACACTTTTTAGGATTCTGATTATTCCATACCTGGAATACGGCTTCTTGGTTCTGCTGTTTCTTAGAGGGGGAAGGGGAGGGGGTGATTTGTTCTCAACATTTGAAACTGTAGTTTCACTATAGCTATCCAACTCCCTGTGGTCCTACCATGTTCTCACTATTCCATTATCCCTATAGCCATGACCCACTGTTGATGATGCCCAGGTCCTTGAAACACACCATTAGGAATAAAAGAGTCCCGAACTTAAAATAAATCTTTACTGCAGCACAACGACGTCCCCGGAAAAGTCCTGAGTTAAGACATGTGCAGAAGACCTTTTCCCCTGTCATCAAAGGCCATCACTACTCACTTTCTCCTTCATCCCATTGAAGCCTTCAAACAAAATACAAGTCTGAAATTTCTGCATAACTCTGCTTTTAAGTTCTATTTTCAGGATTTCAGATTTACACGAGAAACCTCATGAAAACTGTTCTCTGCATACTTGATGTTGCACAAAGTAAACTCATGTTCAGGGAGAATCTGTGACATGCCAAACACTGTCTGCGGTTATTTGATGTGCATTATCTAATCTAGTCCTCATAACAATTCTATTATATATACCATGCCTTTCTTTACAGATAAGTTCTCTAAGACTCAGAGAATAAGTAACTTGGTCATGTCACTTAACATTCAGCAACTATAGAGCTTGGACCTCTCTCTAACACTATTTAAAAAAAATAAACTCTGGAAACTGCACATAAACTATGGTTTAGAGCTTAATTTAATATTCACAAAGTCCTAAGTTTAGGTCCCTTCTTAGTGATTTAGCTGTGCGGACCTTGGGCAGGTGAGTTTCCTTCCAGGTTACCTTTCTTAACTGTAAAATGAAGAAAATGGACCATACTTCACTGTACCTTGAAAGGACTAAATAAGATAACTCACACAGTGAGCACAATAAGTATTCGCTACTGGTTTGATCTCAAATGCCAACCAGACACAAGTGGAATAAATATAACATATATCAGGTCTGTCTGGAAAGTATCCCAGCCACATAATGTGAAAAATAGAGACATATATGTCTGTGTACTTTCCAGACAGCTCTGTATGCACAGATAATACTCTCAACTGCTCAGAGACCGAATTTCCACATCATGGGTTCCATTCTGCCTTTTGGTTAGTCCTGCTCTTCTTTAGTAAATGTAGTAAAACTTTTACATGAGAAAAAACTTTCTACATGAGAAAAAAAACATATATGAAGCTTCTGCTTTCAATGAGTCTATGAGGACCACTTCTGCAGTCTCACCTTCTGCTTCCCAAACTCTCTCTAATAACTCTACCTTGCTCACCTTATTCCTAGGCAGCCTCTCCTTCACTCACCTGTTCTGGGTGCCTGCTCCCAGTAATCTCCGCTACGGTGTTGAAGGAATCAGTATCAGGATAGTTCACTGCCCCCATCTTCAGGTTAATGACAATTGTGGTTCCATGAGAAGCCATTCTTGCCATCATTTCTGCATCTTCCACTGTAATACAGGCTGTTGGGATCCTGGTCACACCATCCTGGTATTTCTGATTACCTGTGTGAGGACTTGAGAAAAGAAGCCAATAGGTTACTTTGAAAGTGGAATGGACCAAATGTATTTTTTAAAAGCTTCTGTATCTTGAAATTTGACTTTCCCTGACCTTTGTTTCACATATGGGAAGTAGACAGGTTGGGCATTGTTGGTTTACTTGCTTTTGATGTGAGCATAATTTTTATTTTTCATAAAAAATACATAGAAACTTCAAGTTAATAAGCATCTTATTAAAAATATATGTACATTTTTGATAATATGGATGATCCTTTCAAAGTGGCAAATTGCCCCAGACTCTGAAGGACATCAACAGTAACTTTGTGACCAAGAGGTGAGCGCATCTGTACCAGGAGAGGAGTTCTGAAGTCCCTGAAGGCTGAAGACAAGAAGATTCACGTGTCTGGAGGAAAACTGGCCCAGACACGCTTAGTTCTGTAGTCACTGACTAGCACTGGGCTCACTCTCTTCCCACCCAAACACAAAGATCCAAATATCTAACCCCACATTGGTGGTACAACACTATGTAGGACAACTGGAGAAAAGTGCTGAATAAACCCAGGCCCCTGATTTTACTGCCACAAGGAAAAGAAAACTACTGTGATTTCAGTACTAAACAAGAAATATTTTCCCAAGTGGTCAAATTTTTACTGATAATTTCCACATTCTTCTTATTTTACTAGAAATACTTATATTTGAGGTTTTTATTAATCTACTATTGATTCAACCTCTGTATCTACTAATGAAGTTTATCAAAGTCATTTTCTAAAATTGCTCTTTCAAACCATTTACCCCTGAGATACAGCAGCAAAGCCTCCCAGATCACAATTCACTCAAGACCAGTCATAGTTTCCAAGTGCAGAACACCACCTATCAGCCTATTCCTATCCTTTGTTAAGGTATAAGCAAAAAGCCTCCCTTTTAAAATTATTTTTTCTTTATAAATTTCCATATTTGGTTTAGGTTATCACATATTTCCAGACCAGTCTTCCTCCTCCTTATAGCCATAAGATATTTTGCTCCTACAGATGACAGCTTGGTGCTCTCTCCAACAGAACTGAATCCAATTTCTACGTGCACCAACGTGATGCTCCATTGTTACCTATAACAGTATTCTTAGGGTGACTGCATTGTTGTGACCATATTTCAAGTGACTATTTCTGTACAGAAATCACATAGCAGAATGGTTAAAAACAGAGGCTGTAGAGCAAGACTGCTTGGGTTCAAATCTGGGCTGTGCCACTGATTGCTAATTGAACTTGGACAAGTTATCTACATCTTTGCTTCTGGAGCTTCAACTACAAATGGAGATGATAATAATAATAAATATTTTAAAGAGTTATTTTGCAGATTTAATTAATAGTACAAGTAAATCACTTATTCTGGAACATAGTAATCACTCAATAAATGCTAAATATTTATTTTATTGACTTGTCTACTAAATTACCCTGGCAGAGTTTGTCTAATCTTAAGCCATTAGCACCATCTCAGTAAATCCTCTATGGACATCTCCCCCGCCCCCTTAAACCTATGCTATCTTCTTATGGAAATTTCTTAAAGGTTGACCACAAATTTTATTGTTCATCAAAAGAGAGAAAAATGACTTATAAACCCAGACTTGGACTATGTGATCTGAATCCCTGCTCTAAAAGACACATAATACACTCCAACTTCTGGTTCAGGCTGAGTCCCATAACCTAGGTCAAATCCTGGCTCCAGCATTTTCTACCTGCATGACACCCAGCAACTTAGATGAGCTTTCTGTTTCTCAGTTTCCTTGTCTCTAAAGTAGAGAATAATATTAGCAATGACCTCACATTATTGCTATGAAAAATAAAAAAGCATACATGCATATGAACAATTAAAGACAGTGTTTGGCACAGAGTGATTACTTAGTAAACATTAGTTGTTGCTTTTATTTCTTCAGTGGTAATTTTTCCCACTGAGTTGGTAGAGTGATTAATGAACAGAAATTACCTTGCATGTTGGAAGACAATCTAAATATTTATTATTCATAATATCTTACGTGATGTCTGGAATTCAACAAACTCTCCTTGTTCTCAGACTCCATTGCTCATGAGAAGGTCAATATACTTCTTCTTCACAGTTTCTTTTAAATGATGTTTCTAGACAAATTTGCTAATATGTTACAGGTAAGAGTTCTTAAAGTAGGGACAGTGAACCAGGGATACCATCATGGCTTACCTGGGAGAAAGAGCACTAAAAAACATCTTAGTATGGTTCTGAATTTAAGACATAAAAGTCTTTGAATTTGTTTCTGCAATTAAGCCTATCTTCCAGTGGTGGAACATTCATCATTGTTTAATAAAAAGCAGCAAAATGAAAACCTGACAGTTTTATTTAGAATCTTACACTTTCACTGGAGTGAAATTGTCCTAGAGGGACCTATCAGTACAAATCTCACCTTCTTGCCCCCATTTACAAGCCCCATCTGCAACTTAATAATAGCAAGAGGTAAACTATAAAGGAAGCCATAAAAAATAAAAATAAGAACACTAAAAGATTAATACCAGTCATTCACAAACTCCTCCAAGAAGTAGAAGAGGAGGGAACATTTCTCAACTCATTCTATAAGGCAACTGCTGCTGACATCAAAATCAGACAAAGACATCACAAGGCAGGAAAACTACAGACAAATATCTCTTAAAAATAGAAATACAAAAAAATTCTCATAAAAATACTAGCAAACTGAATCCAGCCATGTGTAAAAAGGATTATACACCATGACCAAATGGAACTTATTGCAGGAATACAAAGTTGCTTTAACATCCAAAAATCAATGAATATAATATACCATTATATAATATTATAAAAGACAAAACTACATGATCATCTCAGTAGATGCTGCAAAAGCATTTGACAAAATCTAATATGCCTTCATACAAAATCACTCACCAAACTAATGAAAGAGAACTTCCTCAATCTGATAAAAAAGTATCTACCAAAAAACCTCACAACTATAATAACACCATATGTAATAGTGAAAGATGGAACTCTTTCCCCACTCCTATTCAACATTGTATTGGAAATTCTAGCCAGGGAAACTGAATAAGAAAAAGAAAAGAAATTCAAATTAAAAAGGAAGAAATAACAGCATCTCTATCAGTTATAACTGATATAACTATATATTGAAATGATATAACTATATATTGAAAACTCTAAGGAATTTGCAAAAAAAGAAAGGAAGGGAGGACAGGAGAAGAGAGAAGAGGAGAGAGGAAGGGAGGGGAGAGGAGGAGGAGGGAAGAGAAAAGAACCATTAGGACTAATCAGCAAGTTCAGCAAGGTTACAAAGCTTACAGTCTACCAAGATCAATTGCATAGTAGCAATGGACAATACAACACAATAGCAGTGCAGTAGCAAAAATATGAAAATTAAGCAAGTAAATAATTCTATGTACATTACTAATAAAATGATAAAAATACTATAAATAAATTTAACAAAATAAGTGTGAGATTTGCACACTGGAAACTACAAAATACTATAGACATAAATTAAATATTCAAATAAACAGAAAGGTATCTGATGTTTATGAATTGGAAGACTCTGTATTACTAACATGGCTTTACTCCCCAGATGTATCTACAGAATTAACACAATTCCTATCAAAAGTCCAGCTGTTTTGTTTTTTTTTTAAAGAAATTGACAAGCTGCTTCCAAAGTTAATAGGGAAAAGTAAAAGACTCATAATAATTAACACAAGTATAAAAAAGTAGAACAAAGTTGGAGAACTCACACTTCCAAATTTCAAAACTGCTATAAATCTGTAATAACCAAGACAACACGATACTGGTATAAGGATAGCTATATCAATAGAATAGAATTAAGAACCCAGAAATAAACCCTTAGAGGAATGGCCAATTCATTTTCAACAAGGGTACCCCTAAATCACATCGTATGCAAAACTTAATTCAAAATGAATCATAGACCTAAATTTAACAACTGAAACTTTAAAATTTCATGATCTTGTATCATTTCTTAGCTACAATACCAAAAGCACAAGCAGTTTAAAAAAAACAGATAAATTGAACTATTGGATTGGTAAGACCTTTGTGCTTCAACAGACATCAACAAAAAGTGAAAAGACAACTCACAGAATGAGAGAAAATTTTTGCAAATCATATGAGTTACTTGTAACTAAAATATATAAAGAGTTCTTAACAATATAATGTCAAAAATCTAATTAAAAATGGGCAGTTTGAATGGACATCTCTCTAAAGATATACAAATGGGTTATAAGCACATGAAAAGAAGCCGAACATCATCAGCTTAAGGGCAATGCAAGGCAAAGCCACTGTGAGATGCTACTTCACATCCCCTAGGATGGCCATGATTAAAGAGAGAGAAAAAAACAAGTATTGGGGAGGATGTGAGGAAATTAAATCCGTACACATTGCTCGTGGGGTACAATGGAGCAGGCTACTTTGGAAAACAATTTGACAGTTCCTTAATAAGTTAAAGTTAAACACATAAACATTTATCATACGACCCTGCAGTTCTATTCCTTGGCACATACACAAAAGAAATGAAAATATATATCCATATGAAGACAACTTGCACATAAATGTTCATAGCAGCATTACTGCTAATAGGAAAAAAGTGAAAAAAACCCAACTGATAAACCAGTAAACAAAATGTGGTACACCCTTATAAAGGATCTTATTCGACAACAAAAAATGACATTTTGGTACATGCTGCAACATGAATGAACCTTGAAAACATTATCTTAAGTGAAAGAAGCTAGTCATGAAAGAGCACATATTATAAAATTACATTTAGGTGAAATCTCAAGAACAAGTAATCTATAGAGAGAGAAAATAATTTTAGCTTGTGTAGGGCTGGTTGGGGAGAGAGGATAGGGCATGAATGTTAAAGGATAAGACATTTCTTTTCAGGATGATGAAATGTTTTAAAATTAGATAGTGATGATGGTTGCATAACTCTGTGAATATACCAAAAACTATAGAATTGTGCAAGTTAAAGTGATAAATTTTATTGAATGTGAATTATATTCAAAATAAAACAGCTATTGTAAAAATCAAAATAAAAATCCTCAGTTTCCAGATTTTTCTATAAGGAGAGAATCATACTATCATTCTCACTCAAAAGTTATACTTCCATGGATACGGTTTATGAGATTATAAAAACAAAGCCTGCTGCTGTTTGTGCTTGCAAGATAGTATACCAAAATATAAAATGAACATGTAAAAACATCAGTCATAACTTAGTTTTTCAAATTTCATTAAATTTCTTTTTTTGTCATATAAAAAGTGACATAATTTGAAGCCAGCTGAATATTTTCCTTTTATCTACATGAAATAAGTACAATGTTTAAACAAATAAGTTTGAAATTCCTCACCTGATTACTGAACATCAATCAAACTCCCTGAAAGCTAGACACTTCTGACTAGCCCCTTGTAAAAGATATCAGGTACTTTATGCTTCTGAGTGTTTCAAAATTTGCAAAGCTCAAATCAATCCTTGAAAGTGGGCGTCAGTGTATATGTTAGATATAGGAGGACAATTATGTATCTCTACGAGAAAAACGTAGGTTTATACAGGAGCATATAATACATTGACTAAAATCAGAATTGTTCATGACACTAAAACGCCTTAGAATGTTTCCTAAACAAAGGTCTGGAGGTGGGAATGGCTCTGAAGAGTGTGAGCTTTTGAAACTACAGTCTTCTGTTTCCATAGTTTTTTTCTAAACTTCTTTATTAGTAATATTAAAGGTACACTTACTCTGTTCATTAGAAAACCTTGTTTGATGTAAAAAATCAGCTTGAAAATAACTCTTTTGGAAAATTAACAATTGACATTACTAAATTTTTTAGAGCTAGCACTCTAAGAGTAAAGTCATCTCGGCCTTTTATACTGTCATTAACAACAATGAACGTAAATTCATCTCAGACTTTTAAACTGTCATTAACAGCACAAAAGCAAAAAGTTTCATTTACATGATAATTTCACAAAGGGGAAACACTAAAGTAGTCTCAACTCCCACAGGTAAAAAAAGAAAAGAACTTGCTCACGAGAAAGGAAATAGGGTTAAATTTCCTCCCCAACTTGAAATGGCAGGAAAGAAAAAGTCAAATTCTTGAATTCTATTCCATATTAATGGCAGACTCCACATGAACAAAACTCAACCAACATGTTTCTTATGTTCACCTGCAGATCTCAGTAAGGAGACTAATAAAAACATAGTGTCAGAGAGATGGGCAGTTTCTTCCAAAATAGAGGAATACAGCAGACTCCACAAGAACGTGAGAAAGAGGGAAGATGAGGACGATACTGAGAGAAATAAAACTGCAAAAATTTTAACATCTGCAGCATACAGGAAAGATTTTTGGCTTTTTTCTCTAAACACAAAAATGTCAAGAAGAGTCAAAGATAGAAGAAGGTTAACTGTAAATAAATATAAAAGAAAATTCAAAATAGCTAAAATTTTATACAATATTTTGTCAGCTAGAAAATCTTCCACAAACATTAGTTTTATTATTTTATAACCCAAAGCAAACATCACAAAATATATTAGTTTCTGGATTTTCTTTGTGATTTCATGCTGTGTATGAGGTCTGACAATTAAGTTCATGAACTGGCCACGGCGCACTTATGTTGGCAGTACTGTACAGACGGTAGGTTTCCAGATGCTGGGACAGCAGTGTCTCACAACTGCGTTCCTGTCAACATGTGGTGGTGTCTTGCTGAGTGACGTTCATTATTGTTGCTGCGTATTTTTGTGTGCCATTGAGAGAATGACAGAGCTTGAATTAGAGCAACAAACAAACAAAAATAAATTTCTTGTTAAACTTGGCAACAGTGTGCAATCAGAGACTTGGAAATTAGTCCAAGTTTATGGGGATAATGCCATGAAGAAAACGGCAGTGTACAAATGAAAAACATTTTTTTTTTATCTTTTATTTATTTTATTTTATTTTTTTTAACAATCATTTCCATTTTCTTTAATGAAAGGATTCACGTCTCATTTGAAAAAGCATCCTAGTATGGGAGGTATTAGTTTCTGAGGGGAGAGAGCGCAACACTGACGAAGAGCAATCAGGGTGGCCTGCAAGGAGCCGAACTAATGAAAACACAACAAAACTCCATCAAATTATGCATCAATACACTGCTGGTGGGAACGCAAATTAATACATTCCTTTTGGAAAGATGTTTGGAGAACATTTAGAGATCTAAAATTAGATCTGCCATTCAGTCCTATAATTTCTCTACTAGGTATATACCCAGAAGACCAAAAATCACATCATAACAAAGATATTTGTAATAGAATGTTTATTGCAGCCCAATTCATAATTGCTAAGTCATGGAAAAAGCCCAAGTGCCCATCGATCCACGAATGGATTAATAAATTGTGGTATATGTACACCATGGAATATTATGCAGCCTTAAAGAAAGATGGAGACTTTACCTCTTTCATGTTTACATGGATGGAGCTGGAACATATTCTTCTTAGTAAAGTACTCAAAAATGGAAGAAAAAGTATCCAATGTACTGAGCCCTACTATGAAACTAATTTATGGCTTTCACATGAAAGCTATAACCCAGTTATAACCTAAGAATAGGGGGAAGAGGGAGAGGGAGGAGAGGGAGGGGGGAGGATGGATGGAGGGAGGGTAATAGGTGAGATTACACCTGTGGTGAATCTTACAAGGCTACATGTGAAACTTAGTAATGTAGAATATAAATGTCTTAACACAATAACTAAGAAAATGCCAGGAAGGCTATGTTAACAAGTGTGATGAAAATGTGTCAAACGGTAAATAAAACCAGTGTATGGTGCCCCATGATTGCATTAATGTACACAGCTATGATTTAATAATAAAAAAAAAGCAAAATAAACATGAAAGCACGTAAAAAAAAAAAAAAAACAAGAATTATGCATCAAAATCTCCGGCTGACTGTGAGAAGCTCCGCAGACCAAGTAAACATCAATAAAGAAACGGTTAGGAAAATTTTAACTGAAAATCTTGGTGGAGAAAGGTGTGTACAAAAACAGTCCTGAAGTAGCTCACCAATGAACAAAAGCAAAGGAGAATCAAAGTTTGCCAAGTCCTGCTGGAGAGGCAAGATGATGTTTATTATTATTATTATTGGTGATGAATCATAGGTGTACCAGTATGATCCTGAAACAGTGTCAAAAACAACAAATTCTCAGCCAATTCTCCACAACAAAAAAGCTCCATCAGTCTGAATGTAAGCTCCATATAAGTCAGCCAATTCTCCAAAAAAGCTCCATCAGTCTAAATCGAAAGTGAAAAAAATGTTGCTAACCATTTTTGATATCAGAGGAATTATTCATTATGAATTTGTATCAACTGGACAGTTAAGGAAGGGGAAGAGGGGGGGAGGTTAGGGTGGAGGGAGGGTACTGGGTGGGGCCACACCTACGGTGCATCTTAGAATGGGTACAGGCAAAACTTAAAAAGGCAGAATACAAATGCCTACATACGATAACTAAGAAAATGCCATGAAGGCTACGTTGAACAGTTTGTGAGACTATTTCAGATTGTATATGAAACCAGCACATTGTACACCTTGATGGCACTAATGTACACAGCTATGATTTAACAATAAAAAAATAATAAAAAAGGAGGTGGAGCATGATGGCAGCCGAGTAACAGCTTCCTTGCATCTGGGCACCGTGAGTCTGGGGAGATAGGACTCCAGGCATCTCTGGCTGGTGGGATCTGCCTATCATCACCCCTGCGAGGATACAGGGAGTCAGCAAAAGACTTCTGGACCCCAAGAGGAGGACTAAAATAGTGGAAAACCGGCAAGTGGTCGCGAGTGTTCAATCCGTCTAAACCCGCCCGCAACTGTATGTTCAGTAGCAGCGAGACTGCAAACCAGAAAGGCCTTACTTGTGAACTGTTTTGGTGTCTTTGGACTTGGCACTCAGTTGAACTGCCTTGGGGAGAGCCTGAGTGGGAGTGTGGAGAACTTTGGCCTTTGTCTAGGGCCCCAGTCTGAGCCGCTGAGCCAGACGGAGCTAATAGTGTTTGGCTCTGGGTCACAGGGAGCCATTATGAGTGATCTGCCCCGGCAAGCTCCGCCCTCAGGGTCGCAGAGCTAGAATTGGGTGGGAGCTGGTAACCCAGCGACCAAGTAGCCTAAAAGCGGGGTCTGAGCCGCCTTGCAGCCCTAACCCTCGGGGGCAGAGGGAGACCAGTTTTGGCACACTGGGTAAGTGGATGGCCACTTCAGCAGTGATTCCAGCAACAAGCACTTTCCTGAGAAAGCTTCTGCTCAGTAAGTGAACAAGTTCAAAGTGCCTTTTAAGTGGGCTGAAGAGAGATTTAGGGTGTCTACCTGCTGGGGATTGAGAAACTAGCAGCCTCCAGTCGTATCAGAATTGTGATTAACATCTCATACCCCAGAAGACCACGTGGTGCCCAGACAATATTCAATAACATATACATACTGCTTTGTTTTTGGTTGTGTTTTTTTTTTTTTTTTTTTTGGTTTGGTTGGGATTTTTATTTATTTTGATGTTGTTGATGTTGTATTTTTTTTAAGTTCAACATTTTCCATACAGATCCTTTTTCTTTCTCAATTTTTCTAGTTTAATTATAATTTCCCATGGCTGCCTATTTCAATAATTAGAACTTCATTTTTGCTAGTGTTTCTACTGCTATTATTTGGTTTTCCACCCAATTTTATCCCGTAAAATTTTCTGTTTGCTTGTTTTGGTTTGATTTACAGCATTTTTGTCTTTCCTCTCTACTTGGTGGAGGTGGGGTACTGTGTCTGATCAGGTTAGCAAAGAGCTGCTGACCTCAAGTGAACCACCCAACTGGGCACCCCCAGAAGGTGGGTTTTTTTTTTAAGGTTGTATCAAAGTACCCTACTGTACACCTATATTGCTCTGTCTCCCTCTTTCTGTGCCTCTCTTCTTTTTGTCAAAATTCCTTTTATGCACCCCCTCTCCTTTCTCTATTTTTCTTTGTTTTTCTTATCACTCGGTCCTCCGTTCTTTCATACCTTTTTTGCTCTTCAACCTTCTCACCCTTTTGGTCCTGTAACCCTTAGTCCATAGGCACGAGAACTTAAAGAGCAAGAGGAAGTGAAAAGAAAATTAGGGCAAGGAAACAGATAAAAGAAATCACTCATGAGGAAGAATCAGCAGAAAACTCCAGGCAACATGAAGAACCAGTCCAGAACAAACATGCCAAGGGACCATGAGGTAGCTACTGTAGAGGATTCCACCTATAAAGAAATGTTAGATATGACAGAAAGGGAATTTAGAATACACATGTTGAAAACAATGAAGGAAATGATGGAAACAATGAGGGAAACTGCTAATAAAGTGGAAAATAAGCAAAAGGAAATCCAAAAACAGAATCAAATAAGAGATGAACGATATGAAGAATATAAAAAGGATATAGCAGGGCTGAAGGAAATGAAACAGTCAATCAGGGAACTTAAACATGCAATGGAAAGTATCAGCAACAGGTTAGACCATGTAGAAGAAAGAATTTCAGAGGTAGAAGACAAAGTTTTTGAGATAACTCAGATAGTAAAAGAGGCAGAAAAGAAGAGAGAGAAAGCAGAACGTTCACTGTCAGAATTATGGGACTTTATGAAGCGTTCCAACATACGAGTTGTAGGAATTCCAGAAGGGGAAGAAGAATGCCCCAGAGGAATGGAAGCCATACTAGAGAATATTATAAAAGAAAATTTCCCAAATATCACCAAAGATTCTGACACACTGCGTTCAGAGGGCTATCAGACCCCAGGTCACCTCAACTCTAACCGAGCTTCTCCAAGACACATTGTGATGAACCTGTCCAAAGTCAAGACAAAAGAAAAGATTCTGCAAGCTGCCAGGAGTAAGTGCCAGTTGACCTACAGGGGCAAATCCATCAGAGTGACCGCAGACTTCTCTAATGAAAATTTCCAAGCAAGAAGAAAATGGCCATCTACCTTTAATCTACTTAAACAGAACAATTTCCAACCCAGAATTCTGTACCCTGCTAAGCTAAGCTTCAAAATTGACGGAGAAATCAAATCATTTACGGATATACAAACATTGAGGAAATTCGCCACAACAAGACCAGCTCTACAGGAAATACTTCAACCTGTTCTGCACTCTGACCACCACAGTGGATAAGCAGCAAAGTAAAAACTCAGAAATTAAAGGACACAACCTAACCTCCACACTGATGCAAAAGATAAAACTAAGAAATGGACTCTCACAAAATAAGACGAATAGAATACTACCACACTTATCAATTATCTCAATAAATGTTAATGGCTTGAATTCCCCACTGAACAGACATAGATTGGTTGACTGGATTAAAAAACACAAGCCATCCATTTGCTGTCTGCAAGAAACACACCTGGCTTCAAAAGACAAATTAAAGCTCCGAGTCAAGGGTTGGAAGACAATTTTTCAGACAAATGGAATTCAGAAGAAAAGAGGAGTTGCAATCTTATTTTCAGATACATGTGGATTTAAAGCAACTAAAGTCAAAAAAGACAAAGATGGTCACTTTATATTGGTCAAGGGAAAAATACAACAAGAAGACATTTCAATTCTAAATATTTATGCACCCAATTTAAAGGCTCCCAGATTCTTGAAACAGACCTTACTCAGTCTGAGCAATATGATATCTGATAATACCATAATAACAGGGGACCTTAACACTCCTCTTACAGAGCTAGACAGATCCTCTAAACAGAAATTAAACAAAGATATAAGAGATTCAAATGAGACCCTAGAACAACTGTGCTTGATAGACGCATATAGAACATTCCATCCCAAAGATAAAGAATATACATTCTTCTCATCACCCCATGGAACATTCTCCAAAATTGATCATATCCTGGGACACAAAACAAATATCAACAGAATCAAAAGAATTGAAATTTTACCTTGTATCTTCTGAGACCATAAGGCAATAAAGGTGGAACTCAACTCTAACAAAAATGCTCGACCCCACCCAAAGGCATGGAAATTAAACAATCTTCTGTGGAATAACAGATGGGTGCAGGAAGAAATAAAACAGGAAATCATTAACTTCCTTGAGCATAACAACAATGAAGACACAAGCTACCAAAACCTGTGGGATACTGCAAAAGCAGTTTTGAGAGGAAAATTCATCGCTTTAGATGCCTACATTCGAAAAACAGAGAGAGCGAATCAACAATCTCACAAGAGATCTTATGGAATTGGAAAAAGAAGAACAATCTAAGCCTAAACTCAGTAGAAGAAAAGAAATATCCAAAATCAAATCAGAGATTAATGAAATTGAAAACAAAAGAATCATTCAAAAAATTCATGAAACAAAGAGTTGGTTTTTTGAAAAAATAAATAAAATAGATAAACCATTGGCCAGACTAATGAGGAATAGAAAAGTAAAATCTCTAGTAACCTCAATCAGAAATGATAAAGGGGAAATAACAACTGATCCCACAGAGATACAAGAGATCATCTCTGAATACTACCAGAATCTCTATGCCCAGAAATTTGACAATGTGAAAGAAATGGATCAATATTTGGAATCACACCCTCTCCCTAGACTCAGCCAGGAAGAAATAGAGCTCCTGAACAGACCAATTTCAAGCACTGAGATCAAAGAAACAATAAAAAATCTTCCAACCAAAAAATGCCCTGGTCCAGATGGCTTCACTCCAGAATTCTATCAAACCTTCAAGGAAGAGCTTATTCTTCTACTGCAGAAATTATTCCAAAAAATTAAGGAAGAAGGAATCTTCCCCAACACATTCTATGAGGCAAACATCACCCTGATACCAAAACCAGGAAAAGACCCAAACAAAAAGGAGAATTTCAGACCAATCTCACTCATGAATATAGCCGCAAAAATTCTCAACAAAATCCTAGCCAATAGATCACAGCTTATCATCAAAAAAGTCATTCGTCGGATCAAGTAGGCTTCATCCCAGGGATGCAAGGCTGGTTTAACATACGCAAGACCATAAACATTATCCACCATATTAACAGAGGCAAAAATAAAGATCACATGATCCTCTCAATAGATGCAGAAAAAGCATTTGATAAAATCCAGCATCCTTTTCTAATTGGAACACTGAAGAGTATAGGCATAGGTGGCACATTTCTAAAACTGATTGAAGATATCTATGACAAACCCACAGCCAATATTTTACTGAATGGAGTCAAACTGAAAGCTTTTCCTCTTAGAACTGGAACCAGACAAGATTGTCCTCTGTCACCTTTACTATTCAACGTAGTGCTGGAAGTTCTAGCCAATACAATTAGGCAAGACAAGGAAATCAAGGGAATCCAAATGGGAGCCGAGGAGGTCAAACTCTCCCTCTTTGCTGACGACATGATCTTATACTTAGAGAACCCCAAAGACTCAACCACAAGACTCCTAGAAGTCATCAAAAAATACAGTAATGTTTCAGGATATAAAATCAATGTCCACAAGTCAGTAGCCTTTGTGTACACCAATGACAGTCAAGATGAGAAGCTAATTAAGGACACAACTCCCTTCACCATAGTTTCAAAGAAAATGAAATACCTAGGAATATACCTAACGAAGGAGGTGAAGGACCTCCATAAAGAAAACTATGAAATCCTCAGAAAGGAAATAGCAGAGGATATTAACAAATGGAAGAACATACCATGCTCATGGATGGGAAGAATA
The DNA here is from genome assembly GCF_027406575.1 of Nycticebus coucang. Taxonomy (NCBI): domain Eukaryota; kingdom Metazoa; phylum Chordata; class Mammalia; order Primates; family Lorisidae; genus Nycticebus; species Nycticebus coucang. The sequence continues at coordinate 59,305,561 of NC_069792.1, read as the reverse complement.
AACATTGTTAAAATGTCTATACTTCCCAAAGCAATCTACCTATTCAATGCCATTCCTATCAAAATACAAACATAGTACTTTAAAGATTTGGAAAAAATGATTCTGCGTTTTATATGGAACCAGAAAAAAACCCGTATAGCTAAGGCAGTTCTCTGTAACAAAAATAAAGCTGGGGGCATCAGCATACCAGATTTTAGTCTGTACTACAAAGCCATAGTGCTCAAGACAGCATGGTACTGGCACAAAAACAGAGACGTAGACACTTGGAATCGAATTGAAAACCAAGAAATGAAACTAACATCTGACAACCACCTAATCTTTGATAAACCAAATAACAACATACTGTGGAGGAAAGACTCCCTATTCAATAAATGGTGTTGGGAGAACTGGATGTCTACATGTAAAAGACTGAAACTAGACCCACACCTTTCCCCACTCACAAAAATTGATTCAAGATGGATAAAGGACTTAAACTTAAGGCATGAAACAATAAAAATCCTCCAAGAAAGCATAGGAAGAACACCGGAAGATATTGGCCTGGGGAAAGACTTCATGAAGAAGACTGCCATGGCAATTGCAACAACAACAAAAATAAACAAATGGGACTTCATTAAACTGAAAAGCTTCTGTACAGCTAAGGAGACAATAACCAAAGCAAAGAGACAACCTACACAATGGGAAAGGATATTTGCGTATTTTCAATCAGACAAAAGCTTGATAACTAGGATCTATAGAGAACTCAAATTAATCCACATGAAAAAAGCCAACAATCCCATATATCAATGGGCAAGAGAGATGAATAGAACTATCTCTAAAGATGACAGATGAATGGCTAACAAACACATGAAAAAATGTTCATCATCTCTATATATTAGAGAAATGCAAATCAAAACATCCCTGAGATATCATCTAACCCCAGTGAGAATGGCCCACATCACAAAATCTCAAAACTGCAGTTGCTGGCGTGGATGTGGAGAGAAGGGAACACTTTTACACTGCTGGTGGGACTGCAAACTAGTACAACCTTTCTGGAAGGAAGTATGGAGAAACCTCAAAGCACTCAAGCTAGACCTCCCATTTGGTCCTGCAATCCCATTACTGGGCATCTACCCAGAAGGTAAAAAATCCTTTTACCATAAGGACACTTGTACTAGACTGTTTATTGCAGCTCAATTTACAATCACCAAAATGTGGAAACAGCCTAAATGCCCACCAACCCAGGAATGGATTAACAAGCTGTGGTATATGTATACCATGGAATACTATTCAGCCATTAAAAAAATGGAGACTTTACATCCTTCGTATTAACCTGGATGGACGTGGAAGACATTATTCTTAGTAAAGCATCACAAGAATGGAGAAGCATGAATCCTATGTACTCAATTTTGATATGAGGACAATTAATGACAATTAAGGTTATGGGGGGGGAAGCAGAAAGAGGGAAGGAGGGAGGAGAGTGGGGCCTTGGTGCGTGTCACACTTTATGGGGGCAAGACATGATTGCAAGAGGGACTTTACCTAACAATTGCAATCAGTGTAACTGGCTTATTGTACCCTCAATGAATCCCCAACAATTAAAAAAAAAAAAAGAAGAAGAAAAAAAAGAAAAGAAAAGAAAAGGCGTTGTGGAAAAGATGAAAATGATCTGAACTTCACACCAGCTCATGGCGCTGTCTGTGAGGAAGTTTTCAACCAGCAAAAACATAATTGTATTGGAACCCCCTCCTTAGTCACCTTATCTGGCCCCTAATGACTTTTTTCTTTACCTGAAGATACAGGACATATTGAAAGGAATACATTTTAATGACATACAGATCAAGAGTAATACAATGATAGCTCTGAGGACCATTCCAGAAAGAGAGTTCCAAAACTGCCTTGAAGGGTGGACTAGGCACTGATGTTGGTGCACAGCTTCCCAAGGGGAGTGCTTTAAAGGTGGCCATAGTGACATTCAGTAATGATGTAAGCAGCACTTTTTGTAGGAAGACTTTGCAAACTTAATTGTCACAATTGCTGCTTGCTACGCCTGCTATTAGTTTTGGTTCTTTGGAAAATCCTTACTAATATAGTCATGATTCATCAAATTTTCTTAAACCTGTAAAAGTTCTTATTTTGTTGTGGTTATTTTGCTTTAGAGAACAAACTCCTTAATGACATAAAAAAAATGTGTTCTAAGATATTCTCTGCATCTCTGTGTATAAATGTGGAGATCTATAAGAAATCCATTGCAAAACTTCGGGAGAGGTAACAGCAAAACGGAATATTTCCACGGCATGTAAATGGTCAAAAGCAGCATGTGGAAACATGCAGATGAAACAATGGTTAAGTTAAAATAAAAGAGCTGAGCACAGAGCACATGTGATGAGGACTGAACATGAATTTCAGTGATGTACACTGAATTAATTACTTGGTTTTTGTGAGAAACAATAGTCATTCTGTTAAACTAAAATTAAGCAAACTGCAGCATTACCATAAACAGAATTAAATTCTTAAAAGTATGTGCCCAATCTGTAAAAAAAAAAACCTGGACATGAAGCCTGAAGCTATCACAGAAGCCTTATGAATCCCAGAAATTCTAGCTCACAGGCATTTGAGCACCTGTGGCAAATTTATAGAAAAAAATATCTGCTATCCGTTGAAATTTTCTGCTACCATCAGTTACGTGAAATACTTGCTGCCAAATCCTTCTGTAGTGCCAGCCCATCACATCAATATGCCATCTAGTCAGAATTACAAAGCTAATATTTTTGTGATGTAAATTGCATTTGTGTTCAAAGACTCTTCCTACACATCTGGTAGTGTTTTAACTGCTTATTCACGTTTGTGTACATCTTCTCAGCCTCTGAGGCAATTGACACATATTTTAGGCTCTGATCTTTAGAAAAGTCTGACATGAGATCTCCGTCCCATACAATGACATAGAGGGCTCAGAATTACTTCTGAAAAGAATGCTGGCACAGAAAGAAATCAGTATTTAGTTACTTCAAAGGAGGAAAATAATGTATACAAAATCTGTGCATCATTACCGGTGTATTTGCTTCACTAATGTTTCCATGACATAAAAATGGGTGAATTTTGATTAAAATTTTCTTCCCCTTGGCTTTTTGTAAGTCTTCATCTGGTATCAGTTTTTTTTCCTTCTTATTCTTAGACATCATGGAAAGGTCTTTACTCAAATGTGTATTGATAGTTAAATGCCTCAGATGTAAGGAAGGGTGATATTCTTGTCCATAAATACCTAAATAATACATTATTTCATTGAAATTGCAAAATACCACAGGGAAATGTTAGGCTTTTTGACAAAGCAGTCCACAGATAATGCCTACCCCTTACTGGGCATTTGCTGAATGCCTGCCAGTGGTCTGGGGGCCCCTAGGAAGTCAGGACTCTTCTCGTCCCTGTTTCATAGGTAAGGAAATTGAAACACAGAGAAGCTAAACTCGTGGACTCACAGCTAGAAGCTGACGAAGTCAGACTTGAACCTTGCAATCCGGCTTGAGTCCTGATCTTAACCTCTACAGAACCTACTCTAGCAACAATAATGAAACCCATATTTTCCATATACTTCTATAGCGAAGTGTCACATAGCATTTTACTTATTTTTTCTATACACGTTCACACATTTTTATTCTAGACCATCAGCTCTATAAGAACGAAGGCATTATCTTTTTTTGTTTTTGTGTACTTAGTGTCCACAGCACGATTTCTGGTCCACAGTAGTTGCTCAGAAAATATTTGTTGAATTTTTCTAATCTGTAGTCCCTAAAATCAATTTTCTTTCATTCTCAAATCATATCTATGACCTTTATTTTCAGTTTTTCTCCAGGTATATGTTACCACTTACTGATTATGTGTAATGTGTCAGAATAACACAAAGGGCTTGTTAAAATGGACTTCTGGGCCCAACCTCTAGAATTTTTGATTTGGTAGGTCCAGGATGGGGCCAGGGAACTTTCACTTCTAACACATTTCCATGTGATGCTAATGCTGTTTGAACAAAGTATTGAAAAGTTCAAGCTTTCACAAGAAGAAAGGGTTAATTCAAAGACAGGTCCTTATTAGTGGGAAAAAAGTATTCTCAAGTATTCACTTCTTCAGAGTCAGTCAGTAATATACACAAGTACATACCATGTATAAGATTAATGGAGGTGCCATGAAAGAACCAGCCCCTACTCTCAAAGAAATGAAATACTCACCCAAGTGTGAGTATAGAATTATGGACTTAATGGCTATAGCAACAAACCTACACAAACTCATATAACAAAAGGAGTTTTATTCCTCCAAAACCATCACTGTGGTAGGCTGCACGGTTATTGCAGTAATTGCCCATTGCTCTAAACATTTTGGTACTTTTCTTCTGAAACTGCCGTTAGAGCATTTGGCAGCTTTCCAAGGGTCAAAGTGGAGGCAAAATCTGGTGCTTTAACATTAGAACTGATTTTTGGAAACAGTCAAAATATGATGAATAAAATGAAAGAATTATTTGGGGTCTAAACTAAGATGTTATAAACTAACAAAACTGATTTTTAAGTTGTGGCCCAACTATTGGTATTAAAGATAGTTTCAAAAGACAAGTATTAGCAATGTTTATATTAGTGGCACTTGTGTTAGAATATGTGTTCAGACTTCAAAGTTATTTACACAGCAATGCTGATTAGTCATATTCATTCTCATTTACTTATTTTAAAATGATTTAAAAATTATTTTTCCCAATAGCATTTCAAAAAATAAAACATGACAGCATACTAAAAACCCAGTAATAAGGAAATTATGGTCTTAGCTATGTTATTCTATGTCTATTGACATTTTCGAAGGCAACAGAATAACATGGACAAAGCTAATCATAAACATTGTGAGAATTAAGGTAAGAATACTTACAAAGGTGCATAATATGAGTTATCAAATGTTTCAGACTACATATGTTTAAAGAAACACCTTAAAAACAGATGCATAGGGAGAAATCTCCAATTGTTTGAGAATCTGAAGGCAAGTACGATGGTCTGGTGCATATTCATGGACATGCAGGTGACAGGGGTCCACCTGATGATCACAAGGCCATGTTCCTCAGATACCCACATTTAGACCAGATTCAAGTCAGCCCCAAAGATTTCATTCATTACAACAAAGTTTTATTTTCTTCTCACATTACCTATTTATCCTAGGTCAGCTGGGACCTCACTCGGGGGTTGACACTTAAGAGAGCAGCCACTTCCTGGAATTTTGCCAGTTACTGTGGCAAAAAAAGAAAAGTGCTCTAGAAGATCTCTCATCAATAGTTAAATGCTCTCATCATATCTCATTGGCTAGAAAAAGTCAGATGACCTCACCCAAACTTAAAGGGGCCAAAAAGTACAGTCCTTTTATGTGTAGAAGGTGAGAGTTAGAAACATCTAGGAGCCAGCACTAACAACTACCATTCATGAGCCAAGGGTGATTCAGGGAAGATACAGGGATTACTATAAAAACATAGGAAATACCAAATAAAGGACAGTAAAGTCATAACAGATACTCTGCAGCCACTAAAACCATATTGTGAAGAATATTTAATCTCACAAAAATGGTTAAAACATGTATCAAAATTGTAAATGTACTCTAAGCCTAGCTTAGTAGATATGTAAATTTAGGCAGCAAAAAGTGACCCCCTAAAATAGAGGAAAATGTAACAGTGATTTTGTTTGGGTGGTGAGATCATGGATAGCTATGTTCTTCTTTACTTTTCAGTATTTTATAAATTTATAAGAAGATAAAATATTACATTTATAATCACAAAAAATATAAAGCACTTTTTAAAACTAAAGTTAACATCAACCTATATAATGTGTATTTTTTCTTTTTTTGGTTTTTGTTAAGAGAGTACTTACTCTGTCACCCTAGCTAAGTACACATCACAGCTCACAGCAACCTCAAACTCCTGGGCCCAAGCAATCCTCCTGGTTCAGCCTCCTGGTAGCTGTGACTAGAGACACACACTTAAATACCTGGCTAACATTTTCTACTTTTGGTAGAGATGGGGTCTCTCATTCTTAATCAGGTTGGTCTTGAACTCCTGACCTTAAGTGATCCTTCTACCTCAGCCTCTCAGAGCACTAGGATTAGAGGTATGATCTACTACACCCACCCTATAATGTTCTTAATTTTTGGAAAAGCTGTAAGGCTCAACTACCTTTTTACCCTACCAAGCTGACTATAAATGTCAGCTTTAATATTGCCTTATTTACCTTTTCTTCTATTTCTTTCTGCCAATACCTTTTCAAACTAGTCGTATTTTCTTTTTTTTTTTTAATTAAATCATAGCTGTGAACAATAATGCGATCATGGGGCACCATACACTGGTTTTATAGACCATTAGACACATTTTCATCACACTGGTTAACATAGCCTTCCTGGCATTTTCTTAGTTATTGTGCTAAGACATTTACATTCTACATTTACTAAGTTTCACATGTACCCTTGTAAGATGCACTGCACGTGTAATCCCACCAATCACCCTCCCTCCGCCCACCTCCCCCCTCCCTCCACTCCCTCTACCCCTTCCCCCTATTCTTAGGTTGTAACTGGGCTGTGGCTTTCATGTGAAAGCCATAAATTAGTTTCATAGTAGGGCTGAGTACACTGGATACTTTTTCTTCCATTCTTGAGATACTTTACTAAGAAGAATATGTTCCAGCTCATCCATGTAAACATGAAAGAGGTAAAGTCTCCATCTTTCTTTAAGGCTGCATAATATTCCATGGTGTACATATACCACAATTTATTAATCCATTCGTGGATCGATGGGCACTTGGGCTTTTTCCATGACTTAGAAATTATGAATTGAGCTGCAATAAACATTCTGGTACAAATATTTTGATATAATGTGATTTTTGCTCTTCTGGGTATATACCTAGTAGAGGAATTATAGGATGGAATGGCAAATCTACTTTTAGATCTCTAAATGTTCTCCAAACATCTTTCCAAAAGTTTGCATTCCCACCAGTAGTATAGAAGTGTTCCCTTTTCTCCACATCCACGCCAACATCTCTGGTCTTGGGATTTTGTGATATGGGCTAATCCTACTGGAGTTAGATGATATCTCAAAGTAGTTTTGATTTGCATTTCTCTGATGATTAAGGATGATGAGCATTTTTTCATATGTCTGTAGGCCATGTGCCTGTCTTCTTCACAGAAGTTTCTCTTCAAGTCCCTTGCCCGGCCTGAGATGGGATCATTTGTTCTTTTCTTGCTTATACGTTTGAGTTCTCTGAGGATTCTGGTTATTAAACCTTTGTTGGAGTCATAACCTGCAAATATCTTCTCCCAATCTGAGGGCTGTTTGCTTGCTTTTTACTTACTTTGTTCTTGGCTATGCAGAAGCTTTTTAGTTTGATCAGGTCCCAGTAGTGTATTTTTGAAGCTGCTTCAATTGCCCCAGGGAGGGGGGGCCCTCATAAAATACTCGCCCAAACCGATTTCTTCAATGGTTATCCCTGCACTCTCTTCTAGTATTTTTATGTTTCATGTCTTAAGTTTAAATCTTTAATCCAGTTCAAGTCTATCTTAGTTAATGGTGAAAAGTGTGGGTCCAGTTTCAGTCTTCTACAGGTTGCCAGCCAGTTCACCCAGCACCATTTGTTAAATAGGGAATCTTTTCCCCACTGAATGTTTTTAATTGGCTTGTCAAAGATCAAATAACGGTAAGTAGCTGGGTTCATCTCTTGATTCTCTTTTCTGTTCCATACATCTACCTCTCTGTTTTTGTGCCAGTACCATGCTGTTTTGATCACTATCAATTTATAGTATAGTCTGAGGTCTGGTAGCGTGATTCCTCCTGCTTTGTTTTTATTTCTGAGTAAAATAGTATTGGCTATTTGAGGTTTTTTCTGATTCCATATAAAACGAAGTATTGTTTTTTTCAAGATCTATAAAGTATGACAGTGGATCTTTAATAGGGATTGCATTAAAATTGTATATTGCTTTGGGTAGTATGGACATTTTAACGATGTTGATTCTTCCCAGCCATTAGCGTGGTATGTTTTTCCATTTATTAACATTTTCAGCTATTTCTTTTCTTAGAGTTTCATAGTTCTCTTTATAGAGATCTTTTATGTCCTTTGTTAGATAAACTCCCAAATATTTCATCTTCTTTGGCACTACAGTGAATGGAATAGAGTCCTTAACTGTTTTTTCAGCTTGACTATTGTTGGTATATATAAAGGCTACAGATTTATGAATGTCGATTTTGTAACCTGAGATGCTGCTGTGTTCCTTGATCACTTCTAAGAGTTTTGTAGTATAACCCCTGGTGTTTTCCAGATATACAATCATATCATCTGTGAAGAGCGAAAGTTTGATCTCTTCTGACCCTATATGGATACCCTTGATTGCCTTTTCTTCCCTAATTGCGATGGCTAAGACTTCCATTACCATGCTAAAGAGCAGTGGAGACAATAGGCAGACTTGTCTGATTCCTGATCTGAGTGAAAATGATTTCAATTTAACTACATTCAATACGATATTGGCTGTGGGTTTGCTGTAGATGGCCTCTATTAATTTAAGAAATGTCCCTTCTATACCAATTTTCTTAAGTGTTCTGATCATGAAGGAATGCTGGATATTATTAAAAGCTTTTTCTACACCAATTGAGAAAATCATATGGTCTTTGGTTTCTAATTTGTTTATGTGCTGAATTATACTTATAGATTTACGTATATTGAACCAGCCCTGAGACCCTGGGATAAAACCGACTTGGTCATGATGTATAATTTGTTTGATGTGTTGCTGGATTCTGTTTGTTAGGATCTTGTTGAATATTTTTGCATCTATATTCATTAGTGATATTGGTCTATAATTTTCTTTTCTTGTTGGGTCTTTTGCTGATTTGGGGATCATTCAATGTGTTGGGTAGTCTTCCTTCTTTTTCTTATTTTGGAACAGGTTGAGTAATATAGGTACTAGTTCCTCTTTAAAGGTTTGGTAGAATTCTGACATGAAGCCATCTGCTCCTGGGCTTTTCTTTTTGGGGGAGATATTGTGTGGTTGATGCTATTTCAGAACTTGATATTGGCCTGTTCAAAATTTCCACTTGATTCTGGCTAAGTCTTGGAAGGTGACGTTCTTCCAAGTATTGGTCAATTTCCTTCAGATTTTCATATTTCTGAGAATTAAGTTTCTTGTAATATTCATTAAGTATTTTTTGAATTTCTAAGGAGTCTGTTGTTATTTCATCGTTGTCGTTTCTGATTGATGAGATTAGATATTTTACGCTTTTTTTCCTGGTTAGGCTAGCCAAAGGTTTATCTACTTTATTTACCTTTTCAAAAAACCAACTTTTTGATTGATTGATTGATCTGTTGTATAATTCTTTTGTTTTCAATTTCATTTAATTCTGCTCTGATTTTGGTTATTTCTTTTCTTCTACTGGGTTTGGGGTTGGAATGTTCTTCTTTTTCCAGTTGCTTGTGATGTCCCATTAAGTTGTTAACTTCTTCTCTTTTTGTTCTCTTGAGGAAGGCTTGCAGTGCTATAAACTTCCCTCTTAGGACTGCCTTTGCGGTATCCCAGAGGTTCTGGTAATTCATGTCTTTGTTGTCATTTTGTTCCAAAAATTTGGCAATTTCCTTCTTAATCTCATCTCTGATCCAGCTATCATTCAGCATAAGGTTATTTAACTTCCATGTTTTTGCATGAGTATGCAGATTCCTGTTGTTACTGAGTTCAACTTTTATTCCATGGTGGTCCAAGAAGATGCAAGAAATAATTTCTATTCCTTTAAATTACTGAGGTTAGACTTGTGACCTAAGATGTGATCAATTTTTGAGTATGTTCTGTGGGCTGATGAGACATATGTGTATTCACTTTTGTTGAGATGAAATGTTCTGTAGATGTCTGCTAAATCCAAATGTTGGATGGTTAGGTTTAAATCTAAAATTTCTTTGCTCAGCTTCTTATTGGAGGATCAATCGAACATTGCCAGAGGAGTGTTGAAATCTCCGACTATTATGGAGCTGGAGGAAATCAAGTTGCTCATGTCTGTTAGAGTTTCTCTTATAAACTGAGGTGCATTCTGGTTGGATGTATAAATATTAATAATAGAAATCTCATCATATTGAGTATTACCCTTAACAAATATGAAGGGACCATTCTTATCCTTGCTTACTTTTGTTAGTTTAAAGCCTACTGTGTCTGCAAATAGAATTGCAACACCTGCTTTTTTCTGATTACCATTTGCCTGAAATATGGATGACCATCCTTTCACCCTGAGTCTATATTTATCTTTTAAGGTAAGATGTAACTTTTGTATCGCAGCAAATATCTGGCCTGAGTTTTTGTATCCAGTCAGCTAACCTGTGCCTCTTTAGGGGACAGTTTAAGCCATTCCCATTAATGGAGAATATTGATAAGTCTGGTAAAATTTTGGGCTTCGAGTTTTTCGGAAGTCCAGTGGACATTTTTAATCCTTTTGCCACTGTGGAAGTTGGAGTTTGATCAAAAGTTTCTGAGTCAGTTTACTTTTGTGGTAGAGGATTGGTCTGGTCATTATGGAGGATAGGTCTGAGAATATCCTTAAGAGCTGGTTTGGTTATGGCAAATATCTTCAACATATGAATGTCATTAAAGTATTTAATATCTCCATCATAAATGAAACTCAGTTTAGGTGGATACAGGATCTGGGGTTGAAAGTTATTTTGCTTTAGGAAATTAAAAGTCAATGACCAACCTCTTCTGGCTTGAAAAGTTTCAGCAGAGAGATCTGCAGTCATTCTAATATTTTTCCCTTTGTAGGTAATGGATTTCTTACGTCTGGCTGCTTTCAGAATTTTCTCCTTCATATTAAGTTTAGTGATGTTAATTATGATATGCCTGGGGGATGTCTTATTCGGATTGAGTTGGGCTGGGGTTCTGAAACTGTCTGCTATCTGAATTTCAGAATCTCTTGGCATGTCTGGAAAATTCTCTTTCATAATTTCATGGAGAAGGGCCTCTGTGCCTTGCAAGGCCACTTCATCACTTTCCAGGTGGATATTAGCCTTCTTCGAATTATCCCAGAGCTCTATGAGAGAATGATCCATTTTTTGCTCTCCATTTATGTTCCTCTTTGAGAGTTTGGGAGCGTTCAAAGGCTTTGTCTTCGATGTCAGAAATCCTTTCTTCTGCTTGCTCCACTCTGTTACTGAGGGATTCTACTGTATTTTTCAGATCTTTGAGGGCTGCAAATTCTTGCTTCAGTGCATCAAAATCTTTGGTGGTTTTGTCTTTAAATTCGTTAAATTCTTGAGAGAACTTTTGAATTTCTCCTCGAATTTCTAATTCTACAGCGCCTCAGGCCCTGTATTTTCTCCTGCAGGTTTGTATTCAGTTAACTGTCAGTTCTAGCCTGGTGCCTTCCTTTGTCTATAAGCTAACAATCCCCTGAGAGCTGGGTGCATCTTAGGCTCAGTAAAGCTGTCCTCTGGGTCAGCCCTGCCCTGGGACTTTCCCAGCTCTGCGCTTTCGTTTTCTGGTCCCTGCGCTCCATTCATGCTGGTACTGCCTCAGGCAAACCCTTTACACACGGGGCCTGCGTTTCCATCTCAGATCTGTTCCGCGGTAGTTGCCACCTGAGAATATGCCCAGCCTCCTCTGGTTGCTCAGAGACAGGTGGTGTGGCTTCGGAACATCCGGGGGTGATTCCTATTGTTGCCAAAAGGGCTGCTGCTCTGTGCCTGGGGGCACTGCCGCTCCAGCATGGTTCCCTCTCAGCCAACTGTCTTCTCCTCACTCCCATGCCACAGAATCAGCACTAGATAAGACTGAGTGGTTTGGGCTGCTCGTCTTTCTGGAAACTTCTCGATTCCCAATGAAGATGCAGCTTGTCTGGATCCCTTCGGAAGGGGATGGTGCCTTCCAAAGCTTCTACGTAGTCCTAAACTGATTAACAGTGATTAGGTAAGCAGACAGATTTTCAAAAGGTTAGATTCTGCTACTGAACTTTGAGGAATTAGTGGTGTTCTTCCATTCATTTTGCAGTTTCAATTAATAATCTGGTTGAAGAAATTGGGAAATTAAACTTTTCTCTCAAATAAAGAATACTTTTTAGGGAAAACAGAAGATCTAGGGAGGCTAAGAAACATTGCCAAAAACTTAGTATTCATACAGAATTCCACAATACAGACTGACTTCTTGTCATTTGTCATGGTGAAAATAGGTGCTGGAGTAAGTCCCTTTAGGGCAGAAGGGGTGGGGCTGCAGGGCTATTGGGTAGCTAACATGTAATATTTACTTGATGCGAAATACTTTCATCTGGTACTTTGAAGTAGGCAAATGTGTGTGTGTGTGTGTGTGTGTGTGTGTTTTAACCACAAAGTCAAAGTATAAACAGGACATTAGTAAAATGGCATTTTATAAACATCTGGATAATGTGTTCCTAAGGCCTGGCCTAAAGATTCAAGAATCAGATGGCAATAATTCAAAATCCATCACTGATTAAAACACTTTTCAAACATAAAATCTCAAGTACTCACTGTGGTTTCAAATTGCCCTGGAACATTTTGTAAGATTTAATCTCCTTCATAAACACTATGGTGAAGTAGATACAGCTTTAAATTTGGCATTTGAATTTTAAAAGGAAAGTGTTAGTAAAATCATCCAAAAATAGTTAACTCTGAAAAATAACTAATAATCAAATGGAAACTAGTATTTCTATAATTATACCATAATTTAACTTCTGGGGGAAATTAACACCTACAAATATTTTTAAAATAATGTAAAAATGTCTTCAAATATCTAATCAATTCTAATCTGCTCCCCTTTCAGGTAATTTCTGCTTTTAAGTCTAGCAAAACAGATATAATTTTAAAACTTATTTCCCTAGTTTCCTTGCAAGAATATTACATAATGTAATAGGTCTCATTTGCTGAGAAATTTTCCTCAGCTACATGTGTAATGTCTTAAAACTGCCAGCAAATTTTGCTGAGGTTGTCATGAGCATTCAGTTTTTATTGAAAATAAATCATTCAATAAACCTGTGATTAAGTATATTCATCAATTACCAGAATTTGCTACAAAAATTTTCAAGCTCTCTAAAAGGCATAAAAAGAATCAATGGGTTAAATTAATTCATCCTGGCCACCTAATAATATAATTAGAAATATTAAGGTTAATATGTTTAAAAAAAAAAGAAGAAGAAGAAGAAAAGAAATAGTAAGTCAATTCAGAAAACATCTCCTGGGTACTTAGCTGAACCAGGTTCTGTGGTAGGCAATGGAGACAGGCTACATCTGTGAACCAAACGAATCCAATTCCTCTCCTCAAAGGGAAAAACAATGCACATTTTCCCAAAAGCTTGTGAAGATTTATATTCCAGACTAGCCTGGATGCCACTCTCAGGGTTTTTAATCCTACTCCCAAGGACAGGCATTGTTTATATATTTATCTTTATATCTTTAGTATATGCCCTAGTACACAGGAGGTTCTTAACAAACATTTGATCAATACATGAATGGAGTATAAAATGTACATTATATACTATTATTTCTGTTATTATATCCACTGATAGGGGATGATGAATTTATTACTGACAACTTGAGTTTAGGAAAAGTTCAACCTCTCCTTCTCATCTGTGCTCTAACTGTTCTCAAGAACCATGGGTATATTTAAAATCAATATCATCTGAATTTCTAACTAAGTCTGACAAAGAATCAGTCACACAGCACTTTAGAGAAAGCTCAGCCTAAGAGGCCAGGGTGCATTACAACCCCTCCAAAGTCAGATGAACTCAAGTTGAGTGGAATAGGAATTCAATAAATGGCCACCATCTGCAGGGCAGCTCATCGATCACACACACCAGGGAAGATCCTGCTGGCTCCTCCAGAGTTCGCACACACAACTCATGAGATCACTGGGTGCGCACCTTCTGTGTGATGCTGAGTCAGGTGCATGTGCAGAGCCTTCTTCCCTGTCCTGCCTCAAGACAGCAGCTTGCTGTGGTGGTTTAATCAATCTCAACATTTGCCACTCTGCTTCAGACAGACTCACAGGGTCTCACTGAGTGAGAGAGCTAGTCTTTCTAAGTGCTCAAACTGGGTACAACTCAGCTGTCATATGGGGAACTATTAACTCTCTGTTGAATCCTGGAAAGTCAGTGTTGCCACATGAATCAGAGAACACAAGGTTCCAATACGGTTTGACATAGACAGTATGACCCAGAATAGCCTTCATGACCAGGCTAATCCTCAGGTTCCTCATCTGCAAAATGGAGATGATACCTAGCTCAGAGAGTCACTGAGTCCCCTGAATAGCTTACAAAAAGTTCCCAGCATGCTGTCATTACAAATGGTAGCCATGATTATTGTTCTATTTGTAGGGCGACCTGCCTTCCTACACACCCAGAGATCTACAGCCCATACAGTCCACTCAAGTATACCATTCATGCCTCCACAGACTCCCACTCCCTGGCAATGCTTCCTTTTTCATTATTTTTATTATTTTACCATTAATATCAGCAGTCACACCTAACATTTCAATTGTCACTTAGAATTTACTAAGCATATTCTCATAAATTTCATTTACTTTTCACAACAATCTCATAAAGTAGATATTATTACCAAAATTAATAATAGAGACACTCTGGCTCAAATTTAAGTAATGCGCTTACTATCACACAAGTAGGAATGAAAGTAACTAGAATTTGAAGAAATACCTACAATATATGTTTCATAGGGGAGACATGCTGCCTCTCACTCCTCTACCCAGGCCGTGCACCTTATCCCCCGTTCTATTCCTCCAGTTAGCTATTGCTTCTTATTTCCCTAGGTTTGAAAATATGGAGGACAGATTGACTTCAGATATAGTTTTAAATATTCGTGAAACTAAGTATGTTCACTCAAAATTAATTTAATAAATCCTTGAGGTATTGTTTTAGGTTTGGAAGACATGGCAGTGAATGTATCATTTCATCATGGTTGTGACCTTTTCAAATTTCTTATCATCCTGAACTCTACATTGTATTATCTTCGAAAATACCGAGCATGTAGCTGTTTTGTAGACTACAGCTCAGGTCAACATCCTGTCCAATATTCTTATAACGTTTCAGAACACAAACATGTCTCTTTTGACTCTTGATGAAACCATATAATCATCATCTCTGAAGTTTCTGTGGTCTGAAGCCTCCTTCTCTCCTTTTGGTGAGAAGAAAAGCTTTTGGGGGATCATGCACAGTGTCTCAAAGAACTTTCAAGAAACCAGAGGACCCCAGATTGTAATATTTGTCATCTTTTCCAATTGAGAGAATATAGCCAGCAAATTTTCTGACACTGGAGAAAGAGAACAGGAGTGGGCAGAGATATGAGGTGCTTAGGTCAGCTTGATGGGGGTGAGACACTATAGGGCTTTGGAACCAGACAAGTTAGTTAGGAAGTAGGACAGAAATAGTGTCTACTTCTTCCCTGTCCTTGCCCTGGGCACGAACCATCCTTTTCTTTATTTCTCAATATTATTCTTCTTATTCTTTCGTAAATGTCTGGCATACATCCAGACAAAAGTAATGCTGGCTATTACCAGTTATAGCCACTTACTATATGGCCTGTAATCATGAAGACCAATAATAATTATACATGGGTCACCATGACAGTTTCGAGACAGACTGTGCTATGGTCCATTTTTTCATTTCCAAGAAACACAGGTGAAAGTGTCTTTTCTGATTCACCTGTGCAAATTAAGGGCTTCATTTGTTTCCATCCATGCAGATTTTATGTTTCTTGATTTTTGTGTATCTCAAAACTTTTCTAATGGCCCATGTATACTATTAAAACATGTCAACCCTGGTTTGTCAGTAATTTTATTTGATGCCAACAGAAAAACCACTCATGAGTTCTCAGTCTTCAAAGTCTGTCACTGCACCATGAACATCGGGTCGGAACTTTAAAAGCCATTAAGCGATTTTCCAGCCTAGACCACCTGTCCTCCATGGAATTCCTTGGCAGTGCTGTCACTGAGATACTTTGGTGTGCAGCTGCTTACCTGAGAAGAGCTTAACAAAGCTGTAACTGAGCATTAAAGGGAGAAAACAACTCTGTGAGCTGAACTTAAAGATCTTTCTGAAACACTAAACAAAAATAGTATTGTATTCATTAATGAAGTGAATATGTGCAATCCCTACATTCTTGACTGAGATTCCTGGGAATCCCTTTTCCTTTCCATATTTCCTGCCATGTGCAGAAGGAATAATCTTCACCAATTCAGCTTCAACTTTTCTTCCTCTTACCATCACTATGCCCACTTTCACTATCTCTGTTGCCTCCCCATGCATAAACAGACATTTATCCCAGGGTCAGCCTTCAGTTTTTTGCACTTGTTTTTATACTTTTACCCTCTAGAAATCTCTTCCTCTACCATACATTCAATGATAGAGCTATTCAAAGTCCTGCTACCCACCGTAAGTCTAAACTCCCAATTCTTCCCTCTCTTCCTAGATCCCAACACAACCTGACATCTCCACCTGAATTGGACCCCAAACCAAAACCATCATCCTTCCCCTATTCCAAACATGTATTCTTTAAATTCTTATAACTGCTATTGGCTGAAACTAAGCTCCTATTCATTTATTTCCTCCATACCTAAATTGATTAGGATTAGATTCTACTTCAAGTAATAGAATCCCACAATTTCAGTGGCTTTGTCAAGGTAATTTATTCTTCTCTCATGTAGAAGATTGGTGGAATTTAGTTGAGGAATGGTCTGATCATTCTGTTCCATGAAGTTCCCTGGGACTCAGGCTCTTTCTAGGTCATCTCTCCAATATTCCTATGTGTCCAAATCAGCAGCTAGACCAAGATCAGGATGACAGATAAACTAAGTAGTAAGATGAAAGAATTGTTGAAGAAGCAAAGGATGTTCCAGCCTTCTTTTAGGTATGCAAAGCATAACATTTCTGGCTAGAACATAGCCACATAGCCGCATATAGTCATGTGCAGAAAGGGTAAATGGGGTGTTTATTTTAGATAGCCTTGTTTCCAGCTAAAGTTCAGAGGTTTTATCATTGTGAAAGAATAAAGAACAGATACAGATGTTCAAGCATCTGACACCATGCTCCATATCTAATTTTCCTAATCCTTTATGTCTTAGTGCTAAAATGAATCTGGAATCAGCACTGCTAGCAAAATAAAATTTCTAATTCTAAACCTTAATCATTCACTCCATAGTCAAAAATTTTCAATGGCTTTCCAATGCTTATAAAATTAAATCTTTATTCCTTAACTAGCTCTTCAATACCACCCCAAATTTAATCACAAATTATTTTTCTGATTTTTATCTAAGATGTTGCCCAAAATTGAGATAATTTAACTATTCACCATAGTAATTGCTGCCATTTATTGAGCACCAGAGGGTTTACATAGATCATAACCAATCTTACATATGCACACATGCACATACATGCAAAATAAGTATTATTCTTCCCATGTTAAAGATGAGTAATCTGAGATTGGGAAAGGGTAAGCAAACTGGGCATACTCCCATATTTGTAAATGAAAGGACTGGGATTTGAAGATATGGTTGTGTCACCCTGAAGTACAATGTCCTCTGCATCACCACCCTGCTCCCTGTAACACACTGCTTCACCAAAGAAGCTGTCCCTCATGGCTTTGCTCATGCTGGTATCTCACCCGCCATCCGTATCCTCCATCCCTATTCACATCCCATCACTGTTGATATTCAAGCCATATTCCATGATAGGTTAAAATACTCCCGCCTCATGAAAACTTCTCTGATTTGTTTGCTCACCCTCCCTCCACTCCTACCTGCATCAACCAAAAGTACTTTCCTGGAGAGTACCTGCAGCTCAGTGGTTAGAGCGTTGGCCAAATATACCGAGGATGGTGGGTTCAAACTGGCCAGGGCCTGCTAAACAACAATAACAGCTGTAACAACAACAAAAAAAATAGCCAGGCATTGTGGCAAGCACCTGTAGTCCTAGCTACTCAGGAGGCTGAGGCAAGATATTCACTTAAGCCCAAGAGTTTGAGGTTGCAGTAAGCTGAGAATGACATAGTAAGACTGTCTCAAAAAAAAAAAAAAAAGTGCTTGTCCCTCTCAAAGCCCACAGGATTTCACTTGTATTTCCTTTAAAGTCTTACTCCGTCATAAGGCGTGGCTGTCTCCTCCTGCTCCCTCTCTGGGCTTCTCACTTCCAGAGGGCCAGGCCTGTGTATTTGGCATGTGCATGTGTATGTGTATGTGAGTAGCAATGGTTGCCAGGTATTCTGAGAAATCACCTAATTTTTACTTAATGAATAAATGAAATTAATTAGATTGTGTTTGCTTAAGAATAGACATATCCGTTTTAGATGTATCGTCAGATACTGCTGGGCATGTTCTCCGCAACAATTTCTGACACCAGAATTAGCAGAGGGAACTGAGAACGTGAAGAATTTGTCACACCCCAGTGATATCCTCGTCATGTACGTATGTCTTCAGTCTTCAGGGTCACAGTGTACTAATTGTGAAATAGAAGATCTTGTAAGCTTAGTGACCTAACCAACCTTCCTCAATTCTTATTGCTTCTCCCCTTTCCGTTCAAATTTTGTCCTCTCAGCTATGACCCTATTCCATTAACTTCTTGACCTTTTCACTGTTCTTCCCAATTTTCTGCTTAGTCTTAGTCATAAAATTCTAAATTACTGATAAAAAGCAAAGCACTTTCTTAGACAAATGGATATATAATTTGCTCCTAACCAGAGTTTTTTTGTTTGGTTTCTATTTTCTATATGCTAAAATGCTCATGCTGGCTTAGAATTGCAATTTATATGATGTAGCATCAACAAAGATAACACAGTCTTATCCATTTTTCTATCACAAAAGCAAAGCCCAGTGTCAAATGCGCAGTAGGTATTTAATAACAGCTTAATGAAGAGCGAATGAATGAGTATAGAAGAAAGATTGCATTGTTTCTGACTCTTCCTCCATTATATTTCAAAAAGTTACACTCACAGTAAAAAGTCAAAATATAATTTTTAATTCAAAATAAACCAGAATTATTGCCCAGATACTCACATTCAAATTCCATTTACTGGTTTTGAAAATAAGCACTACAGATTCTTGTTTCAGTATAATGGAGTATATGAATGCTGCCTAAAGCTAAGCTATCTAAAAAAAAATAGGAATAAGAAATTTTATTTTAGCATTTTAGAGGCCTAAGACTTAACCTACATCCTACCTATTCAGCCAGGAGCTTAATTTCACCCTGGAGTGAAAGAGGATCCAAAACCACTATCCCAGAAGACCCACCCTGTGAACTGGAGGAGGTCCTATAAGCTGAACACATTTGTACACCCCATGTTCACTAGCTCCAACCCTTCTCTACTTAATACCAATAAATGACTGCCAAGAAAAGGTTATCTTCCCACTCCCACCCAGTATGCCCTGGCAGAAAAGGACCTGCTATTGGACCAAGGAGCTTCAGAGAATCAGAAAAATTATTCAAATACACTGAGCAAAACATCCAGAAGATTGATTTTATAGCAAACACATGGATAAACCACTGATACAAATAAAAAGGAAACCCCACAGCTTTTAAGCTGTGGCCAGTATCTTTCAGTGGAATAATAGCTAAACTTTTCAACTGGGAAATTGCCTGTATTGAAAGTATACTATCCTTAGTGATTTGTTTTTTTTGCCTACTGAATATTTCTCTGAGTGTCTACATCACTCCCCTGATACCCTAGGGAATGTGCTGAAGTCTTGTAGTCTACTGCATGATCATGTAACGCAAAGGTTCTCACCCTTCCTAATGCCTCCTAATGCCATGACCCTTTAATATAGTTCCTCACGTTGTGATGACCCCCAACCATAACATTAGTGTCATTACTACTTCATAACTGTAATTTTGCTACTCTTATGAATCAAAATGTAAATATCTGATATGCAGGATGTATTTCCATGTTACAAAAGGGTCGCAACCCACAGGTTGAGAACTGCTAATTTAACACATTATAAAAGTACTACATGTGCCCTCTGGAAGGCATCAGCATGAGAGTGGCAGGGGCAATGTGGTAGGTAAGACTTCAGGGTGCTTGGGGTCTCTGAAAGAGTTAACAGAGCTCCAGTGTTTCTGTTACAACTGTTTGGTACCAGGTCCAAGCTAATAGATCAGATACAGACCTAAGTATTGATTCACTTGACAGGAAGCTTCAACCCTCGAGATTTAAATTTAAAGGTATTTGAAGAAAAAAGTGGCAATCTCTATTAAAATTTAAAATCCATATTTTTATTTTTGCTTATTTATTTTTTGTTTAGCGGGCCCAGCCTAGGTTCAAACCCGCCACCCCCAGTGCATGGGGCCCATGCTCAAACCATTCAGCTTCAGGTGCCAAGCCCCAAATCCATATTTTTAAATTTAGAAATCTCAGATATCAGTAAGTGCACAAAGATGCATGTACTAGAATTTTAATTGTAAGACTGTAACAGTGAAAAGTCAGAAAAAGTCACCATATTTATATACAGAGAAATGGCTAAATAACTACAATAGATAACATATCATGCAAGGAAACAACCTTCACAAGTTACAAATAATGAGGGAGAAATTCTACTTCAGAATATAATGAAGTTATTCATGGCAGTCCAACTTTCCCACTAAAAACAACTTAAAAAGTCAAATAAATTTTTAAAAATCATATATTGGAAGACATTAGAAAATTAATGAAGCAAAGTAGTCTCAAAAGAAAAGTACAATTCCAAAAAGAAGGGAAATTTCAGAGATGATCTGAGGATATGCAGCTATTTGCAGAGACACTGGCCTCTCCTGAGCTGGCTCACTGTAGGGTGGAATCCAAGATAGACTCAGAAAGATGGAAGCTTCTGGGATTGGAGAGTTTGAGGTGTCATAAACACAGAGTTGGTATCCTTATTAAGTTATTAATCAAGTTCTGAAGCTGCATAGGGAAGAAGAGTAAAGATCTAAGCCACATCTCTCAAAGCCAGACCAGAAATTCTGTATTCTTAGTGCTAAGAAGACAAGGTTCTTGATCATAAGCCCTGGAAGGCCAGTCTTCTGGAGCAGGGTGAACCAGAAATAGTCTGAGTCTTAACAAAACTGCAACTATACTGATAGAACTTAGTCTGTGGTTGGATTAAGGTAATTAGTTCTTCAAAGTCATCTGCCTAGCAGAGGAAAGGTAAATCTGTGAGCCTCTATCCTATCTTAAAACAATGCCTGGCATTGAAACAAAAATTATTAGGCATACAAAGAGTTAGAAATACATAAATGACAGCAAGGGGGGGAAAAAACAAGAAATGAAAGCACTTAAGTCGTGTTATGTGTACTGATAATCTCTAAGATGCATTGTCAGGAAAAAACACAAAACTTCACATGCACACACACACACACATACTACATACTATACACCATATGTCAATGTGTGATGGGGAGGTCTGGAAAAATATACATTAAACTTACATCATTCATTACATGTAAAGATATTGACTAGAATGGCGTGGTAGAGGGTTGTCAGGGAAAATAATTATCTGCATTATTCAAATCTTTTTTTTTTTTAAGTAATTAATTCTCAAAACCATTAAACAGTTCGGGAGTGGGGAGATACACACAGATTTCTGCATCACAAGAAAGGACACACTGATTGCAACAGCTGGGAAATTAGTGAGCCAGCAACCCATTTACTTTGATAGGACAGAAGGAGAGAAGCTAGTGGGAGCAGAGAGAGTAGGAGACCTCTGCTCATTACACCAGGAGAAGTGGTGATTTTAGTCACGTCCATTTTACAATTTTGCATTAATGATTTTCAATTGGAGAAGGGAAAAAGTGGGGAGTAGCATTCAGGATATCAGACACTTGTGTACAAAAGACTCAGAAGTTAAGTAAGGAACTGTAATAGAAACAAAGGGTAAACTCAAAGGAGGTAGAAGATTATCTGATAAAAGCGATTACAATGCACACATCAGTCTTGATAGGGCCTGCCTAAAGATATAGAAAACTAACAATCCAAGAGAAACATTCAAAATTAGGAGCTGGGTGAAAGTGTGCAGAAGCTTCCTTAGTAAGGCCCGGATTCCCCCTACCCCAAGAAGTATTAATATCTCTCTCTGCTTCATCTCCTCAAGACTCAGTATTTCTTATATTGACCTTAGTACATTCTCCCTTGAGACACAGTCTTCATTTACACATCTTCTCCGCACACACTTAACCCCGAGTCCCCAAAGCCCAGACACAGTCTTGGAGATATCTCAATATCCTGCCTCGTTCCTAGCAGAGTGTCCACATGTGACAGGTGCTCTATACACATTTATGCTCTAAGCAGAACTGAGGAAACCTCTGGATCATCGTGCTTATCACTAAGCAAACAATCAGACAGTCACACTGCAGAGCACCATTCACTGAGACACCTCACGGTGAATCATGAACTGAGTACCTACGGCCAGCATAGCGCTGTGCTAAACTCAGTTTTCACAGTGGAAGAATCACAACTCATTCTTCCCAGTCTGCTTCCTGATCTTGCTTTCCCACCCCCCTCAACTGAGTTATAAGCAACACAGGGACAAGAAAAGTAACAAGAAAGCAAATCTTTAGGAACAGTTCCCAGTGGAGGTCCTGTGTACAGGAAGCATGTAATAAATATTTATTGACTACCTGACAACCCAAAAGTCTTTTTTGGCTAGAATGTGTACAGTAGTTAGCACGACTGAAAACCGCTGTGCTACTGAAGCGTTCCACACATACTCCAGTCAGGGGAGATTTTTCATCTCTCACATTGATAGCTGACCAAGAACCCAGTGACATTTTCCCCTGATCGTTTATCCTGATCTGAGAATAAGACCACTTAAGGGCAAACAAAGCTCTTTTGAAAATGTTCTGTTCAAAGCAGATGCTGTGGAAGAAATGACTTCATAAGAGGAGATCTAAATGTGTTCCTAAGTAGAGGAGAAGGAGGTGGATTTTCTTGTTGTTTTTAATAAACATGCGATGTTCCTTGGATCCCTCTGGGCACTGCTTTCTGGCACTCCGTGCTTGTTGGCCTTAGTTTATTCCCCTTACAGATTTAATTCCTCCCCAGTGACCTGGAGGCACTATCTGCTGCTAAATTTGCAGTGAGGCTGTGTGTGGCTGTGCAAATCCAGAGGTGGGCTGTCCATGCCTGTTAACAATCAGAGCCAGAGAAGCAGTTAAATTACAGGCCTGTCCAGGCAGATGCCCGTGGGTCTAGGCATCACCAACCACCATGAGAAAGGAGAGGCTGGGCCAATTTCCCCAGCAGGTCACATCTCCCAGATAACAAAACAAAGTACTGGAGGTGTGCCAGGAACCAAGTGTGGCTTCCAGGCTTGACAGCCTACACGTATTTCCTGGGTACAGACTACCTGCTTAGCACTGTACAAAGAATATAAGGCCCAGTCCTTGCTTTTACAGAAGTTACAATTTAGTCAATACAGGTAGAACAACAGAACAACCAGAGGAGAAGATTTTCCCTAACCGCTTTCTTCATCATGTTTTTAACACAGCATTTATCAAAATCTGACACAACTTGATTTATAGGTTTATTATATGTCTCTTCCATGGGAATGCAGGTGCCATGACTGCAGAGGTTGTTTCTATTTTGTTCTTCTCTGTATCTCAGCCTTAGCAATGGCCTGGTCTGTACGGAGTAATCAGTATTTATCTGCCCCTGCATTCAGGGCACAGGATATGTTCCAGACACTGAGGCCGCGCGGTGGGCAAGATAAGCAAGAGTGCTTCTCGGTTACACCTACCACCTGATGAGAGGAGACAGACAGCAAATGCGCCCACAAATAAACAAGATGACTTCAAATGAAAATAAGTGCCAACAAGGAAACAAAGCCCAACAGTCGCTCTTGAATTCCTCATTTCTCTCACACCCGATAACCAATCCATCAACAAGGCCTGAAGGCCCAGCCCCCGGACAGCCAGGCCAGCCCACTGTCCACTATTTTCACTGCTGGACCCTGACCCAGCTCTTATTTTCCATCTGAACTCTTTCAACAGCCTTCTAAGTGTCTGTTCTTACTTTTGTTCCTGCTCCCTATAGTCTACATCCCACCCAGTAGTCAGTGATCTCTCAAAAGCACAAATTACTCTTATTGCTCCTCTGCTTAAAATCCATTTCCATTAGCATAAAATTCAAGCTCTGAGTCAGGGTCTATATGACTTTCCATGAAGATCTGGCCCTGTGGGCCCCTGCCCATGTCTCAGACATCTCCCCCTTGCTTACTCTGTCCTGGTTACACTGGCTTTCTTTTGGTCCCAAATAGTTCCAATGGCTCTCTCCACTGAGCTGCTGTGCCAGCTGTTCTTTGCCTGAGAGGGTCTTCCCCAGGAATCTGAACAGACAGTTAATTCTCATCTTACAAAACCAACCTCAATGAGGTCTTCTAGAGAAACTTCCCTGACAATCATAGCTAGTCCCTGTCCCTGTCCCTAACTCAACGCTCTGATTTGTGAACCCATTGTTTTTCATGGCATCTATTACAATTTGAAATTTCCTTCTTCATTTGCTTAATTAGTTTCTGTCTGCTCCCAATAGCATGAAAGTCGCCTGAGGGAAGAGACCTTGTTTGTTATTCACAGTCATTGTTGAATCCCCAGTGCCTTCCATGGGGTGGACCCTCAGTAAATTTTTTGTGAATAAATAAATAAGAGCAACCAAAAAAACTACGTTAGAGTCTAGGAAAGGATCCCCCCTGAGAAAGTGATAACTAAATAGAGACCTACATGAAAAAAATAATGTATGAATGAGTAAATGAGTGAATTCTTTCTATAGCAGGGAGGTTAACCCACCTATTTCTGAGAACCAGGCATTCTCTTAGCAGGGCCTGATTTACTACCTTGGGCCCTGGGCCCTTGGGTCCATGATGTGACACCATAACCTCCTGTTCTCAGGTCTTCTCAGCAGCTGCCTGTTGTCTAGACATAGAAAAGCACTTTTCTGTGACTGACTAGAAAGATGACTGTGATGGTTAATTTCATGTGTCAATTTGACTGGGCTACAGGGTGCCCATTTATTTGGTTAAAAGTTATTCTGGATGTTTCTCTGAGGGTGTTCCTGGATGAGATTAACATTAAAATCTGTACACTGAGCAAAGCACACTGCCCTTCCTAATGTGGGTACACCTCATCCACACAGGTGAAGGCCTGAACGGAATGAAAGGATGACTCTCCCTAAGCAAGAGAGCATTCATCCTGCCTGGCTGCCTTCCAACTAGGACATCGACTTTCTCCTGCCTTCAAGTTTGAAATGAAACATCGGCTCTTCTTGGGTCTCCAGTCTGTTGACCTTTCGACTGGAATTACACAATCAGCTCTTCTGGATCTCAGACCACTGGACTCAAACAGGAACTGAATCATTGGCTCTCCTGGGTCACCAGCTCACTGACTCTCCCTGAATATCTTGGGACTTGTCAGCCTCCATATCTGTGTGAACTAATTCTTTGTAATAAATTTCTCTCTCTCTACGCACACACACCTTGCCAAAAAAATGCATTTTAAGAAAGGAAAACACTATATTTAAATATATTAAAATTGTAATACTCAATTGGATGTTTTATATATATATATATATATATATATATATACGTATGTATATATAAAACAGCCTCTTCCCTTTGTGTTATGACACTTTTACTGGGCTTTCAGTTCCCTGATGTTGTTTACAACTTTTCTGAGTAACTTGATGTTATCCTTAGAATTTCTACCACTATAGGGTGTGGCCATCAGCTTTGTGATTGCAGTTTACTTTTCCAATCTCTTCCCTACATGACAAAACGGCCTCTATCCTCCCTACATCTGCTAACCTGGTATGTCCTTAAAAACAAGAAGTCTAGACATGTTAAAAGTAATATGCTAAAGCTCTTGGTGAGAAGAGCAGCAATATAATATGCTGCCTTGCTACACAGGGTTGTGACAGCTATGTGGGTGGCTCAGAGCCCTTTTCCTCTGACTTCCACCTTAAATCGATGAAATGTCAACATCCAGATAAGAGTGGTACTGCCATCGTTGGTTTTGCCAAATCTATGGAATTCCTAAAATCTATTACATATATGATTAGTGGAAAATTAAATAATAAAGAAGAGTATGTACCCTATGTGGTACTGTATTTCTTTACTCACAATGAGTCTTTCCTGTGAATGAGTTTCATCACTGAATTATCAACAATATCCAATCTTCCAAAACTAGAAAATTCAGAGTTAGAGTAGACAGGCGGGCAAAAATAGTTTCCTGTGTAAACCAAATATTGACTGAAAAAAAAAAAAAAATCAGTGCCCAGGATTATAAACAGCTTCTGTTTGTGTACCTAAAACATCAACTCATATTGCTTTTACAGAGGTCTGTTAAGTGACCAGTGACAGCACGGTGCAAGGTTGAGAGAAAGAATTTCACTGTAAACATAAGCAAATATCAAATGTCACATGAATTACCAGTGTTCAGAAGAAAAATTCCATCTGTGTCTATAAAGGTTGATCTCTTTCTTCCTGTTCTCAGGGTGTGTTAAAAATATAATGATTCATAGATTAGAACCTGCCACAATGCCCTGGCCTTAAATTTTAGAATGTTTTATATGAACCAAAAAAATCTCATCTCCACTAAATACCTTTCCATGACATTTATGGCCATAGGTTTCCTTTCTGGCAAGTGAGAGCCAACAAAATCAATCAGGCTATGTGGCAAATAGGAAAGAATGTTTATAAGCACTTTTATTTATATCTAGGCAAGAACTTTCAAGCATTAACTGGGATTGAGGACTGTCCAAAATGCCAAACTTTTTGCAGGTTAGGTAAAAGGCCTATTAAACAACTAGCAGGGCTAAAATTAAGGCTTCTTCAAATATGTGCCCAAATGGGTCTGGGAAGCATCAATAATGAGAATGTAAATAAATAACTGAGGGAATGTAGGCATCTTACAATGAGTCACTGTCATCTTTTTTCTTGGAAACTTCCAAGAAGAATTTCATTTGTATTTCAAGGTTTCCATTGGGTCAACCATGAACAAATGAAAACAGAGGAAAGAGACAAGAGAGACAGAAAGGCCACCTGGAACGTGAGCTGGGAGCCTGATAAAAATTTTTTCAGTTGTGCCATCTGGTATGTGCTGGCACTTTTCATCCAAATTGCTGTTCTCCTGAACAAATTCAGCTTACCCCCCAGACATTTCAGCTTAAATGAGCTCATACTGTCTATGTGACACCTGTCAAAAGAAGAGTGAAAGATTTCTCTAAGCACTGAACTGAAGGAACGAAGAAGGCAGAGAGAAAGGTGAACAGAAGCAAGGAAGAAGGTAAGAAGATGGGACATGTGCAGAGCAGAAAGAGCTCTTTCCTGGAGTGTCAGTGTATTTTTATCTCCAGCTATAAATCTAATGTCAGAAGAAGGGAAAAACATTGTTTCCAATTATATTTGCTAAGAAAAATATGATTGACTACATGAAACATGATAATAGTACAAACTACCTTCACCCTCACCTAGTTTCTCTCTCTCTCTCTCTATTTGTTGTATGTGGTATTTTGTTTTGTTTTTAGTTAAAAAGGGAAGAAATAGCAGTGGTGAAATCTGATCTTCTTTGACAGCATAACCAATGCACTTTTTCCATCCTAGCTGGAACAGGATTCAGTAACAGGCAAGGGCAAGTGGAGGAGTGATTTCATTAATACAGTCTTGATTTTGAGGTTTGCGTATCTGCAGATCTCCCTTTTCCTCTCTGTCTTGGAGAACTTCCAATATAGGCAAAAGAAGTGATGATAATGGATTGAAGCTGCCATAGGGCAAATCTATCGAAAGAGAAATATAAATGATTCCCAGGAGGGTACTGCCTGTGCTTTTGCCTTTCTAATTGAAAAGTGAGGAAGAACCTACTTCAGTAACTGTTATTTGCCACTAGAAAGTACTGAATAAAGAGAAAGAGGAAGAGGACAAGAGGGAAAGGTAAGAAACAAAAGGATCTCACAGAAACATAACCAAAGATGTCTTGCAAAATTCACCTTCCAACACAAAAGGCCTAAGATTATAGACACCTCTTTAAATACATCCAATGTTGCTATTGCTGGTGTTGGTACACTTTTGGACAGTTTTCCTCCTTTTATTTTCTTTATGCTATGGTTTGCAAGTGTCCCCTCCAAAAGTCAGGTGTTGACAGTGAATAGACAATGGGATGGTATTAAGTGGCACGGCCTTTAAGAGGCCATCAGTCCTGAAGGCTCCTCTGCTCAGAATGAGACTGAGGCCCTTATAAACCAAAGTCTCATGCACGCCCTTCTACTTTCTGCCACATGAGGACACAGCGTTCTCCTCTCCAGAGGATGTAGCAACAAGGCGCCATCTTGGAAGCACAGAGCAGCCTTTCAAGACAACTGAACCTACCAGTGCCTGCATCTTGGGTTCCTAGAACTGTGGGAAATAAATTTCTGTTATTTATAAACTACCCACTCTGTGCTTTTCTATTACAGTAGCACAAGTGAACTGAGACACTCCACCTCATCGTCTCACTTGGAACATGTTTCTTGACCTCCTTTGCAGCCTTTATTAATGTAAACTTAAAAAGACCCTTACCTATGTGAGCACCTTTTCTTTTTTTCATTTCCATTTTAATCAAGACTTTCTTAAAGTGGAAAACATATAATCAGAAAAAAATTTTTTTCAAGATGCCCTAGGATATAATCTTGATCAAGTTGCTCAAATACAGAATATGTCTAAAGTTCCCTGCCTCCTGTGGTTTTTATAAGGATTCAATTGAGATGATGTGTATTAAGCACTCAATACTTAAAAGCTGTCATAGATGTTAGCTCTTTTCTCTTCCCCTCTCTGAATTAAGAGCAGAAAAATCCAGGATCAGTAATGGGCAGTATTTAGGCATGCATCTATAAACTTAAGTCTTCTAAAGGGAATAAATCCAATTAAAGATAAAAATCAATGTAACATCATAATGCCTCTTCAGGGCATTTATGAGCATCAGAATCCCTTTTTCAAAGTATTCCAATGAGCAGTATTTTAAATACACCATGGTGTTATGGATACAGCCGGTGCTAAGCAACTTGAGATGTGTAAGCAAAGAAGATCTATTTCACAGCTTCTTCCCGTAGCAGGCAAAGAGATGACATTTTGTCAGCCTGGCCTCCCTGGAGATTAAAAACCAAGCTCCAGAGAAAGGCCAGGCAGCTAACATATATGCTCCTACCCTGCCAAGGAAAGGAAAGCACACTCCCATGGAAAGCTTACCTTTTCATCGGGTGAGTTACCATTTCCTGAAAGAGTGTTCATGAAACAGTTTACTTAGCTAAAAGTCCTATCACAATGAGTTCAGTAACACTATTATGTGACACTTTAGAAGCATACTGAGTATTCTAACTCTTAAAAATATCAACTGGGGACACTCACGTGATCAATCAGTGCACACCTAAAATAATTAACATTAATCCCAGGAAACTGGGTATACTCTGATAGAGATTTACCCATGAGACAGGAGAGAAAAGAAAGATGGTATAAGCATGTGTCCTTGTTCCCTTGTTCTGCCACTTAGCTGAGTGACCTTCAGCCTCAAGTTCCTCATCTGTAAAATGAAGGACTGGCTCAAATGTTCTCTACGGACTCATTCGGCTTGAATATTTTGGAAATCTAGGTTCTAAAAGGGAAAGGAAGTAGAAATAGGAAGAAACTTCTTATAAAGAATTACAAGTATCAAACCACCCAAAACTGGAAAAGGCCACTAAAACATGTCTGGAAATGATGATGGGAAGGATGAGGATGTTAGCAGCTAACACCTGCGGTTGCCTCAGTGAAAAGCTGCACCACTCCATACACTTCACAGATGTGACCTCTTTCCACCCACTCCAACCTCCGTTCTGTCATACTTAACATCATACTGGACGAACTGGGTTGACCACAGGCATTGAGGATCCAGCTCAGAGAAAGCTGATTTGAGGATAGATTAGTTTGAGTCTGGGGAGACGTACTCATGTGACTCAAAGTTGTTGCCATCCTGGGAGAGGAACGTCTACCAGGACTGCTGGTGTCATGAAACAAAGGCTCAGGGTCAGAGATAATGCGTCCTGCAATGCCTGGCAGTGAAAGGACAGAGATGGCGGAGGAGTCCAGAAGCTGGTCACTGAAAACTTCTTCTAAATACCAGATATGCAGTAGGAGCAGGCAATTCTTACTGCTTCCTACTTAAAATAGAAATTTGTTCCTGAGGTTCTCTCTGTTACTATTATGAACACATCCTTTAATTTTATATCTTTTTAATTTTTCTCTCTTTGAGAAAATCATGCAAAATGAAATTGATCAGGATCCCTATCTCAGATCGCATGTTAACATATATAACACATCTTGTTTTGATAAAGACTGGAAATCCCAGATAAAAGCTATATAAAAATGACTATCGAAAGAGGAGTATTTGAGGGAATTTATGATCAATAATTACTCAAATAAATAGTCTTTTAGAATATGTAATTAAAATGATAATCTAATTATAATAATGTAATTTAAATAAGGAAACATAAATGACCTTGGGAAAAGAATGAAATTCCTTGTTGGTCCAACACAAAATACTGACAAATATGTCATTAAAAAGAAGATACAGACAACAAACTAGTGGGAATATTGTCAATTCACTGTTACTGTAAAAGAAAACTTAAAAGGTCCTAAAATGTTACAGCTCATACATAAACAAAACTCAGTATCATTTTCTTAAAATTTGAAACAATCCTAAAAATGTATATAATATTACATAAAAGCTGTGAAACTGAAATCAACTTTTCCAAACTGTCAATAATGAAAATTAAATTATGATCAATCATAAATGATTTTTATATTCTCTTTTTAGAAAATGTAACACAGGCCAGGTGCAGTGGCTCATGCCTGTAATCCTAGCACTTTGGGAGGCTGAGATGGGTGGATTTCTTAAGCTCAGGAGTTGGAGACCAGCCTGAGAAAGAGTGAGACCCCCATATCTACTAAAAATAGAAAAATTAGCTGGGCATTATGGCAGGTACCTATAGTCCCTGCTACTTTGGAGGCTGAGGCAAGAAGATCATCTGAGCCCAGGAGTTTGAGGTTGCTGTGAGCTATGATGCCATAGCACTCTACCCAGAGGGACTGAGTGAGATTTGTCTAAAAAAGAAAAAAGAAAGAAAGAAAGGAGGAAGGAAAGAAGTGAGGGAGGAAGGGAAAGAGGGAGGGAGGGAGGAAGAAAGAAAGAAAATATAACACAAAAGTATTGTTACATAAAAAGCAATCAAAAAATTGGCAAGCAAAAAATTTAGAGAAAGTCTAGCAGCTTGACAGGTAAGGTATGTAATGAAAATAAGTTATTTTTATGCATTTTGTAGTGTTCATAGTATTTGCCAGCTTTTATAATTTATTATAATTTCTTCCTTATTCTAATAAATATTTATTTTATATCTAATTTTATATTTGCAAGTTTGTACCCTTTTCCTTAAAGAGGTGCCCAAATTATATAAGCACTGACCTGCACAAACCTGGGGTCCTTTCCTGGTCCAAAATATATAAAATACTTAATAAGTGTTTACTGAAAAAATGAATGATATTAGAAAAATTAAAAATTAAATTCTTTTCTTAGATGTTAAATATTTCCCTTATCGAACAACAGCTAATGAAGTAACAGACATACATTGAGCTATTAAACTGTTGCTGTTGACTCCCTGGTAGAGGCCAATTACTGCCTCACAACTAACTACTGCTGACATGAGAAGGTTGCAATAGTTGGATAACTTTTGGTATTGTGTATAATACGGATATGAGGTAAACTCACCTGAAAGAAATATTCTTCTTGGTCTCTTCAAATCCACAGAGACCCTTATTTCTTTTTTTTTTCTTTTATTAAATCATAGCTGTGTACATTAATGCAATCATGGGGTACAATGTGCTGGTTTTATATACAATTTGAAATATTTTCATCAAACTGGTTAACATAGCCTTTACAGCATTTTCTTAGTTATTGTGTTAAGACATTTATATTCTACACCTAGTAAATTTCACATGTACCCTTGTAAGATGCACTGTAGATGTGGTCCCACCAATTACCCTCTCTCCACCCATCTTCCCTCCTCCCTTCCCCTCCCTCTCCCCTTTCCCCATCTTCTTGGGCTATAATTGGATTATAGCTTTCATAAGAAAGCTATAAATTGGCTTCATAGTAGGGCTGAGTACATTGGATACTTTTTCTTCCATTCTTTTTTTTTTTTTTATTAAATCATAACTGTATGCATTGATATGATCATGGGCATCATACATTCGCTTCATAGACCATTTGACACATTTTCATCACAATGGTTAACATAGCCTTCCTGGCATTATCTCAGTTACTGTGCCAAAACATTTACATTCTACATTTACCAAGTTTCACAAATACCCCTGTAAGATGCACCACAGGTATGATCCCACCGATCCCCCTCCCTCTACCCACCACTCCTCTCCCTCCCCTCCCTTTCATAAGAAAGCTATAAATTGTTAGGTTGTAACTGGGTTATAGCTTTCATGTGAGAGCCCCAAATTAGTTTCATAGTAGGGCTGAGTACACTGGGTACTTTTTCTTCCATTCTTGAGATACTTTGCTAGGAAGAGTATGTTCCAGCTCCATCCATGTAAACATGAAAGAGGTAAAGTCTCCATCTTTCTTTAAGGCTGCATAATATTCCATGGTGTACATATACCACAATTTATTAATCCATTCATGGATCGATAGGCACTTGGGCTTCTTCCATGACTTAGCAATTATGAATTAGGCTGCAATAAACATTCTGGTGCAAATCTTTGTTATAATGTTATTTTTGGTCTTTTGGGTATATAACTAGCAGAGGAATAGTAGGATTGAATGGCAGGTCTATTTTTAGATCTCTAAGTGTTCTCCAAACATCTTTCCAAAAGGAACATATTAGTTTGCATTCCCACCAGTAAAATCACATTATAACAAAGATACTTGTGCCAAACTGTTTATTGCAGCCCAATTCATAATTGCTAAGTCATGGAAAAAGCCCAAGTGCCCATTGACCCACGAATGGATTAATAAATTGTGGTATATGTACACCATGGAATATTATGCAGCCTTAAAGAAAAATGGAGACTTCACCTCTTTCATGTTTACATGGATGGAGCTGGAACATATTCCTCTTAGCAAAGTATGTCAAGAATGGAAGAAAATGTATCCAATGTATGAAACTAATTTATGGCTTTCATATGAAAGCTATAACCTAAGAATAGGGGGAAGGGGGAAAGGGAGGGGAGGGAGGGGGGAGGATGGACGGAGGGAGGGTGATTGGTGGGATTACACCTACGGTGCATCTTACAAGGGTACATGTGAAACTTACTAACTGTAGAATATAAATGTCTTAACACAATAACTAAGAAAATGCCAGGAAGGCTATGTTAACCAGTGTGATGAAAATATGTTAAATGATATATAAAACCAGTGTATGGTGCCCCATGATGGCATTAATGTACACAGCTATGATTTAATAAAAAATAAAATAAAATAATAAAATAAAAGAGACTAAAGCTATGTGGCAATTAATGTATATTCCTGCTTGGAGTGTGGGATTGGAAAAGATCAGGAGCATTATTGGAGGAGATGGCTGAGGAAATCGGAATATGGATGGACTTCATGTTATATGACACTTGTACAACAATGCTGAATTTTTTAGGCATGACGATGATATTGCAGTTATGTTAGAGAAGGTCCTTATTCTTATGAAACATACACTAATATATTCATGAGTGAAGTGTCTTCATGATTATACTTCCCTTATTTTTAAATGATCCAGAAAATATGAGAGAGAAAGAGTAAGCAAATGTGACAAAATGTTAAGTAATGGTATATAGTTGGACGAAGAAAAAGACTAAAAATTGGTAAGTTATACTTCATCAAAATTTAAAACTTCTACTCCTTAAGATACACTATTAAGCAAAGACCCTATTACAAAAAAGAATAGGCAAGATACCAGCCAGGAGAAAATATTTGCAAAACATATATCTGACTAAGGATTTATATCTATAACATATAAAGAACTCCTACCAGTCAATAACAACAATACTTTTAAAACTCCATTGTAAATGGGCAAAAGATTTGAGTAGATCCTTCACAAAGAATGATTCAGAAATCAGGGAAGTACTTCAGTGAGATACTAATGCACAACCAACAAAAAGGCTAATTAAATAGACGGACAATACATTTTGGCATAAACTCTCATACATGGCTGCTGGGAGTATAAAATGGTGTGATCTCCCTGGAAAAAGTGAAGCTGCTTCTTATAAAGAGTATATGAGTTATTTACTATTCTTTCACCTTTACTGTAGATCAGTTATTTTTAACCAGTGTACCATGAGAAGATTTTAGGTATGCCATGAAAAATTTTAAAGACCATTAATTAAACTACTTTCAAAAGAAATTCAAAGCACAGTAAATATATGCTTTTTTAATACTTTCTTTTGATTAATGTAATTCAAGTGTCCTGTGGAAGTTTAACTAGAGGTTCAAGTGTTCTGTGAGATAAAAAGGTTGAAAAACACTGCTATAGATTGATATTTTTCCACAAAAAACAAAATGTTGAGAAATAAATCTGTGATGCCTTAGAAGGTGTGGCTCCAGAAAATAGTGGTGATACAATATATACTTGTTTAACTTGGTTCTGTATATATATTTCATCATATATATGACTTCACCAATTATCTCTTGAGTACCTTCCATGTGTCAGCCAATATCCTGGGTGCTAAGAATATAATAGTGTACAAGACAGGGCTCCAGTTCTCCTGCAATTTACATCCTCATGGGTAAGTACATGCTGAACAAGTAGATAGGTAGGTATACAGATAAACATAAGTCAGCAAGTTATCATTCGGACTCCCGCATCCAAGGCAGATGCTCTGTAAGAGAATTTGAGGGAGAGTGCCACTCTACTTGGGATAAATAGGCCTTTCTTAAAAAGAGCCTTTCAGTTGAGATGTAAAGATCGAAAGGGAGTGAGCTATACTAACAACTGGGGAAACGGCATTCCTGATAGAGGGGACACTGAGTGGGAAAGCCCTGAGGTAGAAAATAGTTTAGATATTGTTTAAACTAGACTCTTTGCTGCATCTTTGCTAGGTGGCCACCTTATCACGGGTTTGAGTTGTCACATCTTTGATACTGCAGGAAAAAGCAGGAAGCATTTACGGTGAGGTCAGAGAGGCTAAAGACCAAGAGGTCTAGGAGAATGGGTTTCTGGAGTCAGGAGATAAACAGAACCAAGATCTCTGGATTCCACACGGAGGAGAGTTCTAGAGTGGCTGCTTTTCAAGACAAGACAATTCAAGTCAACTTATCTGCTTACTCCTACCATTATCTAATGATGACAATGATGATAATGACCACAACCAAAAAAAGATGTCAGTTAGATTTCATTGATTGCTTCCCATGTCCCAGGTTCTGTGTCAAGTGTCAATCTGATTTAATTCCCTCAACAACTCTACAAGGTAAACAATATTCTCCCGTGTTACAGTTAAGAAAACAGGCTCAGCACACATAATAGAAAAAATCAGCTCGAGGTTACTCAGGATTCTTTTGGTTCATGCCCTATACTAGACATTTTTCAAAGGGCACTGCACAAGCAAACAACATCATCATAATCCTAAAGCCTAAATTCAAAATGCATTAATTTCTTTTTACCACCAGAGATTCAGAAAAACACGCCACAGTGATGTGATTCTTAAGCATGTGCTTTCGATGATCAAAAGGCTGGAAAAGAGAAGGTTAACATTTATATATACATATATATTTAAATTATGAATGCAAAATAGCAGCCAAGAATACATTTTTATATCAAGGTTATAAGCAGATGAAAAATGACAGTCTGTACTAGAAATGCAAACAGACCATTAATTATAGCAGCTCCGCAAAGCACCATAGTAATATGCAGTTTGTAATACTTTACCAAAATTTACATAACTATATAGTCTCCTCTCAGATTCCAGAGATTCTATTTTTGATAAGTAGCAATTCAAAACGTTAGTCACCTCATCTGTATTATTATTCGGCATCTATGAATGTGAAATGATGACGTCTTGAATTTATGTCAGTGAACAAGACAGGCAGCTTCTGGCTCGTTGTGTATTCATTCCAGCACTACCATGTGCCAGGCATGGTGCGCGGCCCAGGAGGATACCCAGGTGAATAAGACACATGGTCTGTCTCCTGGGGACGAGCCGATCCACAAGGGAGATAGAATAGCAAACACATAACCCCCGCAGAGTTTGGACAAACTAAACATTCAGAGATCCAAAGGACATGTGGCGTTGGAGTTTGTCTCCCAACCAGATAGCTGATTATAATCCACCAATCACTACAGCCACATTAACAAATTAATGTCCTTCCTTCCTTCCTCTTTCCTTCCTTTCTTCCTCCTTTCCACCCTTATTGTATCCCCCTTTTCCTTCCTCTTTCATTCAATAACTATATCCTGTCATTGGTTAGCAAGACTATATAGTAATTTACTATGTATTAGGCAAAAATAACTATTTCTTTTATGTCTCAGGAAGAATATACAATCATTTTCCCATTTTATACGTGAAACTGAGGTACAAGGAGTTTACACAGTTTGCCAAGGTCACACATTTGGCAAGTGGCTAAACAAAGACCAAGGCACTGTGACTCCAGAATCCAGGCTCCAAAGCACATTGCCTGGCTCCATACATTATGAGGCAGCACACCTGTCACAACACCTGAAGCCATAATAAGCATTCAGTGATTATAGAACATTTTGGAATTTTGAACAAAGGCCTTCCAAACAAAGAATTTGCCTTTCAAAAATCAAAGAGGGAAAACTAAAAGGAGGATGAGAAGGAAAAAAATGCAGCGTTCACTACAGGTCTTCTCTGGTTTCCCCCTTGGGAGCGCAGTGGCCACTGCCCGCATAAATGATCAGAGCTGGCATTCTGCTCGATTACTGTGCATCTGCGACGGGCCTCAGAGTGAATCAAGCAAAAACAAAGTAAGAGAGGAAAAGACCCCACTGATGGGAACTGGCCCACTCTCCTGTTTTGACTCACAGCGGTTTTCTCCTTCTTTTTCACCAACAGGCATATGTCCCCCCCCCCCACTTGCAACAATATTTCAAAACAACTGAAGTCAAGATTGATAGCTAATTATCCTAAGGTCATACTGAAGAACAAAACCGCCAGGACACCAAACATTCAAGAACGTGGAAGTGTGAAGAATACAGAGTTAATTTTTTCCCCATTAAAAAACAAAAGGGGGAGCAAGCTTTTTTATTCCTTGAGAATAACTGGCTTTCAAAAATTATCCAAAACAGACCTCTTAAGACATTTCACCTCTGCTCTGAATGTTTTAAGCTGGCCCTCTGATTACAAAATGTTCATGTGAAATCTCATCAAGATGCTTTCTTACGATGAAGAATGTTTTATAAATTGTAATGGCTTTAATCAGCACCCTCTTTGAAGCTATTTAACTGTATGATGTAGCCCAGCCAGTGCTTCAATTATGTCATTTATCGATTCTGTATTAATTAAGTCTCATTATAGAGATTGATTTATATACTTCTCCCCATCTCTTACCAGATGGTATAGCATTCTCCCTGACACTCCATAAACATCACCTGGATTCACTCATCTTTCTCCCCAGCTGAATGTTTAATCAGCTCTTAGTCATCTTCAAACTGAATTGCTCCTCTTTATCCTCCTCTTCACTAGATTCTGTCAGTACAGTACACAAAGTCCAAGTGATGTAAACATCAGCCAGTAGTATCTACACAGCCAAGTCTATAAACAACTCATTTCTACCTCAATGAATTCTTAGCCAATGTGGTGATGCAATTTTCACAGTAAAGTAAAGAGAGAGCCTTTTGCTTCTTTAGCTGATTAAAACCTATAGTCAGTGTTCAATTATCCAGGGCAATGGAGAAAATAACTAAAAAAAAAAAAAATGTGTATTTGGCAATGGGAATATAGCAGACAATCTGGCCTAAGTAGAGTTACCTTCTGAATTATATTTTACTTGTGCTAATACAAAACTTAACTTTGTATTCTTGAGCTTGCATGCTGAGAAAATAGGAGGCAGAAGTCCCAAGGTGCACTGCATTGCAAGAAAGCCAGCCTAGAATTTTAAACTGCCTTGGGTGATCCAGAAAAATGGATAATAGAGAAATGGAAAGGCTGAACTATTTTTCTCCCAACAGATTAATGGGTCTACCATACAGTCACCTGAAGAACAGAATGTCTAGACTCCAAACTGGTTGTGTTTCCCTCCAAACCAACTCCTTCTCCCCACCCACACATCTTTCTTTGTTCTCCAGTCCCTATTCTAGGATCTGTACAGCAGGGATCTTGAGTTCAAATACCATGACCCAAACAGGAAACATAAATGAAGTATATGAGAAAAGGGGGGCGGGGCAGATGAGAGGGTGTGCACCATCAACAAGGAGGACTAGCTTGCTGTTCTACTCAGCTCAAGTTTGCCTGACAGAACATATCAGATTTGTCACCAGATCTAGGGTTTCTCTAAAACCTGAAAATTGCTATCCTTATGTAACACTTGAGATTTTAAATATTGGGCTGAATGGAACGTAGATTTGTCACATGAATTTTGATCTTTACCTGTCAACTTCAATGGCTCCTCATTCCCACTTCAAGTACAACCAAACCCCAAGGTTATTTTTTTTAACTTTATTTCATAATTTTGAGGGGGTACAAGTGTTACATGGATGAATTGAATAATGCTGAAGTCAGGGCTTTTAGTGTGCCTGTTGCTGGCACAGCATGCATTATACCCCAAAGGTAAGTTTGTATCATTCACCCATCTCCCATCAAGTCCTCAAGTTCTGACATTTTTCTTACTATCGCTCCTGTGGTGTCATTTCTTTCCACCCCCACTGCCATCATCTATGCTGCCATTTATTTCACATCTGCACTATTAGGGGAATATCCTGTCTTTTCTCCAGGGCGTGCTATGCACACTGACTGGATTGAGCTTTCTAAAACGTACATAAGAAGAATCAGCTGCAGGGCTTGTTAAAACAGCTTGCTGGACCAAATACCCAGCTTTTCTGATTAGTGAGTATTGGTATTGGGTGGAGAACTAATAATCTCCATTATCAATAAGCTCCCAGGTGAGGATCTTTATGTTGTTGTTCCAAGGATCACATTTTGAGGGCCACCGCTCTAAAACATCACCCTCCCACACCCAGCCTTAACACTTTCCATGATTCTCCATTTCCTCCACACTAACCTTAAAACTTCCCAATCTGCCACTCTGGATTCTTCAAACCTGGTCTCCTCTTCTAACCTCCAAATCCCATTTATCTGATCCCTTGGCTTCAGCCAAACGGGCCTACTTGTGTATTACCCAAATGCACCGTACACTTCCACCCTCCTGCCTTCACCTTGAATAGACTGTCCTTCCACCCCCATTCTCTGAGTCAAGTTCTACCTTTTCATAGATTACATCCAAACCCCCCACCTCAATAAAACCATCCCCAATCCTACTTCTGTCATTTCCTCTAAACTCCTATAACATTAGCCCTCCAAGTCGCTTGATGCA
The DNA here is from genome assembly GCF_027406575.1 of Nycticebus coucang. Lineage (NCBI taxonomy): Eukaryota > Metazoa > Chordata > Mammalia > Primates > Lorisidae > Nycticebus > Nycticebus coucang. Next base: position 59,266,053 of record NC_069792.1, on the reverse strand, counting down.
GTCTAAAGAACATGATATTCAGAGACAAAGACTCAAGTATGAATCCTAGTTCTTTCACTAGCTATGCATCTTGATAAGCCATTTAATCATTCTGACCCTCAGTAAAAGAGACATACCAATACAATAGCTACTTCTATTGGGTGGCATAGAGAGTTGATGGGAAACAAACTATTTAGAGGAACATAGTACAAAGTAGGTGCTTTAATATGTGGTAATTTCCTTCCTTCATCCCTTTCCCCCAATCATACATTTAAAAATAAATATAAACTATATTATGCTAATCACATATTTTAAGCTTACCTCCTTTAATTTTAGCTAGATAGGACATTTCTGAAGGACAAAGAAAGAAAACATTTAATTCAGCTTGGTAATCCTTGCACCTGAAATTTCTGATCAACTGGTAAGCCCTCAATAAATATTTAGTAAGAATCTTATTAATTTGAGAAATAATGTAAGACAAATGGTTCCATAAAAAGCTTCCCTCTGTAGAACTTAAATCTCTAAGTAATTGTGTTTATTCTCAAAATATCTATGACAAAGAAAAGGTATTTTATTTAGAAAAAACTGAAAAAGTTTGAATGGGGGTCTCACTTGATATTCAATGGTGAATTAAAACAGTATTGCTATAAAATCATCAATAAAGAAAAGTCTTCTCCTTGAAGAAAATATAAGCATGAAGAACATAAACAATGGCAACAAGTAACGGACTTTTTTTGAGGAAAACTGTCAGGTAACCACGTTGATACAACAAGATCTTTCTTCCTCTTACTGGGTTCTTGGTCTCAGTAATGAAAGAATGAATTCACAGACCACAGGCAAGCAGAAGTGATAGAGCAATTAGTGGAGAGGAAAGTTCCCAGTACCAGGAAGGGGTCCTACAGGGGTTGCTGCTGCAGCTCAGTTGTTTAGAGGCTTTCATGCCTTGACCGCCTGCCCAAACCTTGCTGGCAAACATTGATGGGGTCATGCAAACCCAGCTGACTTACATTGAGAGGTTTCTTTAAACCTTAACTGACTAGTTGTTGATTGACAGTGGGTGCCCTTCTCCCGCCCAGTCACCTATGAGGAATCCCTTCCCCTGGCATCCCTGCTTACAACAGCCAGTGCCCAGTGGTTGCCCAGGTTGCCCTAGAGGAGCCCCTCCCCCTTATTCTCTGGCTGGTTTTCCAGTCCCTGCTTAAAGTCTTTTGGCTTCTGTCAATGTGATTGCTGTATTTCCAAAATGGCTGACAATCTTAGAATGGAAGGGACTTAATTTTCAAAAAATGGCTGATGATACTGATGATTACACTAAAAAATGTCCAAACTGTCCTCCAAGGAGTCCTCTAATTTTGAATCCAAGCAGCAACAAATTACAATGTACATTCTGTTCTCAAGTGTTGCTGACTTCTATAATATTCCTAGACAGAATTCAGTACTACCCACTCACATAGAGCTAAGGGCGAAAATGCTTGTAAGAGAGAAGGGAGATATTTTCCTTGATAAGAACCTGAAAACATCATTGTTCATGAATGTTGTGGCAGAAAAAATTATATAATCTGCCTTATAGGGCATCTGGATATTTTCCTAAAAATACAGAGCAAAATACCCTAGAAGTTCAAGTTGTTTTAAACTTGTATCACTCACCCCTCTCCCACCAAGTCCTCAAGTTCTGACATAAAGCTAAGGGTGAAAATGATACAGAGGTTACACAGGTTGGTCAAAGAGCCCTAGATGTTGGGTCACCTCATTTGTCATGAGATCCCTGCCATGATTTACTGTAACAACCTCAGATAAGTTCATTTCTTCAATAGACATTTCCAGAGTATCTATATAACAAACATTATACTGGATATTAGGGACATAGAAGTAAAAAGTGAATATAGTCAATGTCTTTCTGAAACTTACATTCTAGTGTGAAGTCAGACAACTGGACAGTTTCTTACCAAACTCATTTTCCTTTCATTCTAGGCATAAAGATAAGCCAAATTTCCCAACCTCCACATAATGGCATTCTAGCCAGCCGAATGTGAGCAAAAGTGACGTATGCCATATCCAGGACCTAGATATGGATTACTATGGAAAAGCTACCTCTAGGTTATTGATTTTCTGTCCTTATCCCCTTATTTGACAGCTGCATGCACAGTACTCTGAAATCTCAGAGGTGATGGAACCACAGATGGAAAGAAGCAAAAGGCTACTCGCTGAATACCCCTTTGGAACTATCATGTGAACAAGAAAGACACTCCTTTTGAGTTAAATGACTGAGATTTGAAGTTGTTCATTACAATAGTTAGTCTACCCTACCAAAGCAGCTACAAAAACTAATTCTGAGACATTTTGATAACAAAGTATGCACAAGATGATATAAGAATACCAAAAAGAGGTAGCTCACTTGGGCACAAAAATATCACCAAGAGAGTTCCCCGAAGAAGAAACACTTACAATGAATCTTGAAAGATGTGACAGTGATAAAGGGAATGGAGGACAGCAGAGGAGAAAGCACCTACCAAGTCATGCAATTCTGGAAATACGTTGGTTATTCTGAACATTGAGAACATGGTTATTCTCAACATTCTAAGCAGCTGGGAAATGGGGGTGCTTAATATGTATTTGTTGAAATGATTAATGAAGAGTAGAATCTAAATTACTTATTATAATAATTACTAGAAATTATGGACAAGGGAAAAGGAAAAGTAATTAAGGACCATCCAACTTAGAAGGGTGAACAGATGGTATTATTGTCCTATGATAGAAAAAATATATGAGAAAGAAGCAAAATTATGAGTTCAATTTTTAAAAAAAAATTAAAAGTGAGATAGCTATGGAAAATCCAGAAGTAGAATCAATAGGCAATTGAACATAAGGGTATAGAGCTCACAGCAGTAATATGTATAGCAGAGGTGGAAATTGCCACAGTATCATGGTGGTTGAAGCCACAAACATGATGCTTGATCAGATAGATTATTCAGAGTAAGAAGCCAGAGATACAGGGAAGAAGGAGAGAAAGAACCAAACAGTGTGACAGAGAGGGTGGGAAGGGAGAAGAGAGAGAGAGAGAATAAAAAAGAAAAGGTCATGGAAGTCAAAAAGAAGAAATATTGACAAAGTAATCAATAGTGGTGAGTACTTCAAAGTGACGAAGTAAGATGATGGCTTGAAAAGTGTCCATTAAATTTAACAACTAGGTAGCTATTTGTGACCTTAACCAGTTCCATTTCAGTACTGGCAAAAGTCAATAGCTAATCCAAAAGCTAAAAGAGTCAGCAGAATGAATGAGATACGAGGAATTAGAAATAAGGAATATAGAACACTCTTTAAAGGAACTTAGTTCTATGGTTATAAGGGAGACGTGGACAAAGAGACTGAGTTTCTTTCATTTTGGTTTTTATTTGGGGGGATGTAAGACTTAAACATGTTAATACATCTAATTCTCTGAACTTCTATTTCCCTATCAATAAAATGGGATAATAATGCCCCTTTTGCATGGCTTTTTGGGTTGTTGTCAGAATAAGTAAGATGACATGTGGAATATTCTGAAGTCCTATATAAAGGCCAATGTTATAAATTTAGAAATGTTGAAAACAGAGTTATAAAAGTTAAAAGTCTGGTGAAATATGTCCAGCTGGCTATAAAAATCAGTGATAAACTATAATCAGTCTAGATCTAAAAATAGTAATAAAAAGCTCCCTTTAACACATATACTACAAGTTGCTGACCCCAAGCCTTAGAGCTAAAACAGACTTTGAAGTGTGTCATGCTGGACAATTCTTCTGGTACTCCTAGGTTGTAGCCTGGGTTTCTAAATGTCTTCATTATTCCAGAAAAAATAAATAAATAAATAAACCATGCCAATGAACCCTGGCAGATCACTGTGCATTAAGTCATCTGGGAATTTATTAGTCTTATGAGTAGTAGTTCTTAAATAAAGATTCCTGGCAATTGCCCAGTTTCACAAAGCAATACACTAGCTCCATAATTTAAGTCTCATGACCAGAGAAAGTATGGTAAATGGCCACAGCTTGCTGAGTATGTTATTCCAAGGGGTAATTGAGGTATTCTGGGAAGCAAGTTAGCCATTTTAGGACTTCCCTCCTGGGAAGATTAACCACCCCAAAGAATATGGTCCAATCATTATATCACTGGTCACAAAACCTTTAAACACTCCACAATGAACATTATTTTTAGCACTATGACATCAGTGTAACTAGTTTTTCTCTCATAAAACTTCTGACAAGAAGTTCTAACATACTCCATCATTTTCCCCTGGGAAGTCATCCCTGCAAAAGAAAAATGTCCCTTTACTTTTCTCTGCACTTGTATACAACTCCCCTTTGACTGGGTTTCCTTGTTGCTGAAGTCGCCTTCTCAGTTATTTTATTTTCATGAGTGTGGAGTGCTAATTAAGGTCAAGCAGTTATATCTCAGTTCAGTTATATCTCCGTTCCAACTAGCAACCGTGCAGAATAAATAACTTTTCTTTACAAAAAATCCAGTCTTGAGACCCAAATAAACCCTATCTGCAATTATTTTTTGCATTTAAAAAAATATCTTAGACCCAGCTACAATGCTGATATGATACTTCTTTTATTCATGTTTCTCAAGTATTTTATGACTACTGTAATAACTATTAACATTTAACACATCAACTTTTGGACCTTTTACCTACTGAAATACTGAGTTTCATTCCTAGGACTAAGGGACAGTAAAGTCCTTAGACATTACCTCAATCTGTACTAAAAAGATAAGCCTTAATTTGCCCTAAAACGATATCACCAAACATCTACATAGACATTTTTAGATAATCAAGTATGTTTCATAAATTTGCCTCATTTAATCTTAAATTTATTTTGTATATTTCTTCTTCTTGTTGTTAGTAGAAGAAAATTATGAGACCCACAGAAGCTTAAGAACATTCCCAAGTCTACACAGTTGTTTAGGACCACAGCCAGATCCATTTCCAGGGTCTCAAATTCCCTAACTCTTTCCACTGTACCACAAAGGGCCCCCATCATGTTACCCACTCTCCTTTTATTTAACTTCTCTAGCAACATGGAAAACAGTCTGGCTCTCTCTGAAGTCAGTAAGAATCTTTGATGAAACACAGACATAAATTCAGTTCTTCTTCCAATGAAAATACATAACATATTAGTTATATAAGGAATGTGATGGGATTATTGTGAATGTGGAAAGCTTGAAAGCTTTTTAAAGGAATGCACAAATGATGCTTGGCATCCTGAAAAGGCCAGAGAAGATACTACAAACAAATGACTAAATGTGGAATGAGGGGAAATTCCATTAACAACCAGTATTTTCAGCTACATGGTTTGTTTTTATTTCATAAAGGTATTTCTTTCATGGAAAACCCTTGTTTTTGAAAGGATTTCAAATGAGCATCATGACCCACCTGTAGATGGAGAAGGAAGCCACTGATCGAATGAGGGACGCCAAAGCCCCCACCTTGGCAGCTTCTACTGCCCCCTGGACTCGGTATTTCACTGATGTTGCATAGCTGATGTAAGGTTGGTTATAAACAACAATCTTCCCTTTTGCTTCTATGGCTCTTCTCTGCAGTTCTTCGAATGAGTTCACCACCAGAGCTTCAGCTGTAATGCCTAGAAATAAAAGTCATATGAGATTAACTTATGGTTTCTCATCAGCCAGGTTGAATGGGCACACCAAAGGTCACACATGCTCTTTCCTCCACATCTGGCAAACTGCTTTGAGAAGATCAAAGTTTTAGAGCCATTTACCATGGGAGAAAGATTGTGGGATTAGCCCGTTTCCCAAAAGAGAGAAAAAGCATTCAAAATGATGTAACATACGACTCAACTTACTTGACCAGCCGGTATTAAATCATAAATTGCTTGAAAAGATAGCTTCTTTTTCCCCTTCTTTCCCATCCAAAGAAGTCATTAGTTTCATAGAATGGTGCTAATTATTTATTTAACAAATACATTTCAGAAAGCTCCCTTTAGGATTGACACACATATTTATCTTTTCATAAAACTATTTTGATGTGTTGCTAAACAACCTGAGATGACTTCATACAAAGGATGGCAATTTGTGAAGAATACTTTAGAAGCCAAGGTTCTTCATAAATCCAACTCTCAACAAATGGTTAATGTAACCTCTCCCAAGAACCACAAAAAGTCAGCTTGTTTTCTTTCCTCCTTTGTATAAAAACACTTTTAAAGGATGTGGAAATTTCCCATGCTTCTCAATTTACAGTACTTGTTCACCATGAAACACACTACTATTCTCCAAATAAAAATTATGAAAACATTGTATAATTGTCCTGTAATCCTGTTGTCATGGTTAGAAGAGATGTGCCCGCTTTTCTCATACCACAAGACTTGCCTAGGTCTTCCTGATTAGAAAGCAGGGTTCCACTTCTTCCAAGAAGTCATTCAAAACTGCCAGACTACTGAAAATACTACTTGATGGGGTAGTTAGAGTGACAAGAAAAAATATTTAGAAACAAAGGCCAGAGGCAGTCACTAGATATAACTACCCAAAGGAAAGTGGTAAGAGCCTACTGTTTTGTGGTGTTAGCCATGCGGTCCTGAAATATATCAGTAAAACCCAAAGTATCAATATATATTTAGCATACTTAATATTGCAAACTGCAGAATTAGTTTTTTCTGAAAGATTAACAAATGTGAACTGTTACTCAGAAAAACTTTTTAAAATGCACTGCAGGTACCAGAGAATTCTTGCTTTCAACGTTGGCTGCATTATAATGGACCCTTTGGGCTGGCTCCTCTCCTGCTTCTGTTTTCACTATCCAGTTTGAATTTGTACTTTTACTTTAAAATGATTGGCTACAAATCTATAAGCATGTCTCTACAATACTTAGAACTTAAAATATAATCTAAAAGAAGCAATTTATAATTATGAAAAGTAAGGAAACCACCAGTTTTTTCCACATGATAAGCATGCATAAAAATACCAATACAAATAGGTATTTGGCTAGACTGATTTTGAGATTCATAACTTTCTGAAACCTGAAGTTACCTTGAAATTTGACTGGCGTTATTGTTGGCATAGTATGGGGATTTTGCTGATGGTTTTCAGCTGCTCCTAATGAATAACAGGTTCAATGGTCCACCCAAGGGATGTCCCAGCAATGGGGTAATTTTGGTATCTGGATTAGAGCCACTAGAAATGAAGCCAAATTTCTATAAATTTTCATGGGCCACTGCAAAATTAAAGTCATATGAGAGTGGTATTTCCCTACGGTCTATGCTTCAATTCAAATTCTTTTAACAACCAAAAAAGTAGAGTCTGGAGGAGCCAGACACCTAGACACCACAGTTGCCTAGACAACACAGTTGCCAATGCAAATCTCTGATAGCAGCTACAGGTCAAATCCTATCACCATGGACTTGGAAGAAGAGTTCAAATTAAAGTTTACAGTCATCTCTTATTCCTTTGTCTCCTTTATTCCCACATCCAATCAATCCTCAAATACTGATCACCTTACCTCTAAAAATCAATATTGAAACCATGTCCTCTGTTCCATCTCATTATACTGTCTCATATCAGACCCTCATTACCTCTCTACAGACCTCTCGGAGCCCAGCGCTCCCACCACCACTGTTGTCCCAGCCTCCAGACTAACTCCCTCAAATTTAACCTGCACAGAGCTGCCAGAGTGGCCTGCTTCAACTACTGAAAAGCCAGAGCTGCCTATGAGACCAACACCCTGACATTTCCCCATCATTTCAACATACTGTTCAAAGTCTGTCTACATCTAGAGACACTGGCTCCCTTTTATTTTAAATTTCATCAATACTAAACTTAAAAGGTCCCGCTTTATACCCTTTCACTCCTCCGTGTCTTCATGTATGCCTGTACATCATGCCTGTAGCCGCCATTCTCCCAGCTTCATCATGTGACCAACCTCTATCTATCCCTCGGATTCTATTCCAGAATCACTTCTCTCAGGCACATTCCCTGGCCTCCTCTCTCCTATCCCATCCTTCCACTCTCACCTCAGGGAAGGCTGGGCACACACCATCCTCCTCTAGACCTTCAGGGCACCCCGGGCATGGGAAAAATGAAACTTTCACAGTTATGGCCTTCTCCATTGCTTAAACTGATTTTCTCAAAGTTTGGGGGCATGTTCATCTTTGTTTGTATCCCTAGGGACTAACACGGTGCTTGGTGTATGCATAGGCAGCAGTCATTGAACACTCCTTGAGTGGCACTGCTCCAAAGAAGTGACCACTGACAGGGTCTGAAGCATCTTCACTAGTGTTCAATTTTACCATTAAAGTTGGATGCCCTTCTCCTATAGAAGCCCTGCAGTCTGACTCCCTGACCACACTGAGTATAGTCATTGCAAACAATGACAGAGCAAAATAGGTCTTGGAGCAGTAAACTATAAATATGAATTCCAGGTACAAAAACTCAGATACTTGAACTTAAGAAAGCTCTTCTGATCACTCTCTCACAGCCTAGCTACCTTTACTGTGCACAAATTTCTACATCTGTTATTGAAGTGTATCAGCAGTGAGAAACAACAGATCAAAAGGAGGAGCCTGAAAACTGGCAGCAGGTCTACAAAAACAATGTCAGAAACAGCAACATACAAGATAATTAATGCTAACCGAACTTTCGACAATGAAAGAAATGTTCTAAATCTGTGCCAGCACAGTAGCCATTAGCCACATGTGGCTATTGAGCTCTTGAAATGTGACTAGTGTGACGGAGAAACTGAATTTTTAATGTTGTTTAATTTTAATTCATTTATATTTACATTTAAATAGCCACATGTAGATAGAACTTATAATCACTGTAGGCTCAAACCACTGCATAGAGCAAATAGCTGGGGGCATCTCTGCTGGCCCCAAGCAACTTGATTTGCTCTCAGTTCAGTAACACACATGACAGGCATGAGGATGTCCCTTTCCAATGCTCTCAGACCCAGAGGATTGTATTCAGTAGCTTTCATTTGGGAAGGCAGGAGGCATACAAAACATTATTGCTTAAATCAGGGGTCCTCAAACTTTTTAAACAGGGGGCCAATTCACTGTCCCTCAGACCATTGGAGGGCAGGACTATAGTTTAAAAAAAACAACTATGAACAAATTCCTATGCACACTGCACATATCTTATTTTGAAGTAAAAAAACAAAACAGGAACAAATACAATCACACCACTGCATGTGGTCCATGGGCTGTAGTTTGAGGACCCCTGATTGAAACCAAATAAAATGAGGCCATCTGGAAAACTTCTCTATTCTATATTAGTTTGTATTTGTTACCTCAAAGGAAATGCTCATGCTGTCCTACAAATCAGCAAGTTTCTACTTCTTTTTTGCATTTTCTCTTCTTCCCATCCTCTCATTCTAAAAAGTAGTTCATGAAAACCTCAAAGAACAAAACCAGTGTCATATTCATACTGAGGCCTGCCCTGACATTGCTATTTATAATTGTAACCCACTCCCTACCTCCTTCCCCTCTTAGCTTGCTTAATTTTTCACAGCATTTATAAGCCACCAGTTGTTCCCAGTACAATAATGTAAGCTCTGGGGGAAGGGGTAGAAACTTTTGTCTGATTTATTCCATTAACAGTGCCCAAGTTTCTGAAACGGTGCCTGACACATAATGAATGAAATACACATGCACACTACTGAATAAAGAGAAAACAAACAAAACAGTATACCTGTCAAATCCTATCCCTGATTACCCTCCAGAATACCCTATCTCTGATTACCCTCTAAAAATGTATATATTTTTTTCTTTTTATTTATTTTTATTAAACCATAGCTGTGTACATTAGTATGATCGTGGGGCACCATACACTTGGTTCATAGATCGTTTGACACATTTTCATCACATTAGTTAACATAGCTTTTGTAGCATTTTCTTAGTTATTTTGCTAAGACCTTTACATTCCACATTTACTAGGATTCACATATACCCTTGTAAGATGCAACGCAGGTGTAATCCCATTAATCCCCCTCCTTCCCCCTCCCTCCCCCTCTCCATTTCCAATGAACTTACATATTTCTATAGGTCAGGAAAATTAATAATAGTGGCATTGAATATTTATTATTTATACTCAAGTTCACAGCAACTCTGCAAAGTAGTTTATTATGAGATACTGAGGTAAAGAGAAATAAGTTTATACAACTTCTAGGTGTTGAAGCTGAGATTTGAACTATGGGGTATCTGAATCCAGGGGCCATTTCTTCCTATTAACTGCATTGTTATCTTCTCTCACAAACAGAAAATATATCAAAAGAAAAGGTCATCATTTTCATTTTAAGAGTAATAAGAAGGAAAAATAAATAAGTGTATACAAGTTTCCTAAGTTTTCAGTTACCAGTTGTTTTCCTTAGTCTACACAAGATCCTGCTCATCAATCAGGGTGCGGTCATCACACTAAGTCTATTATCTATTAAGGGGTGAGCTGGCGTGGGTACTTCACTGTGGGACAAGAGTCACCAGGATCTGTTAGAGTAATGGAAAGGATTATAGGTTTACTTCTAATGAGAACGCAGGATGAAAGCTAAGGATATTCATAAAGTGACTCTGTTAGCTATAGCCTATTATATCACAAAAACGATATGAAAGTCCTCAGGTTCCTTTTTATTTTCCACATTTGATTTCAAACTCGGTCAAGTTATTTTTTAAGCCACTTACTGTGGCAGTCTCCTTGCAGAAACAACAGATGCTGACTGCTACGGCATTGGCTCAGACCATTCCTTCTATGGAGAATCTGATAACAAGACTCCAATCTCTGTCTCTTCTAACTTGACTCCTTCCCAAAACAGTGAAGAATAAGAAGATGGTGAAGTAAGAATTTTATAATGTTTTCTTGCAGTAAAAGGAAAAAACTATAGACAGAAAAATGTGTCTCTGGGCTCAATTCACTGTGGTAAGTTTTAGGAAATTTATTCTTATTTCAGAAGACTTAACTTCCGACAGGAAATAATCCAGTCCTACCCAAAAGGAAACCTAGCTTTTTATTCTTATCATGTAGTCTTCTACCATGTACACGATGCAAGGTAACTAGGTCTGTGGAAAGGCTGGTTTTTCCTGGACTCAGAGTTATGAAGAAGAGGGAACAGTTGTTCTGGGAAACTCAATGTTTTGGCCTGAAGTGGTAAGGAAATTGCAAATTCATGGCAAGGCAGATAAAAGAACATCAGAGCCTTTCTTTTGGAGAGTCCATTTGTTTATGGAGAATATTATGATTGTGCAATGATGTCCTCTTCATGGAAGAACAATTATTGAAGATTCAAATTAATTCACCAAATTTATAGCCCTCCTACTGGGCCAGGACTTCATGTTAGACATTGGGGAAAATACAAAGATGGGTAAATTCTGGCACTGTCTTTAAAGACTGTATCATCTGAGGAAGAAAAATGGGTAAACAATAACTTTTAAAAGGACACAGAATGTCACAAGTTCTAGATGAAAATAAAATTTCATGAAATAATAACATAAATCAGTGTTAATTCTGACTGGGGGAAATCTAGGAAGTTTCGTATAAGAAGAAACTTTAACAGGGCTTTAGAAGATTTCAATAGCCTGAAAATGAGGAAAAGGCCATTTCTGGGTAGAGAAGAAAGAAAGGAAGACAAAAATAGATGAAACATCTATTCATTTACAGTGAATAGGAGGCTTCCTGCCAGGCCCCAAAACAGACAGTCAGACATTCTACAGTCTTCCAATTTTTAATCAAGGTATTTATAGATGCCCCTTCTCCACACTGTGAATACCAGGAAGGAAAATGGTCTCCTTAAAGAAATTTTCAGAAAAAATAAATAAATAAATAAAACTCAGCCGTTAGGTTAGTGAAGGAAGAGCAAGGAGCAAAGCACAACTCCAGTGACAGCTGGAGGCATATGCCCACCCTCTCCACACTGCATCTTCTGAGATCTGGCTCAGATTAAACCTGGGCTGTCAGCCTTATGAGAGAGCCCAGACGCCACTACCCCAAAGTCCATGAGCACAGTAATTTATCACCACCTCTAGAGACGCAGCTGCCTGCCTGATGGGGTGGTGTGCCAAGAGCCCTCTTAACCATACTGACACCAGAGGACAGGCCAGCAGCAGAGCATCTTATCTACCTGGACATCTAAAAGAAGAGAATTTACACAGAGACTTTTGCTGCTCAACAGAGGGTACCTACCATAGGCCCATTATGTTCAACTCAATGTGTAACACTGGATGCCCAGTTTTACAAGTACCCAACCCAGCAACTCACAGCAGCCATAAGCATACAACACTCTGGTCCTTAGAAATCAGATTACTTCAAAGCCCAAACCGTTCACCTTGTTAATGCGGCAGCGAGAAGAGACGTCAGACTTCTGAGTATCTGGATTGCTTTTAACACTTTTCACAGGGAACATTTATACCCTAAAACTTGAAATATACTCTTGTCAAAAGCAACTTTGTACCTCGTGATTGCATTATTGTACACAGCTATGATTTAATTAAAAAAAAAAAAAAAAAACCATGGTTGATGTGGCTGCTTTCTCCCCAGCCACTGGGTGTTTCCTGGTAAGTGATTAGTATGGGTGAGTGAGGACTTTTATAAAAACCACTGTTACCTGGTATGTCTGTGAAGGTGAGCAGCAGGAGGGCTCCATGTACCTGTCAGCTTTCAGTGGTATTTGAGGAGGGAAATCCACAGGTCTCGGGATGGCAGGGATAGAGAAGTGAGGTGCTGGGGACAGCAGACTATTTTCATGGTCTGGCAGTCTTGCCCAGCTTCCCTAGGAAGGTGGAATCTGGGAAATTAGTTCTAATTGACCAGGAAACACTGGCAGGAGGCTGGGGAGGAGAAAGGGCTGAGATGAAAGTAAGAAAGAGTGATGTAGAGAGTGACATGAGAGGAGGCCGGCCTGGTTTACAGGGTGACATCACACAGGAGCCTCATAGCTATAATTAAAGAATTCAGTGAGGATAGGAAGTCAGGCAAATTTAGATTCACATTTTCAAAGTATGGTGAAAGGCTTGAAGGGAGGGAGGAAGGAAAGGCATGGAGGACTGTTTAAAGGCCAGCTGCCCCATACTGAGTAAGAGATGAGAGTGGCTTACGTTGGGTGGGCCAAACATCCTTTGTTTGTGGGAAACAAAGGATGGCAGGCCACTTAGCGTCATGCAGAAACTGGCTTCATGGAGTTTTGTACTCTGCTAACCTTATGGCCTCATCTATGTAATGACTATTTTCCTGGGGAAAGCTGCACATAAACAGATTTAATAATCAGATCATTCAAAACCAAGAAGAAATTTTTTAAAAAATTTACCCTATAGCCATATTACTCTATAGCTTTTTTTAAAAAAGAATACATTTTCCAATCATTAAGACATGGTTAAAGCTGGGGTTTTCTGCATCAGTAATAGGAAATTTCCATCATTATATACCCTGGCTTGATCAAAGCTCACTTGATCCTGAATAAGATGCTTAACTTTCCCTAGTCTGTAAAATGAGCATCACAATAATACTGGCCTCATGAGGCTTCTTGTGAGCACCATATGCGATGATGATGATAAACTTCTTCTGTACATTATAAAGCACCATAAGACAATAAGGGTAGACATTTAAGGGCTCTGGACATATATTTAGTAGGGATAAGCAGTAATCATCTGATTTATTTATAATTTCACTTAAATTACCAAGAATACTAATTACTTGGTAATTACTAAATTACCAAGAATGAAACAAAGTAGATGTAACTTCAGAAAATACTGAACCTACTTGGCTCACAGCAGGGTTATTCTGTATCATGTCAGACAGCTCCGTATTTTACTGAGGCAATAACTTAGGCCCTACATCTGGAAGATCCCACATCGCACTGGACAGAAAAGCTGAACAGGTTCCATGGGTCTACTCGGCAGCAAGAGGTACAGAGTAAGGGATGAAGGGGTGGGCGTGAGAAGCAAGAAAGGGCTTGTTGGAGAAGCAGCAGCAGTAGTACAGGGTATTGGGAGAAAAAGATGCCACTGGTGCCACCCAAAATAGACTTAGAATATATTCCATTATTCCTCTCCCCTTCCTTTAAGAGGACAACACATGCCTGCCCATTGCCTTGTAAACTGTAGGATCTCTGTTAAAGGCACTGACCCTGGGCAGCGCCTGTGGCTCAGTGAGTAGGGCACTGGCCCCATATGCCAAGGGTAGCGGGTTCAAACCCAGCCCTGGTCAAACTACAACAACAACAACAAAAAATAGCTGGGGATTGTGGCGGGCACCTGTAGTCCCAGCTGCTCGGGAGGCTGAGGCAAAAGAATCGTGTAAGCCCAAGAGTTAGAGGTTGCTGTGAGCCATGTGCCGCCACCCGAGGGCAGTACAGTGAGACTCTGTCTCTACAAAAAAAAAAAAAAAAAAAGACACTGACCCTGCAAGTTGGCTAAGCAACTTGCTCTGGCCAGTGTGATGAGCATGAGCATGATACATGGTTACAGTTGAGGAGGAGCAGTAAGGACCATTGCAAAATTTGGCTTTATCTCTTAAAAGCCCACGAGAATGGCATGTTCCAGATGGAAGCTGCTCCTTCCATCTGTGCTCTGGATAAAGAAAAGACTCCTAACGCAGAAGTAAAGGTACCACCAGCTGGCAGCCCCCCAACATGTATACACATTTTAAGAAAGAAAAAAAACTGTTTTAAAATTGTAGCACTCAATATACACTGATAATAAAAGATGAACACAAGTCATATTTGAGCACCTCTTGTAACTGCAGAAATCAAACGTGACTTGAGTGTTAGAATTTTAATATACTGTTTTCCTTTCTTAAACTATGTATACATTTTTTGACACCCTCTGTAAACAAAGTGAACAAGAAATAAATCTTGGTTGTTATGAGCTACCAAGATTTTGGAGGTTGTTTGTTACCACAGGATGGCTGAGAACTGACTAATTCCGGGGACCTGAATTAAAATTTTTTATCAGAGCTTTTCATGATCTAAGGTTGATGGATGAGATATAGAATAAACATATTGGTACCTTAGAAAATATTCTTGAGCGAAAATTAGACAACTACTTTCCTTCCTCTATCACACATCAAAGTGATCAAATGAACAACACCAAACGGCAGAGAGCAAACAAATCTGAAGACTATAGCAGGTGCAGTGATCTAACGCTGGTAGACTAAATGACAAAGAATTTTAAATAGCAGGTAAACTAGACTCAAGATCATTAAAATACAGTCTTGACTAACTCTAGCTAACTCACCTGATGTCATTTCTAACAGAAACAAGCTGCCGTGTCATAATGTTAAATAATTCTTCATGCACATTTTCAGTAGACTTCACCATTTCATCTCTGAAAGCATTTTGTTTCTAAGTTCCATCTTCATAAACCAAGGGAAAAAAAATGGTGCTGATGTATTGTGTCAATAACACAATAACAAGTGTTATTATAGTGTTATATTAGAGGAATAAAATAATTCGATGACAACTTGGTATTCCAAAATGGGCCCTTTTATTTAGCTATGTCTTCAAATGTTGTGTCCTAAGCTGTCCTTAGAGAAATAAAATTTCAGAAAAAAATACTGTAACAAATCAGAAATTCTGTCCCAAATAACAATAAATCTGACTTGGTTTCATGATTCAATTTGATATAATTTACCACTAGAAGAAGATTCTAGAGACAGGATGCATATACCAGAACCATATGGCTTACATGAAAATTTCTAGATGTTATGAAAGTCCATTGTCTAGACAGATATAAATACAACTATTGATGTTAATTTCATTCCAGTTAAAAGTCAGCACCATATAGTTTTAAGGAGGTGGAAGTGAGGGCATTAGCCACATTTTTAGGAAAGAAAACTGAGGCACAAGGAAGAGGTTCACATATCTAGAAAGTGGCAGAGCTTGGATTTGAATCGAGGTCAGACCGACTCCAAATTCATTTCAAAAAATACCTGTCTTTGGTCAATTTTGTTTCCACGATAATTTTAATTCCCACGTTTTATTAGGTATACAGCCAGGAGTGGTGGTTTATGCATATAATCCTAGCACTCTGAAAGGCTGAGGCAAGAGGATCACTTGAGCTCGGGAGTTCGAGATCAGCCTGAGTAAAAGTGAGACCCACCTCTACTAAAAAGTGAAAAATTAGCCAGGTGTGGAGCTTGTAGTCCCAGCCACTTGGGAGGCTGAGACAGGAGGATCATTTGAATCCAGGAATTAGAGGTTGCTGTGAGCTAGGCTGAAGCCCTGGTACTCTAGCCTGGGCAATAAAGTGAGACTTCATCTAAAAAAAAAAAAAAAAAAAGTCTTATTACAGATATTAATCAGTATTCTAAAATAATAGCAATGCTTGAGTCACAGCTATCATGAACCTTTTTTCTAATTACTGAGATCAAAGAACAGGTGGATTCTCACCCTTATAGGTGATAAGAAACTCCACTCCAACTGTCTTGGAAATGTTTTCACTCGTGTGACCAGTGATAGTGCCAGCTTCCAGCAGTTTCTGGCTTTTGGTGCTTCTGTTCACCATGTCAGCTTTACTTTCAGTGTCTGTGTAGTATTTTGCCCCCAATCAGCTCCAGGTTCTCCTAGACCTTCCATCCTTACTGTACTGCCCAGGGAAAAAGAGAGCATCTCTTCTAGCACCTTCCACACCACAGCAAAGACAGAGAAAACTTCATTTTTTAGAAGTCCTAGTAAAGAAGTCTGTTCAAGAGTCATGAGTTACATGCTCACTCATGAATCTAATACTATGACCATTGGGATGGGCTGTGCTGGTTACCTTCAGCCAAATAAGGCCTGCCTACCACTAGACCTGGATAAGGGGCTAATCCTAACCAAACCATAGCTGGGAGTGGGCAAATGTCATAGTTCCCAAATAGAAAGCAAATGAATCCTGGGTAGCAGACAACAGATGGCCACCACAGGGGATGTCCTTGATATTACTACAATTTGTAATGCAATGCTTTCCCACATTCTGAATTCAGTAAGTTTGCCGAGTTGAATTGAATTGACCATATTGTTCATTATCCACTTTGGCAGGGTAAAGAGCCTCTCGGTCCATTTATCCCCAACCACTGAACTCAACAAAACGAATGGGAAGTTTTTGATGAGCTACCAATTAATGAAAACCAGACATTCATTTAACAATATTAATAATTTATTCATCCATATAAAAAGTTAAGCATAAATGCTGTGGTATTAGAAATGTTAGTGCTACAGGAGTTCACAGCTTGCATAGTTCCCAAGAATCCACATGGACCATTTGTGATCCTTGAATCATATTTGAAAACTGCTATTTTATATAATCTTGTGATGGAATGGCAAAAATTGAAGCCCTTTCAGAATTTCTGTCAGATTTTAGAATAGGATTTTCAAATATTTAAAGAAAAAAAAAACCCAGGTCTATATACAGTCAATATAAATCCAAGATGTGAAAGGTAATAATTATTCATTTTGAATGATTTGCATTAATCTAATGATAACAAAAATGACTACTACTTGTACATTATGGCCAGGCACCATGCAAAGCACTTTACATGCATTACTTCATATACTTCTTTATGTCCCTATGTGGCAGGCATCATTTGTTTCCCAATAGTAATACTCAGATATGAAAAATGACCCTTTATTTAGGTCACAGAGTTTGGTTCATTGCAGGTCTAAGATTTCAAGCCCATACCTATCTGATGGAGACCTTCTATCTCTTAACAGAAGAAAAGGAGAGTGAGATTAACCATCCTTCTGGTGATGAAATCTTTATCCATTACGCATTCATAACATTTTATTTTCTAGATGCCTAAATACTAAACATATAAAATGTCTTACAAGCCATAACCACTAATATTTTTAGCATATTATCTTGCATAGCACAATGCATTTCCTACCTGCTACATAGATTATAATATGCAGGTATAGAATAATTGTTGTTGAGTGGCCCTAAATGTTTTTATCTTTTTTATCTTCATTTAACCTTGTTTAAAAGTATTAATAAAACTGTCTCTTCAAGCAGGTTTATTTGATGGTCACTTCAGTAAAGATTTAATTACAATAATAATAATAATAATAACGTACTAACAT
Organism: Nycticebus coucang; assembly: GCF_027406575.1. NCBI lineage: Eukaryota > Metazoa > Chordata > Mammalia > Primates > Lorisidae > Nycticebus > Nycticebus coucang. The sequence goes on along the minus strand of NC_069792.1, from coordinate 59,248,058 downwards.
TTACATAGAGGTCTCACAATGTGCCAGACCCTGTTCTAAATACTTTACTTTTTAACCTATTCGATTCTCTCCACAGCTCTATGATATAGGTACTTTTATCATCTTCATTAAATATAGGATATTCATATATACTTGTGTTTTACTTATTTTATGACTTACTACCAAAAGAATTTTCTGACTTATTACCGAAAATACATGGAAAAAAATTAAATATAACGAAGAAAGACGGTAAAGAAAACAGACGTAGTAAAATAAAATAATTTCATGGTTAACGTTTCTTTTAGGTCAGGCACAGTGACTCACGCCTATAACCCTAGCACTCTGGTAGCCTAAGACAGGTGGATTGCTTGAACTCAGGAGTTCAAAAACCAGTCTGAGCAAGAGCAAGACCCTGTTTCTACTAAAACTAGAAAAACTAGCCAGTAGCGGTGGCAGGTGCTTGTGGTCCCAGCTACTCAGGAGACGGAGGCAGGAGGATCACTTGAACATGAGAATTTGAGGTTTTATGAGCTATGATGATGCCACAGCACTCTATCCAGGTCAACAGAGTGAGACTGTCTCAAAAAAACAAACAACAACAACAAAAAAACAATAAATAAACAAACAAACCAAAAACCCCCCATTATTTTAAGAAAGTCCATGTCACAGGTTTGTGGAGTTTCTAGAGAGGACCATAAGTTTAGCCACAAACAGCCTGGCGATAAAAGAGTAAAATGTAATCATAATCAGGCACAAGATTCACAGTGTCCATGACAAGAAAACAAGCCAGTTGCTCAAGAGTAGTACAAATTTCCTATTAGAAAGTTATTTGTGATGTAGTAATATACAAGAGTCTATTTCTAATACATATGGACATTACCTCCCCCTATATCCATTTTCTTCCTCTCCCTCAGTTATTAATAAAACTTTTTAATATTGCTTAGAAGATGACCTTCTAGAGGAAAAAAAAAAAAAAGACCCACTTTCCAAATTCTCTGTAGTTCAATGTCACCTGAGTCTTAACAAGAGAGGCATGTCTTTACTCTTCCTGGTCACTCAAATGCAGATGGATGATGTCATCCCAAGCCATGAGGTGGACTTGCAGAGGAACATCTGGACAGACAAGTCTGGCAAAGAGATAGCTGCACTCCCATGCTCACTGCAGCATTATTCACAATAACCAAGATATAGAATTTATTTAAGTGGCCATCGTGGAAGAGTGAGTGAAGAAAACTTGGTACATACACACAATGAATATTCATTTTTTAAAAAGAAGAATATCTTTCATTTGCAATAACATGAATGCACCTAAAAGGCATTACTCTAAGTGAAACAACCTAGGCATGGAAAAACAAATACTGTGTAAGCTCACTTGTATATTAAATCTAAAAAATTCAAACTCACGGAAGCAGGGAGTAAAATGCTTGTTACCAGGTACTGGGGGATGAAAGGATTGGGAAGATGTTGGTCAGAGGATTCAAAATTTCAATTACACAGGAGAAATAAGCTTGAAAAATATATTGTACATCGTGGTGACCATAGTTAATCAAAATAGACTGTATACTTGAAAATTGCTTAGAGAGTAGATTGTAAGTGTTCTCACCACAAAAAAAGGTAAGTTTGTGAGGTAATACCTATGTTAAACAGGCTGATTCAGCCCTTTTATAATGTATACATATACCAAAACATCATATTGTACACCATAAATATATACAATTTTTACTTGTCAAATTTAAAAAATTGAAAAAACTATAAAACACAAAAGCTAAAAAAAGAGAGAGAAAATTTATTCTACAATCAACAGAGAACAGTGTCTGCTGAATGAGTTTTTAAAATGTACTTTAAAAGATAATTGTATGATAATTTTTCCAGGCAGAAGGACCAGCAGAACCATATGACAGAATTTTTATAGAAAAAAATAGTTGTCCCAGTTGTAGAGAGATAAACTTGAAATAGTGAGATCAGGTGAAAAGAAAGACCTAAACAAAGATTATGATGGTGGGCTTGTCTGATTTCATAGCATAAAAAAAGAATTGGCTGAATTTGTAATATATGTTAGAAATAGAATCTACAGGTGTTGCTGAATGATTTGATCTGGGGATAGCAAGAAGGGTGCAACAAGAAAAACAAGAGAAGGATTTGATGAGAATTAACAAAGACTTGAAGGATAGTCTATGCCGGAAATTTGGAATGAATGTGTATTCCACATTTGTCGAGTCAGAGCAGAGCAATATATATTGACATGATAACTGATGTACTCTTACAAAATTAAGACAATTAACAAGGACACATGTTGGAATCTGTGGCCATTGTATTTCTTGCCAATGAGCTCATATTTTCTGCAGAATACAGTTGCTCAACACAGGCAAATGGATAGTTAATTCCCCCCAAATATACAGGCATCCCTCATTTTATTTGCTTTGCTTTGCTGTGATTAAAGGATAATTGATTTTTTTTTTTAGTGAATTGAATGCTTATGGCAACCCTGTGTCAAGCAAATCTATAAGCAATACTTTCCAACCTGTGTGTTCACTTCATGTATCTGTCATACTTACATGATTCTCACAGTATTTAAAATTTTTACATTATTTTATATCTTTTATAATTATCTGTGATCCATGATCTTTGCTATTCCTATTATAATCATTTGGGGGTACCCCCATAAACTGTGCACAAAGAAGATGATGACCTTAAATCAATGTTTGGCATGTTCTTACTACTCTACCAACCAGCTGTTCCCTGCCTCTCTCTCTTTAGGCGTCTCTATTCAGTAAGACACAAAAATAATGAAACTAGGTCACTTAATAATCCCACAAGGCCCTCTAAGAATTAAAGTAAAAGAAGTGTTAAACCAAAAACTAGAAATGATTAAGCTTAGTGAAGAAGGCATGTTAAAAGCCCAGACAGACTAGGTTTGTTAAGCCAAACAGTTAGTCAAGTTGGGAATGCAAAAGAAAAGTTCTTGATGGAAACTAAAAGTGCTACTTCAGTGAACACATAAATGATGAGAAAGTGAAACAGTATTATTGTGGATATGGAGAGTGTTGTAGTGGCCTGGAAATACCAAATCAGGTACAACATTCCCTTATGCCGATGCCTAATCCAGAGCAAGACGCTAATTCTTCAAATTCTATGAAGGCTGAGAGAAGAGAAAACTGCAGAAGAAAAATGTGAAGGTAGTAGAGGTTGGTTCATGAGGTTTCAGGAAAGAAGCCATCTCCATCACATAAAAGTACATGGTGAAGCAGCAAGTTGTAATGAAGAAGTCACAGAAGTTACCCAGAAGAGTTCTCTAAGATCATTGATAAACATGGCCACAGTGAACAGATTTTCAATGCAGACAAAATAGCCTTTATTGGAAGAACTTTCGCAGCTAGAGAGAAGGCAATGCCTGGCTTCAAATCTTCAAAGGACAGGCTGACTCTCTTGTTAGAGGCTACTGCAGCGGGTAACTTGAAGTTGAAGCCAATACTCATTTACCATTCTGAAAATCCTAGGGCATGTAAGAATTGTTCTTAATCTATACAGCTTATGCTCTATAAATGGAACAACAAAACCCGGATGACAGCACATCTGTTTACAGCATAGTTTACTGAATATTTTAAGCCCACTTTTGAGACCTATTGATCAGAAAAAAATATTTCTTTCAAAATATTACTGCTCATTAGCAATGCACCTGTTCACTTAAGAGCTCTAACAGAGATGTACAGTGAGATCAATGTCGTTTTCGTGGCTGCTAACACATGTTCTGCATCTCATGGATCAAGGAATAATTCCAATTTTCAGGTCTTGTTATTTAAGAAATACATTTCAGAAGCTATGGCTGCCATACATAGTGATTCCTCTAATGGCTCTACAGCAAAGTAAATTGAAAGCCTTCTGGAAGAGATTCATCATTCTAAATGCCATTAAGAATATTTGTGATTCATGGAAGAAGGCCAAAATATGAACATTAGCTGGAGTTTGTAATACATTGATTTCAACCCTCATGGATGACTTTGAGGAATTGAAGACTTCAGTGGAGGAAACAACTGCAGATATGTAGAAATAGCAAGAGAACTAGAATTAGAAACAGAGAAGGAACATGTAACTGAATTGCTGCAATCTCATAATAAAACTTTAAGGAGGGGTTGCTTCTTGTAGACAAGCAAAGGAAGTGGTTCCTTGAGTTGGAATCTACTCCTGGTGAAGATGCTGTGAATATTGTTTAAATAACAACAAAGGATCTAGAATATTTCATAAACTTACTTGACAAGGCAGTAGTAGGGCTTGAGAGGATTGCCTCCAATTCTGAAAGTTCTACTGTGGGTAAAATGCTATCAAACAGCATCACGTGCTACAGAGAAATCTTTCACAAAAGGACTTGTCAATCAATGTAGCAGACTGCATTGTTGTCCTACTGCCAAAGCCATCCCCACCTTCAGCAACCACCACCATGTTCAGTCAGCAGCCGTCAGCATGAAGACAAGACACCCCACCAGCAAAAAGATTACAACTCCATGCAGGCTCAGATGATCATTAGCATTTTCCAGCAGTAAGTATTCTTTAATTAAAGTACGTACATTGTCTTTTTAGACATAATGTTATTACATACTTTACAAACTACAGTATAGTGTAAACATAACTTTTCTACACACTGGGAAAGCAAAAATTCAAATGACTCATTTCACTGTAATATTCACTTTACGGAAGTGGTCTGGAACCAAACCCACGATTATCGCAAAGGTATGCCTTACCAGAAGGATTCAAATGATATAAATATTGCCCTGTCCTCAAGGAATTTAAAATGTAAATACTAAATTAGCATAATATATTAGCCTGTAAAAGAATCAAAGTAAAAAGTGCTAAAAACATGATTTAGACTATTAAAGCTTCTGGGATCAGAGAATTGAAAATGTCTACATCTTCCTCTTGTCTTTCTTTTTTCTCATCTCGGAGACAGATGTATCTCCTTTCTGAGTAAACCCCTCAACTGTGCTCTGCTTTCCCCAAAGCTGAGCTTGATTGCCCATTCTGCTTCTTGGGTTGTATGCCTTTTGGCAAGTCACTTAAGCTTTCCAAGCTTCAGTTTCTTTATATACTAACAAAATCAAAGCAATGGTGAGAGGATAGAATGAGAAGGTGTACTTTGGAACTGCTGGGTAAATTATTAATAGATAACCATTTCAGAAATAAACATATTCTTTACCACCTTCTCATTTCTCTTCTTCCCCTAACTGGCAAAGAGTTTAAAAAATCTATTTCCTTCTTCCATTTTTCTCTTTCTCCTTTTGCTAATAACAGCTTTACTGAGGTTAAATTTACAAACCATACAATTCATTTATTTAAAGAGTACCATTAAAAGGTTCTTAGTATATTCAGAGTTACATGGCCACCATCACATAAATTTTGGAGCATTTTTTATCACCCCCAGGATAAACACTGTGCCATTATTAATAATTCCCCGTCTGTGCCTTCCACTGAAAAAGCAGGGTTGCCAAACCCCTGGAAACCATTAATCTATTGTCTAGCTCCACAGATGTGCCTATTCTGTACTTTTGATGTAAATAGAATCATACAAAGTGTCTTCTGTGATCGGCGTTTTTCACTTATCCTAATGTCTTTGAGGTTCGTCCATATGTTAGCACGTATCAGTACTTAGTTGCCACATAATATTCTATTCTATGAATGCACCACTTTCCTCTCTATCCATGCATCAATTGCTTTGTGTTCCATGCAGTGCATCACATGATGCCAGTGCGAGCCCCTGATGGTAGCAATTGTGTTCTACTCATTTCTATATTAATATCACCTACATCTCAACTGGCCTATAGCACATATAAAATAAAGTCAACATTTGAAAGAATTATGGTACAAAATCATTAATAGAAGATAATATTTATGTTAAGGGCAAGATTTAGAGAAATACATCTAGATTCAGAGTAGTATATTTAATTCATTAATCTTTAGTACTAGTAACAAATTTTTGCAAGACAAATACATCACTTCCTTAAATTAAGCCTGAATAATACCTTAACTTGGAATGAAAGCTCTCCTGAAGTATCTATTCATCCATTCATCCACCCATCCATCCAGATTCCTGTCACAGTTTTGTACCAAAAGCCTTTCATCTTTCTAGTGAAAAAATATGTTGTTTTCAAAATAATCAGAAAGAGAAAGGCACTTAGGTGCCTTCAGAGCATTCACAGTCCCCAATCTAAGTGATAAAGTCCTGTGATTTTGTATTCTATTGACAGGAATAAAAATAGAGCTTAAGAGAACCATAGATTGATTTTGTTCATTAAAAAAAATTAAAACCCAAATTACATGAAACTGGGTTTACTGTTTGGTATCATCCTAGATTTAGGTAAGTAAACATTTTAAGGCCCCCAAAATGTATTATTCATTCAAGAAGCATTTAATACTTTGGTAAGACTTAAAGATAATAAAAATATAAATATAAGATATTCCTTGGTCTGAAGTAGCACAAATTCATTGGAAAAGATGAAATAATTCATTATATGTATCATAAAGAGACGAGTTACAATGCTGGAAGAATCCAGAGAAGATGGATGTCAGTCCCTGAAATAACTTGCCCTGCCTAAGCCATCAAAATTAAAAGTCTATAGTCTCTGCCCTACCTAGGGCCCTTTCAGTACACCAGAGAAATCTATGGAAGAAGACATTGCATGTTTTCTGGTGAGCGATATGCCAAGGGTTACAAGAGCGTGGGGTAGCAGAGTGAGCTGCCATCTCCCTGTCCATTGCCACCTCACCCCTCCCTTTCTGAGGCCAGCTGACTTGCACATCCCTTAACCTGGTTTTCATGGTAACTTCCTCAAGGACTTAAGTCTAGCCCCGATAGGCTGGTGCCCTGAGTACCTCACTTAATTCCTACCTGTCTTCTGGGGTTGACTCCTCCTTCCAGAATCTAATACATCAGCTCACAAAATATGTCCTGATCCATAAGTAAAGTGACAGCCTGGCATCAAGAAATGTCACATTAACCCTGGGCACAGTCACCGAGATAAGCACTATTCTCTCATCTCAGAAAGGTACCTTGGAAAGATTGCTGATGTAGACAGTACGAGACTTCTTTGGTTCTCCCTGAATTTAGTGATCTGGGTACTAATCTCTTTTAGAGCTCCTCAGTCCTCACCCTTTAGCTTATTCTCTACTTCCCTCCAAAGATGTCTAGAATAAAGTTATTCTAGGATTAAAGCCAAAGTCTAGAGGGCCTACCTGCCACCCTAAAATGTCTGGACCTTTTCCTATTATCACTGTGGAGAATAGGAACCACTGGAGGCTTCTGAGTGAGAGATAAACAAAATGAAATCATAATTTATTTTATAACCACATCCTTCTGACCTAACCCCACAGGAGGAAAAATCATTGGAAGAAGCCTCTCACTCTTTTTGAGTGACGGCCCAAATCTCTATCAGGTTTGACAACAAACACTTTGGCTTTTTTAAAAATAGTAATGTCTTTTCTTTTTATTTTTAAAGGGAAGAAATAACATGTGGTTAAAAAAACTAGACATCAGATCTAGTTTGTGGGAAAAATCCTCCAAGGGACTCAGCACTTTTTGTGCTCAGCCTTCCATTTATTTTTCTCGCAGCTGTTCTAGTGGCAATGCCATCCTTTCTCCTGTGGGAACAGTGCTGCACCAGGCCCTATTAGGACTGTATGAAAGATCTCGAAGGCTGTATCCGTGTGCTAAGGCCTTCATTGTCTAAGGATCTCTGCTAACCATTCTATAATTCCCTTGCTTCACTTACCTTTATTCAGTTTTATATCTGTACCTAAGCCACTCAAAACAATCTACCTCAGAGCAAAGGTCCCATTTCCCAATCATACTAACAATTTGATTCCTTCAGGAGTGTTTTACAATGGCTTTTTAAAAGAGAAGTTTCTTACTATGCAAGGGGCGGGAGATATGAAATAATGCCTTTTTAAAAAATGAACAGTCCTTATAAATTAACGTGTTGTTTAGTGAATAGATACATTGTTTTTGAAGATTCTTTTAATCCTTTAAAAAATAATAATGTAAATTTAAATGTATTTAAAGATGAATGGCTGGGAAATACCTTTGTGAAGGCATGTAACCCAGTGTGAGTTCCAAAGATCTTAAAAGCAGAAAAAGCTTGAGAAGTTATGATGCTGTTTTTAGGAGAGGCGGGGGGGGAGAATTACCTGTGTAAATAAAAGATAGACTGGAATTAAATAGTTTTCTTAAATGCAAATTTGTTAGATTGGAATAGTAAAAAGAACCTATTAGGTAAAAATATAATAGTCCTCTATGGGTACTCCAAAGAGAACTGAATATATAAGACTATGTAAGTGTATATAAAAATAATAATTCAAAAAGAAAAAGAATTACTGGGTTAATATTCCAACTATCAGAGTCACTAATGTGGCTTTCTAAATAAAGTATATAAACAAACATTTGGTTTATATTCAAGTTCTTTCTTTCCACTTCCTCCAATTTTTACAGTCGCTCATGGGAAACTCCAATTTATGTAAAGTAAATAAGCATAGGCTTTGGATCCATTCCCCAAATATTTTCATATCCTAACCAAAAACACATTTGGATAAATATCTATACATGCTGCAAGAAGTTCGTTGCCCTGGGCATGTTATTTAAAAGGTTAAATCAACAAGTCAGCAATATTTTAAATTGCTTACCAAGATTAGAACATAGGTTTAAATTACCTTGAAATAGAAATTCATTTATTAACAACGATTACAATATAGAGATATTTTTTGCTTTCTCTTCTTATTCTATGTCATAAATATAAATATTTACATGTTGTACTATACCACCCAAATATTTCAATATCTCTCACATTTTCTTCTCCGCTTCATTTGTTTTTATCATGTATCTGAAAATAGTCACATTATCTACAATATCATTTTGATTCATTCCTAATGTTCCTCACAATTTATATACCTAATTAGGTTTTCTCCCATTTTGTTCCAAACAGTATCAGTAAGGTTAGTAGAAACTAAAAATAATGATGAATAGAGGCAATGAGACTGGGTCAAGGGGCTAGTGTCTGTGGTGTTACCTAAAGATAAAGCATAGTTCCCATTATCCTATAATCAAGGTAAAATACTGCTTTTGAAAAAAGAAAATACTTGTAAGATGTTACAAAGAAGACCATAGGGATAATGTGCCAAGTTCCGATTTTAAGACTTGTGGAAAATGGATCTTAGGCAGAGTGAAATTCTTTAGTCTTAAAAAGTTCCAAATAAAGATAGCAGACTTCCAAAATCCAGACTTGTTTATTAGCTTGAAATTGAAAGATTTCTGTGCTAACCAAAGATAGTTCATTAGACTCTAAAAAGGAGATGCAGTTGCAACATTATTATGGTATTTATCCTTCTCAAAGAAAACCAGCCAACATCACTCTAGATTTCTGTGCTAAGCTCTACTTGGCTTGTCATTTTCACATTTCTCAGTACAATGCGCTCTAGTAAGTATTGCAGAAGAGCCACAGAGAAATAAGACTAGACTCAGGAGTTTTATAGACTTGTTGGCAATTGTCGCAATGGGAACTAACAGAGTGAAAGGATTTGAGAAGACTATCAATGTTTCTCACAAGCAGGGGAAGTTTGTGCTATCTAGATGGAGAGTCAGGTGAATGTATATTAATGTAATGCTGAACCTATCCTTAAACAGTTGGAAGTGAACATACTTTATGTATTTGGTTTGGTTTGAGTCACTATGTCCTAGAACTGAGAAATAATGCTCTTCTAATGATTTAATAATAACTTACTTTGCAAATTGTTACTATATACAGAGCTCTTTTACATGAATCTTCTTATTTGTGACTCACAGTAATTCTATCCAGTATAGGCAGTCCCCGGGTTATGAACAAGATAAGTTTGTTCTTAAGTTGAATTTGTATGGAACTTGGAATAGGTTTGTGCTATTCAAACATTGCCTGTAATGTAATAGCCTCCATTTATAAGTGCAAGCTGTACATAAGTGGGATGTTTGTAACTCAGGACCTGTCCACAGATAGAACCGTTTCCCTCATTTTCTACCTGAGAAAGCTAAGGCTGACACGTTAACCAACTTGTCAAAAAGTTACTCTAACCACTAAGAGAAAGAGTTTAATTCAACTATATCTTCCTTGCCTTCCATTATTTCCACAACCTCACATGGCCTCGCCACTCCCTTTGGCACTCCCATTTATTGATTCTACAAACATTGATCAATCATCACCAATATTCTGGGCTCTGAGAATTAAAAGGATATAAGAACGCCAGGCATGGTGGCTCATGCATGTAATCCCAGCACTCTGAGAGGCTGGAGTGGGAGGATTTCATTAGGCCAGAAGTTTGAGACCAACCTGGACCACCATAGCAACATCCTATCTCTACAAATTCAGGGGTCCTCAAACTTTTTAAACAGGGGGCCAGTTCACTGTCCCTCAGACCGTTGGAGGGCCGGGCTATAGTTTAAAAAGAAAACTATGAACAAATTCCTATGCACGCTGCACATATCTTATTTTGAAGTAAAAAAACAAATAGGGAACAAATACAATCACACCGCCTCATGTGGCCCACGGGCTGTAGTTTGAGGACCCCTGCCTGGGCATGGTGGTGTGTACTTATATAGTCCTAACTACTTAGGAGGCTCAGTCAGTGGGATCACTTGAGCTCACACAGGAGGAGTTTGAGGTTACAGTGGAACTACATTACTATGATTGTGCCTCTGTACTCCAGCCTGGGTAACAGAGCAAGACCCATCTCTTAAAAAAAAGAAAAAAAAGTAAGTAAGATATAGTTCCTAGCCTCTAGATTAGACGAATACAGTATTTTAGGGAAGAAAAGCATATAAAGAGTTAATTATAATGTGACCTGGTCATCACAGTGATAAAACTAATAACCACAAATGCCTACAGGTGCTCCAAAGTACAAGGGATGAGGAGAAATTAAGGAAAGCCTTCTGGAGAAGGTGAATTCCAAACTGAATCTTCAAGGTAAGGAGGAGTAGCCAGGTGAGTGAAGGAGGAAGTGGGAATCCCAGGGAAGAACAGGGAGGGAGCTACTCCAGGCAAGTCCTCAGCATAAGCAAATGGCAGGAAAGAAAGAGACAGTGTGGTGTGTATGAAGCACTACTTGGCAAGCTGGGTGTTTGCTAGTGTATAAAGCTTGATGCAAGAGATGAGGCTGTAAAAGTCATCACCTAAAAGCTGAAACCGAACTATATAACCTATAAAAGGGAGGAATTTTTATTTGTAATATGTTTCTCCTTTGTCTTTCAACGTAACATTTTCTATTTTGTTTAGGAGTGAACTATTTTTATTTCTATTTTTAAATCAGCTTTTTATTAAAGAATAATTTTCATATAATAAAATTGATCTATTTTCAGTATAAAATTCGTTGGGTTTGGACAAATATAGTCATATAACCACTACGTTGGTCAAAATACAGAATATTACCATCACGCCACAAAGTTCCGTCATACCTCATATAGTTAATCCCTCCCCTGACCCTGGCAACCACCGATCTGCTTTCTGTCACTGAAGTTTGGCGTTATAGAACTTCATATAAATGGAATCATATGGTATGTAACATTTGGTATCAGTCTTCACTCACTTAGCTTCGTGTTTTTGAGATGCGTTGTGTTGTTTGTCCATCATCGGTTTGCTCTTTTTCATGGCTGAGTACTGTCTTGTTACATTGATCCACCACAGCATGTTTATTCATTCTCCAGGAGATGAACCTGGCAAACCATTGCTAGTTTTCAGCTATTATGAATAAAACTATAGTATTTACTATAAAAGCCTTTGTGGTAGACTTATGTTTTCATTTCTCTTGGGTAAATACCTAGGGATGCAACTGCTGAATTTTATAATAAGCATATATTTAAATAAGTTGACATCATAGGGAAATAATTCTTTATTCTCATTAGAGAACCTTTTGGTCAAACAGCTCAAAGCACTTCTCAAATGTTTTTCTCACTGCATGTATTTTGCATTAATAGTACTTATACACCCCTGGTAGTTTTCAAAATACAATCACACGCATGTTCTTATTTACCCTTACAGCCACTCTGTAAATCCTGGTTGACATTCAGATGGTAAGTACCAGGCCCAACCTTGGGATGTGTATGCCATCAGTCGGATAACAGCCAAGACCCACTGCCATCAGGTATTTGTGTATCACTTCTGGAAGTAGATACTATTGGCCCCATTTGAGGATGAAGAAACTAAAACTAACAGAAATTAACAAATTTGGCCACCACGAGGCCCTGGAAAAGCATAAGGACAAAGGATTCCTACCTAGAACTGTGGCATCTACCCTTTCTACATCTTATGGGCGAGCACCATGAAAGGTGTAGGGTATATTGGATTATAATTAGATTGATAAAGATGTCTTTCCTTCTATAGGCTTCACATCAGGATTTTTGTCCTCTGAAGTTCCCAAATCAATTCTAGAGAATTTTAGCAAAAATACATTGGATTTCTCTCCTTAAAGAGGGACAGGAAAAGAAAACAATATCAGAAATGCCAGAAGCATCACTCTTTAAGAAGAGAAGGCTGAGGGCCAAACTCTGTGATGATAAGGAGCAGGGACTTTCCACGTTCTGTGTCCCCAGGATCATTGCTATCCTAAAAACTATCCCAAGAACCAGCCCAGACACCTGGTTGCTGCAGTTCAGCTACCAAGGTCCACTTCACCGTTCATTCCAGGAATTTTATGTTTCTTTCTTTAGCCCAAAATAGTTTAGGTATTTTAGAGAGATTTCCTCCATTTTTCACAAAAAATAGCTATATTGTCACAATCTTACCACCCTTCCTAAACCCACCAACACTTACTTTGGTAAAACTAAATAGAATATAAATGAGACAAAATTAACATTATCTGGATTCAACAGCAACCCACACATGTAGGTCATAATCTCAGGAGAGTGACTTGTAAAAGTAGTGAAAGCACTGAGTCCCAGTTTTACCCAAATATAATTTTTTACCAAAAAAGTATACTTTTCTTTGAGAGGTGTGAATTCCTCACATAAGTTCACCTTGACATTGTCTCTGGTCCCAGACTTAATATATTCAGTTGTTTGACAAACTGAAATGGGAAAAGAGCCTTGCAAATGCGGATATGAATAGACAGTACTTTGTTTTCAAGATAGGTCTGGATCTAAGCACTATCTGTCTTGACAGTTTACTATCTAAAACTGATCCTACATTCTAGATTATTGATTTCAAACTAAAGCTTTAGAGAAACTATGGTTAAAATTACCCTCATGAAAGAAAATTTTCTTAAGAAGAAAGTGTAAGATATTGCAAGATGAACAATCTCCAGGATATAAATAGTTCAATGAAACAGCAAAGAACATTAGCTGTGCAGGTGGAAAAGGAATGTGCACATAATATGCTTCTATATCACAGCTGTCATGGGAAGAAGTCATGGGCAATTGTTAAGAATGATTTTCTCCTTTCTCCACATCCACGCCAACATCTCTGGTCTTAGGATTTTGCGATATGGGCTAATCTTACTGGAGTTAGATGGTATCTCAAGGTAGTTTTGATTTGCATTTCTCTGATGATTAAAGATGATAAGCATTTTTTCATATGTCTGTAGGCTGTGTGCCTGTCTTCTTCAGAGAAGTTTCTCTTCAAGTCCCTTGTCCAGCCTGAGAAGGGATCACTTGTTCTTTTCTTGCTTATACGTTTGAGTTCTCTGTGGACTCTGGTATTAAACCTTTGTCAGAGACATAACCCGCTTCTTAGTAAAGTATCTCAGGAATGGAAGAAAAAGTATCCATTGTACTCAGCCCTACTATGAAACTAATTTATGGCTTTCATATGAAAGCTATAACCCAGTTATAACCTAAGAATACGGGGAAGGGGGAGAAGGAGAAGGAGTGGATGGAGGGGGGAGGATGGACAGAGGGAGGGTGATTGGTGGGATTACATCTGTGGTGCATCTTACAAGGGTACATGTAAAACTTAGTAAATGTAGAATATAATTGTCTTAACACAATAACTAAGAAAATGCCAGGAAGGCTGTTAACCAGTGTGATGAAAATGTATCAAACTTTTTATAAAACCAGTGTATGGTGCCCCATGATCGCATTAATGTACACAGCTATGATTTAATATTAATAAAAAAATAAAAATAAAAATAAAAAAGAATGATTTTCTCTGGCCATGGGAACAAGGGACCAAGGATCGGGGATGCCAAAACTTACTTTCTCTTACACTTCTGTAATTTCTCTTTATTATGGTCATATACTAATTTCTTCTGCTCTTATCTCCCCATTTAAAAACCATGAAATATGTTAATCATTTAAAAAATAGAGATAATATAGAACTTACTTCAACTCCCTTAAAACTTAATATTTTATCATCTTTGCTTCAGTTCTTTCTTTCTTAATGTCATATAATACAAATTTGTGATTTATTTCCCCCATCTCCTGCTTTCTCTACTATTATACCTAAATATGGTATTCGAAATATGCAGGCATTTATACTTTAACTGTATATAAACATATAAAACAGTATTATTTGCATGTTCTTTAACTTCATATAAATTGTATAATACTGTACCTATAATTCTCAATTCACTTTTTAAAATTCAACATTATTTAATTCAGACTGCTATGTGTAATTCTCGTTCATCCATTTTAACTGCTTTCTAGTATTTCATTGTGTAAATCTGACCTAATTTATTTATCACTCTCCTGTAATAATAATTTCTTATTTTTACAAACACTGCCATGAATATTCTTGTGCAGGTCTTCTTAAGTATTGTGTGAGAGTTTTTAGAGTGTGTGCCTAGAATCAGGATATGCTCATTTGCATGTAGTTGCTCTCTAAAGTGGTTGTAGTAGCGACTTGTAAGTCCCAGTAGAGTTTCTGCTGCTCAAAACATTTTGCTAGAATCAAACTCTAAAATTTTATTAAATTTAAATATTATCCTGATTTTATTATATTTTCCAATAAATCAGTTGGGGAAGTGAGTAGTGTGAGACTTAAAGACATCAAGATACAAGAAGATAAACACACTGCTGACCCCATACTGTCAGCCAAAACAGTAGCAAAATTCATTAACCTTTTCCTAGCCTCATCCCCTTATCCATCCCATCTTATGCAGATTCCATACTCTAAACCCCAAATTGGTTCCATTCCCAAACTCCAGTCATCTGCTTAAAAGGACTCTAATGATCACTCATATGAAATCCTACGTCTGACCCCATTGCCAGAAGTGACTCACATCCAGACTCCACATCCACTCCAAAGGCTATATGCATCTCTGTTACCACCCCCATCTAGCCAGTGTTCATGCCTACCAGGTTCTATTATGGACAGCATGTAAGAAAAATACAGAAATAAGCCCCACAGCAATCAAGTGAGGTCATATGGCATGACCAAATCAATATGAGCAAAACAACTGAGAGAAATCCCAAGTTTCAGAAACTAGTGGAAAAACTTCCACTCTGGGAGGGAGACAAGATGTCGGACTGAAGCCAGCTTTCAATAGAGGCTCCCGTCCAGAAGGAGAGTTAAGGGACAGGAATTTAGTAAGTATCCTGGTGAACTTGAGCCACACCAAGAGAGAAGGTTGAAGAACGCACATCAACACCGCTGAGGCAAGCTGTGATCACAAGGACGCAAACAAAAGGTACAAAATCCACCACCAAGCAGACAGGAGTCCCCCTCCCCCATGAGACCAGCTCAAGAGCCCCACAATTAAACAAACAGGCAGAAATTAAAGGCCCTCCCACTATACTCCACGGGAGAGACCTTCTAAAAACTGGACCTACCTCCCCTACTGGGGTGCCGTGGCGTTCTCCTGCCGGGCATAAAACTGAATAAAACTTTAAAAATCCTTTGCCGGCAACCCTGAATCCCCAACACTCCCCTCCTGCCCACTGAGGTCTGGAGGCCTGTCCCCCAGGAGTTCGGATTCTTGAGTGATTTCTCAAGGGGAGTGGACAGTCCCGGAGTTGCAACTGGTCAGCATTGACTCTGAGGCACGCGAGTGAGGAGAGGGCACTGGGCTGAGGGGGAGTCACGCCTCGGCGGCACTTCCCTGTGGTGCAGTGCAACAGCCCTCCCCATGCATCAATACGGCCAGGCATAAAACTGAATGAAACTCTAGCTTCCCCCCCACTCTCACTCGGGGTGTGGGGGCCTGTCCCCCAGGAGTTTGGATCCTTGGGTGATTTCTCGAGGGGAGCGCACAGTGCCCGAGCCGTGACTGGTCAGCGCTGCCTCTGAGACACGCGAGCGAGGAGAGGGCACGGGGCTGAGGGGGAGTCACGCCTCGGAGGCACTTCCCTGCGGTGTGGTGCAGCAGCCCTCCCCGGGCAACATTACGGCCGGGCACAAAACTGAATAAAACTCTAGCTTCCCCGCCGAGCGCCCTTACTCTCACTCGGGGTCTGGAGGCCTATCCCCCAGGAGTTCGGATCCTTGGGTGATTTCTCGAGGGGAGTGCACAGTGCCCGAGCTGCGTCAGGTCAGCGCTGACTCTGAGACACGTGAGTGAGGAGAGGGCACTCTGCTGAGGGGAAATCAAGCCTTGGTGGCACTTCCCTGTGGTGCGGTGCAGCAGCCCTCCCCGGGCGGGCAACAATACGGGGGCAAAAAACTGAATGAAACTCTAGCTTCCCCCCCACTCCACCGGGATCTGGGGGCCTGTCCCCCAAGAGTTCGGATTCTTGGGGTATCCCTCGAGGGGTGTGGACCCACCATAAACTGTGGCTGCTCAGTGCTGACTCTGGGGCGCGAGACAGAGGAGAAAAGGGTTGGCTGAGTGCCCACACCAGAACGGCAGTTCCCTGGAGGCAGAGCAATAGCCGTTTTTTCTTTAATGGCAGAACGGCTCACTTCTGTATATTCTGAGGCCACATCCCCAGTCTCCCTGGGCAACCAGAGGAGGCCACCGGTGAGCGGGGGATTTCCTGACACTGCTCACAAACCGGGGAAGCTTCCAGGGCGGGGCCGACCCAGAGAGGTGATCGGACGCAAACCTTCAGCAGCAAAGAGGACACAAACCTCCAGCAGCAAAGACGTTTGAACTCAGAACAGCCCGTCTTCTGTAGGCGATTTTGGCAGGAACAGAGACAGAACCCCGCAAAGTTGTCTGTTCTGTTCTGTTCTGTTCTGTTAACAGCATCCATCAGGGACGGGGCTAAGCTTGAGTGAACACCTCCTTCCCATCACCTGCATCAAGCACTCAAAGATGTCAGGCCCCATCTCCTCCTGCTAAATAGCGGCAGTCTGCGGGGGCGTGGCAGACTTCCTTGCAATTCAGGCAGGTGCAAACCCCCAGAGTGTCTGTTCACTGCAGGCAACTGGGTTAGCCGTCTGCAGAGATACCAGTGACTGGATCCGACGGAGGGGCAAAGTGGGGAAGGAGACGTCAACCTTCCCAGACTGCTCTGTTTGCTGGGTGGCTCCTCCTGACTCCACGCTGCACTGGGATGAGCCGTGTCAGAGGAGTCACCAGGCCCCTGTGATCCAGTTCCCAGAGACCTCTTGAACTCTCCCACCCAAGACAGGTGCCGATTGAGACAGTTGATTTGGACCTTTTGAACTGGGCTAATAGACTGAGGACTTTTCAGGTAGTGCCCTGGGTGTGCAGTTGTAGGAAGGTTTGATTCTCCTTTTCCAACTGGGGCCAGAGCGGGGCAGGCGGGGTGACTTAATTGCTGATTTTTCCACACAGCTGAGACTTCAAGCCAGAGTAGAAGTTGCAATAGGATCGAACACAAACCAGCTGAAAACAAGACAGAACCACTTAGCTCCACCACACAAGACATGACCCCAGTTTCTCAGGCCACAACACTGTATGGGCCCTCGATAAAGCCCCAGGGGAAAAATCAAAGGGAGTAAAATAACCATGGGGCGGAATCAGCAGAAAAACTCTGGTAACATGAATAACCAGAATAGATCAATCCCCCCAAGAAAAGATACGGCATATGTGATTGAAGATCCCATTCATAAACAACTGGCTGAGATGTCAGAAATCAAATTCAAAATTTGGATTGCAGACAAGATTAATAAAATGGAATTAGGAATTCGAGGAGAAATTCAAAAGTTGTCTCAAGAATTTAACGAATTTAAAGACAAAACCACCAAAGACTTAGACACACTGAAGCAAGAATTTACAGCCCTCAAAGATATGAAAAATACAGTAGAATCCCTCAGCAACAGAATGGAGCAAGCAGAAGAAAGGATTTCTGACAGTGAAGATATAGTCTTCGAACGCTCCCAATCTCTCAAAGAGGAAGAGAAATGGAGAGCAAAAACGGATCACTCACTCAGAGAGTTCTCAGATAATTCGAAAAAAAGCAATATACGAATTAGTGGGATTTCTGAGAATGATGAAGTGGCCTCGAAGGGCACAGAGGCCCTTCTGCATGAAATTATGAAAGAAAATTTTCCAGACATGCCTAGAGAATCTGAAATTCAGATAGCAGAGGGTTTCATAACCCCAACACGATTCAACCCCAATAAGTCATCCCCCAGACATATCATAATTAGCTTCACTAAAGTTAACATGAAAGAGAAGATTCTAAAAGCAGCCCGGCGAAAGAAAACTATTACGTACAAAGGTAAGAATATTACAATAACTGCAGATCTCTCTGCTGAAACTTTTCAAGCCAGAAGGGAGTGGTCATCAACTTTTAATCTCCTAAAGCAAAATAACTTTCAACCCAGGATCTTGTATCCAGCTAAACTGAGTTTCATCTATGATGGAGAAATTAAATACTTCAATGACATTCACATGTTGAAAAAATTTGCCATAAGTAAACCAGCTCTTCAGGATATTCTCAGACCTATCTTCCACAATGACCAACCCAATCCTATACCACAAAAGTAAACTCACTCAGAAACTTTGGATCAAACTCCAACTTCCACACTGGCAAAAGGATTAAAAATGTCCACTGGACCTTTGAAAAACTCGATACCCAAAATTCCACCAGACTTATCAATACTCTCCATCAATGTGAATGGCTTAAACTGTCCTCTAAAGAGACATAGGTTAGCTGACTGGATACAAAAACTCAAGCCAGATATCTGTTGCATACAAGGGTCACATCTTAACTTAAAAGACAAATACAGACTCAGGGTGAAAGGATGGTCATCCATATTTCAGGTAAATGGTAATCAGAAAAAAGCAGGTGTTGCAATTTTATTTGCAGATATAGTAGGCTTTAAACCATCAAAAGTAAGGAAGGACAAGAATGGTCACTTCATATTTGTTAAGGGTAATACTCAACATGATGAGATCTCAATTATTAATATCTATGCACCCAACCAGAATGCACCTCAATTTATAAGAGAAACTCTAACAGACATGAGTAACTTGATTTCCTCCAGCTCCATAATCGTCGGAGATTTCAACACTCCTTTGGCAGTGTTGGATCGATCCTCCAGCAAGAAGCTGAGCAAAGAAATCTTAGATTTAAACCTAACCATCCAATATTTAGATTTAGCAGACATCTACAAAACATTTCATCCCAACAAAACTGAATACATATACTTCTCATCAGCCCACGGAACTTACTCCAAAATTGACCACATTTTAGGTCACACGTCTAACCTCAGTAAATTTAAAGGAATAGAAATTATTCCATGCATCTTCTCGGACCATCATGGAATAAAACTTGAATTGAGTAACAACAGGAATCTGCATACTCATACAAAAACATGGAAGTTAAATAACCTCATGCTGAATGATAGCTGGGTCAGAGATGAGATTAAGAAAGAAATCGCCAATTTTTTGGAACAAAACGACAATGAAGACACAAACTATCAGAACCTCTGGGACACCGCAAAGGCAGTTCTAAGAGGGAAATTTATAGCACTGCAAGCCTTCCTCAAGAGAACGGAAAGAGAGGAAGTTAACAACTTAATGGGACATCTCAAGCAACTGGAAAAGGAAGAACATTCCAACCCCAAACCCAGTAGAAGAAAAGAAATAACCAAAATTAGAGCAGAATTAAATGAAATTGAAAACAAAAGAATAATACAACAGATCAATAAATCAAAAGCTGGTTTTTTGAAAAGGTCAATAAAATAGATAAACCTCTGGCCAACCTAATCAGGAAAAAAAGAGTAAAATCTCTAATATCATCAATCAGAAACAACAAAGACGAAATAACAACAGACTCATCGGAAATCAAAAAAATCCTTAATGAATATTACAAGAAACTTTATTCTCAGAAATATGAAAATCTGAAGGAAATTGACCGATACTTGGAAGCACGCCACCTTCCAAGACTTAACCAGAATCAAGTGGAAATGTTGAACAGACCCATATCAAGTTCAGAAATAGCATCAACTATACAAAACCTCCCTAAAAAGAAAAGCCCAGGACCAGATGGTTTCACGTCAGAATTCTACCAAACCTTTAAAGAGGAATTAGTACCTATATTACTCAACCTGTTCCAAAATGTAGAAAAAGAAGGAAGACTACCCAACACATTCTATGAAGCAAACATCACCCTGATCCCCAAACCAGGAAAAGACCCAACAAGAAAAGAAAATTATAGACAAATATCACTAATGAATATAGATGCAAAAATATTCAACAAGATCCTAACAAACAGAATCCAGCAACACATCAAACAAATTATACATCATGACCAAGTTGGTTTTATCCCAGGGTGTCAAGGCTGGTTAAATATACGTAAATCTATAAATGTAATTCAGGACATAAACAAATTAAAAAACAAAGACCATATGATTCTCTCAATTGATGCAGAAAAAGCTTTTGATAATATCCAGCATCCCTTCATGATCAGAACACTCAAGAAAATTGGTCTAGAAGGGACTTTTCTTAAACTAATAGAGGCCATCTACAGCAAACCTACAGCCAACATCATATTGAATGGAGTTAAATTGGAATCATTTCCACTCAGATCAGGAACCAGACAAGGCTGCACATTGTCTTCATTGCTTTTCAACATTGTAATGGAAGTTTTAGCCACCGCAATTAGGGAAGTAAAGGCGATCAAGGGTATCCATATAGGGTCAGAAGAGATTAAACTTTCGCTCTTTGCATATGATATGATTGTGTATCTGGAAAACACTAGGGACTCTACTACAAAACTCCTAGAAGTGATCAAGGAATATAGCAGCGTCTCAGGTTACAAAACCAACATCCATAAATCGGTAGCCTTTATATACACCAACAACAGTCAAGTTGAAAAAGCAGTTAAGGACTCTATCCCATTTACAGTAGTGCCAAAGAAGATGAAATATTTGGGAATTTACCTAACAAAAGACGTGAAAGATCTCTATAAAGAGAACTATGAAACTCTAAGAAAAGAAATAGCTGAAAATGTTAACAAATGGAAAAACATACCATGCTCATGGCTGGGAAGAATCAACATTATCAAAATGTCCATACTACCCAAAGCAATATATAATTTCAACGCACTCCCTATTAAAGTTCCACTGTCATATTTTAAAGTTCTTGAAAAAACAATACTTCGTTTTGGAATCAGAAAAAACCTCGAATAGCCAAGACATTACTCAGAAATAAAAACAAAACAGGAGGAATCACACTACCAGACCTCAGACTTTACTACAAATCGATAGTGATCAAAACAGCATGGTATTGGCACAAAAACAGAGAAGTAGATATCTGGAACAGAATAGAGAACCAAGAGATGAATCCAGCTACTTACCGCTATTTGATTTTTGACAAGCCAATTAAACATTCAGTGGGGAAAAGATTCCCTATTTAACAAATGGTGCTGGGCGAACTGGCTGGCAAACTGCAGAAGACTGAAATTGGACCCACACCTTTCACCATTAACTAAGATAGACTCTCATTGGATTAAAGATTTAAACTTAAGACATGAAACTATAAAAATGCTAGAGGAGAATGCAGGGAAAACCCTTGAAGAAATTGGTCTGGGTGAGTATTTCATGAGGAGAACCCCCCGGGCAATTGAAGCAGCTTCAAAAATACACTACTGGGACTTGATCAAACTAAAAAGCTTCTGCACAGCTAAGAACACTGTAAGTAAAGCAAACAAACAGCCCTCAGAATGGGAGAAGATATTTGCAGGGTATATCTCTGACAAAGGTTTAGTAACCAGAATCCACAGAGAACTCAAACGCATCAGCAAGAAAAAAACAAGGGATCCCATCGCAGGCTGGGCAAGGGATTTGAAAAGAAACTTCTCTGAAGAAGACAGGCTCACGGCCTTCAGACATATGAAAAAATGCTCATCATCTTTAATCATCAGAGAAATGCAAATCAAAACTACTTTGAGATATCATCTAACTCCACTGAGACTAGCCTATATCACAAAATCTCAAGACCAGAGATGTTGGCGTGGATGCGGAGAAAAAGGAACACTTCTGCACTGGGTGGTGGGAACGCAAATTAATACATTCCTTTTGGAAAGATATATGGAGAACACTCAGAGATCTAAAAATAGATCTGCCATTCAATCCTGTAATCCCTCTGCTGGGCATATACCCAGAAGACCAAAAATCACAACATAACAAAGATATGTGTACCAGAATGTTTATTGCAGCCCAATTCATAATTGCTAAGTCATGGAAAAAGCCCAAGTGCCCATCGATCCACGAATAGATTAATATATTGTGGTATATGTACACCATGGAATACTATGCAGCCTTAAAGAAAGATGGAGACTTTACCTCTTTCATGTTTACATGGATGGAGCTGGAACATATTCTTCTTAGTAAAGTATCTCAAGAATGGAAGAAAAAGTACCCAATGTACTCAGCCCTACTATGAAACTAATTTGGGGCTCTCACATGAAAGCTATAACCCAGTTACAACCTAACAATAGGGGGAAGTGGGAAAGGGGAGGGGTGGGTAGAGGGAGGGGGATTGGTGGGATCACACCTGTGGTGCATCTTACAGGGGTATTTGCGAAACTTGGTAAATGTAGAATGTAAATGTTTTAGCACAGTAACTGAGATAATGCCAGAAAGGCTATGTTAACCATTGTGATAAAAATGTGTCAAATGGTCTATGAAGCGAGTGTATGATGCCCCATGATCATATCAATGTATACAGTTATGATTTAATAAAAAAAAAAAACCTTTCCTGATTATCATGCCAACTGTCTACAAAAAGCTTCTGTATAACTAAATTTTTACCTTCTTAAAAACAAAAATAAAATTATGCAAAAAACAAAAAAAAAAAAAAAACTTCCACTCTGGACAATTTACAGTGGGGTAAGTGTCTGACTCAGTAATTATTACTGTAATGGAACCAAAGTTACAGATTAACAACTGAATGGTAATGAATCTGATGGCTCAACTGCTATGAACTAGCCTCTGAGTGCTTTAAATGCATTATCTTATTCTGCCCCACTCCAAATCCTTGGAGTATTATTCCTATTTTGTAGCAAACAAAACAGTGTTCGAAAGGTTATATAAGTCAAGAAAGATCGCATTATAAATTAGTGATTGAATCAGGATTCAACCTAAAAGCCAAGTTCTGAACAATTATACTCTACTGTCATTTAAACAAGGACATTTCACAATATACTGTATATAAACATCCAAATACATAGGAAAAATATAGAGTATATATAGAGACCAAAATGTTCATAGTTCTTACATTTGAGCAACAGAGTATCATGAGATTTTATTTTCCTACTTGTCCTTTTTTTTTTTTTTTTTGAAGTTTTTGGCCAGGGCTGTGTTTGAACCTGCTACCTCTGGCATATGGGGCCTGCGCCCCCCTCCTTTGAGCCACAGGAGCCGCCCTGTGCTTTTATTTTTTTAATTTCTACATTTGAAATGAAATACATTACTTTTATAATCAGGAAAATATTATTTTAAAAGACTGTATGGAATTTATATTTTCTGCTTGCACATTATTAGCTACTTTTGGTTCAGACTAGTTATATCACTTGTGATGCCCCACTAATAGGTATTTAATGAATGCTCTTCAGGATGAAAGTAATGCATAAATGCAGTCTCAAGGCAGATGTCCTATTCTATGAACTGAGGGAGAAAGCAAATAGCCTTCTTAAAAAACAAAGCACTGAATTTTTTGTTGTAATTTCTCCCAATCAAGTATGGAGATATACTTGACAGGTAATGTTCAGGTACAGCCCAATATGGCAGCCTGAATTTTAAAAAGAAAAAGAAAAAGCTTTTTGCAAGTACAGTAGAATCTCCATATATGATCCCCTTACTACATTGCCCACCTCCTTAAGCTGACCTAATTTTCATAGACTGAACACGTACCACAAGAACTCAATGGGAGCCTGACCTCCATAAATTCACCATCTTGGTAAGTTGTTCATAGTAACTTGATGACTTGAACTGTGACAGACTATATTCATTTACCTTCTATAACTTGACCAGTTGAGTCCACTCTACACCAAGGAGTAGAAGGTATGGGCTTTATCCCTTAGTTGTATTCTTTTTTTCTTTAGCATAAGTTAGTTCTTCTTTCATGTTTTATTATTACTGTGTGTTGTATTAGGCTTAACAGCCCGTGTTTAGTATGTGTTGTAAAGATGTTTTCACTATGAAGAACTAGTCTGAATTGTAGGTATATCCTACAATTACTGAATAATTTTACATTTAATTAAGATTGTGATGGCCCAAAGGAAAGAACTCGAAGAGCTGACATTGAAGGAAAAGGTTGATCTACATTTTCTGGAAAGCAGTATCCAAAGACAGACAGTGTAACTTTTGGTGCTAGCAAGACAGTAGTTAGCAACATTCAAAAACGTGCAAACTTCAGTACTTAGAGAGATACAGTAAGGAAAGTGGAGATCTACAGCTGAAAAGGGGGAAAACGTCACGATGAAGTCAATGAAGCCACAGTAAGCTGGTTCAAACTAATGAGGTGGTTAACGCCCAAATCTCCAGGCCAATGATCCAAGAATTTGTTAAAAAGTTCACACAGAAATTAGGGTGGCAGATTTCCAAGCCACCTTTAAATTTTCAAGAAATTTAAAATGTGACATGAAATCTCCCAGAAAGTCTTGTGCGGTGAATTCAAAGACATTCTAGTAGAAGTTATAGAGGAGTTCATCAAAAAGTTCCCGGGCTTTGCTAGAGGCTTCAAAGATGATGACATCATTAATGCTGATGAACACAGACTCTTTCAAGGTAATGCCTGACAAGAACTTCATCGTCATCATGAAGGGTGACAAATCTAAGAACAGAAAACCTTCAAGCATATTTCACATTTCTGCTTGGTGGCTAGCTCAACCAGAGAGAAACTAAAGCCTTGGTGATTAGCGAATCAGCAAATCCATGCATAGTCAAGAACCTGAGGCCCAAAGACCTTCCTGTCACTTGGAGATCAAACAAATGAGCATAAATAATTGGTTCCCTATTTGAGGAATAGGTAAGGGGTATTGACCAAGAAATGAAGAGGAAACAGTATTTTCTACTGACAGTTGACAACTGTGTTGGCCACCCACAAATGAATCATCTCATAAATATGACACTGAAATTTCTACCTCCAAACATGACTTCAAAAATCCAATCTCCATCAAACCATTCAAAATGTACTACCAAGCCCACCTGTTACAGTGGATCATGACTAAAACACAAACCTGTGGTCAGCCTGTGGAAGCAACTTCATCTCCTGTATCAGTTACTACTCTGGATACTGTCTTCTGGATCAATTCTGCTTGGAATAAAGGTTAGCCAGAAACAATATGGCAGTATTTCAAGAAAGTTTGATTTGTTACAACCCAAGAATATATGTTTTGGCCCCATCAGACAGTACATCTCCCATGGCAGAAGTCAAAGAAGATTTTGAAGGTTTTGTTGCAATGAATGATGAGGTGGCAACTTGTAATGAATCTACTGAGAAGCAATTTTCCAAGCAATATCAACTGAAGTCCAGACCAGCATAAAAACACATGAAGCAGCTGATGAAGTGGAACAAGCAAGTGAGGATGACATAGAAATTGCAGAGACTCCAAAAGAAGAGGATGCCAGGCATCTGATAATGCTGCTGAAGTCACTTGCTGTGGAACAATGCACAGGTATGCTGAGTGGTGTAGCCAGTGTTGAGAGTGATTTCTCCATGTACTTTTGTAATAATAATAAGAAACAGACCAAGGTTGACTCTTTTCTCAGGAAGGATGACTAAACCCTGAGAAAACAGTAAATATATTGATTTTGTATGATGCTGATTTTACTATGTTTTGATTATATATGATTTCATATAGTATTCTCTAACAAAAGCTGTACCAAAAAGCAAAGTACATGTACACATCAGTAAGCCCAGTTCCTTACATTGACCACCTCTATGTGTTGACCAGTTTGTTACAGTCCGTTGGATGGTCAACTTAAAGAGGTTCTACTGTAATTAGTTCTGACACTAAAAGCCCCATTTGGATCATAACTCATTTTCCACTGTCTTTAGCCATCTTACCTCCCAACCATACTCTTTTACTCTGTAATATCATCATAGTTTTTCTACCAACTCAAACTTGAAAGCTTTATAATCTTCCATTCCTTCAATTCCTTCATCTCTCATATCCAAAAGAAACAAACTGGTTTTTAACATTATTTGAGTCTTCATTTCTGAAGCCATTAATCCTAACTAATCTTTCCTCAAATCTGGATTGTCTTCAGTCTTCTCTTTTCCCACCTACTTGTCACAGAGACAAAATAATCCTTTTTGAAAAATGTTTACCTAAAAATTCCCCTATTTATAAATGTGTGATAGTTTCCCCTGACTATAAATCCCTTGGCCCTATTCTGACCACTATTCAGATATCATCCTCTCTTCCACAAGGCATCTATGTCATCTGTATGCACCTTTCAGAAATACCCTTCACATACCTTATCACCTATATGGGAGTTTTCATGAATAATTTTGTTTCTGTTTAACTGGGCCATGGGATGCCCAGGTAGCTGGTTAACATTACTTCTGGGTTTGTCTGTGAGGGTGTTTCCAGAACAGATTAGCATTTGAATTGGTGGGCTGAGTAAAGCAGATGGCCCTTCTCAATGTGAGTTCGCATTATTCAAACATTAAGGTCCAAATAGAACAAAAAGTCAGAGGAATGTTGAATGAACTCTGCCTGACATTTGGATTAATGTAAACCATACCACTGGCTTTTCTGGGTCTCTAGCTTGCAGATTGCAAATCTTGGGAATTCCTGGCCTCTATAATGACATGAGCCAATACCCTATAATAAACCTCTTCATATGTATTGCTTCTGTTTCTAAGGAGAACCCTAATATAGGGCAAAATAAAGAAATAATAATCACCAACAAATTGTATTTCTCAGGGTCTTCTTAGAATATTTCCTATGAAATGTAATCCCAAAGAAAATCTTACAATTCTTGGTTTCAACTTAGTTCTTGCCAAATAACAAGGGTTAAACATAATTGAACCAAGTTTTGAAAACGTCCCCCTCTAGTTTCTTTTAAAATACTGGTTTGGTATTATCTGGTTCCAGTGGTTTATTCATCACCTATTTTGTCAATTAAGACTTGAATATCCAATGCATTTATAGGTAGTTGATCTAAAACCTTTAAGCCATCTACTACTAATTAAGACAAATTCTTAATGTTTTTCTCAGAAATATATGCTTCAATTTGATGTTATAAAGTACTGAAACTTCCTGGCATTTCTACATGCAAATTTTTAAGGCAAAAAAAAAAAATTAAAAATCTAAGGAAACCCATAGGCCTTTGTCTGTTCAGAGATCCTGAAGAAATCCAAGTACCTTCAGCTAATTGATATTGATGCGTTTTACAGATACCATCAAAATGATACTTTCAATGTGAAATGCATCACACAAAATTTTTCTTCACTGCTATAAGAATACAAAACATATACTCACCATCTTGCTTCGAGTGACTATAATCCTGAGTCTACAAGGAGGCTTTCAAAGGAGACTTTTACAGACTAAGAAAGATAGAAGTTCTAATTAAATCTAGAGCCATAACACGTAGCTGCAAATAAAACAGCCTTGGACTACACACCGGGGGAGTCTTTGAACCAGAAACCAGGAGGTAGGAAACAAAAAGGGAGTCTAAAACAAAGAAAAAAAAAAAGAGATAAGGAGAAAAAGAGATGATTAGTATGGAGAGATACAGAGACACACAGAGAGAAGCAGAGGAAATGAGAAAAGAGAGAGAGAGAAATAAACATGGAGAATCACAACCATCAAGAAGAAATACCTACATTTCCTACTTCTATATAACTAAATTCAATCTTGACCACATTTCTTAGATTCACCCACCAATAGCAGTTATAAAAAATCTATAGTTAGTAACCAATGATATTTTCTGTCAGGAAAAAAAGAATCTGAGCGATTCACTTAAAAGAAGGCAACGAAGAGTTCAAGGTGGAATAGGGGTATTTATTAAAAGAGATATCTGATGTTATCCACCTACATTATTTCATCATCAAGTCTCCAGGGAACTTCATCTACACTTGCAGAATTTCAAAAAGGTAACCTCTTCCTGGCAGATTTTCCATAAAATTAAACACTGAAGATTATTACTACGCTAAGGGTATTACTACGCTAAGGGTATACAAAAGCAAATGAAAAAAGGTATCATCCCCGCCTGTAAACACTTAAAAACAACCAGGATAAAGAGGTACATAACATAAAAACTAGAAAACCTATAAACAAGAAGTAAAGAATTTATGTTGCACTATGCATCTACATTGTATAAACAGAAATCTAAAGGAAAATCATAAAATGTAGGGCAAAGAGGGAACTGAATAAATTTTTAAAGAGTAAAAGAAAAATGGCTTCCTTTCCTCTTGAAAATGACAACAAACTATCCAAATATCCACCTTAACCTCATGACTTATAGGCAGGCAAATACATTTTTGTTTTTCAGATCAGATGCTGAGTGTTCGGTCAATTATATGCTTCAACTCATAGTACTTTAAAAACATCATCGGCCTATTCAAGACAAGTCTCTTTGTTTTACTTGCTTTAAAATTGATTTGCTCTCTTTTATATCTCACTCCCCAACTTATGTTCTATGTATTCAGCTCTTCTAAGTTCTTTTTTGCTAATGTGTCTTCTTGCAAATGTGAAATATTCTGTGTGTATTTAAAGCTTATTTGTGCATACACAATTATATTATTAATACATACATATGTGTGTGTGTGTATATAAATATAGGCATTTTTTACTTTTTGTACCCAGCATATAAGATCCATCCATGTTGCTATACATATATTAGTCTATTACTTCCAACTGCCACATGACATTCCCTGCAGTGTCCTCACCACATTTTCCATGTCCACTCTCTTAGTCATAACTCCCAGATGGATCCTATTCCTACAAATATGGCTACAATAACCTGGGCAATAATTTATTTGGAAAATATACCATTTCTATGTCATAGAAATGAAGAATGGTGGCCCCATGCTCCACGTGCACTTACTAGTACATGAGGGTGCCTGTGTCCTCACAGCCCTGCCAACACATTTTACATCTTATTACAAAATAGCCTTGAATTAGCATTTTTCTTACTACTAATGAATTAAACATTTTTCTATATACTTGTTAGCTTTTAGGCTTCCTATTCTTTAAGTTCCCAATTCAGAGCCTTTGCCCATTTTTCTATGAGGGTTGCTGCCTTTTTCTTGTTGATTTCCAACATTTTCTAGTCTACACATTAACACTTTAACAGTGCTAATATCTTTTCTCATTTATCAGCTTTGTTCACAGTATCTTCACTGAACAGAAATTCTTGATTCTGATGCAATCAAATTCAATAGCAGCTGTGCCTTAAGATTTATGCTTTTTACATCATGCTTGTGAAGATGGATGTGTTAGATAGATGTGGTAACCTCATTCTTACAGAAACAGCCAAGAAAATACCTGGGAGACACAGGCTGAAAGATCCTCCACAAGGCAAAGTGAAGAGAGCAGGCTATTGGGAAAGCATGTACTTGGGGCAAAACCCTGCCCAGTAATTGCTATGTGACCTTGAACCTCCCACAACCTGTCATTTGTAAGTGGGAACAACATCTATGCTCAAAGACAATATAAGTAAACAAAACAAAACTGCACAGTGAATGGACAGATGATAAATATGAGTTCCCTCCCTTCCTTCCTCCTCATTTCTACACTTGACTTGATACAGACAGGGTATTTGTAACCTCTGACGCTTTGGAGTCAGATCCATCAGCTGATCTCACACTCCAAATTCAAAATCACAGCTCTTTTGCTCATTCTACAGTGAGATATCATACAAAGATGAACCCCTGGGGGAAATAAAAAAAAAAAACAGTGAAAATGCTGTTTCCCTCATGAAACCAAAGAAGAAGAAGAGAACAGGTGCAAATAACTAATTATCTGTTGGTGGGACCTTGTGAGTAAATCAGGAAGCTCCTGGCTAACAAATGGACTGAATGTATTGGCTGGAGAATACCTTCCTTTGCTGGGTGTGCTAGACGTAGGCAGGAAGGCTATTTTAGGCCCTTATGAGATAAAGACAAAGAGAGTTTATAAGTTTAAACTGTAGCTTTCCAGACTTTCTGATCCGTGCTGCTTAATTTTTCAGAAAGAAAACTGGTGAACAACCTAATCATGGCTTGATTGATGCTCATTTATCCTCCTCTTCCTATCTGCTGTCACTGAGATGCAAACCAAAGCTTCTTGTTATTTGCATATGACAGGGACATAAAAGACTATGAGAATCACAAAATGAGAAAGGAAGCTTTTTAAGTATGAATGAGTTTTCAAATATCATTGAAAACTTTTCTCATAGTCCAGTCATTATTTAGCAAGTAGATATGTAATGTGCATCTATTACACACCAGGTGCTCAGAAGATACAAAAGTAAATAAGATGTGCCTTTCACTCTGGAGGAGGTCACAGTTTCTCAGAAGAGATACCCATGTGAACACTGAACCATAATAAGGTGTGATCGCTGTGTAAAATAGGCCAGCACAGTGCTACGAGAGCAGAGATGAAAGAACAATTATGTTTAGGGTGTTTTATTCCATAAAGAACTTCAGAGAAAAGATCCATTTTAAAAGAGACTTTAAAAATGACATGAATTTCTCCAAGCAGATAGGGTTTAGATTGGGTTAGGATTAGGATTAGGATTAAGATAGCCGGCGGTCCAAGAAGCAGCTTTGAAGCCAGAAGGTGTACGCATGTTGAGGGGAAAGTCGTTAGACTCCATGTGGCTGAGCACAGGGCATGACACAGGGAGAAGAGAGATGAAAACCTAGAAACACAGCCTGAGGTCACTGTTTAAAAGTCAGAAGAATTTAAACTATATCCTCAACAATGAAAAGAATTTAAGCAGAGGAGTGGCACACTGAGATCCATATTTTACAAGGATAATTAAAGCAGCAGTAAGGAAATAGATGACGATGAGACTCAAGTCAGGAATATCAATTGAAAGGCTATGACAACCCTGTAGGCAGGAGATGTGAGCTCCTAAACTCTGATGCGACACTGAAGATGGAAAAAAAGGAGTCATGTGCAACATTTAAAGTTTGGTGACCAACTGAATATTGGAGTGAGATAAATGAAAAGACTTATTCATTCAACAGATATTTCTTGAAATGTTTCTGTGTGTGAGACACTATGCTCAGCATTACTATTGTTTTGCAACAGAGAACTGTTTGTTGAGGGGGGATGAGGAGGCCTGGACATTGCGGGATGTTCAGCAGTATCCTGCCCTCTGCCCACTAGAGGCATGTAGCACCATCCCCCAGTCATGGCCATCAAAAATGTCTCCAGACATTGCCACATTTCCCTGGGGAGCAAAACTTCCCCCAGCTGAGACCACAGAAACTAGGGGCTCTTACTCTAAGAGGTTTGTTATGCAGTAGAGAAATGTTTGTAATATAAACATGTTCAGGGTATAAGAAATGCAGGAAGGCAGAAGTGTCAATACCTCTTTGGGATGAGCAAGAATAGAAAAAGTCTCCACAGAGGAGGAGACATTAGAGCTGAATCTTTAATCATGGGCATGCTGGGCAGAAGACAAAAAGATAAAAGCAAGACAACATCTCAGTTATTAGGAGAATTCTGAGACTCGTAGCTTGGGAGGATTCAAAGATGAGAGACACAGTAAGACACTGAGTTTGCGAGGCTTACAGAACATCCAGCAGTCCTTAAAAATGCTGTTCGAAGTGAAGGTCACTGATACACGCTTACAAGGCATAAGTACATAGGTGGTACTTAAAGCCATCGGACTGCATCATATCACTTAGGAGAATATTTATAAATAGAAGATAGAAACCTTTGAAAACATAAGCCTTTAAGATGGAGGTCTAGGAAAAAGAAGCATAAAAAAAGAGATAAGGGCAAAAGGGCAGAAAAAAGTGAAAGAGATCCATTAACTTACGTGGCAAACTTGACCAACAGCCTACAACAACTGTCCTTCAGTCCATCGGGACACCTGGGAGACAGGTGCCCTTTCCATTGCGTGATTACTCTCCTCTCCATCCCTTTTTGTTCCATTAAATCCAATCTAATTCTTTAGCTACAGAGGACCAAAGTACTACTAGTGGTGTTACTGATACTATGTATTATATAGTCAATGATTATCTTTTCTCACTTATTTGTGTATTTATTTATACAAACAAATTCATATCATATTGTTAACTAAGAGGCATAATGAAATAAGCATTGTGTTGGATATGGACAGTTGGCATTCAACATCCATTCCAACCTCCTTCAAACGTGCCATTCTATTCTATAAAGACTAAAAACCTGAAAAGTACATTCCTGGGACTTCTTCCAGCTAGGGTTCTAGAATTAATTTAAACATCACCAATTTTACTCACTTGAACAAAATCTGGAAAGTAGAAATTAAGTGGAGGCTGCTTTCTACTGTTTCTACTATTCCAGAGATATACACTGTTGTAGAAACATTGGGATTTCCTACAGCAGCTTCTCATAAAGGCCCCTACTTAATCTAGGAAAGGCAATAGTAATCTTGGAAGCCTGGCTCTGCAGAACAAGTCTCAAATTCATTCCTGAAAAGTTCAGTTTGAAGTGTGCATCCTAGTAGGGCTGAGTACATTGGATACTTTTTCTTCCATTCTTGAGTTACTTTACTAAGAAGAATATGTTCCAGCTCCATCCATGTAAACATGAAAGAGGTAAAGTCTCCATCTTTCTTTAAAGCTGCATAATATTCCATGGTGTACATATACCACAGTTTATTAATCCATTCGTGGATCGATGGGCACTTGGGCTTTTTCCATGAATTAGCAATTATGAATTGGGCTGCAATAAACATTCTGGTACAAATATCTTTGTTATAATGTGATTTTTGGTCTTCTGGGTATATACCTAATAGAGGAATTATAGGATTGAATGGCAGATCTATTTTTAGATCTCTAAGTGTTCTCCAAACATCTTTCCAAAAGGAATGTATTAATTTGCATTCCCACCAGCAGTGTAGAAGTGTTCCCTTTTCTCCACATCCACGCCAACATCTCTGGTCTTGGGATTTTGTGATATGGGCTAATCTTACTGTAGTTAGATGATATCTCAAATGGCTTTCACGTGAAAGCTATAACCCAGTTATAACCTAAGAATGGGGGAAGGGGGAAAGGGAGGGAAGGGAGGGGGGAGGGGACAGAGGGAGGGTGATTGGTGGGATTACACCTGCGGTGCATCTTACAAGGGTATATGTGAAACTTAGTAAATGTAGAATGTAAATGTCTTAACACAATAACTAAGAAAATGCCAAGAAGGCTATGTTAACCAGTGTGATGAAAATGTGTCAAACGGTCTATAAAACCAGTACATGGTGCCCCATCATTGCAAATAAAAAATAAATAAATAAAATAAAGTGTGCATCCTTAGCCTTCCAATAATTCTGTAGACCATTTAATATCCTATAAGATACTCATGTCTGCTTAAACCAATTCAAGAGGATTCTAATCTCCACAGCTGAGCATTAACTAACCAGCCAGAGGCCGGGCGCAGTGGCTCATGCCTGTAATCCTAGCACTCTGGGAGGCCGAGGCAGAAGGATTGCTTGAGCTCATAGGTTCGAGACCAGTCTGAGCAAGAGTGAGACCCTATCTCTACTAAAAATAAAAAAACTGTGGCAAGAGGATAGCTTGAGCCCAAGAGTTGGAGGTTGCTGTGAGCTATGACCCCATAGCACTCTACCCAGCACAACAGCTTGAGACTCTATCTCTAAAATGAATGAATGAATAAATAAATAAATAGCTCTACACATCAAACCCAGTCCAGTGCTGCCAATACCTATCCCTCCTACTCCTAATCTGTTCCCATAAATAGAAGTCAAGAGGTACACACACTTTAACTGAGCCAGCAGAGATATTAATCTGGACACACAACTCAAAATCCAAGTCCAGCTACACCAGGACCTTAAATTTGTAAGTATAGATTCAAGAGCTGGCTGCCTACCCATCTGCAAATAATGAGGCTGATGGCCCAAAGTCTTTGTAAACCAAGCTAAAAAGCTCAATTTCTTAGAGCACGTTGATAGGGCAGAAGGAATGTAAATTAGTCAACTTTACTGTTTTGTAGCCTCTAAACTATACTCTAGTCACCCTCAAATATGAGAAATAAACACAGTACTAAGAAGAAATTAAAAAGAAGATAATTGATGATTACAAACTATCTTAATATCTTTTTTAAACTCAATTTGAATAAAATACAATAAAGAATTCAAATCTTTGCTATATAATGAGTTCTTAATAGCAATTAGATTATTAAAACACCAATAGAAAAAGAACCAGGGAATATGCACAAATAATTTAAAGAACAATGCAAGTGACCAGTAAACATGAACATACTAGCCTTACAATAAGCAAAAGAATGCAGAGTAAGAAAATAGTGAAATGTCACTTTTAGTCCATCACCTGGCAAGGTTTAGGAAAAAATACCCATGCGGGTGAAGTGTAGGGATTAACAGATTCACAGCTCATACGAGAACAGATGTGTACAATCTTTCTGGAAGACAAAAGTATCAAGAGCATAAATGTACCAGTATTTTGGTTAATAATAATTTTACATAATCAAAATACACATTTACATTATATTAATATATTATAATGTTATATATGTTTATTGCATTACTATTTTGAATAATTAAAAACACTAATACAGAAAAAATGGCTCCTGAAAATTTTATTGGCATTTTTTATATCTCTAAGGCAATTTTAAAACTATTTCTTGCTGCTCTGTTACAACTTTCTAGACTATCCCAATCAATTCTCCTTTTTTATGTTATTTATTAAAAACATAAAATATTCTCCTTAAAAGTTTGTCGTCATGTCTATATTAAAGTATTTTTATGGTCATACTATTTTAAAAAGGAGAAAAAAAGAAAATAATCTATATCCTAGTAACAGGGATTTGGTTATATAAATTATTGTATATCTAAATTTTGTAACCATTAGAACTTTTTGCAAAAGATACTTAAGCACATGGTAAATGTTCATGCTATCTGGGACAAAAGGACACAACCTATATTCAATGTAAACTTGAATTTGTAAAATAAAAAAATACATATATGGAAATATCAGAAGGAAAAATAGAAATGATAGCAATGACTCTGAAGGAAAAGACCACAGATGATTTTTATTTTTAGATTTATGTGTATATATTTATGATGAACAAGAAATAATTTTAAAATTCTAAGTAAGGAACAGTGATTCAACAGCTTCCTCATTCAGCATATAGAAGAAAGTACATTTTTTTAATTGCAAGTAAATAATGCCCCAAGGAAAGAGCTACCTAAAAAGTGTGCTGCTCCCAAACATTGAATGTGTAACTACTACTATTTCCTGAGTATGGTGCCAGGTAGGGAGGATACGTAGATTGAAAAGACTCGGTTCAGATCTTCGAGAGCTCTCAAACTAATATAAAATACACAATTTATAACATGTAATATTTTGGGAAAGCCCTATACCTCTATAGAGATGTCATTTTCTTTCTTTTCCTTTTTTAAGAGACAGTCTCACCTTATCGCCCTCAGTAGAGTGCTGTGTCATCACAGCTCACGGCAACCTCCAACTCCTGGGCCTAAGGGATTCTCTTGCCTCAGCCTCCCAAGTAGCTGGGACTACAGGCGCCTGCCACAACGCCTGGCTATTTTGGTTGCAGTTTGGCTACGGCCAGGCTCAAACCTGCCATCCTCGGTATATGGGGCTGGCGCCCTACCCACGGAGCCACAGGCACCACCCTGAGATGTCATTTTCCATGGAGGATAAATAATCACTCAACACAATAATCTGTGTTAGGCTGGGAGACTATACATCATGAAGACCCAGAATCATATCCACTGCATAGAACATATTCTACCCCAAAGCCTCTTTCTTGCCAATATGTCAGCCTGTCCTGGATTTGACTGCTGATTTTCATTCTTTTATTTGGTCCGTTTAAATCTGATGTCTGCTATGTTATCTCAGAGATTATACTTTCTCCCGTCTTACTTATAAGAGTAGGTTTTATCTGACAACTCTTATTTGGCTTGCCCATAAATCTGCTTTCTTTTTTTTTTTTTTTTTTTTTTTTTTTTTTTGCAGTTTTTGGCCCAGGCTGGGTTTGAACCCACCACCTCTGGCATATGGGACCAGCGCCCTACTCCTTTGAGCCACAGGCGCCACCCTATATCTGCTTTCTTCAAACTCTCCATAGACAGCTTACAAAGCCATCATCCTGCTACATGGATACATATTGTAACACTCAAGTCCAGAATTGGAAAGTCAAAAAAAATCACCTATTGTCACACAAGGAGTCTACTCTATCAATGTGTGCCTGGCAGAATCCAGCTCTGGTGAATTCTAGTTTCACTGATCCCTTGTGAATTCTCACAAAGATCATGCCTTCTAATCTACAAGAGAACTTATAGATTCATATTCCAAACATCTCTTATTTTACAGATAACAAAATGAAGGACTGTGATGATTAAATTACTTAACCAAGGTCATGCAACTTGTAAGTTTCTAAGCTAAAGTTAGAAAACAGGTTTCTTAGAAGAAAGGCTAGCAGGCTCTGCACCATTCTCTCTCTCTAGATATCCTGTTATGCCAACTTTACATTATCTCCTATGGGAATTTTCCACACCTGATCCAGCCTAACTCTCTAGTTTCCTTAGAGTTTAAAATAGTTCAGTTGCCAGACAACTGTTTGTCTACTTAGAGCCCCATGGAATGAGAACTGGGGTGAAAGCGAGTCTTGGAAAACCAGAATAGATTCCAGTGAGTAAAACTCATTTCCCTTGAGTTTTGAAGGCCCCAGGAGCAATCAGTAGCTTTACTTAGTGTTTTAATAACAGGCAGATAGGGAAGAGAAGGCCCAGCTAAAGGATTAGAAATGATAAAAAAGAAATTGAAGTTAAGGAAACTTGTCTAAAAGGAACACGTAGAAACCATCTTATTCTGTCATCACAATACAGGTATCAGCAGCTTTTGAAACAGATCTGCCTCAGTGAGATGCCTTTAAAAATGTATCTCATAAATTAAAATAATATTAAAATATTGCATGTGAGGCAATATAGTCAAATAACTAAAAGCACAAACTCTAGAGTTGGACAGTAAGTATTCCGTGGGAACATGAGATTACACGGGTTGTATGATCCTGGGTAAGCTACATAACCTCTCCGGGTCTGTTATTCTCATCTAAGGGAAAAAAAAAAAAAAAAAAAAAAACTAATCCTTTTGAGGACAGTCGAGGAGGCTTAAAAAGGAGGACTTAAGTTGGTGCCTAAGAACAATTAGCACTTAAGCACTTAAGGAAGGAAAGTGAAACAAACTGCTGACTAACACTATAGGACCCAGGCTGAGAGTCTCCGTAACACCTTATGACACTCGACCACCTGATGGTGCAGCCTTAGAGAGCTCACAACTGGCTATCCCAGTGATACTTCCAGAATGGTGCAGTGAATAACTCAGAAGATCTTTTCCTCTCCCCAACAAAACATTTAGTGGTAAAAAAAGATTTGAAAAAATTATTTAAAGCTCTCAAAACTGTCCTAAGGGCATACAACAGGTTAAAAAACCTTTATTCAAAAAACATCTACAGAGTCTTGGTAAGAACAGTAGGAACCTGTGGCATTTGGGCCCTAACTTGCTTTCTTCTTCCACCACCAGCTCTATCTCATTGAAATGGGTGCTCTATTCTAGGAAAGTGTATTCAAGAATATAAGGACTCCTTCTCCCCCATTTCTCAGTTTAGAGCTATGATTTTACCTTTGAAAAGGCAGGCTACCAGTATTCTTCATTCCTCCAATCCCATTCCCCTATTTTAGGCAGGCAGGGCCAGGAGGACTAAGGCCCCATTCTTCTACCTATCCCCTACACAAAGAGTAGAAACTCTACCCCAAATGTAGCCAGTGAGAATACTGGGACCCTGGTCACCCCATCTCAGCCCAGTCATAGGTAATGGTCCTATACCGAGACCTGTAAACCGAGAAGACCAGAAGCTATCACCCTCCCTTCCTAGCTGAGGGGTCCCTCTATCACTATGCCTAACTCCTGTACAGTAGCACAGAAGTTCTCTCAGGGAAGGACGCAAGCCATAAGGATGAAGAGCTCCACAGTTCCTACGATATTAGTGATATTATTTGGAACATAGCATGGAGAATTCCACATCTAGGAATGTTGTTGAAAATAATGGAGAGTTTTGTAGAGAGCAATTAAGGAGATAATGGTAGCTTCACTATACTGCTAGCAATAAGCAAAATGA
Source organism: Nycticebus coucang (assembly GCF_027406575.1). Taxonomy (NCBI): domain Eukaryota; kingdom Metazoa; phylum Chordata; class Mammalia; order Primates; family Lorisidae; genus Nycticebus; species Nycticebus coucang. Next base: position 59,209,465 of record NC_069792.1, on the reverse strand, counting down.
CAGAACAACCAGAACTTTAATATAAAGAGCCAGGGAAAGAATCAAGAAGGGCTCTCTTGGGATCCCAGTAGACCTGAGGTTGGAAGGCTATATACATGTCCTGGGGTAGACCTGCTCTGGAGCAATAAGAATAAGACATGGGTCAGACTTGAAAACTTTTCCCAACTGATCCATCAACAAAGGGCAGAAGCATCACTGGTTTAAGAGGCTCAAGTACAACCTCTGACCAAACACTGGCTAAAAATATGTTAGTCTGAATTCAGATAAAACACTATCAAGCCAAGATTAAAAATAAAATCACATACATGTTAGCAATCTGGAAGATGCTGGGCATGCCCAAGGCTGCACTTATTCAGGAGTGATTAGAGAGGAAATTTCTAAGGCATTAGGCCTTGGAGGAAGTAAGGGAAAAAAACAAGTTCCTTAAGTTATAATAAAAGACTCTAAGCCACCCAAACATCCAATGATAAAGATTAAAAATATAACTGATAAAAATGTGTCAAATGGTTTATGAAGTGAGTGTATGATGCCCCATAATCATATCATTGTATACAGTTATGATTTAATAAAAAAAAAAGAAAAAAAAAAAAAGAACATCAATTAAATTATTTTTGAAAGAAAAAAAAATATAACTGGCTAAGGGGACCTAAACATAACCTTTGACCCATAAGTGGCTCATGAAAACTCAGAGGTGACTCTTAGGGATTAAGGCTAAAAGGAAAATAAAATCAATCTGAACAGGGTCATCAGAAGCTGCACACTGAGGGAGAAACAGACTACACAGAGTCAGTACAGCCAAGTTATTAAACAAACAACCAAACAAAAGACAAAAATAACATCAATATCCACTCAGCCCACAATGGTTGTGGAAGAAGGAGAAAGAAGAATCAGTACCCCAGGTTGCTATATTATTTTAAGTGTTCAATTTTTATTTGAAAAGAAATTATAAGATATGAAAAGAAACAAGAAAGTGTAACCCATATACAAGAAAAAAAAAAAGGCCAGCCCTAGAAAACTGCCTGAGGGGGCTCATATGTAGAACACAGCAAAGACCTCAAAGATGCTATTATAAAACTATTCAAGGAACTAAAGGAAACTGTATGTACAGAATTAAAGGAAGGTATGATGACAAGTTCTCATCAAATAGAGAATAACACAGTGAGAACAACAAATGTCAGTCAAGAATTTTTAAACAACGGTGAAATAAAAGTTTTCCAGACAAACTAATGCTGAGGGAATTTGTCACTAATACTCCTGTCCTACAAGAAATGCTCAGAAATGCATTACACATGGAACAAGTATGATAGATACACACCAGTGCAAAAATACCCAAAGTTAAAGCTCATGGCTCTTCTAAAGCACTAGTACATGAGGGAAAACCAAACAGCAAGGTATCATCCAACATTATGAACAGAACAGCATCCCACATATCAGCATTAACACTCAATGTAAACAGTTGAAATACCCCACTTAAAAGACATAGGTTGAGTGGATGAGAAAACACAACTGAAGTGTTTTCGATCTCCAAAAAATACACCTAAACCACAAGGACTCACACAGACTCAAGACCAAGGAATGGAAAAAAAAATTCCATGCAAATAAAAAACAAAAGCATTATTATGATTATTATTATTGCTTAATATTTCGATGCAACAATTCTCTGATTTCTTTTCTGAATGTATTTATGTTCATTCATTCTTTATGAGGTTTTTGTTTCTAGTCCTTATCTTAAACATTGTTATTGTTATTAAAAAAAAAAAAAGCAAGCAGGTGTAGCTATTCTCATATCAGACAAAATAGACTTTAAATCCACAGTGGCAAAAAACTGACCCTACACAATCAGTTTTTCTTTCAGAAAAGAAATAGAGGTAATGATGGAAGGAAGAAAGAAAAAAGTATGAGAGTAGAGAACTTTTTATGCCAATGCAATGGGAAATTATTACATTTTCCTTCTATTACCAAAATTGTAATATGAGTCATGCATATCATAACAGCTATGCCACGTGACATTAGTTTTATAAAATACACAGCAAACTGAGAAGACAAACAGTACCTTCCGCGGGAGTCCCAATGCTGGAACCAAGACCTAAAATAGCCATCTTGTAAAGTCTCGGCTTCACCATCACAGCAGATTCTTCTCCCCTTTCCCAGTGGGGTACTTTGACTGGCTCCAGGTGGACATTCTCTAGCCCATTATCCTTCAAGGATTGGTACGTGATTTGTATGGCTTCTTCTAGATTCTTGGAGCCACTCAGTCTGGGTCCAACGGCGTCAACCAGATGTGCCAATCGTTCATAGGATCTGTTCTGAGCTCTGCCATAAACAGCAAGGTTGATGATTGCTTTAGCAACATCTGTATAGGTGGCTATTTCTTCTTGTATTTCTTTAAAAGTCCTCTGAGAGGTGCTAGTCTTGTATACAGCTTTCCCGGAGCCCAGGGATAATAGGTGAACAACACCAACAAATGTGAAGATAAGGAGCTTCATTTTTTTTCCCAGTTGGTTTTCTTCCTAAAATAATCTGTGTAAGTAAGAAACATTATGTTTTAGGAAAAAAAGAGCCATCTTCCCATAACTCAGGGATTGATTTTCAAGCAGTATTCCCTTTCCCTTCCCAACCATTGCCCAACTCCATCTTCAGATTCACCATCAAATAACTCCCAGGAATGGACAAGCAAAGAGTCAGTGAGTGGTCTTAATAATAAGGCAGCAATTATTAATACCATGAAATCACATGTTACCTAATTTAATTTTGTTTCAAATATGTTAAAAGGTTAAAATAAAAAGAGAACTGGGCAGCGCCTGTGGCTCAGTGAGTGGGGCGCCGGCCCCATATGCTGAGGGTGGCGGGTTCAAACCCAGCCCCGGCCAAACTGCAACAAAAAAATAGCCGGGCGTTGTGGCGGGCGCCTGTAGTCCCAGCTGCTTGGGAGGCTGAGGCAAGAGAATCGCGTAAGCCCAAGAGTTAGAGGTTGCTGTGAGCCATGTGACGCCACGGCACTCTACCCGAGGGCGGTACAGTGAGACTCTGTCTCTACAAAAAAAAAAAAAAAAAGAGAGAACTAAGAAAGGGAGAAAAAGGTAGCAGTGATATGGCTAAGCCAGTTTTATCTCTTGTACCACATGGAGTGTATTCCAAATGGGTGGAACACTCCTTCATCCTGTTGTGTTCTTTCTTCATTGCCCATCCAACTCATCCTTTGAGGCCCTCTCAGATGCCATCTTTCCTTGATACTTTCTCTAATTCTCCCTCCACTAAAAATAATTATTTCTTCATCTGTGCCTGAAGAGTGGTTTATTCTTACGTTCAAAAGATATTTATCATATGCCAGGAAGTGTGGTATATTTTTAGAAGGAAGAAATCTAAGCTACTACACAAAGCAGAGAATTAAAAGAGATTGGCCTTTGTTACCATTTAATCATATTATACCCATCACCTATTTGATAATGACTAAAAGAACAATAATGATGATAAAAATAACAGGAAACATTTATAAGTGCTTGCTCCATGTTAAACTTTGTTCTCTATATAGTCCATTCACTAACCTATTTAATGCTCACAACAACTTTATAAGATAGTTTCTCATTACCTTTATTTGTACAAATGAGGAAACTAGGCCACTGAGAGATTAAATATTTTGCCGAAGACACACAAAAACTTTCTACCTCTAGAGTTCAACTCCAAACAGGGCTACTCAAAACATGGATTGTGGACAGATGTCAGGCCACAAACTAGTTTTCACTAATCGACAATAGGTAAATACAGAGATTAAGAGTAAATGCACCCAATGGACTTGTTTAGTTTTTTCAGTTTAAATTAACTATGACTTTTAAGTTAAGGATTTAGTTTCTTAATCACATTAGCCATAGTTCAAATACTCAGTGGCCATATGAGGCTAGTGGCTACCATATTAGGTAGCACAGAGAACATTCTATCATTACAGAAAGTTCTATTTGATAGCAAAGTGCAGGAGTAGTTTTCCCCCACCCACCTCCTGCTCTCTCTCTCTTGCTCTCTTTCTGTCCTTCAGCTATGTGGTATCTCCTGCCACGTTGGCAAGAAGACCCTCATAATACCGTGTCCCCTTGGAACTTGGGACTTCCCAGCCTTCAGAACCATAAGCCAATACATTTCTGCTCTCTATAAATGACCCAGTCCATGGTATTCTGTTACAGCAGCACGAAATGCTAAGATAAAACCGGTACCAGAGAAGTGATATGTTGCTATGACAAATACCTAGAAATGCAGATGGGACTTTGGAACTAGGCAATAGGTAGAAGCCGGAAGAATTTAGAGGAGAACACTAGAAAAAGTCAAGACTACCATGAATGAAGCATTAAGGGCAATTCTGATGAGGGCTCAGAAGGACAAAGGAACAGTAAGGAAAGTCTGAAGCTTTTTAGTGATTACTAAGTAGTCATGATCACAATGTTAGTAGAAATAGGGGAAATAAAGGAAATTCTGATGAAGTTTCAAGTGGAAATGAACAAGTTACTAGAAATTAGAGTAAAGGCCATCCTTTTTATAAATGCAGTAAGGAACTTGGATGACTTATGTCCATTATCAAAGCCTTTCTAAAAGGCAGAATTTAAGCAAAAAAACCAGAATATCTGGTGGAAGAAGTTGCTAAACAAATATTCAAGGAGCTGTGTAGCTTCTCTTGAATATAGTAAAATGTGAGAGGAAAGAAATAATTTAAAGATGTAATTTATAATTTAAAGAGAATAATAACGATGATTTGAAAAATTCATAGCTTGGCTATGTAAAGAATAAAAAAGTGAGTTTAGGAGAACAAGTCAAGGGTATGGCCAAATGACCATTTGCTAAAGAGATTAGTACGGATAGAAGAAATCCAGGTGCTATTTGTCAAATAAATATCAAATATCTTTGAGGCATTTCAAATATCTTTGAGGCAAGCTAGAGCCTTGAAGACAAGGTTTCTAGAGAGGTACACAGGTGACCTCAGCATTCAATGCCTTAGCCACTTACGTGTCTGTTTCCCGCCAATTCAACACTCCTGGGTGGCTCCAGATATGGCTCCAACAAGCACAGTTGTAGCTAGAGTCGCCATGCCTGAAGGTGCAAATTACTAAGTCTTGGCAGCATTCATGTGTACTAATTCTGCAGACACACAGAGTTCACAAGGTGTGAAGGCAGCCTCCATGTAGATTTCAAAGAATGTATAGGAAAGCCTGAGGGCCCAGGCCGCCTGCAGCAGGAATGGGGCTGCCACAGAAATTCCTCACTAAGGCAATACCTAATAGGGCTTCAGGAGCAAGATCACTCCCAGGAACCCCCAACTGTAGAGCTACCAGAGTGTAAAGGCTGCTTGGGAGATCTGTGATGTAGAATACGTCTCAAAAAGCCACACAGGCATGGCTGCCTAAGGCCTTGGGAGCACAAACCTGTCCCAGTGTGTCCAGGAAGCAGAATATGGAGTCAAAGAAAATGATTCCTGAGCCTTAAGATTTAATGTTGTTAGCCTGCTAAATTTCAGACTTATTTGGAACCAGTTACCCCTTTCTTCATACTTATCAACTTTTGAATGAGATTGCCTATCCTATGCCTGCCTCACTACTGTATTTTTAAAGGAGCTAACTTTAAAGACCTCAAAAACAAGAAAAAAAAAAAAATGAGGTTATAGCAATCTAAAAATAATGACCAGAGTGAAAAGACAACATACAGAAAGAGAAAATATTTTCAAACTACTCATCTGACAGGGAATTAATGCCCAGAATATATAAAAACTGAAACATCTCAACAGTAAAAAAGAAAAAAATCTAATTAAAAAATGGGAAAATTGGCTCGGCGCCTGTAGCTTAGTGGCTAGGGTGCCAGCCACATACACTGGAGCTAGCAGGTTCGAACCCAACGCAGACCTGCCAAACACCAATGACAACTATAATCAAAAAATAGCCAGGCGTCGTGGCATGCGCCTATAGTTCCAGCTACTTGGGAGGCTGAGGCAAGAGAATCACTTAAGCCAAAGAGTTGAAGGTTGCTGTGAGCTGTGATGCCACATAACTCTACTGAGAGCAACATAGTGAGACTCTATCTCAAAAAAAGAAAAAAAAGGGGAAAATTAAATGGACATTTCTCAAAAGAAGATATATATACAACCATAAGAGGGACTTTACCTAACAAATACAAACAGTGTAACCTAACTCTTTCCCCCTTCTCTCTCATCCAGGCACCAGGCACAGTGGATCACGCCTGTAATCTCAGTACTTGGGAGGCCAAGGCTGGTGGATTGCCTAAGCTCACAGGTTCAAGACCAGCCTGAGCCAGTCAGAGACCTTATCTCTAAAAATAGCTGGGCATTGTGGCAGGTGCTTGTAGTCCCAGCTACTTGGGAGGCTGAGGCAAGAGAATCGCTTAAGCCCAGGAGTTGGAGGTTGTTGTGAACTGTGATGCCACAGCACTCTACCAAGGGTGACAAAATGAGACTCTGTCTCAAAAAAAAAAATTTTTTTTTAAAGCTTAAAAAGAAAAGAAGACATTCAAATAACAACATGAAAAAATGCTCAACATCACTAATCATCAGGGTAATGCAAATCAAAACCACAATAAGGTAGCATCTCATCCCAGTGAGGATAGCTGTTATCAAATGACAAAAATAACAAATGCTAGCAAAGATGCAGAGAAAAGGGAATTCATACTCTGTAGGTGGGAACAAAAACTAGACAACCATTAAGGAAAACATTATGGAAGTTCCTCAAAAAAACTACAAAGAGAGCTACCATATGATCCAGCAATCTCGCTATTAGACATTTTTCCAAAGGAAAGGAAATCATTATATCAAAAGAAAGATCTACACTCTTATGTTTATAGCACCACTCTTCACAATACCCATGATAAGAAGTCAACCTCGATGCCTGACAAATACATAAAGAAAACATGGTATATATACATCATGGAACATATACATTCAGGCATTAAAAAAAATGAAATCTGTCATTTACAACAATGTATATGGAACTGGAGGACACTAAGTAAAATAAACTAGGAACAGAAAGGTAAAGGCCACATGTTAGCATTCATATATACAAGCTAAAAAAAAAAAAAAAAGGTTGATCTCATAGAAGTAAACAATAAAGAGGATATCAGAGTCTGGGAAGGGTAGAAGGAAGGGAGAGATTTCTTAAAAAATACAAAATTACATCTAGATAGAAGGAATAAATTCTAGTGTTCTATACCACTGTAGGATCACTACAGTTAATAATAATATAGCTTCAAATAGCTAAAAGGAGGATATCAAATGTTCCCAACATAAAGAATAATATGTTTGAGTTTATGGATATATTAATCACTCTTATTTGATCACTTTACATTACATATATCAAATCAACACTATGTACTCCATGAGTATGTACAACTACTTAGCAATTTAATGAGATTATGGATTATGGAGTACTTATTTCATTTCATTTGTTAATATGGCTATTAGAAAATTTTTAATTACATATTTATATTGGACAACAATGCTCTAGAAGTTGTACTGAACTTCGTATTGTTATTCAAATATGCACAGCAGTCCCCAACCTTTTTGGCACCAGGGACTGGTTCATGGAAGACTGTTTTCTATGGACAAGGGGGTGGGGATGTTTTAGACTTGATTCTGCAAGCAATTGGTCTATTATGGCTTCTATGCAGTCAAACCTCTCTGCTAATGACAATCTGTATTTGCACCCACTCCCCAGAGCTAATGTCACTGCCTTAGTTCCATCTCAGATCACAAGGAGCAGGCAATCTAGATCTCTCACAAGCTCAGTTTGCAGTCAGGCTCACACTCCCGTGAAAGTCTAATGCCACCGCTCATCTGACAGGAGGTGGAGCTCAGGCAGTAATGCGGGAGATGAGGAGTGGCTGTAAATACAGATGAGGCTTCATTTGCAGTAGCTCACCTCCTGCTGTGGCCTGGTTCCTAACAGGTCATGGACCAGTACTAGTCTGTGCCCCAGGGTTGGGGACCACGGTATGTAGTACGTAGACTCTTGTATAACACTGGGTCCCTACAAACATCCATTTTCTTTTACTGAAGGCCCTTTTCACAATATTCCCTTTCTTGCAAATATGTCAACTCGTTCTTTTATGACAAAGCTTTAAAGTTCACCTCTTCTATAAAGCCTCATCAACAAGTATCCCAGAGTTATTTGCACCATCTTCTGGGCTTCTGCCATAATTAACTGTTATTAGCTAACATATTTGTTTATAAATCTGTCTCTTCTATTCTCAAAGTCAAGTAGGGTAAATTATTCACCATTGCCCCTTCAACTGTTTTATAAAATATAGCTTCTTGATAGATTTTTACTTAAAAAATGAATGAACCTTTAATCACTCTGGGTCTCAGCTTCCCTAGCGCATGAAGGTAGCAGTCTTGCCTCCTTCCCAAAGAAGCTGTAAGAATAAAAAATTGCTATCATATTTAAAATATTTTTTAAAATTATGAAACCTACACATTGCTTCTTCATTCTTTTAATTAAAAACAACTTACATAGGGTCTTGGTTTCTAAAGTTATTATGCTGCTGCTTATTTTCCAAAGTTAAATTTTATTAATCCATAAAAATATTTCACTAGATTGTAAAGTACATTTTCCCAGTGTGTTATTGGTGTGAAAAGAATGAAAATACATACTTGATTTGATTTTAAAGAGTGAAGGGTCATGTTACTTATTAATACAAGTGACATATATGCAAAATGATGTAGAAATGATAGACTTAGGCACTGTTATTTTCTGGATATATCTTTTAATTAAGTTTATATACCATCTATTCATTAACACTAACCACAAATATCTGTTTCTCATTAAAATTTCTCCAAGTATTCTGAAAACATTACCTACTTCATAATACATTTCTTGTGATGGTTTAGAATCATTTAATGACAACTTTATAGAGATATAGGAGAAGTTAGTGATCCCAAGTCTATACCCTTGTTTTGTAGAAAGTTAAGGCCTGGATTTGGATTCCCAAGCAGCAGATAAACCAGCAGGAACAACCAATCCGGTAATTGGACTGACTGGTACAGACCTCCTGGAAGATTACCAATTTTTTTATAGGAAATTATACTCATTTTCATATAATAGAAACTTCAGTGAAGAAAACCAAATGCAGTCTGAGAAGTGAGTAAGTGCAATAAAACACATGTACTCAAAAACAGAGTACCACAGATCAAAGAGGAAAAAAGGGGATCACAAAAAGCTATAAAGAAGACATAACATCTGAAGACAGTCTCAAGAAATGGCTCAGCAGACAAGGAAAAGGGAATGGTACCCTCTCTAGAGGGACCACTGGAACATCATCCTAAGGTCACAGCCTAGTTAAAAAATATGTCCAGAAAATAACAGTGCTTAAGTCTATCATATATGCATCCTTTTGCATGTATCAGTCTTTATTAGTAAATAACATGATGCTTTGGTAATAATACTTAGTGCCTCTTTACATGGTCTGTTAATTTTAACACTAAAGAAAGATATAATTATTTTCAGATAGAAACACTGATACCAGTGTGATTCTAAATACCTTAACTAGACTGTCTTCAAGTCTCACCAACACAACAGTGCTTATTTTTAAAAATAGGTTAATTTAAAAGATGATAGTTTGCTACCTTTTAAAAGATAAATTCCTCCCTGAATGTAATTTAGAAGATTTAGTAAGACTGAAGGTACAAAACAATGAACTACATGAGAATTCACCCAGAACACCTGTCATAAGTAAACACTAAGTACATGTTAGTTGATTTAAAACCTGGTTTTCCCTGGAACATAATGTGAAAATTACCAATGTAATTCTTGACTAGAAAGCATAATTATATATGTCTACAACAGAGTACTATAGAATGTTTTGTCATTAGTGTTCTAGAAAGTTAAATTAGCCCAACTAAGATAGTGTCTCATTAATAAATAGTAGAAATAATAATTATTACAGTCTATATTTGAATGAGTAACAAAAATGGAACAAGATATTAACATATTACCTATCCCATGTAAGAAAAACACTGTAAATATGGTTTCCATGTTTTTAAATATGGAAATGTTTTAAATATGTAATTTACCTATTTAAAAACATAGAAGCTATGATCTGATATATAATTGTACATTCTAAGCAAGAAATATAAATTTATCATGAAAATTAAAATAATAAAACTTATAGACAGAATAAAGTTGAATAAAGGCCAGAAAGCAAAGGCAACCTAAGTAAGTATTCTCCTAAGACACAGATTTAAGGTTACCATGCATCAGAAAATTTTTTCTAGTCCTGGAATAGTCAGTCTAAAAGAGGTTGATCAAAGGCATCAGTTTGCATGAAATTATTACAAACACTAGCCTTCCTCAGTGTGAAAAGAGATAGGCCATAAGTAGAAATATTTTAATGTATAAAATCAAAAAGCAGTTGGATAGGATGAATACAAATTTACTCACCAAAAAGTAATACTGTGCTAGGAGATAGCCTTAGTAGTTTGGGAATGATTTTTTAGAAAAATCAAAATGTATTCTACACAATGAATGCTAAACATATGTAATTCATTTACCTAAGAAAAAGAGGGGATAGGATAAAATAATAAATAACATAGTAATTAGAAGTTGAATCCTTTTAAATATACCACAAAGCATTGCCACCACATTCCCTATAGCATCACCAGGAGGTTTTGCTGATCTGAAAGACTATTAGTCTGTCCTAGCTCAGAAATGCAATGTCCCTATATAGTCACCACAGTTGAATAAAATTAAGCAAGATACTATAATATTTTTCTACAACTAACAAAAGAAGAGAAATCATCCTATGATAATCACAAAAACAAATAGTATGACTCATCTCAAACATTTTCTTTTTACCCAATTGTAAAAGGTGTTTTGTTTTAGGTCATAATTTTATCTCTCCATTCATTTGACAAAAATTTAGCAAGCACTCACTAAGTACTGAACACAAATATATAGGATAATATCCACAAACTCAAAGAGTTGTGAGTTGCTGAGGACAATCGGAAGACTGATGTGCAAAGCCCTGTAACTGAAACAGTGACAAGGTTCTTGAGAACACAGCAGAGGAGGGGATGAAGAGGACATGATCCTTGAGCTGAGATTCAGGCGCAAGCAGTTTACTAAAGAACATGTGGAGAAGGTGAGAATGGAACTGATGCAAAGATAATCCAACAGAAAAAACAACTCATGCAAAGACATAGAGGCTCTACCATACATAACCTATGTGAAAACGAGAAGCAGGTGGTTGCTGAGAAAAATGGTGGCAGATGCATCAATAATAGGAAGTATTTCCTGGGATTTGGCTGGAAAGATCTACCATGTGAGGTGCCTACATATATGGAGCACAATGCTCTCACGTCCTGCAACAGGGAATACACTGGGAGTTTCCCACCTCCTCATGCAGCCAGGGAAGAAGGGACAGGATGGGAAGGGACACGAGAAAGGAAAATTTCTCTCTGATCATTACTACTCCCTGCCTCCGTAGCCCAGAGAATTCACACTGCATCAGAACAAGGACCAGCATATGCAGTGCCTCAGAATACCCAAATAAGCCATCACTTTTTCCCTATCTTATTATTCCTTAAAATCTCCACAGAGAGGTGAAAAATAATGGTGCACAAATAGTCCGTGCCCACAAAAGATACATTAGTCAAGCAATTTATTTACATAGACACTGAATATTTTCTTACATTTAAAAATCTCTAAAATACTAATAATGTAATTGACAAAGTCTAGAGTTCTCTCAAGCACTTTTGGGACTAAATTGTCTAAACGTAAACTGCCCATTTCTTAACAGTGCTCATTCTTATACACAAAAGGTTGAAGTCATTGTTCCTTTACTTGAATTCGAACTATGGAAATATTAAATGCTATACTCTTCAAAATGTTAAACAACTATTTTTAAGACCTGTGCTATATCACGCTTTTGAATTCAGAGAGTTATATATTCAAAGGCAACTTTGGAGCACTGTTTGAAAAAGATTTGCTTTTTATACATTGTCTTCACAATCCATAGTTACCAATTATCTTTTTCATGAAAAAGACAAAATTCTTTGTCATTTTTTTCTTTTCTACTTAAATCTGGAAGCAAACCGAAGCAAAAGCCAACATTTCTCAGACTGTAAGTTATATTCTAATAATAGGTTCACATTTTGAAGAAACACAACAAAACCCTTTCCTTCTATTTCTAAATATTTTCCTGAAAAACTATTGTTTGAAAATGTCTCGGGCTATGATGAAACTGCCAGAATGAACAGAATAACAGAATAGGGAAGGAAACAATGCAGAGAGGAGATGCTGAAAGACAAAAAGAGGTAATATTTAGAGGTTGAGATTTTTTAATGATCCTTCTATTGTGTCACTTTTTCTTCTAACAATATGCTGCTCACATGAAACTTAAATATTTCCCCTAATTGCTGAACAGAATTCACTGTTACAAATTTAACTCTTAGTCTTCAGTCTAGAAAGTACAGCAGATACACCAGAAATGCTAGACACAGACACTGTGCAGCTAAGTTCACTTCCCAACTCCTGATAACATTCCTGGATCTGTGATAGCCCTTTAAGCATCTTACGGAAGATTTCTGCCTTCATTAAGGTCAAAGCTCAAGTAATACTAGGTTTCCAGTTCCCATAGCTTACACTTCAATTAGTCATTTGAGAAAGTTTACTGAGAATTTACCATATTCCAGGAACTCTGTAAGAATCTGGAGGAAGATACATAAAGCATAAACAAGACCCGGTTCCTACTACTGCAGATACTGTAGAGGACCTACTCGATATTACTGTACCCCTTTTCCTTACTAACCAAACCTCAGTTTTGTCTGGAGTACCAAGAGTCCAGCCCAGTTAAGCTAGGCCAGGTGTTCTCATATGGATGATGCTCCCCTCAAAGCTGCTGTGAATATGGAAAGGGGGACATTTTTGGTTGTCACAATGGTACAGGGATCCTACTGGCAATTAGTGGGCAGAGGCAGGGTATATTAGACATACTGCCATGTAGGGGACAATCTGTATACTAGGAACTCTCCTACACTCCACATAGTTTTCTTAAATGTGGAAAACCTTAGCCTTGAACTTAACTCGATGTACTTACAACTACAAAATATGTGTTGTACAGTTCTAATGCAAATTAACCTTTTCAAGAAGTGACTACCACGCATATAAAGGGAAAACTATACTGTGTTTCACTTTATGGGGGCAAGACATGATTGCAAGAGGGACTTTACCTAACAATTGCAATCAGTGTCACCTGGCTTATTGTACCCTCAATGAATCCCCAACAGTAAAAAAGAATAAATAAATTTAAAAAAAAAAGAACTTTACTAAGAACTGGCCATCAGTAAAAAAAACAATGACTATGCTACTTATGACACTGGAAACAACATTGCCACACCCCTATATCATCTGTGTCTGTCGCTGTCACAGTCACCATGCAAACATTTGACAATTTCATTATGTCTTCTAGTATAGTCATGCCTAGGAATTTTGAAATACCTTGTTATATATTACTTTCCCTAAATTTCTCCTTTATATTACCTTTGATATTTATTTCATGATAATAAAGCAAGAATTATAAATTATGTGTTTAAAGTAGCATTTTATCCAAAAGAATGGGGAACTGTTGGTTTAATTCTCTTCTTCACTCTTCCAGCCAGCCTTCCATCCAGAGGAGGCCCAGTGACCAAGTTCTACCTAAAGAGACCCAAATAGAAGCCCCTGGCAAGAAAGTGGCCATAATTCCAGCATTGCATCAGAGATCTGTGACCATGTGGGCAAGTCCAAAGAGAACTGATCCTGCCATCCTAGAGCTGCTAAACCAACACCAGCACCCCAACTTCCCTGTAACGTAAGAAAAATAGTAGACCCTGTCAAATTTGGTTCCCTGCATCTGTGAATGCATTTCCAACTAATACCACTACTTTGTGGTGTTTCTTGGGGATCCATGATTAAATATAATGTTTATACTAATTAATACCATAAGCAAGGCCTAGGATCTCATGTATGGTCTGCCTAGATTTCTCAATGAACCTGTTTCCAATACCAAAAAGGAAGTAAGGAAGGAAGGAATCTCACACCAAATTTAGACTCTCCCCTTCCCAACTTGCTCTTTCCTTATTCCACACCCCAGTCAGTAAGTTAGAAACTATAGTGTTTTACTAATTCTTCTCTTTCCCTCAGGAAGAAAAGTTGGCAAACCCTGCCTGTAATTCCGCTTTCAAATTCTTTCTAATTAACTCCCCAAGTCTCCACCCTTCACCATCACTTCTTTAGCTCAGAACCTCAGTACCCCTCATTTGAAACACTCCCTCACATACCTCACTGCCTTAAGTCCAGGTCCCTTTTCAAGCAATCTTCCATGCTGCCACCAGATTTATCTTAAGCCCAAATGAAATGACTCCTTGGCTTAATACAATTGTTCCCTTCCTATTTACTGTTCAGTATTTTGGCTATGGATTTTGCTGTGGTTTGAGACAGTGTCTCCTTCAAAGTTCATGTTCAAACTTAATCCCTAATACAGTAGCAGTAAGTGGTGAGAGCTTTGGGAGGCAAAGCCCTGATGAATGGGATTAGTGCCCTTATATAAAAGCTTGATCTTGAAGGGAGCTCTCTCTTGCACTTCCTTCCCTTCCCTGTGTGAGGACTCAGTGTCCTTCCCCTTCTGAGCATGCAGAAACAACGTGTCTTCTTGAAAGCAGAGAGCAGTCCTTACTAGGCATTGAAAGCTGGTAACTTGATACTGAATTTTCCAGCCTCCAGAACTCTGAAACAATAAATCTGTTTTTATAAATTTCCCAATCTCAGGCTTTTGTTATAGCAGCACAGATGGACTAGTACAGCTTTCTAAGCTTCGCCATCAATCATTCCCTGTTGTTACTCTACCCTTGCACTGCAACCCCTACAGTCTATTTGGCAGTCCTTGACGTTATAGATTTTTTATACTTTTTTTGCTCATAAAACTCTCTCTGCCAAAATGGCCTTCTAATCCTTTCTCTGTTCAAAGAAATCACAATTATGATACAAGGTCCAGCTCATCTGTCTCCCTTTTCAATACCACATTGTATGGTACTATTTTTGATCTGTCACCCTGCTTGATTACATCATTTAATGGCAATAATATTTTAATTTTATAAACTTCACAGAACATGTCCTCTACAAGCAACGTGTTTTATCTGCCTTTGTATGCAAAACGAATAGCACAATACCTGTTAATAAATATTTACAGCATAAATGAATAAATTCACCATACAAGTAGTTATATTTCACAATAGAAATATATGGCTCTGATTCATCACTAATAATCACTTTTCCTGCATCAGACATTACTTTGTTTCTTTAAACTGTCGTATATTTATAAGATTTTTGGAATATTGGAGACAAGTGACCTGAGACTTGGTCTGGGCTATCCCTCCCTAGATGCATGACCTTAAACAATTTATTTGAAACCTCTCTTTATATGTAAAAAATGGGTTGTATTTCGGTTCTAACATTCCTCTTTTTTGGTAAATTTTATGTTTTGTTTTATTAATTTTTTTTGTTTTATTTTAATTTTTTTTTTATTGGTGGGATTTTATTGAGGTACAGGAAACCAGGTGATATTGATTTCATTTGTTAGGTAAAGTTCCTCTTATAATTGTGTCTTGCCCCCAAAAGGTGTGTCACACACTGAGACCCCTCACCCCCACCTTCTCCCTTCTTCCCCCCTCTGTTCTTCCCTTCTTCCACCCCCTCCCTCCCTCCTTCCCTCTCTCTGCTCTTCCTTTCCCCCACCCGCCCTCTCCTCTCTCTCTCTGCTATCCCCTTACCCTCCCCACACTTTTCTTTACATCCTATGTCAGCACTTAACTAAATCACCTTACTCTTAATTGGTTCATGTTTTAAATGATTATTCAATCTACTTTTTGGTGTCTCCTCCCACAAGCCAGCTGAAATTAAACTCACAAAAATGGCTGGGCATGGTGGCTCACACCTGTAATCTTAGCACTCTAGAATGCCAAAGAAGATGGATCCCTTGAGCTCAGGAGTTCAAGACCAGCCTGAACAAGAATGAGACCCTGTTCTCTACTAAAAATTGAAAAATAAGCCAGGTGTTGTGGCAGGTGCCTATAGTCCAGCTACTCAGGTGACTGGGACAAGAAAATTACTTGACCTCAAGAGTTTGAGGTTGCTACTCGGGGCACAGAGTGAGACTCTGTCTCAAAAAAACCCACAAAATAATAATAATTAAAAAATAAATAAATAAAAATTTCAAAAGAAGAGAAAAAAAAAAACTCACAAGGTCAGTGAGGTTCCCCTTGTTCCTAAATCCAATGAAAATATTTCTATCATACTTCACATCTGAAACACTTGATTCTGTTGACAGCCTCTCCTTTTCCTAGCACTCTTCTTCCTCTATCTCTGCTCTCCATCTCACTCTTTTATAGGGCTCTTTACTCCTCATGTCCTTTAAATTTCAATGATCCATAGGTCTCTCTCCTTGACCTTCCTATCCTACTACATACTCTAAGTGGCAAGGACACTCACTCCAGGGTTTCATTTACCATCAATAGCTTGAGTTCATCTATAGGTTAATGAGCTCACTCAGTAAGGACACCCCACAGGTATCTCAAACTCAACATATCTACAGCCCTCCCATGACTTTTCCTTTAGAATCTGCTTTTCTCCCAAAAATCTCACTCTTGGTGCTCAGCATTTCCACACCAACATCATCTGTAGCCAATCTGGACACCTTGATCTCTTTAAACCTTGTAGGTAGTTAATCACTAAGTGCTGTCAAATTAACTCCTAAGTGGCCCACAAACCCATCCCTTCCCCTCTAGGTCTTCCTCATCACCCTGATTTCTAGTTATCTTTCCTCAACCTGAACTACCACAATAACCTTCTAACCGATCTCCCTCTCTCCAGCCTCCCCTTCTCCCATACATTCCCTTTGCTATAGAAGTTACTCTTCTTGCAAATAAATTCAGTTGTTTCCCCCCTCTATTCAAATCCTTCAGTGATTCCCTACTACCTTCAAGATATAACCTACTCATGTTTCTATACTTATACTTCATATTATACTATGACAGGTTTTCCTCTTTAAATGTCTATTTCTCCCACTAAACCGTAGACTCATTGTGGGCAGGGACTATGTAGAACCCATCTTTGAACTTCTAGTGTTTGGCATTGATATGACATTTAGTAGGTACTCATGTCAACTAAATGTAATAGCAGGTGAACACAGGCCAGCAATATGGGAGGTGATACCGAAATTAGTTTTGGAAAGCTCCAACAGCTCCCAGACATATGGGTCAGGGAGGAGTGGAGGTACATTCTAGATGAACAGTAGTTCTTCTCTCTTTATACCTCTGACACACTTAGTAAACATATACTGTCTTAAGGGGAACCCTTCTGTGTAACAAGATGACTCTCTAATATAAAACCATTTCTTCTTATGGGGATTAATGTCCTTTTTGGCACCTACTCTGTTTTCCCGAAAATAAGACAGCATCTTATTTTAAGGTGTGCTCCCAAAGATGCGCTAGGTCTTATT
Source organism: Nycticebus coucang (assembly GCF_027406575.1). NCBI lineage: Eukaryota > Metazoa > Chordata > Mammalia > Primates > Lorisidae > Nycticebus > Nycticebus coucang. Next base: position 59,191,951 of record NC_069792.1, on the reverse strand, counting down.
TTCAGGGGACATCTTATCTTTCCTGTAAGTAGGTCTTATTTTCGGAGGATGTCTTATTTTCGGGGAAACAGGGTAATATACACCATTCAGACTGTACTTGGTGATATAAGTTTTCTAGTACCTATTTTTCACATGATGGGGGACAGGAGGGCAATATGGGAAGAAAGGAAGAGATTAGGCATGACATTTGCTTCCCCTGTACCTTCAATTCTACTTGTAAAATAAAAAACTCTACAGCAGTTGAAATCCTTGCCTACCAACAGCTGGTTGAAATCCAAATAAAGTCTATAGAATAGATTGCACCAATGGTTGGATCCTGGTTTTGGCATCCTAGTATAGTTATTGAGATGATTCACTGGGGAAAACTGAGTAAAGTACATAAGAGTATCTCTCTTTATTATTTTTGCAACTTCCGATGACTCTATAGTCATTACAAACTTAAAAAGTTCTACCTCCCTGACTTACTACAAGTTCAAACTTCTTTTTAGAAAATCATAACATTTATTTCTACTTCCAGAAGTAACCACACAGGAGTCAACTAGAACTGTGTCTACTTGTTAGAATCTGACTCCAGGATAAGGAGAGGACTGCTTAGGCTCATTTCTCCTATCCTCATGGACTAGGATTTTCCCGTATCCAAGATACATTACTTGGATCATTATTTTTCCTAAGAGCCATGCTAGGGAGGCTTCGTTCCAAATGTCTCTGCCCTTGAGCACACACTGGCTAGAGCACGGGTGTTGCAGAGACAAGGAAGGAGAGCACTGAAGAAGAGGTAAATCCTGACAGCTGGGCCAGCTGGGCACAGAGGCAGTTTGTGACATTCCTCTTTCTTCTCTCCCTGGTTCTGGGAGTTAGTACAGTGGGAGCATGTTAGTGAGGCAATGGAAGCAGGGCAGACGGTATACAGTGACAGCCTCTAGGAAATGTCCAGTAGTAGAGCCGTCTCCTCCCTCTGGCCACAGTGAGTCGCTCGTGTCCCCACTCCAGCAGCCAGAAGATATCCAATGACCTTTTACCTGCTATAGCTTGTCTTCCCATTAGCAGGAATCAGTGGGCTGATTCATTTGTGTCCCTGATATTTTACTCTTCACCAGTGAGCATTCTTGAGTTTGCCTTCTTAGAAAATTAATTGGGCTCATTTTACTACTCTTTTTTCTCAATTTCTTTTATCTCTTTCAAGTTTCCTGAATGTATAAAACAGCAAAGCCTAAATTCCTACTGTTCAAAAGAGCATCTTTATCATACAGTTAGCTGAATATAACTGGCTTTTGACCTATACCGTGATGGGACTCAGATAAATAAACACAAAACTCCCTCACATGCTCCTTAAGTGAAACAATAGAATCAAAATTACAATAAACAGAATCCACTATGAGCTTTAGGACAAACTTTGTATTCTTGGATTGCAAAATGTGTACTGAAATTGAAAGAGGACATGAGACGGCTCTTGGTCTCTTTTGTTAGCCTAGGATGCTGGGCTGACCATGAGGGTGGCTGCCCAGGGGAACACAGGCCTATGATCTGTGATTCACAAGTGCACACACCCACAATCAGAAGCCATAACCAGGCACAGATTGTCAACAAAAGCACAGATAAATCATGAAAATGCAGCTTATACCCTCTGGGGCCAAATGCAGAGGGGTAAATCCTAGGCACGAGGATTCTGAGATCTTATGATCTAAGAGAAATGAAAAATGGGAAGAAAGGAAATGGGATTCTAGCCTCATAAATGCGAGTTTCCTAGGACTTGAACACCCAACTTAAGAGTAATAGGAAGTGCTTTATTTCTGCCAATAAAACCAGCGAAGCGTTTGTCTTAGATCTGGAAATATTAAAAAGCTATTACATGGCACAGCAGCCTCTTCCAGAGGCAGGAGAAAGAACACAGGCTTCCTTGAATCAGACAAAGTGCAAAAGTCTTCCAGAGATTTAGCTACTGAAAACTATAAAGCTGGAGATATATAGATTTAATTACCACTCACCAGTACAGGGTTACAGTGAGCTGTCTGTACTCATGTGATTTTATTGCTAAACAGTGTGCTTCCTCCATGTTATCTTCCCCTAAACTGGTTAATGACAAGTTCTGAAGAACACTGTGGTAGAGATATTAGTAATTTCCTTTGAAACATGCCTTGCTGTTTCTCACACTTTAGCCAGGCTTTCCCATCCCATAAACACAAAATCAGAAAGACCTTCAATGAATCTTGCTGCAAACACAGTTCTTGTTACAGCCTAAGCTGGGGAGGCCTGTTCAGCAAGTCGCCTACTGCAAAATCTGCTATTAAACCTGTCAAACAGACGTATAAGAAAATATCACTTCACTAAACAGCTGTTAAGTTTCACGAGCATAAAAAGAAAATACCGTCTAGCTATACACTGTTAACTCAACAGAAATTCACCATTCAGCTTTAAAATCTGATATGCTGGTGCAATTTTCCTTAAATCCTAACATTTGCTCTCTGTTATGAAATGGCTGCCACATAGACCTTTAGCAAACACGGGCTGAGAACACACATACTTATTTGCAACAGTGCGTGTTCCCTCCTGCAACGGGGACATAGAGCATCTGTTGCTTCAGGCTCTTACACAGGAAAAAGAGCACTTCTCAGTGGTGTCAAGGGGAAATTAATGTGCTGATTTGTCTCTGTCTCAGCAGTCAGATATTAATCAACGGTTGCAAAAGAAAAGTGTTAAGCCAAATAGATTCACAGAATGGAACTAAAACAACTATTCAAAGTGCTTAATCTGTCAATGTAAAATAAAACCAGGGTAGGCACTCCATCAGGACGTAGCCAGCAAAATTATACTGAGGAGAAATAACATTCATAAAACAAGTTTTCTGGGAAGGAGAGGAAGCAAGGTGACACAGCAGATGTTTGACAGCAGGAAATTAAAAAGGTAACTTTAAAAAAAACATAAAAAAGGAATTAGGGAAACACTTGGAGAGAGACGAGATGAGAGTGTGGAACGAGGAGGCAGAGCATGTCCCAGGCTCGAGGTGAGAAGAGGAAAAGGAACAGCACAAAAAAGCAGGCGTAACCCACTGAAAGGGACTTTCCTTCAGGACCAATTTCTAAAGCCAAAAAGGATTTAAAAAAAAAAAGAAAGAAAGAAAGAAAAAGCATGTTTATTAGGGAAGTAGGTGTATAATTTAAAGGATTATGAAGGTGGACTTGAAGGAAAAGATTCTTGGATCCCGGGTAGAGACTGTGGAAGGAAAGGGGAACAGAGAGCCGGTTACCTCTGGGGAAAGCCAAAAACAGCTTGGAAGGAGGACAGAGGGAAATCAAAGGTACCATAGCTTATCTTGATGTTTGTGATTTATTTCCTGACATCTCACTCGAAGGATGAAAAGCCCATAGTCGGGTCACTCCAAGTCACTGTGATGGGAAATGAGGTGAGGAAACGCTGCGTTAGGAATAATCACCCCATAATTGCCTAGAGGTCTACTAAATCTGTGAAGGATTGCCCTATTTCCTAAATGTAGTGTGTTTGATTTCCCTCCAGAGAATGCAGGAAATTGTACCCTTTGAAACAGATGAGAAGCTTTGGATAACATCAGATTCTACTGGAAAGCCCCTGGTAATGACGCGGCAACTCGAAGCCTGCACAACAGTGTCTGATACATTTAGCAGCAGATGAGGGGAAGTTTGTTGTGACAGCTGTGCAGAAAAAAGTCTAAAGGTTAGGTGGATTTGCAACATGAGAAAGTGATTTGGGTTTGGAAAGGGCTGTCTTCTTAGGAGGGGAAAGTGCATAGAAAAATGAACAAAAGGTCACGCAGGGCAGTAGAAAGCAAAGTGTGCCCGGCATTGCTTCCCTGCATGGGAAATGCTTGCTGGCCAGTCAGAACTTCCCTAAAAGCAGCACCATTTACTTCTGCAGCAATTAAGGCCTGGCCACAAGTAGGAATACTTTATTATTTTCAGGACACAGAAATACAGAGGAAACTTGAGTTGTACTTGAAGGTGATTTTCTTTTCCACTTGCCTTCCCTAGAGACCATACACTCAGCCCTCTCTTCTCTCGGCTCAGTTACTAAGCCATTCTTCTTTCACTATTCCCCACGGGCAGAGTGGGAGGACAGAGGATGGCTGCTGGTGGCCCCTCACATACAGACAGGGCCACACTGGTGCTCTTTAGACAAAGCCCTATGGATGCTATTTTGTTTCCCCTCTGCCCCCGGCCTCCAGTGGTCCTCAGAGGGCGAGCCGCTTCCCCTAATGAAGCGTTACAGGCAGCACGTGAAAGTCCCGAGCATGGCCCAGACCAGCCTCAGAGGGGAAAGACCCTAGTGAACTGGAAGAAGGAAGACAGATGCCAAGTGATAGAGATGACAACTGAAAGCCCTCCAGAAGTCACCTCTGTAGTCTGCTACAGAAATCACATTCCTCACTTGATGGAGCCCAGAAGCGGAGGAAAAAAAGAAGGAAGAGAGCCAGTGTTGACATGTCCCCTAACAAGCAACTGCGCTAAGTGCTATGGTCTATCTCATCTGATTTAACCCTTATGAGCAACCAATGACGGAAATTATTTCTTCCAAAACAGAGACTCAGAAAAGCTAAGTGGCTTGTTCATCGTCACTTAATAGTAAAGGGCAGAAGCCTTTCCCCACTTCTTGGAGGTAACTGTGACTCACCCTTTGGGAAGCCCTGCCTGATCCCCATGGTTCAGGTTGGGAGGTCCTCCTACAAGTCCCAGGACTTTCTCCACAGTACGTGGCACTCTGCTCTGTACTTGCCTATATCTGAGTCTCTGTCTCTACTCCAAAGGCTCATTGAAGGCAAAGGCTGTCTCTTACTTAAGTTTCCTCCAGCGCTAAACACAATGCCTGGTCTACATGTGCTTGAGGAATGGTGGGCCAGAAATGAAAGCCTATCATTTCAGACTATCTCTGAATACTACTGTTTCTGATTTTAATTTAATCAAGTGCTTAGCAAAATGAAAAAAGAGTGGTTAAAAAGACTATATATGTCCTATTCAAGACCCTACTGTATAGATTCCATTATACCAATACTACTATGGGGAATATGAGTAGGGACTTGCAAAATAAGAAGTTTAAACACAAGGGACTATACAGCACTGTGGTATTTGCTATTTCCTGGTTGAAATGAATGTTAGGCCAAAATATTTATGTATGAGTATGGGTTTTTTCCAGGTTCTTTTCTGTTTAGTAAGGGCAGGAACTGGTAAGCTCTGTGTTCACTCTCAGAGTCCATCCCACAGACACCAGTTATTCACGCTCAGCGTCACAACTTCACAATGTTCAAGATGCTCTGAATTTTGGTGGGTTCTTTCTTTTAGAGATGGGAATTAAAATAGAGCCAAGTTACCTTAGTCTGTGTTTTGAAAGTCATTATAGTTTCTGCACCCTGCAATCCTGTTCTAGCCATCCTGTTCCAACATCTGTTTCCAAACTAGAAAATACATGATTTGACCACCAGGAATGTTTGTCCTAAGTCCAAGTCCAGGGAAGCGTGGCTTTTCCTGGGCTATCACGCCTGGCACTCCATCAATTAGCAAGGTCTTAATCAACCCAGAAAACTAACAAAAAGAGGTCAGCCAAACAACTAAGTCCAGACCGCAGTAAATCTGCTTCTACTTACTTTTCTCTTCGGTACAGATCTTAACAAAGGCAGGTGCAAAGGCTGGTTTTACTGAATTCCACACCTAACGGGGGGAGCCGATTGTGAACTTGGAAGTAAGTAGCCTCTAGCAACAAGAAGCAAAGTTGAACACACACTTAATTCAAAGGTACTGAGCTCAGTGGAAAAGATCAACCTTTCCCAATTTGTCCTAGCATTTGGATGATTCCATAGGTGGTATTTTAGGGCTACCAGCATTGTGAGGAGTTACTTCTTAGTCTCCTGACTGCCTATATTGGGTAGATTTAAAGTATAAAAGAAAAATAGTTACTCCAAAGCCACTGGAAAAACAGAAATCTTAATAAGCCTGAAAGAGGATCACTAAGTCTTATATTTTTTTCATTATTAAAATAATGAAAAAAATATATTATTTTTGATTCTTTATTTGATTGATTATTTGATTCTTTATTATTTGATTCTTCATACTTGGTCTAAACATTTCCAATCACTTTTTTGTCAGCTTTATTGAAGTATAATTAACAATACATTGGAAATATTCAAAATATATCATTTTATAAGTGTTGACGTCTATTTATATCCCTGAGACCATTTCCACAGATAAAATAATGAACATATGTTCATTAACTTATCAAAAATATGTTCATTAAGTAAAGATAATGAACACTCCTTCATGCCCCTTGTTAATCCTCTCCTCCTACCCTTCCTGTGCCCTCCTATCCCTGGCACAAGGAAACTACTGATCTGCTGTCTACACTTGATCATAGCCAAAAGGCCAAGAACCAATTAGGTGATCTGCTTTCTGTTACCATATGTTAGTTTGAATTTCCCAAAATTTGACATGCACAGAATCATATAATATATACTCTTCTTATGTCTGGCTTCTATCACCCAGCACAATTATTTTGAGATTCGTTCATATTGTAACATGTATAAGTGGTTCATTCTTTATTGCTGAGTGGTTTTCCATTGTGTGGATATACCACAGTTCATTTCTCTCTTGACTTTTTGATGGATATTTGCTTCCAATTTGGGGCAACAATAAATAAAATTCCTATAAACATTCATGTATAACTATATGCTTTCATTTCTAGTAATAAAATGGCTGGGCTATATAAGTGTATGTTTAACTTTTTGAAAAACTGCCAAATTGTTATTGAAGATGGTTGTCCCATTTTACATTTCCACGAAAAGTGTATGATGGGCAGCACCTGTGGCTCAAAGGAGTAGGGCACCGGCCCCATATACTGGAGGTGGTGGGTTCAAACCTGGCCCTGGCCAAAAACTGCAAAAAGAAAGAAAAAGAAAGAGAAGAAAAGTGTATGAGAGTTCCAGTCCTTCTATATCTTCATCAATACTTAATGTGGTCTGACTTTTTATCTAATTAGATGAGTAGTGGTGTCTCCTTGTGATCCTATTTTATATTTTCCTAGTCACTAAATGTTGAGTAGATTTTCACATGCTTATTTGCTATTTACACATCATTTTTGGTAAAGTATCTGTTCAAATATTTTGCCCTTTTTATTGGGTTATTTTCTTACTATTTCTATCTTAGCATTCTTTATATATTCTGGATATAAGTCCTGTTTCAGATTTATAATTTGCAAATACATATATGTATATGTATTTGTGGCTTATCTTTTTATTCTCTTAACAGTATCTTTTGAAAAATATTTTTAATTTTGTAGAAGTCCAATTAACCAATTCTTTTTTTTTTTTGTCAGTTTTGGCCAGGGCTGGGTTTGAACCCCCCACCTCCTGCATATGGGGCTGGCGCCCTACTCCTTTGAGCCACAGGTGCCGCCCATTAATCAATTCTTTCTAAAGCTCATTGTAAGGCTAAAGTAATCATGACAGTATAGTATTGGAGCAAAGGTAGACAAATAGATCAGTAGAACAGAATAGAGAGTCCAGAAATCAAGCCACATTTACATGAACAGTTGTTTTTTGACCAAGTTACAAAGGCAATTCAGTGAGAAAGGAGGCTCTTCACAGCAAAAGTACTAGTATGGTTGAATATCCATATGGGGGGGAAACCACTTTATGCACTGTGAGACCACTTATGTCCCCCCAAAATGTATATGTTGAAGTCCCAACCCTCAGTACCTCAGGCTATCCCTGCCCTTGTAATTAAGTAGCTAAGCAAGGAGGTTATAAGGAGGTCACTGGTGCAGCCTTAATTCAATATGGCTGGTGTCCTTATAAAGGGAAATGTAGACAAAGACAGGTTCAGGGGAAAGACACCAGGCAAAGGCACAGGGAGAGCGGCCTCCAGAGAAAACAACTCCACCAACAGCTTCATCTCAGACTTGTTAACTCCAGAATTATGAAAAACATAAAGTTCTCTTTAAGCCAGCTAGTCTATGGTGCTTCAGCAGCAGTCCTAGCAAACTAATACACCATACATCTCACCGTACACAAAAACTGACTCAAAATGGATTACAAAACTGAATTTTAAAACCTAAAATAACCAAAAATTTAGGAAAACCATTGTGACTTTGTGAACAGAAATTACAGCACTTTTAAAGCCTGTTTTTCCTTAAAAATATCACATAGATCACCAATATGAAACACATAGAGGCAAAGCTTCCTTTGAAGGGGCAGGGATCCTGGGTATGGTCACCTTCCTCTGTAGCCTTTAAGATGTCTGCAGAATGTGGATCAAAAAGAATAAAACATGGAAGCCACAGAGGCTTTTTAACATGACATTTGAATCTGCCCTTGACAACAACCACTAATTTTTATTGAGAGGCTATTACGTGTTACAAAATGTGATACTTTATTATAGTATTTTCTCTTTTAATTTCATGAAGTAGGTATTATTTCTATTTCTCCATCAGGAAATCAAGACTGTCACAGCTGGTACATATCACAACTAGAAATTGAATCAAGGTTTGACCCCTAAGCCCATGCTCTTTAGAAAGTTTCAATGTTCTGGGATACCTCACAATGCCTTGAAATCAAACATAAAAAATAAGAACCATTTGTGGAATAAACCACTTGTACAAAATAATTGCCAATTCTTAAAAAATGAATGCTTACTTCCCTAGGAAAATAAACTCCAGCTAAAAATGACACATAATGAACATCCAGGATATTCTTCCTAGAAAGCCACAGCAGCACGTGATGCGCGATCGCTTAGCTATGAGCAAAGTTTTGACAGACACCACCCCTCCCAGATACACACACTGCTTGCCTGCTGTCAATCAAGTGACACATGGAGATCTGCGGCTTATGAATTCCATTTGTTTAAAGGCCTAAGCAAGCCAGTTACATTTGCTGCATTCAGAAAAGGGGCAGAGTAGCAAAATGGTTAGAAATGCATACTTAATATCATATAATCTTATTTAATTCCCACAACAAACCTGCAAGCCAGGTATCATTAATACAGTGTAGTAGATGAGAAAGAGGCTTAAAGAGGATAAAGGATGTGGTTAGGGTCACAAGGTAAATAAGGAACAGAACCATGATTTGTACCCATATCTGTAATTCTGTAACTGCAGAGTCAGTTCCTTGAACTACCACTCTCTCTCTCGGGCTGAGGGACAGGAAAACTCCTCAACCTCCCTGTTGTAACCCCTACTCCCATTGATCTCTGGAGTAGGGTAATTACTCCACCAGTCACCCTGCAGACTCTACAAGAGGGGTCTCTCCATTAGAGAAGTCAATCTAAGACTGCTGGAAGAGGAAAAGTAAGGGGTATTTAGGTCACAGATACAGAAAACATAAGCTCTTGGAGTCAGTAAAGTCATACCTGCCAGGTAGCTTCTCTGCCTGGCAGTTTGTCTGCACCTGATCAGCTTCGACAGTTTGTTCATATCAGGAGCTAAAATGCAGCATTCTTCTGACTAGCTGAATACCCAACCAGCACAGCTTTCCATTATCAAAAACCGCCTGGGACCAGGAAGCTCTTAGAAGGAACAGGAAATGCATGTCACCCATCTTTTCCACACTTTGGCAATAGTGCATTAAAGGTTTTTACCTGAAAAATCATTAACAACTGCTTATTTTCTATGAAGTTTCAGGCAAAAATGCTCAGCCATACAATACTTTAATCAATATATATCTTTACTGAGACTGTTGCAGTTTTAAAGCTATAAAAGTTAGAAGATTTTGCCTTTCTCTAACATAATTACAAGTTCCATATTTTTGCCTAAGGCTAAAATATAAATCATTTCCTGGTATACCACAACTTCCCAGCATTTACTATAATAAGGCAAGGCTGCATAACATTTAAAATTAAAAACATCATTTTCCTAAATGTGTGTGTCATTATGATGTTTACCAGTGTGTTTTTGCTGGTTAAGTCCCAGTTCCTACGTATTTCAGTCAAAGGCCTGCTGGCATCATGACATAAGCTAAGCAATGCAGCCTAAACTTGCCACAGTTTTTCTTTTCTTTGGGTTCTCTCATGGGTTCCTTCAGAGCACACTTTATGGGGTGCTAGAGTACCGATCATACTGCCTTACAACTAGCAGGGGCTAAATTCATCTCTGTTGGTCAAAACCCTCCTTAGGCCTCTTAGAAATATTGCTGCTCCTTCCCATTGGCCCTTAAAACATTGCCATTCCCAGAGCCAATGAAGCATACAAGAAAACAAGAGCTAAAAGGTCTGACAAATCTAGGTAAAAATCCTAATTCCTTGCACAAATTTCTTCACCTCTCTGAACTTCCTCCATTAAAGTAGGATGGCAATACCCAACTTACAGAGTTCTTGCGATATGGATTTCTAATGGCCACTGGGTACATAGTAAGCACTCAGTAAACATGAGCACTTTCTCTTCTCTTCTTATCCTGACAATCGGCCCCAGACCCATAGGAGTTATGGAGAAAAGCAAAGTTTGTAATCACAGCTCTATCTACTGATAAGCTGGTCATCTTTATGAAGGGAATAGGGGTGAGCTCATACTCTGTCTTCTACCCAGGGGAAACCTGGGGAAAAGACAAGGGGGAATATTGGGGGATATATTTGGAGGAATAATAGCAGGGCCTGCTTTGCACGGTTATTAAAACTATTAGATGAGAAAATGTGTACGCAGGGCCTAATACAGTTGCTGGCATGTTGTGAATACTCATTGTTAGTGATCATTTATTACTAACTGTGACAGCAAGCATGGCTTTGTCATACTCACTGAAGGAGACAGAGCTCCTAGCCAGCATTCTGCTACCTTATTCACTGCATGACTTCAGAGGAGACACTTAAATATTCTGCACCTCAGTCTCAAGATCCATAAAACAGAAATATTGATAGAATCCCAACATTCTTCATGGTATCATTGGGAGTGTCAAATAAAATAACAGGTGTAAAAGCAGTCTGTGAAAGATACGGTGTAGAAATTTTAGAAAGTATTATTATTATAATACAAAATGTTATAGAAATGCTAATGGATGCTAATCATAAGGTCTTTAAGTTCACCAAAAATCAAATTGATCTGAATGGGGCTTAACTGCGGTCAAAAAAAATTAGTAATCATCCCAGAAGCATCCATTTGCCAGGAAATCACACTTCAAAGAAGGGCTTTAATGCTTCATACATATTTATATGATCTATTTCTGATTTTGGAATACAACAGCCCTTTTTACTGATACTAAAATCTCTTTTCTCACTGGCATTTTGGGGGAAAGGGAAGAAAGGAGACAAGAGGATAAGTTGAGTATCCTGAAAGCAGGTGAATACTAGGGTGGGGATGGAGCAATGTGAGCCACTGAGCAAGCCCACCCTGGAGGACCCTGAGCAGCAAACTTACTGGCATGACCTCAGAAGACAAGATAGGTCGTGAGTTATCTCCCCCACCAAAAGACCAGGGAGCAGGAGGATGAGGGCTCCAAAGCAGGCAGATGGGCTCCAATTTTCCATTACAAAATATTACTCAAACCTTGTCCTTTCCCGAGATTTCCCCTGTGTAGAAGACAGAGTATGAGCTCACTCCTATTCCCTTCATAAAGCTGACCAGCTTATCAGTAGATATATATTGAACCTCTACTACATGAGAAATACACAGAGTAAGGAGTGGCTCCACCTTCAAGAAACTGACTTACAATCTGGGGTAAAAAGGTTGGAGAGACCCAAGATGAGTTAAGTGAGAGAGAATTTGGCCCCCTCAGATGAATTTCAAATGCAAAAATAAACAGAAAACATGAAAAGTAAAAGAATAATAAGTAAACAGAAAAATCAAAAAGACCACTTGAAATGCTTAATCCATCAAAAGTCAATATTTAAATGAAAAAGTAGAAAAATAACCAAATATGGGATTGTGGAAAATAAGATACACCAGCAAGAAAGAAAAATGGATAATACTCTAAAACTTAAAGAAAGAGAAACTTCTAAAAACAGCTTCTTAAAGCAGGCAAAATTTAAACCATATTTTCTCATAAAGTTTAAATTTAACCATATATCCTCATAAAGATGTAAAAGGTTACCATCATTATGAAACAAGATCAGAATACAATAAATAGAGAACAAGTTGGTGCAATAATTGGCTAAAATATGAAAAGATAAGGAAACCCAAAATACAATCAGGAGGTTTTGTTTGTTTGTTTGTTTTTTATTGTTGGGGATTCATTGAGGGTACAATAAGCCAGGTTACACTGATTGAATTTGTTAGGTAAAGTCCCTCTTGCAATCATGTCTTGCCCCCAGAAGGTGTGGCACACACCAAGGCCCCATTTTAATAGCAATGAAGAACAGGATGTAATTACAGAAAATACAATTTGTGATAGAACATTCCATTTACCTAGAAAGTAAAGAGAATATACTACATACTACAAAATAAAGAGAAACAGCTTGCATCAGACTTTTTATCAGGAGTGGTAGATGCTAAAAGACAAAAGAGCAATGTCTTCAAATTGCTTACAGGAAATTATTTTAAATCTAGAATTCTATACCTAGCAAAACTACCACTCAAACTTTAGATCAAAAGAAAGAAAATTCAGAGGAGGGAGACAAGATGGAGGACTGAACCCACCTTTCCACAGAGGTTCCCATCCTGAAGGAGAGTTAAGGGATGAAAATTTAGCAAATAACCTGATGGATTCGGGCAGCACCAAGAGAGAAAGTTGAAGAACCACATCAACCCTGCTGAGGAGAGCCGCGACCACAAGGATGCAAACAAAAGGTACAAAACCCATCACCAAGCAGATGGGAGTCCCCCCGCCCCCATCTGATTGGCTTAAGAGCCCCACAAACAAATGGGCAGAAAACAAAGGCCCTCCCACTACACTTCACGGGAGAGACCTACTAAAATCTGGACCTACCTCCCTTACTAGGGTGCCTAGGTGTTCTCCTGCCAGGCATAAAACTGTATAAAACTGTAAATATCCTTTGCTGGCAACTCTGAGCTCCCAGCACTTCCCTCCACTCTCTCTGAGGTCTGAAAGCCTGTCCCCCAGGAGTTCGGATTCTTGGGTGACTTCTAGATGGGAGAGGACAGTCCCCGAGCTGCGGCTGGTCAGCGCTGATTCTGGGGCACGGGAGAGAGGTGAGGACAGTCAGCGGAGGGCGACCCTCACCAGAACGGCGCTTCCCTGAGGCATGGTGCAGCAGCCCTCCTTGGGCAACAATACAACCAGGCATAAAACTGAGCAGAACTGTGTGACCTCGTTACTGGTGACTCTGGGCTCCCTGCTCTGGGCTCCTGGGGCTCCCTCCACCCTCACTCTGTGGTCTAGAGACCTGAGTGCCTGCCGTGTGGCTAGGCAAGGAACTGGGTCGAACTGAGTCTGTTCGCTGCCGGCGGCTCTGGGCTCCAGCTGCTCCCCCCACCCTGCCTTCACTTCTGAAGTCTGAAGGCTTGAGCTGTGGCACAGCCGGGCAAGAGACTGAGAGGAGCTGAGAGTGCTCACTGCCGACGGCTCTGGGCTCCCGGTGCTCCCGCCGCCCTCGCTCTGTGGTCTGGAGACCTGAGTGCCTGCTGTGTGGCTGGGCAAGGAACTGGGTCGAACTGAGTCTGTTTTCTGCCGACAGCTCTGGGATCCAGCTGCTCCCCACACCCCGCCCTCACTCTGAACCCTGAAGGCTTGAGCTGCGGCGGTGCGGCTGGGTGAGAGGCTGGGAGGAGCGGAGTGTGCTTGCTGCCAGCGGCTCTGGGCTCCCTGCGGCTCTGGACTCCCAGAAGCTCTTGGCTCCTGGCGCTCCCCCTGCCCTCATTCAGTGATCTGGAGACCTGAGCACCTGCCAGGAGGCTGGGCAAAGAACTAAGTGGAACTGAGTGTGTTCACTGCCGGTGGCCCTGGGCTCCCACCGCTCCCCCCATCCCACCCTCACTCTGAAACCTGGAGGCTTGGGCTGCAGCTGTGCGGCGGAGCTAAAGATTGGCAGGAACTGAGTGTGCTCACTACCGGCAGCTCTGGGCTCCCGGTGCCCCACCCCACCCTCACTCTGGGATCTGGAGGCCTGTCCCCTGGGAGTCCAGATTCTTGGGGGATCTGTCGGGGCGTGGACAGTGCCTGAACTGCGGCTGGTCGGTCCTGACTCTGGGACACAGGAGTGAGGCTGGGGGAGAACCACATCAGAGCGGCAGTTCCCTGAGGCAGCTGAATCCACACCCCCTGCCTCCCTGGGCAACCAGAGGAGGCCACCCCTGAGTATAGGATTTGCATGAGGTGACTCACAGACCCGGGAAACTTACAGGGCACAGCCGACTCAGAGAACTGAGACTTCAACCCAGAGCAAGTGCTTCACTGGGGTCAAACAGTAGCCAGATGAAAATAAGTCAGAACCACTTAGCCCCATAACACCAGACAGGGCCCCAGTCTCTCAGGCCACAACACTGAACGGGCACTCAACTAAACCCCAGGGGAAAAATCAAAGCAAGTAAAACAACCATGGGGCGGGATCAGCGGAAAAACTCTGGTAAAATGAATAACCAGAATAGATCAACCCCACCAAGGAAAGATATGGCGGATGTAATTGAAGATCCCATTCATAAATAACTGGCAGACATGTGAGAAATCAAATTCAGAATTTGGATTGCAGACAAGATCGATAAAATGGAATTAGGAATCCGAGGAGAAATTCAAAAGTTGTCTCAAGAATTTAAAGACAAAACCACCAAAGACTTAGACACACTGAAGCAAGAATGTGCAGCCCTTAAAGATATGAAAAATACAGTAGAATCCCTCAACAACAGAATGGACCAAGCAGAAGAAAGGATTTCTGACAGAAGATAAAGCCTTTGAACACTCCCAAACTCAAAGAGGAAGAGAAATGGAGAGCAAAAACAGATCATTCTCTTAGAGAACTCTGGGATAATTTGAAGAAGGGCAATATACAAATAATAGGAGTTCCAGAAAACGATGAAGTGGCATCGATGGGCACAGAGGCCCTTCTGCATGAAACTATGAAAGAGAATTTTCCAGACATGCCTAGAGATTCTGAAATTTAGATAGCAGTTTCAGAACTCCAGCACGATTCAACCCCAGTAAATCATCCCCCAGACATATCATAATTACCTTCACTAAAGTTAACATGAAGGAGAAAATTCTCAAGGTTATCAGGTGAAAGAAAGCCATTACCTACAAAGGTAAGAACATTAGAATGACTGCAGATCTCTCTGCTGAAACTTTTCAAGCCAGAAAGAAGAGGGTGGTCATCGACTTTTAATCTCCTAAAGCAAAATAACTTTCAACCCCGGATCTTATACCCAGCTAAATTGAGTTTCATCTATGATGGAGAAATTAAATACTTTAATGACATTCATATGTTGAAGAAATTTGCCATAACCAAACCAGCTCTTCAGGATATTCTCAGACCTATCCTCCATAATGACCAACCCAATCCTCTACTACAAATGTAAACTCATTCAGAAACTCCTTATCAAACTCCAACTTCTACACTGGCGAAAAGATTAAAAATGTCCACTGGACTTTTGAAAAACTCGATATCCCAAATTTCACCAAACTTATCAATAGTCTCCATCAATGTGAATGGCTTAAATTGTCCTCTAAAGAGACATAGGTTAGCTGACTGGATACAAAAACTCAGACCAGATATCTGTTGCTTACAAGAGTCACATCTTAATTTAAAAGACAAATACAGACTCAGGGTGAAAGGATGGTCATCCATATTTCAGGCAAATGGTAACCAGAAAAAAGCAGGTGTTGCAATTTTATTTGCAGACACAGTAGGCTTTAAACCAACAAAAGTAAGGAAGGACAAGAATGGTCACTTCATATTTGTTAAGGGTAATACTCAATATGATGAGATTTCAATTATTAATATCTATGCACCCAACCAGAATGCACCTCAATTTATAAGACAAACTCTAACAGACATGAGCAACTTGATTTCCTCCAGCTCCATAATAGTCGGAGATTTTAACACTCCTTTGGCAGTGATGGATCAATCCTCCAACGAAAAGCTGAGTAAAGAAATTTTAGATTTAAATCTAACCATCTAGCATTTAGATTTAGCAGATATCTACAGAACATTTCATCCTAACAAAACTGAACACACATACTTCTCATCACCCAACAGAACTTACTCCAAAATTGATCACATCTTAGGTCACAAGTCTAACCTCAGTAAATTTAAAGGAATAGAGTTGTTCCATGCATCTTCTTGGACCATCATGGAATAAAACTTGAGCTGAGTAACAACAAGAATCTGCATACTCTTACAAAAACATGGAAGTTAAATAACCTATTGCTGAATGATAGCTGGGTCAGAGATGAGATCAAGAAGGAAATTGCCAAGTTTTTGGAACAAAATGACAATGAAGACACGAACTATCAGAACCTCTGGGACACCGCAAAGGCAGTTCTAAGAGGGAAATTTATAGCACTGCATGCCTTCCTCGGGAGAACAGAAAGAGAGGAAGTTAGCAACTTAATGGGACAGCTCAAGCAACTGGAAAAAGAAGAACACTCCAACCCCAAACCCAGTAGAAGAAAAGAAATAACCAAAATCAGAGCAGAACTAAATGAAATTGAAAACAAAAGAATAATACAACATAGCAATAAATCAAAAAGCTGGTTTTTTGAAAAGGTCAACAAAATAGATAAACCATTGGCCAACCTAATCAGGAAAAAAAAGAGTAAAATCTCTAATCTCATCAATCAGAAATGACAAAGACGAAATAACAACAGACTCCTCAGAAATCCAAAAAATCCTTAATGAGTATTACAAGAAACTTTACTCTCAGAAATATGAAAATCTGAAGGAAATGAACCGATACTTCGAAGCTCGTCACCTTCCAAGACTTAACCAGAATCAAGTGGAAATGTTGAACAGGTCCATATCAAGATTAGAAATAACATCAACCATACAAAACCTTCCCAAAAAGAAAAGCCCAGGACCAGATGGTTTCACATCAGAATTCTACCAAACCTTGAAAGAGGAATTAGTACCTATACTACTCAACATGTTCCAAAAGGTAGAAAAAGAAGGAAGACTACCCAACACGTTCTATGAAGCAAACATCACCCTGATCCACAAACCAGGAAAATACCCACAAGAAAAGAAAACTATAAACCGATATCACTAATGAATATAGATGCAAAAATATTCAACAAGATCCTAACAAACAGAATCCAGCAACACATCAAACAAATTATACATCATGATCAAGTTGGCTTTATCCCAGGGTCTCAAGGCAGGTTCAATATACGTAAATCTATAAATGTAATTCAGCACATCAACAAAGTAAAAAACAAAGACCATATGATTCTCTCAATAGATGCAGAAAAAGCTTTTGATAACATCCAACATCCCTTCATGATCAGAACACTTAAGAAAATTGGTATAGAAGGGACATTTCTTAAACTGATAGAGGCCATCTACAGCAAACCCACAGCCAATATCATATTGAATGGATTTAAATTGGAATCATTTCCACTCAGATCAGGAACCAGACAAGGCTGCCCATTGCTCCATTGCTTTTTAACATTGTAATGGAAGTTTTAGCCACCACAATTAGGGAAGAAAAGGTGATCAAAGGTATCCAGATAGGGTCAGAAGAGATCAAACTTTCGCTCTTCGCAGATGATATGATTGTATATCTGGAAAACACTAGGGACTCTACTACAAAACTCTTAGAAGTGATCAAGGAATACAGTAACATCTCAGGTTACAAAATCAATATGCATAAATTGGTAGCCTTTATATATACCAACAATAGTCAAGTTGAAAAAACAATTAAGGACTCTATCCCATTCACAGCAATGCCAAAGAAGATGAAATATTTGGGAGTTTATCTAACAAAGGACGTGAAAGACCTATGTAAAGAGAACTAAACTCTAAGAAAAGAGATAGCTGAGAATGTTAATAAATGGAAAAACATACCATGCTCATGGCTGGGAAGAATCAACATTGTTAAAATGTCCATACTACCCAAAGCAATATATAACTTCAACGCAATCCCTATTAAAGTTCCACTGTCATACTTTAAAGATCTTGAAAAAACAATACTTCGTTTTATATGGAATCAGAAAAAACCTCTAATAGCCAAGACAATACTCAAAAATAAAAACAAAGCAGGAGGAATTACTCTACCAGACCTCAGACTATACTACAAATCGATAGTGATCAAAACAGCATGGTATTGGCACAAAAACAGAGAGGTAGATGTCTAGAACAGAATAGAGAACCAAGAGATGAATCCAGCTACTTACCCTTATTTAATCTTTGACAAGCCAATTAAAAACATTCAGTGGGGAAAAGATTCCCTATTTAACAAATGGTGCTGGGTGAACTGGCTGGCAACATGTAGAAGACTGAAACTGGACCCACACCTTTCACCATTAACCAAGATAGACTCTTACTGGATTAAAGATTTAAACTTAAGACATGAAACTATAAAAATACTAGAAGAAAGTGCAGGGAAAACCCTTGAAGAAATTGGGTTGGGCGAGTTTTTTAGGAGAAGCACCCCCTGGGCAACTGAAGAGCTTCAAAAATACACTATTGGGACTTGATCAAACTAAAAAGCTTCTGCACAGACAAGAACACAGTAAGTAAAGCAAGCAAACAGCCCTCAGAATGGGAGAAGATATTTGCAGGTTATGTCTCTGACAAAGGTTTAATAACCAGAATCCACAGAGAACTCAAATGTATTAGCAAGAAAAGAACAAGTGATACTATCGCAGGCTGGGCAAGGGATTTGAAGAGAAACTTACTGAAGAAGACAGGCACGCGGCCTTCAGACATATGAAAAAATGCTCATCATCTTTAATCATCAGAGAAATGCAAATCAAAACTACTTTGAGATATCATCTAACTCCAGTGAGACTAGCCTATATCACAAAATCTCAAGACCAGAGATGTTGGCGTGGATGTAGAGAAAAGGGAACACTTTTGCACTGCTGGTGGGAATAAAAATTAATACATTCCTTTTGGAAAGATATATGGAGAACACTTAGAGATCTAAAAATAGATCTGCCATTCAATCCTGTAATCCCTCTGCTGGGCATATACCCAGAAGACCAAAAAGCACATCATAACAAAGATATTTGTACCAGAATGTTTATTGCAGCCCTATTCATAATTGCTAAGTCATGGAAAAAACCCAAGTGCCCATCGATCCACGAATGGATTAATAAATTGTGGTATATGTACACCATGGAATACTATGCAGCCTTGAAGAAAGATGGAGACTTTACCTCTTTCATGTTTATGTGGATGGAGCTGGAACATATTCTTCTCAGTAAAGTATCTCGAGAATGGAAGAAGAAGTATCCAATGTACTTAGCCCTACTATGAAACTAATTTAGGACCTTCACATGAAAGCTATAACCCAGTTACAACCTAAGAATAGGGGGAAAGGGGAAAGGGTGGGGAAGGAGGGGGGGAGAGGGAGGGTCATTGAAAGGATCACACCTGTGGTGCATCTTACAAGGATATATGTGAGGGTTGGTAAATGTGGAATGTAAATGTCTTAGCAAAGTAACTAAGAAAATACCAGGAGGGCTGTGTCAACTAGTGTGATGAAAATGTGTCAAATGGTCTATGAACCAAGTGTATGGTGCCCCATGATCACATTGATGTACACAGCTATGATTTAATAAAAAAAAAAGAAAGAAAGAAAGAAAGAAAATTCAGAAAAACAAGGATCCAAAAAGTTTACTTCCATGTACCCTTTATGGAAAAAAAAATATTTTTAAATATATACTGTAGGGCAGGGGAATGAAATTTCCTGTAAAAGAAATATACAGTATATAAGAAATAGTGGAATGAATCCAGAACTGAAATAAAAAGAAATACCAGATGACAGCTCTGAGAAAGACCAAGAAATGGGGCCATACTTACTAGAGCACTCAACAAATACTATAACTAAATAGTTGGAAGGTATTGGTAATATGGTGGAAACATAGATATTTCTCTTGTCAAGAAAAAAATGCAATTAGAAACTCAAAAAGTTTTCCAAGAATGCTTCACATATGAAACAAGTTAGATCATGGCAAGAGTCTGAGTAATAGATTGAATATTAAAATAGAGAAAATCCATCTGGTCTTGATCTTTGAAACATTCCCCTTTAAGAGATCTAGTTGTCACATTGCATTGTTTTCTCCATTTATCCAGTATTCCTACCGAATGTGTAGTAAATATTTACAGAATATTAGCACTTGGTCTATAATTTTTTAACTTTCAGAGTTAATCTGCAGGCAAAGCATGGACGATTTCATTAGGATTAGGAAACAGAATACTGTCAACATTCCCCTCATAAAAGTGACAGCATAGCCAGTAGATCTCAGGGAGCAAAGAAAGGAAGACACAGAGGAGGCCAAATTGGGAGATTTATTTCCCCATCAAAAATAACCAAAAGTCAAAAAACGTTTAAGGTTGATGAATAAAGAAGTTTAAGCATTTTTTTTTTTTTATTAAAAGAGTTACTCCTCTAAGAAAAAATAAAAATTGGGAAGAATTTGAAATCTTTCATATTGAAGAAACAATAGATAATGTCTACAGTTAAATGAAGAATGAAAGATTTAAACATATTATTTATAGTTATGGAGGTAACCACTAGAAAAAATAAAAATGATAAAAAGTTTTCAAAAGTAATTACCACCAAAATGTGAAATTGAAAGTGAGGAGGCTAAAGAAATATTTTAATTTCATTTGATGTCCATCTGTAAAATTTAAATTCTTATAGGTATTACTTTTAGGATTTATTTGTTAAAGTAATTTATAAGTGAGACTTAATATATGAGAATCATACACTTATGCCAAATATTATGGCATAAAATATAAAAACTAAAGTTATAAAAATATAAATAAAAAATGACAAAATTTCTATTGGAGAAGGAAATAAATTTACCACTTTCTATAATAGACCAAATATGCCACAATAAAGAAAAATTATTTTTCCATTAGAGACTATATATTTTTAAATAAATATAAATATTTATAAGAATTGACCTAGTTTACATGAAATACCTCAGGACTTTTTAAGTAGTAGAAATTACAAACTACATTCTCTAATCACAGTGATAGAAAACTAGAAAGGAATAGCAAAATAATTTAATGTTCTATGAATAAATATTTTAAATCACTTTCCTAATTATTTTATCAAATGAGAGATTTAAATTAAAAATAGGGCCTATTTTAAAATGATGAAAATAATAACTAAGTCAATATATATTTGTTTATATTTATATTTCTGAAAAAACTGTACTCAATAACCAAATTCACTTAGAATAGCTGTAGAAGGAAACACAAGAACATGGTAACTGTGGTTGCCTCCTGGTGAAGAATGAGAAATGGCTCATATTGCAAGGGTACAGTCAAGTCTATTGAGTATAGAGTATAAATGTCTTAACACAATAATTAAGCAAATATGGTGAAGACTGTATTAACTAGTTTGATGTAAGCATTCCTAATTGTATATAAAATCAGCACATTGTACCCCATAAAGGCATCAATATATACATAATCTATGTGTTTATGACTTAATAAAAATAATTTTAAAAAGAGAGAGAGAAGACTGGAACAGAGGAAGGAAACTCGATTCTCTCTGTAAGCTCTTTGTGCATAAAGGACCACATAATACAGGACTATTCTCAAATTAAATTGATAGACTTAAATATTATCATTACTAATCAAAAATTTAGTTTCAAATGAACTATTCAGCCAACTCAAGAAGCTAGCTAGAAAAGAAAAAAACAATTGCAAAGAAAGTAGGAAAAATAAGATAAAAATATGAGAAAACTAATGAATTTTTAAACAATAACATCAATAAATAGAATAGATAGATAAATAAAAAGATAAGCAAAGTGGTATGTGGGGGAAGAAAGGTTTTAAATGGACAAAGTTTTGACAAATTTAAATTTTAATGAAATAAAGGAACAAATGTTTTTTAAAAGGTAGGAAATAAAAAAGATTCCCATTTACTAACTTCCAAGCACTGTGTTTCAAGCATTTGGCATAGATAATCTCACTTCGTTTTAGTTGCCAAAAGATAAATAACGCATATTTAAGAATTAAAGCGAATTCTGCCCACAATGTTTCAGTAAATTTAGAAATCTCAAAAAGTGGACAACCTCCTAACATGAATTAACAAAATTAATTCCATGTTATAAGAAAGCTGAATACACACAGAAGCCACTGTAAATGTTATTAAGGGATGATTTGCAAAACTAGCTCTAAGCCTTTCAGATTTTCAAGAAACTGATAACATCCATAGTATAATCTATTCCAGAGCATTAAAAAATACTGAAAGTTATGAAGAGTTATCCCCAACTCACTTTATGAAGTTAACATAACCCTGATACCAAATACCATAACCCTGATAACAACAAATATGATTAGTATTTTCCAAAGTATTTTCCAAAACTACTTGCGGAAATTACAAGTAGTGTAACTTTATTATGAGTAGTGTGTAACTTACTCCGGGAAGAGTGGGGGCTGGAATCTATTGTGAATTCATTTGAAAAATACTCTCTCAGAGATTATAGCAGGTATTAGCATATTAAAGTCTCTGAGAAGCCTAAAGCAAAGAAATTTGTTAAAAAGTTTTAATCTGCCTTTCTCAAATGTATGTGACCATGGCACCACTTTTTTCCTCATAACATTCCTTCTTAGAATACACTTCAAGAAATGTGCTCCAAACAGGTTTATTCATATATACAGTTGTGAAAATCCTAAATAAGAAACCAGCAAAATTAAGTCAAAGTATATTAACATAATAAGCCAGCATAATCAAGTAGGGATTACCTCAGAAATGCCATAGAAAATGTACTAATATGACATTGTATCACCAGCTCAAATAAGAGCACATGATTATCAGAAAAAATGATAATTGATGAAAGTTGATCATTTGATAAAATTCAACACTTCTTTTCTGATTTTTAAAGCCTCCATAGTGAACTATGAAGAAAGTATATTTCCTAATCTCTCTTAGGCAAGCTGCCAATATGTCTCAGCAGCAAATTAATAGAGCTGTTGTCATTAAAATCAAGAGGAAGGTAAGATGTCCAGAAGTCAATTATTCCAAAACCAATTTATATTTTTAACATAATGCCAACATTATAAGGCAAATACTATGTGCGAAAATAGTTGAACTTTTAAAAAAGGATAATCAGTGGAAATGTACCAAAATGATATAAACTGTCTTTTAATACTTTAGAAACTAAAATTGTATTATACTCATGTAAGAATCAATAGCAGACCAATGCAACAAACAAACAGGCCTAAGACAGACCCTTGTATAAATTATAACTTAATATGTGACAAATTATAAATCATAAGCCCATTTGAAAAAAATGGATTACTCCATAAATGGTTGGCATAAAACTGGTTAAATATTTTAAAAGAAAAATATCAATTATGGTCTCACTTCACACCATAAAAAAGTGAATTTCAAATAAATTTTAAAAGCAAGTAAAAAAAATATTTTAAAAGAATAGACAAGTATTTGTCAAATTTTAGAGAGAAAGAATTTTCTAAACATAATAGCATCAAAAGAACTCACAGAATAAAATGGTAGAGTGACACTGGATCGTGAAACCTGACTCTCAAAATCACTAATGAAATGAACAAAAATAACTAAAGCTCAGCCAGCAAAACTCAAAGGAAGGGGCATGACCTCACACCAAGGAAACTTCATATAATCTCAAATCATGCGTCTGGAAAATGAAAAACCAAGGGAGAAAAAAAATCTCAGGAATCAAAAAGCAACTATCCCACAGAAAGCAGCTCCAGTGAAAGAAGGTAAGTGGATAAAATTCAGAAAATTCTCCCCCTATCACTTACACCACTAAGTGTGGAATAAAGTTGTGTGCCTATTCAGTCAGCACTTGATTTGCTAATGCATATGAATGTAGTGTGTTTCCAGGACTTCATTCAATCTGGAGAATATCAATCTGAAAGAATTCATTTTTCTTTCTCTTTTCTTTTCTTTTTCTTTCTTTTCTTTTCTTTTTTTTTTTGAGACAGTGTGTCACTTTGTCACCCTTGGTAGAGCACTGTGGCATCATAGCTCACAGCAACCTCAAACTCTTGGGCCCAAGTGATTCTTTTGCCTCAGCCTGCCAGGCAGCTGGGACGACAGGCACCCACCACAACGCCTGGCTATTTTTAGAGGATGAGGTCTTGCTCTGGCTTAGGCTGGTTTCAAACCTGTGAGCTCAGGCAATCCACCCGCCTTGGCCTCCCAGTGTGCTAGGATTACAGGCATGAGCCACTGCCCTGGCCAAGAATTAGTTTTTCTATGTAATTATTTTTTCTAATAATTTTGAAAAAAATATTTCTTTATAATTAGAGTATTATATGTTATCTGTAGAAAATCTGTAATATCAAGGTAAACTAAAAGAAAAACTCTAACTTCTAGTAATTGCTTTATATGTATATATGTATACAATACATAACAGTAAAATATATAATTACTAAAATTAATCATAATCTACATATAGCTTCATATCTTTTTAAATTTGACAATATATCACGTACTTCTTCCTTTTTCTATAAACGTATCACTACATCAATATTTGAATGCCTGCGTAATTGTCCTTTGTATACATTAATTAATTTGTTTAATCAGTTCCCTTTGGGGGGACTTTTAGCTTGATTCTAAATAATATCTTTATATTTATTTAAATATCTTTATATGTATTTAATCTTGTCAGATTATCTCATTAAGTAAAATTCTTAGAAGTGGAATCAGCAAGTAAAGAAAGTATCAATACCTTTAAGATTTTTAATATACATTGCAAAACTGCACTCCAGAAACTGCACCAATTTACACTTCTGTCCTCCTCACCAACAGTGTAAAGTGCCTGTTTCCTCACGCCTGAGCCAGCACCCAGCACTATAATACTTTGTTCACTTCTGCATCCTTGCATTTCCCTGATTCTTAAGTTCTTTGCCAGGCTTTTCCACAAGCAGAGTCCTAAGCTGATGGAAGAGCTTCCTGTCCAAGCTGTAAGACTCTTCCCCCTCACTTATATTCAGCCTTAGAAGAACTTTGTTGTGGACTGACAAATCATTTAAGAGAACAATGAAAAATGGTGAATTCTTGACTTCTAATCCTTGCTCACTGAGATTTCAAAGTATTGGCCCCAACCCAGATTTGGGACAGGCACAACTCTATTAATCCAAAAAGGTAGTCCAAGCTTTTCAAATAGCCATCATCCTATCACTCTCAATATATGAACTGTTCTTGCCTGCTCTTTGCCAGAGTTGAATTATTTAGCAGAGCTGTAAGAGAAGCCAGATCACCGGCCAGTCTGTCATTGTTAAATGGAAGCATATAAGATCCTGTGTTCTTGGTCCTACAAAATAAGGTAAAGGGAAAAATGTTCTTGAGGAAGAAATACCTCAGCCAAAACAAGACTTTCATGTAATATCAATTATTGAACATCAACAGTGTTCACAGAGAACCCTACTGTTACATACACTAAATCAAGGTATTTTACAGTTTAAATCTTATCATGGCAAGCTGTTGCAATCCGTTGCAAATCTGCTTTTCTTTAAATAATGCAGAGAATTTTCTTAATTTTAAGTTATTCCTACACAAATATTTCTTTGGGATTTTTTTTCACTTTTTAACAGAAAGAGGTAGCAAACATTTTAAAAAGATATAAAAAATATTAAATAAAAAGTCAGAAAGAACCAAACTAAATCTAGTGCTTGTTTTACTAATGAAAGCTTATGATCTAAATATTTATCATCTTGGCGTATTTTCTATAAATAAGATTGTCTCTGAATCATGCAACAAAGTAAAAAATATGAAGTAAAATCCTATTTTATATTAAAAAAAAAAAAACGAAACAAGATGACACTAGGTAATTAGCTATCTAAACTAGTTTGAGAACTAAAGATTCCTGGATGGTTGACGGTGAAAATTTGGGAGATAAAACTACAAAGACAAAATATGAAATAGTTCTTGGGAAGATCTTGTCAGCCATACTGAGAAATTAAGGATTTTTTTATATATCTTGTTGTAAAGAAATAGCAATTGTCTGAGGGATTAATTTGTGTCTGCTATTTTTGTATTTATTTATTATTATTATTATTTTTATTTTTATTTATTTATTTTTTTATTTTTTGCAGTTTTCAGCCAGGGCCAGGTTTGAATCTACCACCTCCAGTATATGGGGCCAGCACCCTACTCCTTTGAGCCACAGGCACCGCCCCTGATTTTTAGACAAAAACAAAAATAAAAAGTTCTTAATGAGAGCATAGGATATGAATGAATGAGAAGAGATTGAAAATTACTGTAGTAATGAAGGAAAGAAAGAGAACCAAAATGAAAACACTATGGTTATCACATGTTAATAGTTGATCTGGGAGGCGGAGCAAGATGGCAGCCGAGTAACAGCTTCCTTGCATCTGGGCACCGTGAGTCTGGGGAGATAGGATTCCAGGCATCTCTGGCTGGTGGGAACTGCCTATCATCACTCCTATGAGGATACAGGGAGTCAGCGAGAGACTTCTGGACCCCAAGAGGAGGACTAAAACAGTGGAAAACCGGCAAGTGGTGGCGTGTGTTCAATCCGTCTAAACCCGCCCACAACTGTAAGTTCAGTAGCAGTGAGACTGCAAACCAGAAAGGCCTTACCTGTGAACTGTTATGATGTCCTTGGGCTTGGCACTGAGTTGAACTGCCCTGGGGAAGGCCTGAGCGGGAGTGCGGAGAACTTTGGCCGTTGTCTAGGGCCCCAGTCTGAACCACTGAGCCAGACGGAGCTAATAGTGTTTGGCGGTGGGTCACACGGAACCATTGCCAGTGATCTGCCCCGGCAAGCTCCACCCTCAGGGTCGCAGAGCTAGAAACGGGTGGGAGCTGGTAACCCAGCAACCAAGTAGCCTAAGGGTGGGGTCTGAGCCGCCTTGCAGCCCTAACCCTCAGGGGCAGAGTGAGACTGGTTTTGGCACACTGGGTAAGCGGATAGCCACTTCAGCAGTGATTCCAGCGAGAAAGCTGAGAAAGCTTCTGCTCAGCAAGTTTACAAGTTCAAAGTGCCTTTTAAGGGGGCTGAAGAGAGATTTAGGGTATCTACCTGCTGGGGTTTGAGAAATCAGCAGCCTCCAGTGGTATCAGAACTGTGACTAACATCTCATACCCCAGAAGACCACGTGTTGCCCAGACAATATTCAATAACGTATAAAACTGCTTTGTTTTTGGTTGTGTATTTTTTTCTTTTTTTTTGTTTGGTTTTTTCTTTTTCTTTGTTTATTTTGACGTTGTTGATGTTCTTTTGTTTTTTAATTTCAATCTTTTCCATACAGATCCCTTTTTCTTTCTCAACTTTTCTAGTTTAATTATAATTTCCCATTGCTGCCTTTTTTAATAACTACAACTTCATTTTTGCTAGTGTTTCTACTGCTATCATTTGGTTTTTCACCCAATTGTATCCCCGTAAAGTTTTCGGTTTGCTTGTTTTGGTTTGATTTATAGCATTTTTGTCTTTCCTCTCTACTTGGTGGAGGTGGGGTACTGTGTCTGATCAGGTTAGCAAAGAGCTGCTGACCTCAAGGGAACCACCCAACTGGGCACTCCCAGAGGTGGGGTTTTTTAAGGTTGTGTCAAAGTACCCTACTGTACACCTATATTGCCCTGTCTCCCTCTTTCTGTACCTCTCTTCTTTTTGTCAATATTCCTTATCCCCACCCCCTCTCCTTTCTCTATCTTTCTTTTTTTTCTTATCACTCGGTCCTCCTTTCTTTCATCCCTTTTTTGCTCCTCAACCTTCTCACCCTTCTGGTCCTGTAACCCTTAGTCCACAGGCACAAGAACTTAAAGAGCAAGAGGAAGTGAAAGGAAAATTAGGGCAAGGAAACAGATAAAAGAAATCACTCATGAGGAAGAATCAGCAGAAAACTCCAGGCAACATGAAGAACCAGTCCAGAACAACCCCGCCAAGGGACCATGAGGTAGCTACTGCAGAGGATGCCACCTATACAGAAATGTTAGGAATGACAGAAAGGGAATTTAGAATACACATGTTGAAAACAATGAAAGAAATGATGGAAACAATGAAAGAAACTGCTAATAAAGTGGAAAATAACCAAAAGGAAATCCAAAAACAGAATCAAATCAGAGATGAACGATATGAAGAATATAAAAAGGATATAGCAGAGCTGAAGGAAATGAAACAGTCAATCAGGGAACTTAAAGATGCAATGGAAAGTATCAGCAACAGGTTAGACCATGCAGAAGAAAGAATTTCAGAGGTAGAAGACAAAGTTTTTGAGATAACTCAGATAGTAAAAGAGGCAGAAAAGAAGAGAGAGAAAGCAGAACGTTCACTGTCAAAATTATGGGACTTTATGAAGCGTTCCAACATACGAGTTATAGGAATTCCAGAAGGGGAAGAAGAATGCCCCAGAGGAATGGAAGCCATACTAGAGAATATTATAAAAGAAAATTTCCCAAACATCACCAAAGATTCTGACACACTGCTTTCAGAGGGACATCGGACCCCAGGTTGCCTCAACTCTAACCGAGCTTCTCCAAGACACATTGTGATGAACCTGTCCAAAGTCAAGACAAAAGAAAAGATTCTGCAAGCTGCCAGGAGTAAGCGCCAGTTGACCTACAAGGGCAAATCCATCAGAGTGACCACAGACTTCTCTAATGAAACTTTCCAAGCAAGAAGACAATAGTCATCTACCTTTAATCTACTTAAACAGAACAATTTTCAGCACAGAATTCTGTACCCTGCTAAGCTAAGCTTCAAAATTGACTGAGAAATCAAATCATTTACGGATATACAAACATTGAGGAAATTCGCCACAACAAGACCAGCTCTACAGGAAATAATTCAACCTGTTCTGCACACTGACCACCACAATGGATCAGCAGCAAAGTAAGAACTCAGAAATCAAAGGACAGAACCTAACCTCCACACTGATGCAAAAGATAAAACTAAGCAATGGACTCTCACCAAATAAGACGAATAGAATACTACCACACTTATCAATTATCTCCATAAATGTTAATGGCTTGAATTCCCCACTGAAGAGACATAGTTTGGCTGACTGGATTAAAAAACACAAGCCATCCATTTGCTGTCTGCAAGAAACACACCTGGCTTCAAAAGACAAATTCAAGCTCCGAGTCAAGGGTTGGAAGACAATTTTTCAGGCAAATGGAATTCAGAAGAAAAGAGGAGTTGCAATCTTATTTTCAGATACATGTGGATTTAAAGCAACTAAAGTCAAAAAAGACAAAGATGGTCACTTTATATTGGTCAAGGGAAAACTACAACAAGAAGACATTTCAATTCTAAATATTTATGCACCCAATTTAAATGCTCCCAGATTCTTGAAGCAGACCTTACTCAGTCTGAGCAATATGATATCTGATAATACCATCATAACAGGGGACTTTAACACACCTCTTACAGAGCTGGACAGATCCTCTAAACAGAAATTAAACAAAGATATAAGAGATTTAAATGAGACCTTAGACCAACTATGCTTGATAGACGCATATAGAACACTCCACCCCAAAGACAAAGAATATACATTCTTCTCATCACCCCATGGAACATTCTCCAAAATTGATCATATCCTGGGACACAAAACAAATATCAACAGAATCAAAAGAATTGAAATTTTACCTTGTATCTTCTCAGACCATAAGGCACTAAAGGTGGAACTCAACTCTAACAAAAATGCTCGACCCCACCCAAAGGCATGGAAACTAAACAATCTTCTGTTGAATAACAGATGGGTGAAGGAAGAAATAAAACAGGAAATCATTAACTTCCCTGAGCATAACAACAATGAAGACACAAGCTACCAAAACCTGTGGGATACTGCAAAAGCAGTTTTGAGAGGAAAATTCATCGCTTTAGATGCCTACATTCGAAAAACAGAAAGAGAGCACATCAACAATCTCACAAGAGATCTTATGGAATTGCAAAAAGAAGAACAATCTAAGCCTAAACTCAGTAGAAGAAAAGAAATATCCAAAATCAAATCAGAGATCAATGAAATTGAAAACAAAAGAATCATTCAGAAAATTAATGAAACAAGGAGTTGGTTTTTTGAAAAAATAAATAAAATAGATAAACCATTGGCCAGACTAACTAGAAATAGAAAAGTAAAATCTCTAGTAACCTCAATCAGAAATGATAAAGGGGAAATAACAACTGATCCCACAGAGATACAAGAGATCATCTCTGAATACTACCAGAAACTCTATCCCCAGAAATTTGACAATGTGAAAGAAATGGATCAATATTTGGAATCACACCCTCTCCCTAGACTCAGCCAGGAAGAAATAGAGCTCCTGAACAGACCAATTTCAAGCACTGAGATCAAAGAAACAATAAAAAATCTTCCAACCAAAAAATGCCCTGGTCCAGATGGCTTCACTCCAGAATTCTATCAAACCTTCAAGGAAGAGCTTATTCCTGTACTGCAGAAATTATTCCAAAAAATTGAGGAAGAAGGAATCTTCCCCAACACATTCTATGAAGCAAACATCACCCTGATACCAAAACCAGGAAAAGACCCAAACAAAAAGGAGAATTTCAGACCAATCTCACTCATGAATATAGACGCAAAAATTCTCAACAAAATCCTAGCCAATAGATTACAGCTTATCATCAAAAAAGTCATTCATCATGATCAAGTAGGCTTCATCCCAGGGATGCAAGGCTGGTTTAACATACGCAAGTCCATAAACGTTATCCACCATATTAACAGAGGCAAAAATAAAGATCACATGATCCTCTCAATAGATGCAGAAAAAGCATTTGATAAAATCCAGCATCCTTTTCTAATTAGAACACTGAAGAGTATAGGCATAGGTGGCACATTTCTAAAACTGATTGAAGCTATCTATGACAAACCCACAGCCAATATTTTACTGAACAGAGTAAAACTGAAAGCTTTTCCTCTTAGAACCGGAACCAGACAAGGTTGTCCTCTGTCACCTTTACTATTCAACGTAGTGCTGGAAGTTCTAGCCAATACGATTAGGCAAGACAAGGAAATAAAGGGAGTCCAAATGGGAGCAGAGGAGGTCAAACTCTCCCTCTTTGCTGACGACATGATCTTATACTTAGAGAACCCCAAAGACTCAACCACAAGACTCCTAGAAGTCATCAAAAAATACAGTAATGTTTCAGGATATAAAATCAATGTCCACAAGTCAGTAGCCTTTGTATACACCAATAACAGTCAAGATGAGAAGCTAATTAAGGACACAACTCCCTTCACCATAGTTTCAAAGAAAATGAAATACCTAGGAATATACCTAACGAAGGAGGTGAAGGACCTCTATAAAGAAAACTATGAAATCCTCAGAAAGGAAATAGCAGAGGATATTAACAAATGGAAGAACATACCATGCTCATGGATTGAAAGAATCAACATTGTTAAAATGTCTATACTTCCCAAAGCAATCTACCTATTCAATGCCATTCCTATCAAAGTACCTACATCATACTTTCAAGATTTGGAAAAAATGATTCTGCGTTTTGTATGGAACCAGAAAAAAACCCCGTATAGCTAAGGCAGTTCTTAGTAATAAAAATAAAGCTGGGGGCATCAGCATACCAGATTTTAGTCTGTACTACAAAGCCTTAGTGCTCAAGACAGCATGGTACTGGCACAAAAACAGAGACACAGACACTTGGAATCAAATTGAACACCAAGAAATGAAACTAACATCTTACAACCACCTAATCTTCGATAAACCAAACAAGAATTTACCTTGGGGGAAAGACTCCCTATTCAATAAATGGTGTTGGGAGAACTGGATGTCTACATGTAAAAGACTGAAACTGGACCCACACCTTTCCCCACTCACAAAAATTGACTCAAGATGGATTAAAGACTTAAATTTAAGGCATGAAACAATAAAAATCCTCAAAGAAAGCATAGGAAAAACACTGGAAGATATTGGCCTGGGGGAAGACTTCATGAAGAAGACTGCCATGGCAATTGCAACAACAACAAAAGTAAACAAATGGGACTTCATTAAACTGAAAAGCTTCTGTACAGCTAAGGAGACAATAACCAAAGCAAAGAGACAACCCACACAATGGGAAAGGATATTTGCATATTTTCAATCAGACAAAAGCTTGATAACCAGGATCTATAGAGAACTCAAATTAATCCACATGAAAAAAGCCAACAATCCCTTATATCAATGGGCAAGAGACATGAATAGAACTTTCTCTAAAGACGACAGACGAATGGCCAGCAAACACATGAAAAAATGTTCATCATCTCTATATATTAGAGAAATGCAAATCAAAACATCCCTGAGATATCATCTAACCCCAGTGAGAATGGCCCACATCACAAAATCTCAAAACTGCAGATGCTGGCGTGGATGTGGAGAGAAGGGAACACTTTTACACTGCTGGTGGGACTGCAAACTAGTACAACCTTTCTGGAAGGAAGTATGGAGAAACCTCAAAGCACTCAACCTAGACCTCCCATTCGATCCTGCAATCCCATTACTGGGCATCTACCCAGAAGGAAAAAAATCCTTTTATCATAAGGACACTTGTACTAGACTGTTTATTGCAGCTCAATTTACAATCGCCAAAATGTGGAAAGAGCCTAAATGCCCACCAACCCAGGAATGGATTAACAAGCTGTGGTGTATGTATACCATGGAATACTATTCAGCCATTAAAAAAAATGGAGACTTTACATCCTTCGTATTAACCTGGATGGAAGTGGAAGACATTATTCTTAGTAAAGCATCACAAGAATGGAGAAGCATGAATCCTATGTACTCAATCTTGATATGAGGACAATTAATGACAATTAAGGTTATGGGGGGGGAAGCAGAAAGAGGGATGGGGGTGGGGCCTTAGTGTGTGTCACACTTTATGGGGGCAAGACATGATTGCAAGAGGGACTTTACCTAACAATTGCAATCAGTGTAACTGGCTTATTGTACCCTCAATGAATCCCCAACAATAAAAAAAAAAAAAAATAGTTGATCTGAAGCAAATTTACAACCACTGGAGGATCTGACACCAAAGAAGAGCAAAGAAGTTTGCTGAAATGAAATCAGTAATTGCTGTCTTTGTCTTTCTCACTCGAAGTACCATAGGACATCAGAAGGAGAAAAAATCCTAGAGATCACCTCATACAGAGGAACTCAAGCTTTACTCAAAGGCAAGTATGTATGTGCCACTCCCAGAGATTCCAATTCAGTAGATGTGGGCAGAGTTCGGGAATCCCATGGTGATTCTAGACCCTGTGACCAAAGACCATATTCTGAGAATCACTGATGTGGTGCAAGCCACTCAAGTGTTATACAAGGACACTCAGGCCAAGAAAATAAGTGTTTAATGTCTCTAATCCTGAGACATTCCAGAATTGGAATGGTGAGCTTCTAAATAATCCTCAGTAATCTTTATGCTATACAGCCCTACTGCCCAAAACAAACCACAGTTAACTTGGGGATGTAAGGACCAAGTTAACTCCATTTTGTTAAAACTAACTTCATCTTGTCCCTCAGTCTTCATTTTGCAGCTGCATACCAAAGGCGTAGGCAACCTGCTCCCTCCTCCGCCCCCCGTCCTTGCCCCACGATCTGAGCCCTTGCACAATGTCTGCTCCAAGAGATAATAACACTCTCCCAGACAGCCAAGGACAAGTGCTCAATCCCCAAGACCTTCTATCTGCTCACCCCAGCAGCTCACCTCACCTCCTCCCTTTTTTTTCCTTTCTGTACCCTTAAAAATCTCCGTCCTTTTTGAGATCAGGGTTTCTCTGCTCTCCTGCTGTGCCAGGACTAGGGAGCCCAGGCTTGAGCTTGTAAATAAACAACCTCTTGCTTTTGCATTGGACTTGGTCTCCAGGTGATTTATGTGGGGGATCCCGCGACTTGGGCACAACAGGGACAACTGGATAAAATCAGAATATCTAATCTATAGAGACACATGGCTAATTTCTGAAAACAAGAATTTTTCTTCAGTATTTTTTGGTGTCACATACTCAGCTTAAGCACATTTATCTCAGTAGTAGTTTATTCACATTCTAGTAGCAATTTAATATCCATTCTCTCTATGCATTAGGTAGCACTTGCTCAGCCCATTCAAATAACAAGCCAAGTCAATTGTAAGTACACCAAATCCCAGGTCTCAGCCACATCATATAATTTAAAATCTAAGAGTCAGGAACCCATGGGAAATATTCTGAAACACAACATTTGGCTGGTAT
Source organism: Nycticebus coucang (assembly GCF_027406575.1). Classification (NCBI taxonomy): domain Eukaryota; kingdom Metazoa; phylum Chordata; class Mammalia; order Primates; family Lorisidae; genus Nycticebus; species Nycticebus coucang. The sequence continues at coordinate 59,157,770 of NC_069792.1, read as the reverse complement.
CACTGTGGAACTAAAAGATGCTAAAATTCTATCTCTAACTATTTAGTAATTCACAACCTCCTTAGTTCTCAGTTTCTTCATGTGTCAAAAGGCTATAATGAGATCTTTCCTACCCACCTCAGAAAAATATTACGGGAAGCACTTGTGAAATTGCTTTTACGAGATTTAAAGGAACTACTCAAAACAAAAGTAAAGAGTGTATAAAATCCTTTGTATACTTCCGCTGCCACTACTGGGTACCCGGAAATGGAGAGTACAGGGACAGGCACAGGTCAATGGAAGCTTCTGGAAGAAATATGCTTTTGGTGAAGCTTTATAAAAAAGGGAAATGGTTACTGAAGGAGCAGCAGTGAGGATAAAGAAAAGAAATGGACAGAAGCAGAGTCTACACAAGGGCCAGCTTGATGAGACTGCCACTGACAGAAGTTAAATTTTTTTCCTTATGGGTTCTTAGCCTTTACAAGATGGAATATGTCAACAAAGCAAGACGCAAAGTACAATAAATTCCCTGCCCCCCAGTGAATACTACTTACTAAAAGCTCTCTATATCTCATATCTATAAATAATATTATATTTTTAATTTGTTATTTGTATTTTGTAATGAATTTACTGTTAAGGGTTTTAACATATTAATATGCTATTGAATGAATCTCTCAGCTTTTGTATTTCCTGGCTCCAACATTTCAAATTAACAAACCTTATGCGGCACTCATGCTTCCATTTTGTTAAACACACATGACTGTGTTTCTCCCATGTAAACAGGCCAAGTAGACTTCCATCAAATTATCATCAAATAGCACTGCAGTGTAGTGCAAATTATGTAACACGGCAGGGAGTTCAGGAGGCAGAGTGAAGAAAGGACAAGCTCGCTGTGAGGCTGGTTCCAGAAAGCAGACAGACATTTGAAAAGCACACACTCGTTATGCTCTGGCATAGTTTCAAGATGCTGATGGAAATTGAAATAGACCTTAATGGTCACCTAATCTAAACATCTGTTCTAAAGTACAACTTCCCGCTCAAAGTAAAATTCTGACTATAATAGTCTTGATATATGATGACATTATCTCAGTTTACAACTGATAGGTTGCTCGCTGCCTCAAATGATAGCTCATTACATTTTTAACCAATTTAGTTATAAAAACTTTCTTCCTTTACTTTGTATTTACCAGTTCACCTCCTTGTGATATAATTTAGTAAAAAGAGTAGGCGTGGTGAGCATTCTTCCTGTCTTTCTTTGGGATGCCCCGCTGTTGTCTCACTCATTTTCTCTCATCCCTCCCCCACAGCATCTTCCCCTCTCCCACTGCCTGCTCTCTGCTCCCTTCTCTCTCTCTCTTTCTCATCTCATTTCCCCACTCTCCTCCTTCTCTCTAATATAAAATAAACTTATACTTTTATATCCTAAAAAAAAAAAGGCCAAGGGTTTTAGAGTCACATTGAATTGAGTAATTTTCCCAATTATGCCACTTAGTAATTGTTTAACCCTAAGTACCTTCTTTAATCTCTCCAATCCTCAGTTTCCTCAACTATAAAATAAGGATAATAAACACATCCCTCAGTTATATTCAGCAATTTTCTGGCATATAACATAAAAAATGAATAAAGTATTATTCTACTCATTTATCCTGGTTCTATCATTTGCTGCTCATGTTTTAATCCTGCTTTAACAAGCATATTGCGTCCTTTAAATATAAGATGATAGTGAAATTCTCCCTCACTGAAACTGCTCTTTACCCTGCTAACTATCTCAAGTTCCTGCATTCTTCTATAGTGCCATTTAATCACAAATCACTATCTTGTTGGGGGCCATAGGGACAGTCCAATACAATAGGCTATGGTGAGTGATGGTGTTATTTAGTGATTGGAACATCCTTCAACCAAGGGATGTGAAACAATCCATGTAAACAGTTCAGTCCAAACCATTACAAGAATGAATCCAAATATAATATTAATCACACAGTCACGTAAATGGTTTCAATTATCTGGTTAAAAGACAAATATTCTCAGATTGGATTAAAAAGTAAAATACAAATCTGAAGGATTACATCTAAGACTTAACATACAAAAATTTAATGTAAAATTTATGGAAAAAATCAAGAAAACACTAATTTGAAAACTGGTAAAGTTTTACTAATATCAGACAAAACAGATTTAAAAGCGAAAGGATTACTGGACATATGAGGGATCACTACATAAAAGTTTCAATTCACCAAGAAGATATAACAATTTTACATACACACATATATATGTGCCTGTATATATATATATATACACACACTTAATAATATAGATTTAATAATTAATATATAAAGCAAAAACTGTTTGGACTACAGAGAAATGGACAAATCTACATAATAATGCAAGATTTTAACATACCTTCTCAGTAACTGACATATGAAACAACAAATCAATGACATAAAAAAATGAACAACACAACAAGTTGATTTAATGTATATCTATGAAGCAACACACCTAACAACTTGAGAAGATACATTATTTTAAGTACACATTATTTATGAAAATTAACCATATCTCAGAACATAATATAGATCTCAACAAATTTCAGAAAATCTGTATCTCATGCACTATATTATCTGGTCAATAATCAATAGCAAAAGAACTATCAAAGAAAATTATACATTAAAAAATTTAAAAACATACTTTTAAATTGCCGATGGGTTACAAAAGAATAAAAATTAGAAAATGCCAATTTAAAAGTATTACTAATCAAAACTTGTGGGATGCAGCTAAAGATAGATTTATAGCCATTTACAATTTTAAATACATACAGTTTAACAATCCAAAGGAAAAAAAATGTATAGCCTTAAATACTGATTTGAAGCCTTAAATACTTGTAACAAGAAATAAGAAACATGGAAAAACAAATGAGCTAAGGGTTCAACTTTAAAATTAGAAAAAGAAAAAAAAGACAAAAGAAAGAAACTAATAAAACAGAAAGCAAAGACACAATAGAAGGAGACAACAAAGCCAAATATTGGTTCTTTGCAAAAACTAATAATATTGGCATACCTCTGGCAAAGTGAATGAGAAAAATAGAAAGAGGGCAAACATAGTATTAGGAATAAAAAAGGATACAACTACAGTTGTAGGAGATATTAAAAAGTTAATGAGATTAACTTTTAAATTAAATTTATGAAACCCTTGAGGTGAAGTGGACATGTACACATACCCTACCAACACGGACTCAAAGAGATTTCGAAAATATCCAATACCCATTAATTATCAAAGAAACAAAATGAGTAGTATTCTATAACAACCAGGTTATAGCCACAATTGTAGCAGCTGGGCCCGATGTGATTTCTTTGTTAGAGCACATCAACACAATATTTGGTATGTAATATGCAGCCAATTAGCTAGAAAATGCATTCTTTCCCATCCCCATTGATAAGGAAGATCAGAAGCAGTACCCATTTACATTGGTTGGGCAACAATACACTTCGCCACTGTGAGTGGAGCCCAGAAAAGCAAGGAGCTGTGGCAGGTCCAGGCTGTGGTGTAAAACAGCCCTACTACTTGGGCCATATGATCTGGTAAAATCTTTGATTCTTGAGGTTTCTGTGGTATGAAAAGACACAATATGTATTTTACAGAAAGAAATAGGAGGAGCATTTCCCTGGGGTTCTGAAACAAGGCCATGCCATCTTCAGCAAAGAATGACACACTATTCAAAAATCAGCTCCTGGAATACTACTGACTCTTGGTCACAGGACATCAAGTTACCTTGCTATAAGAGATAAGCTGAGTTAGTCAGCTCACCAAGTCAGCCAGGCCTGGCAGTATTCTGTCATAAGATGAAATGATACATCCACGACTGGATAAAGGCAAGGCCCGGGGGCACAAGTGAACTGCATGACCCCAAAGCCTACATCATCCATTTCTCTTCAAAAGATGCCTGGAGAGTCCCTAATGACCAGGCAAGAGAAAAAAAAATAGTTCATGAACTAATCAGCTCAGTGTATCCGTGTGACCCAAACATGATCAGCTGCTACACAACCTCTGATCAGACAGGGCCTCAAAAGACAACAAAGAGCGGAAATGCTTCCAATGGGCAAAACTCCAGGCAGTGTGCCTACTCATCCTCTTATGTGGAATAGAAGTGGCCTGCATCTAATGAAGATGTAAAGAGTAACAGACAGTGAAGCGTGGCTTACCTGATTGGTCAGGGACCTTGAAAGTGAAAGGCTGAAAGATCAGGAACAAGATCTGAAGTAAAGGACTATCTGTAGACAGGTCTACGGAAACGGCCACAATGTGTGAAGATGTTTATGGGACATGTTAGGACTTAGCACAGAGAATAACCCACAGAGAAAGCATTCAAGAGCCAAGGAGACAAAATAAAACAGTCAATTGACATGACCCAGCTTCTCTCGTTGGGCATGTCAGTGCCAGCACCATAAATGTATGACTGAAACAAACATGGTGACAAGGATGGAGGCAATGAATAGACACAAAAACACGAGCTCTGATTCACCAAGGCTGATCTGTATTTGCCATTGCTGAGGGTTCAATTTCATCATCAAGAGACACCAACTCTGAGTAAACTAGAGAAACTTCTGCCAGGCTTGAGATTATGACCACAGTATCATCAGTTAGCCTAACCACTAACCTCCACTCCCACCCATACCTGCCTCAGTGTTTGTAGAATTAGAATGTAGAATTTTCCAAAGTGGTTATACCAATTTACACTTTTGCTAATAGAGTAGGAATTATATTGTTCCACATCCTCTCCCATCCTTATTATTGGACATTTTTGGTTTTGCAAGTATTATCATATGTCTCTGAAGGAGTACAGTCTGAAGTCTTCATGATGAAACAAAAGCTGGAATACTTAGTCATACCAACGAACATTTCTACAACCCAGAGAAGCCTCTTAAAGCCCCCCAAACTGCTACAAACAACAAGCTGAGCACACGCAGTTACAGATTCATCTGGAATTCATTGAAGCCTTAGGATGTGGCAGGCCCTAGCCTTATACTACAGATATAAAGCAAAGAAATAAGGTAAGTGTGCTTCTCTATTCTCATGGAGCTTACATTTTTAGAGACAGAGAAAATATTAAAATTGTGCAAATAATCACAGAGATGAAATTGTGATTTTAAAGTGTTCTGAAGGAAGCATGGTGGTACTATAGAAATATTAATGACATAGTATGGGGCCCAAGAGTCGAGGAAGTTAGAGGTGTTCCTGAGAAAGTCATGTTTAACCAGATGGCAAAAGGAGGTTAGCCAAGCAACAGAGGCAACCAGCAGTGCAGATAAACGTAGGACAGTGCATGAAAAACCCTGCACAAGAAGAGAGAGGAGAGAGCAAAATAAAGAATGAAGAAGTAGGAGATAAATAGGAGCCAAATCATAAGGCCTTGTAAGCTACGTAGGATTTTGAGCTCTATTTTAGAAGCCTAGGAGGTAGTTCAAGGGTTTTAAATGGGAGAGTGGCGTGCTCAGATTTGCCTTTATGAGCACAGAGAAAAGACTGGAGAGTATCCAGAGTGGATGTCGAAAGCCTGTTGGGAGCTATTGCAGTTATCCAGCAAGAAGCAGCCTGCCTAAGAGATGGTAGTAGAGATTGAGAAATATGGTCTGATTCTAGATGTACTTTAAAGGTAAAACCAACAGAACTTAGCAAAAGACAAGTTTGGAGGATGGGGTGTATCGTATTCTCAAATAACTCTCTTTCTGGCATAGACAACTAGGTAGTGTCACTGAAACACTACTGCATACAGCCATGTGCCTTGTAAATAAAACCTTTTAGAGGTAAACAGTGTCCTATCTGTAAAAGCAGGGATGGGGAACCCACAGCCTTAAGGCCACATGTGGCCTTCAGGGTCCTTAAGTTTGGCCTGTTGACTGAACCCAATTTTACAGAACAATTCCTTTTATTTTTTTTTATTAAATCATAAACACATGGATCATGTATAAATTAATGCATTTATGGGGTACAATGTGCTGATTTCATTTAGAATTAGGAATGCTTGCATCACACTGGTTAACATATACCTCATCTCGTTTACTTAATTATTGTGTTAAGATATTTATACTCTATACTAATAGATCCGACATGTACCCTTGCATTATGCACCATAGGTGTGGTCACACCATTCACCCTCCCTCAATCTGACCTCCCCTTTCCCCTTTCATCCCCCCCTTTTCCCTCCTTCATCTTGGACCTTAGTTGTGATCTATTCTTCATATGAAAGTGTGAGTGATTGTAAATTGGTTTCATAATAGTACTGACTACATTGAATATTTTTTCTTCCACTCTTGAGATACTCTACTAAGTAGAATATGTTCCAGCTCCATCCATGTAAACATAAAAGAGGTAAAGTCTCCATCTTTTTTAAGGCTGCATAATATTCCATGGTATACATATACCACAATTTATTAATCCATTCATGAGTTGATGGGCACTTGGGCTTTTTCCATGAGTGGGCTATTATGAATTGAGCTGCAATGAACAATCTGGTGCAAATATCTTTGTTATCAAGTAATTTTTTGTCTTTTGGATATATGCCTCGTAGAAGAATTACAGGATCAAACAGTAGGTCTACTTTTAGATCCCTGAGTATTCTCTTCTTTCCAAAAGGGACATATTAGCTTGCACTCCCACCAGCAGTGTAGAAGTGTTCCCTTCTCTCCACATCCACGCCAACATCTGTAGTTTGGGGATTTTGTTGAGTGAGCCACTCTTACGGGATTTAGATGATATCTCAAAGTGATTTTGATTTGCATTTCTCTGATGATTAAGGATGATGAGCATTTTTTCATGTGTCTGTAGGCCATGCGCCTATCTTCTTCAGAGAAGCTTCTATTCAAGTCCCTTGCCCACAATGAAATTGGATTACTTGTTCTTTTCTTATTAATAAGTTTGAGTTCTCTGTGGATTCTGGTTATTAAACCTTTGTCATAAGCATTACCTCCAAATATCCTCTCCCATTCTGAGGGCTGTCTGCTTGCTTTACTTACTGTGTTCTTGGCTGTGCAGAAGCTTTTGAGTTTGATCAGATCCCAGTAATACATTTTTGTTTGTCTTTTATATTTTTTATTTTTTAATGAATGTAATTAAAATACAAGGGAATAAAATAAGTTTCGATGAAATAATCCTCCTAAATTGACTGGCACAACTAGAATATTGGAAGCCGTAAAGGCTAAATCGACTACTGCTACATTCAGGATTTAGTTCTAACTTCCCCTGCCTGCCTAAGGCCACTACTGCCCAAGGCTGTTTGGAGGGAGTTTATCAGGGTCAAGCATGCCGGTCTGATACCAGCTTTTGACAACAGTGTATTGTATTTCTGTTTGAAGTGGAATTTGTGAATAGTTGTACAACTCAACAGTCCCTCATGTCAAAGAAGACCAAGAGAACACTGAAAGAAGAAAACAGATTCTTATAATGAGGATTGAGAATTGAAATGTTATCCTGTTTTTGCTAAAGATGAGATGATTTGCTTGCTTGTGATACTGTAATATCAACATTAAAGAAATTCTATGCTCATCAGCATTATAGCACTCATAAGGAACACAAATATTTTAAATTCGAGGGAGAGGTGGAAATATTGTATTGGAGAAATTAAAAGATAAAAAGCAAAAGCAATGGTAATTCTTTCAAGCAGCAAGACCTGGAAGTAATGCCACTGAAGCAACTTACAAAGTAGCTTATATAGTCAGCATAAAGGGGAAGCCATTCAGTGATGCAGAAATTGCAAAACAATGCATTGTCAAAGTTTTAGGATGCTTAGACCCCGATAATGTTTCAAAGTACAAACAACTGCCTCTTTTGAGGAGATCCATAACTGATCACCAGCATGAATTAGCCTTCAACTGAACAGAACAACTTCATACAATACTTCAAAAGGGAAATACATATTATTTAATTGCTGTGGATGAATCAACTGATACTACTGGCTCGGTGGAGGTTTTATACTTCATTTAGGGCATAACAGAAGATTTTTCTTCATTAGGGAGAGTTACTCACTTTGGGCAGTCTTGCAAACAGAACATGATGAGTACATATCTTCAGCAACTTTCAAGAAAAATTATAGTGAAGTTGGATTGAATTTGGTAAATATAGTGAGTTTGTACAGACGGTGGGTGCACCAACCATGACAGGAAAACATGAAGGGTTTATTGCACAGATAAAAAAGAGTATTAACAGTTCCAGATGCTCTCATTTCTTTTCATTGTACCTTGCATCAGCAAAAATCTCTGTGCTAAAACTACCATTTTAGTGACACTTTGCAATGAGATATAGTATTGTTAACTATCTTTGCACTTATGCAACATGGCATTATCATGCCAAAGATGAACAATGAGACATTCAGTGTGGACTTGCCTTATCATTCTAATGTGCACAGGGACAGATGTTACCTCCCCAAAAAAATTATCTCTGTGAGAACAGATAGTTAAATTTTATGAAGACAAAAATCAGCAATGTGAATTATTGAAAGAAGATTTCCATAGGAGTGTAGCATTTCTGTGTAATATTATGTCAAATCAAAACAACCTATTTCTTTGCAAGGGCAAAGAAAAAAAAAAGCAAGCATTTTGCAAGAAGCTTTCTTTTTCTAAAACATTTCTTCTTCAAAAGGAAATTTTTATTTTGGATGAACATTCTTCCCAGTTAGAAAAGATCACTGGTGAGCCGGATGATATATACAAATCATTTGAAGACTCTGCAGCTGTTATAGACCTATTAATTGAAGAATACAATGAAAGGTTCACTGACTTTGAGAATAATGACATGACACTCAAATTAGCATTTCAGCCTCATCTAGTTGATATCACCAAGGCACCTAAAGAACTACAGATGGATTTGATTGAGCTTTCAGTAGATGACATTTTAACAACATTGTTTGATACTAAGAAAGAGCCAACTGAAATATGGGAAAATGCAGTAAAATACTGAGGCCTTCAGCAACATGCCCCAAAACCTGCTTTCTTGCTTTTCAACCACTTACTGCAAATCAAGATATCCTTAAGGTCGCAAGTGACTGATACCCATCCAGAGGATCAACTGAAACCATGGAGCTCCATGCTGCAACCAAATATCCACACACTTTCCAACAAAAAGCAGACACAACAAACTCATTAAAAGGTTCATTAACTTTAAAATTAACAAATAGTTTTCAATTTTTTTAATTATTAAATAATAATAGTTAAGTGTTTACAAAATAATCTACTTTTTCAAGTATATCTAATTGAAGTTTCTTGAATGTGGCCTTATTTGATTACAGCTAAATTAACGCCACTTACCAACATGAAAATGTTACCCACCCCTGTGTAAAACCACATATAGCAGGCCTGTCAGGGACAATTACTAAATTGGAAAACACAAGCAGACAAACAAATATGGGGAGAAAAATCATCAGATTTAAACATTTCTCATAAAGAAGTTGTTCTAATTGAAACTAAGAACAAGCTCACAATTCTATACTGCTCTTACTCAGAGATTTTCTAAGGCTGTGAATATGGTAGTTAGTGGCCACATTTAGCTACTGAGCTCTTCAGATGTGGCCACTCCACAATGAAATGTGCTTTAATTGTAAAACACATCCTCGATTTCGAAGAAAAAAAAAAGAACGTGAGATATCTAATTACTTAATTACATGTTGATAATATTCTGACATGTTGGATTAACAAATTATTAAAAATTTACTTCACCTGTCTCTTTTTTAATGTGGCTACTTGAAAATTTAACATTTTGTGTGGGGCTCACATTGTAGTTACACTAAGCAGCGTTGTTGCAAGAAATAACTGAACTATGTATTCACTATTAACCATGTCTTCAATGAAAAATGATGGATTGAAAAAATTCATTGTTAAAACTGGAGAAAGGGAAATAAAGATGTGCCTCGGGTGAAAAATCAGGACCATAATGAATAAAACCTTTTATTAATTAAAGCAAAGTTTATTAGTTTAATGCAAAGTGAGGAATTGAAATCCTGGTCTACAAATTTCATTAGTACTGAGAATATTCAGAAACCAGGCAGGAGATGTCATCAACGTCTTATCTATGGTAGGAATGGAAGGCGCTTTTAAATATTCTGGCAATTGGAGAGGTATAAAAGAAAGGAAATTTAGTGATCTTAAGGAAAAATTTAAATAGTTTCTGTCTTTAAAATAGAATTGAAATAGTAGTCATATGTTGAGATGTGAGGAGGGCTTATGTGATAGAGTCTATACACCACTCAGCCCCAGCCATCAAACCTGAAATCCAGGAAGGGCCTTTGTGTTTGTATTGGCTGGAGTTTACAGGGAACTTCTTTTGAAATGTATAGATTCATATTGGGATGAAACATTAAGTCCTGCCACTGTTCAGTCTCTTACATACACCTTGATCTGAACTACTTTTATCAAATGCTTTCCTCAGACAATTTAGTAACATTGAAGCATTAAAAAGACATTTTCTTCAGAATAGGAAAGGGCACAGCTGTGCAGGGGGGTTATCAATGGGAAGCTGTGGACAAGTGAGTTCTGATGACTGCAGAGCCCCACACCTAGATGTGAGTGGAGGTATGCCAGATAGCCAGGAGCACTCCACAGGGTTGCCAGAAATTGTGCTGGTCTCAGCTTCACATTGCACAGAGAAATTTTATTGCCCCAAATAAGCATTGTTAACTTTTTACTTCTTGGGAGATTTTTTTTTATTCATCTGTCCATTAAGAATAGAAATTGATTTTTAAAAAATTTTTTGAAAACAGTTGCTACATTACATTGTACAGTTGTACACTGGTTGCTACATTGGGTAGCAACCAACCCACAGTCATGACATTCTGGATAATGATGTATGAATAAAATAATTCCAAACAAGTTTTTAAAGACTAAGGGCCATCCTCACTGAGCCCACCTAAGTCCTAACTGGTCCAAATACCTATCCTTTGGTGCTATTCCTCCATTTACCAGATGCTGGAAAGAAAGGAAAGCTTCTTTGGAAAGTTCTTCAGTGTGAATTCTGAGGAAACTAAAAAGCATCTTTCATTCTGCAGAGGTCAGAGATGTGCAGGGAACATGATGTGAACATCATTGCCAACTCTGTGAAAGATAAACAGGAAATACCACCTATGCCCATGTTTATATTTGATTCACTATTTGAATGACATTAAGACTGTGCCAAACTCAAATCAGTTTTTCCTCTAACAGATCTTAGGCCACTTTTGATTTGTGTATTCTGCTTAATACTATTCAATCATAGATTATCTAACTTTGTAATTACCCAAGCCTCTGACTGCTTTGCCATCTCCTCCCTTGAACACTTCTATTTCACTATTTACCAACATGTAAGTGAGAAGAAAAGGAAGGAGGAAGTTAAATTCCTATTAATCAATTTCATTTCTTAGCAACACAGGTAAAATATTCATAGGAGAAAGTGAGGTTTTTATATCATTTGGGAGTTTTGTTTAACCATATTGGAACACCACAAAGGAAAAGAATATGTTTCTATTTTTCCATGCCTACTCAAAATACCATTGTTCTTAAACAAAAAAAATCAAAAATTTAATACTCAGACTCAACGCCTGTAGCTCAGCAGCTCTGGCACCAGCCATGTGCACCGGAGCTGGCAGGTTGGAATCCAGTGCGGGCCTGCCAAACAACAACAACTGCAACCAAAAAAAAAAAAAAAAATAGCTGGGCATTGTGGCGGGCGCCTATAGTCCTAGCTACTTGTGAGGCTAAGGCAAGAGAATCAATTCAGCCCAAGAGTTTGAGTTTGCTGTGAGCTGTGACACCACAGCACTCTACCCAGGGCAACAGCTTGAGACTCCTCCTCAAACAAACAAACAAACAAAAAAAAACAACCTCATTCCTCAGTCATTAACTTGATCCACAAACAATTCCTTTCTACCTCAACTCCCAGTCCCTCCACCATTACGGTTATGGACCTTAATATCTCTTTCATATAATCATTTTCATGAAAATGGAAATTTGCCCAGTTCCTTCACCATTGATTAACTCAGATTTTCTGAATTATAGAGCATTTCCCTCAGTCGTTTCATAGAAGCTCTTGGCTTTGCCTTCTTCACTCGGTAGTAAACAAGCTCCAACCCACTCCCTTTTGCTCCTATGAGGTTGCAAGTTGGTCAGGAATTTTAGACCCATCAAGGGTAACTAAGGGTTCCAAAACCAAACCATCAATCCTATCTAAAAACAGACCTGAAGGCTTACAATGGCCTCAAGGACATCCTGAACTACTGAAGGAGCTACACTAACTTATATCCAGCTTCAGTCTTCATTACAACCTATAAGAAGGTATTATCTCCACTTAAGACATAGGCAAGCTGAGGCTCAGAGAGTTCAGGTATAATTGTCCAAAATCATAAAGCTAATAAGTGACAGAGTCAAGGCCAAATCTAGAGCTTGATGGTTAAAATCCAGTGAAATCTACAGCAGTCATGTTTCAAATTCAAATAGTCCTTCTCTCCAAAACCTGGTTCTCTGAAGATGCTGCTATCAGGAGTTAAGGTTTAGAAGACACAGAACTTGAGGGTGGCAAATGGTGTCCACTGAGCAAGGTTTCAGGACCACCTTAAGTAAAGCACCTCCTCTCTTATCTTTTCTACGCATTGGTTTTCTGTAAGGTTTAATTGATGGGGAGATTTGAATGCATTTTTTTTCTAAAAAAGACTAGTATATATACATATATACACACTTAATCTAAGTCAGTGGTTCTCAAACTTAGATACTCATTAGAATGAACTAGGAAGTCTTTTAAAACACCTGTTGCCCTGGCCACACCTGAGACAAGTTTCATCAGAATTTCTCAGCACGGAACCCAGTCATCAGAGTTTTTTCAAAGTTCCCAGGTGAGGCCAAGATGCATTTAAGTTTTAGAATCCCTGCTCCATTAAGAATGCTAAGGATTTTTTTAGTCTTCCAAAACACTCTTAAGACCAGAAAAGATTGTATAGGTCTACTCACAACCCCAGGTCTTTGAAGGGCAAGAGAAAAGACACGAGCTGGCCTCGCCCACTGTTTGCCTCCCTGCGCTAGGCTTCTCTATGTGCCCATCTTCTTGCCAACTTTTCCAACTCTTATCTCCTAGTGCCTGTCATCTGCTTCTCCCAAGACACTTGGTCCTTTGCAGATGTTTATTTCAAATATGGGCTCTCTCTACTCCCAGGAGAGATGAGTGAACTTTAGGAATGGAGAACAAACTCAAGATGTCAAGCCACTGAGAATTTTCTATGATCTTCTCATAGCTTTACTTTTCCTTTAATTTTCCAGCCTCTTAGTTTTATCTTTTTATACCGCATGAACTATTCAAAATGTGCATCCAATAAGATCATTATAACCTCAATTATTGTGTTATCCATGGCCTACCAAAGAGAAAAAATTACCTGATTCTTATGCAAATGACTATGGCCCTGTGTTCACATGAGTTTGTCAGTTCTTGTGGGGAGCAGGACACAGAAATATGGACCACTTTTGCTGTCTTTGTGTTTGCATTTTGGAATGCCCTTTATCAACACCAAATGCAAAGCATCAAAACTCATCATGACCAATCAAGTGCCTTGTCCCTTCAGCAAGTCCATGTCACATGTCCACACAAACATGCACAAAGCAGGAAGGAGGAAAGATCATTCTCAGTTAAAAGAGGCTTTATCAAGTGAAATATATTGTTCTTGATTAGATCTTGACTGAGCAAACCAGAGGCAAATGACGCTTTGGGGACAACTGAGAAATTTGAATTAGGACCAAGTATTAGATGATAATAAGAAATTATTTTAATAGGAGTGATAAAAGTATTGTGATTATAGAAGAAATTGTCATTTTTTTAGAGGAATATGTAAGACGACACTAGCAAAGAAAAGAAGAATGAAGCAAATATGGCAAAATGTTAACTGTTAACATTTTGAATTACTTTGAAATTCTTCATAATAAAAAGTAATTTTTAAATATCTTATCCTTGAAAAATAGGTACAGATAGAAAATGTTCCTATGATGAAGACAGAAAAACATCTGACCCCAGGAAAACCTCCAGGTAATGTGAAACCAGGCTGTGTAAATGTATGGAGTGAATAGGGCTTCCATAGGACAAGTGTCCACAATCCTAAGCCCTCACATATCCTTTCTCCCCTTTTACCCAACCTCCGAAGAGCATTATCTTAGGCCCATACGGGTGTCCAACCTTTTTTCTTCTCTGCTGCAAGTGGAAGAAAAAATGTTGTCGGGTGGCACCTGTAGCTCAAGGAGTAGGACACCAGCCCCATATGCCAGGTTTGGCAGTTTCAAGCCCAGCCCCGGCCAAAACCGGAAAAAGAAAAAAAAAAAAAAAAAGAAAGACCATTTGACATATTTTCATCACACTGGTTAACATAGCCTTCCTGGCATTTTCTTAGTTATTGTGTTAAGACATTTATAAAACCAGTGTATGGTGCCCCATGATCGCATTAATGTACACAGCTATGATTTAATTAAAAAAAAATAAAATACAAAAAAAAGAAAGAAAGAAAGAAAGAAAGAAAGAAAGAAAGAAAAAAAATGTTGTCTCGGGCTGCACATTAAATACACAAACACTAACAAAAGCTGATGAGTTACAAAAGGTCTATGCATAATTTCCATGATATATGACACCACAGATAAGCAAAGCAGGCCCCACATAATCTGCATGCAGCTCAAAAGCCACAGGTGGGACACCTTTATAGGGTATATGATATCATTACCACATCCGACAGGACATGTGCATTGAGTTCTTGTTTCGCTTGGTGATGACGGATTTTTTCATTCCTTGATCTAATCCTCCTTGGGCCTGAGACCATATATTTAACAGACTGGCTGAGCCAAGAGTCCCTTTTGGGGCTAAGCTAATGAGCATGCATGAAGATCAAACCCAAGACCCCCGTGCTTGTTAGCACCTTCCTCTAACAAACTCCACTAGCTCAATCTCAGAAACCTCATCCATAATCCCACCCTTGACAAACTAGCAGGCTTGGCTCAGAGCAGGCAGGGAAATGTCTGATTACTTAGCCTTTCCCTCACTGGTTGCCTTCAGTGTTTCTGTGAAACACTGTCTGATGCTGACTCAAGAATAGAGAAAATTATGTGATTTATCAAGCACTTTCTTCAGTTGTCACCTTGATTCTGGCTACCTTTAGAATGTGCCACATAATACCAAGGAAAGTGCAAGTTTTCTGCTTCAAGAAGGCTGTGCTCGGTTGGTGCCTGTAGCTCAGTGAGTAGGGAGCCAGCCCCATATACTGACGGTGGTGGGTTCAAACTCGGCCCCAGCCAAACTGCAATAAAAAGTAGCCAGGCATTGTGGCCATCACCTGTATTCCCAGCTACTCAGGAGGCTGAGGCAAGAGAATCACCTAAGCCCAAGAGCTGGAGGAAACTGCGAGCTATGACACTACAGCACTCTACTAAGGGCGACAAAGTGAGACTCTGTCTCTAAAAAAAAAAACCAGGAAGGCTGTGCTCAAAATGCTCAGAAACTTAGATCCACAAATCAAAATGTGGTGAAAATTTCTAAGATAGAAGGCCCAAAGTCTTCTTTTTCAGACTATAAAATCAATGTTTTAGCTCACCAGTGTTTTATGTTAAGAGGAGGGAAATACTCCAGTGTCTAATGAAGTCTAGGCCACTTGATTAACATTAGCTCAAGATCCAGCCTTGAAACCCTAAGGTACAAACAGCTTTGAGAGCCTCTGAATAATAAAATGCCAGCCTGTTGTCATACTTTCTCAACAGTTAAAAAAGTATCGTCCCATATAGCATTTCTCTTCTACTAAAAGTATCAAAACAAGTCAGGCTTTGCAACCAGTGTTTCATAGAAACACTGAAGGCAACCAGTGAGGGAAAGGCTAAGTAATCAGACATTTCCCTGCCTGCTCTCAGTATCAGATTGCTTGGAAATCAAGGTTACCCTGATAGATGGTACAATAAAGAATGCCCCCAGGGAATGAGTGACATCTTGGAAGTAACAGCCAGATGGGGTGATAGCAAAAGGCAGATAAGCCAAAGTTTGAGGCAAAGTTCACAAAAGAATGATCTGTGGGCTGAATTCTTTGGCCTATGTAGTGTGTTTTTCAAATATTAAATCTATTGCTGACACTAAAAGAGATTTCACATAAAAGTCTAGATTTCTATGTATTTTTCTGGAAAAATCAGAGGATCTGGAAGCAGTCCCATGAGACGTAGCTGCCCCTTCATCAAGCCACCATAATCCTACTATTCTCCATAGTGTTTCACCAATCCTGGGATCCTGGAGTACTCATTAGTGTTCCCCTCTAGACCTATGTAAACATCTGAATGTGTCACCCCTGGTCTACGATATGCCCAAAGTTGAGAAAGACCAGGCGTCGTGAGATGTAAAAGAACTGTAATGATTCCCATTAATCTATCAACTCATGAATGGATTAATCCATTCACCTCTTAAAGGTCCACCTCTCAATACTGCCACACTGGGGATAATACCCAAGAGTTTCAAACCACAGAAAACTGTTACATTTATGCAATGGAATGTTATAGAGAAATCAAAATGAGTGAACGATTGTAATATGCAACAATATGGATGATTCTGAGCAATATGAGACTGAATTTACAGAAACTAATCCTAAAAGATTATAGAAAACATGATCCATATTTGTTACCCCAAAGCATCATAGTAACATAGAAAGAGGGAGAGAGAGAATGTATATGGATACATTAAAATATTTTTTATAGTTTTGTACAATAAAACTATACAAAAAGAAAGCAAGGAAATAGGAACATAGGATTCAGAACAATGATCACTTCAGAGAGAAGTAGGCAGGGAAATAGGCTGGTGAGATATAACTGTGGATTACTGTGGATCCCTGCTTTGGTTTTGAGTGATAGAGTTTGGGTGCTTATTATTCTACTAAAAATAAAAATTAAATTAGATTAAATTGAAGGGTCCAGATGCTGAAAATGCTGTTTGGAATACGGTTTGAGGTAAATTGGTCTTTCTCCGATATCAAAGGTCTCTGGGGAATAAATAAGCACTTAATATTTTTGGTTTCGACATCTCCCTACTTTGTCAGAAAATCTGGCATAGAAGTTGGTTCATGTCCTATTCTTCCAAGGATATTAACCAACACCTACTAAGTAATAGTGGAATTAAAATAGAAGGTCTCTAAATTCCCTTTGAGAACTAAAATCTATGGTTCTACAGTTCAAAATTGATTCATTCCTATAGCTGTCTTAAAGTGGTGGTTTTCACTCTTCATGGACACTATAAAGGGGCCCCTTTAGGAAAAAGGATATGAGGGTAATAAAAAAAGAAACTGAGTGATGGGGGCCCAAAGCCAGACCTGTCCAACCACAGCAGCTCCTTCTATGCATTTTACAAACTGGGCTTCCTTGTAAGATTTCATTTGTTGGAAGTGCTTCATTCTTTAAAAGAAACAAAGGGGAATGGGGGCTGAAAAATTATACTCTTAAATAATAATACTGTATTAACAGGATAAATTTTCAGTCTACATGTAAGGGTTCGTAAGGGATCCCCTTGTATCAGGGAGATCCTTCAGGCCATTTAAAGCATTGTTATATTTTATTTAATTTGCATAAGTCATATACTCTTTAAAGCTTGTCTCAAAGAAATAAGTAAAGTTTGTGTCAAATATTTTTTAATAAAATCAAAATTTTAAAGACCAGTGGCCCATAAGCCAGCTGTCCTGTTCTTCCAAGGCTGTTAACCAATACCTACTAAATAATAGGGGAATTAAAGAAGATAGTCTATGAATTCCCTTTGAATCTGTGGGTCTGAAGACATTTTCCTTTTCTAAGAGAAGTAAAGACTTAGGAACCCACAAGAGTTATCCGGAGTATTTGAAGAGAGTTTGTGCAGAAAAGCTATGATCTCTATTTGTTCATTCATTCACTAAGTAAATATTAATGGAATACTTAATAGTTGTGCACCATGCAGTGTAGTAAGCACTATGGATACAGCCTTGGACAAGACAGATACAATCTCTGCGTTTCTAGAGCTTATTTCCTGTGGGAATAAGGAGAATAAATAAGAGAATTGTTAATAATGACACTAGGGTAGTGTATGAAACATGAAGTCGGGGCTCTACTCTGAGAAAAAGTTGTCTCTGCTGCAACCCAAAGGATGAGTAGGAGTTAGCCGAGTAAAGTGGGAGTAAGAGAGTGAGGATTCCAGACAAAGTAAAACAACGTGCAAAGGCAAGGAGGCAAGTAACCACTGCACATGTTACAAACTGGAAAAGATCAGCATAAGACATACAGGGGCTCAGGGTAGAGCAACACAAGCCACAGCTACAGAGGGAGCCAGGAGACAGATCACAGACGAAGGCATGGAAACTCCTCTAAAGAGTCCGAACATTACCCTAAAGGTAAAGGAGTGCCCAATAAAGTTTCCAAACAGGGCAATGACAAGAACAGATTTGGGTTTTAAGCTTCAGAAAGCTCACTTGAGGTTGCGAGGAGGCTGAATGTAAAGAGACCAGGAGACCACTTAGCAGATTACTGCCGTGATTCTGATGAGATGATTATCACCTCTACTAGGGTACGGGTGGGACTGAAATAAATAGGAGGAGGACTTCTCTTCCAATAGAAATCAGAGCAACTAGAGTTATTGGTACAGGTCTATCCTCCCTCCAAAAATGACCACAGAAACATAAAACTAGACACAACTGGAAACTAACTAAATTCAAGATGTTCAAAAGAAACAGAGCTTTTAAGCAATGCCCTAGTAAGTTAAAGGGGCTTAAGCAACACTTAGAGCTTTCCACAAAACCACTATATCAAAGCATAAACCACATCTATCTAATTTCAAAGTGATCAGCCAATGATTCAACTTCTTTCTAGACAAATAAAACACACACATGCACACAAAAAAAACTGTTCAGATGAAAATAACACATTTCAGAATGTCTACAATGTATTATCTACAATGTGTACCATACAGTGAAGGTTTCCTAGATCTGCAAAGAAAATGGAACATGTGACCCATAGTTGTAAAAAAAGCAATCTATAGAGGCTTGGCACCTGTAGCACAGTGGTTACAGCACCAGCCACATACACCGAAGTTGGTGGGTTCAAACCAGGCCTGGGCCAGCTAACCAGCAATAACAACTGCAACAAAAACTAGCTGGGCATTGTGGCAGGAGCCTGTTGTCCCAGCTACTTGGGAGGCTGAGGCAAGAGAATCACTTCAGCCCAAGAGCTTGAGGATGCTGTGAGCTGTGACGCCACGGCCTTCTACCCAGAGTAATATAGTTAGACTCTGTCTCAAAAAAAAGCAATCAGTACAAACTGACCCAAAGATGGCTCAGATGTTGGATTTACCAAAGACCTTAAGATAGCTGTTATAACTACATTCATAAATTTAAAGGGAATATATCCAAATAATTAAAAGAAAATACTGACATGATTAATATCAAATGAGAATATCAGTACAGAAGTGAAAACTTAAAAAAAGATTTAAATTATGAGACTAAAAACTACAGTACCTAAAATTTAAAAATTAGACAGATCTGAAAAATATTTTAGGAGTTATAAATTAAGGAGATTCAATAGTGGTGAATAGTGATAAATGGGACTTCTCCAGATTTTTTGCAGACAACTGTGTGGATAATGTCATTTACTGACATAGGTAATTCTGCAAGAGAAGCAGGTTGACATTCCTCCTAAGCTGAAGCCAAAGGACCACTCTGTGGAGATTATGAAAGGCCAGCTAATGGGATAACCTAGAACAATCATAGCTATACAACAATGCAACTGGTTGTTAAGTAGGAAGTCTTCTTTATAGGAAACTAATAACAGAAACTTAATGAACTAGAGATTTTATAGAAGAGAATAATATTGTATGAAATAGAAGATTGGACTAGATATCATAAAAGTCTGCTTTTAAAGTTAAATTTCGATTGTTCATGAATCATTATGAGACCTATGTACTGTGCTGAATGAAATACACGCCAAATAAAGAATGTGAAAAAGACGTGTAGGGCTTAGCTTGTCCTCTTACTAAATGACTCCAGATTTAGAAGATGATGTGATAGACAGAAAAATGCCCCCTACAAAGATCTCCAGGTCTCAATCGTTGGAACCTATGAATATATTAGATTACATAACAAAGGGGAATTAAGGCTGCTAGTCAACTGACTTTAAAACAGGCAGATTATCTGGGATTATCCAAGTGGGCCCCATGTCATCATGAGAATCCGTAAAGTGAAAGAGGGAGGCAGAAGAAGAGAGACAGAGGAAGATACGACTATAGAAGACAGGGTCAGAGAGAGACAACGCTGGTGGCTTTGACAATGGAGGAAGGGGGCCGTGAATTAAGGAATATGGACAGCCGTTAAAAGCAGGAAGGGCAAGGAAACGAACTTTCCCCTAAAGCCTCCAGAAAAGAAAGCAGCCCTGCCAGCCCTGCCAGGACCTTGATTTTAGCCCAGACAGACCTGTGACAGACCTTTAACCTGAGCGTTAGGGTACTACCAGGTGACAAAACTTAACTGGTCATTGCTGCCTTTGAGATGGAAGAAGGAGCCACAGGCTAGAAGTGCAGCGGCCTCTAGACACTGACGAAGGCAAAGGGCAGAGATTCTCCCCAGAGCCTTCAGAAGGAATGTAGCTGAGCTGACTTTCATTTTGGACCAGAGAAACCCATTTTGAATTTCTGACAAGAACTATTAAATAACAAATGTGTGTGGTTTCAAGCCCCCAAATAATTAATTTATGGTTTAATTAAAGTAAAATGGTATTGTGTAAGCCACTGTATTTGTGATAATTTTTTGCAGCACCAATAGAAAGCGACTACAATTATTTAGATCTGTAGTGCTATTCAATACTATAGCCACTATCCACATATGATTAATTTAATTAAGTTGAAATTAAAATTAAAATTCAGTTTCTCAGTTGCAATAGCCACATCTCTAGTGCTCGGTAGCTACCTATGGCTAGTGACCACTCTATGAGGTAATGCAGACAAAAACGTCCATCACTGTAGAAATTTCTATTGGACAGCCGTGATCATCTCTTTAGCGCCTCTCCTCAGTTACCCTTGAGGGCCTATTACATTGCATAAGGTTATTTTTATAGCTACATGCCTCCTTTTGCCTCTATACCAAAAGTAAAAAACTATATGTTGCTAGGAGAAAATAAATAAAATGTCACAGATATAACTAAATCAAATAGATTCTGGGCCTCTCATAGGAAAGGAGATACCATTCTTGTTTTACTGAATCAAGCTGTGGACTTTGTAGAAGGCATTCACGCTGGCTCAGGAGTGTTTTATTTCAGCTTACTTCTATCTTTGTGGCTATGCCAGAAGGTTATGATCATAAGAAATACAAAAATTGAATAGTAAGATCACTCCTACAATTTAAAATTTGCAAAAATGTAAAGGGATATAAGTAATGACCATTGAATAAAAAATTCAAACTCATTTCCTCCTCTACAGCTTTTCTGGGTTTTATTTGCAGTATTAATATAATGGAACCTGAAGATGTAAAGCAGTCAGTGTCAATGAACAAGGTCATGTTATTCAAAATTATACTACAGCCTGTGAATCATAACTTCCCATTTTAACATTAAGCTGTCATTTTAAATGTATGCCTTCAAATGTTTTAAAAATTGGTCTTCACTCATATAGACAGAACTTCACATTCAAGTTGATCTGAAATCAGTAAAATTTTTTCACTGAAAGTCTCCATCCAACTTAGCCCTATTTCCTCACCCTTGGGACCCTCTCCACACTCACTCCCAACTCTCAAGAGCTAAGCTACTCTTCACTAGCCACATAAAGGTCATGTTGATGCTTTTCCTTCCCAAAGTTAACAAAATACCCAAGTCATCCAAGTCATTTAGAGTTGGGGAATAAAACAGGAAGCACAAAAGATAACAGACACTGGCTAAAAAGCATATACCTGGCTTAAAATAACAAAGTCATTGGTTCAAAACCAGGGACTTAAGAAAAATTCCAAAGGTCAAGTAAGCATAAAATTCCACAGGTCAAGAACAAACAGTGAATCTAGAAAAACAAAAATGCAAGTGCCAAAGATCATGAATTAAAACAGAGTCCCGGCATCAGGGACTGAATTGTGAGCTGTGGGCAAGCCTTAACTATTACAACTATTTGCCTCAGCCCAGGAAAAAGAAGCAATCCCCAAACATGGGGAAAGCGGACTAAACTAGCAGAAGCACCCAGCCAGAATGTGGAATGACTGGGAGCAGAGGAAGGCCTGCTGCCATTCACACACAGGAGTCATTATCATCAGATCCATTATCAAAGAGAATACACAATCCTCATTACCAAAGGCAAAAATTATGTGATGAAAAAATGTATTTCAAAATGGAAAAAAGGTGCTAACTGTATAAAAACAGTATCAAATTCTGGGCAGCGCCTGTGGTTCAGTGAGCAGGGCGCCGGCCCCATATACCACGGGTGGCGGGTTCGAACCCAGCCCTGGCCAAACTGCAACAAAAAAATAGCCGGGCGTTGTGGCGGGCGCCTGTAGTTCCAGCTACTCGGGAGGCTGAGCCAGGAGAATTGCCTAAGTCCAGGAGCTGGAGGTTGCTGTGAGCTGTGTGACGGCAGGGCACTCTACCTAGGGCAATAAAGTGAAACTCTGTCTCTACTAAAAAAAAAAAAGTATCAAATTCTGAGTAACATAAAGCTTACACATATGAAACACTTGTCTGTATGCCTTGGGCAAAGGAAAAAGAGGAGTTGGGATAAAGTTAAGGAAAATGGGCAACAGGCAGTCAGGAGGGACAGGGAAAGAAGCAAAGGGCCCATCCATGGACGTGGGCACTGTCAGTTCCAAGTTGGTGAGGCAGACACCAAATTCTCAGCTGCAGCAACTTCTTGAAATAACTTTTAGCAGCCACGGTTTTAGGGGTGGGAGCAAATCCATGCAAAGAAACCACAGATGCAGAAGTTAGACTCTTCTACCCCTCATCAACTCTCCCATCTTCTTCCTGATACCTAAAGGTCACCATTTCACAGTATCAGACAAATGGCTTAAAGTAAGATATGTATAGTCTCCCACAAAGAAGAGGCCGTATGAGGGAAAATCTGCTTTCTGCTCTTGTTCATCTTTCCTAAGAAGGCTCTTTATTCCCACTCAATCACAGATATTTCCCATGCCTACTAAGCAGGGAGTGTGCCAGGCAGGTACTAGAATTTCAAGCACAATTTTAACAAATGCATTCTCTGCTCTCAAGGACAACAGAAGGAACAAGACAAGAAAATAAATTACCAAAATGTGGTAAATTAAATAGAGTTCTATTAGGGAGAGCTTCTCGGACAATTGAAAATAAAACTGTTTAGAGAGACCACAGAAATATGCACAAAGAATTTAACCTCTTCTGCATTTAAGATTCTTCCCTGTTCATGCTTCTTTATCAAGTCTTCAAACGTTGAAGTTCCTCAAGGCCCAATCTGAATGAAGCCCTCTGTTTTTCTTACTTTGTCTATACTCTTTCTCTAGACCATTTAACCAGTGCCCTTGACTTCAAACACGATCTATAGTGCTGTCACTAAAATGTACATATTCACTTCAGATTTCTCCAAAACCAAAAACATGTATACCCAAATGCCTACTTGACATCTTCAACTGCATGTTTGATGGGTACTTTGACTTCAAGATTTCCCAACTGAACACCTGATCTTCAAGATGAATGGCCATACCATCCACTCACTTGTTCCTCTCCAATCCATAGAGCAACCGATCGATTTCCTCTTTACAATTCTTCAATAGCTTCCAAATGGTCTTAGGATGAAACTCCAAAACCCTATCTAGACTTCCAATCCCTGAATACCCTGCCTTTTCCTGACTCTACAAGCTCATCCTGTGCTCTCCTACGCTTGAACTCCTGATCCAGTTCATTCTATCTCACATCTACCAACATGCCATACTTTGTCCTTATCCCTCTGTCTAGTGTATACCCTCTTTCCTCCCTTTGGCCAATGCTTACTTCTTCTTCAGAGTCCAACTCAAATCAGTATTTTCTTAAGTAAATATTCTTTAAAGTAATATTCCTGATTCCCCATACCAAGTGAAAATCCCCAGGAACACACTTCATAGCATTACCATAATTATAATTAAATAAGAACAAACATTTATTAAGCACCCACTATTGGACCAAATACTGTTCTAGGTGATGAAGATTCAGCCACAGGGAAGGCAAATGAGGTCTTTGCTCTTTCAAATCTGTATATTTGTCATAGAGAAGACAGTAAGAAAATTGAAAAAGAAAGATAATTCCAGATATTACTATGTAATATGAGGACAATAAAACAGGACAGTGTCTGGGTCAGAAACAGGGCAGAGAGGGGGAATCCCACCTTAGAAGAATTGCTCAGTGTCTGGTTTTTCTGAAGCAATGGAAGCTTCAAAGGGCAGAGTCTTTGTCTTACTGCTATATCCCAAGTGCCTGGGGCATAATATGTGCTCAATGAATATATAAGAAATAAAAGTATAAAAGATACTGCTTTCCAAATAGGACTGTTTTCCAATATGCCAAAGAATAACCTTAGTGAATTCAATTTTCATTTTTGTCATCCAGTAATCTTCAAAATATTTGTTGAATAGGTGAATAAATGAAATAAACCCCCCCTTCCAGAGGTCCCCAGGCATACATATATCTTTCCCGGATCAGAATTTCCTTACATAATCTACTTTTCTATTCCTTGATGCTTGACTTTTTACTCCCCACTATAGTGAATCAGACCCACACGAATGGCTGATAACCTCTTGGCTTATCAAAGTGCTCTTCGTAAGTAAACAGCATACTCTGATACAAGACAGATGGACCTTAATCTTATTAAACAGAATTAAGAAAATAAACAATGTATTGAGATTTCAAAAATCTCAATAGCTAGTGCTCAGTAAACAGTATGTGATCAATTTGATGGCAACTTGGAACTTGTTTATCTCAAAGGTTTTATGGCTTACTTAAAAAGAAAAGAAAAAACATTGATTCCAGCCCCATTTACATATTTCTTAAAATGTACAATAATAGATTAGGTTATTTTACAGATCTTAAGAATTAATTTTCTCATTCACTTAATCATTCATTAATTCAGTAAGCACTTACTGAGAACCGACTACTTGGGAGGCACCATGTTAAAATATTGCACATGCGATTTTATGAACTAAAGAAGTTAACACCTGTATAGTGGCAGTGCTTAGTAAATAGCAAATAGATATGTTTATTATTTTACATTTTAAGAAATACATTATCTACTCAAACCTAGGTGGCAAGAGATATTTGTTATCACCTTTGTCAGATAAAGATACTTCGTGGGGTTGCCTTCTATAAGGTTGCCATAAACACTGAATTAGAGAATACCAAATCATGGTTTCTAGGCAAATACAGGGTCAGGTTCTTTTGAACCCCTGGTCACATTTTCATCAACGTATCAAGACATAACCTTGTTTTATCTATGCACCTTTTAAAGACACTGTATTTAATATCTACCAATTCATTAGCATTGCAGTCACAGCCAACAGCACCATAATTTAAGGCTAAATGGAGCTTATCTAACACACATATTTTCTCTGCAAGGAACATCCCAACCTTCTTCTGCTTAGGACACTAAACAGGCCTTCAGTACTACACTTGGAGCCATTTTAATAGTGGAATCTTCACCCCCCAAAAAGTGTAAAGAACGTGACAATAAATAGACCTCAAAAAGGATGCTTTTTTACAGGAGGAGAGTAAGAAGGAAGGAGAAGAGAGAAAATATACATAATTTCTGGATTTGAAACCTGTCTCTACGACTTACTAGCTATGTGACCTTAGGAATGTTACTTAATGCCTCCATGCCTCTGTTTACCGTCTTGAAAGGAAGATAGTGACTACTTACCTTGTGGGACTGTGGTAAAGATTAAAAGACGTAACACATATAAAGTGTTTGATGCAGCACCTGATACACAGTAAGCACTATTCAAGTGTTTGTTATCAAAATAAATAAATAGAAAGCAATGGGATGTTATCTTAAACTTTCAGTAAGAAAATGTGATGAATCTGGCAACACATCAAACAAATTATACACCATGACCAAGTGGGTTTTATCCCAGGATCTCAAGGCTGGTTCAATATACATAAATCTATAAATATAATTCAGCCCATAAACAAATTAAAAAACAAAGACCATGGGACAGTGCCTGTGGCTCAGTGAGTAGGGCGCCGGCCCCATATACCAAGGGCGGAGGGTTCAAATCCAGCCCCGGCCAAACTGCAAGAAAAAATAGCCGGGTATTGTAGCGGGCGTCTGTACTCCCAGCTGCTCGGGAGGCTGAGGCAAGAGAATCGCCTAAGCCCAAGAGCTGGAGGTTGCTGTGAGTCCCGTGACATCATGGCATTCTACAGAGGGTGGTAAAGTGAGACTCTGTCTCTACAAAAAAAAAAAAAAAAACAAAGACCATATGATTCTCTTAATTGATACAGAAAAGGGTTTTCATAATATCCAGCATCCTTTCATGATCAGAACACTCAAGAAAATGGGTATAGAAGGCACATTTCTTAAACTGATAGAGGCCATCTATAGCAAACCCACAGCCAATATCATATTGAGTGGAGTTAAATTTAAATCATTTCCACTCAGATCAGGAACCAGGCAAGGTTGCTCATTGTCTCCACTGCCTTTTAACATTGTAATGGAAGTCTTAGCCATCGCAATTAGGGAAGAAAAGGCGATCAAGGGTATCCATATAGTGTCAAAAGAAATCAAACTTTCACTCTTCGCAGATAATATGATTGTATATCTGGAAAACACCAGGGATTCTACTACAAAACTCTTAGAAGTGATCAAGGAATACAGCAGCGTCTCAGGTTACAAAATCAACACTCATAAATCTGTAGCTTTTATATATACCAACAACAGTCAAGCTGAAAAATCAGTCAAGGACTCTATTCCATTCACATTAGTGCCAAAGAAGATGAAATATTTGGGAATTTACTTAACAAAGGATGTGAAAGATCTCTATAAAGAGAACTATGAAACTGTAAGGAAAGAAATACCTGAAGATGTTAACAGATGGAAAAACATACCATGCTCATGACTGGGAAGAATCAACATTGTTAAAATGTCCATATTACCCAAAGCAATATACAATTTTAATGCAATCCCTATTAAAGTTCCACTGTCACACTTTAAAGATCTTCAAAAAATAATACTTCGTTTTATATGGAATCAGAAGAAACCTCAAATAGCCAAGACATTACTCAGAAATAAAAACAAAGCAGGAGGAATCATGCTACCAGACCTCAGACTATACTATAAATTGATAGTGATCAAAACAGCATGGTACTGGCACAAAAACAGAGAGGTAGATGTATGGAACAGAATAGAGAACGAAGAGATGAACCCAGCTACTTACTGTTATTTGATCTTTGACAAGCCAATTAAAAACATTCAGTGGGGAAAAGATTCCCTATTTAACAAATGGTGCTGGGTGAACTGGCTGGCGACCTGTAGAAGACTGAAACGGGACCCATGCCTCTCGCCATTAACTAAGATAGACTCTCACTGAATTAAAGATTTAAACTTAAGACATGAAACTATAAAAATACTAGAAGAAAGTGTAGGAAAAACTCTTGAAGAAATCTGCCTGGGCAAATATTTTATGAGGAGGACCCTCTGGGCAATTGAAGCAGCATCAAAAATACACTACTGGGACCTGATCAAACTAAAAAGCTTCTGCACAGCCAAGAACACAGTAAGTAAAGCAAGCACACAGCCCTCAGAATGGGAGAAAATATTTGCAGGTTATGTCTCTGACAAAGGTTTAATAACTCTCAGAATGGGAGAAAATATTTGCAGGTTATGTCTCTGACAAAGGTTTAATAACTAGAAACCACAGAGAACTCAAACGTATTAGCAAGAAAAGAACAAGTGATCCCATCTCAGGCTGGGCAAGGGACTTGAAGAGAAACTTCTCTGAAGAAGACAGGCACATGGCCTAGAGACATATAAAAAAAATGCTCATCATCCTTAATCATCAGAGAAATGCAAATCAAAACTACTTTAAGATACCATCTAACTCCAGTAAGATTATCCCACATCACAAAATCCCAAAAACAGAGATGTTGGCATGGATGTGGAGAAAAGGGAACACTTCTGCATTGCTGGTGGGAATGCAAACTAATACATTCCTTTTAGAAAGACCCTTGGACAACACTTAGAGATCTAAAAATAGATCTGCCATTCAATCCTATAATTCCTCTACTAGGTATATATCCAGAAGACCAAAAATCATATTATAACAAAGATATTTGTACCAGAATGTTTACTGCAGCCCAATTCATAATTGCTAAGTCATGGAGGAAGCCCAAGTGCCCATCGACCCATGAATGGATTAATAAATTGTGGTATATGTACACCATGGAATA
Organism: Nycticebus coucang; assembly: GCF_027406575.1. Lineage (NCBI taxonomy): Eukaryota > Metazoa > Chordata > Mammalia > Primates > Lorisidae > Nycticebus > Nycticebus coucang. Next base: position 59,129,427 of record NC_069792.1, on the reverse strand, counting down.
TTATGCAGCCTTAAAGAAAGATGGAGACTTTACCTCTTTCATGTTTACATGGATGGAGCTGGAACATACTCTTCTTAGCAAAGTATCTCAAGAATGGAAGAAAAAGTATCCAATGTACTCAGCCCTACTATGAAACCAATTTATAGCTTTCTTATGAAAGCTATAACCCAATTATAGCCCAAGAAAAAGGGGAAAGGGGAGAAGGAAGGGAAGGGAGGGGGGAGGATGGGCGGAGGGAGGATAATTGGTGGGACCACATCTACAGTGAATCTTACAAGGGTACATGTGAAATTTACTAGATGTAGAATATAAATGTCTTAACACCGTAAAGACAAATGCCATAAAGGCTATGTTAACCAGTTTGCCGTAAAGGCTATGTTAACCAGTTTGATGAAAATATTTCAAATTGTATATAAAACCAGCACATTGTACCTCATGATTGCATTAATGTACACAGCTATTATTTAATAAAAAAAAAAAAAAAAGAATATGTGATGGGAACAGAATGGATATCCAATGGCTGTAGCTTTCATTCACCTTTCTCTTCTTCTCCTTTTCCCTCCCTACCCTTTTCTTATTCTCATCTTCATTACTTTCTTCTTACATATGTCCATGACCCCATGAAAGCCCACACAGGATGTTGGAAGGTCCTCCTCCCTCAGAGTTTGCTGACCTATAGGGAAAGAGTTTGCACTAGATGCAAATTGCTCTCATTTCACAATTAAGACAGCACTTCCTTTAAATAAAGACTGGGCAGTTTCTGGAATGAACACCCCTCCTGCTGTGCTCCCACCAGCTACTGCCAAAGACAAACCATCCATCCCCAGGCAGAGAGAGCCTCCATGTTAACCCTGTAGCTCTGCAGCACCGACCTCTTCCACGACTGCAAATCTCCATCATGTCAGCATGACTTCAGTTCTTAGTGGGTCACCAAAGGGAGGCTTGGGACAAAGTGAAAGAGAGATTAGGAGCCAGGTGAGAAACTGGCAATGCCAAAGCTGAGGCCCTCTCACAGCAAACCTGCCACATGCATCTCCAAGCTGGAGAAGATGGGAAGATGGTTAGGACCACAGCCAACGAGTAGAAGGGAAAACATATAACAGCTGATGCACTAACAAGAGCTCCTCCAGCTGGGGATGGGGACGGGGTCTGCAGCAGAGACACGGAAGCCAGCCCAGAGTAGCAGTGCTTCAGCTGGCAACCTGAACATCCCCTCCCACCAAACTTTGCAGGGCCAGTGTTGCCAAGGAATGCGCTCATATGGCCAAGAGTCTGTTATTAAGAGCATCTTCCCAGTGAAATGTGTGTGGCAAATTTTGAGGTTGGCAGAAGCCCTTCCTCAGATCTCTGGAGCTTCCTCATCTCTTTGATCAGGACAAGAAGTCCCTTCTCATGGTTTTAATAATACTAGCTTCTAGTTAGATAACTTCCAAATTAAGCAGAAAAATGCTTTGAAAATATACTGCCTTCATCAAAAAAGATGGTCTGGGATTTAGAAAACATCAAATACTTGTCAGATTAGACACATCTAACTACTTTAAACTACGTTTGACGGCTACATTGGCCATTAGTCCTTGCTTTACCTGATCTGTCTCACGTTGTAATAATATCAACTCCCCTTTCAAGGATCTATTACTTCCTGGAACTTACTTCATTTAACTTTCTCCCAAGTCCCCAGGAAGATGATGTTACCCCCAACCCCATTTCACAGTTGAGGAAACTATGGAAAGCAACTTGTCAAAAATCAGTGGAAAGTAGGTGGTTGAGCAAAGATTCAAACCAAAGTCAGCTTGATTTTAATATCTGTATTATTTCCACCATTTTGTATAGAACCAGGTTATTGTACAGTCTGCACTCAATAGAACACAAATTTGAAATGGTTTTATTTTCCCCAATCCCTACTGCTTGGATTGCTACATTGAGTCATATTTTGCTCTCCCGTCACAACAACTTGGCAGATTCCAATTGCTTTCAGTTATTAGAAGAATCTAATTCCAGTATTTAAGGGTCAACCCTACTTTCATGTCTAGTGTAAAGCTCTTTACCTTCTCTCTCTGCAGGGCCAACAAGGCTTCAGATCAGGGCTTGGAGGAGGCAGGGACAGGCCCACTCTTCTCTGCCCACCCTCCAGTGTCCTGCCTCCATCTTCCAAGCTATAAGTTTACCCATGCTTTAGAGCAGGGAGAATGAAAGCAGAGAGTGGGAAGGGTTTGACTATGAGACTGGCTGCCAGGGAGAGGTAGGTAGCTGTTTTGACTCCCCATTCTAGCTAGGCTGAATTCTTTCTGATGTTGGTGGTCTTCACTAATTCAGTGCTTTCTACACAGAAGGTGCAGTGAAGTTCACTTGGAGAGAGGTTCTTCAGTCCATCTCCATCCATTACTAAGAATGCGTTCAGAGAAAGGGACAACTATGTCTTCATTTTATGCCTCTGCCATTGGTTCATGCCGACATCCTCTTACCAAATGGGGTATCTCCTAACTAGATGCCACCTGATCAGTTCCTGGACTCATGGCTTGCATTCCACATTCCATACTTCTGCAGAACCATGGGAACCATGAAAATCCTTTCACAGAACTTCAAGGTAGGGTAGAGGATCCCCTATGTCTTCTTCCTAGACACTTTATCCTGCAATCTCTTCTCTATCATCTTTGGCAAACTACTGCAGCCAGGCAAGCAGGCAGCACAATGTCCAAGTTCACATATGCCCCTACATGTCAGGGCTTCTACTGCCTGACCTCCTCCAACACAGCTGTTAGAGTAGGACACTAGGAGGCAGGGTAGAGGCCAGATGCAGGGGCTTAAAGTTTAGGTGCAGGTGTTAAAGTAAACAACCTTAAACAAAAGGGCTAATAACCGTAGGCAAGAATCAGCTTCAATCAGCTTGTCAGGTATTTCCATCACTTTACATGAACTTCAGTTAATTACAGAATCACTTACATTGCACTTTTAAATCCCCCCTCCCTGAAATCACTATAACAGTTCTGAAACAACCATACAAAGTATAAAAACAAGAGGAAACCCAAATCTAGAAATTACTACCCACTTCTGAGTAAAAGCCAACCCTCTGGCCTTGAACATGCCTTACTTCAATTAATAAAAACTACAAAAGATCTAAAACCACCTCCTCTCAGTGAAGCTTCTCTCTTTCAAGTCTACCTGCTCTCCTCCCTTAGAATGTACTTCCACTTTCAAATTTTAAACATTGCCACTTGCTTGGCCTACAACGGTGCAAGTAACATCACTTAGAGGCCAGTGACATCACCATGAGTGAGCAGGCAGTCTCCTGCTGATATGTGAGGGTTTTTTCTAGCAGTCCACTTTTCACAGGGCTTTGAAGTAGGCAAGCAGCCCCCATGAAAGAGGGATGGAAATGCCACATTTGGCCAGCAATCCACAACTGTAACAACATCTTCTTTTTTCTCTCTAGCCCACATCTTCTTTTATCAAATGCAAAAGAATGGGGGAAGCCCTGGGTGACAGTTCAGAGTAGTAAGGGCAGTTTGGCCACCTCTTACTGACCTCTGGAGGAGATGTTTGACCCCAGTTATTTGTAGCTTACTTTAGAAAAGGCGTGCTTAAAGTCTCCTTATCCTTATCTTGGGCCCTTGTCGGAAATTCCAAGGCAAATAGCAAAAGTCCCATTCAATATTCCACAACATGAACTATGTCCAATTGCTCCATAAGTACCAGGCATTTAAAATTTTGTTTGAAGTTAGTGAGGCACAAATATGAAACAGCAGTTATAGACTATTTCAAAAGATGCGAAAAGTCTAGTATGTCAGTGAAACTCACAGGCTATAAAAGGCTCACCCTTTATTATGAACTACAGCTTTATTCAGCATAGTCCTATTATACACTTGAAGGCAAGGCTATAATCCTCCACTTCCATTGGAAGCCTACAGCAGTACAAGACCAGACCTCTCATCTTCTGTCTCAAGCTTGTTCTGGGTACTTTCCTACCTTTACCAATGTCATTCTCCCTGCCAAAAGGACCTATTTCTCATTCATATCCTCCTTTCTACCATCTCCCTGCACTTGGCTGCAGCCACTCTGAACTCCTTGATGAAGTGCAATATCCCTACCTCAATACATTAGTACCAGCTTTTCCCTCTGCCCAGAACACTTTTACCCACAGGGAACACAATGCCTTCAAGTCTTTGTTTAAAATTCACTTCTCAGGCAATCTTTCCTTGATCACCCTACTTAAAATTATAGTGGCTCCCCAATACCAGCAATCTTTTGCTCCCTCTCTTGCTTTATTTTTCTGCATAGAACATGTGACCTCCACACATACTATAAAATAACTTATTCATTTAAATCATTGCCTCTATTTCCAGTCTAGAATGAAAACGCCATAGTTTTCATTTTCATGGTGGCAAGGATATTTTTTACCTGTTTTGTTCACTGCACTATCCTCAGTATCTAGAGCCGTGTCAGGCTCATGGTAGGTACAAAAGCTACTGCCCAGAAACACATTATGCCCTACACAACCCCTAAAGACACCATCCCATGGTCTTGGAGTGGTACAGTGGTGCAGCCCTGTCAAGGAACAAAGTATTTGTTAACTACCTTCTTGGCTTGTTATATAGCAACTTTCACAAGTGGTTTAAGAAGTCCATAAAGCTTGATTTTTGCTTCCTTTTTGCTTTTATAATTTTGCTTTTATTACACAAAAAACTGATGCTGGACATTGCAGAGAGAGATATTATCTCATTCTATAAAAGAAGAAATCCTCACCAATTTCACCTAAATCTGTAAGAATTCTCTAAACCATGAGATCTGATATGATCTATTTTTTGCCAGGTCCCCCAAAATTATATTAGTGAACAATTACTCAAGCTAAATACTTGTCTTAGTCGTCTCAAGTTTTCAATGTTTTCCTCAAATTCAAATAAATATGAAAATAGTTTTTTCAAAGAGATTATTCAGGCACATTAACTGATAATTAGGAAAGAATCTGAAATGCTAAATCTTCATATATTCCATAAATAAAAATCAAGGAAATGCTGGCAAGGATGCTCTTTTCTCTTTTTTCCTAATCTTTTAGAAATGAGTTACAGATTCTTCAAATGATTCTTCATTCATTCCAAGTGCTAGAATTACTTGGAAGACTACTCTTTTAAATGTAATGTATTACAATAAACCTCAAAGTGATAGGTTTGGCTTGTTGCAGCTTCCAAACCTTAGCTAGGCCATTTGTTTTCTTTTGTTTTACATAACTCACATGGATTTGACAATACAGTAGTTGGTAATCTAGTGAATCTACATATCTTGAGAGAGGATATTCTTGGCAAGTTGAGAGCTGAATAGGATTACAAATGCCATTATAACACTATAACAGATTTTTTTTTTTTTTTTGCAGTTTTGGGCAGAGCTGGGTTCGAACCTGCCATCCCTGGTACATGGGGCCGCCCACTATAACACTATAGCTTTTACAACTTAACAGTGGACTATTAAAATTTTGAAAGAGAAGAATTAGGCCTACTCTAAGACATACTTGTACATGCATCTCTCCCTCTCTCTCTCACACACAGACACACTTTTTTGTATGCACTCTAAATCTCATGCTTTTAAATTTGTATTCCTGACAGTTCCAGCCACCATATGCTGAGAACAAAGCAGGAATTCAGAAGAAATATTTGTAGACCAGTAAATCATTGGTTGACAAAAAGATTTAAGATTATCAACCACAGGGAAAGAAGCTCCATTAAAGCACCTGACATTTTTTAATTACAGTTTTTATTTTGAGATCATTGTAGATTCACTTGCAGTTTTAAGAAAGCACACAGAGAGATCTCACATACCCTTTCCCCCATGTAGCATCTTGCAAAACTATAGTACAATATCAGAACCAGAATACTGCCATTGAGCCAGTCAGGACACAGAGCACTTCTACCATGAGATCCCTCTTGCTGCTTTTACAGGTGTACTCACTCCTCCTTCCAACATACCCTGACTCACTTCTTAAATCCTGGCAATCATCAATCTGTTCTCCATTTCTGTAGTTTCATCATTTTAAGAATGTTATATAAATAGAATTATTATATTATATAACATGATATATAACATATATAGAATATATAATATATATAGACTATATAATATATAACATTTAGGATTGGTTTTTTTTATCAACTCAGCAAAATTCCATATAGATTTATCAAGGTGATTGCCTATGTCAATAATCTTATCCTCTTTATTGTTAAATAATATTCCATAGTATGGATATATCACACTTTGTTTAACCATTCACCCATTGAAGGAAAACTAGGTTGTTTCCAGTTTTTTGGCTATCACAAATAAAGCTACTATGAACATTAGTGTACATCATGAAATAATGTTTTCTCTGATAATTTTAATATATCTGATATCTACTTTATCTGATATTTATATAACCTTTCTTTCCTTTAATTTTTGCATATGATTAATCTGCATTATTTGTGAATTTCATATTTGCTAATTTGCCTACTTGCTAAAATTTAGTTGTAACCCCCAAATCAATATTGACAGTGGTTTTTCAAGCCATTTGTGCACATGCATGGTGCAGAAAAAATTCAAGTGACCACGCACACATGTTCCCAGCCAAGGTCAAACAAGGCAATTATTCACCTCTCATGTTGTCAATAAGTGTCTTAGTGCCACATTTTTCATATTTTTATGCTTTTTGTTGAGGTTGCTATTTAAAATGGCCGAAAGTATAATGCTAAAGTGCTGTCTATTGTTTCTGAGCACGAGAAGGCTGTGATGTGCCTTACAGGGAAAACACGTGTATTATGTAAGTTTTGTTCAGATAGGAGTTCTGGTGCTATTGGCCATAAGTTCAAATTAATGAATCAACACTATACAAGGTTAAATGTCTTTAAACAGAAATACACATAAAACAAGGTCATTTGTTGACCAGTTGACAAAAACGTGACCAGAGGCTCACAGGAACCTGGTTCTGTGTCTTCCCTAGGAGCAGCAGTTCAGCCTTTGTTAATTCAGCATTCACAGCAACAGTGTAGAATATAACTACTTCAAATAACAAGAACCAACTATGTATCTTTATCCATACTTTTATTTATCAGCCTGACTATATCACTGCATATGAAATAACTTTCTTATAAATAGCATGGAGTTGGATCATGTTTTCTAATCCACTCTGCTAATCTGTTTTGATTTTTGTGTGTTTTTTGTGTCTTTTTGTTTGTTTTTATTAAATCACAACTGTGTACATTGATGCATTTATGGGGTTCAGTGTACTGTTTTGATATACTATGTTAAATGCTTACATTGAACTGATTAACACATCCATCACAATTATACTTTTCTTAATAGTTTTGAAATGTACCTTTGCATCATGCAAATGTGAGGTCCCCCCAAATACCCTCCCCAATTCCCCCCTTCCCTCTCTGTTTTTTCCTTCTACTTTCTGGACTATAGTTATGTTTTACCATTTGTATGAATGTGTAGGTGATTATATATTGATTTCATAGTAGTATTGAGTAGATTGGATACTTCTTTTTCTATACTGGAGATACTTTACTAAGAAGAATGTTCCATCTCTACCCAGGTAAACATGAACAATGTGAAGTCTCCATCTATGATGTACATATACCACAATTTGTTAATCCATTCATAGGTCAATGGGCACTTAGGCTGTTTCCATGTCTTGGCTATTATGAATTGGGCTGCAATAAACATTTTGGTGCAAATGTCTTTGTTGTAAAATGATTTTTGATCATCTGGGTATATACCTAGTTGCAGGATCAAACAGTAGGTCTACTCTTAGTTCCTTGAGTATTCTCCAAACTTCTTTCCAAAAAGCTCGTATTAGCTCACATTCCCAACAGCACTGTCCAAGTGTGCCCTTCTCTCCCGCCAACATCTGTAGTTTTGGGAATTTGTTATGTGGGCTAATCTTACTGGAATTAGATGATATGTCAAAGTGGTTTTGATTTGCATTTCTCTTATGATTAAAGATGATGAGCATTTTTTCATGTGTTTGTAGGTCATACGCCTGTCTTCATCAGAGAAGCTTCTGTTCAAGTCTCTTGCCCACATAGAATTTGGGTTATTTGTTCTTATCGATTAGCTTGAGTTCTCTGTAGATTCTAGTTGTCAGACCTTTGTCGGAAACATAACCTGCTAAAATCTTCTCCCATTCTGAAGGTTGTCTGTTTACTTACTGTGCTCTTGGCTGTGCCAAAGCTTTTTAGTTAGATCAGACCCCAGTAATGGTGTTGCTTCAATTACCCAGGGGATCCTCCTCATAAAATGTTCTCCCAGGCCATTTTCTTCAGTGTTTTCCCTGCACTCTCTTCAAGTATTTTTATAGTTTCATGTCTTAAGTTTAAATCTTTTATCCAGTGAGAATCAAGTTTTGTTAATGGTGAAAGATGGGGTCCAGTTTCAGTCTTCTACAGGTCGCCAGCCAGTTCACCCAGCACCATTTGTTAAATAGAGAGTCTTTCCCCCACTGAAAGTTTTCGATAGACTTATCAAAGATCAAATGATGGGCTCATCATGATGGGCTGGGTTCATCTCTTGGTTCTCTATTCTGTTCCATAAATCTACCTGTCTATTTTTGTGTCAGTACCATGCTGTTTTGATCAGTATAGATTTATAGCATAGCCTGAAGTCTGATACGTGATACCTCCTGATTTGTTTTTATTTCTGTGTAAAGTATTGGCTATTCGAGGTTTTTTCTGATTTCATCTAAAATGAAGCACTATTTTTTCAAGCTGTTTAAAGTGCTAATCTGTTTTTAATTGGTGTATTTATACCATTAACATTTAATGTAATTATTAATGTTAGAACTTAAATATACTATATTATTTCTTGTTTTCTATTTTTTTCCCTTTTCTTTTTTCCATTAGGCTTTTCCCCATGCCTCTTGTGGGTGACTAGAACATCTTTTAGAATTCCATTATTATTTACCTACAGTGCTTTTAAATACATATCTTCATACAGCTTTTTTAATGATTGCTGTAGGTATTGTTATATAACATTACAGTCTATTAATATCATCATTTTATAGTTTGATTAAAACCTTATCCCCAATTACCCTTCCATATTTATAATATAATTTTCTCAAATTTTTTTCTACTTACATGCAAAATCACATTGGCCAGTGTTATAATTTGCACCTCACCTGTCAAACACAGCTAAGAAAATACAAAAGGAAAAAGAATGTAGATTGTATTTACCAATATATTTGCTTACCATGTTGTTTCCTTCCTAATATTCTATGATTCCTTTTTTATCATTTCATTTCTGTTTAAAGAACTTACTTTAGCCATTCTTTTAGGGTAGGTCTTCTTTAGGATGTTTTCCTTTGTCTAAGAATGTCTTGATTTCCCCTTCATTCCTAAAGGATATGTTTTCAGAGTATAGGATTTGGGATTGACAGTTATTATCTTTCAGCACCTAAAAATTATTGTGCTACCCCTTTCTGGCCTCCATGGTTTCTGATGGGAAATCTACTCTCATACTAATTGTTTTTCCCCTATAGATAAGGTGTCATTTTTCTCTGGCTTTCAAGATTTTTTTTTTTTTGTCTTTTATTTTCAGAAACTTAATTATGATGTGTGTTGGCAGGGACCTTTTTGGGTTTATCCTGTTAGAGATTCACTCAGTTTTGTGGATTTCTAAGTTTTTCTCTACCAAATTTGATAAGTTTTCAGCAATTATTTGAGAGATTTATTTATTTATTTATTTATTTTACTGTTGGGGATTCATAGGGTATAAAGAACCAGGTTACGCGTATTGCATTTGTTAGGCAAAGTCCCTTATAATTGTGTCCCATCCCCAAGAGGTGTGTCAACTTTTTTCAATCATGATGTCTTTTTCCTCTTCGCTTGGGACCAAAAGTGCTAAAAATTCCATATTTTTTCAATTTTTTCAGATTTTCCAGTGAGCATTTCCTTTGATCATTATGTCAGCCCTCAAAATTTTTCAAGTGGGGAAACATTTTGGATTTCAGATTTTCAAATTAGGAATAATCAGCCTATGATATCATAGCTTACTGAGGCTCCACCCATTTTTTTCCACTCTATTTTTTTTTTTTTTTTTTTTTTTTTGTGGTTTTTGGCCGGGGCTGGGTTTGAACCCGCCACCTCCGGCATATGGGACCGGCGCCCTACTCCTTGAGCCACAGGCGCCGCCCGCACTCTATTTTTTTTTTCCAGTTGTTCAGATTGGGCAATTTTTATTACTTTATCATCCAATCCACTGATTCTTTCAGCTTTATTCTGCTTTTGAGTCCATTCACTAAGATTTCCATATTGCCTATAGTATTTTTCAGTTATAAATTTTCCATTTGTATCTTCTACTTCTTTGCTGAGACCTTTCATTTCGTTTCTGAATCCTTTCCTATGTTATCATTTGTTTCAAACATGTTTATAATTGCTTGTTCGTGCATTTTTATCTGGTTGCCTTAAAATGTGTGTCAGATAATTCCAAAATCTCTGTCACCTTGGTATTGGCATCAATTGATTACCTTTTTCATTTAGTTTAAGGTTTTCTTAGTTCTCTTTATTACAAATGATTTTCAATTGAAACCTAGATACTTTCGTATTATGTTATGAGACTCTGGATCTATTCTGTCTTAGTTGGCTTTCTCTGGCACCACTGCAGGAGGAAAGGGGGCAGGGGGATCACTTCCTCTTCATTGCCAAGTGGAGGTAAAGTCCAGTTTCCTTGGTTTCCCTCCACTGAAACTCAAAGAGAGGGATGGTCTCCTCATAAGTTCTGCGTGAGTACAGGCTTCCAGATCCTCCATGTTGTTTTCACTGACCCTGTGATGGAATGGCTTCATAACTGTCAGACAATGGTGAAAGTCAGCTAGATCTCCTCTAATACCAGGTCAGCAGGGAAGAGATTGATGCATTATTGCCAGTTAGGTCACAAGTCCAAGCTCCCCTCATGTTCTCTACTGACATCACAGATGGGGATGTGATATAGGTGGAGTGAGGCTCATTGCTGATGGGGCTGATGAGGATGAAAGTTCCTCTACTTGGTCTGCCTTGATGCCCCCTGGCAGAAATATTGGTATCTACCTTCACAGCTGTGCTAGAGTAGATGGATACCTACTCAGCATGTGTTGCATGCATGAAGGTCAGGTCACAGTCTTTTCTGTGACTTTTGTCTGAGCATGGTGTTAGACTAGTTCTTTCCTGGTCCATTGACATTTCCAAGTTGCCAGCTCTTTGAGCTCTAAATTTGAGGTATACAAAGCAAAAGGAAAACTCAGAGAACTTACTAATGTGTCATTCCTTGGGTTCCAAGGTCCCAAGCTGATCTGCCTTTTTCTTTCCACCTTTAAGAATCTTCTTATGTTATATCTATGTATATATGTATATATGTATACAAGGTCAAGGATTTTTAGCTCTCAACAGCAAGATGACAGAGATTTTAGAATTATCTGTCACATTTGCATTTCCCACAAATTTTATTTTTTTGATTGTTATCTCCTCATGAAATTGTTTCCTAAGCTACCCAAGTCATAACAAATTACTCCCTTCTTTATATGTGGAGAAACATATCATTTACTTTCCTTTAACGCTTTGTAGTAACCCAATGAGACCATCATTGGTCATCTAAGTAAAGCAAATTTAAGATGAAGACCATGTTGGATTCATGTTTGTATTTTCAGCATTTATTATAGTAACTCACACAGTATAAGGTAAACAGTGGATACTCAATAAATATTTGTTGACTGAATAAGTGAAAAAATGAATATTGTGTTCAGCATTTACCCATATGTTCTAGAACTCAATAAGATTTGTTTAATTAAGCTAAATTGTTTCAGCATCTGTCAGTCTAATTAATCCAAAATTATTTCTTCCCATGAGGAAAGGGAAGCTTATGAAGTATATCCAAAGTGCAATTATTGCAGATTAGTACATGTTCCCAATTAATAATTAATAAATTAGCAACTATTTATTTAAAACTATATGCCTAGAACTGTCCATGGTACAAAAGAAGTGAAAGTCAGGATCCCTGCCCTTAAAAGTATAAAACGTACTGTGGAGACCAAAAGACAATAATTAAAGATAAATCAGGAGTAAAATCGAAGTGTAAGGAGGGGGAAATGAGAATATGGGTGATCTGGATAATTAGAAAATACTTCATCATATTTTGAAGGATAGTTAATATTTATTTGGCTGAGAGGACAGCTAAAAGAAGGTTTTAGGTTTGGAAACAGTATAGAAAGATATAAACATAGACATTAACTTTGCCTGAGTGTGGGGGCAAAAAAGAATTCACTTAGAAAGAGGAAATAACCCTGAAAATTGGAGTTTGAAAAGGATTTAAAATTCATACAGCATAGAATGTGAAATCAAGAAATTACCATGATCTTAACTATTTTATAATTTATAAAGAGTTTTCATGTACTGTTTCATTTAAGCAGCTAAATAGCTTTAATAAAATGCAGAGGAAAAACATGAAACAACTTGAATCTAGGTCTTCAGACATTCAACTTCGTACTATGCACACATCATTGTCTCTCTGTAATGTTCAAATGACTAAGGATGGGATTTTTGAAAGGGCAGTGATTTGTTCCCCAGTAAGATAAATCTGACATATTAAGAAAGATGGATTTAAAAGGGCAGGCTAGAAATTCAGCAGATAATATGTGTAAGAAAGGAATTAATCCAGGATATATTTCATGAGACAGATGACTTGATAGAAAGGGAGTCAAAGAGAAAGCTAAGGTTTCTGTTGCAGGCAATGTGGAAAACACAACTACCTAGCAGAGAATTGAAAACCCTAAATGATGCTTAAAGCTCCAATTTGCTTTTGAACACTGAGTTTCAAGAACCATTTAGGCTTTAGAAAAGCAGGACAAAAGAAAGGCATCAAGCCAGGGAGCAGCACACAAAATAGCTGCTAAAATAAAAATGAAAACCTTTTTAACATCTCTTAAGTTTACAGGCCAAGAGCCATATTTGAACTGCCACCTGGTCATCTCAACTACAACGGCCCCAGGAACTTTGTGGTAGACTAGTGGATATAGTTTCTGACTTACCAACATACTTCCCTGGGTGCTGTTTTTTGGTTTTTTTTTTCCTTTAGGTTAATCCTTCCTGATCCCCGCATGCTGATCTAGGATAGTTTGTGTCATGACAGTGGAGCCCAGGATCCCACCATGCCTTAAGTCAGATGCACCTATGAACTTTCTAGTTGTGAATGTAACAAATTCTCTGTTTGGAAGTTATCTTATTTTAGTTGTATTACTGTCACTTGCAACCACATGCTCTGACTCATCATCTCCAAACTCATCATCTTCCCCTAAATCTCAAATTCAGGATTTCCTTCTGTTGATGAAACCATAATTGTCCCTATCATTAAGGCTCGAAAGTGAAAACCACTTATGTATGCCCCTCCATATTCAACCAATCACTGAGTCTCATCATTCTATTCTCCTGACATCTCTTTCTTCTGTCCCTACTAATGAAATTGTTATCAGTTCAGTTCAGGTCTTCCTTATTTCTCTCACTTCGCGATGGCAGCATCCATAATTCATCTCACTGAAGGTGATAACCCTCAGTTATCACCTTCTCTGTGAAACCCCTTATCTGCCCTGGCCAAATCTGTCTCCTTGTTATGCTTTTCCTTTGCTTTTTCTCCCTTGCTGTTTCCTCTCCCTTTCTGCCACTCTTCACCCCTACTCTCCCACAATCGTCTTGATTCAGCTCAGACCAGATCTTTTCCACAACGCTTTTCCTGATCTGCTCTCTCTTCTCATGGGTTATGTTGAATGACCTCGTCTATGATTTCCTAACACCATCTGCTTACCTCAAGGTACAAACAATCTGAATTTAAATTATCCAGTTGTGTCAGTAGGCTTAAAGCTTTTCAAAGGAAAGATTCCCTCATATGAACCAATCTACTCCATATATGGCAGGTGCTTAATAAATGCTCTTGAGTTTTTAAGGGGAATTATGTTTTCTTCATCCTTGTATCCGCATCACTCAGCATACATGTGGCAGAGTAGCAGCTAGATTAATACTGGCTGTCTAAGGGATGGGGGGGCTCCCTACCTCCAGTCTGTCTGTACATCTATCACACAAATCATCATTTCAGATTAATCATAGCTCACAACCTTACCTGGTAGCTAATAATTCCAACATTTTCACTAGAACCCTCGCATGCCTTTGCCTTTCCTGCTCACCTCCTTTCTTATTCCCCAAAGTTAACTGTGAATTTTCTCTGTGTTTGCTCCAGGGTGCAGAATCCCACCATCGACACTGACTTAATCATGTCAAATATCTCCCTGTAAACTAAGGCTGTCTTATCTCAGCTGCATCCTCTGCATTGCTGGGCAACCCTTATATTTACCTTCAGTTGATGCCTATCAAATTGTCTCAGCAGCTGCTACAAAATTTTTCCACTTTGCTTAAGCCCCAAATTCCACTCCTGACCCCCTCGTGCTCAGCCAAAGCCCTCCTCTACTACATAAATGAAGAGATAGTTATAACATGAGATGCTTTGTCTTTCTTCATCCTTACCTCAAAACATTTTCCTATCCTTTTACCTGTATATTATTTCTCAGCTCCTATAACAAGTGAAAGAACCGCCCACCCCTTTTCCAAGGCCAAATTCTCTATCCATACTATACCAGTTATCTAGTCTTTCCCGCCTCTCCTTTGCTCCTTCCCTTTACCAAACAGGCATGCTTAAACCTCCACAGACCAAAACAATATGAATTCATATTTCATTATTAGCTAAAATGTGTTGAGCTTTTATACTGTGGCAAGGGTTGTTATAAGCACTTTACATAAATCATTTTATTTAATCCTCACCATAACTGTTGATGTCCTTGTTTTTATATTCTCTGTTTTATGGATTAGGAAACTGAGACCAGTAAAACTAGAAATTTGCTCACAATTTTCTCCTTCCTTACAACCTCCAAACTTTCCAAAGAATAATCTAAACTTCTGGGCGGCGCCTGTGGCTCAGTGAGCAGGGCGCCGGCCCCATGTACCAAGGGTGGCGGGTTCAAACCCAGCCCCAGCCAAACTGCAACAAAAAATGGCCAGGCATTGTGGCGGGTGCCTGTAGTCCCAGCTACTCGGGAGGCTGAGGCAGGAGAATCGCCTAAGCCCAAGAGTTGGAGGTTGCTGTGAGCTGTGTGACGCCACGGCACTCTACCGAGGGCAATACACTGAAACTCTGTCTCTACAAAAAAAAAAAAAAAAAAGAATAATCTAAACTTCTTTGATTTTTCTCCATTATTTCCTTCCTCTGTGTTTCTATGGCACGTGTCCAAACCCTTCACTGATGTTCCAAACACAGAGACTTACAGTTAAGCATTTCTGTCAACAAAGATGATGACTCACATATACCCCACACATATATACACACAACAGCACTGCTAACACTTACTTAGTTGTTCAATATGTACTTGTTGAAATGTTGGGAAAAGTGAATTCAGTCCTTAGGAAAAAGTATGCAAAAAAAAAAAAGTATCAGCACTGCCATTTTATCTTTTTATCAGCTGTAATCACTTTTTATTATATAATTTTGAAGTAGAAATGGTTCAGAACTGTGCAAAAGAAAGCACTGAGCAGATTTTCTGTTTGAAAATGCTCACGGCCTGGATATTTTTCCTTAGTTAGCTAACCGAATCCCCTCATCCACAGTTTGGCATAGTCTCCATGGCTTTCAAGAGGAATTGTGCCTGAATAAGGAGGACAACATTAGACCCAGAAAGGAAGCACATACAATACTATCAGCTGAAACTGCTTCCCCATCAGGAAGGCCAAGGCTGACATCAGGTCAGCTGAGGAAACAAACATTTCTTCCATTGACAAGTGTTTAATTGGGCATTTTGAGAATCTAATGTCATGTATGCAGATGCAAATGTTTGAAGAGTTGTTTACAGTGTAGTTTGTGCCAGACAGGTTCTACTGCCAAGCCAGTACACAGCCTCCCATTATTCCACTGGGCTCTGCTTCTGAAGATGTTTCAGGGCTCTCTGGGCCTTGTAAATTTCCACATCCAAAGGCTCATCTGTGTTTTCAAAGCAGAGTCCTTCTTCCTTCATGAGCAGACATCAGTCCTACCCCTGCCAATCTCTGTAACTGACCCTTCTGGTTCAATGTAAGGGTTGGGAAAATAATTTGAGAGGTGATTACTACATCTAGAAAGTTCAGGGTTGAAGTTTTAGTTGTTTTGGAAAACCAATGAAAAAGAAATGCCACACCTCAACCAACTACCCAGAAACTGGATCTTAACTGATTTAATTATTCTGAGAATTGTTTTTTTATTCATTGACCTAAGAAAACAAAGCTTAGTAGCTCAGCTATTGGACCAGTCACCTTAGCTCAGCTATTGGACCAGTCCACCTTAAATGACAGCTCTAAGGATATAGTTCTTGGTTAGTAGGATAAACAAACGGACATTGAGGAATCCACTTATCTTTAAGAATTAGACTATTAATACTCTGCCTTAAAAAGGCAATGCAGAGACACAGGGCCACTCCCTACAAAGATCCAGCAACAACAGAGTGATCCTGCTGGGGTCTAATCTTGGAGAAACACCTCCCCAACACTGAGGACGGCAAGAGGCAATGGTGAAAAACAATCATGAGGCGAAATCAACAGAAAAACTCTGGCAATATGAATAGTCAGAGTAGATCAACTCCCTCAAGGATCAATGGGGCAGACATAGCACAAGATCCCATGCACAAACAAATAGCTGAGATGTCAGAAATCGAATTCAGAATCTGGATAGCAAATAAGATCGAATTAGAATTCCAAGCAGTAACCCAAAAGATATCTCAAGAATTCAACGAATTCAAAGACCAAATGACCAAAGATTTTGACACATTGAGACAAGAAGTTGCAGCCCTCAAAGATCTGAGAAACACAGTAGAATCCCTCAGTAACAGAATGGAGAAAGCAGAAGAAAGGATTTCTGACAGTGAAGACAAAGCTTTCGAACACTCACAAACTCTCAAACAGGAAGAGAAATGGAGGGTAAAAACACATCACTCCCTCAGAGAGCTCTGGGATACTTCGAAGAAAACCAATATTTGTCTTATAAAGATCCCTGAAAGCAACGAAGTGGCTTCACAAGGCACAGAGTCTCTTCTCCATGAGATTATGAAGGAGAACTTTGCACACATGCCAAGAGATTCTGGAATTCACATAGCAGACAGTTTCAGAACTCCAGCACGACTCAACCCAAATAAGACATCCCCCAGACACATTATAATCAACTTCACTAAAGTTAATATGAAGGAGAAAATTCTGAAAGCAGCCAGATGAAAGAAAACCATCACCTGCAAGGGCAAAAACATTAGAATAACTGCAGATCTCTGTGCTGAAACCTTTCAAGCTAGAAGAGGATGGTCATCAACTTTTAATCTCTTAAAACAAAATAACTTTCAACCCAGGATCCTGTAGCCAGCTAAACTGAGTTTCATTTATGATGGAGAAATTAAATACTTCAATGACATTCACACATTGAAGAAATTGGACATAACTAAACCAGCTCTCCAGGATATTCTCAGACCTATCTCCATAAAGACCAGCGTAATCCTCCACCACAAAAGTAAACCCAACCAGAAAATTTTGATCAAATTCCAACTTCCACAGTCGCAAAAGGATTAAAAATGTCCACCAGACTCTCGAAAGGCTTATCAATATTTTCAATTAATGTGAATGGTTTAAATTGTCCTCTAAAGAAGCACAGGTTGGCTGACTGGATACAAAAACTCAAGCCAGATATCTGCTGCATACAAGAATCACACCTTTCATTAAAAGACAAATTTAGACTCAAGGAATGTCTTGAGTAGGATGAAGGGATGTCATCTCTACTCCAGGCAAATGGAAAGCAGAAAAAAGCAGGCGTTGCAATCCTATTCGCAGACACAATAGGCTTTAAACCAACCGAAATAAGGAAGGATAAGGATGGACACTTCATATTTGTTAAAGGTAATACTCAATATGATGAGATTTCAAATATTAATATTTATGCACCCAACCAGAATGCACCTCAATTTATAAGAGAAACCCTAACAGACTTGAGCAACTTGATTTCCTCCAGTTCCATAGTAGTTGGAAATTTTTTTTTTTTTTTTTTGTAGAGACAGAGTCTCACTGTACCGCCCTCGGGTAGAGTGCCGTGGCATCACACGGCTCACAGCAACCTCTTAACTCTTGGGCTTACACGATTCTCTTGCCTCAGCCTCCTAAGCAGGTGGGACTACAGGCGCCCGCCACAACGCCCGGCTATTTTTTGGTTGCAGTTTGGCCGGGGCTGGGTTTGAACCTGCCACCCTCGGCATATGGGGCTGGCACCCTACTCACTGAGCCACAGGCACCGCCCAGTAGTTGGAAATTTTAACACCCCTTTAGCAGTGCTGGATAGATTCTCCAAAAAGAAGCTAAGCAAAGAAATCTTAGATTTAAACTTAACCATTCAACATCTGGACTTAATAGACATCTACAGAACATTTCAGCCCAACAAAACTGAATACACATTCTTCTCATGAGCCCAAATAATATACTCCAAAATCGACCATATCATAGGCCACAAATCTAACCTCGGCAAATTTAAAAAAATAGAAATTATTCTTTGCATCTTCTCAGACCATCATGGAATAAAAGTTGAACTTAACAATAGGAACCTGCATACCCATACAAAAACGTGGAAGCTAAACAACCTTATGCTGAAGGATACATGGGTTATAGATGAGATTAAGAAGGAAATCACCAAATTTTTGGAACAAAACAACAATCAAGACACGAATTACCAGAACCTCTGGGATACTGCAAAGGCAGTCCTAAGAGGGAAATTTATAGCACTGCAAACCTTCCTCAAGAAAACGGAAAGAGAGGAAGTTAATAACTTAATGGGACATCTCAAGCAACTGGAGAAGGAAGAACACCCTAACCCCAAACCCAGCAGAAGAAAAGAAATAACCAAAATCAGAGCAGAATTAAATAAAATTGAAAACAAAAGAATTATACAACAGATCAATAAATCCACACCTGTGGTGCATCTTACAAGGGTACATGTGAGCCTTGGCAAATGTGGAATGTAAATGTCTTGGCAAAGTAACTAAGAAAATTCCAGGAGGTCTATGTCAACTAATGAGATGAAAATATGTCAAATATTCTATGAAACAAGTGTATGCTGCCCCATGATCATATTGATGTACACAGCTATGATTTAATAAATAAATAAAAATAAAATAAAGATCAATAAAATAGACAAACCTTTGGCCAACCTAACCAGGAAAAAAAAAGTAAACTCTCTAATTTTATCAATCAGAAATGGTTGGTAACGATGAAACAACAACAAACCCCTCAGAAATTCAAAAAATCCTTAACGAATACTACAAGAAACTCTACTCTCAGAAATATGAAAATATGAAAAGAATCGACCAATACCTGGAAGTACGCCACCTACCAAGACTTAGCCAGAATGAAGTGGAAATGTTGAACAGGCCTATATCAAGTTCTGAAATAGCATCAACTATACAAAATCTCCCTAAAAAGAAAAGCCCAGGACCTGATGGCTTTATGTCAGAATTCCACCAAACCTTTAAAGAAGAACTAGTACCTATATTATTAAACCTCTTCCAAAATATAGAAAAAGAAGGAATATTACCCAACACATTCTATGAATGTGGGGATCACCTTGATCCCCAAACCAGGGAAAGACCCAACAAGAAAAGAAAATTATAGACCAATATCACTAATGAATAGTGATGCTAAAATACTCAATAAGATCCTAACAAACAGAATCCAACAACACATCAAAAAAATTATACACCACGACCAAGTGGGATTTATCCCAGGGTCTCAAGGCTGGTTCAATATACGTAAATCTATAAATGTGATTCAGCACATAACAAACCAAAAAATAAGGACCATATGATTCTTTCAATTGATGCAGAAAAGCTTTTGATAATATCCAGCATCCCTTCATGATCAGAACACTTAAGAAAATTGGCAGAGAAGGGACATTTCTTAAACTAATAGAGGCCATCTATGACAAACCCACAGCCAATATCGTATTGAATGGAGTTAAATTGAAATTATTTCCACTTAGATCAGGCAAGGTTGCCCATTGTCTCCATTGCTCTTTTTAAATTGTAATGGAAGTTTTAGCCATTGCAATTAGGGAAGAAAAGGTGATCAAGTGTATCCACATAGGGTGAGAAGAGATCAAACTTTCACTCTTCACAGATGATATGATCGTATATCTGGAAAACACTAGGGATTCTACTACAAAACTTCTTTTAGAAGTGATCAAGGAATACAGCAATGTCTCAGGCTACAAAATCAACACCCATAAATCTGTAGCCTTTATATATACCAACAATAACCAAGCCGAACAAACAGTCAAGGACTCTATTCCTTTCACAGTAGTGCCAAAGAAGATGAAATATTTGGGAGTATACCTAACAAAGGACATGAAAGATCTCTACCAAGAGAACTAGGAAACTTCAAGAAAAGAAATAGCTGAAGATGTTAACAAATGGAAAAACATACCATGCTCATGGCTGGGAAGAATCAACATTGTTAAAATGTTTATACTACCCAAAGCAATATATAATTTTAATGCAATTCATATTAAAGCTCCATTGTCATATTTTAAAGATCTTGAAAAAATAATACTTCGTTTTACATGGAATCAGGAAAAAACCTCGAATAGCCAAAACATTACTCAGCAATAAAAACACAGCAGGAGGAATCATGCTATCAGACCTGAGACTGTACTATAAATCGATACTGATCAAAACAGCATGGTATTGGCACAAAAACAGAGAAGTAGATGTCTGGAACAGAATAGAGAACCAAGAGATGAATCCAGCTACTTACCGTTATTTGATCTTTGACAAGCCAATTAAAAACATTCAGTGGGGAAAAGATTCCCTATTTAACAAATGGTGCTGGGTGAACTGGCTGGCGACCTGTAGAAGACTGAAACGGGACCCACGCCTCTCGCCATTAACTAAGATAGACTCTCACTGAATTAAAGATTTAAACTTAAGACATGAAACTATAAAAATACTTGAAGAAAGTGCAGGCAAAACTCTTGAAGGAATCGGCCTGGGCGAATATTTTATGAGGAGGACTCCCCAGGCAATTGAAGCAGTATCAAAATACACTACTGGGACCTGATCAAACTAAAAAGCTTCTGCACAGCCAAGAACATAGTAAGTAAAGCAAGCAGACAGCCCTCAGAATGGGAGAAAATATTTGCAGGTTATACCTCCAATAAAGGTCTAATAACCAGAATCCACAGAGAACTCAAACGTATTAGCAAGAAAAGAACATGTGATCCCATCTCAGGGTGGGCAAGGGACTTGAAGAGAAACTTCTCTAAAGAAGACAGACGCATAATCTATAGACACATGAAAAAAAGCTCATCATCCTTAATTATCAGAGAAATGCAAATCAAAACTACTTTGAGATATCACCTAACCCCAGTAAGAGTAGCCCACATAACAAAATCCCAAAACCAGAGATGTTGGCGTGGATGTGGAGAAAAGGGCACACTTCTACACTCCTGGTGGGAATGCACACTAATACGTTCCTTCTGGAAGGATGTTTGGAGAACACTTAGAGACCTAAAAATAGACCTGCCATTCAATCCTATAATTCCTTTACTAGGTTTATACCCAGAAGACCAAAAATCACAATATAACAAAGACATCTGTACCAGAATGCTTATTGCAGCCCAATTCATAATTGCCAAGTCATGGAAGAAGCCCAAGTGCCCATTGACCCACGAATGGACTAGCAAATTGTGGTATATGTACACCACATATGTGGTATATGGACTATTATGCAGCCTTAAAGAAAGATGTAGACTTTACCCCTTTCGTGTTTACATGGATGGAGCTGGAACATATTCTTCTTAGCAAAGTATCTCAGGAATGGAAGAAAAGGTATCCAATGTACACAGCCCTACTATGAAGCTAAATTATAGCTTTCTCACGAAGGCTATAACCCAACTATAGCATAAGACTATGGGGAAAGGGCCAAGGAAGGGGAAGGGAGGGGGTAGCTTAGGGTGGAGGGAAGTTAATGGGTGGGGCCACAACTATGGTGCATCTTAGAATGGGTACAGGTGAAACTTACCGAGGCAGCATACAAATATCTACATAGAATAACTAAGAAAATACCATGAAGGCTACGTTGAACAGTTTGATGAGAATATTTCAGATTGCATTTGAAACCAGCACATTGTACCCCTTGATTGCACTATGTACACAGCTATGATTTAACAATAAAAAAAGGCAATGCAGAAAAAGACATAATTGTCACAAATTTTTATAATGCCTTCACTTTGTCTTCATTCTACTGTCATGTATCTCCCTCAAGAGAAATTTTTAAAATGTTGAGAGTTCCAAAATGAAAATATACATTAAGAGCATTGTTCACATACCATATTAAGGATATTTAATTCAAAAAAGATAATGAATAAAAATTCTGCCATTCTTGCAATAGTTGTATCTGATAGCAGACTATTATCCAAAATATACAATGAACTCTTAAAATTCAAGAAAAAGACCCAATTAAAAAATGAGCCAAATACTTTACAGGACACTTCATCAAGAAAGATATGGCAAATAAGCATATGAAAAGATGCTGCGCATAATATGTCACTAGGGAAACAAAAAGGAAAACAAAAAGATACACATGTGTGAGAATGGCCAAAACCCATAGCACTGACAACACCAAATGCTGGTGAAAATGTGGAGAAATAACTCTCACTCATCTCTGGTGTGAATGCAAAATGATGCAGCCACTTTGGAAAACAACTTGATGGTTTCTTAAAAACTAAACATACCTTAATATACAATCCAGCAATCATGCTCCTTAGCATGTGCCCAAAAGAGTTGAAACCCTAGGCCCACACAAAAACCTACACATGGTGCTTATAGCAACTTTATGCATAATTGCCAAAATTTCGAAGCAACCAAGATGACCTGCAATTGGTGAATGGATAAATAAACTGTGACACATTCAGACAGTGGAATATGATTTAATGCTAAAAATAAAAGAGCTATCAAGCCACGAAAATACACGGAGGAAATTTAAATGCATAATACTAAGTGAAAGAAGATAACCTGAAAAGGCTGCATACTGGATGATTTCAACTATATGACATTCTGGAAAGAGCAAAACTATGAAGACAGTGAAGAAATCGGTGGTTGCCATGAGTTTGGAGGACAGAGGGATAAATAAGTGGAGTACTGAACATTTTTAGGGCAGTCCAAACCCATAGAAAGTATACCACAAAGAGTGAACCCTACTGTAAACTACAGGCTCTGGGTGATTCTGATGGGTCCATATAGGTTCCCCAATTGTAGCAAATGTACCATTTTGGTGGGGGATGTTGATAAATGGGGAAGGCTATATATAGGAGGAGCAGGGAATATATGGTACATGTCTGTACCTGCCTATCAATTTTTCTGTGAACCTGAAACTGCTCTACAAAAGTAAAGTCTTTTTTAAAAACACTGTGACTCATTTTACATTTGATAAACTTATTTTTTTATCCAATAGTATCCATTGTACAGAAAGTCACAAGAACCATCTGTGGCAGCTCACGTCTGTAATCTTAGCCCTCTGGGAGAACCAAGGTAGGTGGATCACCTGAGCTCAGGAGTTCGAGATCAGCATGAGCAAGAGTGACACCCCATCTCTACTAAAAATAAAAAAATTAGCTGGACATGGTGGCAGGCACCTGTAGTCCCAGTTACTTGGGAGGTCAGGGCAAGAGGATTACTTGAGTTTGAGGTTGCTGTGAGCACTCCACCCAGGGCAACAGAGAAAGACTCTGTCTCAAAAAAGAAAAAAATCACAAGAAAAATATTACCATTTATGAGTGAGTGCATTCATTTATTCACTGCAAAAACATGGGTTGACTGCCTACTATGTTCAGAGAAATTGTCATTGTTTCAGATATATGGAAATAAAAATACGTACTTACCTTTGGCCTCAGAAAGCTAGTGAAAGAGAAAAGCAAATAAATACTACATAAAACAAAAGGAAATAAATTATTTAGCACTTATAATAAAACCATGGTAAGTATTTCAGGATTATCTCTGGGGAAAGATAATAGAGAAGATGATATTTCAGCTCAGCTTTGCAGGATACAGGAATTTTCATAGTTTTAAGGTAGGACAGATATCACCAGTTAAAGAACAACCAGGAGCAAAAGTATAAACATTTACATATGGTATGTTCATCAGAAATGGTAAAGAGTCTAGGAAAGCTAGGGTATTGTCAAGCACAAGGGAGACATTTGAACACGTACACACAACAACAACAAGAACAACAAAAAAGGTATTCCCAGCTCCATTTCAGACCTACTAATCAGAACTTACTAGGAGCTGGCTGAGACCTAGGAATTAGTATTTTAAAAATCTTCCTAGGTGATCTGTCCTGCATTTATAAGTATAGAACACAGGAGGGATACAGTAGGTATTAAGGACAGAATTGTGTAACCCAAAATTCATATTTTGAATCCTAACTCCAAGGACCTTGGAAGGTGGCCATATTTGAAAATAGGACTTTTAAAGAGATAATTAAAGTGACTGACATCCCCATAAAGAGGAGAAAATTTGGACACACTGAGAGATACCAGGAATGTACATGCAGAGAGAAAAGAGTATGTCCAGACACAAAGATCAGAAAGCCACTTGCAAGCCAAAAAGGGAAGCCTCCCTCAGAAGAAATCAAACCTCCCAACACCTTGATTCTGAACTTCCAGCCTCCAGAACTGCGGGGAAATGAACTTCTATTGTTTAACCCACCCAGCCTGCCGTATTTCATTGTGCCAGCAAGTACAGTGGGCACATGCTCTAGGTGTGTACCTAGAAGCATACTTTAATTCTAGAACTTTAAATGCCATATTAGGAGTTTAAACTTTATTCCACTTTTGAAAATGGAAATTCAAAAAATTCAAAATTCCAATTCAAAATTCAAATTCAAAATTCCAAATTTTGAAAATGTAAGTCTTTTTAAGAAAGAAAGCAATATGATCCAGCCTATGATCCAACTCCTGGGGCAATGGAGAAGATAGAGTGGTTTAAAAGATTCTGCCTGGCCAGGGCAGGAGACTGTACAGAGTGGGGCGAGGATGATGAAAGGACGGAGGAGATTCACAGGTAGACACAACAGCACTTGGTGACTTATTAATTCAGGAGGATAAGAATACGTGGAGAGTTAAGGATGATATCCCAGACTCTGATCCTGTTTTGGGTCGCCTAGTTCTGACACATCACAGTACCTACTGCCCCATACATAGAGATGCCATTAACCAAAATAGAAAACACAGAGATTGCATGTTTGGGAATGAAATTGATGAGGTGAAAACCAGACAACAGAAATCAGAAATAAGTATAGAGATTAAGATCTAATGAATAGAAAGGAAATTCTTCAAGTCCTAGGCTAAAGATAGCACTGCTCATACTTCCAGTTACAGCTTCAACATGTGAATAGCTTGGAAGTCGTAACTTCTGTCCTTACAACAACAAATAAAACTGAACAAACTGAAAACCAATGACCTTCCTTGGCCATTTCAGAGAACAGAGTTTGCAAGGCAATAACCAAAATCTGGACAGGCAGACAAATGCAGAGTCACAGCCAAGATCTGCTTATCTGGAACAGAAGCTGTTGGAGCCAAAAACTTGTTGGAACACCAAAATGGCAATTTTGACAAATCCCTAGAAGCTGAGTATAGACTAGCGTGAGAGTGAAAAACACCTGAGGCCATCACCTTGGTAGGGAAATTGATTCCCACAATTTAGGGGAATCATGAGACAACTACAACAGACGGCCAAGGACAGAGGGAAACTCAAGTACCAATGAACAGTAACAGTGGCTAATACTGACAGCACTTACCACGCGGCAGTTCTGTCCTAAAGGTTTACATTCCTTAACCCTTATAATTACCACCACAGGACAGCACATTTATTTTCTATTTGCTTCCATAACCAATTATCATAAATATGATGTCTTAACAATACAGATTTATTACCTTACAGTTCTGTAAATTAAAAGTCTGGCACTGCATATATCAGGTTAAGAGAAAGGAGTTGCCGGGGCTGCATCCCTTTCCACAGACGTAGGAGAACATCAGTCTCTTGCCTTTCCCAGTTTCTAGTGACTATCCACATTCCTTGGCTCGTGGCTGCCTTACTCCGTCTTCAAAGCCGGCAGCACAGCCTCTCTCTAACCATTCTTCCAAAACCACATCTCCCTAACTCCCTGGCCTCTTCTTTTGCTTCTCTCTTCTGCTTTTAAGGACACTTTCATTACATTGGACCTGCCGGGATTATCCAGGATAACCTACCTATTTTAAGGCTAGAAGATCATCAGTGTTAATTCCATTTGCCACCTTAATCCCCTTTGCCATGTGACCTAACATAGTCACAGGTTTGGGGACTTAAAATATGGACACACTAGAGGACATGACTCTGCCCACCACAGACAGTTATGATTTTTATTCCAATTTTGCAGATTAAGAAACTGAAGTGTAGAAAGTATATGAGATTGACCCAAGATCACACAGGTGGTGATGAAAGAACTCGGATTTGGACCCAGGACACAACACAATAAAGGCCATATATGACAGGCCCATGGCTAACATAATATTAATAGTAAAAAGCTGTTACTTTTATTAATGAGATGAGGAGGAATATATAAGGAACTTTAACTGTATTTTTATTGCTTTATTTGTTTAAGAAGTTGTAAAGCAAAAAAATGGCAAAATACAGCAGGTCCGTGTATACTTATTATTCTCTAATTTTTTCTGTATGTTTGAGATAATCTGAAATAAAAATGTTAGACTAAAAAAAAAAACAGTAAACAGCTGAAAGATTTTCCTCTAAGATCAAGAAGAAGATAAGGATGCTTATATTCACCACTTCTATTTGGGAGGAAGGAGGGTAACTGGTGGGACCACACCTATGGTACATCTTACAAAGGTACATGTGAAATTTACTAAATGTAGAATATAAAGGTCTTAACACAATAACTAAGAAAATGCTGTGAAGGCTATGTTAACCAGTTTGATGAAAATATTTCAAATTGTATATAAAACCAGCACACTGTACACCAAGATTGCATTAATGTACACAGCTATGATTTAATTTAAAAAAAAAATAAAATAGTTCTGGGAGTCTTTTCCAGTGTAATTTGGCAAGAGAAAAAACAAATACATCTAAATAGGAAAAAGAGAAGTGAACTGTCTCTATACATGTCACGTGTGTGTGCCTGTGTGTATATGAAAACACAGAGACTCCATCAAAGAAACTAATAAAGGAAAAACCAAAGTAGAGGATACAAAATCAACACACAAAATCAGTGGTTTTCCAAGAAAACAAACCCACTTATAATAGCTACAAAAAATAAAATATTTGGGAAATAATTTAGTGAAAGAAGTGAAAGATCTGCACGATCAAAACTATAAAACATTAATAAAAGAAATTTAAAACACAAATAAATAGACATCCCAAGATATTTACAGATTGGAGGAATTAATATTGTGACAATGTCCATACTACCAAACACTACCTATAG
This sequence comes from Nycticebus coucang, assembly GCF_027406575.1. Classification (NCBI taxonomy): domain Eukaryota; kingdom Metazoa; phylum Chordata; class Mammalia; order Primates; family Lorisidae; genus Nycticebus; species Nycticebus coucang. The sequence goes on along the minus strand of NC_069792.1, from coordinate 59,101,879 downwards.
ACTGTGTACAATCCCAGCAAAATTCCAATATAATTTTTCATAGAAATAGAAAAAAAATGCTAAAATTCATATGGAATCATAATAAAACCCCAAATAGCCAAGCCAATCTGGAGCAGAAAAGAGAAGCTGAAGACATCACAGTACCTGATTTCAAACTGCATTATCAAGCTATGGTAATTAAAACAACTTGGTACTGGCATAAAAAATAAACATTTTCCATTGAAACACAATAGAGAGCCTAGAAATGAACACAAGTGTTTATGGTTAATTGATTTTTGACAAAGGTACAAGAACATACAATAGGAAAACGACACTCTCTGCAATAAATGGTGTTGGGATAAATAGATATACACATGCTTTTTGAATGAAACTGAATTCTTACCCCACACTATATATAAAAAAATCAACTCAAGTATTACATGTAATATCTGAAAATACAAAACTACTAGAAGAAAACATAGGGGAAAACTACACAATGTTGCTCTGAGCAAAGACTTTTTGGATTTAATTCCCAAATCTCAGGTAACAAAAGCAAATTTTTAGTTTGATGTAATCCCAACGATCAAACTAAAAAGCTTATGCACAGCAAAGAAAACACCAGAGTGAAGAGACAATCTATGTATTGAGAGAAAATATCTGCAAGTCACTCATCTGATAAAAGTTCAGTATCCAAAATATAAATTTGACCCTTGAACAACATGGGTTTGAATTGTATACATCCAATTATACACAGAGTTTTTTCAAAAACTATACAAAAAATTTTTTTGGAGATCTGCAACAATTTGAAAAAAAATTCACAGATGAACTGCATAACCTAAAAATAGCAAAAGAATTAAGAAAAAGTATGTCATGAAAGCACAAGATATATGTAGAAAACAGTCTATTTTATCATTTACTACCATAAAATATACACAAATCTATTATGAAAATGTTAAAATTTACCAACACACACAAAGACTATACATGGCCCCATTTGTAATCAAAAGAAATGTAAATAAAAATAAAGATTCAAGCTCAGCGCCCACAGCACAATAGTTACAGCACCAGCCACATGCACTGAGGTTGGTGGGTTCCAACCAGTCCAGGACACCTAAACAACAATGACAACTGCAACAACAACAACAACAACAAAAAGATAGCCGGGCATTGTGGTGGACACCTGTAGTCCCAGCTACTTGGGAGGCTGAGGCAAGAGAATCGCTTAAGCCCAAGAGTTTGAGGATGCTGTAAGCTGTGATGCCAGGGCACTCTACCGAGGGCAACATAGTAAGACTCTATCTCAAAAAAATAAAATAAAGATTCAGTATTAAATCATAACCACATGTAATTAACTATAGTACACACTGTTATCATTTTATAGCCACCTCCCATTGCTATTCTAGTGACCACAAGTGTTGCAAGTATCCACTTAAAATTTTGTATGACACTAATCATCTCCACATGAGCAGTACATCCTTCCAGTAAATTGCATATTGCAGTAAAAAGGGATCTCTCGTGGTTCTCACATATTTTTCATCATGTTTAGTACCATACAGTACACCTTGAATAATACCGTGAAGTGCCATAGTGATAGTGATGCTGGGATTTCTCCCAAGAATCAGAGAAAAGTCTTAACATTATAAGAAAAAGTTAAATTTCTTGATATACACTATAGATTAAGATCTGCACCACAGACTATCATTTCAAGATAAATGAATCCGGCATAAGGACCACTGTAAAAAACAAAAACAAAAAAAAAAAAGAAACTAATGGAAATTCATGAAGCTGCCTCTGTAAAGAACGAAAACCTTGCACTTTTTGCAAAATATATTTTTATCTCATATTGAAAAAGAATATCTACTTAAACAGGTTTTCATAAGTGCCTTATTGTGGGAAAAAAACACCACAAAGAACATTTATTAGTAAGGAAGAAAAGCAAATACCAGGATTCAAGGCAGGAAGGAATAGATTAACTCTACTGTTTTGTGCAAATGCAGTCAGGTTTATAATCAAGACTGTTTTTACCTACAAAGTTGCTAATCCCAAAGTCTTAAAGGGAAAAGCTAAAAATCAGCTGCCATTTTTTTGGTTGTACAACAAAAAGGCCTAAACAATAAGAACACTTTTTGTGAGTTGGTTCCACTTATGCTTTGTCCTTAAAGTCAGAATGTACCTTGCCAATAAGGAACTACCTTTTTAAATTTTTTGATAAGAGACAATGCTTTCTGGCCACCCAGAACCCCATGAGTTCAAGATCAAAGGTGTCCAAGGGGTTTACTTGACCCCAAACACAATGTTTCTAATTCAGCCTCTAGATGGAGGCTGGGGTGAGGTGGGGGGGAGAATGACCTTAAAGGTTCATTAAACACAACACTATAGAAACAATTTTCAATGCTGTAGAAAAGAACTCCAATAGAATATCAAAAAGTCTGGAAGGATTATACCATTGAAGATGCCATCATTGTTACAAAAATAGCCACGAAAGCCTTCAAACTCTAAACAATAAATTTCTGCTAGAGAAAACTATGACTACCCAAGCTTTACAATACAGCGAATCAAAGAAATCACAAAAGAAGTTGTGGATGTGGCATAAAAAGGATGAAGGGTTTCAAGATAAGGATCTTGGAAAAATTTGAGAGCCAACACACACCACACCAGAGGAACTGTCACTCAGGCAATGACTGAGTGACTGAGGAAGAGATGAGTGCTTCCTAACCAGCGCCCGACGATGGGGAGAAGACAGAAGCAGCAGCACCAGACAACACACTGATGCTAGAAAGTCTGGTCACAAGGGCTCTGATTCTTCAAGACTACTTTTGACGTCTTTTATGACATGAACTTTTTCATGATACAGGCAACTGAAACCAAAGCAAACAGTGGAAGAAGGATTGGAACCATATAGAAACATTTTTAGAGAAATGAAAAAGCAAAGTGCGATGTATTTCTATAAAGCTACACTGAGTGTGCCTGCACCTCATGCCTCCCCTTCCACCTCCTTCTCCTGTGCCGCCTCTCCCACACTTAGGAGCGCAAGACCAATCCTTTCTCCTCCTCCTCACCCTACTCACGTGAAGATGACAACAAGGATGAGACCTTTAGGATAATCCACTTCTACTCAATGAATATATTTTCTCTTCCTTATAATTTTCTTAATAATATTTTCTCTTCTGTAGCTTACTTTATTGTAAGAAGACAGTATATAATACATATAACATACAAAATAGGCATTAATCAACTGTTTATGTTTTCAGTAGACTTCCCATCAATAGTAAGCTAATAATCAGCTTTGGGGAGAGTTGAGAGTTATACTCAGATTTCAACTGCACAGGAAGTCAGTGCAGTGTTCAAGAGTAACTGTATAAGGAACTCAGACAATTCATATAGCAAGAAAACAAGCCACCTAGTTAAGAAATAGGCAAAGAACTTGAACAGATATTTCTCAGCAGGAGATACACAGATGACCAACAGATATATGAAAACCTCCTCAATATCACTAAGAGTTTAGGGAAATGCAAATTAAAACCACAATGAGGTATCACTTCCCATTTCTAAGAATGGCTATTATCAAAAAGACAAAAGATAACAAGTGCTGATGAAGATGTGAAGAAAAGGGAATCCTGTATACCATACACTATTAGTAGGAAGGTGGGTTAGTACAGCCATTAGGGAAAGCTATATGGATGGGGGTTCCTCAAAAAACTAAAGATAGAACTACCACATGATCCAACAATCCCACTTCTGGGTGTGTATCCAAAGAAATTGAAATAGATATGTCAAAGATACTTGTACTGCCATGTTCACTGCAGTATTATTCAGAAGAGGCAAGTTATATAATCAACCTAAGTGTTCATCAACATAGCAATGAAGACAATGTGGTATATATACACAATGCCACACTATTCAGCCTTAGGAAAGGAGGCAATTCTTTCACCTATGACAACATCGATGAACTTGGAGGACATTATGCTAAGTAAAGTAAGCCAGGCACAGCCACAGAAAGACAAATACCACATGATTTTACGTCTATGTAGACTCTAGAACAACAGAATTCAGAAGCAGAGTGTAGGATGGTGGCTACCACAGGCTGAGGGATGGGGGGAGATGGGAAATAATCAAAGTGTACAAAGTTTCAATTTGGATTCATTTTACAGCACAGTGACTACAGTTAATAATAATGCATATATCGGGCGATGCCTGTAGCTCAGTGAGTAGGGCGCCAGCCCCTTATACCAAGCTTTACGGGTTCAAACCCGGCCCTGGCCAAACTGCAACAAAAAAATAGCCGGGTGTTGTGGCGGGTGCCTACAATCCCAGCTACTTGGGAGGCTGAGGCAAGAGAATCACCTAAGCCCAAGAACTGGAGGTTGCTGTGAGCTGTGATGCCACGGCATTCTACCCAGGGTAGCAAAGTGAAACTCTGTCTCTAAAAAAAATAATAATAATGCATATATCAACTTGAAAAGAGAGTAAATTTCAAATATTTTCATCCAAATGATAAATATTTGAGATGATATATATGTTCACTAGTTCGATTTAATCATTCCTCTTTGTATATATTACATCATAGTATCGCTTTGTGCCCTATCAATATATATAGCTATATAATTTGTCAATTAACAATAAAACAAAAAATAAACATTAATGTAATGTTTTATACTGTAGACTCTCCTATTGCATTGAAAGCATCATCTGATTTCCATAGACAGTCTCTCAACTAATGTACATGGCATACAGCAGAACTGGTGCTAAGGATCCTTTCCATCATCCCCTCTCTCCCTAGACATCTTGTTCTTTTGGCCTTCAGATATCATCTACTTTACTTTTACATTTACATGATGTGACATTGTGAGGCAGGGGTGCTGGGGACACACTGCTAAAAGCCAAGGTTCCAGGGCAAAGCTGGGCTCTGACACGATGAACAGAGAGCAGTGGACTAAAGCCAGAAGACGGGGAGTGCTCGCCACCATGGGATCTGAGGCATCTGACGCAAATTATGGCTTCCTTCATATTAGATTCTTAGTTTATAAAAGAAAGAAAATAGCACCTGCCCGGCTGCACCTACTTCAAAGGTGGTTGCAACAATCACAATAAAGTTGCTTTTTAAATATAAGGTACTAATATATTCTCTTATCCCGTGTAAGCCTGTTACCACTACCCCAAGACAAAAAACTGCATCAGTCTACGTTTTTCTTTATTAGCAACCATTTGTCTTAGAATTTCTTAAATGTTCTGAAAAATGCCTCCAAATCATTACCCTCTTCATTTTTATCTTCCTCTTCCTGTTATTCTTCACTTAGTTTAGAGTCTCCAAACACTTTCTCTGCAACATGAGATCCAGCTCTCTGCCCAGAATCAACACCTCTGAACAATGTCCTGTTTGTCTTTTCCTGGCAAACTAAGATGAGAAATCAAAACTTGTGATAGCTTTACCATTAAAGTACAGTCTGCTCAAATTTCTTCTCTGTATTCCAAATCTGCCTACACCTGTGTCTTCTGCAGTAACTGCTCTCTGCTAGACTCCTGCCACTTCTTTATCTTTGTTCCTTTGAACCACTCCTATCTGTGTTGCTCTACGTCAGTTTCTCCCGGTGTTTACAATAACCCCTCATTGTCTGAGTCTCCAGACTTTTTTCCTTCACTGAAACTTACATAAGGATCAGAATTCTAAGAACTTACCTAACATATGATATGGTAGTCATTAGCCAAGTTTATCATATGATTTTTTTAAGTGACATCAAACTAATGTGTCTTTTTAGATTGTGGCCCTGTTGTAACGTTTGGCAGAGGTATTGACTGTGATGGCATCCTAGCACAGGTACAGCCAAGGTCATACCCAGGGGATCTCCATCTGGATGTTCTACCATTAACCTCTAATCACTGTCTTTCTCCTCAAACCTCTTCCTCATCTTATATTTATCATCCTCATTTGTAACATCTCCATTTGCCCAGTTAAGCAACTCCAAACCTCAAATTATTTCCAAATGTATTTCCCATATCCAGCTAGTCATTAAATCCTGCCCTATTTTCTAAAAATCTCTCAAACCTATCTTAGTTTAGACCTTTATCCTTTTTCATTTGGACTGAAGAAACAGTACCTTCATTTTCCTCTGGCCTCCTGGCTCTCCCCTCCATAGGTCCTCCAAAACATTATTGCTAGAGCTATTTTCTCACTCCTCTGCTTAAAATGCAGCTTAAAAACACTAAAAAAAGATTATCCAGACTGTGAAAAAGTTTAAACAATATAGTGTTCAAGGGCCATCACTGTGTGCCCTAGCCTTACTATATCTCTCCACAGCCACACTATACCCCAATCTCCCTAGGAATTTCATGCATATACTTCTTTTCCTTACCCTTATTATCCCTGCTCTAGATATGTTGTTATGCCCTTCTCCCTCTCCTTGGCCATTAGCCTTCAAAACACAGTTCAAAATTCACTGGCACAGGGGAGGGTCCTTGAACTCCAATCATACCTCATTCCCGTGCGAGTGAAAGGCCACTACTTCCACTTCACCCCGTGGTGTAATTATTTGTGGATGGGCCACTTTCCTACTTGAACTCAGTATCTCGTTCATCTTTATCTGGCACCTAATACACACTTAATAAATGGTTATTGATACATTTGCTGAATAAAACAATAATTAAATGAAACACTGGAGAGACCTAGAAATACACCAGTCCTGCTTCTTTAAAGAAACCAGGCTCAGGAATGAAGAGAAAGAACTAATAATCTGACTGTAGCAAACACATGAATGGGTTGTTTGTTGTTAAAAGCTAAGTGGTTTAGGGAGGGTAGGGGGAGAAGAAAGTACATTTTAAAGCTCTAGCTCCAGGGCAAGTAATAAAAATTTTTGCTTTAATGTTTCTTTCATAATACTGTGAGCAATGGGAAGGTCTATTCCATCACACCAGCCTTCAGGGCAGAAAGTTCCAGCCTCCTGAGCTAAATCAAACTGGCATTGGCTCTCAGTTTTTCAGGCAGCTGCAATTGGTCTCTGCCTTCCATGGGGCTACACTGGGCTGACAAAAAAGAAACAAAATAATTTTCCACTTATTGTATGGGTTTCTCTTTTGCGATCATCCATTAATTGTAAGGGTCTTGAAACCTGTCTTGCATTCTTGTCTCTGGATTATGGAGATGTAAGCATTGAACTTGGTCTACACCAGTTGTTGCTGTCCTTATAAAGAAAGAGGTTGGGAGGTAGCACCTCACCAAGGACACAAAGCTAGCCCAAAAACATTACTTGGCACTACTCACGGTTCAGTGCTCTTGAGTGCCATTCACTGTTAACAGCTCTAGATGTAACCCACTTTATACTCCCCAAATTGGTAAGTCTCAACATGTCTAATATTGGGATGCATGGCCATCTAGGTCAAAGTACCAGACTCTAAAGATTCCCAATGGAATTCAAAAATTTTCAAAAGAATAAAATGACCAATGCCTCTATTAGCCACCATGTCCCAAAGTTTGCATAGATACTCAAACACACAGAGACCACATTCTTCTTCAACAACACACAGACTTTCCCAGCAGAGATTTGCTATGTTTCTGGGAGAAACTCTGCCTCCATCTGCTTGTGTTTTGAGTCTTAACTTTCCCATTTTCCAAGCACTATCTCTATTCAGAAAGGTCAAATAGGGATTATAATAGTACCTAACTCTTAAGTTTATACTGACAATTAAATGGGGCAATCTAAGTGAAATGATTAAATACAACAGTGCCTGGTACATGGTCAGGTCCCCATAAATACCACATTCCATGCCTGAATGACACAGGAGCCCATGGCTGACTCTTTGGGAAAAGTCAGAGAAAGTTGGCCTTTTTCACCAGGCAACACATTTATCTCGCTTCTCCCAATAGACTTGAAATAACTAAAATAGATGATAATTTTTGTTTTACTTAACACATTTAAGACTTCATGTTTGTGAAGTGTAGCATGCAAAAAAAATTAAATACCTTTATGTAATGACTTTTTAAGTGTCTTTAAAAAATCTTCAAGGTTCTTTCAGCTTCAAAGTATTGTGATCTTTGATAACTAATCTCAAATGTATGCAAAAGTAATAGTGACACAGTTGCCTAGATATACTGGAAATATATGGCATTGTCTGACTGGGTCACACTGCAAACAAGTCAGACCCAGGACTTGGCACCTACCACAGTGCAGAAGAAAATCTAGCCTTTCTTTCCCCCCACTTGGCTTAGGGTTTATTATTTTCATTTCAAGCTCCCAGGTCCTCTTGTTGCAGATGTGGGGAGGAAGCAGAAGGAGCTGTCATTTGGTGAGAAGAAAGTAGAGATAATACTCCATGGATCCCAAGAACAGCAGGTGAAGTAAGCAAAACTCCAGGAAATCCACCTTTCAACCTTGATAAAAGAGGATTCCAGAAGTTTAACCCAGGAAGGGGTTCCAGCTAAACACCATCATCTTGAAGATTTAGGAAATTAAAACCTAAAGAGATCAAGTGACAAGTCCACAGTCATCCAGCTTTCCTGGAACCTGGGTCTGGAAACACAACTGCTCCCATGACCAACTGTATTAAAGCTGAGTTTTAAGCCTGTGTGTTTACACACACATAAATGTCTCTTTTCCTCTCTGAGCCATGGGTAGCCTTCTTCAGTCTCCTGCAAATCAGCCAACAACTATCTCAGGAAAATACACAACAGTCTTCACAATCCTGAATTCAAGAGAAATACCTGATTCTACAAACAAGTCAGAGTCATGTGGTTTACCTTGAGATTCACCCTCATCTTTGAGAACTATATTCAGTAAGATTATGGTGACTGATTCTTTAGAAGTCGAAAGTAGAAAAAAACAAACACAAGCAAGAAAAAGCCTAAGGAGATCTTGTTTTAAGCAAAACACACATACTGACTTCCACCACGTAAACACAAAGGGGATATTTCTGGTAATTATTTTCTTGAACACAGCCTAATCTAAAACTCCTTTTAAGTAATCACAATCAGGATGGCTCCATTTGCAAAAGTGCGACTTTCGCACAACTTTTTAGCGGGCGTCTCCACCACCTCAGAAGTTCGCAGGGCCTTAAAGCTCGTCTGTTCATTGATTCAGTTCTACTTCACAGGGACTCATTCACTCGCGCCGTTTCTTACTAAGTAGGCCCGGGCTTCGCCCTCAGGGAACTTGCACTCAAGGGGAGTCTAGGAAAGGAGCCTAGACACACCAAAAGCGACAGGGACTTCAAAAGAACCTCATAAAGCAGGCTGGAGACTCCGGGGAGCTAGGAATAGTCCCACAGGGAAGAAGAGGGACGCTCCTCCGCGGCGGGGGCTCACCCTGGAGCCGGGGAGGAGGGGACGGCGTCCGGGGACGGCACGCTCGGCCCACCGCAGCCCGGCACGGCCTCCCCACGTCTAGGGCCGGCGTCTCCCGTGTCGCGGAAGGGGCAGGCCCAGACCGTCTCCCAGTGGCTCCCTAGCCCAGTCGCCCCGACGTTCCCGCGAATGAGCGCCGCGGAGAGCCGGGCGCCCGCCCGCCTACCGGCCGCTCTGACCCCGCCGGGCCCGGCCGCGGGCAGCTGGAGGCGAACTCACCTGTTAGGGCCGCTCCAGCCGTAGTGGTGGCAGAGGCGGCGCCCGGGGGCCAGGCTCGCGGCTCACACTTAAGGTGGCGGCGGCCACACCCTGACCAGGCTGGGGCCCTCGGTGCCGCCTCGAGACCGCTGCCCTGCCCCCCGCGGCGCGGGCAGAGAAACGGAACGGGGAGGCTTCCTCGAGGGTGGGGGGTGCGGGGCGCAGCCTTCGGATGGCCTGGGGGACTCTGGCGACCTCAGGGTTACAGGTCCGCCCTTCTGGGCTCCGGCTATTGTTAGAAAACTGAGTGTCACCCCGGGTCCCGGACCCCTTGGCCCGGCTTATTCATGCAGGGACTTCGCCTTCAGACTCCAGTCCGCCCGCGCGGAGCCCGTTTCCGAAGTTGCGGCCTCGGGTCAGGGCAAAGGGCCGGGCAGAGGCGTCGCGAGTTTTACTGAGTGCAGGTAGCAAATGACCGGGCCGCGGAGCTGAAAGGCAGACGGGAAAGGGGTTTGTCCGCCTCTGAGTGCGACTAAAAGGCAGCAACCCTCAAAGCCCTGCGTCTGAACACTCCATGCTTTGTGAGCTGTCAAACGCCTCCCGCGGGGAAGCGGTTGTTAAACCGTTCTCAGGTCCTGCCGGTTGTAGGACTGTTAAGGAGGCGGTGACGGTGGAGGGCAGAGGAGCCGACCCAGACCCAGAGATCAGAAAACGTCTCTGCCCTTTTCTTTATGCATTAATTATACGAGGTGCCCAAGAAGAAAGGAGGCCCATCTGATCACCTGGTGTAGCTTATCTCAACAAGTCACATGCATTTCTGATCGCAAAGCATGTGCTCACGTATTTCCAAGTTTTATGTTTTGATAAGTTCAAATTCCTTTGTTTAACCAAACTCTTATCAAATACAAACAGTTATTGTGAAACACTGAACAGTTCCAGGGGCTCCTCTTAACTAAAAAACAAAACTTGTAACTTAAAAACACACACAAAAATGTAAAGTCCACATTCATCTATACACACATAACCCCCAGTTCCCTCAGTTAATCCCTCTGAATTCTACTAGCCCTGTTGCCCACCAAATATTACAGTATGTGAGACAGTATGAACTCCGTGGGGCATACAAGAGTCTGCAACATATGGCCCTGGCCCACCTTTCCAGGATCATGGCTAGGCTATCACGTCCAGCCCCACCAAATCACATTTTTCCCAATCTATGGAGAGTAAAAAACAAGTTTTTATTATTCTCCATCTGTCATGGACTGCTATTTTTATAAAATACAATTAAAAACATAATAGATAGCAAATGAGAAAAAAGAGAAACTTGAAGACCCAGTTTTTCTTACAACCAGTATACAACAAGTACGTAACAAGTATAAAATACTCTTTCAATCAGGGTATTGTTTTTTCCATTTCTAAATGTTTACTCTCAATTTTTGTATTTATTTGGTCATGGACAGGTAAAAACCTGTTCCCAGACTGGCACTAGTGACTTGACTTTTTAGGTGGCGCTGACTTGTTCTTTAAATATGTCAGATGCTTTTCAACTTTTGAAGCTTTTCTCATGTTTACTGATGATCAAAGTTCTTCTCACTCAAATTTCAACTTATAATACAAAAGAACTTATCATTTATTGAGTACTGTGTGCTAAGATTTTAGATGCATTACTGTGACTTCTCATCAGCCCTATGAACTAGGTGTTATTAATAGTCCCACTTTGCAGATGTGGAGATTGAGGGCTAGAGGTGGAAAGTCAGCAGTCTAAACTGAGCTGGCCTGATTCTGGAGCCCAAGCAATCAACCATTTTGCTGGGCTCTTCTCCATGAAATCTCTCCCTTTACTTTCCTTATTGTACCTCTACTGAAACATTTCTTTCTCATTGGTTTTCATTCCTGTTTCCCTCACTAGGCTTTAAGCTTCTGAGCACAGTGACATTTGTGTATCTCTGCAGTTCTTCAACTCGGTTCATTATAATTACCAGAAGCAGAGCTCATTCTCATCTTTGTATTACTGTTATCTTTTGTGCTTACTTATTAATGTAAGTAATTATTTGTTTTTGTCTGCATCCCCTATTAGACCACACTACATTCAGAGTTATCTTAACAAAGAGGTTTTTACTACTGAGCAAACTTCTATAGCATGTATGATGCTCCTGGTACTTTTCTAAGAGCTTTATGATCTTGTAAATAACCCTATAGAGTAGATATTATTTTATTTCTATTTAAACCATGAGGAAACTGAGGCACCATGTGGTTATAGTAAGATGCAGGGCCAGAATTTTAAATGAGGCAATCTGGCTCCAGAATTTATTTCTGAACCACAATTGTACTGATTTTCCAATGTACCACATCCTTTTCCTGTTTAAAACACATCAAGGCCTTTCTCCTATTCTTAAGACAAGAGCAAAACTCCTTAATAGGGCCTGCAAAATTGTGCATGTCCTGGCTCCTGGTTAACTCTCCAGCTGCATCTCACACCAAGCTCCCTGGCTCCCTTCTAGCCGTATTCGTTCATTTCCTTCTCCTGGGAGTCACGCTTTCTCTGACCATAGCACACACTGTTTCCTTGGCCTGAAATGCTGTTCCTTCACCTTGTTCCTTCCTCAACTTAAAACTAGATTTCAGATTTTTAGCTAAGGAAAACATCTCTAGACTAGGTCAAATACCCATTTTAAAAGCATTTTCAGTTCTTCACACAGTTATTATTTTATATTGAATTTATTTGAATATTTGACTAAAGTAGGTCTCTCCTCAACTGTAAGCTCCATGATGGCAAAAACTATCTTATTTGCCCACATTTATATCCTCAGCACTTAATGCAATACCTAACATGTAGCAGGCAGTCAGTAAGCGCTCATCGAATTAATGAAGAAATAAATGGTGTTCAGAGTGCTATTGAAACAATAGTAGGGCACAGTGGGATGCTGGTAAATGTTCATCAGCATACTTTTTAAAAAAGCCTTCATTTGTATCATTTGCTGATCTCTGTATAATGTGGTATAAATACTCCCACCATGGCCAATTTCAAGATTGGCCAACATGATATCAGGCAACACTAGAGTTGGGAAGTGATGTGCACAATTGGCTGGCTTTGAAAGCCTGTACCTGTTGACTCTGACACACCACTGGAAGGGCATCAAAGTGAGTAAGGCAGAGAAATTAAGATCTGAAGCATGAACAGAATGGAAGGTAGAGACACGTGGAGGGCAAAAATAGGCAAGGTGAGAGGAGGTGGGGGTCAGACAAGAAGAGGGGGAAAAGTTCAGTAGGGCTGAAGTGTGCATTTAAAGAGAAGAGCCTTGTACATCTTGATAAGAGGTTAGGACTTTATCCTTACAGAACATAGATGAGCTGGCTTAAGCAGACGAGTGGCACAATGAGGTTAGCATTTTGGAGAAATTGCTCTGGCTGCCTTTGCAAATGGATTGGCAGCCACCAGGGGAAGAGATGCTGGTGAACAGAAAAGCAGGATAGAGACGAAGAGAAAGTGCAGACAACTGTGAACAGGAGCTTGGTAAGCAAAAAGGCAGTCTGGCAGTGAGTAGGCCTAAGCTACAGCCATAGTTTCACAAGTTGGGCCCTCACGCCCCAGAAGGGGAACCAGCACAAGGCAGTGCCCACACTGGAGACTCAGGGACTAGACCTTAATTTCAAGAACAGGCTTTAGAAGCAGCAAGACCAGGACTTGCATTCTGGTTCAGCCACTTACTAGCTGTGACTAGTCAATTAAAGTTCAGGTTTTCAAGGGGTTTTTATATGTTAACAAGTAGGGGCTCAGTGGCTCAGGCCTGTAATCCTAGCACACTGGGAAGCTGAAGCAGGAAGACTGCTTGAAGCCAGGAGTTTGAGACTAGCCTAGGTAACATAGCAAGACCCTATCCCTACAAAAAATTTAAAAATTGTCCAGGCGTGGTGATACATACGTGTAGTCCTAGCTACCTGCAAGGCTGAGATGGGAGGATCATTTGAGCCCTGAGTTCAAGGTCATAGTGATCTATGATGTCACCCCTGTACTCCATCCTGGGGAACAGAATAAGACCCTGTCTTTAAAGACAGACCTAGCACACAGGACAGGAGATGTCCTTGGCCTGAAAAATGTGTCCTCTCTCTGGTTTGGGTACAGGTGTCTGTAATGGATGGAGGGTTTTGCTCACTATAAATTTATTCTCCCTTTTTCTGATAATAGCACTTTGCTGCCCTTCTGGGGATCTTCTGCTCTACCTTTTCTGACTCTGGTATAGTTTTCCCCACCCCCAGACCCAGAATTACCACTCAGAGTATGCCATCTTCCTGATCATGTGATTTGTTCCAAACTGGGCCTGAGTATTCCTTAAAATCTAATACAGACCCTAGAAGAGAGGGAGTGGATTCTTTGGGCAGGGGAAGGAAACTGGAAGTTGCTCTATTTAGGTCGTTAAATAGAAAACATCCAATTTTGAATCAAAAGTTTAGTTTGTTATAGTTCAAACAAGAAGCAGTACAATTAATGAAAGCATATACAGTTTGCCATCTTAACAGTAGCTTATTTATGCCAGCAGTGAAGAAGCCTGGAGAGTGAATGGTGATGAAATTGCAAAAGGCATTTTCCCCACAGCTTGTTGGAATGGAATACTTTTTCTTTGCAAAAAGTAGTCCAAACCCTGGCAGAAAGTGGTAGTCAGTTGGTGCAAGGACTGGTGAACACGGTGGATGATAGAGACTTTCCAAGTCCAGCTTCTGTAGTGTGAGCAACTTTGTTGTGCAACATGTGGTTGAGAGTTCGTTGTCTTGCAAGAGCATTGGCCTGTACCTAATGAACAATCCTGGCTGCTTAATCACAAGCACCTTCATCATGTTTTCCAATTAGTTGCATTAGACATCTTCTGTAATCAATGGCCCAAGTTTCATGAAGCAGTAGTGGATAACACTAGCACTGGACCACCAAACAGATACTGTTAGCCTTTTCTGATGAATACTCAGTTTGTGTCTGGACACTTCATCTTTATCCAACCACTGTGCCCAACATTTGCAATTGTCAAAAATAATTTGTTTTTCATTACATGTAATAATACGGTGTAGAAATGATTCACTTTGATGTCCTAACAGCAAAGAAAGACAAGCTTTGGGATGATAGCTCTTCTGACACTCCTTTAATTAATGTGGCACCCATCTATCCAGCTTCTTTATGTTGGTGATTTCTTTTACACGGTCCAATATTGTTGGAATAGTTAACAGCAACCCTTGCAGCTAATTCATACGTAGGGTGAGATGGATTCGCTTCCATGACAGCTTTACGCTCATCAATATCCACCTTGGTTTCAGATTGCACACATGGCTCATTTTCAAGATTAAAATCACCAGAACGGGACTTCTCAAACCTTAAACCTAGCCACATCCTTCCCAAACACTTCGTTGATGTTTGAAGCTGTCTGTGCTGCCTTGGGTCTAGGACGGAACTCATATTTAAATATAACACACATTTTTGACTTATCTATGGTTTCACAAAAATTGCTCTAAAATTTATTTGAAAGATAATTACAAGCCAAACGGTGCATTTGAAAGAATAAGGATATTATTCACTATAAAACATGAAATATCCAAGTGAAATGTCAGAGATATCAACTGTCAAACTTAGTACTTAAGGAAATTGGACATTTCATGCTTAATAAACTATTGGCAAACACCTTTCCCAGATCCAGAAAAGTCATATGTGGTAAAAAGAATTTTAGCTAAGCCAAAGAGGGAGGTGGAGTTGAGCAGATAGCAGGTAAAGAGTTTATATCTTCTGAACCCCACAGTCCAGCTAGGCCTGAAGCTCTTGATTTACTAGATTTGCTCTTTTTTAGCTACATGGGCCAATACATTTCCTTTTTTACTTACAGTTATTTGAGTTAGCACTTCTGTCATTTGCTTTCAAAAGTCTTGATTTATAGAGTGCCTGAATTGGTTTGGTTGCCCTAAAAGCTCCCTTATCACCCACGGGCTAAAACTGCTGAGGGGGGCCCTACAAGCAACTCCTGCAATTATGTCCCAGTGGCTCAGAAAATTGCTCCAGGTTCCACTAGGCACGTTCTGTACTCTGGCTTCTTCTTATCTCTACTTCTGTCTTGCAGCCTGGTACTGAGCTCTCTCTGGATTGATAGACGACACTTCAACGTATATTGAGCCTGGCCTCTACTTCAGTCTTACCTGGACCGTAATCTTTCCAAAAAGCCTGGTCTGCCCCCTTTTTATTCCACTGGGCAGCATCTCTGACCTCTGCACCCAGCTCAGGCCCCTAAGTCAGACACCTATCTCTCCATAAGCAAGAACAAGTGAATGATTTTGTCTCCTCAAGCAGGCCCTGTAGTGAACCTTCCACGTCCACTTAATAAATGCTCACTTTCTTTTAATGTCATTTACTTTGGCTTTAATTTATGTGATTTGGGAAACCCAAAGGTCAAAATCTCCTCTATAGCCTGTTAAACTATTGAGTACTTTTCTCAGATTTGGTAATGGGAATTTTTGCTGGAAATGAGTAAGAAAGGGTACGATTTTATAAGGAGATTAGTCGCTCGAACGAGGATGTCCTATAAATCTATATTGCATAAGGCACTATCACTGCACACAGAAGAGCATTAACACGTTTTGTTCCCTGGGAGTATGTCCTTATTCTGGGCTGGATTGTGTCCCCCACCCCCCAAATTCATATGTTGAGATCCTAACCCCCAGTACCTCAGAAGGTGACTGTATTCGGAGATAGTCTTTCAAGAGGTAGCTAAGGTAAATTGAGATCATTAGGGTAGGTCCTAATCCAATATGGCTGCTGTCTTTATTGAAGAAGAGATTAGGACACAGATGCACACAGAAGGAGGGCCACGTGAAGACCCAGGGAGGAGATGGCCATTGACAGGCCGGGAAGAGCGGCCTCAGGAGAAGCCCATCTTGCCAACCCCTTCATCACAGACTTTAAGCCTCCAGAACTGTAAGAAAATAAACTTCTGCTTTTAAGCCACCCAGTCTGTGGTACTTTGTGATGAGCAAACTAATAATGTCCTCCACTAATTATTGGCAAACTGGCATCTCTCCTTGGCAAATCCTTTGAGAAAGAATAGTAGAAATCTCTTCTTGGCTCCCTCCTCCCCCCACCCAAAAAGTACCCACAGAAATCAAACCCATGGTATTTGTGGAATTATCACTGAATACTGAGGAATGAGTTTGGTGTTTCAGTTATTGGCAACCATGGTGGCCCTGAGCGGGGTGTCCACAATAGACAGTAGCCTGGTCCAAAAATGGTGGTGGTGGTGGGGGGGCATTTTCCTTGCCAGGCTGCCTCTTTTGAGGTACTAAATGCTGAGTACAGTGAGGCAAGTCTCTATATAGGAGGGTGGCACCATATGGGGTGTCAGAGCCCAGGCAGGTTGAGGAAAGTGGCCCTTCCTCCAAAGATGCAGGCCAGTGTGGGACATTGACGCCTGAGCAGACTGAGGAAGGCATCCACACAGCAAGTGAGGTGGCTTAGCTTGGTGTGTTAGGGGTCAGGAGGGGTGAGGAAGGCACACATATTGCCAGGGATGGGGCTGGTGTAGGAGATGGCATCACTGTGTGAGGAGGCTGTCCGTGGAGGCAGGGCTGCCTGGTGTGAGATGGCAGGGCTTGAGCAGAGCAAAGAGGGTATCCATATGGTAGGTTAGCTCAGTGTGGGGCGCGAGAGTCCAAGTGATGTAAGGAGGATAGACAGGTGGATTGACTAAATAAGTAAATATATTAAGGAAAATGAGAGCTAGGTGTCTCGTTGTTGGGGTGGGGGGAGCTAAATGTGAAAAGGGGAAGACTAGAATGATCCCCGAGGTGTTGGATTAGAATTAGAGATAATGATGCAAATGTATAGTTTTTAACATAATGATAAGTAGATGACAGATGGATAAAACTAAAAGTTCAAGTGTGCACACAGAGACACACACCTTCCCTAGCTGAGCATACTAAAGGGGTTTGAGATCAGTGACACTGCAACAGTAGTGAGCATACTGAGGGTCTAAATTTTGGTTTCTGTACATGGACACCAGGCTCCACTAAAACACTAGGGTTCCTTAGATAAATGGATGATTCAAAACTGGGCTAGAGAATGTATAAGCTAAGCCTGAAACATTTTTTTTTTTGGTACCAGAAAGTAAAGTGCTCAAAAAATTTGTAGACATGTTACACCAACAGGACACAGAAACTAGCATGAAGGGACTCCCACTGTTTGACTATGGAACAATATTATATAAGCACGAAAATAAATGATGATAGTAAAGGGTTATTACCCATTAAATAAAATAGGAATCTGTGAGGTCACACTGATAAGATAAATAACAAAGTATGATAAGAGCTAGATTATGGACATAAGCTCAAAGTACCTCCCCGCAGGATACTGACTGTAAAGGACAATATCCCTGTCAAATGCCACCTTAATCTATGATCAATGTTAACATCATCAGTAATGGAACAAATCTAAATCCTGTTTCACTTAATGGAGTGCAATGAAAATACGGCATCAAATCTGTGATATTTCTGCCAAAGAGGCACAACCTGAATCCTAATCATGAAGACACTTCAGATAAATCCAAATTGAGGGACATTCTATTATGCAAAATAACTAGTCTTTTATCTCTGAAAGCGTCAAGATCATCAAAGTCAAGGAAAGGTTGAAGAATGTTCCATATTGAAGAAGATTAAAGAGACATGACAATGACACTCAACACATTATTCTAGACTGGATTCTATTCCTAAAGGACATTATTGGAGCAACTGGAGAAACTTGAATGGATTCTAAGGATTAGATGGTAGTGAAGTATCAATGTTAATTTCCTGATTTGATGCTTACATCGTGGTTATCTTAGAGAATGTCCTTTTCATAGGAAATACACACTGAAGTCTATAGAAATAATGGGGCATTAATTCAGCAACTTAACATGCTTCAGAAAAGAAAAAACAGTATTTATTACTGCAGCTTCTCTGTAAATGTGAGATTGTTTCCCAAAAAAAGCAAAAAAACTAACATCAAAGATGAAGGACAACTGACCCAGTCTCTTCAACAAATCTGTCATGTAAAAAGGGGTAGATTAAAAGGGGCCTATGGGACATAACAAGCAGATGCAAATGTGGTCCTGGACAGGATTCGAATTTGCATAAACTAGTGATAAAGCACATTTTGGAGACAACTGGGAAATATACATATGGTTTATTATTAGATGGGATAAAATATATTGAAATGGAAAAATGGAGATTATTGACTGCAAAAAAAACAGTTAATAGAACAATGCCTTATCAGGTGCTCTCATTTTATGGAAAAAATAGAAATACAAATAATGTTCCAGAGGGATGGATACTAACCCTAGCACTGGTACTTACTGAGTGGTGGGAATACTTTTTAATTCTCTTATTTTTGCTTGTTTTTATTTTCTAATAGGTAATAATGTACATGCCCTGTTTCTGATTTGGTAAAAAATAGGTTTTTAAGTAAAATTTAAATATCAGAATTAGGAAAAGAGTGAAAAGGGTCAGTATTCACAATCTTCAAAATTTACATTTTTGTCAAGAGGAACACGTAGACATTACTGAAGATATTTCAGGCACAGTCTGAAACATCTTGCTTAGGGTTACTTATATAACCTAGAAGACTAGAATACTGATGCTGCTACCTGTATTTGTTTGAGAGGTGCCTAAGAGCTTTGTATGGCTGTATCAGTAAATTTTAATATCACGTAGAAATGCCTCAGTTATCTCACCGATAAAATGAGGATGAATATTCTGCATCAGAAAGTAACTTGGAGGACTAAATGAGTTAATATATCTGTAAAGTATTGAATAAACATGATTAATAGGTACGAATAGCACATCACTTACACAAATACAAAATTTGTGACCATCTTTGTTCTTCGTTTCATGAAGAAAATGAAGAATACAAATAGAGCCTCCCAGTTCAGACTAGAGTTTGGTAGTTCTTTCAGTCCACAAATTCTTACAGTCTACCTTTTATATGCCAGGCATTATCCAAAGTTCTTTACAAACAACATACAGTAGACTCTCTGGAAGTTGACCACCCAAAGGACTGTAACTGGTCAGCATCCAGAGGTGGTCAAAATAAGGAATTAAGACTACCATATTTATACATACATGTGATGCATGTCTAGTCTGTAAAAATTAGGTCAACTTAAGGAGGTGCTCGATGTAGGGAGGTGGTCAGCTATGGAGATTCTACTGCATTTTTGATCATCATAATAATCCTATGAAGAGGGTAACCTTCCTATTTTATTGATAGAAGTAAGCCACAGAAAGGTTAGTTAACTTGCCTAACGTCATACAGCCAGTTAAGATGCAGAGCTAGGATTACAACCACACAGTCCATGCACTCCTTGTCAACCTATCCTGTCACTCTCACTGTCCCATAACCAAGTACAAGTGAATTTGTGCCAGTAGCTTTCAAAAGCTCCCTTGTAAGCTAATGTTTCAAGTTCCAAATGTATTTTCCCCTCCTCCCAAATACTGCAGATCAATTTTGATTCCTCATGCGAAACTGTTTAAATAGACCAAACCTATTTAACGCACATCCTGGCTGATTTGGAATAAGTGGCCTCAAGATCAATGTCCCTCTAGGCAGAGGATGGTGGACAGATTTAATCTCCCAACCCAATTCCAACTGATTGCTGTGGCTCCATGGAGAAGAATTCTGAGACTGGTCAATTCATGACATCTGCCATGGATGGAAAAGTGGGAAAAGAGGCCTGAAAACCAAATATTTTCCATCTCTGCTTCAGGTGCTTTTCCACCCTGACACTAAACTGTGAGGTAAGGCTGGAGACCTTGACACAGAGGACTTCTCAATGTTGAGCCCTGGGGCGTCCAGGGCGTTGGGGAAGGGGATAGGGCAGGAAATTGGAGAGCAGAGAGGGAGGGAGGCACTGAGTGAGTCTTCAGTGACAGTGTGGGAGGCACTGATGAAATCCACGGCTATGGCAGCTCTGAGGAGGGGATAATGCTGTTCAGAAGTATGGATAATTTATAAGTCAACTATTCCTATGTTAGCAACGCCTGCCAAGCCCTTCTGACATCGTGAACATCACCCCAGTGATACACACACTAGCAAGCCTTAGGGAGGTAAAGCATTTCAAGAAGCTGGCCTCAGAATAGTTAAATGACTCTACTGAGGAACGAAGTGAGGTCCAGAGCATCTGTCATGAGTTATATATAAAAGCAATGTCAGAATAAAATGAAAATGAGTACACGAGACCAAGCAATATTGTCCCACAAACCACCAGCTTACGTGTAGGACTGTTAAACTGAGGTTTGGGATGGATGGGTGGATCCTCACTCATACGGCTGAGGTTTTCAGAAGGGACATTAGGATACAAACCACTTTGCATGTGGTTTGCTGAGGACTTGTTTCTCGGCATACACTAGAAAAAAACAAATGTTTGAAGCTGAAAGAGAGTCCCAAGCTAGGTTGCATTTAAGAGAGTACTGTAGTCCAGAGACCCCCAAAATGTCATGTCAGCTTTCAAAGGCATTTCACAGTTGCTGTAACAGCACTGTTGGAGCAAAGCCAAACAGCTTTAGAAGAAGCCTAGTCCCAGACATAGATGTCACTGCCAAGAACAAAATAAAAAAGGGCCATTGCCTAGCTTGGCATCTGGGTCCTGCAGCTGCCAAATCATATCCATTAACCATGCCAAAGTGATCCGTGGAGAAATTCCCAATGAGAGGCCCACTGGCCCAGAAAGCTAGAAAATTGCCTGTGATCTAGGCAAGTGGTGGGTTCTAGCTCACCAGTGTCTGCCGAGATTGCCAGACAACTTTAAGCAAGTCGGCATTAGGACTTTAGGTCCCATCTTTTGTTCATAAAATCGGTACTCGTGTGTGAATGTGTGTGTGTGTGTGTAGAAGGGGTGGCATGGCCGGTTGGGGTAGTGAGAGGAGAGAGAGAGAGAGGAAATAGGAAGGGTAAAGAGAAGAAAGCCACTTCCTAATGTCTTTTCCTAGTGTGTTGGGAAACTGAGATATGGGGATTGAAATCTCACCCTGAAGGAAGGAAAGTCATGCCTGTTTAGCTGGGGGTCAGGGGAAGGGAAGCAAAGGGAAGCAACTCACAAAAGTTGGCCAAGCCAGGAAGAAGCTCTTCTCCCACCTGCACATCTGCCTTGGGCTTTTCTTCCTTTCAGTTTGTTGCAAGAAAACAGATGGCTACAGAAGCCTGAATTTTAAATTTATGAATGGAAATTTCAACAGATGTTAGCAATCAAGATGGCATACAAGAATTTTTTTCATACCATGTTTACAGCCTAGCCTCCTTCACATACATGGGAGAGGGGGTCATAAAAAGGGTAGCTTTTGATCTCCGGGACAGCCTGGATCCAGCATGGTGATTATGTGGCACAATGATGGAAATATTGAAAGAACAAAGGAAGAAAACACTAATCAGCTCCCTGTATAAATGCTAAATATTTATCTGCAAAATGCTAAAATATACTTGCAAGAAAACCATCAGTTTATCAGAGTGCTTTCTGTGGGTGAAGTTCAAGCTTGAGGTTTTAACAAGTATCTGTGGACACCTAGTTACTTGGATTCTGTTTAGAGTTTTGACACAACATAGATTTTTTGTTTTGTTTTGCTTGGCTGAAGGTCCAGACATATGGAGTCCCATCAAATTTCATTGAGAAAGCGAGCAGAAGGCTAGTAGCAGAGATCTGATGGTGTGCAGTGCTAGGAACTGGGCTGTGCACAGGGATGGCAAATGAATCAGACTTGAACTAGGTCCTCAATACCCTTAGAGCTAAGACCAGAACAAAGTATAGTATCAAAGATTAATACTCTTAGAGCACAAGACTAGAACAAAGTATAGATTAAAGGTTGTAGGAATAGAGAGAAAGGAACTGGATGACTGTGCTTCCTGCTATCCTGAGAAGAGGGGAGGATTCTAGAGCTTTTAGCCATCTAGAAGAAGCAGAGTATTACCCAGGATTTGTTAGCAAATCCTTTTTGTTATACCTTCGAAAAATGGGGAGGCCATAAAGTCTGGAAATATGGATCACATTGTATTATGGGCATTGTGATATAATGTCAGTAGTCATTTATGTTATGTATTCAGCTGGGTTTCCAGGCTTTGAGGCTACCCTGGCTCTCTAGAATCTGATCATCTCTCTCCTCAAGTACTGTAGTAGTTTCACTAGTCTCCCTGTTTGCATTTCTGCTAACTTCTGCCATTCCCAATCATCATATTCTCAAGAAAGGGAGAGAACAATCAAAATAACAGTTCACATTTTATGTTATTAGTGACCAGGTAGACCACTGTATTAACATACAGTACTTATTAATTGGTTTTGGTTCAAAAATACACTCTCTGCTATGCTTCACGAGGATTTTCCTCCTTTGTAATGAAAGATTGTCTTCTTCACTCATCATCTGCCAACACAGCAAACCAGTGCTGAAAAGTGGATCTGGTAGTGGTTCATCTAAAAGACTTTGCTGGAAGGCAGACCCAGGGCCATCCTCTCTTATCTATCTAGTCTCCGCTTACCCACTGGTTTCACTTTCCACAGTTCAGTTACCTGCAGTCAGCTACTATCCAAAAATATTAAATAAGAAATTCTAGAAATAAACAATTCAGGGTCTTAAGTTGTGTGCCATTCTGAGTAGAGTGATGAAACATTGTGCTGTCCTGTTCCATTCCAAACGGGAAGTGAACCCTCCTTTTTTCTGGCCTCTCCACATTGTAGATACCGCCTGTCCTTAGTCACTTAGCAGCCACATAGGTTATCAGACTCACTGTAGTGAAACTGCAGTGTGGGTTCAAGTAAGCTTTGTTTTACTTCACAGTGGCCCCAACGTTCAGGAGTAGTGATGGCAAATTGAGCGTGCCAAAGAGAAGCCATCAAGTGCCTCATTTAAGTGAGAAAGGGAAAGTTTTCAGTTTCATAAGGAAAGAAAAAATATCCTGTGCTGTGGTTGCTAAGATCTATGGTAAGATTGAAATTGTGAAGAGTGTTGTTAGAATTGTTCTTTTATTTTTATTACAGTGCCCGATGTGTAAATTAAACCTTATCATAGGTTATGTATATGTAGGAAAAAAACACAGTACAAGGTCAAATAAAACAGAGAGAGGAATCTCAAACTATTTGAGAAGCAAGAATTGCGATCCAGGGCACATACACAGACTGGGTGGTCTGTGGTATGTCCAAAGGTCAAAGAGAAGGTGGGAATTTCTATAAAAAAGGAAAACATTATATATTGTTTTGAATTAAAGTTCACTGGCACTAGGAAAGTTTCAGGAGAGCTGGCAAGCCCTGGAGAGTGATGGTGGTGGGTAAAAGTAGTCTTAGAGTCCCAGCTGGCTGTTTTGATAGCTATTGGACAAAATTAGTTTCAAGTTACTTAACTGCAGGCAGTGTCACAGGCAGCTTGCAGGGAAGTACCTTCTTGTAATAACATTATGTGCTCTGAGCGCTTTTTCTCCCTGGCCTCTTGACACTGACTTAGTTGTATATGACAAGAATGATCCAATTTGTATGATCAACTTTCACCTAGTCTATGGTTCAGTATTTTCTATAGTTTCAGGCATTCATACATTCTGGAATGTATGTCTCACAGGTACTTACTTCTGCAAATAACTTCATCTAGCCTCATGGCTTTTAATACTATCTACATGCTGTTCACTCCCCTCTCATCAGTTGGGCCCAGGAAGGAAAAGCCAGGTCAGGCAGCACAATGGAGAGAATTTAATACTGGGGTCAGCTGCAAAGGTGGCCGAAAGCTGTAAGAGCAAACTGGGAAGGGTGAGAGAACCCAGAGAACAGCAAAATCAGGAAGTCGCTACCCTGCCTAGGGATAGGGAGACAAAGTATGAGTTAGGGATCGTGAGAGCTGAGCCCAGGGAGGAGGCCTGTCTGGTGGGACTGCACCCACAGGAGAGGTACATTAATGCTAGAGAGGTAATAATGCTCCCACGGCAAAGAGAAGGGAAGCTACTCTGGCTTCTGAGGCCAGCTGGCAAGGAAGCTTGGGAAATGCGGTTTGCACGGGTCAACCTTGCATACCTCTCTCCCTGGTTAAGCTGTACCCAAGCCATATGGAGCAGAGTGGGAAGAGCAGGGAATGAATGAGAGCAACAGGGCCAAGGAAGGACTGCTCTAAATTAGCATCTCACCTCGGACTTCTCTCAGCTCCAGGTTCAACTGCTCACCTGACTCCTCCACCCGGGTGTCTCACGGTCGTCTCTAACTTAACATGACCCAACAGGGACTCTTCATTGACCACCCAGCTCTCCTTGTTATTCCCCTTCTTAGAACATGATTTACCCACGACTCAGCCAAAAATGTGGCTGCCATCTTCAATTCCTTTCTTTCCCCACTTTCTACTTCTCCCAACCTTTTAGTAAAATGTTCATTCCGGCACCCGAAAGAGTTGCTCTCCTTCTCCACTATGGCCACCTTAGGCCAAGCCACCACAATTTCTCCTCTAGGTAACTATATAATGACCTTCTAAATGGACAGGCAACTCCCCCACTCCTGTAGTGTCCCTGCAAATGCACTGTTCAGGTGGGAGTTCCTGAAGACCTTGAGGGCAAGGGTAAGAAGCAGGACCTTATTCTAAGTGCTATAAGAGCCATTGCATGGAAATACATAAACTCATTTATATCTTAATTATTTATTTTTTGAGACCAGGTGTTGCTCTTTCTCCAGGGCTAGAGTGCAATGGCATCATCATAACTCACTACAACCTCAGACTCTGAGCTTGAGGGATCGTCCTCCATCAGCCTCCCAAGTAGCTGAGATTAACTACGTGCACCACCACATTCAGCTAATACTTCTATTTTTTGTAGAGATGGGGTCTGGTCTTGAACTCCTGGCCTCAAATGATCCTTCTGCCTCAGCCTCTTAGTGTGCTAGGATTACAGGCATGACCTACACCTGGCCTAATTTATACCTTAATGAAATTAGCTTCCTTGTGGGACACAAAATATTAATATACAGGTAAAGTGGACGCAATACTCTTTAAGAGGGGATTACACATCATAGCCTTCTCTATCTCTTCTTCCGCTTGGTTGCTGGCGATTGGTCTTCTCCCGTTCCTCTAACAGGTCAAGCTTTTTCCCGCTTTAGGGCCCTCCCACAGCCTGAGATGCTTGCTCTGACTTAAGCACAACTGACTCCACATCATTTAGGCCTTAAACCTCTTGGAAATCTTACGTGATCATAGAAATCACTGTTCACAAATATTCCATCACTCTCCTCCCAGGCACAAAGCAGACTGTGCTTCTCCGTGTCCTGGAGGTTTGCATTATGACCTGCGTTAGCCAGTGAAGTATGAGTGGACACTTTAGGAGCCATGTGCTTCACCCCTCTTCATTCTACCATTGTGACTGCTAGTATTACAGACAATGGCTCTTCCATCTGCCTGAGCCCTGGAGGATGACAATTGCCCAGAGCACAGCTGTTTTAAGTTGCTGAGACTTTGAGATTGTTACTACAGCAGACCTAGCCTATCCAGGCTGTTAACAGCCTTCAGTCCTCACATCAGCCTGTATTGTGTCCACTACGGAAATTACCACCAGCTGATAAAATTTCCACTCGTTAGTTTCATTTGATTTTGTCCTCCTATGTGCTCATCCAAGTTCAGGAAAGCACCATGTGAAGAGGGGTCCCTGTCTTACGTAATTTACCATGACATCTCCCACTTCTTGAGGAGTGTCCAGTGCATAGTCAGTAGGCAAGTATTAATCAATGAACTTCTGATAGCTTGAACATACAAATATTTGTTTCTTGAATGCTATTTTGCCAACGAAACTGGAATGCATCATATGCTCAGCACATCTGAAACACCAAAGCCTAAAGCTTCACTGTTATTTGTGGGTTGGATCCACAGCTTGGGTTACACCCTTCCAGCTCTTCACAGGAAACTAAGTCTCTCCCAAAGCTGCCACGATTCCATGGTTAGAAAAGGCCCTACTAAAGAGCATACGCAGCAGATAAACAAAAAGAAATCAAACCTTACAATCTTAAATCTTAAGAGTGAAGTCACCAGAGTTAGGAGACAAGAGTGGGACAGAAATCATTTTTATACTGCATTTACCACTAAAAGATGCTCTACCTGTTTTAAAGTTTTCTATGCCACCTAAATGTAATTCCCCAAAATAGCCAGGTCTCAAATTTTGTCATAAAACACTACAATGTCAAAGAACCTTAGAGATCGCTCAATTCGGACTTCATTTATTATAGGGCTTGATTAATTTTAAGTGGAAACCTCTTAGGGTCTCACTGTTTCTGCCAAGAGCGTTACAGCTTAGAAACTTACATTAAAGATTGTACAGCTGAAGTCATTGCCTGTTTTGGTACTACCAAATATGTTTTAAAATATATTTTCCACCACCCTGTTATATAATTGTCATAAATCTATAAAGAAGATTTCACTGATTAAATTAACCCTGGAATATTTTTAGGTTTTATACATTTGTTCCTCACTTTAAAATTTTCCTTAAGCTTTCAAACTGTCTCAGATATTGAAGAAATACGTTCCATAAAACTATGAAGTTATTACTGTGCTGGTTCTTGTAGGCACAAACACCCTTTGTATGACATTTTAGTTCCTTTAGGGCCACCCAAGGAAGTAATTATGTTATTTATTTAGCTTGCTCTTCTACACCCTATACTAAATAGAATGCATTCTCAACAAGGGCATTCTAATTTTCAAAAACGTAAATTATCAAGTCACTAAACATTTCATGTGGAACTATCAACTTCTCACATTAGGAGATGGCAATTTCTACAATCTTATTCAACCTACATTTGATGTTATTAACCAAGTTCTAATCCGGAAGTTCAGGTACCATGCACCTGCAGCTAAAACTTAAAACAAAAACCCAAGCTCATCCCAGTTCCCCCTATATGCTAAAAACCAGAAAGTTTGAATACTGCCAAGTCTTTCAAACACAAAGCTATATTCACACAAGGGAACTCACTTATATGTGGTTAAGAAAACAGGAACTTTTCACATTGGCTTTAATATTTATACAAGTATTTGGTATTTTACCAAAACTTCCCTGAACTCAGTAATCATTACTAACACTTTTTACAGAATTATTTACTGCATTTTAAAAATAAAATAAGCAGAAAATATACAGTTGAAGAAAACTGGATGCCAGTCTATACAATGATTTACTTTCGGCATAACAGACTTTATTTTGGCACTTTAACAAATATTTTGCTTTACAGCAGTGACAAAATATTTGCCAGAATATTTTTCTTTTCCTGGCACGGATATTCCAAGCAGTTGTTATTCTATGAATTGAATTTCACTCTGCTTTGCACAGTTAGAGGCGTACCCACTACATTCTTAACCTCTAATTGAGGGACATAGTGTGGCTTTAAAAGGTGCTATCATTTCCTTTTAATCACTCTAAAGTGGATTGATTCTGTAAGTGATGGGGCAGGCTTTTGAGAATTAAGGCCATTAAGAATTTAAGTAAACACTGTTCTAAGTGTTGCTTAAAAAAATATTTTTTTAAATGAATTCTGTGGCAATTCCAGGGAATGTTGTCTAAATAAAAAGAGTCATACTTTATTAAAAGTAAATTATACGTTGAAAAAGTTGCTGTTTTTGCTGTCTTCCTTCTACTTTGGCAGCTTACAGTTTAAAACAAAACTAACAAAACAGAAAATGGAAACGTTCAGTAAAGCAAATGCCAGCTAGAGACCCTCATGCCTCTGCCTAGTCCTCAGGTATCACTCTTTCCAGCCACTTCAGGCCTAAGCAGTGAGGCCCTCAATTTAACACACAGAGCCTCCCTGCCCTTCCCTTTTTCCCCATAATGTGAGCTACGGTATCCCCTCTATTAGTTCAGCATCAGGCAAGATTTGGGGCCCGATTTCTTTTTTTTTTATTGTTGGGGATTCATTGAGGGTACAATAAGCCAGGTTACATTGATTGCAATTGTTAGGTAAAGTCCCTCTTGCAATCATGTCTTGCCCCCATTTGGGGCCCGATTTCAAAGGTAAATCCATCTATAGGTCTAAGCCTTGGATACTGACTTTAGGAAAGCCCCCTTCAGATCTTTGTAATTTATAGTTTTAAAAGTTATTTGCAAAAGCAGGTATCTGTCTCAATATTGCCATCAGCTATCCTATAAAGGTTGCAAACTTTGAAATTCCCTGGCTGCCTTCCAAAATCTATATCCAGACACACACAGGATGATACATTCAGATTTCCTCTGGCCAATTCAGAAGTGAGTTTGGTAATAAACAGCCTCATCGACTTGCTCTTTGGTCTTGATTTACAGATACTGTGGAATACTTAGAAATCAAACCCATGTCATCCTTGAGAGCAGACGGTCGTTAGCAAAGGAGATGTACATTTGATCGAAAATGTACAAAATTTATAACAGTGACATTTTCAATATTAGGCCACATGATTTATTCAGTAGTTTTTATGTTCCCAAATTACAATTTATGTCTATTCATAAGACTACAAAAGTTACCATTAGAATTGTCTGTGCTTATAAAATACCAACTTTTTTAAACTGTTATATATACTCATTAACACCAGTCTGCGACAAGATACATATAATCATAGGCACTTCAAAGGCTTAAAAAGACGTTTACAACTTAAATGCATTTTTAAGAACAAAAACTGACTTTTCCTTAAACCCCTACTCGTACCTTCGAATCGCAAGAAATTAACAAATACAGTGGCCAAAGGAATCTGCAGCAACTTCTTAGAATACTGTTAGCATCTTTGGGTTTGCTGAGGCTTATCAATAACTCACATCAAATCCTCCCAAAAGAAGATCTGATCACATAGATATGTCTAAACAGTTTTGTAGTAATAATCCAATTTTACACATTAATTTGCTGTTGCAAATCTGCCCAAAGCTACAGGTAATGAAAAATAAAGCAAGTGTAAAATGGATAGTCTGACACTTAAAAACTTATACAAAGTGGAGGTTAAAGTTTACATATTTGAAAATCACATATACACTAAATTACCATTATCTGAATTATCCCAAAGACAAATTGCACCATGACAGCTACAAAAGGCATAGGGTTTGGTTTTGTTTTTAAGGGCACAAGAGGGGAGGGCAGAGAAGAGGGAGAGAACAGATAAATTAACAAAGTAAAACCAACTTGGTGAGGTCAATCAGAGACATGCTGACACAAATGAAACAGCTTTCACCTTCAAACCATCGGATAAAAACAATCATTTCGTATTTGCGCATAAAAGTTTAAACCAATTCCATGAACATCAAGGGTTTTTGTAACACAATATTTTGCCACTGCTATTCACAGAACACTGCAGATGTTAAATTGTAATTTTATGTTGTTCTAAAGAAATACATGGAAAGTTTTAAATACAATGGGATTTTTATCATTAAAGTGCCAGAATGGCTCCTTAATGAAAAAAACAAAAAAACAAAAAACAAAGATCTTCATTATTCTACGCAAAAGCTTTATTTTGAAAAGTTCAGTGATCTCATAAATAGAGACACTAAGTCAGAGTTTTACGCATAGAACTCCTTAGTAGGCGCCTTCTGATAAGCAGCACTGGATGGTTTGCGTTCTCCAAGGTCATAGCTCCCTTCATCCTTCTTCCTCATACGGTACACCAACAGCAGGATAAGGAAAATTGCAAAGAGAAAGCCAATAACTCCGCCAGCAATGACAGCTGAAACACACCAAAGGGAAGATAGCTTCAGAAGAGATTCAAGGGTTGCAGAAATTCGCTTCGTCAAGCCCCATCTATTTATACTTTT
Organism: Nycticebus coucang; assembly: GCF_027406575.1. Lineage (NCBI taxonomy): Eukaryota > Metazoa > Chordata > Mammalia > Primates > Lorisidae > Nycticebus > Nycticebus coucang. Next base: position 59,071,637 of record NC_069792.1, on the reverse strand, counting down.
ATAAAGGGCTTAATTTGAAAATGCCAATTAAATAAAAAAAGAAAACTGGATTCAGTGGAACAACCAGGTAATTATGCAAATCTGACATTCCTCGGAAAATACAATACTTTCTTTGATTGTATTAATAATATCACCCAAAAGCCTCAGTAAGAAAAATCTGGCTGAGACTTCAACTAATTCCGTACTTTGAAACCACTTTTGTCTTTTCAGTACTCACATTTCAAATTCTAATCTTCTGATTGCTTTTTCAATGAAAACACAAAACATGATAGAACTGAGTTAAATTTTGTAAGAGTAAATATAAAAAAAAATGCAAAATTTCTTTCAAATCTTGAATTTTAGACTATACTTTCAAGGATGAGCTGTTTTTAAATCTTACCAATCTTCCCCTTTTAAAAATCCAATGTTAAGCATTTCAGGTAAGTTGAAAATGCTTTGGACAGTATTTGTGTGAACTGCCCTCCCTCTAAAGAACTTTTCCTTCCCTTAAGTTTAAGTTGAAATCAGGGATGACTGATTGATCTTCACACCCCACCATCTCCCTATGCCCAGCTGTTCTGGACCAATTCATATTCCAACTTCCCTCTTCTAAGCTGCCAGTGGCTGGCCAAGGGGTAAGCTGAAGGAACTGGCAAAAAATAAAGATACGTGTCTAATTTCTTGCTTCTCACTCTGGAATGAAGGGCCTCAAGACTGTTTCAGTAGGATGGTGACAGCAAGCTTTGCTACACCTCTGTCACTTAGACTAACAGAGGCCTATTGAAGCATCCTCCCTTCTGACACCAGCTACTGACCTGCTAGCACTTCTGTTCGTTTAAACAGATTGTCTGAGTGTTTCTCAGTATACACATTTGTTTCCTCTTCAGATGGGTCCTTTTTCCTTTCTGAGTCAGGGAGGTGAACTTTGTCCTTATCAATTTCTTCAGGTGACTGTTCCGGGGAAAAAGGAAAGATTACTTTTTTAAAAATGTGCTGGGAAAAAAAAGTAACACATGAGTATATTACAAAGTTCTTTCTTTTCAAAGAAATGAGCTAAGAAGTCATTGGAAAAATCATTTTCTGTGAAGTTTATACCCGTAAGTGAGTTACACGATAGACCCATGTTGTTCGCGGTTTTGTTTAACAACCGTCACATCATTAGGCAAGATGGACAGACAGCTCACAGCAATGCTGATGGCGTGGTGAGGCTGTCTTCGCGGACTTTTCATAAGGTCTCTGCTTTCTCATCACTCTTGATTTCAGATCACTGTCTCCATCCAGACGCTCCAACCCAACAGCATTACCCCAATCTTCCTCACTCCTTCATCTCTTTGTTGCTCAGGACACTGTGATGACAGCTCCCTTTCAAGGGATTCTCGCATGTCCCACCAGGCTCTTCCTGCCCCTACTCTATGCAGAGCAGTCCCCCAGCCTTACTCTGTAATGTGTCTCTCCACTTTATCTTGCATCATCCATGAACCCTTAGGTTCCTCCCTTGGGTTTTTATTTCCATAGCTTTATTTGTGTCATTAGCACATCACACCCAAGTTGTTGCACCTGTCTCAGAACTGCACACCTTGGGTAGTTTCCAGTCACCGCTTACTGTCCAGTGACAACCCTGAGAGGCCATCTCCCCGGCCTCCTCATTACCAAAACTGATATTAACATCTGTGCCTTGTTCATGCCATTCTCATAATCCCAGTACAAATTTTTCACTTCTTTCACTGTCCATTTGTCCTTAATAAGGCCTCTCTGATTTTTCACCTTGCTAAAACCCCAGAACTCTTTTTTTTTTCAAAGGCAATGCAGTTTTATTACTTTCAAGGACATACAGTGACAAGAAAAAAAGACCATCAAGTGTTAGCAGTCCAGGCCCAGACTTAGTAAACAGATAAAAATGATTAGCTTATCTAAGAAGTAAACCCCAGAACTCTTTACCACCTACTACACCAACACAGAAATTATCTTCTGCCTAACATTAAGTAGCAACACTGGCCATCTGGTGTGAATCACTTAAGGTAACAGTGAAATCTGAAAATGTGCATCACCTGAAAGGTGTTTTTTTTAAAAAAGGCTCCATTGCCTAGAGATTCTGTTACAATCAGTCTGGGGTGAGGAAGCTAACACTGATTTTTATGGTTGTTTATTTAAAGTTATCCAATCAATGATTTAAGAACCAAGGGGCTAGAGAACTTCAGTTTAAGAGACTTGTCCTTTCTCTACCAGGCTGACCTTCTTATTGGCCAACATTATTGATGGAAAACACTGTCAACTCCAGTAGGCTACAGGCTGTAGACAATAATCCCTTTTTGCTCTACTTCTCTTCCTAAAAGCATCCAACCATCTCCATTAGGACTCTAAAGAGTCTAATATGCCACGGCTTGGTAAAGCAACTGGCTGCTTTCTGAAGGCTAGGTTTCATCCAAAATGGTGGCCTGCTACTTAAGATTAGAGGGTTTAAAGGACAAAAGAAGACCTCAACTCCTTGGGACTCCTTAAGGTCACTCTCATTTCTAAGAAGAACTGTATCAGGTGGATCCACTTGAATGCCAGGATACATGGATCAATGGGTCCTTCTCTCTGACCAGACCACTTGACTTCCACTGAAAATGGTATTTAATAAAGTATAATAAACTGTGACTCTTTCCCAAGCCACAAGTAATCCTGTACTGCCTAAACCTTAACCTGCCATGATTTAAAGAAAGCAGAGGCCACAGGGCAATGACTTCACTGTTGCACCATATGCACCCCTAATTTCACCTTTCGCCATATGACTGTGATAGAAGAAAACATGAAAATTCTTTCCAGGTCTTCATGTTTCAGAGTAAAGCAGAAGTGAGAAGCTCACTGGCAGCATTTTGCCTGAGTTTTCTCCATCCTTCCTGTGGAAAGCCCATTCCTAACTGGCTGTCTGTACAAGGACAGACGGCTCAAGAGTTCAGAGAATGGATCACCTGGGTTCTCCTCTAGGAACCTTCCCACAGCTCATTAGCACTGCTCTGCTGTGAGAGCTTAGGACGGGGAAGAAAAATCTCAAATTGGCCAACACTTAGGTTTGTAACTAGGGAAAGATGTAACAAGTTCTGGTAGACATGAACTGGACATGAGTAGCTACTATATTATTAGACTTAATCCCCATCATCTTGCCTCACTAACATTACTAATCTCAAAGTTTCACCTGGGGGTTCTTGAGTCCCTCCAGTCATTTTAGAGAGTTGGCCTCTTCAGTTCCCTCTGACTCAGCCTCTTATCCATAGCAGGCAGAACGAAGTGTGCACACCAGGGACCTGAGAGTGTGGAGACAGGTCTCCCCAGAACTGGAGCTGCCCCACACTTAGAGGTGCATAGGCCTTAAGGTGCTCTGGATGGAACATTCATTTTTTAAATTGAAAAATTTTATTATTTGGAAGTAGATGATTGACTAAGAAGGCGGCATTCTCTATCGTGGAACTCATCTGAATTACCTGAACTGTTGTATTATACTTGCATATAGGTGCAGAATGAAGTTACAAAAAGGTAGCAGGAGTGATTGAATAAGGCCAATTTAAGATTTGTCACATCCATGTCTAGTTATTGGATGCAACAGAAATGGAATGGATTAAGAGCAATGCTCTGCTTAAACAAGTAACTCTGTTTTTTATTTAATTTTAGTCACAAATTTACAAGAAACTAGATGAGTATCTATAATAGTGACATTAATGCCACTGTGAGACTCATTCAAAAGCAAAATCTACAGTAATGGTATCTGAAAGGCAATGTTTAATTCAGCTATACCACATAAACTACAAATGGAAAATTTAATTGCTATTATTATTCATTACCAATACTATCATTATCAGTGCCTATGACAACATTCAACATATAATGAATAGTACTCAGTAAATTTCCCATGAATAATTTTTTTATCATTACTACGTTGAACACAAACGACAGAAATATAAACATTATTTAGAATGCTTTGGGAGCCTTAATTTCTAAACTTACTTGCCAAATGTCTCTTTTTAAAAAACATCTTAATCTGATGCAATTATTTCTTTAAGGTCAATTAAAAAAAACTTCAATCCGTTTTCAACCCACTGTTATCAACAGACCAGAACTCTACATCAAATTAG